>NC_064922.1:562978421-564228421 GCF_023897955.1 Schistocerca gregaria | reverse complement strand
CCATTCATACAATAATACACTCCTGGAAATTGAAATAAGAACACCGTGAATTCATTGTCCCAGGAAGGGGAAACTTTATTGACACATTCCTGGGGTCAGATACATCACATGATCACACTGACAGAACCACAGGCACACAAAAACAGGCAACAGAGCATGCACAATGTCGGCACTAGTACAGTGTATATCCACCTTTCGCAGCAATGCAGGCTGCTATTCTCCCATGGAGACCATCGTAGAGATGCTGGATGTAGTCCTGTGGAACGGCTAGCCATGCCATTTCCACCTGGCGCCTCAGTTGGACCAGCGTTCGTGCTGGACATGCAGACCGCTTGAGACGACGCTTCATCCAGTCCCAAACATGCTCAAAGGGGGACAGATCCGGAAATCTTGCTGGCCAGGGTAGTTGACTTACACCTTCTAGAGCACGTTGGATGGCACGGGATACATGCAAACGTGCATTGTCCTGTTGGAACAGCAAGCTCCCTTGCCGGTCTAGGAATGGTAGAACGATGGGTTCGATGACGGTTTGGATGTACCGTGCACTATTCAGTGTCCCCTCGACGATCACCAGAGGTGTCCGGCCAGTGTAGGAGATCGCTCCCCACACCATGATGCCGGGTGTTGGCCCTGTGTGCCTCGGCCGTATGCAGTCCTGATTGTGGCGCTCACCTGCACGGCGCCAAACACGCATACGACCACCATTGGCACCAAGGCAGAAGCAACTCTCATCGCTGAAGACGACACGTCTCCATTCGTCCCTCCATTCACACCTGTTGCGACACCACTGGAGGCGGGCTGCACGATGTTGGGGCGTGAGCGGAAGACGGCCTAACGGTGTGCGGGACCGTAGCCCACCTTCATGGAGATGGTTGCGAATGGTCCTCGCTGATACCCCAGGAGCAACAGTGTCCCTAGTTTGCTGGGAAGTGGCGGTGCGGACCCCTACGGCACTGCGTAGGATCCTACAGTCTTGGCGTGCATCCGTGCGTCGCTGCGGTCCGGTCCCAGGTCGATGAGCACGTGCACCTTCCGCTGACCACTGGCGACAACATCGATGTACTGTGGAGACCTCACGCCCCACGTGTTGAGCAATTCGGCGGTACGTCCACCCGGCCTCCCGCATGCCCACTATACGCCCTCGCTCGAAGTCCGTCAACTGCACATACGGTTCACGTCCACACTGTCGCGGCATGCTACCAGTATTAAAGACTGCGATGGAGCTCCGTATGCCACGGTAAACTGGCTATCACTGATGGCGGCGGTGCACAAATGCTGCGCAGCTAGCGCCATTCGACGGCCAACACTGCGGTTCCTGGTGTGTCTGCTGTGCCGTGCGTGTGATCATTGCCTTACAGCCCTCTCGCAGTGTCCGGAGCAAGTATGGTGGGTCTGACACACTGGTGTCAATGTGTTCTTTTTTCCATTTCCAGGAGTGTAGTTGATGGGGGCTTCAATCTACACTCAGTATGTTGTTGAAATTACATGTTCAAAGCTGGTGGTAGGTATAAAACATTGTCATAATTTGTACTGACTGCTTTCTCTGAAAATGATTTTGAACAATGAGTTCAGGAGTCCAATCAATGTACAAATGGTTGCAAAAACACATTGGCCCTCTTAGCAACAAATAACCCTGAGCAAATGACGGGCATCATGATGGATACAGAGACTAATAACCACAAGGTCGTTATAGCAGGACTGAATACTGTAACATCCAAATCCACCAAAAACAAATACAAAATACATCTACTTAAAAAAAGAAGATAATAATTTGCTTGATACATTCCTAAGAGATTTCTTCTAAACTGGCTGTGTAAGCATAGACCAGATGTTGTTTAAATTCAAAGAAATACTATCAATGACAATTGATAGATGTATGCCAAATAAATTAATAAGAGGTGGTAGTTGTTCCCCACGGTACACAAAACAGGTGAGAAGTTGGAGAAGCAACAGAAGAAGGATGCCAACTTTAGAAGAACTCATAATCCCCAAAATTGGTGAAGTTTTACAGAAGCTCAAAATTTAGTCTGAACTTCACAATGTGAGATACTTTTATTAGTTTCCACAGTGAAACTGTCTCAAAATCTGGCAGAAAACACAAAGAAATTCTGGTAATGTTTAAAATACAGTAGCAGCAGAAGACAATAAACACCTCCAATGTGTTATAGTGATGGAAATGTTATGGATGACCGTGCCACTAAAGAGAGAGTTACTAAACATTGTTTTCTAAAATTCCTTCACTAAAGAAGATGGAGGACATATTCCAGAATTAAAATAAAAAACAAATGCCAACATGAGTAACTTACAAGTAAATATCCTCAGAGTAGTGACGCAACTTACATCGCTTAATCAAGGCAAGACTTCTGGTCCAGATTGTATGCCAATTAGGTTCCTTTCAGAGCATGCTGATACAACAGCTCCATACTTAGCATATACAACACTCATTCACTGTACCTAAAGCCGGAAAGTTGCACATGTCAGTACCAATACCCAAGAAAGGAAATGAGGTAATCCACTGAATTACAGATACATATCACTAATGTCAATTTAAGAAAGGATTTTGGAAGATACACTGTGTTCGAACATTATGAATAACCTCAAAGAAAATGATTTATTGATGAATAGCCAACACAGATTCAGAAAATACCATCCTCATGAAAGACAACTAGCCCTTTATTCTCATGAAGTAATGAATGCTACCAACAATGAATGTCAAATTGATTCCATATTTTTAGACTCCCGGAAGACTTTTGACACCTGTCCTCACAAGCAGTTTCTGAACAAATTGCATGCTTACGGAGTATTGTATCAGTTGTGTAACTGGATCCATGATTTCCTGTCATAAAGGTCACAGTTCATAGTAACTGACAGGAAGTCATTGAAAAAAACAGAAGTAATATCTGGCATTCCCATTCCCCAAGCAAGTGTTACAAGCCTTCTGCTGTTCCTGATCTACCTAAAGAATTTAGGAGATAATCTGGGCAGTCCTCTTAGATTGTTTGCAGGTGATGCTGCCATGTACCCTCTTGTAAAGATACCTGCAGGTGTAAAAAGTGGCAGTTAATTCTAAATTATGAAAAATATGATGCCATCCTTTTGAGTTCTAAAAGGAATATGCTAAATTTTGATTGTATGATAAATAACACAAATCTAAAGGCTATAAATTTGACTAAACACTCAGGGATTGCAATTACAGATAACAAACTGGAATGATTGAATGATTACATATATCATGTTGCGGGGAATTCAAACCAACGGCTCCACTTTATAGACAGAACACTACGAAAATGCAAAGAGACAGTGTATACTCTGTCCTGTTATGCAGAACTGCATGTGCTATGGGATCGAAATCAGACAAGATTGACAGAGGAAAAGAAAAAAGTTCAAAGAACGTCAGCACATTTTTTATATTGTGAAATAGGGGAGAGAATGCCAACGATATGATATGCAAATTTGGATGGCAATTATTAAAACAAAAAATGTTTTTTTATTACAGTAAGATCTCATGAAATTTCAATCACCAACTTTCTCCTCCAAATACAAAAATATTTTGTTGGCACCTACCAACAGAAGGAGAAATGGTCACCATAATAAAAAAAAATCAGAGCTTGCCTGGAAAGATTAAAGTGTGTGTGTTTCCCCCACACACTTCGAGAGGGGAACAGTTGAGAAATAGCATAAAGATGTTTCAATGAACCTCTGCCAGACACTTAATTGTGAATTGCAGAGTAATTATGTAGATGTAGATGCCAACAATGATGATGGTAGCAGCAGCAGCAGCAGTTGCCTTAACTGATGCTAGTACATAAATTGAAAACTGACCATCACATGTGAACAGCATATCTGAATGTATCACCAATTTGTGCTACTGACACATATGAGGAATTGTGTAATTACTTGCTTCTACGGTGAGATCTGATATACTGACATCTTTACATGGAAGACATGATATTACGCAAAACACTATTGAGGAAGTTTAGAGGACTGGCCCTTGCAACAGACTGCATAACAAACTGTGTCACCAACATACATTTCATGCAAGAACTGCAAAAGACAGGGAAAGAGACATCAAGGTTTGTACAGAAGTGTATGGATAGTTGGTTTGCCCTCACTCCATTTGAGAGTGGAAAGGGAAAGCAAATGACTAACAGCAGTGTAAGGTAACCTATAGCATGTACAGTATGGTACCTTCTGGTATGTGTATGTAGATGAAAATATAGATGTAGGAATTAAGTGCTATGAAATAGGTAAATGATGCAATATTGTATCCTTGTCTATCAGAACTGGAACAAATCATCACCATACCGGAGCCTCCTTCATGAAATGTAGGATACATAGTATCAAGTAGATCAAGAAAAAAGAATAAGAAGAAGAAGAAGAAGAAGAAGAAGAAGAGGAGGAGGAGGAGAGACAGAAACAACCTGTATTTTTGATTTGCCAGTTAAAGACTTGCATTGAAAGATTCATGAGATGGGGTGAATAAAATGGGTGATAATGTACTGGTACTGGCTAGTAGCACTCCAATATACACTATTTTTAACAGTTCCTTACGATACAAGTACACCAGCTTTTTAAAAACAGTATGAGGCAATATATTTTATTATAGTGTTCACTTCATAAATTGTAAGTCAACAATTGAAATATCACAATGGGAACATTAGAACTGAAGGCATGAATAAGGGTAGTTCATGAAAAATATTTATCAGAAGAGGATGCAGAATAAGCTAGAGCATACAGACAGTTCAGAACAAACCCTAATTAATGAATAGAAGCTCAGATTGCAAACATGTTCTGCATTCCTTGACTGGTTTCAGTTTTTATATTTAAGCTGTTTTTCAGTGGCTCTGAAAATGGCTTGAATATGAAACCTGAAACCAGCCATGGGATAAGGAAAATCTCAGCAACTGGAACAACTATTATTAATTCAATATACAACTGCAATGCAACAGAATTCTCGAAACATGGAGAAACTAATACAAACCCAAATGTCAAAATTTCAGGAAAATTAAAATAGCACACATAACAGAACAGCAAGATGGAAAAGACAACACAATGAAGGGATTCCAGTGCTAAGCTACCTATTGCATATAAGTACTGTTAAATGTTCGAAGTAGCTTATTCATTCCTTTGTTGCTTTTATTCTTTAGTCTTAATCTTTGGCTCATTAAAGCTGCATTCATTTGAAAGGCTCAGGTGTTTACTTCCAACTGGTTCTGTTGATCTTGACATCACAATCAATTCCTTTCACTGATTAATGCTGCTTTTTGGAGATCATTTGGCTTGAGGCTGTGAGCATACATATTCTTTCATGTCTGAATTTAATATTTTTGACATTTTCATACGTTTATTTCTTAGTGTTATTGCAGAGTGTGTGGTGCATTGATGTGGTTACTGCTGGTTAGTCATGCTCAGTTTTGAAAACTGATCCTTGCACTCCAACAACACTGTTTTGTTTAGTGTACATCTTGAGAACAAATCTGAACGAAACATCAAATCAAAAAGTGAAATAGATATTTATTACAAGATGCAGGATCAGTTCAATGAGTTTAAGAAAAGATGTAGTGAATCAATAAATGCACAGCCATATGAACTCAAGCAAGAGGTTACAACAAATTGTCTGCAGATAGAAGTGAAGCTGATTGAAATACAGGCTCAAGTAAACTCTTAACACAAGACTGTAAGACAAACTCTAATGGACAGTACAGTGGTAAATAACAAGGTATTTCCTGTGAAAAATAAGTGTGAACAAAATAAAAATTCCAGCATTACAGTAGTTTCGGGTGTGCAATAACAAAACTCTGATTTAGAATCTGAAGTTCAGGAATTAGAGGAAACAATGAAGAATGTAAAAAATTGCAACACACCAAATGACATGAATTTGATCAAACAAGATGTAAGAACTCCAATGCAATAAAATCATGATGCAGGTTGTAGGATGAAGATGATCACTGATAACATGGTCAGCCACGGACAATTTAAGGAATCTGAGTCACACAAATAATGAAATTCTGTTAATTTTATGAAGTAATTTAGAATTGGGTACACATGAATTCAGGATGAGGCCCAAATAAAAAATAAAAAGAAATAAAAATAAAAAATTATATTTGTGCACGACACACGAGTGAAGGTGCTTGAGCACAGGGAAACAATGTGGCTGATTAATTCACTGTATTTGCAGACATTGAAAGTGTATTCTTTCACAAGTATTGGTTGCTAGAGAAACAATGAAGAATCAAAGAAAAATTAATTTTGGTACACAACTATGATTGCAGCAGAGGATAAACATCGAATTTCCTGCCGAAATATTAGGATTAAAATAGTTATTTGGACCACCCCATCAGTGATGATGACCTGGTTATTACTTTAATAAAATATTGGCCATGAAAAGCATGAAGACAGTTAGCTTCAGGTACATTTAGTGATTTTGATGAGTCACTGACTGTTTACGAAAGATTGACAATGAGGGAGCACCAGATGAGCCTGAACAAGACACAGCACATTGCAGTCAGTATTTTCAGTGATGCAAAACACCTTGGCAAGGTAACCTTGCTGCCCATCATGCAGTCAACAGAGTGATAATCAGCCAAGATATAATGAGATGTACAGTGACAGTCACTATAGAAATGGTGAGGCGAGAAAAAATTATTTTGAAAGAGGGACCAACAGAACCACTCAGGAATATATGAATAATTTAATGGGTTGTCTCCAAAGGTATGAATGATCGAATATGATACCGAAAACATCAAGACTTAACTACTAGGGAATGAAGTACAAACTATAAATGATGCTCTTATTCTGGTGTCTGAACTTGGTGCAGATGTTTGTAAAATTGCAGGCATTGTAAACTCTGAATGTGATACTGCAGCAATATCCAGAAATTTGTATATATAGCTTCATGAAACGGAAGAGATACCTGTACTTCCGGTAAATCGTGTGCATATACTCACATCAACTGGTCATAAAAGTCAAGCAGTTACTGGGCAAGTGCTCACTAGGTGTGAGATTTCAAAAAGACACTTTCATATGACTACATTGATTACTGAATGTTTAACTCTGGACTGGATTTTTGGTAACAACAGGCCGAGCAAATGTCTATGTAGAATTGATTTTGGAAGAGGAAGTTCAAGTATTGTCATAATAACAAAGAATTGGAAGTTAATTTTATCAGATCTATTGAAGAAGTGATCTCCGTGAGTATGGGAGTTACGATTATTAAGACTATAGACAATGCAATAAATGTGCCAGTTTACATGAACGGTAAATGTCCATGGTGAGAGGAGAAGAAAGTTGGTAAGCCATGTGAAAAATTTGGGGGAAAAATTGACAGTTTGAGTAAATTTTCCACATCTTATATAGAAGAATTGCAAGAAGTCTAACATTTTCACACAGAGGTATTTTCCAATAAATCTGGACAGATTATAGGATGTCAATGTTAAATTAAGTTGCAACCACTGTAACTGTTCAAGATGAATTCAGTCTCAATAAATTTGATGAAGGAAATTATTTCACAAGACTGCTTTAAATCATTTTATTTGCACTACTAGCTTTGGGCACTGCCCACTCTCAAGTAAAGGGTAGGCAATGAAAACCTGCCAGCTCCTCCTGTCTGTGAAAACTCTTAATGTCAGTAACCAGTAACTCCATAATCAGAGAGATTTGAAAGAGCATGAATTTCTCTGTCAATAACTAGGCTTTTAGTGTACAGTTACACATGTAGCAACTTACTGTGTCATGTTATATAATTTTTTAAGAGGTCATTTTTGCTTCACTTCCAAAATTTAACAAAATGGCATTACAAGATTTTCATTGCCTATCATGAAAGTGCATCTATAGCGTTATCTGTACAGTTTGCTTTCAGAGTATGACATCTGTTACCATGCTTCCAGAAAGAGTTTAGTGGGTAGAAGATGCGTCAAAGTCATATGGATCTTGCACCACCTTTCGCTATGTATCCATTACGGCCAGTCAGAAGAGAAACTTTAGAAAAGGTGTTCAGGCATATGGCAGAGGATGACATAATCACAGGATCAGACGGCAAATATTGTAATCTGATACACACAGTAATAAAAAAGTATGGCTCAGACAGACACTTTTGGATGCCTGAACTATCAGCCTTGAAACTTTCTGCCCAGCAAGAGCAGGCAGAAAATACGGAACAGCTTTTGCAAGAATTTAATGACACTTGTTACCTTAGTAGTTTCGATATAACAAGTAGTTATTAGCAGTTGGAGCTGGAGGAGACATGCTGAAAATCCACCACATTCTTGAATAATGAATGTCACTATCATTTCAAGCAGGTGTTGTTAGGTTTAAATGTTTCATCTGAAGAATTTGTTTAAGCTCTGGATAAGATCCCTGAGGAGAATTTTTTGGAGAACGTAATGATGTACACAGATAATATGTTGGTTGCATCCACTTCTTGGGAAGAGCACACACATATGACGTAAAAAGTTCGGAATACATTTAAATCGGGTAGAGTTATGCTCAATCTGCAAAAATTGGAATTTGCAAGGGGGGGGGGGGGGATAATTTTCAGGGCATGTCATCCCACCAGGAGGAACTGAACCACACCCAAACAGACTAGAAGCAATTCAAAATATCCTGATACCAGCTTGTAAAAAAATTACTTTAATCCTATTTAGGCTTCTGTAATACTACCAATACTTTCTTTATTAAAGGACACTGCTTATCATATGATTCACTGCAATTAATTAAGAAGAATCCCATGTGGACACCAGCTAGCAGGAAGAATTTGAAAAGATCAAGGAAGCAGCTCTTAGAAGCTCCGTTATTGCAACCAGCAAATATTCATTAATAATTTCATCCTGGGATGGATGCAAGTAAATTTGGTGCTGGAGCACGTTTACATAAAACAGTCATTAAAAATTATCAGGAACAACATTGTATGACAGCATTTTCAAGTCAAAATTTTTAGTGTGGGAAAGCATGATGCCCTCACTATTGCTTGGGGCTCTGAGAGATTCAGCTATTTTTGCTCAGACAACATGCCAATGTACAGGCAGGTCATTCTCCATTATCCTTCCTGCTTCAGTGCAAACTGATATGTAATAAGATTGCTAGAGGGGCTCTTGCTTTACAAGAATTTGACTTTGAAATCCAGTACATTCATGGTGAAAAAAGTATGACACTTGATGCTTTTCACATTTTACAGAACACTTAAAAGATGTTTGCATTGAGACCCATGTGCAAAGGAAATCAAGATTATTTCATAAGAGTAGTTGGTGTAAAAGCAGATTAGAAAATTTCTATGCTTTATAGAGATGGGATAGGAACCTGATGAAATACTTCAAATGGTAAAATGAAAAAGCCAGACAAAAATTGAGAAAAGATCTGAAGTAATTACACCCACAAGATCAAAAGGAGGAGTAGGAGTTCATGGCAGGGTGCTCTTTCCACAAGTTGGCAATATTTTGTTGAAATTAGGTAGAATCTTAAGAGAACATAATGTCAAAGTAATCTCCCGCCCTCCTACAAATATGTATGCTCTTCTCCGTCTGGCAAAGGACGATCTGAGATTGCAGAAGGCTGGAATCGACAGAACACCTTGCCAGTGTGCAAAGCCTATATTGGTCATACAATGCACACAGTGCATGAAATGTGTGTTAAACTTGATCAGCGCACTCACCTATCGCAGCCCAGTAAGTCATCCATAGCCAAGCATTGTATCTCCACAGAACATTCCGTGGATTACTTTGTCATAGGATTCTTGATCTTGACAGGATTCTTCTGGGATTCAGTTATTAAGGAATCAGGGGAAATACATTTAGTGCAAGATCTTATTAATTGTATTGGTGGCTCTCAATTGGGCAAGGCATAGGATCCAGTGATTTCATTAATTTATTCACGGTGGAAGCAAAAAAAAGAGAGGGAAAAAAAAAAACATTTGACAACCTATGACACATCTAATGACATTTAATTTTATTAATTTTGACATCTGAATTTTAACTTCATAGTACTAGAAATCTACAGTACACTCATCTATGATGGCAGAATGATTGTCAGCTGAAATATCGTGGCAAGAAGTCTTAGTTATCTGTCTGCATTTCAGAAACTTCATGGAATATATTATTACACCTCATTCATAACAATACACTGCATCGAACGTCTAACTGAAATGTAGAATACTTAAAGCTACGTATCCCTAAACAACAGGTGAAAAGTTTAATCAAATACATTTTATCAGTCACAAACATTTCTGTCCTAAGAAGTGCACACAGAAATTAGAAGAACAGGTAATTCTGACAAAATTTTGCAATGAGTAGAGAAGTTGTAAAAAGTTGTGCATGAAAATATCCATGATAAGAAAAAAAGGATTAATGTGCAAGTTTCTCAATCAATTGATGAAACTGAATTGGACTTTTTTCGTCAAATTCTAAGACTTAAATGAAACTTCACAGATTCTGGTGACTGTACAACTGTTCTCTAAATGCATTCCATTCTTTCTACTATGTAAAGCGAATAGTAAAATTATCATTAAGAAGTTAAAGAAAGAATATTTTGTCTTCTCACTGACAATGTCCCACACTTTTGATCAAACATTTGGAATTAGTTCACCCTGGAACAGCATGTCTGGCACATCTTGATCTTTCAACCTATTGTCTGTTATCTAATCCAGCTGAATGCATTGTCAGAGAATTAGGACAATTGTTTACAGCATATTGTGGCAAAATAAATTGAAATCAAACACACAAACTAGCAAGCTTTGCACATGTCGTTAATAATTTGGCTCATTAAAGCATGGAACCACCACCTTGTACTGCGTTTGGCTAGAAGCTCGATACATATTTGAAGAAACTATTCATTTTTGTGATCATTATCAAGAACTATCACAAGATGAAAGGCAGAAGGTGATACTGGAACAAATGAATAATAAGTCATAGGCTAGGAAGTTAGCACAAAATAAATCAGTTCAATCAATTATCTATAAAGTGCTTGACTACATACCGTTAGATCTCTGATGATTTCATCATTGGAAAAGGATAAAATAAAGAAGTTCTATCAATTGTGTCTGGGACCATTTCATTATTGCAAGACTTATTCACCTGAATTCTGTGGAATTAGAAATTTTGAACGAAGAAAAATATTTTGAAATCTACCAGTAAGAGGATATAAAAAAATATCCTGAACAAAAGGACAAGAAAGTTTTTAAATTTCTGGTGTTATCTCGATATTTATAGTGTTTTGATAAGTAAGTGTGAAATAGACAGGTTGTGAATCCTACCAATCATAGTGTGTATAAAATCGCCACTTTTTGCTGTGCCAAACTACTTTGCGTGTGACTACTATTTACGTGTTCAACAGCATGGTCAGTGCAGATTTTATTTTTATTTGGTACAGCTGGCTGTTTTCTTTCTATTACTCTTGAGGTACCAGTGCACAAAGTTACATCATCCTGTACACAGAGGTGATTTGTGGGAGAGAGAGAATGTCAGCTCACATCGTATGAAGAATTAAAATGCCTTCCAATGTATGGCAGTGCCAATCATGACTGCACAGGATGTGCAATGCGCTGGTCTGTCCACAGCAAGTTGCATGGAGTCAGAGTGTTTGTCAATGAGTCCACTTGAGCTACAAGATGCCAGGAAACTTCAGTTGCTATAAAGCAGAGTGCTCACTAGTGCAGTGGGTGATTAAGATGAATTAGTGCACTGTAAAATGTGTTCACACATGGATATTCCAAATTCTGAAGTATTTATGTACAAACATGTATTTACTTATGTAAATGGTATGCCACAATTCTCTCTCTGCCCTACTCCCTTTTCTTTCTTTATTTCTGAGCTAGCCATTAATATTTATATGGTTAACTCTGACATATAATTCATCTTCTATGTAACTTTTATACAAGACATATTTAAATTTGCTACATGATCATGTAATTAGTTGATGTTTGCCTACAATAAAAATTCTTATTAGATGATGATTCTTCTTAAACTCACACTCTTCCAAATATAATGATTTTTTTTAATAAGAGAGACTAGGATTTGCTGGTGTAAAGTCCACTTTTTTTCCAAAGACATTTACAGAGTATGCTGAAAAAACAATGCTCATTGGAATTAGTAGATAGTGGATCATTTCTTAAAGTCTAATTATATACAAGCATTAGTTTTTGTGGAGAGAGACTTAAAGATTTTTGTGCTAAATTGTGCCTATTGGTTACTAGTTACCTTCATATCATTTGCCACAATTTGTAATGGCCCAAGGTTGGTACACTCTGATTTAAACTGAATCTACCAATGCCAGGTTTCTCTACCAATGTTTCAAATTCCGTTATTTTTCATATTTGTATGAGTATTTTTTCAGGGGAGTATGGTATATTAATGTGTTTTCAGTTGTTACTTTTTCTTTACCCTTTTTGAAATTGTTGGAAACATTTTGTAAGTTCAGACTGCAAGTATACCACATTATTTAGTTTCATCAAAGGTTATCTGTAATTAGAACAAGGGTGTGTTGCTATTGTAAAGAATTGATCTCATTTGAAAATTTCTTTTCTTCGGGAAACAGATTCCTGGCCAATAGTGAATGAAGCAATATGACATGGAAGAAACACGTGAGGACTGATATGGAACAGCATGTAAGTATTGTGTTAGAGAAGGCGAGTGGTTGACTTCGGTTTATTGAGAGAATTTTGGGGAAGTGTGGTTCATCTCCAAAGGAGATGCTTGAGGACTGTTGAAGTTTTTGGGATCCACACTACGTGAGATTGAAGGAAGACACTGAAGCAGTTGAGAGGCGGGCTACTAGATTTGTTACTGGTAGGTTCAAACAACAAGCAAGTATTTTGGAGATGCTTTGCAAACTCAAACTGGAATCCCTGGACAAAAGGTGATGTTCTGTTTGAAGAATGTTACTGAGAAAATTTAGAAAACCAGAACTTGAGAGCTGAGTACAGAAAGATTATACTGCCACCAACATAGATTTTGCATAAGGACCACGAAGATAAATATGAGAAATCAGGTATCACATGGAGGCATAGAGACAGTCATTTCTCCCTCATTCTATTTGCAAGTGAAACACGAAAGAAAATGACTAGTAGTGGTAAAGAGTACCCTCCATCGTGTACCATATGGCAGCTTGTGGAGTATGTATGTATGTATGTAGATGTAGATTTAGAAACTACAGCTCCTGCTACGCTGTTGCTGCTGCTACTTCTACCACAGCTGTAAATAGAGTCACTATATGATGTAAATAAAATAGAAAGAAACTTCCACATGGGAAAAATATATTAAAAACAAAGATTCCAAGACTTACCAAGAGGGAAAGCGCCGGGCGGCAACTTGAAATTAGCGGAGATTCAGGCCTGGTGGATAACGAGAAGAGAGGATATATGTACACTCTCTCTCTCTCTCTCTCACACACACACACACACACACACACACACACACACACACATATCCATCCGCACATACACAGACACAAGCAGAAATGTCTGCTTGTGTCTGTGTATGTATGGATGTGTGTGTGTGTGTGTGTGTGTGTGTGTGTGTGTGTGTGTGTGTGTGTGTGTGTGTGTGTGTGTGTGTGTGCGAAGCAGCCGCCGGTTGCAAAAGCTCGAAATTCTGTGTGTGTGTTTGTGTGTTTTATTTATTGTGCCTATCTACCGACACTTTCCCACTTGGTAAGTCTTGGAATCTTTGTTTTTAATATATAAAACAACAACAACAATGAAAGCAACAGTATCAGCTATGGCAAATAATTATTTTAAGGTAATGGATAAATAACAAAACAAAACAAACCTCATCAAAGTCTGCAATTATCTCATTAAGCAGTCGAAGACACTCCACACCCTGATTGTTGCCATCCAGTTCAGTGTAGAACTCATGGTAATTGGTGACAGTTGCAAACACGACTCCGACTCTTGAGTAACTTTGGTGGTAGAGGTCCTGTGAAAGAGTGTTCTGTGCACCACAGCCACACAGAAGGACGGGAAAGGGAAAAAGAGTGCGTAGCATCAGTATACAAAGCTTACACTCAGCCATCAGCAGCTTCTATGCACTGCAGCTTGGTTATAGCGGGCCATAACAACTACTGCCTACATCCACAACAACAAGGAAGGGCCACTACAACCACTAAATTAAAAGGCTCACACAATATTTCTGTTATTAATGATTACATTTTCCATTTGCAAGTTAGCTTAATGAATATGTCACAATTCTACACGATTAGATACTTGCAAAATTTATTAAGTAAGTCACTGGTAACATACAAGATGAATTTTGTCTATGATCCTACACTATCTAACTAACACACCAAATTTTATATGATGATATAACCAAGTTTAGAAGAAAATAAAGCAATCAAAATGCATACAAAAATGCCACATAAATGGTTTGAGTAATTTGTTAAACATTAGGTAAAGTAAGTGAAATGCAACCACTTACCTATAGCACACTGATGTCTGTAGCATTAAAACACATAACAGAAAACAGCCTCGCCATGGCTGTGGGAGACTACATTTGGATGTCTGTGTGGTTGAGTGTGTGAAGGTGTGTACTTTAACTAGGAAAAACAGCAAGAACTAATATGAGTACTGTTTCCTGTTATACAATATACATGTCACCAGAATGAGATTTTCACTCTGCAGCGGAGTGTGCGCTGATATGAAACTTCCTGGCAGATTAAAACTGTGTGCCCGACCGAGACTCGAACTCGGGACCTTTGCCTTTCGCGGGCAAGCGCACACCCCGCTGCAGAGTGAAAATCTCATTCTGGAAACATCCCCCAGGCTGTGGCTAAGCCATGTCTCCACAGTATCCTTTCTTTCAGGAGTGCTAGTTCTGCATGTTTCGCAGAAGAGCTTCTGTAAAGTTTGGAAGGTAGGAGACGGATACTGGCAGAAGTAAAGCTGTGAGTAACGGGCGTGAGTCGTGCTTCGGTAGCTCAGCTGGTAGAGCACTTGCCCGCGAAAGGCAAAGGTCCCGAGTTCGAGTCTCGGTCGGGCACACAGTTTTAATCTGCCAGGAAGTTTCAATATACATGTCAGTCCAAAGATGAGTGGTTGCATTTTCCTTATTTTACATACTATTCCACTGAGGAATTTCCATTATTGTTAACAAACATTAGTTAGTACAAAATCTTTTCAAATGTCTTGCATATTTTTGTGAGAGCTCTCACCATCAAAAACAGGCGCATTTCGCATGCAAGGATTCTTTCCTTGTTAAACACAATCCAGTAGATGCCCTCTTCGACTGAATAACACAATTATAATGTCTACCAAAATAAAAATATTTTCTAAATGTTCTATGATACAGTCTTAATATAGTTCTCTCATAATGTACAAACATGTGAAAAATTAACTCAAACTAAGACAATTCATAAAAACCCAAACTTCAACTAGACATCAGACTCTTAAGAGCATAATTTCTTAACCTGAAACAAATTTGTATAAAAAATTATCAATCTATGTATCTATGGATCTATCTATCTGTCTGTCTATATTAGAAAGAATAGTGGCTGTTGTAATCTAAAGCTAATGAACTATACATTTGCAAATTATAAACAACTAGTTTACTGAAAAAGGGTATTTGGAAAAAGCTGACTAAAAAAATCTGACAATTTTTAGTTTAAAAATTATGCATCAGCAAGTGATGAACCGTTCAAGAAACAATGGCAATGTCAGTATTCACTCTACACTAATATATGAGTAGGTGTGGGGAAGCTCAGCATCAAAGCAACTTCACTGCTACTAACAAGCAGTTAATGCATAATTGGAGCACAGCTATAAATGACATTATTAAACATAAAGAATAATAGAAATTTAATGTTATTCTAAACAATAGTATGTTAAAATAATTCATGTCACTTAAGGTATTGAAAGAAGCTCTGCAGAGACTGATTCACTGAGAAGATTCTGAACATACAGTTTCTCTAAATGCAATCATTAAGTATGTCAAATTTGTCCTATTTTAATGATGTGTTATATTCCACTTCTGTTTTACAAACATAATGGTCCTGGAAATAAGTACCACTCTAAATACGTGTGCACGCTTCATTACAAGGCCTTGGAAAGGCATGTTGTTGTTGTTGTTGTTGTTGTTGCTGTCTTCAGTCCTGAGACTGGGTTGATGCAGCTCTCCATGCTACTCTATCCTGTGCAAGCTTCTTCATCTCCCAGTACCTACTGCAACCTACATCCTTCTGAATCTGCTTAGTGTGTTCATCTCTTGGTCTCCCTCTATGATTTTTACCCTCCACACTGCTCTCCAATGCTAAATTTGTGATCCCTTGATGTCTCAAAACATGTCCTACCAACCGATCCCTTCTTCTAGTCAAGTTGTGCCACAAACTTCTCTTCTCCCCAATCCTATTCAATACATCCTCATTAGTTACGTCATCTATCCACTTTATCTTCAGCATTCTTCTGTAGCACCACATTTCGAAAGCTTCTATTCTCTTCTTGTCCAAACTAGTTATCGTCCATGTTTCACTTCCATACATGGCTACACTCCAAACTAATACTTTCAGAAACGACTTCCTGATACATAAATCTATATTCGATGTTAACAAATTCCTCTTCTTCAGAAACGCTTTCCTTGCCATTGCCAGTCTACATTTTATATCCTCTCTACTTCGACCATCCTCAGTTATTTTACTTCCTAAATAGCAAAACTCCTTTACTACTTTAAGTGTCTTATTTCCTAATCTAATTCCCTCAGCATCACCTGATTTAATTTGACTACATTCCATTATCTTCATTTTGCTTATGTTTATGTTCATCTTATATCCTCCTTTCAAGACACTGTCCATTCCGTTCAACTGCTCTTCCAAGTCCTTTGCCGTCTCTGACAGAATTACAATGTCATCGGCGAACCTCAAAGTTTTTACTTCTTCTCCATGAATTTTAATACCTACTCTGAATTTTTCTTTTGTTTCCTTTACTGCTTGCTCAATATACAGATTGAATAACATCAGGGAGAGGCTACAACCCTGTCTCACTCCTTTCCCAACCACTGCTTCCCTTTCGTGTCCCTCAATTCTTATAACATCCATCTGTTTTCTGTACAAATTGTAAATAGCCTTTTGCTCCCTGTATTTTACACCTGCCATCTTCTTCCATGTATACAACCTTCTTTTATGATTCTTGAAATCATTGGGAAGGCATAAAAATAGAAATAAATATCTACATTGTATTTATAATTCTCAAATCACAATCTACAATGGAACCTTACGTAACAAGTACCTCTCATAACATGCAATTCACATAATTAGCAAAACAAACTGTAAAAAAATGGCTCACTTAACAAGCAGTTTTCACATAATGAGGCAACAATTTAGTGTGACGTCACCAGTCGTTCACATGCAGTGGGGAAAAATGTTTAACAATATGAACACCTTTCACTCTCAGCAGATGCACATGAACAACGTCTTTAGTACGTACTGCAGTCTGGGTTTAGCACTCTTTCTGCTACCATCTTAGTGCAACTTGGGATCAAACATTTTTCTAAACTTGTGTTCACAGAGTGTAATGTTTTTTGTGCAAATTTTAATAACCTTCGTAGAAATGTCCCTGAAGATAAAGCCACAAGAACACAACCATAAGAGAAAGAAAATGACTTAGAAATGAAACATAAAATCACTGAAAAATGGAAACATTTCGTGAGCATTGCTGATTTAGCAAGCACATAGAATTGGTCTATATCAGCTACTTGGACTATCCTCAAGAACAAGGACACAATTAAGGAGACAGATGCTTCAAAGAGAGTATCTAAACAATAGTTTCATATTCTGGATAATGTCAAAAGGTTGCTCCTTATATGGCTAAATGAAAAGCAATTGCAAGGCGACACTTTTAACGAGAACATCATTTGTGAGAAGGCGAGAATAATTTTTTGCTGAACTTGTTAAGAAGACAACAGCACCATCAGTGGCCAACAAAGTGTTTAAGGGGAGCTGTGGGTGGTTTAAAAAGTTTAAGAGAAGAACCAGCATCCACAGCATTGTGAGGCACAGCGAAGATTCTGACATTTTCTGCCGCAACAGGTTTTTAATTGCAACGAGATGAGTCTATTCTGGAAATAGATGCTGAAGTGCACCTTTACAAAAGCAGAGGAGAATACATTGCCAGGTCACAAGCCAATGAATGACCTTCTCACACTACTATTCTGTGCAAATGCAAGTGGTGATTTGAAAATGAAGCTGCTGCATGTTTATCATTCAGAAACTCCGAAAGCCTTCAAGAAGTGTGAAATCCAGAAGAGCAGGTTAAATGTAATGTGGAGATCCAAGAACAAGGCTTCAGTGATATGTGACCTTTTTTTGTAATCTGATCAATGAAGTGTTTGGTCCTTCAGTGAAAAAATATTTGCTCAATATGAATCTGCCACTCCATGTGTTGCTTGTTATGGACAACACTCCTGTCCATTCTCCAGGCCTGCAAAACCACTTTCTTGAAGAATTTCAATTTATCAAGGGAATTTCTGCCTCCCAACACCACTCTGTTACTCCAGACTATAGATTAGCAGATTTCTAAATTTCAAGTAGCACTACACTAAAGCAATTTTCGAGCTTTGCTTCAAGTTGACTGAAGCCACCAATCTCATTCTAGAGAGTTCTAGTTCTACATCATTGCCTGCATCAAGATGATCAAAAAGCTGTGGGAAGGGGTTACCAAGAGAACTCTCACTTCTGCTTGGAAAAACCTTTCACCAGAGTGCGTAGTCAAAAGTGACTCTGAAGCATTTGAGTTAGTATCTGTGGAGAATGAAGTCAATGAGATTGTGTCTTTGGCCAAGAGCAAGAGACTAGAAGTGGACAACAATGATATAGATTAACTTATGGAAGACCACAGCTTAGAGGAGGAGGAGGAGGAGGAGGAGGAGGAGGAGGGGGAGGAGGAAACAGCAAAACAGCAGCCTTCTGGCACAATAAGAGAAATGCCAAAAGCACGGGAATCAGTTGCATCGTGCACTGAAAATCATCACCCCAATAAAGCAGCCACTGCTATGGGCACGACAAATTTATTTGAAAAATAATGCTCCCCAAGTTTTGAAGCATCAGAAGAAACAAATGACTATAGGTAGCTTCCTGGAAAAAATGAATTAGTTCTGTATCAAGCTTAATAAAGCGCATAATACTGCATGTATAATTTTCCTTGAATAAATGGCAGGAGTAAGTTAAAACTTTTAGTACTTTTTTCTGAGTAGAACACATTATCTTATTTAAAATTAATTTATATGGAATAAATGGTTTCGCTTAACAAGTGTTTCATACTATGAGTAAGATTCTGGAACAAATTATGCTCACTATGCAAGGTTCCACTGTAATGTACAATGATAACCAACTGCAATCTGTACGAATGCATGAATGAAAATATTCTTGCTATTAGTGCTATTTGCCTCCTTCCATAGACACCATGGAGAGAGAATTTTGCCTATTAAGTTCTGTTTTAAAAGGAAACCTTCAGAAGACGAAGTATCCATATCAGAAGAGCCAACAAATGAATTTATGAGACAAAATATCTTCTACACCTGGAGAGTACAAAAATTATACTGTACTATTTACAGTTTTCACATCAACGATGTTTGAGGCTGTATTTCACTGTGTAACTGAAACTAAGGTACATTTAACCAGAGCACCATTCATCATCGCAGACAATGATGGTTACTGCTGGAAGAGGGCTGCACATAAACATCACTTGTTCCATCGTAATAGATGGAATGTGAAAAAAGAACAGATGGGAAAAGTAACAGAACCAATGACTCAGTGGTGTTCGAGATTGGTACTTCAATGACAGAAACTGCACACAGTGATGAAATGCACAGAAATAGACCCCCCCCCCCATGAGGGCCTCAATTATAAGGTACAAAACAATAGAATTCTTATGGTTCTTGTTCGATCATCCTTTGTAATTAACACAATTTGAGGAATACCTTATTTCAACCACGTAGGACAGTTAAAATGATCTACTGTAGTCTTTTGTTGTGAGAGTGATTTGATGCATCTCTCCATGCAAATCTAACCAGTCCATGCCTCTACCTCTGTGTGTAACAACACAACTTACAATGATTTGAACCTCTTTACTGTACACAATCCTTGTTCTTCCTCTACAATGCCGCCTCCCCCCCCCCCCCCCCCACCCCACCCACTTTCATTACTAAGTTAATGATTCTTTGATGTCCTGGGATGTCTCCTATCAACCAATCTTCCTTTTAGTCACACAAATTTCTTTCTCCAGCTACTCAATTTAGTACCTAATCGTTAGTTGCTTGATGTATCCATCTAATCTTCAGCATTCGTCTGCAGCACTACATTACAAAGGCTTCTATTCTCCTCTTGTCTGAACTGCTGATCATCTACATTTCTCTTCTCTAGAAGGTTACACTCAAGAGCAACACCTTCAAAAAAGACTTCCTAACAGTTAAATTTATATTCATTGATAGAAAGCGTCCCTTTTTCAAAAATACTTTTCTTTCTACTGCCAGTCTGCATTTTATATCCTTTTTACTTCATCCATTATCAGTTATTTTGCTGCCTGAATAGCAGAACTCTCACTATTTTCAGTGTTTCATTTCATAGTATAATTCCCTCAGCACTACATGATTTCATTAGATTAAATTCCATAACAACAGTTTTACTTCTGTTGATGTTGATCTTGTAACTTCTTTGAAAGATGTCATCCATTCTGTTCAAATGCTCTTCTAACTCTTACCATCTCCAAAAGTTACAGTGTCATCAACAAACCTCAAAATTTGACTACCCCTCCTCAAATTTTAATCCCCTTTTGAAATTTCTCTTTGGTTTCCTTTACAGCTACCTCATTGTACAGATTAAATAACATTGGGGATAGGATGGATGCCTGTATTACTCCCTTCTCAACTTTCTGACTAGGGTTAATATTGCCTTTCGTGTTCCTGCATTTCTCTGGAAGCCAAACTGATCTTCCCTGAGATCAGCCTCTTAACAGTTTTTTCTATTCTTCTGTAAGTAATCTGAATTATTATTTAGCAACGATGACTTAATAAACAGATGGTTAGCACTTATCTTCTTTTGAAGGTACTTTGCCTGTATCATGTAACCTAGACACCAAGTGGCATAATTTTGTCAGGGCTGACTCTCCCACAGATCTCAATAATTCTGAAACAATATGGTCTACTCCAGGAGCCTTGTTTCAACTTATGTCTCTCAATGCTCTGTCAAATTCTTCTCACAGGACCATATCTCTATAATATCTCCTATTTCACCTTCATCTACTTCCTCTTCTCTTTCTATACAACTGTTTTCAAATCTGATTCCCTTATATAGGCCCTCTATATATTTTTTAAGCTTTCCGTTCTTTGCTTAGTACTGGCTGTGTATCTAAGCTCTCGATATTCATACAGCTGCTTCTCTTTTCCCCATGGTCTCTAATTTTCTAATATCTTCCCTAGTCATGCACGCTTCTAGCACATTACATTAGTCCTATAGCCATTGCTGCTTAGCCACTTTGCATTTCTTGTCTACATCATTTTATAGGTGTTATTTGCCTGCTTCATTTGCAGCATTATTATATTTTCTCCTTTCGTTAGTTAAATTTTGTTTCTCTTGTATTATCCACAGATTTCAGCAGGGCCTTGTCTTTCCCCCTACTGATCCTCTGCTGGCTTCACCATTTCATCTCTCATAGCTAACCACTCGTCCTTTATAGTTTTCCTTTTCCTCATTTCAGTCAATTGTTGCCGACAGGGCTGCTTTTGAAATTCTAAACAACTGCTGGCTGTTTGAATTTATACAGCTCCTTTCTCCTTTTTTGCAATCTCTTCAGTTTTACTCTGAAGTTCATAACTAATAAATTATGGTCACTGTTCACATCTGCCACTAGAAATGTTTTGCAGTTTAAAATTTGGTATCAGAGCTGTGGCTTACCATCATAAAGTCCACCTGAAACCTTTGAGTGTCTCCATGTCTCTTCCATATAGACAAGCTTCTTTCATTATTTTTAAACCAAATATTGGAAAAGATAAAACCATTGTCAGTGCAAGATTCTACCTGGTGGCTACTCCTTTTAGAACTCTCCCTCCTATTCCTTTTCTCTCTTGTCCTTTTTGTTTCACTGAATTCCAATCCCATGTCAAAGTTAAATTTTTGCTCCCTTTAAGTATTTGAATAATATATTGTATCTTGTAATACATTTTTTTTCAGTCTGTTCATCATTTTCAGAGCTAGTTGCCATATAAATATGTACTATTGTGGCAGATGTGGCTTCATGTCTACTTTGGCTGTAGTAGTGAATTTCCTT
This sequence comes from Schistocerca gregaria, assembly GCF_023897955.1. Taxonomy (NCBI): domain Eukaryota; kingdom Metazoa; phylum Arthropoda; class Insecta; order Orthoptera; family Acrididae; genus Schistocerca; species Schistocerca gregaria. Next base: position 564,206,190 of record NC_064922.1, on the reverse strand, counting down.
CATGATTATACTATTCCTGCAGTACTCCTATTTGATATTGTATCTATACTCGTGTATTGACCTTACCTGAAGTTCTGTTCTTCCTGTCATCGCACTTCACAAGTCCCAGTATATGTAACAGCAATCTATCCAGTTTCCTTTTTGAATTCTTTAGTCTACCTACTTGGTTAAGAGATCTAACACTCCATCCTCAGATCTGTAAAATGGCAATTTTGCTTCTACTGACGATAGCATCTTCAGTACTTCACAAACAAGGGACTACTTCACCTGGAGAATATTGTACCCTTGGGTACGTTATTGTCATTAAGCCATACAGTACAGCTGTATGTCCTCAGAAAACACATTGGCTGTAGTTTTCCAATGTTTTAGCCTATCACAATTCACCATGGGAATGTCATGTTGGACAACATTACTTAGGCCATATCAGTCAGTAATCCAGACAGTTGCTCCTGCTGACATAGCTGTTGCCACTTTTCAGGAACTATATATTGTCAGTTGTATATTGGCCAATTTCAGTAAGGCCAGTGATAATACAATGTTTTGCAAGAAGGTAATCACTTTGTCAGTTACCTTAGGCGTTGTGCAGGTCATGACAACTAAGCAAGACAGATTAGGGTTTAAAATCATATTGTCAATTAGGGCAGGCACTAGACACGGAAAACAAGTTGACATTATTGAACTGACATTTCTCCTCCCCCCCCCCCCCTTTTAAAGGGGCCACCACAGCACTTGCCTTAAGTGATTTGGGGAAACCTAGATTAACCTGAATGTAGATGGTAGAAAAGAAATTTGAAACCTGTTCCTCCTTCATGCAATTTCAATGGTTGACCTATGTGTCATCTCAGTGAATGGGGTGAGAATAGTTTCTTTGATAACACTGTCCCACAAAGAGCAAATAGTACAGGATCTTCATGTTTTTTGTTCACTTCTATTCAAACTGACTCTGAAATTTCTTACAATGAATCACATAATATTTGAAATAGTAAATTTGGGAAACTGAAAGCAGATGGCAAGTTCTTGCAAAGACAAAAATTCACAATCTCTATAAGAGATATCATTTTAGATCAAAAGCGAGGCAATAATGAGATACACAGTGTTAATTCACCGAGCTCACACAGGCCTCTACTGCATATGCTGGGAATTCTGCAGTGACATCAGTTCCTTATGAGATTTATGGCTGGTAACAAGAACTTAGGTTTGAAAGTAACAGCAGCAGCTATTCAGAACTAACATTATTCCCAACTGCACCTACACCAGTCCTGTACAAATCAAATTTCCCTTTGATTTTTTTTGTCTTTTCCCAACATAATGGAAACTACTGTGTGAGTTTACTTTTATTTTCTGTGATCTAAACAATTTCAATAAAATGCCTTGCTGTGAGCCATTCTCAATTTTGCATGCTGTCCACATTGAGATGAAGCTAATATTCCCAAATGTTTTCAGTTGTTTTGCTACCACATGCAACCTGAAATTGAGCAGTTTCTTCCTTTGTCATTACACCTACAATAATATATACTTCATGCTGTCATTGATCCAAGGAAACGAGAGGAGGAGGAGGAGTGTGTGTGTGGGGGGGAGGGGGGGGGGGGGGGAAGGGGGGGGGGGAGGGGGGAAGGAGACTAAAAAGAAAACATGGCAATTCAGAAGCAGGCGTTCATACGAAGGTCATCTACGGTCATCTATAAGAATTTCCTTGCAATTATGAAGCCCTTAGTATGATTTTATACCAATCTGCGACTCATCATAAACAATAGGATAACAATTATTTTCAAATGCCTGTGGTACTACGACTGTCTTATCAAAAATAGTTTCAATGCTTTTGTTATTTTGTAAGGGCGTGTAGTCCATGAACTGGAATTCTGAAAGGTAACTAAGAGCAGTCAGCTTCTTTTCACTTCGAAAATATTTCACTTCATTTACATCATCGTCATCGTCATCATCATCCTCCTCATCCATCTCTTCTTAAATTGTTTGTATCATCTGCAGCATATACTTTTGCTAAGATCTACATCTCATTAATGCCCACTCTACAAATAAAATATCCAGGGAAAACCACAACTCATTTTTTTTAATAGTGACAAACTATTTGAAAAGAAAAACAGATTTTGACTTCTTGAAGTGATACGATCTGCATTACTCTTGAAAGGCCACTCTGATAAACTGCGCAGTTTCCACAATCTAGCTGGTGCCAAAAATCTCACTGCTTTGAGCATTTTTATGTTGCAATTCACAAATGCAGTGAAAATGAATGAAACAAATTAGATCAACATTAAAGAGTACCACAGCACTATTTAAATATTAATGGTGCTGCTGTGCATTATTTTCTTTGGATTTGGATGCTGGTACTGTTAAACTGAAGTATGTTTGCAGGAGAAGAGTTATTCCTCAAAATGATTGGCATTACTTAATTATAAAATGAAAATCATTAACTTCATTTCATAATAATTCTTTAACTGCTTTTGTTTATTCCTTTTGATATATATGAATGCCATTAAAATAATAGAGGGAAACATTTCATGTGGGAAAAATATATCTAAAAGCAAATATGCTGTAACTTACCAAACGAAAGTGTTGGTACGTTAATAGTAACACTAACAAACACAAACACACACACAAATTTCAAGCTTTCGCAACCCACGGTTGCTTCATCAGGAAAGAGGGAAGGAGAGGGAAAGACGAAAGAATGTGGGTTTTAATTGAGAGGGTAAAGAGTCTCTCTCTCTCTCTCACACACACACACACACACACACACACACACACACACACACACACACACACAAACATATGTCAAGGCAAAGAGTTTGGGCAGTCGAGGCGGAAGTATAGAGACCAAGATGTTATAGAATTACAGGTGAGGTATGAGCGGCGGCAACTTGAAATTAGTGGAGGTTGAGGCCTTGCAGATAACGAGAAGAGAGGATATATTGAAGGGCAAGTTCCCACCTCAGGAGTTCTGATAGGTTGGTATCAGTGGGAAGTATCCAGATAACCCAGACGGTGTAACACTGTGCCAAGATGTGCTGGCCATGCACCAAGGCATGTTTAGCCACAGAGTGATCCTCATTACCAACAAACACTGTCTGCCTGTGTCCGTTCATGCGAATGGACAGTTTGTTGCTGGTCATTCCCACATAGAAAGCTTCACAGTGTAGGCAGGTCAGTTAGTAAATCATGTGGGTGCTTTCACACGTGGCTCTGCCTTTGATCGTGTACACCTTCCGGGTTACAGAACTGGAGTAGGTGGTGGTGGGAGGGTGCATGGGGCAGGTTTTACACTGGCGGCGGTAACAAGGATAGGAGCCAGAAGGTAGGGAAGGTGGTTTGGGGATTTCATAGGGATGAACTAAGAGGTTATGAAGGTTTGGTGGATGGCGGAAAGACACTCTTGGTGGAGTGGGGAGGATTTAGTGAAGGATGGATCTCATTTAGGGCAGGATTTGAGGAAGTCATATCCCTGCTGGAGAGCCACATTCAGAGTCTGATCCATTCCCGGAAAGTATCCTGTCACAAGTGGGGCACTTCTGGGGTTCTTCTGTGGGAGGTTCTGGGCTTGGGGGAATGAGGAAGTGGTTCTGGTTATTCGCTTCTGTACCAGGTCAGGAGGGTAGTTGCGGGATGCGAAAGCTGTTTTCAGGTTTTTGGTGTAATGGTTCTGGGATTTGGGACTGGAGCAGATTCGTTTGCCACGAAGACCTAGGCTGTAGGGAAGAGACCGTTTGATATGGAATGGGTGAATGTACTGTTGCTTGTTGGTGGGTTTGATGTGGACAGATGTGTGAAGCTGGCCATTGGACAGATGGAGGTCAACATCGAGGAAAGTGGCATGGGAAACTCTTGGTTCATCCCTATGAAATCCTCAAACCACCTTCCCTACCCTCTGGCTCCTATCCTTGTAACCGCCCCCAGTGTAAAACCTGTCCCATGAACCCTCCCACCACCACCTACTCCAGTCCTGTAACAAATAAGGTGTACACGATCAAAGGCAGAGCCACGTGTGAAAGCACCCACATGATTTACCAACTGACCTGCCTACACTGTGAAGCTTTCTATGTGGGAATGACCAGCAACAAACTGTCCATTCGCATGAATGGACACAGGCAGACAGTGTTTGTTGGTAATGAGGATCACCCTGTGGCTAAACATGCCTTGGTGCACAGCCAGCACATCTTGGCACAGTGTTACACCGTCCGGGTTATCTTGATACTTCCCACTGATACCAACCTATCAGAACTCCGGAGATGGGAACTTGCCCTTCAATATATCCTCTCTTCCCATTACCCACCAGGCCTCAACCTCTGCTCATTTCAAGTTGCTGCCGCTCTTACTTCACCTATCACTCTATAACATCTTGGCCTCTGTACTTCCGGCTCGACTGCCCAAACTCTTTGCCTTTACATATCTCTGCTTGTGTCGGTATATGTGCGTATGTGTGTGTGTGTGTGTGTGTGTGTGTGTGTGTGTGTGTGTGTGTGTGTGTGTGTGTGTGTGCGTGTGCGCGTGCGCCCACGCGCATGCAGGGTGGTGGGGGAGGGGAGTGACATATTACATACTCATATTATTACTATTTTTGCATGGTAATTTATTTTCTCCAATAAGATATCAAACCATATTTCACAAAGTTTCCCACCTCCCCCCTCTTCTTTGCCTTCAACATCCCCAAATAGAAGAGCTCTGGTTGTCACTCTGCTGTACAAAGCTTCATGCTTGGGCATTAGGCATATGCAGTATGGTGGAGTAAGTGATAAACAACTGGTACATGCAAAAGTTCAAAAGCTGTCTTTTCAGAAAGTCTTAACTGTGTGCTATCTGAATTATGATCCAAATCTTTGTGCAAACATCTTGCTACTGTGTTTTCTTATCCTTAAAATATGATGTACAGTTGGTTATGTTTTATATATGGTTCTCAGGCGAGACATCAGATGCCACAGTGAAAACTCCATAAAGAGGCATAAAGTTAAATGTGTCTTTCGTCCGCCGGCAAAACTCAGAGCTCTCTTGGGCTCATCTAAGGACAGCCTTGGCCTAAGGAGACCCGGTGTTTATGGGATTCCTTGTAGCTGTGGCATGTCGTACATCGGACAAATTTGTTGCACTACAGAAGAGAGATGTACTGAAGACCGATGCTACACTCGTATGGAGCACCAGAGAAGTCTGCAGTAGCCGAGCATTGTCTCAGTACAGGCCATTCTATGAATTATCAACACAGCAAAATTCTCGCGTTGATGAGTCCATACTGGGAGTGTTATTAAGGAAGCAGTGGAAATATGTAGCGAGATGAATCTTGTAAACAGACACATGGGCTTTCAGCTCAATACAGCTTGGGATCCAGTAGTGGCCATACTGAAGTCGCATTGAACAGAGACATCCGACGTCTTGCCCAAGAACCATATATACAATATGTCTTTTGGGAAAGCCTCAAGCAACACACTGGTTTTGTTTACTTGTGAGAAGAAAACTCAAGTACTCTGCCTAACATATGTTTGTCTAGATCATTAGCCGTGCAAGAGAGGTATCTGAATAACTCATACCATTAGTTACATTAAATATATTCTCATTAGAGAATGCAGAAAAACATCAGCTGTATAATGCAATGATAACGAAAATTTTTGCCAAACCAGGAATCAAACCAGGATCTCCCACTCTATGTGAGTGGTTGCCTAAACTGCTTTGGCTATCTGTGCAGGACTCATCACCACATCTGAACTTCCATGTGTCATCAGTCATGCAACAAAACCTGCACTTATTCACATTATGCAATTTCTTTTCACGGGGCTGCCTTGGTACCAGCAGATAGATACAGTAGTGCAGTGCCTGTGTTATTAATAAGTATGATGCAATATTCCTTCGGACAGGCATGTTTATAGAAAATAATCTGTAGGTGAAATATTGACACACCATCATGGTTTTTCCTGCTGTCTGATGAAGTTGCAAATGAAACACACAGAGATTAAGTCACTGCTGATTATTAAACAATAAAATCTGAATCTTTATAGTCACCATGTTGCTGCGGAACTGGTTATCAAGGAAGTGCGTGGCAACATGAGCTGGCAAGAGGTTGAACAATATTCTTTTGTTGCTGTGTTGTAAAGCATCCATTTCCCTCTTCTCTTCATTGGCCTATACAAATGAATAAAAGAAATGAGATTCTTGATATTTAATTTAAGCCATATCTTATGTATTATAACTTCAACATTACTTTAAGACTTCCACATATGTGATTCAAGACAGGAGTTATAACTCCCCATATGAAACTTACGAGCAATGTCATAAACAGTACAATTGTGTATTACTTAATTATATCCACATTTAACATTACATTTGCAAAACACTACATATAAGTCAGATTTCCACACCATTAATTCACATTACATACGTGAGTTTCTTAACTTACAAAATGCTTTATTGCATACAGAGCCACACAAAATGCTTCAACAGCAGCTAAATGTTTGACCGATCCCAGGTGGACACAAGATGTGTAGGCTGTCAAAGGCTTGTCTATAAAATGCAGCTGGAAGCAAAGGGTGAGATCTTCCCTGAGAGATATCACAAAACGTCTTGACATGTTCACCAGGAACACTGATGAGCTTCAACTGTAATGCAAATACAGCATTTTCTAGGATACTCTCGAGTTCCTGGTAACCTTCTTGTGCCCGGGTGAGTTCTTTGAAATCTATAGGACTTAAAACACTATTGACACATGAGAGGCTATCAGCAAGTACATTGTCAAATGTGCTCGATGCCAGTGCTAAAATGAATTATAAACTCTAGGTGGTTATACAGACAAGGTGACTTGCTGCCGCTGCTCTGCTTAAAGGTGTAAGTCCATAGCTTATCATCTGTGTAGATGGTAAATTCCCATGCTTCTATCTAAGGCCAAAAGTACTTAACACCTTCATACATGGCCAGCGATTTGTGGTCACAGGTACTCCAGTTCTGCTGTGATGGTGATAGCTCATGTGAATAGTAAGCAAGTTTTTGCCACGAGCCATCTGACAACTGTTGCAACACCGTGCCAATAGCTGTCTGACTTGGGTCCACCACTAAAGGTAAGGATGGATTGAACTTGGTGCATGCGAGAAGTGCAGCATTTGCCATACTCTGTTTCGCAGAATCAAAAAGCAAAGCACATCACATCGATTCACTGAACTGGAGCATTGCCTCTAACTTTCAGGCAAGCAAGAGCTGCAGCTAATGGATCCTGTATTTCTGCTGAACATGGTAGATGGTGGCAATAGAAATTCAACATTTGCAGGAACCAGCACAATTCTTTAACAGAGTTCGGTTTGGTATTCAACTTTTCTGATAATGGTATGAACCCACAGAAGATATCTGATAGCCAAGGAAAGTAATTTCAGATTGCCTGAATACAAATTTAGCCATGTTAAAGAGCACATCCTACTGCTCTAAGTGCATGAACACTTCAATAACATGTTGTTTGTGTTGCCCCTTGATGGCCAAAAAGGTACGAATATCATCGATGTATGCAAAAACCAAAATGGCAGCCCATACAGAACTGAATCAATAAATCGCTGCCCTGCCTGAGCAGCATTCTGTAAACCAAATGTCATGTACACACTCTCAAATAACCAAAGGGAGTGATAAACCCTTTTTTTTTTTGTATGTCTTTCTGTGCTAAAAGGATATAGGTGTAGGCTTTGGCACAATCAAAGGCACTGAATATGGCTGCAATATGCAAGGCATAATTAATAGTCCCACAACAATCGTACTGGGTAGCAATCTGGCACCGTTACAGCATTAAACATGCAATAATCTCCACACTACTTAGGTATTAAATGTAGAGGAAATGATGATGTGCCATTTGATAGTCGAATAATGCCTTCTTTGAGCACGATGTCAAACTCAGCTCTAGTGATAGCCAGGCGATAAGGTGCCAAAGGTCTAGGTCTGCAGGATACCTGTGGGCCATCAGTAACTTTAATATGGTGCACCATATTATGTAACACTTGTTTAGGAGCACCTGGAGGTCTAGTCAAAGCTGGAAATTGCATAACAGAGAGGTGTATGTACAAATCCCTTGGTTGTGTTAGCTTGGTGTTGTGCACTGCTGCACTATGGAAAAATCCTGTAGCAGTCAGGCTGGTAACACTGTCAATAAGCTGAGTGTTCACCACGTACAGCAGCAGACGACAATAAGCCAGAAGATCAGCAACTAGTTTTGCTTCCAAGATGTCACCAACATTTAAGTCCCAGATGAAGGGGTAACACAGTCCTAAACCCAGTTCCATTCATTGGCTTCCATAGGGAAAAGTTGTTTGCTGCTGACAAACAGTAAACTGTCAGTGGCCTGCAGTGATCCACTGAAGTCTGTGGCAACATACATAAATCAGAACCAATGCCCATCAAATATTTTTGGCCTGACTGCCTATCACTGATAAACAGGTGCCATGATGTTCACAGGCAGTTAGCTGTGCCTTTCACTCTTCATTAGCAAGTGTAGCATTAGTCGATGAACGGCTCCTTCATGATCTGTGGTATTACCACCTATCACTGCTAGTGCTGCTTTGAGACAACAGCTTGCCAATTTGTGTACACAATAAATCAACCTTGGCACTAGAGAGTCATAATCAGCACATCCACATGCTGCTGTCTCTGTTGTTCTACTGCACAGCTCTGTTTTTGTGAAAACAGAGTGGGAGCAATGGCTTCTTGAATCTGTCCACAAGCTCTGCAACAGTGTCTAATGGTATTTCTGTTGGGGCTCTACAACTAACTTGACTTGTTGTGGTAAGCAGCAGTTCTACATGGTGTGCAGCAAATTATCTGGAACAGTACCAGTATCCAACTTGCTTATTAAGTGCCAAGGGTACAGTGAGGGCTTGCAATCTCCAATGTCCTCTTGTGTCAGCACTTTATGAATTCGTTCTTCTTTAGAGGCTGCGACAGATCAATTCTGTCTTGAGCTTGTCATAAGAATTTGCCACTAGTGGGGCAGTTATTATGTCCTGTACTTCCACATCAAAGCAGTGATCTACCGGGTTGCAGGTAAGTTCATGTCAGCTTAAAAGAACATTGGGGACACCACTTGTCAGGTGTAGCTAGAATTAGGGCTGTCCAACTTTTGTTAAGTGTGTATTTGTTAAGCCAGGTGGTATTTCTTGAAATATTACTCTCGAGATCCATGAAATGTAGAAACTTTATTTATCAGAATAAACACACTCACTCAAACACTTAACAGCTCCACACAATACATGAAACTGGAAATGTCCCTGAATGTTAATCATTATCTCATAATGGGGAAACACTTACTATGTACATATTACAATGCAAGAAGTATGTAATGCAAAAAGTCAAAGAATAAACTGTCACTGCTGCTGCTGTTGCATACAGTGTCATTCATTGATGCATAATTAAATCTGGCAGCTGCAACAACAACCCACTAAACACCTGCATACGTAAATTAACGGGATTTTTCCATGTTATGACAAATTTGTGATCACATTGTGTTGTGTTTTCTGAAGCCTATTTTTAGGTTGGCTTTCTAAAGCACAAGTCTAATTTTATCTGGGATTTTCTCCAAGTATGGTCTGATAGTGAACAGTGTACTTCTGATAGAATTTTTCTTTGTTAAGGTAATGTTATCTTTTATTTTATTTTATTTTATTTTTATTTGTGAGATATTCCCCGGTATAAATTTTATCAACTATGGCTGGCTGTACAAATAATTTTTTTGCCATTCTTCTTAGTGCTTTTAATTTAGATGATATGTTTTCTTTAGTCATTGGATATTTTATTAGTGTCTCTATCCATGTTCGAAAATATGCTTTTTGTGTGTTTTTGGATGATAAGAGCTGTTGTTTATAAAATAGTCTGTGGTTGTCTGTATTTGGTAGATTCTTGCAATCTCAAGAGCCAGAAAGTTTATCCTGTTCATATAAGATTTTAAACATTGTATTTTTATGAACACTATTCCACTGTGAATGCAAGATTTCTATTTTGTTTCCTACTCCTTCCAATAAAAGCAATGTATCATCTACATATCTGTGATAGTTCTGAATTTTATTAGTCCATTTTGGATAGTTTTAAGAAAAACGTATTGTTCTCAATATGGTGAAGAAAAATATTCACTAGTGTACCAGCAAGGCAACTTTACTGTGCTACACTGTGTTCTACATATACATAGTTGGTTTTTGAACTAAAAATACTTATGATGGGATGTTAATTTTAATAAAGTAAGAAGACATCCTATTTTGACTGTGCACATTTTCCAACATGTAACGCAAATTATGTTCAATATTTTCAGTAGTTCCATTAGCTCATTTGTTGGGGTATATGTTTGTTTTACCTACAGAAATAAATTTTTCGTTATATGAGATTGTCTTTAATTTGTAGTGTTAGGTTGCTAGAGTTCTTTACCATGAACTGATTATCATATATGTAGTTCCGAGTCACAATATAATAAATTTTTTTGCAAAGAGAGATGCGAGATTGCCAATGTAATTGGCTATTGGTCTGATAGGAGTGTTTTCTTTATGGACTTTTGACTGGGCCACGATTTGGATGGAGATGGGTTCATGCCTTTTCTGTTTTATTGAGTAAAAAAATCAGTTTTACTCAGGACTTTTTTTATTGTGGCTTGGATTTGATTAGTTGAGTCTTTTTGTATGGCAGTAATGTTATTTTTACTAAAAACTTCTAAGGTCTTATTTATGTAATCTGTTTGGGACATGATTATGACTATAATCTCTTTGTCTGCTTTGAGTGTGATAGCATTGCTTGTTTCTATATTTTCACAAATTGTATCACTATTTTCATCTTCTTTTTCAAACAAATTATTATTTTTAATATTATAATTGTGTTTGATAAATATTGGTACTAAGAAGAAGACTTGTTGAGAGAGATGGACAGACAAGGCTAAGGAAGATCTCAAGAGGAGAGGAATAACATGGGATGTAGTGGAGAGGGAAAAACTATACCAGGACAGAATCCAATGGAGGCATATCGTTCATGAAGTTCCAACCTGGCTCGCTGGAAGGAAATCCAGATGATGATGAAATATTTTGGATATTTTTCTAGCAAAGTAGTTTCACTCAGCAATAGAAGTGATAGCTGTATGAATTGCTATTTTTACATGTGCAATAATGCTTCCATTCTTAGTATGAGTTGGTTTATTTGTCAACTTATACACCAGGCCTTTCTATAATAAATCTACTTCGTCATTATTAAATTTTATTTCTGTTACTTAAGCCTCTATTGAAAAATTTTAAGTTTTGTGCCACATTCTACTCCTTTACTATTGTAATTATATTTTGGATTAATGTATTTAGTTTTTTAATTATGCCGAAGTTTAATGTTTCAATGTCCATTTCCATCTTCCTCATTAATTGATTTCATAATTGTGCCCAACATAGGATTTTGCAATAGTTTTCCTATTTCTAGTTGTGCTAAATATAATTTTAAATACATGTGACACTGTTGGAATAGAAGAAAGCGATCATATGCAGATAATAATATGTCAAATTCTAAATATTTTAGAAACTTTCTATAAAACTTTTTAAAAAATTTCAAAAATTGTCTCTGTACCATCCAATCACATTTAACATCAGAAATATTTTTAAATAGTGATGACTAGTTTCCAGTAACCTAACTACCATCTTCAGATCACAGAAAGATAAACCAAAAGAAAAACTGTCTTAAGTAACAAAGTTGTGTAAAAATTGCCACTGACTAACTTTTAAAAAATTTACAGGGCCTTAACATACCACATGTTTTATACATGCACTTGCAGTGTACAACACCACTGTATTGTCTATAAAATTCTTATTTTAAAACAAAGATAAAGGAAAATATATTTATACATTAGCAAACAAATAAGAACAAGAAATAATTATTTGAAGAAAGACTAGTTCATTGAGCATACCATTCTATCAGTGACAGCAGTGGAAACAAAAAGCTTGTATAACACAGTAAAAATTCTGAATACATTGAAATGTCCATATACTTATTATCATTAGAGGCAATAACTGCTAGCAGAGATTTGCCTTTGAATAGAAAGAAGCATGTCACAAATGTTTACTTTTAGTTAACAGTGCATAGAAGTAACATGGTTATTCAAAACAGAAAAACATTCATTGTGAAACATATCATGTAAGTTGTACTTGAAGCCAAAAGTATAAAATTTGTCCAAACAGTAAAGATATATGTACACTGCATGACACGACTTCCTCCCACCACCGTGTACCCACAGTTAGAGGAAAACTGACCACTATGTTTTGATTTCAAGCACAGCTAACATGGTACGTTTCACTATGAATATTTTAATGTTTTGAATAATCACATTACTTTTATGTACTGCAAACTAGAAACAAATATTTCTGACTTGCTTCTTCCTTTTCAGAACCAAATCTGTGCTCACAGTTACTGATTGTAACAACAATAATCGTATGCACATTTCAATGTATAATTTTTTTTTACCATGTCATAAAGTCTTTTCATTTCAACTGCTGTCACAGATAGCATGGTACACTCAATGAATTACTCTTTCTTCTAAATAATTATTTCTTGTTCTTATTTGTTTGCCAATATATAAATATATTTGCCTTTATGTTTTTTAGGCTACACATAGCACATTTTCTCTGAAGATTTAAAATAAGAATGTAACAGACAATGCAACGGCTTTGTACACTGCAAGTGCATTGATAAAACAATATATGGTATTTTAATTCCCTGTAATTTTTTAGAAGTAAGCCAGTGGCAATTTTTACATAACTTTGCTACTTATGGCAATTTTTCTTTTGGTCTGTCTATTTCAGACCTGAAGATGGTAGGTAAGCTACCAAAAACGGACATCACTTTGCAAAAATGTTTTTGACTTTAAACATGACTGAGAGAATATACATAAAATTTTTGAAATTTTTAACAAGTTTTATAGAAAGGTTCTAAGACTTTTATAATTCTCCAGAACACAACACATTACTTTGTCCACATTATTGGTGTAATTTCTTCCACAAATGTCACTGGAATGGAAAACAGTTGGAACAGTTCACTGGTTTTAACATTTTTAGTGTTACCCATGATCTGTTAAAGAAATTGCACCAATAATGTGGACAAAGTAATGTATTATATTCTGCAGAATCAAGATTTTTTGCTGTAAAAAACCAGTTTCTCACTGAAGATTTTAGACCAACTGCCTCTCTATTATCCTGGGATCCTATTCTGTTGGGTATAACTTGAGATGTTACAACTTTAATGGTTTTAAGACATTCTGATTTCTGTCATAGAGGGAAACATTCCACGTGGGAAAAATATATCTAAAATCAAATTTGATGTGACTTACCAAACAAACGTGCTGGCAGGTCAATAGATACACAAACAAACACACAAAATTCAAGCTTTCACAACCAACGGTTGCTTCTTCAGGAAAGAGGGAAGGAGAGGGAAGGAGAGGGAAAGACGAAAGGATGTGGGTTTTAAGGGAAAGGGTAAGGAGTCATTCCAATCCCGGGAGCGGAAAGACTTACCATAAGGCGAAAAAAGGACAGGTATACATTCGCCCCCCCCCTCCTCCCCCCCCCCCCCCCCCCCACACACACACACACACCCATCCGCACATACACATGCAGACATTTGGAACGGCAAAGAGTTGGGGCAGAGGTGTCAGTCGAGGCGGAAGTACACAGGCAAAGATGTTGTTGAAAGACAGGTGTGGTATGAGCGGCGGCAACTTGAAATTAGTGGAGGTTGAGGCCTGGCAGATAACGAGAAGAGAGGATATATTGAAGGGCAAGTTCCCACCTTCGGAGTTCTGATAGGTTGGTGTTAGTGGGAAGTACCCAGATAACCCGGACGGTGTAACACTGTGCCAAGATGTGCTGGCTGTGCACCAAGGCATGTTTGCCACAGGTGATCCTATTCACCAACAAACACTGTCTGCCTGTGTCCGTTCATGTGAATGGACAGTTTGTTGCTGGTCATTCCCGCATAGAAAGCTTCACAGTGTAGGCAGGTCAGCTGGTAAATCACGCGGGCGCTTTCACACGTGGCTCTGCCTTTGATCGTGTACACCTTATGGGTTACAGGACTGGAGTAGGTGTTGGTGGTAGGGTGCATGGGACAGGTTTTACACCGTGGGCGGTTACAAGGGTAGGAGCCAGAGGGTAGGGAAGGTGGTTTGGGGATTTCATAGGGATGAACTAAGAGGTTATGAAGGTTAGGAGGACGTCAGAAAGACACTCTTGGTGGAGTGGGGAGGATTTAGTGAAGGATGGATCTCATTTCAGGGCAGGATTTGAGGAAGTCGTATCCCTGCTGGAGAGCCACATTCAGAGTCTTATCCAGTCCTGGAAAGTATCCTGTCACAAGTGGGGCACTTTTGTGGTTCTTCTGTGGGAGGTTCTGGGTTTGAGGGCATGAGGAAGTGGCTCTGGTTATTTGCTTCTGTACCAGGTCGGGAGGGTAGTTGCGGGATGCGAAAGCTGTTTTCAGGTTGTTGGTGTAATGGCTCAGGGATTCCTGACTGGAGCAGATTAGTTTGCCACGAAGACCTAGGCTGTAGGGAAGGGACTGTTTGATGTGGAATGGGTGGCAGCTGTCATAATGGAGGTACTGTTGCTTGTTGGTGGGTTTGATGTGGACAGACGAGTGAAGCTGGCCATTGGACAGATGGAGGTCAACGTCAAGGAAAGTGGCATGGGATTTGGAGTAGGACCAGGTGAATCTGATGGAACCAAAGGAGTTGAGGTTGGAGAGGAAAATCAGGAGTTGTTGTTCACTGTGAGTTCAGATCATGAAGATGTCATCAATAAATCTCTACCAAACTTTGGGTTGGCAGGCCTGGGTAACCAAGAAGGCTTTCTCTAAGTGATCCATGAATAGGTTGGCGTACGAGGGAGCCATCCTGGTACCTATGGCTGTTCCCTTTAATTGTTGGTATGCCTGGCCTTCGAAAGTGAAGAAGTTGTGGGTCAGGATGAAGCTGGCTAAGGTAATGAGGAAAGAGGTTTTAGGTAGGGTGGCAGGTGATCGGCGTGAAAGGAAGTGCTCCATCGCAGCAAGGCCCTGGACGTGTGGAATATTTGTGTAGAAGGAAGTGGCATCAATGGTTACAAGGATGGGGGTAACAGATTGGATAAGGATTCCAGGCATTTGAGAAAGTGGTTGGTGCCTTTGATGAAGGACGCGAGACTGCATGTAACGGCAGAGATACGTTCTGTGGGGTCTTGGTAACCAGCTACAGTGGGGCAGCTGGGATGATTGGGTTTGTGAATTTTGGGAAGAAGGTAGGAGGTAGGGTTGCGGGGTGTCGGTGGGGCCAGGAGGTTGATGGAGTCAGGTAAAAGGTTTTGTAGGGGGCCTAAGGTTCTGAGGATTCCTTTAAGCTCTGCCTAGACATCAGGAATGGGATTACCTTGGCAAACTTTGTATGTGGTGTTGTCTGAAAGCTGACGCAGTCCCTCAGCCACATACTCCCGACGATCGGGTAGGATTAAGGTTTCTTAAGATGGATTGAGAGGCAAGGCTGGAAGTCAGAAATTCGTGGAAGGTTTGGAGAGGGTGATTTTGAGGAAGAGGAGGTGGGTCCCACTGTGACGGAGGACGGAACTGTTCCAGGCAGGGTTCAATTTGGATAGTGTCTTGGGGAGTTGGATCATTAGGAGCAGGATTAGGATCATTTTTCTTCATGGCAAAGTGATATTTCCAGCAGAGAGTACGAGTGTAGGACGGTAAATCTTTGACGAGGGCTGTTTGGTTGAACCTGGGAGTGGGGTGAAGGTGAGGCCTTTGGAAAGGACAGAAGTTTCAGATTGGGAGAGAGGTTTGGAAGAAAGATTAACTACTGAATTAGGGTGATGTGGTTCCAGAGTGTGTTGACTGGAATTTTGAGGTTTTGGAGGGAGTGGAGCTGGAAGTGGGAGTTTGAGTAGATGCGAGAGACTGGGTTTGTGTGCAATGAGAGGAGGTAGTAACACAGATACCATTAATGATGGGCAATGTCTGAAATCATCTGGTAAAATGAACTAGTACCAATAATCAGCTCACATCAAAACATTGATTATTAATATGACATATTTATGATTTCAACAAGATGTTAAACACCAAATGTACAAACCATTAATAAGGGAGGTGTTAAACAGTCAGTCACGTTGCACTGAGCAAGAAAGTTGAGCAGTGTGTGGATAGACATTGTCTTACAGGAAAGTCCACTGTTCACTCTGGTACAGTTCTGGCAGTACCTGCCAATGTATTGCAGCAGTTGATTCAAAACTCCCTTGTAACACTTCCACATTGACATTTTGATCCTTGGCAGAAATTCATCATGAATCAGTGTTGGAAAAGACAATCATGATTATCTTAATTGTAGATTTTGTCACCCGATTTTTCTTCTTGGAAGGTGGGGAAGCGAAAGGGCACCTTATTGCTGACTGCTGTTTGGTTTCCTTACCATACTGGTAGCTCCAGGGCTGAACTCCCATAATGTGGACTCCGGGCAGATGTGTTCATGAGGTCTCCAAACATTTCCATCCAAGTTTGCTTCTGCTTGTCTATCAGGCTTTGTGTAAGAAATTGGGCACAGATCTTCACATTTTCAAATGTTTGTGAACCAAAGTGCTTACGCTGTCTGTACTTACGCTCAGTTCTTCCACTCTCATTCTCAAAGACAGCCAACAATCATCCGTGAATATACATCACAATCGTTCTATGTTGTCTTGGAGTGTGCTTGTTGATGGTCAATCTGAATGCATCTCAGTCTCAAAACCTTTCTTTCCATCTCTAAAATGTTTAAACCACTCAAACACACCCTTTTACACACTTCTTCAACATTGTACACGGCAATAACATTCCACGAGTCTCTGTTGTTGTTTACCCTAATTTGAAGCAAAACTTCATGTTAACACACTGCTTCATATTGTGCTCCATTTTGCAATGACATGAGTCCTCACACTGACTCTGTTAGCTTCACTGCTGCATGCACCACTGGTCACTTCTGCGATTTGACATCTCTCTCAATGTGTATGCAGCATAAGTGTCTCATCCTAACCATTGCAGTTTTTAATTTATGGGATCATTCACCAGACTTTTCAGATGCACCTTGTATTAATGAAGACCTCTTCTTAGTTAGAGAACAATTTTTGATCAAAAATGACTGTTTTAGTGTGTATATCAACAATACCATGCCTAGTGAAGCACTGCAGCACTGGACCAATGTTCTAGTTAGTGATGGCTTCATATTTTTAATACCAAAAGCAAGGTGCCATAAACATGAAAATAACAGCAAAGTCAAAGAATTGTTACATTTGGAATGGTTTATGAACACTAAAATTGCCACCACAATTTGTAAATGGCCTCTGATGGTACCACATCCTGCAAGTTTGCTGCCATTTTCAATTCCATGGTATCTCGCTGTGGGTAAATACTTGAAAAAGGTTTTTTAAGACAAAACTATTCATGTAACAAAAAATTGGTCTTTATTAGCACTATCCCTTGTTCATTGAGTAACATTAATAGTTGTGCATAGAACTAAAATGTTTGTTGAAATGAAATATGCTCAAAGACAAAAGCAAGAAACATTACACACTTAAGTCTCATTCTGGATAAGGTCATTTTTGTGTGTATTAGCTCAGATTGGAGGTAGACAATGGAGGGTAGGCACTTCAGTGGAACCATCCCAGCATTTGCCTTCAATGACTTTGGGAAACTATGAAAAACTCAGTTCAAAGGCTGCATGTAGATTTGAACTGCAGTCATTCTGTCTAAGGGTGCAGTGCCTTAAATCACTGTCACTTCACAGTCACTACCAGTTTCCTACAGTTCAAAAGTAATTTCCATCAGTCCCGGGTTCCTTTATGGAAAATATTACATTACTGATACACCATTTAACACTTTGATTGTCAGTTTCCATAAGAAATCGAAATCAAATTAAGGAATCAAACTGGAAATTTTAGGGATCTATATTTATCAGCTTTGGATATTGATCAGATGAACATATAGGGGAATTTACAGGATGCTGCCACTGGATATGCACCACACATGCAGCTACTACTGAAATTTATAAAGATAAATTAAGTACAAACCTGTATCTGCCACAGGAAATCAAGTCGAGCCGTCCATTCTACTTGTCGACCATGAATTATAACTGCTAATAAGAACATTAGAATGTAGACAACAGCAAGAGCGTGCTGTGGGACAACTGACCTGTTAAACAATAAAGTCATATAAATGATTAGCATAGGCTATGTATTTGCTCTGATAAACAAATTAACATCCATAGTAAAACCACAAACCACTTTGTATTATTATTCTATTTAAGGAAAAGAACATGTTTCTTAGTTTCACTGTTCCTCAGTGTACCATTCTAAAAAGTAAAATATTATTCCATACTACATTTTGGAAATTTTAGAGTATTCTTAGCATTCACAGTGCAAAGCTCTCACTGCAAGAGATTCTTTTATATTTATCAACCTTATTAGAAAATGAGGGGTGAATGGGTTGATCTTTGTCATTAACAAAGTGGTGTAATGGTTGACACTGTGCGGGCTTATTGAGTAACAGGCAATCTCAAATTTCCATATCATGGAGATTGTGCCTTGAATATGGCCACAATTGCATATTTTCACAGCCTTGTCTAGCTGAGCTAATTCTCTGTCTTTAGTGACCTCTCTGCTGTCTGTACTTTCAATTTTAACTTTCTTTGTTGATTTTCAAACCTCACTGAAGTTTGTGATGTGTTAATGTATATGTGCACAGCAGCAAGAAAAGAGGTGATACAATATTTGGAGGAACAACCATCAAAAATGAACTGAATAATATGAAGTTGTTTGCTGAAGAGAGAAAATTGGTAGCAAGTTGTCATAAGTTGACTAAAAAAATACTATTTTTACAAAGCACAAACAATCTTTCTGGAGCACTTTGTCTTTCAGCACTTGATGTATGGTTTTAACATACACTCTCACATAGTCATAATTGATACCCATAATTTGTGATGTTGGATATGAGCCAATTTGTTGCATTGTCAGAGATGTGTCTTGCCTGAAATCCCAAACCACTATCTTACCATCCTTTCACCTACATTGTTGTCTTCAAAGCTCTTTGGACTTTGGTATATCTGCAACTACAAAAACAAGTGAAGGCACAGGAAACGTTAGCGACAGCCCCGGACATTTGCACAAGCCCCACCCATTTACCCCCCTCCACACCTACACCCCGCCACACCAACCAAGAGCGCATCAATATGATCTTTGGTAATCCTCATCGCTGTCGTGTTTTTGTTCGTCGTTTTCTGTTTTACCGCAGTTGTTCATACTAGTAGTGTTGTGCTGTTAGTACTTCTTAGAAGTTTGTGTAATACTGTCAAAATGAAACATAGATAAGCACTCGCAATACAGTTATCATACACAAGGTACCTAATCTTGACTGTTGTGGCCAACTGCTGTCAAAACTGATACCTAACAGACATTAAAGTACGATAAGATGTATTGGAAGGACACTGACGAAATTATGTACATATGTTTAACAAAAGGCAGCTCTAAAGCTCTCAAACACTGAAGAAGAACTCGAAGTAATCTCGTGTTTGCTATAAGCAAGCAGTCATAAGATTTTGCAAGTAAAAATTCACCCATTACACAGGCAAATATTAATGAAGAATGTCACTGTATAAATATCTGACTGCTTGCATTAGGCATTTCTACATTATCCCACTCTTATATTCTTTAGTCTTAATGAGGTAATCAGAAACAAACCAAGACATCAACTTTGCCTTGTTTATGCACAACATTGTCTTGAGACAATCGATATAATGGACAGCACTCTTGGCGTTACTACAAATTAATATTTCCCAACAGAATTTCTTACACTACGTGATGTGACGGAAATTTACGCTCATTGCAGTTAACGAATATCAGATTTTTTTATATAGTGCAGATGAAAGCTCATGAAATAAAAAAGACAGTGTGGATACCATTTTTATTTTTCTTTCTTATTGATGATTTTTCAACTGACATATTCAATGAACATATTTCTAATTCTTTTCACAATGGTATCGGAAAAACTGTATTTCGTACTAATTACTGATTTTCTCCCTTGTTATGACTGGCATATATGTGATACGAACAACTTTGATGTTTACACTAATTGATCATACAATAGATAGAAATTCCAAACAGATGAGAACAAATCCAATATCTCTCCTAAAAATGTTGTTTTTGTTGTTGCTGTTGTTGTTGTTGTTGTTGTTGTGGTCTTCAGTCCTGGGACTGGTTTGATGCAGCTCTCCATGCTACTCTATCCTGTGCAAGTTTCTTCATCTCCCAGTAACTACTGCAGCCTACATCCTTCTGAATCTGCTTAGTGTATTCATCTCTCGGTCTCCATCTACGATTTTTACCCTCCATGCTGCCCTCCAATACTAAATTGGTGATCCTTCAATGTCTCAGAACATGTCCTACCAACCAATCCCTTCTTCTAGTCAAGTTGTGCCACAAGCTCCTCTTCTCCCCAATTCTATTCAATACCTCCTCATTATTTATGTGATCTACCCATCCAATCTTCAGCATTCTTCTGTAGCACCACATTTCGAAAGCTTCTATTCTCTTCCTGTCTAAACTATTTATCATCCAAGTTTCACTTCCATACATGGCTACACTCCAAACAAATACTTTCAGAAACGACTTCCTGACACTTAAATCTATATTCGATGTTAACAAATTCCTCTTCTTCAGAAACACTTTCCTTACCATTGCCAGTCTACATTTCATATCCTCTCTACTTCGACCATCATCAGTTATTTTGCTCCCCACATAGCAAAACTCCTTTACTACTTTAAGTGTCTCATTTCCTAACCTAATTCCCTCAGCAACACCCGACTTAATACGACTACATTCCATTATCCTCGTTTTGCTTTTGTTGATGTTCATCTTATATCCTCCTTTCAAGACACTGTCCATTCCATTCAACTGCTCTTCCAAGTCCTTTGCTGTCTCTGACAGAATTACAACGTCATCAGCGAACCTCAAAGTTTTTATTTCTTCTCCATGGATTTTAATTCCTACTCCGAACTTTTCTTTTGTTTCCTTTATTACTTGCTCAATATACAGATTGAATAACATCAGGAGTAGGCTACAACTCTGTCTCACTCCCTTCCCAACCACTGCTTCCCTTTCATACCCCTAAAGTCTTACAACTGCCATTTGGTTTCTATGCAAATTGTAAATAGCCTTTCGCTCCCTATATTTTACCCCTGCCACCTTCAGAATTTGAAAGAGAATATTCCAGTCAACATTGTCAAAAGCTTTCTCTAAGTCTACAAATGCTAGAAACGTAGGTTTGCCTTTCCTTAATCTTTTTTCTAAGATAAGTCGTAAGGTCAGTATTGCCTCACATGTTCCAACATTTCTACGGAATCCAAATTGATCTTCCCCGAGGTCGCCTTCTACTAGTTTTTCCATTCGTCCGTAAAGAATTCATGTTAGTAATTTGCAGCTGTGGCTTATTAGACTGATTGTTCGGTAATTTTCACATTTGTCAACGCCTGCTTTCTTTAGGATTGGAATTATTATGTTCTTCTTGAAGTCTGAGGGTATTTCGCCTGTTTCATACACCTTGCTCACCAGATGGTAGAGTTTCCTCAGGACTGGCTCTCCCAGGGCCATCAGTAGTTCTAATGGAATGTTGTCTACTCCAGGGGCCTTGTTTCGAATTAGGTCTTTCACTGCTCTGTCAAACTCTTCACGCAGTACCGCATCTCCCATCTCATCCTCATCCACATCCTCCTCCATTTCCATAATATTGTCCTCAAGTACATCGCCCTTGTATAGACCCTCTATATAATCCTTCCACCTTTCTGCCTTCCCTTCTTTGCTTAGAACTGGGTTGCCATCTGAGCTCTTGATGTTCATACAAGTGGTTCTCTTATCTCCATAGGTCTCCTTAATTTTCCTGTACGCAGTATCTATCTTACCCCTAGTGAGATAAGCCTCTAAATCCTTACATTTGTCCTCTAGCCATCCCTGCTTAGCCATTTTGCACTTCCTGTCGACCTCATTTTTGAGACGTTTGTATTCCTTTTTGCCTGCTTCATTTACTGCATTTTTATATTTTCTCATTTCATCAATTAAATTTAATATTTCTTCTGTTACCCAAGGATTTCTACTAGCCCTCGTCTTTTTTACCTATTTGATCCTCTGCTACCTTCACTACTTCATCCCCCAGAGCTACCATTCGTCTTCTACTATATTTCTTTCTCCCATTCCTGTCAATTGTTCCCTTATGCTCTCCCTGAAACTCTGTACAACCTCTGGTTCTTTTAGTTTATCCAGGTCCCATCTCCTTAAATTCCCACCTTTTTGCAGTTTCTTCAGTTTTAATCTACAGGTCATAACCAATAGATTGTGGTCAGAGTCCACATCTGTCCCTGGAAATGTCTTACAATTTAAAACCTGGTTCCTAAATCTCTTGTCTTACCATTATATAATCTGTCTGATACCTTTTAGTATCTCCAGGGTTCTTCCATGTATACAACCTTCTTTCATGATTCTTAAACCAAGTGTTAGCTATGATTAAGTTTTGCTCTGTGCAAAATTCTACCAGGCGGCTCCCTCTTTCATTTCTCTCCCCCAATCCATATTCACCTACTATGTTTCCTTCTCTCCCTTTTCCTACAACCGAATTCCAGTCACCCATGACTATTAAATTTTCGTCACCCTTCACTATCTGAATAATTTCTTTTATTTCATCATACATTTCTTCAATTTCTTCATCATCTGCAGAGCTAGTTGGCATATAAACTTGTATTACTGTAGTAGGTGTGGGCTTCGTATCTATCTTGGGCACAATAATGTGTTTACTATGCTGTTTTTAGTAGCTTATACTGTTTGTAGTAGCTTATACTGATACTTAGGGCAACAAATTATAACATACCCAACACGTTCATCATAGCAGTCAAATAGCGAGCGATGGGAGACTTCGATGAGGAGAATATAAACAGTTGCCATAGCAACAAGAAGTATTCCCTTGACGAGAATTGGAAGCCGCAGGAAAACAGCAACTGCAAGATACCCCAGCGTACATGAGAGAACCACGTACTGCGGCAATGGGCATGCTCTGTGATCTTGCCCTACACCAGCACCATCTAGTGTAACATTGGCAGTTGCACCAAGCCGACAAGGCTGCAGTGCATCAGCACGACAGGTAAACTGCAACATTAAGGAAAATGGCAGATCTTAGGTCTGAGAAAAGAAGATTTTGTAAATCTGGAATGCATTTACTTAAAAAAGAAACCACTGAAGTAACATCAAGAAACAAATCAATTTATGTATCAAAGATGCGAAAACTTATGTAAAGTGGTTATTTAAGACTGTAAAGTTTTCTTTGTGCTTTCACTTACAGAACACACAGAATTTTTAAATATGGAAAATAATTTAATAACACAAGCAGCAGTAACAGCTGATAACAATCAATATGTACTGAAGGCAGACATTGCACTTAGTTTACTGCCTAACATATTGCTTAGATTTCTTTTGTGAGTGCAAGAGAGGGAGAAGAAAATGTGGAAAGGAAAGGAAAACAGAACAGCTGGAAATTGGAAAGGGAACACAGATTAATAACTGACTCCTCAGTGCATTGCTTAGAATCCATTATGGCTGGTTGCAGGAATTGAACAAACCATATGTAGTGGAATACAGAGATGAGTGATATTCCATACAGCATTTGTAGAACGCTCTTTAGGTATCCTCTTGTCAGAAACTAACTATGAAGGGAATCTTGATGCTGCAATCTATAAGAAATTCTTCAAATGAGCAAGTCACTATAAGTACACTCACTAATTTCATCCCAATCACATACTTTGGTTTTACAAAATAGTTACAAAATTTTAAGATAGTCATAAGACACAGTACAAGACACCAGCCTTGATTGATCTGTATTAAAACATTTTCCATTGAGCAATATTCAGCAGTGTTTATGTTTAATGACAATATTTACTTAAATATAAATACCTGTGTCAGCCAACCACAATGCACTGCTTCATCCTGTATGTATTTTTATTTTTGTTCTCCTTGTTGTTAACTGTATTTACCATTCTTGAATGTAGCTTTTAGTTTTCTCTCTTTCCTTTTGTACATATTTCTCACTTCAGCATCATCAATCATTATTCTCACAAAAACCTAGTGACCTCCCCCAAAAAATTCATTGACTTCTTGACAACTTCTATACTTCAGATTGGTAACTAGAAATTGTCTTTATAGCTTAATGAAAGCTCTAAATGCCTCACCCTTACCCTCACAATACCTCTGTTTCCTCTTGCTTTCTATCTTCCATTTCAGTCTTCCACTATTACAAAAAAATCCTCTTGTTTTGAATGCTCAAGATTCAAATTTTATTTGAGACAAACAGACTATATCTGCTTACAAATCAATTATTTAAATTCTGTGGCACATGATAGTTATTGTTATAACATCACTCTCTTTCTGCATTAAAAAGAAAAAGAAAAAGTGGGCCGTGTGACAGCACAAACAAATGCTGGCACATTCTACCACTGCTGAGACCTGGGGGATTATTATTTAATGATAAAATGGAAGAAAGGACTGGAGGAAATGAAATTGTTCTAGAATTAACTAGAGAACTCTCTCAAAAATTTCAGCTAAAAGAGCAAGAGCAGGGCAAGATAGGGCAAAGTAACCTGTGGCTGTGTATGACATTTGTGCCTGCTGCTTGAATAGCACAGCTTCCTCTAACTCTTCCTTGAATTTTGTCACAGCAGAAATTCCCAGATTTTGCTAGATAATGAATCTGTTACTTTTTGCACATATCTACTAATTAGAAGCCATATGGAAGAGAACTTTTTCTCTATCTTTCTTATGAAACTAATAATAACAACATACATTTTTAAAAGAAAGTGTACACTGAAAATTATAATGTTAATACTAACTGAGTTTTACATGAACTGAGGAAAACGCAACTACTTACATACGTCTAGCAGACTGATGACTGGAGCATAGTAACACATAACAGAATGCTTTTGAGCATTAGCTTTTTTTCCAGCGGTAGTACATACATTCACAAACGCAACCAAACAGTCACCGAAATACAAACTCATTTTGGGGTATGTGTAGCTGTGTGTATGAATGTGTGTTTTATAGCTGGGGAGAGAAAAAAAAAAGAGCTGCTGCTCGAAAATCAGTGCGTATACAGTTTGCTGTTATGTGTCACTGTCCTACATCCATTGGTCTGCTGCATGTGGATAGTTGCCTTTCCCTTATTTTACTTATTTATCCAGGCAGAAATTTCTTTCACAATAAGTAACAATATTATGCAGACATTATATTGTGGCAGTCGGCCACGACTGTAAACAAAGAGAAGTCACAATGCCGAAGGGGAGAGGAACAGTGAGGGGCAATAAGCCCCACCTTCCTCTCATAGTAATTTCCATGATTGTTTTATAAATTAATTGTAATCATTACGCAGACACTATATCGTGGCAGTTTTAGGTGGGGAATGTTTTGAACTATGGTTGCATAAGGTACAGGTAGAGGTCGAACCAGAACTACCACTACCAACCGCAATTGCACTATAGCCCCAACCAAATGCTTTGTGTACTCCAATTTACTTTGTGTTGTGGATTGCCCCTTTTTTTTCCAAAATGTGTGAACAGATTGGCACTGGTGCATAACGGCAGTCAAATGCGACTCTCATAACAACGAAAGGAATCAGCGATCTCTGTTACTTTTATGTCAGTTCTGCTTTTGAGAAAGCACACTACACAGACATAAGATGACAGTCCTATGAGAGGGAGGTGGGGCTTATTGCCCCTTACTCCGTTTCTCCCCTTAGGCAGTCTTAAGTTCTCATTTGTTTACGGCCACAGCGAACTACAGCAATGTACTGTCCACATAATATTGTTAGTCATTATGGAAGAAACAAGTTCAGAAGACATTCAGTGGATCACAAAATAAAAATGTGATTGTAATCAGAGCATGATCAGAAAATGACAAGTGAACAGCATGTGAAACATCATGAGTTCTGTAGATGTGTAGCCAATGTATAAATGATGCTACTGCTGAGATAAGTTAGTATAATTATCATTGTACAAATGGTTTTTTTTAATGTACTGAGGTTAGTTTCTCTCAACTACCCAATGTTTCATGTCACCTTACTGAATATTGTAAAACATATCAACAGTGACAAAGGAACTGGGATCCATGTAAATGAGCATAACAGTGTGAAACTATTGGAACTACCAGCAATACTGGAACTTTCACTTTTTTCTTCTACGAGCTGTGCAGTTTTTATTACAATGTATATTACATAAGAAAAATGACAACTTGATCTAACTGGACAGGTGTAATACAGCATTTCTGATTAAATAATATAATGCATGTCATAGAGTTTAATCTTTTAGTGTGATTACCCCAAATCACTGCAGTGTCTTTAGCACTATCTCATGTATGTTTAGAGAAAAACACTCAATAATGTTGTCAATGTAACAATGTAATAACAATGAATCACATGGTGGTTGCAAAAAGAAAAAAAATCTACATCAATTTCTCAACTCTCAGCCTCAAAAAATGATAAAGTGGAGAAATATTCAGAGTCAATCATTTCTACTCATCTTCACACACCAGGGAACACCTTTATGTCACTTTCTTATAAAAATAAAAATATCAAGGTCTGCAAACAAAGGAAGGATGAGAAAATACACTGAAATTAATAAAATAAATTTTATAAACAGTACCAGGTAGCCTGCAGATACTCACAACATTGACTTGGGCAACAGTGTACAGCAACACAATAGTGAAGACTGTAATGGCGAGACGCAGTGTGAAGCTCTGCGAGATATCCCAGAGGATCCAGCGAAGGCGCACGGCAAGTAACAGCATGAGTACAACCGCAACCCACACGAATGCTGTGAGGAAGAGCAGCAGCAGAATGATGGTCTGTGGCAGCACTACAGCCTGCAGACCTCCCAGCAGCAGCAACAGCACCAGGGAGCAGGCTAGCGAACTGCTGAATCCCACATCTGCATCTTCGTGGTACTAGGGAATGTGAGCAGAACCCATAAAGTTTCACGAACTTCAAGAAACACAACAGTTCAAATTACAGGTTGAATGTTTATTCAAAGAAAAAGCAGTGTGTTAAAAATGAAAAACAGATTTGACAGTGCAGAGCATATTGTTAGTAAAAAATGTCTAACGACCAACCTAGGCATGTTGCTCTTACAGGGTTGACAGAGAAGCTGCCATACCCTTCACAGGGCTACAGTTACTCACCATTGTGTCCATAAGTCAGGTAAATCCTATACACAACCATTTTTATTGCCCCCCCATGGTATTCCACTGGTTACCCAATTTATATAATATCATACTCCATCCTTACATCACACCTACTCCAAACTCCTTGACATATCAGTCACACCACAGTGCAAGACCTGCCCAATGTCTCCCCCCAGGATATCGGTCCCCAGTCCAGTCACGGGCCTATCCTGTTCTATAAAGATACAGAGCTACTTGTGAAAGCAGTCATATTTTATACAAACTCAGCAGTAATTTCTGCACATAATTTTAAGTGGACATGAGAATCAACAAGTTGTACACCCAAATGAATTACCATCGCCAAATGGTAGCCAAAAGAAGGAAAATTGTGTTTAACGTACCATTGACATCAAGGTCATTAGAGATGGAGCACAAGCTCAGATTGTGTCAAAGATGGAGAAGGAAATCACCATACCCTTACAAAGGAACCGTTCTTAACTTTACCTAGAGTGATTTAGGGAAATCATGGAAAACCTAAATCTGGATGCCAGGCGTGGTTTGAGCTGTCATCCTGCCGAATGCAAATCTGGTGTGCTAATCATTGCACCACCAAATTATGTGGATTACATAAAAAAGTCACCTATCATAACCTCCTCCCTACAGTCTCAATCTACTCTTGCTCTATCTTTCTTCCCAGCTCGATCCATGATGTAATAATGATATATTAAGAGGACCACAAAGAAGTGAAATTCTCGGCCAGGTTCTGGAGTTGACAGTCGTGTGCATGAGGTGTAGTTCTTTGTGAGACTGAATGGTGTGTGTGTTTCTCTCTTTCTGACGAGTGCTGTGGTCGAAAGTTTGTGTGTAAGTATCTTTTAATTGTGCCAGTCAGCAATTTAATTGTTATCTTTATGGTAAATAGCAATTATCTTATCCTACAATCCTGATATTCCTTCCTGGAGTTTCTACTTTTAAAATACTGACAAATACTTCTTTATTATGACAGGTTTTAGTCCTCAAGACCTGATAATACATTTACATATAATGTGAACACCTATAATATTGTAAATGTCAAAACAAAGTTTTAAAAAGTGACTGTAAGCATATGGATGAGCATTTTGATATATAAAAATATTCTAAATTTCTTTGCCTACTGTGAGTATGAAATGCATTTGATTTTATAAAGACATTTGAATGCTTATATTTAAACCTTTTACTGCTTTCTGTGGAGCTTTCCATAAAAATGCCTACATAATCTTCAACACATGGTTATGCGTTACACAGTTAGTACTGTGCTGCTACCTTTGCCCCTTCTGTCCAACAAAACTGGCTAGCTTATTTTGCAAAACATGCAGTGAAAACATAAACAATCATGAAATTAGTATATTTTATCTTCAAGTGCTGTAGTATGCAAACTATAAAAAAGTACAACCCTCTCATTATGAAAAACAGAAGCTGCTCCAATATCTTAGGACTAAAATCAGTAACAACTATTAATGATTCATCAAAAAACTTCTAACTTCAGAGGTGTGGGTTTCTTGCTGTGACCAGTGTCAGTTTCTATACAATTCTTCTGAGTTGTTTATCACGGCACATTGCAAAACGAGCCAACACTTCCACAGAAACATTTGTGTGTTCTAAAATAAGAGACAATCAACAACTCAGCAGAATTTTATGGAAATTTAGATCTATCAGTTAACAAAAACGTCATTCATATATAACAAATTATTAAATGGGATACTCTGTATAAACTGATATATGTATTACAACTTTTATTTTCGTAGTAACACATTCACTGCATATATATGAAGTCTCATCATTTCATGGTGATGACAAGTATCTTCAGCTGGACTACTTATCAAAAGACCTAACTATGTCCATGACATGTGCTATACAGAACACCTCAGAAACTCCATCCATGCACCTGATTGACATACAGATGGCTAGTGAATATGAGTAAGGCAGTGAGGGCCTAGTAGAATACATATAAGTTATGCCATCCAAACTATTTCTCAGTAGCTGCTATTCTTTGTGTTAACAATCATCTATGTTTGCCTTCCTATCACAAAAAAAATTATTTTAGAATTACCTATATCTCTGTCTCCTATAACATAAATTTTATGATTTTGTTTGAAAGTGATTCACTGTGGTTATGAATGGATATAGAAATAACGTACAAACTCGGTGTAATTCATCTATGTTTGCCTTCCTATCACAAAAAAAATTATTTTAGAATTACCTATATCTCTGTCTCCTATAACATAAATTTTATGATTTTGTTTGAAAGTGATTCACTGTGGTTATGAATGGATATAGAAATAACGTACAAACTCGGTGTAATTCAAATATGCACAGCTCACAGTGAATGTGTTACTATTAACAGGCATGGGCCAATATGAAATTAACAGGTAGCCTACTGAAAAGAAATGCACCTGAACCATGCTGAAGAATTCATGCTATTGCATGGGGTTGAGTAGAGGCATTTGGTGAAAGGTTCTTGAGACTAGTGCGTCAACCAGAATGGTGTGAATGTTAGAATTTAAGGCAGTAATCTGACAGCTAACCAAAGGAGAAGAAAATGTATATGCTTGGATTCATTTGCAGTCAAGAACAAGTTTATGTGCTATAAATAGTTTTGACTTAATTGTGGTGTCAGAAGCATTTATTACTCCAAATGTCCAAAGCAAAGAGTGGCTCAATATTTAAATATTTGGTATGCACCCTCCCGCCACAATACCTTACACACAGTGATCAGTGGCTCACAATCTTTGTTAGAAACGTAGGTGGGACAGAAAAACCTGAGAGTGTGATATTTAAAATAAATAAATAAATAAATAATTGTGAAATAAATGGTAGTTTGTGCCAACAAAAGGAGTGTGGATATCCTTTGTTGAATGGCAAGTAGGATCCAGCATAGCAAACTATATGGCCAGAACAGAAAGTTTAATGAACGGTGAATTCAATAAATGGAATGTATTTACAAGGCTGAACAACAGAAGAAATTACAAGAATAGGTGGGAGATGCCTTCAGTTTTGCAGAGAACACCACAAGTCAAGACAAGGGAAAGTAAATGTCGCAAAGTGCAGTGACACAGTTTATGTACAATTGCTACAGTACAATATTTGACCAGAGCAGCCTTATTTTCCGGTGCGCACAATAGCATGTAATGCTTCAGGGTGAACTGTGCTGGAACTTTATTTTACGTCTTTATCAAAGCTAAGGAGTGACTGTCGGATGAGTACCATCAAAAATTATGAATATGCCCAAAACAGAAGTAGTATATGAACAGGTGAATGACAATCAGGAGGTGAATATAATGGAAAAGGAGACAAATCTAAGGATTCAGGATTTTTGTAAGGCAGTGAAATCAAAATGGGAGCCAGTATTACATACAGCAGAGTGTCTAGTTCACAGCAGCATGAAGGGTCACAAAAGGAATAAATGACGCTTAGTGAATTAAGGGAAGCACAATGTGAATAGTTTTGGAGAAAACAGGAGTTCAAGGAGAAGAGAGAGACGGAGGAACAATGGTTGAGAGAAGAATTAATGGAGAAAAAGGAGGAACATCCAGTGTTACAGGTACTAAGAAAACTTACAGAATATTTGTTGATCTGGTGAGTCAGAAGAAAGCAGAAAAGAATGAAAAGCTCAGTGGCTAAGAAAAATGGAAGAACAGAAGCATGACAGAAAAAAAGAGCAGCAGAAGAGGACAGAAGATACCAAAGCAAGGGTTTCCAAATTCGACATTGAACTTCTAAGACCAGACCAGACTGAAACAGTTCCAATGATCTGTGAAGAACTCTGAATGAAGTACAGTTTTGGGTAATGAAGAAAATTCAAAACAAAAGAGCAACACATAAGCAATGTATAGGAATATAACCAAAACTGAGGAGACGGTAACAAGGACAAACAGAAGGTGTGATGGACTATGCAATCCAAGTTGTAACAGTCAAGAACAAAGTCACAAAAGACACTCAGCAGAATCAAAGCAGATGATCAGAATACATCGAAAGGGAGTTAGCAACAGTGTCCAGTGCTGAACACAGTGAAACAGTAGTAATAGGATGTCACTTGCAGGTTAAGTGATATCAGCAAATTTGATTCAGTGGGTGCAATCAGTCCTGATCCACTACATGTAATCAGTCCCGCCACATTTCTTAAAAGTTAAAAGGAGGTTAGCTTACGGGTTGTACAGAAAAGGAAAACACCAACATTACATCCACAAAGCTGATGGAAGACTCAGAAGTGAACTCCATGCCCACAAAAATGACAGGAAACAGCTACTCTAATTCTGAGACTGCATTCTTGGAAGGAGACTGCTTAAAAGAAACTCAAAATGAAATAAAGTGTATGCTAGTAAACAGATCCAAATACCAGACAAAGAAATTTACAGTGATGAAAGAAGAATAAAGCAAGGATAAGATGGGAAAGCAGGACATGGCACAAAATTCAGAACTATCTCAAAAACATATGAAGTGAACCAAACAGAAAGAGACAGAACATACTACACAGTACAAAAAGGAATGGAAAAATGAAAACTATGAGCCTCATTACACTGGGGTGACAGTTCTCTTAAAAACTTTAAGTGTGTAAATGACTACATAAATTTTCAAAATGTTAAGAGTCGAAACTGGTCACTCACTCCAATAAAAAATATTTTAACAAGATTGCGATCAAGACTGTTTTAAATTTTAATTACTTTTAAGATCGCTGACTATGTTTTCAAAAAACTTACATATCTCAGTCTGTGATGGCTGGGAGGTAACACATTGCACTCCCACAGAACACAGAACAGCACACATGGTTTTCTTGCTGAATATAGCAGCTGGCCTTATGTATGCTTTTAGGGGTAAATGCTCTCTCCTATAACAGCTGTGTGACAGCCAATTGGTCATCTTGCTTGCACAGAGTCCTGCCTGATGACTCAGTGTCTGCCTAATGCGTGGGAGTGAGGAGATTTGTTCTGTTTCTGCTCATTGTTGATGGGTGGATTTGGCTCATCCAGAGCGGTGGATGGAAACTGATAGATGAGTTCTGTCAACCCTCAACACTCTTGTAACTGCTCATCAATAAAGGAAGTTTTATAAAAACTGACTGCAAGTATTTTTTGTTGTGGTGCAAATTTACTTGTAAATATTGCAATTGTTTGTAGATTACATTATTACTGCATATTGAACACAAAATTGTAATACCTTGTAAGATTACTAAATTATTTGTGTACCCAGGAGGAAATTTAGGTTTTGTCAGATAGGAAATCAAATAGCAAACAATGGAAAATCCATGACAGAATGTAACAATACCAGAGAAGGAAAGTTGCTACTCACCATATAGTGGAGATGCTGAGTCGCGACAGACACAATAAAAAGATTCACACAATTAAAGCTTCGGCCATTAAGGCCTTTGTCAGCAGTAGACACACACACACACACACACACACACACACACACACACACACACACACACACACACACCCACACACACACACACACACACACACACACACACACAAACACAAACACACACACACACGAACGGAACTTGTACATACATCTGCAGTCTCAGAGAGCTGAGACCACACTGCGAACAGCAGCACCAGTGCATGATGGGAGTGGCGACTGGGTGGGTGTAAGGAGGAGGCTGGGGCAGGGAAGGGGAGGGATACTACGGTGGGAGTGGAGGACAGTCAAGTGTTGCAGTTTAGACGGAGGGCAGGAGAAAAGATGTGGAGGGTGGAAGGGGTAAGTAGCGGAAAGGATAGAAATAAAAGAAATTAAAGGACTGGGTATGGTGGTGAAATGACGGCTGTGCAGTGCTGGAATGGGAACAGGGAGGGGGCTGGATGGGCGAGGACAGTGACTAATGAAGGATAAGGCCAGGAGGGTTATGGGAATGTAGAATGTATTGCAGGGAAAGTTCCCACCTGTGCAATTCAGAAAAGCTGGTGATGGTGGGAAGGATCCATATGGCACAGGCTGTGAAGCAGTCCTTAACATGAGGGATATCATGTTTGACAGCGTGTTCAGCAACAGGGTGGTCCACTTGTTTCTAGGCCACAGTTTGTCGGTGGTTTTTTTATTGTGTATATCGCGACTCAGCATCTCCGTTATATGGTGAGTAGGAACTTTCCTTCTCAGGAAATTAAATAGAATATACCTGAAAAACCAGTTTCCAGTATAATTGTTATAGTGTTCAGCACCATAAATAATTAAAGCACACATCTTTTACCTCTCATAAACAGCCGGAGCTCAAAAAGTTCAACATTGGTACAATTGAGACGATTATGTTCTCCTATATCCTCTAACTAAAGAAACGTGGACACAGTTACCAAATATGAACTGAGTCTGTCTTCCTTTTCATGTTTCTTTATAATTAACAACATAAAATTGGGTTTGTTTGTTAAATATCTTCAGGTCATTCTGCACTTCAGCTTACAAGTAGAGAAAAAAAAGGCTTGCGCTTTCTCCAATGATTGTCATCCCCGGGTGTAGAATTTGAGTCTGTGGGGTAGGTTTCATCATCTAAGGATGGTGTCGGCTCTTGTGTAGTTTCCCTTGTAGTGTTCACCCTTGATGTTATCTGGTCTCTATTCACACTTTCTTGTGACAAAACGTCTCTATAAATGTCCTGAGGATTATATTTTCTATTGGATCCAAGTTGGTCTCTTGACTGCCTCTTTGTTGCAGTAACTATCTTTCAGTGTGCTCCCGGTGAGTCAAGGCATATTTTTGACTGTGAAATGGCACCAGTTGAACCCTCATCTCAGCATTATCACAACCTTGTTCTAGTAGTTGTTTTTCCAAATTCTGCTTCTCTGTCGTCACACAATCCCGTTTGAACCTAGCTTGCTCAAGTTATTTCTGCAATTTATCCAATGCAAGTTCTGCCTTATGGAGACTCTCCACATCATTCATCATGCATCTTATATGTTTATTAGAGTTTTTATTTTGATGGTATGCATAATAACAACCAATAAGTGCTCCAAGTAAAAGCGTTATGAGGATGATGTCCTTTGTTCCATGGCTATAATCTTTCAGTGGGCCAAGCAGTACAACATCCATAGCTTTTAGTGCAATTTTCTGTTTGTGAATGGGATCTTTAATTTCCAGAACATTGCTTAAGTAATGCATGTTATTAGCTGCTAGTCTTGGCAGAGCTGCTCCTGTAACTCTGTTCGCATTAAATGTCGGAATGGTACTGTGGAAACTCAACATTTGTTGCTAACCACTCAGCAGTTTGCTCTGCAGTCCAGTTATGAACTTCAGAGTGAATCCAGGCTTCCCATAATTCCTTCACAGGGATATGCTTGTCATTATTGTGATGGAATGCATGTTGCCTCCGTTCATGACCCCCAGCATAGTTCAATTCTTCTCTGAAAACCTCATCTGTTTCAGAGAGATCTACATTCCCATTTGCATCATCATCCAACTGCCTATGCAAAGAACATATAGTCTCTACATCCACCCAATCCTCCGATGCCTGTGTCAGACAAGCTGCATCATCATCATCATCACTGCAGCTTTAACCAATAGCTGCTTCTAGTCCAGCTGTGTAAGAGTCTGAATCACGGAAGACAGAATGGGAACTAAATCTGCTTAACAAGTTTCCAGAGGAATGGAATGCGAAGATGTGAAGGTTCTTTCCTGTCTTACATCTTCATGTGATTTACTTTCACAGTTTTCTGCATAGCAGAAGGGCACAAGGAGCAGGCACAGAACTGACACAGTTTTGGAAATGGCTATGTGTATTGTATCAATTGAAACACACTTTTATTGATTCAGATTAATGCAAAACCAAGTAGTACTTCACCTCCCACACTCATTCCTCTTTCACTAAAATCTCACAGTATACTCTACTGCACATGCACAGCAAAATACTTATTACAAACAAATACTGCTACACGTTGTGGAGAGACTTTTTGAACACCTCATAGTTTAGGTTTAATTGTGATGTTTCCAGCATTTATTATTCTGATTGTCTGAAGTAAGGAGTGACTTCAGATTTAAATATTTGGTACTGAGCAGTTACACGAGCGTCGAGGGTTGACGGAACTCATCTAGCAGTGTCCATCCACTGCTCTGGAGTCTGAAGATGACTATTTCATGGAGTCAAAACCGGTCACTCACTCCAATAAAAAAAAAATTTTAACAAGATTGCGATCAACACTGTTTTAAATTTTAATTTTAACTATGAGGTATGTATCAACTCACCAACAAGCTAGAGTGCTTCTGTATGTTAATGGTAGTGTTTTTTTGTTAATTGTCTGCCAAAAGAGAACAGAAGGGAAATTAAGAGTAATATTGTCCATGTGGAGCATGTAAAAATGAAAAGCTACTGACAACTCAGACTCAACATGATGCCATTTTGAAGATTTTGAAGATATGGTAAATGAAAATTTTCAATATAATGAGCTGAAATATTTGTGCAACTGAATTATTTGTTTTCGTATGTAGTAAATCAAAACAAATAGTGCACACTGAAAAAATTTTTTGTGACTTAATGAAAGCGGTTTACCAATGCAGTGAAATGTCTGCAACTCTGAAAATACTTGAGAAACCATTTCTTTGTAAGAAAACTGCAAAAACAAATATGCCAGATGGACATTTCATAAAAGATGCATTCCAACAAAAATATGTAGCGCACCCATTTGGTTACAAATTTGTAGTTGAGAAATAGTGTTTATCCTAGGGCAACTGAAAGGAAATGAAAGAATTAAGAACCTTATAGTGATTAATTGTGAAAAATTTGAAACTGGTAATGGTATTTTTAAAATATATATATGTCTCCAACCATGTCTTTATTTGGCAAAATTGTGAACTAAATTATTATTGGAATAACGTGTCATGTCAGATTATCTCACTCAATAGTTAATTCCTCCTCCCCTGCCTCCTCCACCTCTTGTTTATTAGATAACGCTACATTTAAATCAAGAGACACTAAATTTTGCATGTAGGATAGCATCTTTTAGGGTGTTATATGATAAATTTGTCGGTATAATGTTATCATAATAGTGAGTGATTGCTGGGTAAGTTAGTAAAATTGCGTTAGTTCTGCAACTGCAATTTACATGCCCAAAATTTTTTTATCTTTTATTTTCCAGATTTTCTTGTAAATTTGAAAAGAAGATTTAGTGGGGGAATGCATGATGTCTTTATCTTTTAGGGGTCTGTGGTTCTTGTGGTGTTGAGTAGAGGCAGTTGGCAAGTGACTGTTGAGATGAGTGTGTCGACCAGAATGGTGTGACTGTCAGTAGTTAAGATAGTAACCTGAGAACTAAGCAAAGGAGAAAAAAATTATATGCTTGCATTCATTTGTGATCAAGAGCAAGTTTCTGTGTTATAAATATGGGGTTTTCAAAAACTTTCTTCACAGTGCCGTATGATTGTTAGCTGCGCATGTCGTATGATTGTTCACCTGCCTGGGTTTTTCAACTAAACAATAAATGCACAACGATACTGCAGTGATATTCTGTACCTATTCATAGGAGAACTTATGTTTAGTGAAATACTGAACAGTTATTTTCAACAAGATGGTGCAACCGTGCATACAGCTCACATTTCAGTGTCACCGCTTGCTGATGTTTTCGGTGATCGCATAATTTCACAGGGACTTTGGCCTGTATGATCGCCTGACCTACCACCACCTGACCACCCAAAATCCATCGATGAATTGAAAACTGCAATATCCACTTTCGCTGCTTCTGTTACAGAAGAAATGTTACAGCTTGCGTTTGGAAACATGATTAGAGAAATTGAACTGTGTATTCAACAACACAGGGGACACTTTCAACATTTAATGTGAAAATTTGTAAGTAAAAATGAATATTCAATAAATTCCCAACTTGTATTTCGCCGAGTTTCATTTCGGTATATTCCTGCACCATATGGCATGCGCGGCTAACAATCATATAGCACTGCGGGGAGACTTTTTGAACACCCCGTAGTTTAGGTTTAATTGTGATGTTTCCATCATTTATTATTCTGATTGTCCAAATTAAGGAGTGAGTTCAGATTTAAATATTTGGTATTTAATCCCCAGCACTATAAGTAAACCAAAGGCAAAAGATTTAAATGCTGTATTATTATAATAGTAACATAAAACTTACCTGATTCTCTTTCTCCCTATCTTTGAAGCACAATGTTGCAAGGTTGACATGCGTTGACTTTTCTCTGTCAACACTCCGTGCATCAATAGCTTGTGCCAAATACTTATTTACACGATTTGATGGTTGATGATACACACTAGAATGCCGTTTCTTGAATGGTCTTTTGAACTTCTCTGTTACCTTGTTCTGCAACATGTATACGCTATTATTCTTCAATGAAAGGTTTGGTTACCAACATACGTTGGGCAAATACTAAGGGGAAAAAAAACAGACTGATATAATAAGTTTTATAGTGTGTGTGTTCATGCGCACGTGTGTGCACATGGACATACCCTTATTTTGTTTGAAAGCTCTTTCCACATGCCTGCTCAGCTCTTCCACTCTGGAATAGTGATCAAACCTTATACATGCTGATTCAAAATAACTATCCACACCTAATGGGTGTAATGGGTGCATAAAAATAATAATAAAATGTTAAATACAGTGTTTTCTGTAATTGCTTTATTTTCAGGTTACAACACATAATATTTGACGTAGGTGTACATTATGGACCAGTACTGGCTTTTGGCATGCTGTATTCATCTGATGTGCTTTGTAGACTCCTCTATACTGCTCAGTTGATTCTGCCATGAAATGCCATTGTTTACTTGACTTCAGTCAGCCCCATTGTACTCTATGGTGCTGTTTCACTGTAGCGGCAACAGACATACTACATACTTTCATTCTGTCAGTCATTCATAGAGTACAGTTGTTGTGTATGATATGACGGTCTAGGGACTCAAACCGTGAATATGTGGATATAGACCACCTTCATGACACAGCAGAAGGCAATGCATGAGCAGAAATAAAACAGT
The DNA here is from genome assembly GCF_023897955.1 of Schistocerca gregaria. Classification (NCBI taxonomy): domain Eukaryota; kingdom Metazoa; phylum Arthropoda; class Insecta; order Orthoptera; family Acrididae; genus Schistocerca; species Schistocerca gregaria. Next base: position 564,168,036 of record NC_064922.1, on the reverse strand, counting down.
ACATGTAGATGTTTCCAAACAGAAGAGTACCAAACCATCAGACTCTCACTGTTATGGATAGGTGTTTAAAGGAATGTGGCATTTGTGGTGCACCACAGTTGTCATCAACTAGATGGAGAGAGTTTGGGGAAGATATTGGAAATGGCAGCTTAAGATCCAACCATAAATATTCATTGTATATATGGCACCATAAGGGTTCCTCAATCAACTGTATGACACCTGTTTTGGAGACAGCAATTCCGCCCACCCATTTCCCGTGAAGAAGGTACAGGAGCTGACACCTATAGGACCTACAAATTTCGGTTGTGAAGCAAGAGACTATCTCAATGTTGTGTGTCCTGATAAGTGGACAGTTCAAGGAGGACCAGTTGCTTTGACCCACCATATCTCTGAATCTTAACCCCTGGATTTACACCTTTGGGACTCCTCAAGGAGCTCATGTACGGTAATGAGTAACTGAGAATGTAACAGAACTACAGCAGAAAAATGAAAATGGGTGTGCAACTGTGCAGTATAAGATGAACAATGCATGCAGCATTTAGAGAGCAGTAAGACATCGAGAACCTCACTGTCTTAATCTACAGGGACATCATTTTGAACATGTTCTGGTGTCAGTGCACAGTGCTTAAATTCTGTCCCTTCATCTCATTGCTTTTCAAGAAAAATTAATTTTGTAGTGTTTGTGCTGCTCTCATGATACCTGCTTTACTGCATAACTCTGACATAAAGCAATTTCAGACAAAACTTTATTTAACATTCTACACTTTTTTGATGCATAGATTATACCCATAAAGTTTTTACAGTTACTACTTTTGAATCACACTGTGTAGATAGATATGTATCATATTATATTTCACAACAATTAATTTGAACATTAAGGTTACTTTGTCATCTTAACTGTTACGTTTAAAAATATTTTCCTGTAATTGACACAACCATTTATTAATGATGCAAATTTGTAGATATAATTGACTTTACATCTCAAATAAAAAGCCCATTCGTCTCAAGAGAACATCAATTAACAGACAGTGTTGGTCAAAAAACCAGAAATTTTTATGCGGTGGGGAGAGGGAGGGTACTTAATGGATCTTAAGTCTGCAAGAGTGGCAAGATGTAGGAATATGTTGGAAAGAACGTTTTCACCTCGAGAGCTACTTCCTATACATCCTTCTCAAATTTTTCTAGTTCAACACAGTTTGCTCAACACTTATACTAACTACCTTTCCCAGACTTTCCTCAGCCACAACTGCCCCACAGTTGTTATCTACAAACATATCTTGCATGTACCTTCTTCTCACCCTGTGACAAAAACAGCTCCCACTTCCAAAAAACTGAGAAGCCAACTGTCCCTTTTTCATTCAGTACCACCTAGGCCTACAATACCTTAACACATTACCCTGTCAAGATTCTGGCTGTCTCGCATATGGCTCCAAAATGAGATCTGCTCACTTCACTCCTTATATATCCCTTCCAAAGTACACTCTGTTGCCCCCCATTGTCCTCCTATTGTACACAACTCTTTGTGAAACCATGACATCCCTGACCACACGTGTTATATACCAAACAGCATGTGTTCACGGACAGCTTTTAATATGGAATGACCACCATCAAACAGCATGAGTGCATGACTGGACACAAAAGAACGGTGTGTTGGTTATACCTAGTATCCAGTTGTTGAGCAATCTCTAAAGCATCATTCTCTCTCTCTCTCTCTCTCTCTCTCTCTCTCTCTCTCTGATTTTTTTTTACCCATTTCTTTTTCTAATTTTCTTTCATTTGTCAATTGCAATACTCATTCCACTTCTCTGTCCAAAAAAATAGGACTAGTTTTTTTCACTTTTATATGTGTTGTCGGCAGTACCAGAATTTTTCTTCCTAAAGATAGGAATTGGATGGCCACTTTGTTTCATTGTAAATTGATTTTGGTTTTAAATCACTAATCATTTCTCTCCTCTTAGTATCTTATTATTTTCCATAGTCATTAACGGTAGCCCACTGTAATTTTCAGTCCTGTGAGACATTATATAGATTTTCTACACAATTATGTTACCACGAGTGGACTTCAAAAAAGGAAGTTACACATTATCATAGCAGACCAAGTAACTTTTGTTGAAGGCTGCAATACACTTCAAAGTTACACTGACACATGTCACTATTTTTTCCATATTCACAAAGTCTCTATAAACAATGGTTGGAACATTCTACCAATTGTTCAGTTACTCAACAATACAAATGTACTCCTTATCATGGTACCATTCAAGAAACTGCTGTGCAAATGTACTCATAGTTGAAAAATCTATGATTGATGTGAATCAGTTCTCGATGAACTGATCACTGTTGTCTATGGTTGATAATAATAATGGCATGTGAGGAGGGCCTCCCATCAGGTAGACCGCTCGCCTGGTGCAAGTCTTTCGATTTGACACCACTTCAGTGACTTGCTCGTCAATGGGGATGAAATGATGATGATTAGGACAACACAACACCCAGTTCCTGAGCGGAGAAAATCTCCGACCCAGCCAGGAATCGAACACGGGCCCTTAGGATTGACAGTCCATCGCACCGACCACTCAGCTACCGTGGGGGGGGGGGGGGGGGGGGGATTTTGATGTCAATGGTCTTTCTTACCCATCAGCACCACATATGTCTCTGCAGTATTTATCGAGTTGTTTGCACCATTTCACTACAGCTGGATGTGAAATTGCACTTGTTCCAAATACTGCTATAATTTTGCAGTGAATCGGCATATAGTTTAGATGTTTTGTCCACAAGAAAATTACTGTCCCATGTACTTCAATGTAGGGGTACACTTCCAGTTGCTGAACCATTTTGTTTGCATACTGTCATGTGCCTCTTAACTGTACCACAGCACAACTGTGCCTGCAAGCAATGCAAAATATGTTAGGTCTCCTGAGAATGCACCACTCTTGTTGTGCAATGGTCTTATATGGAACAACATGTTAGAGTTAATTTTTGAAGTCCCCTTGTGCTTAGTTCAGAACCAAATCAAAACACCTAAACAAAACTTTATTGGTAACATGATACCCAGTCTCCCACAGCACATATCTGATGTTGGCTTCTGTTAACTTTGAACATATTTAACTATTCATAACCACATATCTGTATGTTAATTATCACTTATATGTTAGTATTACAATCCATAATTTGAAGGACACACACACACACACACACACACACACACACACACACACACTCACTCACTCACTCACTCTCCCCCTCCAATATTAGCAGTAACTCCTACACTTTCGAGGAACGCTGTATCACTGTGTTACAGACTAACTGTTTATGCCATCACATCATAAGAGGAGAGACAAACTGCTAGCTTTATAGCAACAATTAAGTTCTTTGGGAAACCTCATCCTCCACTTTCCACAGCTTTTACAGACCCTTCAGTTAATCTTGTAGGAAAAGTACCTCAATACACTCTTCAGTTAATGTGTTGCAAATGGTAACTTTTGCAAATATTTAGAATCATCATAAACAGCTGTTCCTGAACTGCAATCAGTATTATTCTGTAAGACATTTTAATATGTGAGGGTGTGTAAAGTAAATCTTATTACTCGCACACCACACAGTTCATACACTACATTTAGTGGTATAAAACTTATAGACAAGAGAGAAATTCTATGCATTGTCCAACCATATCTTTTTTAGCATTTTTTGTAATTTTGACCACTAGATGACTGGTAAAATATACATCTACAGCTCATATTTGTTGATACATCCTGTTATCATTGCTCAGTTTTTCACAACTATCTGAAAAGCTGAGGTAAAAGGTAATAGTAAATTTATACAACAAATGAAATTAGGTTTTCCCATTTTTACTAATACTGTTAGTTAAGATCAGTTCTTTTAGTATAATTTGTTATGCTGAATGCAGGTAAATAAAAAGAAATCTTTTATTTGCACAAAACATATTTTCATTATTTGTTATGTTGTTAGTATAGAACATACTTTTGCTTTTTATTTATGTACAGGATGTGCCCAACATTTTCTAAAAATATGTATTATTCAGAGCAAAAAAAAGCAGCATCCTCCCCACCTCACCTTGCTGGCTATATCTCGAAGGTCCAGTGCTTCTGTGCCCCCAAAAGGGCGACCTCCGGTTGTGGAGGGGTCAGCGTGAAGAGCTCTCTGCAAATCTAGCACCTACAACCAATGGCAGTGGGCCATTTACTCTACAAATGCAGCCGCTAATCATTGTGTTAAAAGCTGCCCAAGTTCCATCAAGCATGTTTGTCTTAAAAATTTGTTTATGCAACTAATACTTTATGCAACATATTGTACAGTTTAGTCAATAAATAGCAGTATACAGCTATTCAAGGAATCTACAAATTTAATGAGGCAACTCTGCAAATTTTGTTTAAGTATCTGAATGCTGTTTTCTGTGATCACAGGAAAAAATAGACACTTGATCTATCATTGATTTTTGTGTGACAATATTAAATATTATATATATATATATTAAAAATATAAAAATATGCATACTTCCTTTTTGTGATCACACAAAAAAGACTATATTAGACTGTCACTGCATTCCTTTCCAAAAAACTAATCATGAGTTATTTAATAAGATTTAATTTTGGTTTACAGAAAGTATAGTTAGTATTGTCTTTAGAATTATTTTCATGTTAGTAGAGAATCCTGAGATAAAAGAAATTATATAGTTCAGTTCCACAATGCAAAGCATATCAGAGTTTGTTAAGTTAGTGCAAGTCAAGAAAAGATAAAATCCCCATTTACCTGTACATGAAGTCACAAGCAAAGGCAGAACCCAATAATCAGAGACCCCTCCCCCTTTTTTTTTATCATATCCTTCTACAAATTACAAGGGGGTGGGGACAACACAAGTGTTTGTTCCCTTTCTCTATCTCTATCTCTCCCTCCCTCTCTCAGGCAAGTGGTAAACTATATTTGCAAACTGAGGAACACAGTGATAATGATTGCAGTTTATGCTCTATAGCTTGTAACTTCATGCACATTTATGGTAGCCTGTACTCAATCTTGGTTGCTTAAGAGTCTGAAGAAATAACTGTTACATGTAAGAAAGTATGATATAACGTCCTGTGGGGGGAAATAAAAGCAACCAAAAAGTCTCAAAAGCTTTCTTCCCCAACTATGACGTACTGCTTACAAGATGACATGCAGTTTCATGTCCTGTAGAGATTCCATATTGCCACACGCTGTTAAACTGTGTAACATACCAAAAAAGCAGTTACACATTTAAAATAAATTTGAAATTTATTAAGCTGTTATGTATATTATTTAGCAAAAAATAGGAAAACCCAGTAACATCACACAGTTATCTCTGTTCGACCAAAAAACACACTAACAACTTACTAACAGCATCTTTCTATCACTTGTGCCATGCACTTTTGATAAATAATTAAATCACTTAATTACTGTCATTAGGAAGCAAGAAACTGCACTCTGCGAAACTGACTCTCAATTTTGGTAGGCAATAATTCCTCTTCTGCATCTACTGATCAACTACAATGACTTCTACAGCTTTTTTAAAGTTACAAATTAGAAGTTATAATTCAGTTTACTCCTAAAAGCAGGACAAGTTTTCTAGAAGCTTCACACCACACAAACGAACAGCAGCTGTTCAATGACACCACAACTTGACAGTCTACATCATGTATAATGATCGCTGTAAAGTCTGATAGTGTTGTGTGAATAACAGCTTTTCATCCACAAACAACTTAAAATTAGACTGTTACAGACAACTTATGATTCAGAGTGTATCTTCTGGTGTAAAATAAAGCTTAATCTAAAAGGCTTTGGGGTATTCTTTTAAGAGAGTGCCAAGTAAGGTTTACTGACAATGTACCAATGGTTAATTAATCAGAAATACGAGTGCTGACAGTATGGCACTAATGCTACTAACAGCATACAAAATACTGCAAGATTAAGCAATTATTCTAGATAATATGACAAATCTTAAAGTGTACATTTATTTTATGGGTGGAATTTTTTTTGTCATTTTCTCTGTTCCTTCATATGCAACTTTTATTCTACTAGTAATTATTCCTTTACTTTTAGCCGGGACTGCTTTTATGCCCTATTCAAAAACTGTTGTTGTTCCTAAGGCTAAAGCATTTTAAGACAAACACCCTCTACTGAACTAAATAATACAGATAATACTCAATCTCCAAGATGTACTAATGTGTCAACATATTTTACCAGGGAGACTGTTTTATGCTCCTACCATGTCAGATGCAGTACTTAAAATACATCCCTTAAGAACTCCAATTTTGTTTCATTCATATGTAGATGTTCAACAGTAGTGTATTGAAGTAACGAGTGTCAGACACCTTTAGTAAGCAACAATAGTCGTGGCTATTGTTCATTCTAAATCAGTATAACCAGTACTGTCCTCTGTCACAGAACAAAACTTGAAAGCAAATACAATTCTTAAACATTCTTACAACTAGCCAGTGAGACAAGGTGTCACTGATGCTAAATATAGGCAATACATCCCCAGGAGAAAATTAGATTTTGTGAACAACTGATAAGCAAAAGCAAATCCAATAATTCTGAGATACCAGTTTCAACTGTACAGTGTGATTTGTAAGATCACAATGAATATTCAAAACATCACTTTACAATTAATAATATTTATCATCCTACATGGAACCAAAATTTAATGCTGTCAGGCAATATTTGGGAATGACTGGTCTTACCTTCCTTGCAGCATTGGCTTTGTGATCTCCTGGGGCCACAGCAATGTTTGAGAAAGGAACCTCCATAGAATACTTAATGGAGTGTAGCAATTGTACAACTACACTGGAGACATTCTTGAATGACAATTTCCGTCTCTGGGCTGCTCCCATAACTGATCGTACCTAAACAAGGAAACTGGTTTATAAATCTTGTTCATGACATACTGATGTTTTTGCTTAGTGACTGCATTAACAAACTTAATCTCATTCTTGAAGTAACTAAACTGTGAATGATCTAAAGCCTAGGATGATGATTTGAAACAAATGCATTAAAACTGTCCATGGTCTTCAAAAATCTTACATGGTTTAAATATATAATCTTATATAAGACTTGATGGAAATATGAACAACTTTGTTAATGAAAATTTATGTCATGTATACTTTTAATGACTTCATTAATTTTACTGATTGTTGGACAGAAGTTGCATTGGGATTTAAAGAAATAGAGTACAGGAAATTTTAAGCAATTGGCACACTATAAATTATAAATACATACAGTACACTGACAAGTACATCCAGTTCATTCAAAATTAATTTCATCAAACACAGACACTATTGATTACTACAAAAGAAACAGGAAGATGGATAATTTTTTTTAATTTTAAAAGCAGCAAGATTCTCAAGGAATTGTGAACATTATTTATTGAAAGCTTTGTTCAGTAAATAGCAGTTTTCAGAATCTTCATACTGATTTAGAATGGTGATCATTGGTGGTTAATGATTTTGTTAATATTATCTGAACATGAACCTCATGGATATGTTCTTTTTGCCTATCATTTAATTCTATTTCCACTTTCATTATTGTCTGTTATCAGTTTATTGTAGCTCGTAGACAGCATTTTATTACCTATGGGCTCCAACTGCCAACTTGGACAAAACTTATTTCTGAATATATATAGGCAAAGCCTCCAAACCAGAGATGTTTTACCTATGATACAGACTCTCTGCACAAAAAATTTTTCAACACAGATATCTTGCACTTTAGTGATAGACACCACAGTCTGGTCACTGGGACACCATAAACCACAGGATAAGAAAACTCTATAATGTGATTCAAGTCATTCTGGGGATTCACAAAGCAGCAGCGTTTATTTGAACTCAAAACAGTCAATACATGAAAACATCTCATCCCATGTTCTAAAGATCAAACCTCCTTGCTGCAACCAAAAGGCACTAAAAAAATTCACCCACTGAACACTAGTTTGAAAAAACAAGCAGAAATTAATCACTCATCTGAACTATTATACAATAAGTTGTGCATTATTCTAAAGGTTTCGAGCAGAATTTTGCAGAATTTTAAAACAACTGAGTGATAAACCCTGGACATTTAATTCTAATTTAAAACTGTTATTCACAATTGTACTGTAGCGTATTATTTATTGTATCTATTATTGAAGTATTTGTGTGTCCTTTTTCTAATGTTTATAGTCTTTTCTTTCTGTTTTTAAATATTCTCATGAGTTTTTGAGGCTAAACAATATGGCTGTGACTTTTTCCATATTCAATTAACTTTTGCTCACTCAGTGCTATGGAACCTGGTTAAATGAAATTAAAATAAGCAAACCCATCTTCTGTTAATCAAATCATAAATCTTAAATAGAAGAATTAAACCTGTATTAAAAATGTCATTATGAAGAAAAATTGTTTCTTAGATTTTAAGAACACAAATGTAGATTGCCTTTGGGTAAACCATTTATCATGTACCAAAGGAACCTTCCTTTGTGTATTGCCTCCACTAAAAAACAAATGAGGTCACAGGTAATTGAAAGATTAATGTGTACAAAGCTTCTTTCACTTATACCACCCTGTGCTAAACACTATGAATTAATAAACCAACAAGACTGACAACATTCTCCTACTTTGAATGATCCATTTTGAGAGAAAATGTCCCTTGCCTCATATAATTATATCCAAGTATTTATGAGAATTACATGTTGGTTCAACCAGATGAGACACATAGTAAAAAAGTAATTAATAACACAGTTATTAATGTAAGAATATTTAATGAAACATTCCTTGAGTAAATTACAATTAACATTAATAAAATAAAATATTTAAAAACTGATGGAAACTGTATATAGTATCATAAAAAGTTGCAGCAGGTAAACAAACACAAAAAGAAAACTCTAAGTCTCAGTCTTTGGGTACAATCATGAGTGTGCACCAATAGTACACTATGGAACCACAAGAAAGGAGAGAAAAAAGGTGGCCGATGTAAAAGAAGTAACTGCAAAAAGGTATCAGTATCTTTGTACACACATCATCTGACATATCATGAGATTACAGCCATTACTAAATCTCTATGCAGTATGGTTGAAACCTCCAACTGTGTTTATTAGTTTTATTTTCTTTGCAATCAGTGTTATGGTTTAACATCTTCAAGCATAATCTTACACCAAAATAGATCAAGCTTATGAATGTGACAGTGGCAATCAACTTCAACAAGCAGGAGTTGATGTGTTCCAGCCATCCGTACCAAAAAAAGAAAACAAGGCACACCATAGTGGACTTCAATTTTATGTATCCGCTATGAGATGTTTAATGATTGTTGCCCAGTGTCCATATGAACAATGAATGTCATAGAGGGCCTAAAAAATTCGTGCAGGGTATAAAATAAAATAAAAATTCTGCAAATACATCTGAAAGTGTGATTCCTGGTACATAATGCACTATCAGAATGGTGCCATGAACAGTCACAACAGTGAGGAGACAATTAGGAAGATGGAGGTGATAAGAACTGAGAAATTTTTTTGTCAGTGAATGACTGAATAAAAGACCCAAGCATAAAAACTAGGCTGCTTCTGTCAAGATCTCTCATACTTCTACAGAAAGCAAGGACGCAAATATTTTACATGGTAAATCAGCCAGTAGGAACTGTTTTACAAGAATTTAATATTACTGGGGTAAAATATAAGAACACAGGAAGTGAAGGTAACAAACATCTAGAAACTGGGTGACAGAAGTGCAAAATAGCAGTACAGGTATGGGTAGAAGGGAAATGCAAAGCTGTACAAGAATGCTTGACTATAGGAAAGAGAGATGCCACCTATAGTGAAAATAAAGAAAACTTCAGAGAAAAAAGAAGCAACTGTGCGAGTATTAAGAGCTCCGATGACAAGCCAGTATAAGACAAAATAAGGAAGGCTGAAAATTAGGAGGAATACATGGAAGGGTACAAGAAAAAAACATCTGAAGACAATATTGCAGAAAGCAAAGGAAGATTAGTGTTTAATATCCCATCATTAATGAGGTCATTAGATCAGAGATGAAGCACAACCTCAGATTAGGGCAGGATGGGGATGGAAACTGGCTGTGCTCTTTCAGTGGAACCATCGTGGCATTTGCCTTAAGCAATTTAGGCAAATCATGGAAAATCTAAATCTGGATCTGGATGGTTGGTTGGGAATTTCAACCATCATCCTCCCAAATTATAATGGACAGAGAAGAGGAAAGGATGGATATAAGATGCTAGATACAATATTGTGAGAAGAATGTGATGAGCATGAAAGATGCAAGTCTAAATAAGGTCCCTAAAGTAGACAACATTCTCTTAGAATAATTGATTTTCTTGGGAGAGCCACTCTTGACAAAACTAATCCACCTGGTATGCAAGTTACGTGAGACAGGAAATATCCTTAGTATAAAAAAAAAAGTAATAATTCCAGTTCCAAAGAAAGCTGGTGCTTACAGGTGTGAATGCTTGACCATCAGCTGATTTACAGAAGAATGACAAAGCTTGTACAAAGTGACCTTGTGGAAGATAAGTTCAAGTTCTGGAAACCTGTAGGAACACACAAGTCAATATTGACTCCAAAATTTATCTTATATGACAAACTAGAGAAAGCTAAACCTACATTTATAGCATTTGCACATATACAGAAACCTTTTGACATTGTTTAGTGCAATATACTCTTAGAAAATCCGAAGATAATAGTAGGGATAAAATACAAGGAGTGATAATTTATCTACAAGTAGCACAAAAACCAGACTATAGTTTGAAGAGTCAAAAGACATGACAGTGAGACAGTTGAGAAGAGAGTATGGCAGAGCTGTAGCCCGTCCTTCATTTTATTCAGTCTGTACACTGGGAAAGCATTAAAGCAGGTCAAGGAGAACCTTGGAAAGAAGGGACAAGAAATAAAAACTTTGCAGTTTGCTGATGGCATTGTAATTCTGTCAGACATGGTAGAGGGCTTGGAAGAGCAGTTGAATGGAATGCATAGTGTCTGAAAAGAGGTTACAAGATGAACATTAACTAAATTAAAACAAGGGTAATTGAATGTATTCGAATTAAATCAGCTAATAATTACAGAATTAAAATAGAATTGAGCCACTAAAAGCAGTAAATCAATTTTCTTATTTGGGCGGCAAAATAACAGACTATGGCCAAAGTAAAGAGTATAAAACATTGAATTTAATTTAAAATGTTAGCAAGTCTTTTCTGTAGGTATTTTTGTGGACTGTAGCCTTTTAGCCGTGAGTTTAACAGGGTGCAGCAGACTTGTAGAAATGACTTTAAGGCTAGGTTGTAGAAAAGTTGCACAAAAAAAAGGGGTCTTGCTACCAGGGAGCAGTCACGGGAGATGTGTAGGCCAATTGCTACAGGAAAAGCTAACTACAGAATAACAGGTCAGAAGCAACATGAAACCAAGCATCAAATTGAGTCAGCTGACACAGAAAATTAGCGGCTTGTGTAGAAATTCTGATAGTGAGGATAAGGCACTTAATGCAGGAGGAACAGGAAACAGCCTGGCTAGCAACTTAGAATCTAGCATCAAAGGTGACATGGAGGCAGGGCAAGCAGCAACAGCACACACTCCTGTGAGGTTTACTTAAGTTTTGCACTGACATGACCAACTCTCGATTAACACAGCTGTTAGCCATGTGAACAATGACCTGAACGAATTGCTTTTGACTGGGGAAAAAAATCTCATATCCGTGCCATGCCCATGGCTGCAACTGAGAGATGGGGAAACATTAATCACGGCCTGCACCTGAATAGAGGGGGAAGGAAAGATTAGCTGCTTATCTTGCTGAAAAAGAGGGGGGGGGGGGGGCGGGAGCCTCAAGTACCAAAGACAAAAATCTTGGTGATTACCGGAATCAAGGAGCACACTTTTTAGGTTAGAGCCAGGTTACAGATAGAGAGTATTGAAAGAAATTAGAGCAGAACAAGATCATAATATGAGTAGAAGTTCTGAGAAAAATACAATTTAATTGTTTCATCAGAACATTGTGGCAGTTTCTGTGTAGCAAATAGTTAACAAAGGTAATAGATACCCACAGAAGGCAATATTTCTAACAAATCTTTGTTCCACTTGTCAGAATATGTGAATTTCCGAAGCATTTGTATATGCCCCTCTGTTACTCGAGTATGATTGTACAACAACCCAAAATTTAATGTATACTTTGAAATTTAGTCAACTTGAAACACTAACTGCTTTCTGAGATTAAGAAATTCTTGCCAACAATTTTTCATCGTGATGAATAAATTTCAGTGCACCCCCCTAATGTTGGTACCAAAGAATGACACAAAATTTCTGCAATAACAGGCCTACGACGGTGATATAGTTTTCTGGTTACCGCGTTTTTTCACTGTAACATCTTCGTACTTTTTTCATTTAAGACTGACACACTGTTATCTAACACACTATTCGAAGTAAGACAGATGAATGGTCTTTTGATACGCTTAGGCCATGTAGAAAAATATTACATACCAGTACAATATTCTAATGATAACAAGAGGAACAGACACTGACAAGCTTTTTTTTATTAAGTCTTTAAGTCAAAATATGCTTCAGATTTTTGTTACCTGTACGACATTCATGAGGACAGTTTTACTTAAGATCTGTGGAAGAAACATTAGTATATCTATTTTTTGTAATATGTTTTCTTATTTTGTATCATGTCCCACATAATTAAGACTGCTCACCATGTATGTATGGAACAGAAAGCATATCTAATCTGATTGGTTGGTTTGTTGGTTGATTTAAAGGCAGGAGAAGGGAACAAACTCCCAGGTCATCGGTCCCTTGTTCCTAATAAAACAATGCCACACGTGTGAGAATAACATGAACAAAACATATAACACAGAATGGAAAGGAAGGAAAAACCACAAGAACGAAGGGAAGCCAATGAGGACAAGAAAACAACAGAGATGCTAGAAACAGAAGAGAGTAATACATGAAAGCAGATTACAGTGGCTGGCCAACCACAAGAACAAAAAGGGAAAGCCAGCCACTCTGCAACACATTGAAACCTCCACACTAAAAGCACTAGGGTGGAGGACAAGGAGGGACAAAGGACATGTGCTAAAGCCTACATAGAAGTATAGAATCCACTCCCATGGATAAAACATAAAACTAAAGCTGCTGTGGAGGCATTGTCGCCCAACACTAAAGGCAGGGTGCCGGGAAAGTTAAAAGTCATCCACAGAAGAGCTAAAAGTGGGCAGTGCAGCAAGAGGTGGATAACTGTCATTTGGGAGCCACAGCGACACTGAGATGCGTCCTTGGGACAGAGTACGTGACCATGCGTTAGCCACATATGGGCAATGTGGAGCCGGCAGAGGACAACTGATCCCCTGCGAGATGCCTGCATGGAAGACTTCCACACTTTCATAGTCTCCTTAATGACACACAGTTTGTTGTGTGTGCTGTTATGCCATTCTGTCTCCGAAAGCTGGAAAACCCTGCGGTGTAAGACAGAACGTAGGTCAGCTTTGGAGATGCCTATCTCCAGAAGCAGTTTCTGCATTGCCTGTTTGGCTGCATTGCCTGTTTGGCTGCATTGCCGGTTTGGCTAGCCTGTCAGCAAGTTCGTTGCCAGGGATTCCGACGTGCCCTAGGGTCCACACAAACACCACGGAATGGCGTGACTTTTCCAGGGCACAGATGGACTCCTGAATGGATACTACCAGAGAGTGGCAAGGGTAGCACTGGTTGATAGCTTGTAGGCTGCTCAATGAGTCTGTACACAGGACTAATGACTCGCCAGGGCACGAGCGGATGTACACAAGAGCAAGAGATATGGCCGCCAGCTCTGCAGTGAAAACACTGCAACCATCTGGTAAGGAGTGCTGCTCAATATGCCATCCATGAACAAATGTGAAGCCTACGTGACCATCAGCCATTGAGCCATTGGTGTACACCGCTTCAGAGACCCAGAACACATAAAGAATCAAAAGGAAGTGACAGCAGAGAGCGGCGGAGTTAACGGTGTCCTTAGGGCCATGCAAAAGGTCCAGAAGAAGCTGCAGCTGAGGCGTAAACCATGGACGCATACATGAACGGACTGCAAGTAGAGGTGGTAAAGGGAAGGACTCCAGTTCGGAGAGAAGGGACCGCACAGAACTGCAATCATTAGCCCCGGTCTGGGCCACCAATGCGGAGACGGACTGCCAAGGGCGGGAAAAGGAGATGGTAATTCAGATTCTTAGGGGAACTATCAATGTATGATGCATAATTGGCGAGCAGTTGCGCATGTCTGATATGCAGTAGAGGGACACCAGCCTCCACCAGAACGGTGGTCACCGGACTTGTCCTAAAAGCTCCTGTCGCTAATTGAATCCCACAGTGGTGCACAGGGTTGAGTAAATGCAACGCTGAAGGTGCTGCCGAACCGTAAATCACACTCCTATAGTCAATTTGGGAATGGAAAAGGGCTCTGTACAGCTGCAGCAGTGTAGAGTGATCTGCAACCCAATTGGTGTTGCTCAGGCAATGGAGGGCATTGAGATGCCGCCAGCACTTCTGCTTAAGCTGATGAAGATGAGGGAGCCAAGTCAATTGAGCAGTGAAAACCAGTCCTAGGTATTGATATGTCTCCACTACAGTGAGTGGATCGTCATTAAGGCAAAGTGTGGGTTCCGGATGAACGGTACGACGCCGACAGAAGTGCATGACACACGACTTTTCAGCTGAAAACTGGAAGCCGTGGGCTAGAGCCCATGACTGCGCCTTGTGGATGGCTCCCTGGAGGTGCCACTCAGCAACAACAGTACTGTAGCAGCAGTACGAAATGCAGAAGTCATCTGCATACAGAGAAGGTGAGACGGCGGGCCCAACAGCTGGTACTAGACCGTTAATGGCCACTAAAAATAGAGAGACAGACGATACAGAGCCCTGCAGGACTCCATTCGCCTGGATATGGATGGAACTATGGGTCACGGAGCGACAGGAAGCTTTTGGATAAAAATCGGGGGTGGTCCCCAGAGACCCCATTCATACAATATGATAATGATGTGATGTCGCCAAGTTGTGTTGTATGCTTTATGTAAGTCAAAAAAGACCGCAGTCAGGTGTTGCCATCTGGAAAATGCTCTTCGGATGGCAGACTCGATGGACACAAGATTATCAGTGGTGGAGCAACCTTGGTGGAAGCCACCCTGACAGAGAGCCAGCAAGCTACGTGACTCCAGGACCCAACCCAACTGTCGACATACCATATGTTCCAGCAGCTTACAAAGAATGTTGGTGAGGCTGATAGCTATCCACATCAAGTGGGTTTTTATCGGGTTTGAGCACCGGAATGGTGGTGCCCTCCCGCCATGGCGATGGAAAGACGCTATTGCACCAGATCCGGTTGAAGATGACGATAAGATGTCGCTGGTAGTCAGATCAGAGATGTTTAATCATCTGGCTGTGGATGCGATCAGGCCCAGGAGCTGTGTTGGGGGCAATGTGCAAGGGCACTGAGGAGCTCCCACTCTGTAAATGGGGTGTTATAGGATTCACTGCAGCATGTAGTGAATGAGAGGATGTTCCCTTCCACCCGCCATTAGTGTGTGCGAAAGGCTGGGGGGTAATTCTCCGACGCAGAGGCTCGAACAAAGTGCTCAGGAAAGCGCTCTGCAATCATGTTTGCATCAGTACCATTTATGGTAACACCGGGGACAGCTGTTGAGGCCTGTTACCCATTTGATCTTTGTCCAGATTTGGGAAGGTGACATGTGGCACCCAATGGTGGAGATGTATCTCTCCCAACACTCCTCCTTCCATTGTTTGATAAGGTAGCGAACACGGGCACAGAGACGTTTAAAAGCTATTAGGTGCTCCAGGGAAGGGTGCCACTTATGCCACTGTAGAGCTTGCCGACACTCCTTAATTGCTTCAGCGACTTCCGACAACCGCCAAGGGACTGCCTTACGCCTCGGGCAGCCTAAAGAACAAGGGACCGCGTTTTCTGCCACAGAAACAATTGTGCTAGTAACCTGCTCAACCATCATATCAATGTTACCATGTGGGGGAGATTCAGCGGTGAAAGTTCCCCAGTCTGCCTTGTTCAAAGCCCATCTGGGCAGGCATCTGTATGTCTGACACTGGGGCATGACGGGAAGATGTGGAAGTGGTCACTACCACACAGGTCATCATGTGTTCTCCAGTGGATATATGGGAGAAGTCCTGGGCTGCAAATTGATAAATCAATTGTCGAGTAACTACCCTGAGCATACTGAAATGTGTGGCAGCCCCAGTATCTAAGAGGCAGAGGTCAAATTGCGACAGTAAAGTTTCAACATATCTGCCTCGGCCAGTAAGCATGGTAGCACCTCACAAGGGGTTATGGGCATTAAAATCTCCCAGAAGTAGGAAAGGTTTAGGGAGTTGACCAATCAGTGCAGCTAATACATTCAGGGGTAATGCACCATCTGGAGGAAGATAAACGTTGCAGTTATTTCTTGCATCATCCCTATTCTGACAACTACAGCTTCCAGAGGGGTTTGAAGGGGCGCATGTTCACTACAGACCGAGTTTAGGACATAAATGCACACCCCACCTGAAACTCGATTATAGGCACTATGGTTCCTGTAATATCCCTTATAGCCACAGTGGGCGGGAGTCCGCATTGCTGGGAACCAGGTTTCCTGGAGGGCAAAGCAGATAGCAAGTGTAAAGATTAACAGTTTCTGTAGCTCAGCCAAGTGGTGGAAAAAACCACCGCAATTCCATTCGGGGATGACATCATGAGACTGGGAAGGCATAGAACATTCAATGAGGCAGTTTACGCCTCAGAGTCATCTGATGCCACCGATTTATTGCCTGAGCAGTCTATGTCCATTGTGTCTGAGGGTCTGGTGAGATCTAGGTCCTCTGGAGACTTCAAAATCTCCACCTCATCCTCAGCCCCAGAGCTTGTAGGTAGTGGTGGTGTGGGTGTCACTGCAATGTCTCTGGTCTTAGGGACTTTCTTTTTAGATTTCTCTCATTGCTCCTTGGGTTTCCGTGGCTAGGAGGACTTCACTGGCTCAGTCTCCGGGACTGAGAATGAGCGTGAAGCCATACAACCAGCTACTTTTGGGCTCTTCAGCCACTGGCAGGTGTTGTCTTTTCCTCTAGAAGAAACCTAGGAATGGAGTTACCCAAGGTACCCCTTCCTAGCAAGAGAAGCCGAAGAAGACTTACGCTTTTCTACCTTAGAAGTGGGGACAGATGGTTGGGGGGCGGGGGGTAGGTGTTGCTCCCAAAGTAGGTGGTGCAGGAGAACAGGGAGGGAAATGCCCCTCACCCTCACCATCAAGGGGGGAGGTGTAGTCTTCTGGCTCTGAGAGGTGACTTGGGTTGGCAGAGCTGATGGTGCCAGAACTGGTGTAGCGGCAGCATAAGACAATGTCATATACACAGGATGCAGGTGTTCAAATTTTCTCTTAGCCTCAGTGAAGGTCAGTTGGTCCAGGGTCTTGTACTCCATGATTTTCCTTTCTTTCTTGAGAATCCTGCAGTCAGGAGAGCAAGGCGAATAGTGCTCTCCACAGTTGACACACATGGGAGGCGGGGCACATGGTGTGTTGGGATGTGATGGGCGTCTGCAATCTTGGCACGTGATGTTGGAAATACAGTGGGAAGACATGGCCAAACTTCCAGCACTTAAAGCACCGCACTGGGGGAGGGATATAGGGCTTTACATCACACTAGTAGACCATCATCTTGCCCTTCTTGGGCAATGTATTACCCTCAAAGGCCAAGATGAAGGCACCGGTGGCAAACTGATTATCCTTCGGACCCCCGGTGGACACGTCGGACAAAATGTACACCTCGCCACTCTAAATTGGCACACAGCTCATCGTCGGAATGCAAAAGAAGGTCTCTGTGAAATATGATATCCTGGGCCATATTTAAGTTCTTATGGGCCATGATGATTACAGAAACATCCCCCAGCTTGACACAAGTGAGTACCTCCCGTGACTGCACAGAGGATGCTGTTTTGATCAAGACTGACACAGATCACATTTTGGACAAGCCCTCCACCTCCCCGAACTTGTCCTCTAAATGCTCAACAAAAAAAACTGAGGCTTCATTGTCATGAAAGATTCCCCATCAGCTCTCTAACATACAAGGTACCAGGGCAAATAGGGTCCACTGCCATACTTAGCCTGATGTTCCTCCCATGGTGTTGCCAGGTAGGTGACTGGTTTGGGGGCCTAATTCTGTGTGTTGAATTGAGCTTGTGATCGCTTAGAGATGATGAAACTACACTTCATCGTGTGTCGTCTGCTCTGATACCACCCGCTCTGACCAGGGGCCCTCCCCATGGGCGCCACCCAGCTGCAGCAAAGGCCACCTGGCAGGATGGCCATTGCCGGATGGCCATTGCCAGAAGTCCCAATGCCCCACGGGGATGGGCATCTACCCCTTGGCATTCGTGGGGAGTTAACGGCACAGTCATCAGCAGAGCGATTCCTGTGTGGTCAGGGGGATACAACTAACAGGGTACGTCGCGGCCCCACCACAACAGACTGGCTACCGTGCTGGATTTCAGGTGCAAAGAAGTCCATGGTCATCATCAATGCAGAAATCGATACTGCATAGTGCATGGTGGTAAATGCGCCCAGGAAGGTGCCCTCAGTCAAGAGATGGAGAATGGGCAGGACTGCAATGCAACAATGAGAAAGTGTGCTAAAGATCTTAATGCATGCATGATGGATATTATGCACCTTGTAAGGCACCCTTCCCTAATTGGCTCGCTCTTTGGGTAAATTCTGAAGAATGGAGGTCAAACCCTACAGGGGACCATCACATAAAGGCCGAAACATGTTGAACTCCTTTTAGCCACCTCGTACAACAGGCAGGAATACCTCAGGCCTATTCTAGCCCCCGGACCTGCAGGGAGGATATAATCTGAACTTCAAGTTTAGAAGGAAGTATATTTTATGAGTGCTGGGCTGTCATACGAAGCAACACAAGGCTAAATAGTTTTGATGTTGCAGCAGGGTTATCAACGTAAATACATACCACACAGTAAAATATTGCTGCGGAGGACAGTTGCCAGCTTGTCCTGCATAATGCTGAACCTATTTAAGTAAATATAGTGCTTATCAGGAAGCAACTGACCACAGTCAAGCATAGATGTCAAACAGAGGCACCTCATTCTTCTCTCTGTCAGTTGTTTGGAAATATCCTGTATATAGGACACTGTTATTCGCACAGTTCATGTTACAGTTTATGCATGTTGTATCCGTGGGTCACAAAAAGCTCAGTTTCCCACTAGAAATTATTCAGGAAGTTGCACCAGTTTACAACAAAGTCATACTTTTGAGCAGTCAAGTGATAACTGTCATCACTTTCTTCAACAGTAATACACGACCATTTGTAGATGGTCCACAAGTGTCGCATTTCCATAAATTTGGTCACATTTGTAGTACTGCATGCTGTGTGTCTTAATAAACCACTATGCAGTATAGACTAGGTGGAAGAAAAAAAATTTGCAGAAAATTCCCTTACAGTTGAATAATAAGTATGTTTGACGAAAATTAAAAATACTTGTGTTTCCCTTGCACATTTATTCACAATCTTTACACATGTGGCACATTCCTTGCATTTTATTTGGTGTGTTCTATGCTGAAATGTTGTCGTCGTCCCCCCCCCCCCCCCTTCCTTTAACCTTTCCCCTTCCTGATCTCTGACAATAAAAAGAGATGTGAATATCAAAAAGGACTGTGTGTGTTACAGATTCTGCATCCATGTATTATTTATCAACATATTCAACATCTTGACTGATATGTTGTCTGAACAGTGTACCAGCTTTGCTAATTATTCCACAAAAGCCTGCCAGCTGTCTGTCAGTATAGTACCCCGGCAGTTCCTCATACAAGGTGAAATGTCTTCTGCTAATCACTTCAAATCTGTAAAAATATGGAAATCACTTGGTGAAATATTCAGAATGTATGAAAGTTGATTCAACAGCTCCTATATGAATTGTTAAACAAGTTGTTGAGTTGATGCTGCAGCATGTGTTATATATATATATATATATATAGATGATGTAAATAAAATAGAAAGAAACTTCCACATGGGAAAAATATATTAAAAACAAAGATTCCAAGACTTACCAAGCGGGAAAGCGCCGGCAGACAGGCACATGAACAAAACACACAAACACACACACAGAATTACGAGCTTTCGCAACTGGCAGTTGCTTCGTCGGGAAAGAGGGAAGGAGAGGGAAAAATGAAAGGATGTGGGCTTTAAGGGAGAGGGTAAGGAGTCATTCCAATCCCGGGAGCGGAAAGACTTCCCTTAGGGGAAAAAAAGGACAGTTGTACACTCGCATACACCCACCCACACACATATCCATCCGCTTGGTGTCTGTGTATGTGCGGATGGATATGTGTGTGGGTGTGTGTATGCGAGTGTACACCTGTCCTTTTCTTCCCCTAAGGGAAGTCTTTCCACTCCCGGGATTGGAATGACTCCTTACCCTCTCCCTTAAAACCCACATCCTTTCATTTTTCCCTCTCCTTCCCTCTTTCCCGACGAAGCAACTGCCAGTTGCGAAAGCTCGTAATTCTGTGTGTGTGTTTGTGTGTTTTGTTCATGTGCCTGTCTGCCGGCGCTTTCCCGCTTGGTAAGTCTTGGAATCTTTGTTGGCACTGATACACTATTTTGATGAATGTGTCAGGTGCCATGGTAATTACACACAAAACTAATTAATACATGCTCACATACAAACCTTTGCTGATACAGACACTTGATTTATTTTCAGGTTCTATTGGAGGAAGGGAGGTGGGAAATCGAAGGGGGGAAGGTGGGCAGAGTGGAGAGAAGAAACCTTGTGCATTGTAATGCCTTTAATGATGTTTGCCAAGTCTTAATTCTCTTACCAAGGAAAAAATTAATTCCTGCCAAATGAAAGAACAACTGAAGATAGATTGTAATTACAGGACACAAGAAAATTGTTTTAACTTACAGAACCTAGGGAATTTTTGGCACATGAAATAAAATGGTTCATCAGAACAACAGTCACATTAACATTCCATTATAATTCACATCTGAGCTATTCAAAAATTCTCATTGGGTCCCTTCTTTACTGTCCATTTATCATCTGTGAATTTTCATCTCTGTTTATGCTGTATTAGGTAACCTTTTCTTCTTTTTTTTCTTATTAACATTCTATGTGACCAAATGTCATTAAAAAAGTTAAGTAAAATTCAAATGGAGAACAAAAATTTTGGAGTATGTACAAAACAACAAGAACAAAAAGAGCTGGTTCTGGATTTAAAATGGGAGGTAGCACTTACCTTCCGTCTCCTAGCAGGTGGCACAATGAAGTACGTGGTGACACTGTTATCCCGAAGATACTGGTTCCTTGTCCCACCGTGGCCTGCTTCCACTTCGTACTCACCACCAAGATAGTCCAATGTAGCCTGCGTTACGTGCACACGGCTGCAAAATCAATATCATTAATATAGAGGTGTGTGTGTGTGTGTGTGTGTGTGTGTGTGTGTGTGTGTGTGAGAGAGAGAGAGAGAGAGAGAGAGAGAGAGAGAGAGAGTCGAAGTAGAGTCTTATGAGATGTGCTGTGTGCTGTAGAATGACTCAATTCGCAGCAGCAGCCAATTCAGGGTTCTTCTATGTAAAGGCTTTCGAAAATGTATTGAATAATTTGAAAGGAGGTAATTCTCATTGCAGCAAAAAACACAGTCCAAGAAACATGAATTGATAAAAGTTACTTTCCAAAATATGAATACCTGTTTACAGAAAGGAAAACACATAATGTCCACTCTGGATACTTGTTCAAATGAGGTGCTCAACAAGATGGTCACCCATGTTAGTCGATCCCTCTTATTTTCAATGTAGGGAATCACATACAAAAGTTGACCCAGTTATTGTTATACTTACTGCCAAGCATTACAGATACAATACCTTTGCATCTGTTCTTCTGTTAATAAAATCACAATGGGCCAAAAGATTATATATATAAACTAACAACACAAAAGGAACTAAAGCACGGACAAGCATCACATGGACATTTTCAGCCTGATCAATGCTTGTTTGATTCTCCCTTTTAGTACAAGTTTATGTACGTAGTCTGATGACCCATATTATTCTTATTAAATAATCTTATGTGAAGATAACTGTATAAACAACACTAGTTATCAAATAGAAACATATTTCACTTGCCATGAGGTAAGCTGTACTGTTATTTCTAACAGTGCAACTTTTATGGCTTACCCAGGCTCTCCACCAGCTTCCATGTGGTTTGCAAGTGTGACATCATTAGACCAGACATCATACTGCCACTTCCGCAGGCCCAGCACACCACACAGCACACGGCCTGAGTGGATGCCAACCCTCATATTGAGTTGGACATCTGTTGCTTCCACCACAGACCTGTTAACAGTGATACCCAAAATAGTGCTTGTAACCAATATCTTGCACCATGTAGTAGTATGTTGGTAGTATTTTCTTACAAGCCTATTCTATAGAAATATTGGATAGCACTGATTACAGAAAATGAAGGATAATACCAAACTTTTATTGTTATTACTCTTGAAACTTCCTGGCAGATTAAAGCTGTGTACCAGGCTGAGACATGAACTAGAGACCTTTGCCTTTCATAGGCAACTGCTCTAACAAATTAAGTCTGGAAGGAAGGAGATCATGTAAGGCTGTGAGGACAAGTCATGGGTTAGTCGGTAGAGCAGTTGCCTGCGAAAGGCAAAGGTCCCAAATCCAAGTCTCGCTCTGGTACACAGTTTTAATACACTTGGAAGTTTCATATCAGCGTACACTTTGTTGCAGAGCAAAAATTTCATTCTGGTTAATACTCTTGCTTAAGATTGTGAAGTAACAACATAACTGGAGATTTTCACCAATATCCCTCAGAAGAAAATGATGACAGTGATGGCTGATTTAAACTAAGATGAGTTGAAACTCAGAATTAATTTATTGCATTTATCTACTAAAAGGAATTAATTAAATAACTAAGATGGGACAATACACATTAATGATTTGAAAAAAATAACCGATAGCTGCTCTCTCTCTTTTTTTGCCTCAAAACTAAAAAGGGTAAGAATATTAGAAAGTGGTTATAAACAAATACTGCATACATCTACTGGCTATTTTTCTACATAATCATAGTGATGACCAAGATATTTGTCATAACTTTGTACCAGCTTTCCTGTACCCTCTACAAAAGGACATTCCCTTGTCCATCAAGCCATGCCATACCCTGCAGATTCCTACTAGAGGAAAAATGTCATCTGATCCATTACCATTTCAGCTTTGAAATGAGTTGTTTCTGGAACTGCTGGAAGCAGAAGCATGCTATTGGTGCCCTGTGTATTGGCTACTGTTGGGGGTGAGGAGAGGTCTGCCTCTTTCCCAGAGACATGCAGGCAGCATACTGGAATGAACATTGCATTCACAGTGCCTATCACAATGATACAGTATGCTGTATTATGTAGTAGGTAAGAATGGCAACAGGCAGAAACATTCCATACCCAACTGAAGTCATCTGAATTCCGCTAATTCTTTCAATCTCAGAAAAGGGTCAAGTTACATTGTGAGTATAGTATCCTCCACAGAGCAGCCAAAACTGTTGTTGTCCCTGGTGACATGAAGTCCTGTGGCTTCCTCAAATGAGAACTTGCAAATAACTATGATTAAGGACATCACTGGCAGGCAACAGACATTTTTTTCTTGCAGAGGACCCATGAAAGCTGGTACATGTTTATGACAAATGTCTAAATTGCCACAATGATTATGATGAAAATCAGTCAACAAACATCTTTACATAAACTCTTGTCATCATACTTACTTTCATTTTCAGTTACATTTGAGGTTGAAAGGACTGTGCTTCACATATTTTCGAAAAAGCGTTTTAAAGTATCAGTCTATGCTACACAGGATCTATATTTAGTAAGTACAACTCTCGACTGGTTTATTTAGTTGGTATACCAGTATTAATGGATGAGCATTTAACTCTACTCAGATACCCTATAAGAAAAATGTTGTTTGATTACTGAACCACTATTATTTAAATTTTGATAACCTGTGCCAACTAATGGCATGCTTTAAGTCTGGACTTGAATCGTACAATATCTGAATCAGATGGGTAACAGTTAAGTTTCATTTTTTCAAACAGCCAGTTACAATATTAGATTGCTTACATTCATGGACAAAAGCTATTTTCTCTCTCTCTCTCTCTCTCTCTCTCTCTCTCTCTCTCTCTCTCTCTCTCTCTCTCCCCCCCCCCCCCCCCCCCCCACTTTTATATCCTGTCGAGAGTCCCAGAATGATGGCAACAATTGGCCAATAATTTTTTGATGTTTTAGAATGACATTGTTGAGGTCATTTGACTCTAAGCTTTACAATTTATTTATTTCACTTTTGTAATTTCTGTAGTAGAAACATTTTCAAGGTCCTACCCCCCCCACCCCCCCCCCTTGAAAATGAAAATGTCCAGCATGTCTGAATGGAGCGCCATCATCAAAATATTACAACACTTACATGGCTGTATACACGCATCATCTCATCACAAGATCAGACTGTGAATTAAAAAGAAGGAATTCTAGTCACAAATTCTACTATTCTACTAACAAAAGAGAGTCCTATAAGCCCTTGTTTCAGACTTATAACATAAACTGAATTGTGGAAGTTTAGTTACCTGAATATGAGATAAGCTGGAGACTAAAAAAAAAAGAGGCATTCAACCTTTTCAAAACACCTTTTGACAGACAACCACTCACATGTTGTAGATTGTTACATTTTACCTGCTGTCAAGAAAAGCTAAAAAATGACACACACACACATCTAGAAATACTTTCACATTAATATACATATGGCACAGAATGCCAGATTAGTTTGCAATCACCAAACGTAATTTCCTCTCCCTTCTGTGTTACATTAACTTTCAATTATGTAGTTGTTACACTACAGTCGCCAATTAAATTTTATTTTTCAGTTTTTGTTTATGTAGTGATTTTTCATGATGTTAAAAGCTTTATTTTCACTTGTGTTAAATATAATAGTTTCTGCATAGCATTTAAAAGTAATGTTTTCATTTGAAAACACAGTGTACATCTTCTTTTCTGTATTCACTGAACTATGTCAGGACTATCTGTGCAAGTTGCTTATCATTTTATCCTTCAATTGCAACCGACAATAACCTAGGAAGTTGAAAGACAGTTTTTGACCAAAAAGTATTTCACAGAACATCAGGAAAATATTTCCTATGTAACATCTTTTAAGCTCTGGCCTGTGTAGAGTTGTAATGTAATTATTATAACTTTCTATTCCAAATCAGAGTGAGGAATTGGCTCACCATCTATGTACATGTGTGTGGAAAAATGTATAAAAACCATACTCAGGCTGGACAAAGACATATTAACACACTACATGGGTTTGATGTTGATGGGGCGGACACTGAACATCAAATTAATGACCAGAACAGAATTTGAAGAAAAGTATCTCACTGTAAGATAGCACAAGGTACAGACTCATTTAACACAGAAAATACTTACGCAATAGCATCAATCATATCGAGCCCCATTTCAACACAGCAGTGGGCATGATCGGACCGAGGCTCTGGCAGGCCAGATACACAATAGTAACAGTCACCGAGGATCTTAATCCTCAGACAGTGGTTGTCCTGTTACACAGAAAATTAAAATACTTTAGTTGAACCGTTGTTACTGAAAAAACTATTGTAACAAATGCATTGTAACAGTAGCAATAGTAGTAAAGACAAAGGAGGAGTTTTATGGAAAACAGTGGAAGTGCAGAATTGCCCTTACAAAATATGGTATATCCTTAATCTGGTCTGTTTGTAACTTGTAATTATTTTCTGTGTACTTCACCCATTAAATGTACCCATATGTGTTAGCTGTAGCAGGTGTAACTATGTAACATGTACATCTTAACTGGTGAAGAGATTGCCAGTAGCATTGTGAGCCTGCCATGTACTCTCCTCTCCCCGACCCTTGCAATGATGACAACAACAGTATCTAGCTCCCTTTTCCATGTTCCCAATATTGTTTAATATGGGATGTGTGTATCAAACTATTTTTAAATCATCTACATATTGTGACTAGCACTTTTCCACATATGTTTCCTGCAATGAACACACAGCTCACTTCAATGACTGCATGATTTTTTACAAGTCTCAGATGAAGTGTGATATTTAGAGACATCCAAGAAAACTTCAGTTTTTGTAAATGAGACACTACCTCGCTCCCAAAGAACTGACATTGCTTGCATTACTAAAGCACTATTTGTCATAATGTCTTAGTGGGAGAGTTTTATTATATTTTTAAATATGACCAACATGGTGAAAAGATTGATAAGAACTGATAAACTTAATGTCAGTAAATGTAACCGTAGGCTTCCGCGGCCGTTGTCAATGTCAATAAAATTCTTCTGCGTTAGAGACCGCATTGTCATTTATAAAATTCCAACGTTTCGGCGTCTGTTGCAACACACCCTGAGGCGTCTTGCAACAGACGCCGAAACGTTGGAATTTTATAAATGACAATGTGGTCTCTAACCCAGAAGAATTTTATTGACATTAATGTCAGTAGGCAAGAAAATTACAACAAACATGATACTGTGCTTTGTGGAGGGGAGGGAATGGGAGGGGAGGGAGAACAGTATGACATGTGGCACAAAATAATTATGTGGGAGCTTATAAACATTTATATTGTTGCTACACATATTCGAAGAGGAGTCTCACACAAGCAGCAGCTACTCAGCGTACTTACAAATACCAGTGTGTCCAGATGGCATTCATAAAATGACCATTATCATGCCTTTCAGATTGTTTGAATTTATGTTCATGCTGTATAGACTTAAGAACATGACACAAATATGGCAACACTTCATTGGTTGTGTGCTCTTCAAATTTACATTCTATTGTGGTTATCTTCATCAGATTTTAATTTTCTGACCAGATGAGGAATCTCACAACAACCATTTCAAACAATTTCGCAACACCCTTTCTCACAACAATATCATAATCAACAAAGGCAATGTCAACTTCAGTTCAAAGAATTCATCTTTCTCAAATTCGTTGTCAATGCATCAGGCATCCGTCGCACAGCACAATGTATAGAGAGACTATCCAACAGCTGTCTCCATCAGAAAGCAATCTAGTATTATGCCAGTTCCTAGGCATGATAAATTTCTATAGAAGACACATTCCACATACAGTCTCCCTGAAAGCACCACTAACACAAGCTCTTGCCGGCAATAATAATACCACTGGTGAATTCAAACTCACTTGGACAAGTGAGATCAAAGCCCTTTTCACCCTTTTCAAAGCATTAAGGACTGCCTTACCCATGCTGTTACCTTGGCACACTCCCTCACAATGCACAGCACATCACAGCAGCAGAAGCAAAAGAAACTGCTATCATAGCTCTGCTACAGCAAGAGGTGGGGTGGTGTGCAGCAACCACTCTATTCTTCTCACTTAAGCCCACATCATCACAAAGCAAGTGGTCTGCATATGAGGGGGAGTTACTGGCACTTTAAAAGCAGTATGCTACTTCAGACAGAACATGAAGGATGCCCCCTCAGATCTACACAAATCAAGACCCACTTGCCAACTATGCAAAACCCACCCAAGGGCACATGCTCCCATTGGTTTTAGTATATGGACTACTTTGCCCAGTTCACCATGGACCTCCCCCGCCTCAAATGCTTGGAGAACACTGTGGCAGATTATTTCTCATGAATCATGAGTGCCTTGTCATCTAATCTCAACTATGATCAGTTTGTAGATGCATAACAACATTATGAACATTTACAAGTCCTCATCTATGACCTGTCCACAAACCTATGGACTGAATGTCGCCCTGTCCTGGGAGCAACCCACCCTATACTCCACTATGTTTCAAAAAATCGGACACACCCTCTATACCTCAAAAATACTGTTATTTTATATTTGAACAGCTCCACAATTTGGCACACCTGGGTATTTGCCCAAAACACCACTAGTGATGAACAGGTTCATGTGGCCTAATGTAAAGAAAAACTATAAGCTCCATGCTCGCGAAAACACATCCCATGTCAGAAGAGTGAAGTCTTATGTCACACGAAACCATATAAAGTATTTCCGAGATCCCAAAGGGTGCTTTCATCAAATACATAATGACCTTATCAGTCCACTACCTGACTCTGATTACTACCACCATATTCTCTTGGTGATCAATCATGTCACACATTGGGTCGAAGCAACAGTATTACAATGGCTGAACTCACTGTCAAAGCATTTGCTGAAATGAGGATCTCACACTTCGGCCACCCAGTTTCCATCACAACAGACCAGGACAGGCAGTTTATGACTCTGCACTCTTTTTCGAACTATACAATATGATGGGCGCTAAGCGTTTTAGAACCACAGCATACCACCCTCAAAGTAACGATCTGGTCGAATGGTAGCACCACAAAAGACAGGCAGCACTTAAATGCCACGGAGAGCTATGGACTAAGGTTCTCCTGTGGGTTCTCGTGGGACTTTGTACAGCACAAAGACATGACTTTCAAGCATCACTGGGTGAAATTCTATACAGCGAGACATTATCTCTGCCAGCAGACTTCACGTGCCATGAACCTATGCCATAGGCCTACTGGACTTACAATTAGTCACACATGTCGAGAACCACGTACCATGCCTTCACATACCACTGCCCCTCCCACACTCACCACCTGAAGTTTTGTGATCACAAAGCGCTTGCAGACTGTGACTTCATAATGTTAAGATATGACATGTTACAATCTGTCCCAAATCTCTTTACTCAGACTCCATAAAGTGCTCCAAAGAGACTACTGAACCTTCCAAATGTCATCAACCAGAAAATCTGCAACTGTGTCAATCAATCAACTCAAATCTGCCTGGACACTACAAAACACCTCACCAAATGTCAACACTTGCCAAGCAACCCTCTCTCTGACACTTGCCTATCCTGTTGTTATTAATGCTGTACCGCCAACCTTCAAATTATGACTGGACATCTGTGACTTACTTCCCGGGGGTCCCAACATCCAACTTGTTGACAACAACTTCCTCACTGAAGGACTGCAGAATTATGACAACATGTTTACTTCCAACGAACCTCCCACCAGCCCTATCCACCCTTCACACTGTCACACACTCATGCTATGGCCTGCTTCACTGCAAACTGATATGCCTCCACAATTACCATCCCTATGCCAATCGGCATACACTACTGCCCAATGACCCATACTGCTGCAGATGATATTGTACCTGAAAGACCTGTCTGTCCCCATGCTATCAAGACACCACATCACTCCACACAGATGCTATCAAGACACCACATCACTCCACACAGATGCCATCATGCCACCACATCTCTCCACACAGCCTCCCTCATAGTGCTCTGCACTAAGGGTGCCAGAAGGTGGGGAAGGGTGGGGGAGGGCACTGTGGAAACACTGCACTGCTGGCAGTTGACCAGAACCCCAGTCAGACACCCTCTGACAAGTGGTCTGGCTTATGGCTTTGTTGTCTACTGTATGCTCTGTGTGATGATAAAAGTGTTCTGTGTTCTATGTTCTATCTGGGTTGCGTGATTGTTCACCACTGTCACTATCTATGCCCTGGAGAATCACAATTTTTCTAGTTTCAATGGTATACTACAACAGTTTGATTTAGACTATTTACAACACTTTGTATATCAAACTGAACATAAACTAACCTTGTTTTTCTTAAAAATATTCAATATGTGCAACTTTAGTTATGTGGCACACATGCAATCTATATTGGTCAACAAATCTGGAGCCTTTCATCTCTGGCAGAAACAGTATTATCCATCCCTGTATTGACTGACCAAGTGCAACAGGCATGGAACTCCATCCTACAAACTGGCATCCGCCACCTTTATGGTAAAATGCATGTATGTTTGCATGTTTGCATTCAACTTTCTGGCTGTTACACTGGTTATCAATGTACCAGCATTTCACATTTACAATGGTTTATCTTAGGCTTGCATTAATTAATCTGTCATCTCGTAATTGAAATTTCATTACTCTACATCAATTATTTTTTGTTGTTACGAGTTTTTTCTGTCAGTGTATATGACTATTTTAATCATGTTTACTGCCTATTATGTTCTGTAACTTTCACAGTGTCTGTTTAGCATTAAATGGAGCAATCATTTGGGTGACAAAACACTGCAGATGGAAGAAGTTTGACTCCTGTATGGTAAAGGGACTGCAGTCAGCTGGTGAGTGTAACTTCCTGTTCGAGGGGAAAAGGCGATATGCAGAAGAATACCATGCCACATCAGTCACACAGTTCAAGCAACCGACTATCATTTACACAGTACTCGTTCATGTGGTTACCTAAAACTGTGAGCTACTCTTCAATTATGAACTTGCACCACACTCTACAATGCTTACAGTTGATACCAACCAAATTTATTTCTTTGACAGGCACCCTGCACAGTCCCACAGACAGAGGAGAGGAGAGCACAGAAGAAAGAAAGAAAGAAAGAAAGAAAGAAAGAAAGAAAGAAAGGCAGGAAACAAGGAACGTTAGAGTTTAACGTCCCGTCTACAATGAAGTCATTAGAGACGGAGCCAAAGCTTGAAATAGGGAAGGTGTGGGAAGGAAGTCAGCCATGCTCTTTCAAAGGAACCATTCCAGCATTTGCCTCAGTCAGTGTATGGAAATCACATAAAAAAAACCCAAATCTGGATGGCCAGATGAGGATTTGAACTGTTGTCCTTCTGAGTGCAAGTCTAGTGTGTTAACCACTGCACCTCAGTCATACTGAAGGGACATTTCTGTTGATGATGAAGTGAAGGTGTACATTGTGTTCTGACTGATGAAGAGAACAAAATCCTCATTTGTGCTCAGAGTTAACTCAAATGCAAATGCTTCGTTGGTGTGTGGTATTTCCCACATTGAGCCAATGCCCGTCCAGAAAAAAATATGTATGATACTACAGATGAGCCGACAACTGACCCAGATACAGCCATCAAAGCAATTTTTTAGTATTACCTATTGGACACCACTACAAAAAAATTTGATAATAGTTGCAAAATGTTTAATGAAATCTAAACAGATTTCATATTTCTACAAAAATTAAAATGAGCAGGAGCTCAAACTCTGATGCTGATCAATACACTCTTATTAATGTAATATAACTTTTACAAATATTACTTTCTGAGAATACAATCCTGTTAGACATACTTTTTTATTTGTTTTCGAACTACTCTATTTCAGGATTTCCAAAGTTATCGATAGCACATAGACTTCATGCACTGTCACCAGTCACAATGAAAGATCTTTCTCTAAATCAAAAACAATAATAAAAAAAATACTTCCGGCCAACACTGTGGCAAAGTAAAGTACCCCTTTATATACCCACACTGAAATTAGCGATACTGACAAAGATTTTGTGAATATTAAAGTTAAGAAAGTAAATCCATATAAATATTTTCGTTATCTTTAAAATTGAATGAGAAAATGTACATATTATTGTTGTATACGTGGTAATAAATCAAGATTCTAAAATAATGAGTTTTGTGTTACAGTACATCCTAAGTTAATATCCTTACAAATTTTTGCTTGCTGGTTCTGGATTAGCTGTAACTGTCAGTCAAACTTTACTTCAACTGAAGGTGTTTGCATGCTAGAGTCGCCTCTGAAAATTTGAGCCAATACAATGGAAAACCACCTTCTAGGAAACATCTTGAGCTGAGCAGATGCCAGACTGGACTGGAACGCAGTTTTCTGAAGCTTTTGGTATGGTGCTAACTCAAATGTTTTCAAAATCAATAAATACTGTACACATCTGACTGCCTTAAGCCATAACTTTCAGGAATAAAAGAGGGGCAACAGAACAGCTGCAGTTAGCTGGAAAGGCGAAAATTCTACAGCCTCCTAGTAGACATTCGTAAACCATAATTCAGTTTGAATTAATTTTTTTGTTCTGTGATTAAGTTTGGAAACATCAAGTGATTATGAACAAGGGAAAAGGACATTTTATTGTTTTCCAAATTTTCTTAGGCTCAAACAATACATCGCTAAAGGCAACCATTAAATTTTAGATTCCTCAAAAACAGCCACTCTTTGCTTTAATCACTGTCTTACATGATCTTGGCATGCGATGGGTCGATTTTTTTCATCTGCAATTGGTCTCCATTCTTGTTGCTGGACGTCCCACAGGTGTGTCCCACTCATGATTCTCTGTTTTTGCATCATCCTGTCCAACTCAACCCTTAGTATCCTAACTGGGCTACAATCGGGGACCTGACAGACCATTACTTGTTTCTCAAAAAGCATCTATACCACCACAGGACCCCCTCCGTGCTTCAGAGTTGGAAATATGCACTGAAGATTCAAGTGTTGATGGTGTAACCAGCATACTAATTGACAGTGTTTACTTCCAAATATTTCCAACTTGGATTCATCAGTGAATAAGACTCTTTCCCAGGCCCATGCTACCAAACGTTGATGTGCCGTAGCCTGCTGACGCCTCTTCTTTTTGTTAATGGGGCGTAACAGTGGCTTTCTTGCTGCCACATAATCCTGGAGGCTGTTTTCTGGTGGATGCTGTCTCAGTGTTGACTCATTGTTGTACCCCTAGTTGTGTTTAGTTCTACAGTCAATTTACGGACATTTTTGAATCAGTTACATGTACTAGCCACTACCTAATACATCTTCTGCTGTTCTGATATTTTTCTGGATACTGCTGAGTGAGGACGATCATCACAGGAGCCTGTATCTTTAGGGTCTTGACGACTCTGCTGATGGAAAAGGTTCAATTCCATCAATATTTGACTAGCACTATTGCCCTCTTGGTGCAAAGTGATTATCTTTATCCGAGAATTGTAAGGGATATGGCACTTTGGGACAGTTTTCAATTACTCTCGCTGCATATAGGACTACTACCTTCTTTCGCGGAACTACAACTGAACGGAATTTTAAGACCATGTAACGTCAGTCTACATAAAACTGGGCAATACCAATATGCATGAACATGTACAACAATTATCTGTACAATATGTGTCATTATTAACCGTTATTTGCGCATACTATTCTGTATTGTAACCAATAACTCACATACACCACTCCCATCTCGCAAATATATGTACGCAAGGTGATCAGTAACAATGTGAAAAACTTGTAAGGATGTTAGACGGCAAAATGTGAGGAGAAATAACTGTTCAGAAAGAAATTCGATACGTTTTCATCGTTTCCGAGTTAATTAGTGTTGAGGTTACCCAATCAAGCCGTTGCACGCTTAATTCAAGAGGTCCGCCAGAGTCGGTGTCGCCAAACGTCGTCTGTCTTTGGTTTCCTAAAACCGAACAAGAGAGCGATACAAAAATTGGGCATGGGACCGAACTATGGATCGAACCCGAGTCGTAGGCTGAGTAGTCTACTACCACCTATGTCATGAGAACAGCTGACACGATCTAGTCTAGTCTATCCCAGCTCCCTTCTCTACGCCCGAAAGCGTCATCTTTCCGACAACGAAATTTGCCGCTATCTGCTGTGGTAAATTATGTGTGACAGAGAATTCCCTGATTTTAAAATTAAGTAATATGTAAACAAAGATCGTTATCAGAACGTAACAAATGGTACATTTATTGTGAAAGCTGCAAGAATTTTATTCTGACATCTGGAAGTAGTAGTTACGAAAGCTACTAGTAGATGGCGTTGTAATAAGCAACAACTGGTACTAGCATAGCTTAGGGACAGGTTGAAGTCACGTACTGCACTGAGCAACATGTATTCCTGGTACTAAAATATCACAGGTTAGAACATAGTATTACGGCAGCATGGCGCAGTTTTCAAACACGATTTAATATTCTAAAAGAACCCGATGCGAAAAACATACACAATTGAAAAATGTCCCCCAGTTACTGGACTAAAATCACCATCATCCGAGAAAATCCGTCCGCAGAAATGGTTTGAAGCGTTCCAGTACGCATAAAACTCTGAGAAATAGTCTGCACACGGAACTTCCTGGCAGATTAAAGCTGTGTGCCGGACCGAGACTCGAACTCGGGACCTTTACCTTTTGCGGGCAAGTGCTCTACCAACTGAGCTACCCAAGCACGACTCACGCCCCGTCCTCACAGCTTTAATTCCGCCAGTACCTCGTCTACTACCTTCCAGACTTCACAGAAGTTCTCCTGCGAACCTTGCAGAACTAGCACTCCTGGATGAAAGGATATTGCGGAGACATGGCTTAGCCACAGCCTGGAGGATGTTTCTACAGTGAAATTGTCACTCTATTGTGGAGTGTGCCCTGATATGAAACTTCCTGGCAGATTAAAACTGTGTGCCGGACCGAGACTCGAACTTCGGATCTTTGCCTTCGGTTGGTAGAGCACTTGCTCACGAAAGGCAAAGGTCCCGAGTTCGAGTCTCGGTCCTACACACAGTTTCAATCTGCCAGGAAGTTCATATCAGCGCACACTCCGCTGTAGAGTGAAAATTTCATTCTAGTCTGCACATGTTTCCATTCAAAACCAAAAGCCACCAAGTCATTCCTGTACCCACTGTGCGAGAAAGATCTGACTTTGCGAATCAGATTCTCACAATGATTGCTAATGTTGATTGTATTTGGTTCACAGATGAAGCACATTTCCACCTGAATGGATCCGTGAATAAACAAAACTGCCGAATTTGGGATTCCGAAATATCCCTATTCGTGTGAAGCGAAACCACTGCATTCTTCTAAAGTTACTATTTTGACTGCGGTATGCAGCAGAGGCACTACCGGACCTTTCTGCAAGCGAGAATCGATAACTAGGGGACGTTATGTTGTTCATTTTGAAACAATTTTGAGGATCTACCATGCACCAAGTGCCTCTTGCAATATAGGGCCGGACCTCATCGCACCGAACAGGTGTAACGTTTCTTGTCGAATACGCCGGGAATGGAGTCACTACATTGGGTTACCGCAAGTTTACTGACGCGGGCATGGACTTACTCCCATATTCACCCGATCTGACTCCTTGCCACTAATTTTTGCGGGACGCATCACACTTCGGAACTATCTTAGTACCAGGGAATAACTCCAGTTTGTCGATCACACTACATTCGGGCTGAGACACTACAAGATAAAGTGGCAGATCTAGTTGTACGTTTGTGCCACCTATCTACTGAGGGCAATGGACGTTTGGAAAGATTGTGACGTGACTACAATGATTGCTTGTAGAGTAAAGCGCCCTCTGTAAGCAGTTTTCGTTAAGTATTATTTCGAAACTTCTGTGCAACATTCTTACAGATTTCACAGTGTTCTCAGTTCTCAGTGTTCACAGTGTTCTCATTCCAACCTTTGTTTTCATGTTATTTAATTTTTTTTGTTGGATATCCAGGTTAAGAGCAAATTTCGCGATATTTCTTTAAGTTCTGGATATAGTACATCAATCTGTTATGACGTATGTGCAAATCATGGACGAAACTCTGTTTAGGTTGTATGTTAATAAGCACACAATACTATAAATATTACTCGGCAGTACATAAAGATATCATCGTTTTTTAATCAAATAATCTCAGTAGAGACTCCTCAAAATAACTATGAAATTTGATGAACCCGTGGTTCTGAGACTGTGGCCTTAAAAAAACAAAAATTAAACGTCTTAATGCCCTGTCATTATGGGAGTAAGAGAGTTATTACGTTCGTAGAATGTCAATCCATATCACTACAATGTCACCACCGAGCGAGATGGCGCGGTTCAATCCCACGTCCGGCCGTCCTGATTTAGGTTTCCCTGATTTCCCTAAATCGCTCCAGGCTAATACCGGGATGGTTACTTTCAAAGGGCACGGCCGACTTCCTGCCCCGTCCTTCCCTAATCCGATGACACCGATGACCTCGCTGTCTGGTCTCCTTCCCCCAAAACAACCAACCAATGTCACCCGTCCGCCTCGATACCTGAGTGGTGCCAGCACGGTAGCTCAGCGTGTTCGGTCAAAGGGTTATCTATGTCTGTAAAAACAAGTGATGTTTGTCTCCGATAGCGTTTTTAATAGCTGAAATAAGA
This sequence comes from Schistocerca gregaria, assembly GCF_023897955.1. Taxonomy (NCBI): domain Eukaryota; kingdom Metazoa; phylum Arthropoda; class Insecta; order Orthoptera; family Acrididae; genus Schistocerca; species Schistocerca gregaria. The sequence goes on along the minus strand of NC_064922.1, from coordinate 564,132,044 downwards.
GAAAAAATAAATCCAAACGAGCAGAGACTTCCATGAAAATTTTCAACGAAACAGAAGAGGGCTGAAAAGAGAAACTCTCTGCTCCGTCGTGTGATATAGGAACAAAAAGGCTAATTAATTTTGTGTGTAGCCCTATCGGCTCGAATGACGGCGAGTATACGGAAGATCCTGTGGTGACCAGAACCAAAGATATGGTGAAGGTAATACACGATAAGGTGTTGAACGACCGGCGAGTAGATATCCTCTCGATAAGTAAACGTATAAGCATCCCAAGAAAAGGAACATTTAAATTGTAAATTCAACATATTCTTCCATGAAAAATGGGACCAATGTTCTCTCTTGATCAAAGGCTGAAACGCCTGTTGAATTCCCATCAGATGGTCAGACACGTTCTCGCTCAATCCGAGAAAGTTCCTGAAGCTCTATCACGCATTTCATCAAGCACGAGGAGATTACTTCTTAACTGCAGACAAGAGACAATCATTTGCATACATTCTACAAAGAAGGTGTAACTGACATGTAACGTTTTATTTCTTGATTCGAATGGTGTAACATAACCGATCACTCAGAAGACAGAAAAACGATTACATATAAACCTCACTGTTGCCTAAATCTCGCGAGGAATAACTCCGTGAGAACGTCATACGAATAGTCAACTAACTCCAATATGAGACGCTACCAGGAAGGTAGAAACAATGTGTCTAAATTCCAAAACATTACGTTCCAATAAAGGTAAAGAAACATCTTACTTCCGAGATTGTATAAATCACGTTTTGATGATGACGATAAAAATCAGAATTATTCTGGCATATATGTAGGAGCAAAGACAAATTTTCTTCCGCACACCAAGCGTGACTGGAAAAGAAAGCACGTGAATGACTTTGGTACATCACGATACGATGGCCTGTGGATGTATAATCACACGATTCTTCTTTTAAGAGACGTGGCCAGGCGGTGCAGTGGTCAATGCACTGTGGTCGCTTTCGGGTTGAGTGGGGTTCAAATCTTGTCCTTCCGTCTACACTTAGGGATCCATCATTAGCCATATCCAACAAGGCAAATTCCGGAATCGCTCGTTTCGAAAGGACACGACCAAATTTGTTCCTCATCCTTGTCCTATTTGAGCATGTGCGCTGTCTTTAACGACCTCACCTGTGACAACACATTAAGCCCGACGCCTCTTTCCTTCATCGGAAGATTGTTAACAGGTTGACCTTGGAGTCGATTTTATGGGGCTTTCCGATTAGGCGGCAGTCCGACGTGTGTATTCGAGTGAAACCAGAAGATGAGTTTATCGAAAGCCAAAATTTGTTACTCAGTATAATAAGGGAAAAATTTCTATTCAACCTTCCGTGTTCATATAGCACTCTACTGTAACTGACAGTTAAATGGTAGCGAAAGTTAGAGGTGAATTTCTTTTTGAATAGCGCTGTTGTGAATACGTTATACGAGGTGTGACTATAAAAACTATTGCCGTAAAACTTTTATTTCGAAAATATATGTATTTAGTTATTGTCACCCTCAATAAATTCCCCTTCTCTATCCCTATAACGCTCCAAGCGAATTTTACATTGATGGAAACAGTGCTGGAAATCCTCCGCTCCTTGATGACGCGTGCTGCTTTTTCTTTCCTGCTTCAACGGACTGAAATTTTATTTCTTTTGCAGCAAATTTGACCTTGGGTAACAGATAAAAGTCATGTAGTGCTAGGTCAGGCGAATAAGGAAGGTGTTCTGACAGTGAGATGATGCACTTTGTCAGAAACTTCTTAGACGATGTGGTATGAGTTGGTGCGTTGCTTTGAGGCAGCACCCACGAATTGTCCTTCCACAACTCGGGTGTTTTTCCTTATTTTTCCGCAGTGTTGAACAAGAACCTGAAGGTAGTAATGTTGATTAATAGTTTGAATTTCGCGAACCCAGTGAAGATACACAATTCCAGGAACATCGAAAAAACAATCATCAAAACTACGAATCTTGATTGCTCATTCCAGCTTTTCCCGCTCTCTGAAGTTAGGTACTTCCATCTCATGGATTAGCATTTAGTTTCTGTATCATAAATGAAAAACCACGATTCACCCTTATTATCACAGTTTCCAAGAAATCATGATAATTTTCAATGGTATTTGAAGTTCCAGTATAATGATTTTTACGATCTGCTTCTTGTTCGATATTGAGAATTTTGGCATCAAATTCACACATATTTATCTCATGTTAAATTGATTATGTGAAACTTGCCTTACACGCTCTTTGTGAATTCCTACAGGTCGCTTTCAACTTCTTCTAGGCCACCCTGGAAACGCTTGAACCAGTTAAAAACTCCCGTACTCGAAACAGTCTTCGCAATACACTTCCTTTAGTAACAGATAGGTTTCAGTAGCTGTGCTTCCAAGTTTCGTCTGAAGGTCCACGAAAATATGTTGCTGTATTATTATTTATTATACTTATCTTTTCCCGGCGAAACTGAATAACAATTCTCACCTAAACGAATACCACGGCCGCGTTCATTTGCCTACAGGCACCGGAGACGCCGCACTCATATGCGAAGCCCTCACGTCACAGGTATTGGTCGTTCATTTTTGGCGTGAGCGTTCTTACTCTGTAACAACATCGGTTCCATTACTTTACAGCCACGTCTCGTATGTCATCCCAGACGTGACGGGACGGAAAGAGCCAATCAAGATTTTTCGGAAACAATTAGCAGATGTGCTCGATAGGTATTCACATGAAGAAACACCAGTCATTATTGATATATGAAGAAACAAACGTATGTTGGAAAAAACGGAAGGAAACATTCGAAAACGTTTGGGCGCAATACACTTAGAAAATTAACTAAACAGGTGATTACCTTCTGTAATACGTGCAGGTCTAAACGCCGCATTTGTACTGAATGTTATAATAAACTTAATTAAAATTACAACATTTGTTTTTTAAATCTTGTTACTGCCGTTTCCATGCACTGATGTCGTCCAAACGAGAAGTACACTGTCGGTCCGCACGGACAGACTTCTTCCAAACGGGAATTATACTGTCACGCTTAGGGGACCGATGCTGGCCAAACCAAGAGTCCCATGAGACACACGGTGCGCTTATCGTGTTAATAGTACAATGTTAACAGTACCAGTTAGTGAGGTGAAACATGTTCGAGTTGGAAACTACTGCAATATCTAAGAACCTGATTAACAGCCATAGTTTAGTTCAGTCATGTTCCGTAGATCATTTTCACGATTATTTTATCGATACGGTGTGGAACAAGCTAGATTACAAGATATATATGAATAGTGCTAATATTACATCTCTGCAGAAGCGCCTGAAATAAACAACGACTCTTGCAGTATGAAGCAATGGAGAAACTGAAGCATCGCCGTAAACACCAGACACCGCAGAGCCACGGCAGAACAGACAACTACAGCGGAATGTTCATCTGGTCCAGAGCTGGGCTTTTATTCCACAACTGCGAGGCTACTAATCTCCTGCTTGCCGACGGTACGAAAAGCAAGGATGAAGAATTCCATAAATGAACACAAAGGACGCAAAAACAGGTAGTATGCAGCGAAGAGAACAAAAGAAAAGATTGCACAGCGGAGCTGCTTTGCAGGGAGCACTGAAGAGGGAGAGGTTGTTGGCAAGTCGAAACAAAAGGCAGAGGAGGCATCAATAAACAAATACTACGAAGCACGAAAAGTATTATTCCTCCATGTAAAAATAGGTAAATGACAATCCCAGTGACAAAATAATTATTTTTTGATCCTCCGGCATTAGTAAGTTCATGTTACTGATTTCAGAGTGGACTTACTTTATGATCACTCAATTTTTATAAAGACGACGCAGAAACGAGCCTTGTATGGTGCACAAAATAGGGTTACATCGATCGGCTTTCTTTAAAAACATTGGGTGGAGTGAGGAGAGAGCATTTTCAGCAATAGCTTTTAACGACTTCGAATTCATTTCAAATTTGTGGTGTACACTGCGTTCAACATTCCGCCGCAAATCAGTACGTTGTTTATGGCAACAAGTTCAGATCAGGTGAGGTGGGCTCCTCGAAGCCTGCCGACAGTTCATGTGAGTTCTGCCTGTGGTGTCCGTGGACGTCGGTTACGGACAGTTGCTTAGCACACTGCTCTACCTTTAGATCTACGGCCCATAAACCAAAGTGGAATGTATGTCTTATTCTGCCGATTGCAAGGGCTTTTTCCCCATTACATTCGCGTATGGAGCGCGGGAAGAATGGTTGATTCAATGCCTCTCTGCGTGTTGTAATTAGTCTACCTTGTCTTCGCTATCTACCTTGTCTTCGCTATCGATATGGGAGCGGTACGTGATTGTGTGTGTGTGTGTGTGGGGGGGGGGGGGGGGGGGGGCGGCGTTGTAGTATACAGGGTGCTTACAATTGAAATTCACCTACTCACATAGGTCCAGAGTGGGCAGTAATTATCTTATGGCAGCGAAACTTAGTAGGTATTCTAATACGTTAATGTGGAAACGATGTATGCTAGAAAAAAATAGTTCCAATTTTGGCCACCAGGTGCAAATCTGGTGTTCTGGAGACAAGAAATACGTGTAGAAATGTTTCCATATGTAATGGATTACGAACGGGACGTGAACAGAAGAGGTCAAACAAATGAGAAAGGCATGATGTTGATTTTATCAAAGGCCACCGCCTATACATTTTGGTGTATATGAGCAGCAGACAAGTCGAAGAGATGCTGCATCCCTAAAAAGACGTGATCAACAGTTCTCGCAGCAGTTCCAGCGGAATCTGAGAAACGTATTCCTGTATACTAACCTTCAGATCACGTAGAGACCGAACGTGTAGCTGGCAAAGGTGTTCTTTTAAATATCCCCAGAGCCAAAAGTCATATGGACTGAGATCTGGAAAAGCTTCTATAGACACCACGTTCGTGGAAGGTTGCATTAAGCATATCGTTCACTGGGGGAGCACAGATGATGTTGCCCCATCTTCCGTGAAAACAGTAATTTCCACACAGTTGTGCTCTTCCAAAGCAGGAATCACGAGCTGTGCAAGGAGGTCTCGATAATGTACAGACTTGAACGGTACTCATGACATGTCCTCTTTGAGTATTATTATCCTTAAAACGGCGAGTGCAGTAACTTTTCGTGCACAATAAGCAGTTTAACAGTACACCAAATTCGGCAGTTCTGTACCTGTGCGCCTCTTCATTCCACGGAATATTGGCCAGCCACGTGTCATCAACTTCGATCCGTGCCAGAAACCGAAGAGCAAATTGAGAACGCTGTCGCGGATCACGAGGTTCCAATAGCGCACCGTCTTGGATGTTGTACGGGTATCAGTGTAAAACAGACTGCGCAAATTTCCGTACTGTTGACCGTGGGATGGACAATTCTCGCGACACTGCGCGAGCACCAGTACTGCCCGGTTCAAATGTCTCTGAGCACTATGGGACTTAACATCTCTGGTCATCAGTCCCCTAGAACTTAGAACTACTTAAACCTAACTAACCTAAGGACATCACACACATCCATGCCCGAGGCAGGATTCGAACCTGCGACCGTAGCAGTCGCGCGGTTCCGGACTGAGCGCCTAGAACCGCTAGACCACCGCGGCCGACGTACTACCCGGTGCACGTGCTGCAACAGCCACCTCGTCAATAGCTTCCGCCGAGATAGAACGTCTTCCTCTTCCAGGTGCCACGCCATGCTCACCCGTGTTCACGAGTTTCGTTATCTTTTCTTTAAACCATTTGATGACATCGAGCGTCCCCTCAGATCTTTCAGTCGACGAAACACTCTTAATGTAGCACTGTGCTTGCTGCCGTTCACATAAAGCAGTTCCACTAACAGTGCACGGTCTCTCTTCTCGACAGCCATACTGTCTGCTCACGTTATGGCTTGTCAAACGACTGTGTGGATGTCAACCCGTCATACAAACAGTGCACAACGCCCAATTTGCACATGGTGGCCTAAATTGGAGGTTTTTTTTTTTTCAGCGTGAATCGGTTCCCAGTTAAAGCATTAGCATACTTGCCAAGTTTCGGCGCTACACGATAATTATAGCCCACACTAGAGCTTTGCAAGTAGCTGCACTTTAATTATAACCGTCTGGTACATTCCTAGATTCATCAGTTGAAATTGCTTCCAGAAACTTTCTAAGAAGATTTTCTCGGGACAGTTTGCATCTATTTTCAACCGTTTGTTACTTGAGTTCTTTCAGCATCTTTGTGACTCTCCCCCATAGTCGAACAGACCTGTGACCATTCCTGCTGTCCTCCTTTGTATCTGTGCAATATTGCCCGTCCTTACTATTTAGCACGGAACCCACACACTTCAGCATATTAGGATGGGTCGCACGAGTGTTTTTATGCAATCTCCTTTGTACACAGCGAGCACTTTCCCATTATCCTGCCAATGTATCCAAGTCTGACACCTTCTTTAGCTGTCTACGACAGCACACGTGATCGTGTCACATCATGTCCCTACAAACTGTTATACCAGGTATTTGTGTAAGTTTACCAGATGCAATTCACAGCATGCTACTTTTCTACCTTTTTGCAAATACACTATGTTACAACTGTAAGCGTTTAAAACAAGTTGCCCATTTTGGCACGACTTTGAAATCTAATCTTATCTGACAAGACATCTGTGCAGCTTTCTCAGTTAGTACTTTACTGTAGATAAATGCATCATCTGCAAAAATGGGCACGTCTCGAGTTATTTCTACATCCGTCTATTAATTCTCCAGCCAAGACAATATGCCGTACCTTCCTTGCGAACCAAACCTCAATTCAGTCGGTAATTTTCTTTGATCATCCATAGGATCGCAGTTTTGTTAATAAGCTTTGGTGCGGTACTGAGTCAAATGCTTTTCAGAAATCAAGAAAGACTGCATCCACCTGACTGCCTTGATCCATGGCTTTTAGGATGTTAAGGTCGTCTTACGCTAAATGGAAATGTAACGTAACTTTCAATTAGCTCAGCAACTACCCTCACAAGACTGAGCAACCGGCCGCTTATTTCTTCGATTTAGTATAAATCTTTGACAGGGGCGGAAATCGAACCTGGGTACTTTGCACTGCATCTTCTAAGTCAACAGTACACGCAATCCATTGTTCTCTTCGGGTTTTGTATTGTGGTGCCACTAGTCCTGTTTCTCTTCACTGCTGAACAGTCTTGGAAATCTGAGGTGCCTCTGATAACTTCTTTGTGCTTACTACTCCCGAAGCAACCTGTCCTCTACTCCACAGTTCCCATCTGCTTGTTTTCGTATGAAAATACATTAATCGTTTGGCTACAGAGCCCGCGAATTACTTATTGGCACTGGTACATTTACCGGCGGCATTAAATGTATACTGGGAAGAGACTGGCGCGCACTTATGAACTGGTTCCTCAACTATCGCCTAAAATTTGGGCTGCTGACGGTGAAATGATAAATGTCCACTGCCAATTTTGCCGGCATTAATTCCGGTGGCAAAAACAACGTAGAAAAGGATGAAAGCTAAATAATTCGAATGCCTTGGCAATAAGACTGCCGTCTCTATTAATAGCCCCTATCAATGAAGCTGGAGTAGCATTGTTACTTACTGTCTACACCTGGGTCAGTATCTACAGCTACACTCAACAGGCCACGATACGGCCCATGGTGGACGAACTTTGTTACCATTGTCATCCATTTTCTCGCAAATTCCAATCGCGTATGGAGTGAGGAAAATATTTTGCCTGAGCGCCTCGGTACGTTCCTCAATATCTCGCACCTCACTCTCTTTATCCCTAAACGAAATATAGCCCCTACGACGGAAGCAATAATATTGCTGCGCAACTAGAATACCTGCTGTGTACATTTATCCCATACGGTTTGAACTGATCAGCGTTATCTATGTTGCTGAGCTTTCCGTTTCCCTGAGCATCTTCTTTACGCTTTTGTATGCACAGTACGATCTGTAACGGTCCAAGCAACCCCCAAATGCTGCAGCAGTATTCAAGAGTTGCCGCACCAATGTCTCTATTGTGGTTTCCTGCACAAGTTCACCGCAGTTCCCATAACACCACCAAACGATATCTCCAGTTCGTCCTCCTACCACGGATTTCACATTTTCAACTCGTTTCACATCCTGTCTTATATAACCGCTGAGCGATGTCCGATGTGATAGATAGCAGATGTTTACCACTACTGTTGCAATCGGACGTTACCGAGCACCTTTTGTTTATGAACATCATCATGAATTTATTCCTGTTTAAAATGCGCTGCTATTGAATTCATTAAATATTACACAGTATAAGTAACCAGAAAATGTGGAGAAAGCTGCAGCACAACTGAAGATGTGAGGACGGGTCGTGAGTCGTGCCGCTAGATATCTCACAGTTGGGAAGCACATTGCCTGCGACAGGCCAGGTTCAGTGTTCGAATACCAGCCCGGCATCCAGTTTTAATCACGCATGAAGCTAAAAACAAATAAACAAACGAAAGTCACACTCCACTGCTGTATCAAAGATATCTCTTGAAACAATCCGCCAGGCTGTGGCTAAGCCATTTCTCTAACATATTCTCTCTTCCAGGAATGCTAAAAAAAAAATGTTGAAATGTGTGTGAAATCTTATGGGACTTAACTGCTGAGGTCATCAGACCCTAAACTTACACACCACTTAACCTAAATTATCCTAAGGACAAACACACACCCATGCCCGAGGGAGGACTCGAACCTCCGCCGAGACCAGCCGCACAGTCGACGACTGCAGCGCCCTAGACCGCTCGGCTAATCGCGTGCGACCCAGGAATGCTAGCTCCGAAATTTGTGTAGGAGAACTACGAGAATAGATGTATTGACAGATATGATGCTGGGACAATGGAGAGCAGTAGTCGTGCCCGGGTTGCTCAGAAGAACATAACTCGCGAAAGTCAAGGTTCCGCGTTCAAGTCCCGGTCCGGCACACAGTTTCAGTCTGCCAGGATAGTTCGAGTTCAGAGTCTAAGCTGATTCGAATTTTCCTTTAATCATTCAGCGATAATATGAACCTGTAGACAACACCAGCGCCAGCGAGCTCTGAGAACGCTGCTAAGCACATCTGGTCAATAACGTTATGTGGATGAAGACACTCGCTGCCCCCTTCCCTCAGACTTCCTCTACTGTCACTTAACTGAGTTCTATCATCCAAAAATTGTTTGAGTGAAAATACACAGAACCATCTTAGTTTGGTAATTTGCCGACAACGTGGTACAGTGTTCAATGCCCATCGCAATTACAGGAAAATGGAATTACTCGTTCATCTGTCAACTAATAGTAACATGTCATGTGCGAAGAAATTAACAACCTTTTCAGGTAAGTCTTCCCTCCTATAGCTGTGCTGACTGTTTCGAGAGCCAATAAATGTTGGAACGATGGGTTCGTGGTAGTTAAGGCACGCTGACGTTGAACCTACCGCGAATTGCACATCAAATCCCTTTTCAATGAGCCGTTTCTGTTCAGCAGTAGGTCGAAACAGAACCGTGAAAATATTCTAATCATCGGAGTGATTACTGCTAAACATATTTTGATACGAAAATACATATCAGATATGTTCCAAAACAGTGTCTGGCAAAAGAGGTTCTCCACCAAGGAAGCCGTCGCGTACTCGTCTACTTCACAATTCGGCGGATGGCATGCGAGGACGTTCCATCCTTTGAGACTGACATGGCTTAGACATTAAATATAGAGCACTCCAGTACCAGCCATGTTACTTGCATCTACGTCTATACTCCGCAAGCAGGGCCGGTTTATGGACCAAGCGACAAAGCTGGTGCATTACACGACATAAGTCAGCAGTAGCGTCCGAAGAGTACAAGCCTGGATGTGCAAACTGTTTCGTCAGCCCTATTACACGATACATCTATCGTCCAAGTTTGCACCAGTTCCCCAATGGTGCATACACTTTTAAAAAAAAAAAATTCCTTAGAGACACACCACGAAGGAATTATCCTAATGGGGTGGAATGATGTACATGTACAGAAAAACAAATTAGTACAATTTTTAAAAAATTGGGCCATTCATTCAAGAGAAAAAGCTTCACAAATCGAGTAAGCAATAACGCGTTGGTCCACCTATGGTCCTTATGAAAGCAGTTACTCGGTTTGGCATCGCTTGATAGAGATGTTGGATGTCTTCCACGGGATACTGTGCCACATTCTATCCATTTTGCGGGTTAGATGGTCAAAATCCCGAAATGGTTGAAGGGCCCTGCCCATACTGCTCGAAATATTCCCAATTGGGAAGAAAGATCCGGCGATCTTGCTGGTCATGGCAGGGTTCCGCAAGCACGAAGAGAAACAGTAGAAAATCTCGGTGTGTAGCGTAAGCATTATCCTGCTCAAATGCAATCCCGGGATAATGTGCCACGAAAGCCAACAAAACAGGGGGTAGAATATCGTCGACGTACCGCTGCGCCGTAAGGGTGCTCTGGATGTAACCAAAGGGGTCCTGCTATGAAAAGAAATGCCTCCCGAGACCATCACTGCTCGTTGTCGGGAAGTATGGCGGGCAACAGTCAGGTTGGTATCCCACCGTTGTCAGGGACGCCTCCAGACACGTCTTTGATGGTCATCAGGGCTCATATCCAAGCGGGACTCATCACTGAAAACAATTCTACGCCAGTCAGTGAAATTCCAGGACAAAGACGTGTTGTAAAGAACGACGCCACTGCAGAGTGGAAATGAATGATATGGAGTGATGAATCACGCTACATCCTGTGGCCCTCGGACGGAAACGATTGGGTTTGTCGAATGCATGGAGAACGTTACTTGTCATCGTTGTGTAGCAGAAATAATGAAGTACGGAGGATGTGATGTTATAGTATTTGGGGTGATTTGCGTGGTTAAGGTATGGTCCACTTTACTGCGCTTAAGAAACCGCTGAATGCGGAAGTTTATTAACACATTTTACAGCCTTGTGTACTGCTTCAATAAAGGAACAGTTCGGAGACGATGATTGATTATATCAGCTTGACAATGCACCCTGTCATTAAGTAGCATATGTGCGACAATGGTTTCTGGACAATAATATTCTCCAAATGGACTGGCCTGCCCAGATCGCCAACCTGAACCCTATGACACACCTTTGGGAGGAGTTACAACGTGACTTCGTTCGAAATCATTATCTTTTCTGGTCTCGGCTCTTGAGGAAGAATGGACTAAAATTCGTCCACAGACATTCAGACACCTCATTGAAAGTGTCCCCCCCCCCTTCCCCAATATTCAAGCCGACATAAGCCATCACACCCAATACTGATATCCGCAAACAGCTGTCCAGATACTTTTGAGCAGATAGTGTATCTACTATTCTGGCGTTCGTGCAATGCTTGAGAGGAGCAACCGTATTACCACCATGGTGAAAAAAATTCAATGGACCGAAAAGCAGAGTTTGGCCTTCTTTCATCATCCATTTTGGAGCCAGTAAGGTCACTGAGCGACTGGACAGATCATTTACATCCTCATAATGATTTTACACAAGACCAAAACTTCTTACGATTTTAGTCAGATCGTCAGCGAAAACTTTATTATCATATTCACTGAAGCTTCTTTCATTGTTTCCCTTACGCTCATTCTCACTACGTTCAACTAATGTTTCACTTAAATCTGTAATTAAGTTCCCTTTGATTTAGTAGCAACCTTGTGAAGCTACTATTACCCACGCTGAGTACTGGTCTAACGCGTGTTGAACAATGCTTTTGGATTTCATACATCAGTGCTCTACAGCTTCGTCCTCAGAACTGAATTCTTAATGTTGACTGCTCAAGTACGCTGAAATTTGTATCCTGTCATTCTTGCTAATGGGGTTCTGGAAGACCAGATTCAGAACTTTTGATTATGATGATGATAATGATGATGACGGTTATTTTAAAGAGCCTTAGGTAAATGATTATTAGTGTCTTAATCCTCTCACAAGTGATCGCTGATGTAAGCACGAGACTTTTTCCCATACAAATCGTTCGATCGTATATATTACACTGAAGTGTGAAATGTGTCCGCCACTGCGTAAAAAAGTAATAATTGAAACTTGGAACACGTCGTTTGCATCTATTTGTCCGCGAATGTACAAGGAAAGGTATATCAAGTTTAAGTTGGGTAAAGGAGCGATGAACAGGTTGGGTGGAGTCTCGAGCTAGACAGGCGGCGAGAGGACTCGCCCCCCGGTGTAACATACACTGATAAGCCAAAACATTACACCCACCTGCTAAGACAGCTTGTTCGTCCGACTTTGGAAAACAGTACATCACTGATTGTGCGCGTCAGGAATCAGACAGTTTGCTAGTAGGTTTGTGGAGGCGTGTGCCATTACATATCTATGCAGAGGTCGTGTAATTGGGGTAAATAACGGGCCGCTGATTTGCGTGCGCGGCGATGGCGCCCGATAGCGGCCCAGATGGGTTCCATTGGATTTATATCAGGCGAATCTGGTCGCCGAGACATCAACGTGAGTTCACTACAATGCTCTTCAAACCACTGTGGCACGGTTCAGGCTTAGAGACACGGACAATTCTACTGCTGAAAGACGACTTCGCCGTCGGCGTAGACATAGAGCATGAAAGGATGCAGATGGTTCGCAGCTGTCAGCGTGTCTTCGATTACTGTCACATGTCCTCTGCAAGCGCAGCATATTGCCTCCCACAGCATAATAATCCTCTCGCCAGCCTGCGTCCGTGGCGCGCTGCACATTTCGAACCGCCGTTCGCCTCGATGACGGCGTTTGCGTAGCCGACCACCGACCTAGCGTAACAAAAATGTGAGTCATCCGAAGAGCCACTGATCGACGGTCGAATCCCGATGGTCCCGCGCCCACTCCAATCGTAATTGACAATGTCGTTGGGTCAATATGTGAACACTGCAAGATAAATAGTGTGCTCCGGATCACTTATGTGTGCACCAGCATTGTGCTATTTCCCCAGATGTGCCACAGATTACCATATATCTTACTTTACAGAGCAGACAAGACTACACGCCACGTTTTGTTAAGAGTCGTGTACATCCAACAATTTAGGCTTGCAAGGGAACCTCCCCATCGCACTCCCCCCTCCCCCTCCACCCACAGATTTAGTTGTAAGTTGGCACAGTGGATAGGTCTTGAAAACTAAACACAGATCAATCGAGGAAACAGGAAGTCGTTGCGTGGAACTATGAAAAAAATAAGCAAAATATACAAACTGAGTAGTCCATGCGGTAGATAGGCAACATCAAGGACAATGTGAGCTCAGGAGCACCGTGGTCCCGTGGTTAGCGTGAACAGCTGCGGAACGAGAGACCTAACCTGTACTATTGGCGAATGGGTGAAAAGATTCTTCTACCTTGCCCGATTTAGTTTTTCTTGTGGATGTGATAATCACTCCCAAAAAAGTGATGAAAACACAAGAGTTTGTCTCATAAACTGCAACAAATGAATGCAACACTTTCACAGTCGCACAGCTTTCTCTGGGCTCTGTCAAAACATATGTTTTTAACGTCTTCAAATTTTTCCGTGTGTAGATCGTCAAATCCTGCATATGTCCAAGCAAATCTGAACATGTCCTGGAATTTTGGAGAGCGAAGTGGATTACGTGTGAGTGCGTGAACTTTGATAATTGTCTGAAAATAAAAAATTAAACCTTTCACTCGAGGGAAGACTTGAACCATGGACCTCTTGTTCAGTAGCTGGTCACGCTAACCACGGAACCACGGCGATCTTGAGCTCACACTTTCCTCGATGTTGCCTATCTTGCGCATGGACCACTCAGTTTGTATATTTCAATTTTTTCATAGTTTCACACAACTTCTTCCTGTTTTCTCGATTGATCTGTGTTCGATTTTTCAAGGCCTATCCACTGTGCCAACTTATAACTAAATCTGAGGGGGGTGCGATGGGGAGGTTCCCTTGTTAGTGGTGGTTTCACTGTGCTCTTACCTCTTTCCGTAAATGCCCGCGTCAGTAGCACGTGAGCATTCGACCAGCTTCGCCGTTTTCGAGATACTCGGTCACAAACGATGCACAATAATAATCCGCCTTTTGTGAAAGTCGCTTTGTGACAGTGGATTTCTCCATTTGCATTCCATATATTCGCTAGGATGATAACCCGTCCGTGTCTGCTCCGCTTACATACTTTGGTTATCGCGGCACGTGCCCCACCAGGCGACATCCAACGTCGCGGAGGAAAGTGGTCATACACGTAATGTTTTAGCTGACCAATGTATATCTTAAGAAATATTAAGAAATTTGCGTCAACTCTGGTGCTGGGCTGAGATTACGCAACGATTTAGAAGGGTGGCACAAGAGGAATATGGATCCTTGTTAATACTAACATGACTCACTGATCACTAAGGAATATTATACAAGTAACTATGACCATTGTAAAACCCCATTTATGTGTAGTTTCTTGACTTAGAAAAAGGTATCTGTATAGCCTACTGCAATCATCATCATCATCAGCCAATTCAATCATTAAATGATGTGGCCTCTTCGAGTAGTGGATTCAGGTAGGCTTTCAGCAGTCTTCTCCAAGTGGGACGGTCTTGGGCACTTCTCTGCCAGATGTTACCAGCTATCTCCTTTATGTCTTTGTCCCATCTGTCTGGTGGTATTCCTCTAGGCCTCCGGTGCTCTCTCGGACTCCACTCCAGTACAAGCTTCTTCCATCTGTTGTCTTTTCTTCTTGCGACGAGGCCAGCCCACTGCCATTTAAAGAAACCTACTGTCTCTAAGATGTCATTAACCTTCGTCACAGACCGGATGTCATCTGCCCTTTTTCCGTCCTTTCTTGTATAGCCCAGCATTGATCTCTCAATGGCTCTCTGTGCTGTCCTAAGTTTCCCTTTTGTAAATGAGTTCAGTGTCCATGTCTCGCAGTAATACCTCATCACAGGAAGAATGCACTGATCAAATGCTGCTTTGTTCAAATTTACTGGCATTTTTGATCTGAATACTTTTGAATTCTTCCCAAATGCTTGCCAGCCAAGCTTGATGCGTCGATGGATTTCTGGCCTTATGTCTCCCTTCATATTTATAATCTGGCCAAGGCAGACATAGTCACTGACCTCTTCTAGTAGACTGTCCTTGACTTTCACATCTCCAGCTGGGACCCATTTGTTGGACATTACTTTTGTTTTCAAAAGGTTCATGTTCAAGCCAACCAGCTGACATTCCGATGCAAGATCTGTAACTAAGTTTTAGAGCACTGCAATAGAAGTATTTAATTATTGAAATATGAAACAGTGCACGAGGAGTCATTAAATACGTTTTAATATTAACAAATGTCTTAATTCATGGTCCCGATGAGATTTCAAAAATATTTTCAGAATGAATGCTTTATAAGTAACTGGATCTCATCTTGAAGGCAGTTGCATGATAAAAGAACGTACAGCTCATATTAATTACAGCGAACGAAGAACCTGCCGCCTTATTCATTTTTTTTCAAAAATGATTTTTACTTGTAATCACATTCTGAAGTACTAAATTCCTAATTAGCCGTGTACCGTCAGATACGGCGAGCGAAAATAATATTAGCTCTTTCGATAAAACGAGAGGCCGGCCGCTGTGTCCGAGCGGTTCTAGGCGCTTTGCTCGCAGATTCGAATGCTGCATCGGGCACGGATGTGTGTGTGATGTCCTTAGGTTAGTTAGGTTTAAGTAGTTCTGAGTTCTAGGGGACTGATGACCTCAGATGTTAAGTCCTATAATGCTTTGAACAATTTGATAAAACGAGAGTTTATAAACAATTCGATTATACCGCCTCCGCTCCCGAAGCTGCCATGTAACAGTGTCAAATTTTGTAGCGGCCAGTAGCTGAATGTCATACAAACTGCGCAAAGATACTTGTAGATGTCTGAATAGAGGCTGTTCTCGCAATGGAATCATCTACCTTCATCTCTCCCATAATTTCAAGATTCCAGGAACTATGTAAAAATAGTGTCTCTGGTATTAGGCGTGGTAAATTTCACCGCCAGATTGATGTTTGCGGTAATCCAGAGCTGCCGCCTTAATTACATAAAGAAACAAAGGCGATGCGATTAATTGATGGAAACAGTAAGATGAACGCTACATATTTCCTGGAATCCAATAATACTTAAATGCATCGAATAGACTTCTCTCAATTGTATGGAAAGAACAGGAGCATCATCGAGACATACTGTCAGACCATTCCTTGAATGAAATTTTCACTCTGCAGCGGAGTGTGCGCTGATATGAAACTTCCTTTACAGAAGCTTCCCCCAGGCTGTGGCTAAGCCATGTCTCCGCAGTATCCGTTCTTTCAGGAGTGCTAGTTCTGCAAGGTTCGCAGAAGAGCTTCTGTAAATTTTGGAAGATAGGAGACGCGATACTGGCACAAGTAAAGCTGTGAGCACCGGGCGTGAGTCATGCTTCGGTAGCTCAGATGGTAGAGCATTTGTCCGCGAAAGGCAAAGGTCCCGAGTTCGAGTCTCGATCGGGCACACAGTTTTAATCTGCCAGGAAGTTTCAGACCATTCCTTGTTTTTAACCGAACTGCGCTCACTCGCGTGCGTGCGTTTTGAGTTTACGGTGGCCACCGGCGAAGTTATCAGTGCACTTCCACATTTCAAAAGGAACGAATGCGAATGAAATCGCTACCTTTTTGCACACAGTGAGGATGAAACCTCTTATGTACTTATGTACTCAGTACCAACTCACTACCGTTCACTCAACACAATCACACTATCTCATACGCCTTAAACAACGGAGGAAGGGTAAAAGTGCTACAGCTGGTATTAAAATGCAAGTAAAATGACAGAGGAGCTAAAGCAACGGCACTGGCAAATGTGAACGGCTGATTACTAACAAAAAACGTGGGTGAGCGAGGCAACCTGGCAACACATTAAGACCACCTCCCTAAAATCTCAGAAACGTATACGAGATGCAAGAGAGACTAATTCTTCACTACCGCTCCTGCATTTGGAGACTTTGTTAGACACGCGTGGCAGCAGGCAACAAGAGTATACGTAACGCGCTGCTTGAAGCCGAAAATTTTGCTATTCCAGTAACTACTATTGCCAAAATTCGTTGTCCAGATCTTGTTATTTCGGTGCACCATCCAATATGAACGCCGTCTGCTATATCTGCATTCGCTCACCAGCAGAATACTGCAAGAAATCAGTACGGAGAAATGAGAAGTAATTTTGCAGATCCTCATGTGTCCATAAAGACATCAGTTCCTTTTGTTTCCAGCGGTATGGTGTACGCTACATGAAGAGGCTCCTAGGTAGACACAGAACAACGGTTTATTGGCAATATACTAATGGCCATTAAAATTGTTACACCACTAAGATGACGTGCTACAGACGCAAAATTTTACCGACAGGAAGAAGATGCTGTGATATGCAAATGATTAGCTTTTCAGAACATTCACACAAGGTTGGCGCCGGTGGCGGCACCTACAACGTGCTGACATGAGGAAAGTTTCCAACCGATTTCTCATACACAAACAGCAGTTGACCGGCGTTGCCTGGTGAAACGTTGTTCTGATGCCTCATGTAAGGAGGACAAATGCGTACCATCACGTTTCCCACTTTGATAGTCGGATTGTAGCCTATGGCGATTGCACGGCCTCGTATCACTAGCAGTCGAGATGACAGGCATCATATCTGCATGGCTGTAACGGGTCGTGCGGCCACGTCTCGATCCCTGAGTCAACAGATGGGGACGTTTGCAAGACGTCAACCATCTGCAGGAACAGTTCGACGACGTTTGCAGCAGCATGGACCATCAGCTCGGAGACCATGGCTGCGGTCAACCTTGACGCTGCATCACAGACAGGAGCGCCTGCGATGGTGTACTCAACGACGAAGCTGGGTGCACGAATGGCAAAACGTCATTTTTTCGGATGAATCCAGGGTCTTTTTTGCAGCATCATGATGGTCGCATCCGTGTTTGTCGACATCGCGGTGAACGCACATAGGAAGCGTGTATTCGTCATCGCCATACTGGCGTATCACCCAGCGTGATGGTATGGGGTGCCATTGGTTACACGTCTCGGTCACCTCTTGTTCGCATTGTCGGCAATTTGAAGTGGATGTTACATTTCAGATGTGTTACGACCTGTGAGCCTCGAGCAGCTGCTGGTGAAGTATCAGTGCAGCAGCAGTGCAGTAGCAGTGCAGTAGAAGTGCAGTAGCGAGTCGCATATTTAGCTTTCATATTTGTTTTGTATTTTGATTCTTAATTTCTTTCCGAGTGTTTGTGCGCTTGCATATTTAATTACATAAAATCCTTGCGTATTCTCGTATTTGAGAGGAGTAATATTGCTTATTGATAGCCATAGAGTATAAGTTCGCGGAGTCTTTAGATATTAGCAGTAGGATGGATAGGGTGTGTGCGTGCTGTCTGCGGGCGGAGGAGGAACTGGCCGCGGTTCGCGAGCAGCTGAGGGTGCTGTTGGCCACGGTCAGCCGCCTTCAGGCTGCTGCCTCGAGGTGCAGCGACGGCGGAGGGTCTGGCGCGTCGCTTGAGACACGCCAGGTGTCGCTTGCTGCGTCCGCTGACTCAGCCGCCGAGGCACCTTCTAGTGTACCCGACGCGTTGGGGCAGCCCTCACCTCAGGGTGAGTGGCGGACTGCAACTCGTTCGCATCGCTCGAGGCGGAGGGCCTATGTGTAGGCTGGCCGGCTGGCCTCGCCCGTTCATCCTGTCAGTGGGCGCTCCTTCAGCAGGGCCCGAGCAGGCACAGGGGGCAGAGGCTTGCTGGTTATTGGGAGCTCCAACGTTAGGCGGGTGATGGAGCCCCTTAGGGAAATAGCGTGCACTCTGTCTGTCTGCCAGGGAGGGGGGGGGGGGGGGGGGGGCTCATACAAGATGTGGAGGCAGCCTTGCCTGCGGCTATCGAGTGAACGGGGTGCAGTAGTCTGCCAGTAGTTGCTCACGTCGGCACCAATGATGCCTGTCGCTTGGGCTCGGAGGCGAGCCTCAGTTAGTACAGGCGGCTGGCGGATTTGGTGAAGACCGCTGGCCTCGCCCGCGGGGTGCAAGCAGAGCTCTCTATTTGCAGAATCGTTTCCAGAGTGGATCCGGGTCCTTTGGTTTGGAGCCGAGTGGAGGGTCTCATCCAGAGGTTTCGTCGACTTTGTGACTGTCTTGGTTGCAGATTTCTCGACTTGCGCTATTGGGTGGGGAATTGTAGGACGCCCCTAGATAGGTCAGGGGTGCACTACACAAAGAAAGCAGCTACTCGGGTAGCAGAGTACTTGCGGCGTGCACATGGCGGTTTTTTAGGCTAGGCAGTAGTGCGAGGTGTCCTAATGAACACTCACCAGTCTACGTGCAGGCAGGGAAATCAGGATGCGCTCAGTGTAAAGACATTTCAGTTATCAAGATATTAGCAGTAAATTTTCAGAGTGTTCGGAATAAAGTTCCTGAATTTACTGCCCTCCAGGAAGTGTGTGGCGCGCAAATTATTCTCGGGACTGAGACCTGGCTGAACCATGAGATAGGAAGTTCTCAAATATTTAGTAAGGGTTGGAACGTGTATCGGAAAGACAGATTAGACACCGTAGGAGATGGTGTCTTCATTGCAGTCGACAAAAATATTGTGTCTACTGAGGTCCAAGTAGAGTGTCATTGTGAAGTTATCTGGACACGTTTAACAAGGCTAGTGGAAATAAAGTTAATTGTGTGGTGTTATTACCGGCCACCAGGTTCCACCGTGACAGTTCTAGAATCATTCAAAGGGAGTCTACATTCTGTATCGCATAAGTACCCGGATCATGCTATATTAGTCGGAGGCGACTTCAACCTGCCTACTACAGACTGGGATGTCTATGGATTCATTACAGGCGGTAGAGACAAGCCGTCGTGTGAATTACTTTTGAACGCATTATCCGAAAACTGTCTTGAGCAGCTAAATCGACAGCCAACGCGTAATGGGAATACTTTAGATCTGGTAGCCACGAGCAGACCAGACCTCATCGACGGTGTCTGTGTTGAGAAAGGGATTAGTGATCATGAGGTTGTCATTACGACTATGGTTACGAAAGTTAAGAAGTCGGTCAAGAAGGCTAGGAGAGTATTCTTACTAGAAAGAGCAGATAAGCAGTTGTTAGCATCCCACTTAGTAAATGAATCGACTTCATTTACTTCCGGTACGATGGACGTGGAATAATTATGGGCAAATTTTAAACACATTGTAAATCACGCATTGGACAAGTATGTGCCGAAACAGTGGGTTACGGACGGAAAAGACCCACCGTGGTTTAACAGCGCAATTCGGAGAATGCTCAGGAAGCAAAGGCAATTGCACTCACAGTACAAGAAAGATCGGGAGAATGAGGGCAGGCAAAATTTAGTAGAGATTCGTGCTGCTGTAAAAACAGCGATTCGCGAAACATTCAACCACTACCACCGTCATATCTCAGCAAAATATCTTGCTGAAAACCCAAGGAAATTCTGGTCTTACGTAAAATCGGTAAGCGGGTCGAAGGCTTCCATCCAGTCACTCACTGATCAGTCTGGTCTGGCAACGGAAGACAGCAAAACGAAAGCTGAAATTTTAAATTTAGCATTTGAGAAATCTTCACGCAGGAGGATCGTACAAACATACCGCCGTTTGAGTCTCGTACAGATTCCCGTATGGACGACATAGTGATAGACATTCCTGGGGTTGTGGAGCAGGTGAATGGGTTGAAAATAAATAAATCTCCAGGTCCTGATGGGATTCCAATTCGGTTTTACAGAGATTGCTCTACTGCATTGCCTCCTTACTTAGCTTGCATTTATCGCGAATCTCTTGCCCAACGTAAATACCCGAGCGACTGGACAAAAGCGCAGGTGACGCCTATATATAAGAAGGGTAGAAGGACGGATCCTCAAAATCACAGACCAAATCCTTAATATT
Source organism: Schistocerca gregaria (assembly GCF_023897955.1). NCBI lineage: Eukaryota > Metazoa > Arthropoda > Insecta > Orthoptera > Acrididae > Schistocerca > Schistocerca gregaria. The sequence continues at coordinate 564,111,234 of NC_064922.1, read as the reverse complement.
GGTTTGTTGCAGTATTCTCGAACATATTCTCAGTTTGAATACAATGAATTTCTTGAGACAGAGAAGTTGCTGTCCATGCATCAGCACGGCTTTAGAAAGCATCGCTCCTGCGAAACGCAACTCGCCCTTTTTTCACATGATATCTTGCGAACCATGGATGAAGGGTATCAGACGGATGCCATATTCCTTGACTTCCGAAAAGCGTTTGACTCGGTGCCCCACTGCAGACGCCTAAGTTACGAGCATATGTGATTGGTTCCCAAGTATGTGAGTGGCTCGAAGACTTCTTAAGTAATAGAACCCAGTACGTTGTCCTCGATGGTGAGTGTTCATCGGAAGTGAGGGTATCATCTGGAGTGCCCCAGGGAAGTGTGGTAGCTCCGCTGCTGTTTTCTATCTACATGAATTATCTTTTGGATAGGGTGGATAGCAATGTGCAGCTGTATGCTGATGACGCTGTGGTGTACGGGAAGGTGTCGTCGTTGAGTGAATGTAGGAGGATACAAGATGACTTGGACAGGATTTGTGATTGGTGATTGCTGTAAAGAATGGCAGCTAACTCTAAATATAGATAAGTGTAAATTAATGCAGATGAAAAGGAAAGAATCCTGTAATGTTTGAATACTCCATTAGTAGTGTAGCGCTTGACACCGTCACGTCGATTAAATATTTGGACGTAACATTGCAGAGCGATATGAAGTGGGACATGTAATGGCAGTTGTGGGGAAGGCGGATAGCCGTCTTCCGTTCATTGGTAGAATTTTGGGAAGATGTGGTTCATCTGTAAAGGAGACCGCTTATAAAACACTAATACGACCCGTTCTTGAGTACTGCTCGAGCATTTGGGATCCCTATCAGGTCGGATTGAGGGAGGACATAGAAGTAATTCAGAGGCTGCTAGATTTGTTACTGGTAGGTTTGATCATCACGCGAGTATTACGGAAATGCTTCAGGAACTCGGGTGGGAGTCTCTAGAGGAAAGGAGGCGTTCTTTTCGTGAATCGCTACTGAGGAAATTTAGAGAACCAGCATTTGAGGCTGACTGCAGTACAATTTTACTGCCGTCAGCTTACATTTCGCGGAAAGACCACAAAGACAAGATAAGAGAGATTAGGGTTCGTACAGAGGCATATATGCAGTCATTTTTCGCTCATTCTGTTTGGGAGTGGAACAGGGAGAGAAGATGCTAGTTGTGGTACGAGGTACACTCCGCCACGCACCGTATGGTGGATTGCGGAGTATGTATGTAGATGTACCCTCCATTCGATCCCTGAGACACCCTACATTTCAGCAGGATAATGCACGACCGCATGTTGCAGGTCCTGTACGGGCCTTTCTGGATACAGAAAATGTTCGACAGCTACCCTGGCCAGCACATTCTCCAGATCTCTCACCAATTGACAACGTCTGGTCAATGGCGGTCGAGCAACTGGCACGTCACAATACGCCAGTCACTACTCTTGATGAACTGTGGTATCGTGTTGAAGCTGCATGGGCTGCTGTACCTGTACACGCCATCCACGTTCTGTTTGACTCAATGCCCAGGCGTATCAAGGCCGTTATTACGGCCAGAGGTGGTTGTTCTGGGTACTGATTACTCAGGATCTACGCACCCAAACTGCGTGAAAATGTAATCACATGTCAGTTCTAGTATAATTATTTGTCGAATGAATACCCGTTTATCATCTGCATTTCTTCTTGGTATAGCAATTTATGGCCAGTAGTGTAGTATGATGCACACTTCACAAACCTATTGCGAGTTACAAAGGATTAGCACATGGTCTTTGTCGGTGTCCAGATCGGCAAAGAAATGCTGCCAGAAGTACTGTACGGTGAGCTGTGCCCAGACTGATGAGCCACAAGGTGCAGTCAGCGCAAGTTTCCTGACAATAAGCGTAACTCGGAAGTAGTGCACTTAACGTAGTGCCTGACGAATCGCTGGTGTGTTCGGTGTAAGCCTGGAATGCACTTCGAATGTGATGCACCGGCATAAATGCTGTCACAGTGCATGCATATGACATGACCTTGTGGGCATGTGACATCGCTGAGCCAAAACACAGTCCAAGACTACAGCGAAGGATTGCGTATGCTCGCTCAGCTGGCGGTAGGCAAAGATTCCGTGGACGACAAATCGGTGGGAGTGGCTGTTGTCTGGAAACTTTACTAGCAAGTAGAGATCAGAAACGGAGCGATTTCGGCTGTAATGTAGCGGGTTGCATACTTCACATATCAGGCGCCACTGCTACATCAGTGCTTAATGGGCTCCCTCCGTTCTCGTTGTCATTACGCGATTTTGACGAGTCTTACAACCGTGACGCTGCCGTCGCTTCACATTCGTTGACTCGTTCTCTCTTAATGAAGTATGCAGTAGTGTAACGCTAATTGTGACTTACTGTTAGTACAGAAGCAAAGTTCACGATCTTGCGGTGTGAAGTAGCACTGATAGGGTGAAACGACCTATTGTCGAAACAAGAGGGCCTATAACAAACTTGTGTTTGTGATACCTTTGAGGGTGTAAGATGAAAAGTAATTGATGCGAAGTAAACAGCTGTAAATGTGTTCCATTAGGAGAGGAGAAGAGATGTGTCTAGAATGTTTGAAGTTATAGTCCACGCTTCACAAAAAATTTCGCCAAATGCAAACAATATTCTTTTTTATTCCACATCCACCATGAGAAAACATACGTCAAACGAAAACTGAGCAAAGAACAACGTCACCGTTGTACTCCTACGACAAAAAGTGCAATATTTCTGTAAACTTCCGTTTATAGGCTAACAGCGAGTTTTGTAGCTTATCACTGATTTCTGTAATTTATTTCAATAATTAATCACTACTTAGAGATTGCAGCTAACAGCCTTGCCGCAGTGGTAATACCGGTTCCCATCAGATCACCGAAGTCAGGCGCTGTCGGGCTTGGCTAGCTCTTGAATGGGTGACGGTCCGGACCTGTCAAGCGCTGTTGGCAGGTAGGGTGCACTAAGCTCTTGTGAGGGAAACTGAGAGTTGCTTGTCTGAGAAGTAGCGGCTATGTCCAAGAAAACTTACAACAACCGGAAGAGCTATGTGCTGATCACATGCACCTCCATGTCTGCATTCAGCGATGCCTATCTGCTAAAAATGATACAGTGGTTTGTCAGTAACGTTGGGCTTTCCGAGACCTGTTCTGACAGAGTTATTTACAGAATGCGCTTCATCCTCATCTCATGTTTTCTGGTACTGTTTTTACAGACTCCGTAACACCTTGAAAGTGAGTGTGTATGCTAAAGTAATTGTCAGACATTCTCTGAATAGATATTAAACATTAAAATATAATTTAAGCAGCATACGAAGAAGTTTTATCTATATAAATGCATGTACACTGAAGCACCAAAGAAACTGGTACAGGTATGCGTATTCCAATACAGAGATATGTAAACAGGCAGAATACGCTGGTGCGGTCGGCAACCGCTATATAAGACAAGTGTTTGGCGCAGTTGTTAGATACGGAGGTTACTGCTGCTACAATGGCAGGTTACCAAGATTTAACTGAGTTTGAACGTGGCATTACAGTAAGCGCACGAGCGATGGGACACAGGATCTTCGAGGCAGCGGTAAAGTGGGGATTTTCCCGTACGACCATTTCACGAGTGTACCGTGAATATCAGGAATCCGGCGAAACCTCAAACCTCCGAAATCGCTGCGGCCGGGAAAACGTCATCTAAAAACAGGTCCAACGACGACTGAAGAAAATAGTTCAGCGTGAGAGAAATGCAACTCTTCGGCAAACTGCTGCACCTTTCAATGCTGTGACATCAACAAGTGTCAGCGTGCGAACCATTCAACGAAACATCATCGATATGGGCATTAAGAGCCGAAGGCTCACTGGTGTATCCTTGGCGACTACACGACACAAAGCTTTACGTCTCACCTGGGCCCATCGACATTGAACTGCTGATGACTGGAAACATGTTGCCTGGTTGTATCGAGCAGATGGACACGTGTACGGGTATGGAGGCAACCTCATGAATCCATTGACTCTGCACGTCAACAGGGGTCTATTAAAGCTAGTGGAGGGTCTGTAACAGTGTGGGTCGTGTGCAGTTTGAATAATGTGGGACCCCAGACATGTCTAGATACGCTTCGTAACAGGTGACACGTACGTAAGAATACTGTCTGATCACCTCCATCCATTCATCCCCATTGTACATTCCGACGGACTTGGGCAATTCCTGCAGGACATTGCGACACCACACACGTCCAGAATTGCCACGGTGTGGGTCCAGGAAAACTCTTCCGAGTTTAAACACTTCCACTGGCCACCGAACTCCCCAGACATGAACATTATTGAGCATATCTGTGATGCCTTGCAACGTGCTGTTCCGAAGAGATCTCCACCCCCCAGCACTCTTACGGATTTATGGACAGCCCTGCAGGATTCACGGTGTCAGTTCTTTCCAGCACTACTTCAGACATTAGTCAAGTCCATGCCACGTCGTGCTGCAGCACTTCTGCATACTCGCGGGGGCCGTACACGAAGTTAGGCAGGTGTACTAGTTTCTTTGGCTCTTCAGCGTATATATTCACTGCCAACCGATCAGTTGTTATTTTGGTGTATAAATTCTGTCGTTATGGCAAACTGGGCATTTTTTTCTTTTACTACCACGAGAGGTGAACCCGTGTCGGTGTTCGTCTTGCAGGCGCTTGAGCTGGTTGCGGCAGATGAAGCCTGTAGCCAGGCAACCGTTGAAACGCGTCTGTACGTCTGGTAGCCTAAGCAGTCGGCGAATGGCCGTGTGTACGGCAGTTCTGTTTCACCGAACCCACTAATCCTATCGTGAAAGTACACAGTGCCCAAGTCCTGGAAAATGCACAGGAACAGTATCACAGAACAAGCCGCGTCTAATACTGGGCGTTACACAGCGACGCTATCACGACAGTGTTTGGCCTCTTCTCTGAGACAGCAAAATATACGCATATCGAACGCAGACCCAAGGAAAATCAAATGAATATGACTATGAACAAAAATTTCCGCGAACCTGATGCTGCGATGGGAATAATGTCCAAGACAAATATCTTCAGAAAGGAAAGACTCTAATGCTTAAGTTCACATTAAATATTCACAAATTTCTTGTTTTCTGAAACACTTTCTTTGCCATGGTCAATCTACAACTTATACCCTCTCTACTTCTGTCACCATAAGTATCCTGATCTGCAGATAGCTAAAGCTGGAAACTTAAGATACGTGCTTGCAAATGACCAAAGTTTGAAACTGGCCAATCCATTGGATAATAAAAATAATACAATCTACCTGCACTACATTTTTACTCTCAAAACAAAAGTAAAAAATCAATTTTTAAGCTCATCTACTACATCTAGTGTCGGATTTCCTAATTAAAACTTCAAACAATCTGCACACTTAATTTGACTACATTTTGTTACCGCCGTTTTACTTTAGTTGTTGTTAATCATATGTCCTCTTTTTCTAAACATTATCCATCCCATGCGCGCTTTCACGGCTCGTATTTTCGATATTGCTAATATTTGATTTATTGAGCAAGACTTATTGTATGGATGGAGGAAAAGCAGGGATATTCTGTAAAACTCTCACTTCCTTCTCATTTAGTGCTTCCCTTTCACGTTCTTCAAGTCTTCCAACTTTATTCTGGTTTCTATACAGGTTGGGAATTGATTTCTTTCCTTGTATTTTGTCCTTATCACTTCTAAATTTCAAAGAGTGATTCCAGTCAACACTGTCACAACCTTTTCCCTAAATCTAAAACTGCTATTGTAAACGTAGGGTTGCCTTTCTTCAACGTAACTTCTAAGATTGTTCTAGGTTCAAGTACTAAATCATGTGTTCCTACAGTTGTCCACAACCCAAACTGATCTTTCCCGACGTCAGCGTTTACCAGTCTCCCATTCTTCTGTAAGTAATTCGTGTCAGTATTTTGCACTGATGGTGGTTCGGCAATCTCTCAGTACTGGCTTCTTCGGAAATGGAATTTTAACCTTCTTGAAGTCTGAGTTAATTTCACCTATCTCAAATTTTCTTACAGAAGTACTAGTGTGAGATACTCCCTCAGTCCTAAGGAGACCAGCGCACAATGAAATTAATATCTGGCAATAGTATGGAACTGACAAAGCGAGCGACACTGATTAAAAGAATACTCACGTTAGCGAGTTGATCGAAGCGGCCAAACAGCTCGTTCAGCAGCCGTACCAACTCCTGCGCTGTGCACTGCGAGGCCAGCACCGTGAATCCGACGATGTCAGCGAAAAGGATGCTGAAACAACAGGCAGCCATTGAAGAAGACATACAAAAACACGATATAAGCAAGTCAGAGCAACAGAAGCAGAAGTAATATCTGATTACTACAATGCCAGGTAAACTGCTTAACAGACGTCTACAAACGCATAAACGGCTCGGTGGGATGTTACGTGTTTAGCTGGGTATCAAAGTAAGATACGAGGGAAACAATGTGGAAAGATTTAGACTACAATTGTGATTAAAGAACTGTCGCCTGAATCGCCTCAAATGGCTTAGGGAACCCCTCAAAAAGTAAATCATGAAAGCCCGAGTGGGAATGGAAGCCAGTCCCTCCTACGAGTCAAGTGTCTTAAGCCGATTTTTACACGAGCGACTTTCTTGTCTCAGTAGACTACTCGTGGCAAGTGAGTGCTCCAGCGCATGTGGCCTAGCATTCCTGGATGGAGCCGCACTTTTAGTGAGTGTTCGAATGTTGTGAAAGCGTGAAGAGACTAGCAATAATAACAGAGTCTATCAATAAGAAACGGAAAATTCATGGTGAAGGTCCTTAACTGCTGAAAGTCCTTAACTGAAGTGGCACGCTGAATTCTCTACACTGGAGAGAGCTGAAAGAATATGAAAAATGTCATCTAAATATTCAAAAAAATTAAGTCACCTGCTTGAGAAAATATTTACATATAAACGCATCAAGCCACATTTATAACGATGTATGGAGACATTTTACTATATCCTTTTTTGTCCAATTTTTCTTGTAAGTGGCAAATAATATACAAAACTATTTTCCCTCCCTACTATAACTGACTTTTTCACTAGTTTAACAGTTTAGAATAAAAAATGTTTACGTATTTCTTATATACAGTGAATGCTATTTATTTGTTCAAGTAAAGGTATTCTGATTCACAAATAACTTTTTGGTTTTAGATATGTGCTATCTGCTGTGCGAGAGCACTTGAATTGTGAATTCCACATGCAATCTTTGCAACGTTCCATAAAAACAAAACAGTCAATAAAATAAATATTGCGTAAATATAGTAACACCAGATCCATCACAGTAAGATGAATGAGCGAGACGAGAATTTGTTAACTTCATTATCTCCAGACGCAGCCGTTCTCCGCTATTTTTGCTTGTCCGCTATCTTGAGCATATTCAAGATTTTAGAACTCTACATTTGGCACAGTGAACTACTCACTATCGTCACCGACACACTTGGGAGTAGCGGCTGATTTTTACCACGCTGGCAAGTGACACGAACACACTAGTAGTAGTCCATTAAATTGGTTGTAACCATACATCGCCTCTTTCATTTCACAACAGTGCTCTCTCTCTCTCTCTCTCTCTCTCTCTCTCTCTCTCTCTCCATCTCCGGCGCACACACACACACACACACACACACACACACACACACACAAAACCTACTGTAGACGCAGAAGCACTGTTTGACATCCACATCTGGATATACGCGTTCTTAGCCTTCTAAATCCTATACAGTCTTCAGTAATACATATCACTGTTACTCCATTACGTTTTGTAAGGTCATCTACCCATTCTCTATTAAGTCGTCGCCTCAGTAATCTTTTATCTCCTGATATCGGAAAGAACTTCCTTGTTCACCTACTCGCTTAACTACATGTCTCACAAATCTATTTCATTTCCATTATAGCCATAATGACGTCTTCGACTCCACTCTGCCCGTTGGTTCATTTGTCAGTTTTTTCGTCTCTCCCAGTAATTCTCAGGACGCAAGAATCCCTTCCTCGTTGAAGTTTCCCCAAATTTTTGCTGATTATCACATTACAATTAATGTCTCGCTGCAAATAAGCCAGAACTGGAAATACAAATCCACTGTAAACTTACATTTTCAGGCATCGGAATCTAGGTCCTGAAAGCCCTGCTCAGTTTACTAAAACCTCTACTAAGCATCAGATTAACTGTTCATTCGATATTTGGTTGCACATTATATTTGTATTGTTTTGCTGAAGTTCATTTGCACTAGAGGCAAACAGTACTATAGCATTAATAAAACGGAGGCAAACAGTACTAAAGCATTAAAAAAACGAAGGGTAGTTCATATGTTCCATCATAACTTTCTCAGTTTATGGGTGCAGAATTGCCTTTCGGACTGCTGGCAATAGTTATGGCGATATGGAGCCTCCTTGCGCTACTCTCAATTCTGAGTTTACAGCTGTCCTGATGAATTTATCACTATCTTGATGAAGACTAATTGAAGCTGCAGCATTGACTTACTTACTCTTCAGTACAGCGAAATACGTTAGATAAATGCCCAAGCTCTCAGAGACTGCTAGAACTCAATTTGATTGAACTCAGTTATACGCTTTCACAAAATATTTGTATCCAGGGCAAAATGGTAAATCATAGCCATTGATCTGTTCTATAGTTTCATTCATAACTTTAAAATTGTTCACTGAACTATTTTCATTACTAAATTCAGTTTGTTCCCTTGCCTCATTAAAAATTTAATACTTTTCAATGCGGATTGCAATAACGTTTGTAAATATCTTTTACAATACTGACAGCAGACAGACAGGTCTAAGTGTATGGCTTGTCTCGCTTCTGGTGAAGTACAATAGGTCCAGCATAGTTGTCTTCACACAGAACGTTCTGCAAAACATTTGCCCCTATTGTGGCACTCTGTTTCTGATTTGTAAGTCTAACGGAGCGAGCCACTGCCAAGGACTGAATTCAGGGCATTCCCAAATGACCGCAGTCGCTGAACGGCTGACGAAGCACCCAGCAGGGCTAAGACTCTTCTGTGATTCCACCCGCCATGGTGTAGCAACAGCCCATACTACGTTACTAGCCCCTGATGGAGAAACTTCCACGACGGTTTCCATCACAGTCAGCCCTGAATAGCTGCATTTAAACCAACGTGGACAAATCGTTATGGTCGAACAGCTGGGCAGCAATATGAGGTCCAGTCTTTGCCAGTCAGCAATGTACTGTTGACGATGCTACCACCACCGTCGCCCCTGATCTGTCCTATGACCGCAGTCTGATTAACAGGGTGCTCGGGCAGCTCAGCACTCTGCCGCCTGCACGTGACTACGACGCTGGCGTCGAATCATCCTCACGTGAGCCGAGGCTCAACGGATGGCTCCAAACTTTCTGTTACGCATTGGTGGTAGGCATTCGCTACCGCTGATAAGGATGTCGCTTGGAGGTCAGTTCTGCGGCAGACACCGTGTCTGTTCTTTGCCGCGCTCGCCAAGGATCAACAGTACAGGCATATTTACGTATGTAAATAAACAGTAATAAAGGGCTTCTTGCGTCCACGAGTGTCTTCTTCTACTACACCGACATCCACCTTTGGTAGAGAACCACAGCCCACACCACAAGACTTCATAGACACCACCTTACGTGACCACGCTGAACAAAAAAGTCAATCGCCCCCCAGAGACAAGACGTCCACGCCGTGGAATACCCCCTCTTGTCTTGATAAAGATCTCAACAAGGCAATACTGAGTGTTATTAAGTTTCTTCAGATTTACATATCCGGCTGAAGCTATTAATAGGCAATTGTACCCTGCAGATCTATCAAAATATGTGGATACTGACGACAAGTTTCACTCGCTGCTCCACATAGTCCCACACATTTTCTATGCAATTAAGATTGGGATATTTAGCGAGGCAATCGTTCTGCAGCAGGGTGCCACAATGTGCACCAAACCAGGAATGTATGCATGAAATTCTGTGAAAACGGCTGTTTTCATCTTGGCAAACGAGTTACCAAAGTACACTCATCCTGAAGATGAAGATAAGTACAATATTCCATCACCGAGAATGTTGAAATAAATATACAGGTCCACTTAGAAGTCCCTTGATGAATGGGCCCAAATCGTGGTACAGAAAACATCCTCGTACAATCAGAGAACCAAATCTGGCATGAACTAAAGCCTTCAGAAATGCCTTATATCCTCTGAAACAAGGCAAATCGCGATTGGCCAGACTACACTACACACTTCCAGTCAGCTACTATCCAGCTTCTGTGTTGTTTGGCCCAGTGAAAGCGTGCAGTTTTATGTGCTGCTCTGAGCAGCAGCCCTCGGCAAAGTTGCAGACTCCAACTTCCATTCAATCCAGTTCCATTCGAAATTTTCGCTCAGAAATTGGTTGAGATGGATCTGAGTTCACAAATATGGGCAGTTCCTGTCGAGTTTGAAATTGAACGGCATTCGCAAGATGTGACAGTAGTCTCCGATTCGTGAGAGTTATATTTTCAGGATCTCTGTGTGTTACACCATTCCTTGTGGACACGGTGCGCAGTATGCTTTGTTACACCACCAAGTCGGGGAACTTTATTTATGGTACGGTCATGAACACGTACAAATACGACAGATCCCTTCTGCCATTCTGTCACACAGCGTTACATGACCACCAGTACCGAGCTCTATACCGCTTCAATGTAACGGTCTGCTCTTTTAAGGAGGGGAGACGAAGAGACGGTGGCTAATATTTTGACAAGTAAGTTTATCATTTCTACGGAAACACTATCACCTTTGCAATAGTTTCCTTTACTCATACGTCGATTGGTGTTTTACATCTTGTCCGTTACTCTACACAGAGGACCGCAGCTCGTGGTCTAGTGGCTATCGTTGTTGCCTCTGGACCATGGGGTCCCGGGTTCGATTCCCGGCCCAGTCGGGCATTTTCTCCGCCCGGAGATTGGGTGTCTGTGTTGTCATCATCTCATCGACGACGACGATCATCATCATCATCCCGGAATAATGTTTTCATTGTGAAATGGCTCTAAGCACTATAGGACTTAACATCTGAGGTCATTAGTTCGCTAGACTTAGAACTACTTAAACCTAACTAACCTAAGGGTATCACAGACATCCATGCCCGAGGCAGGATTCGAACCTCCGACCGTAGCAGCAGCGCGGTTCCGGGCTGCAGCGCCTAGAACCACTCGGCCACACCGGCCGGCTACAACATGGTGTTTTAAAAACAAAGGGAGCTTGATAACTCGTATTAAAGACTTTTACGGGTTGTATAGGCATGATAGATGAAGTTTTGACGAGGAACCCACGTCCGGCAATGGTAGCGTTTGGATATGGAATCAGTTTGAGGAAGGGTTCACTTTCAAATGTCCTATCTTCAGCTTCACGGTAGGCGCAGAAACTGAGAAGAGGACGCCGTTGTCGGTCTTCTGACGTAATGTGCCCTCTGTTTAAAATCACTGCTTCAACGTGCTGATCACTTTTAAGTCTTTCACAAGGCAGTAAGGGCGACCGGGTACACAGAGATGTTGGGGAAGCTAGACGTAATAGCAAAGCTGCGAAATGGATGTATAGAGAACGTTTCCGTTTCGCCTCTCAGTTCACCACAAAACCATTCTCGTTCGACTACAACAACAGTTGCATTGAACTGGGAAGTCCGCAACCAGCATGATCCACAGGAGTGAACCCGACGACGACCACTCGAAACACTGCCTATGCCACGGACATGCCCTCACGAGAGTGTCTGGCATGTTGTGCGTAACCTGCTACTCCAGCCTCTTAGCACCGACAGAATACGCACGAATCGTTTCCTGCAGATTGTCCGCTGCGTGTCCATTTCTGCTCTTTGTTTCTACATGGTACAGTCACAGTAATGTGACCACTACCGGAGGTTCGAGCCACCCTGGTGCATGGGTAGTGTGTGTGTGTGTGTGTGTGTGTGTGTGTGTGTGTGTGTGTGTGTGTGTGTGTGTGTCCTTAGGATAATTTAGGTTAAGCAGTGTGTAAGCTTATGGACTGATGACCTTAGCAGTTAAGTCCCATAAGGTTTCACACACATTTGAACATTTTGAATGTGCAATAACCACTCACATACGGCAGGTAGCGGCACGAACAGTGGAGGCTACATAGATCACGTCGGGGACTGTGGAGACGTGGAAACACTGCAGTCGTTATCGTAAAGTGGAAACAAAGCGATTTATCAACGTCAAAAAGAGTGTGATAATTGGCTTTCGCGCCAAGGGTGAAACCATTTCTGGAACGGCTTCGTTTGTAAACTGTTGGCATACTTCCGTGGTTTAAGTAACCCTGCATGACTAAATGGCATAATCCAAGAGTGGCCCCTAGGCAACTATGGTGCAACACGAGTCACAGATGCCAGGGGTGAACTACGACTGCGGAGATGTGTGGGGAATAGAGGTGCAACAAGCGATCGTCCAGATGAACCAAGAGGCTACCAACAGTGTCCCCTCAACGACCATTCAGCGAACGTTGCTGCATGTGAGCCTCTGCAGCAGATGCCAGGTTCATGCATCCGTGCTCAGTTGCTGACTGCTGTTCAACGAAAGTTGGAAATTGCACGCCAATACCACAACTGAACGTCTCCTGAGTTCCAGGTGAAGAATGTTTTACGCTCCATCAGACAGACGGCCGGGGGAGGGAGCAGTATTGTCTGTGGAATGTTTTGGTGGCATTCCGTGGATCATCTCGACATTCTGGGAGGCGTCTATCCTTGGCGACCATGCCCACGCCTACACACAGTTTGTTTTTTCCTCAGCAAGATGGCATCTACTAGCAGCATAATATAACGCGACACGCAGCTCGCAGTGTACGCGCGTGGTTCGAACAGCACCAAGATTAGTTTACCATACCTCCCTCACCAGCAAACTCCCTAGATTTGAATCTAATCGAGAAAATGGTTCAAATGGCCCCTAGAACTCAGAACTACTTAAACCTAACTAATCTAAGGACATCACACACATCCATGCCCGAGGCAGGATTCGAACCTGCGACCGTAGCGGTCGCACGGTTCCAGACTGAAGCGCCTAAAACCGCTCGACCACTCTGGACGGCTCTAATCCAGAATCTGGGCTGTTGGCGCCTTTGAACCTCAGCCAAGAAACCTAGTGTACCTCGCCACTGCTGTAATCATGGTTGCACATCAGTATCTCTACGTTCCAGAACCTCGCTGAATCTCTTCCTGCACCTGAGCACTGCAAAAGGTAGCGACCCTGCCTTCCTCCGACCTCTTAACGCTCTTATCCAGTCGGTTATAGGAGGACATACAGTTCAACGTGGGCTTAGAACCACGGCGAAAGCGGGCATTTTTCACATTAATAAACACTTTCAAAGGTGAAAGAACTTGTAAGACCCGTTGAAATTTCTAGGGCCGACAGAGGATTGAACCACAAACGTTTCAATATTAACTCTGACACTTGGTTTCTGAACAACGACCCATACACTCACGACTCTTTAATCTTTACGCTATTGTTTTGTGTTAAATACAGTAGTGGGTTAAAACTGTCTCGGGTGGGAGAAAGTTAACATTTCACTTGTTTAAACCGTACAAGACGGCAGTGTAAAATCAAATTGTGGTGATAGCTAGGTAATGTTCCGCTTGACCAATTTACAGTTACCACCATGTGTGAGATCGCTTATGAAACCTCGTAACAGCAATTGGCAGTATGTGTCACAGGAGTTTATGAACACTTCGTCCTACCTCAGTTTTCCATTCAATTCGCTAAACTCGAGTTTCCATAACATAAATCAAGGAAACCTGTGTTTTCAAAAGCAAATGTTATTTGAATTGAAGTAAAACAAAACTTCACGCGGTAAATATTCGTTAAAGATTTTTATATTTTCATTTTTACGTGAGGCATTTTTCTTGTTCCAAACTGAAATCGTATTTAGCAAATAACAACAACATTATTCTGTGAGAAGATTGCGTTTCACAGTTCTCTGTAGGTTTCCCCTCTTTCTGCTTGCGAGATGTTTGATCTTCGCTTGTGCATTCACATTTTAAATAATGAGACAGAAAAGTTTATTTAAAGGCAACATCCGTCCGTGCTTAATGACCGTGCTGTTCACCTTCAAAGAGCCAGCGTTTGACAGGAGATTGGGAGGGGAGGGGGGGCAGAGTGGGGGAGAGCTTCTGTCCCGGTAGAGGTAGAAATTGGAAGCGCAGCAAAAGGTGGACGAGGCATTGGGGGAGGGTCAGAGATGTTGGCGCCATCGTGACTAATCGATAGCCGCCTCCCCTCGCTTTCAGTACCCGTTAACCACTATGGAAGACGGCACTGCCGCAAGACGAAAGACACCACCACCTTACCACACAGCGTAGTCACGGGCTATCTATACTGACTTCTACGCCCGACGCTGTCAGATCAAATGAATCCTGTCATTGAATTTCGGTGGTCGGGAAACAAGAGTACATTCGCCAAAATGAAGGCACTATTGCTTGAAGCAACTGGGGGGGGGGGGGGGGGGGGGGGAAGTTCCTAGCTAAGATTCCACTGTCAGTCCCACACGCGAACTCTACGGACAAGTGTCGACAACAACTTAATTTCCTGTCGTGTGCGCTGTCCACTCGTCTTCTCTAGCTTCACGTCACTCTTCTACAACGTACCAGGACGAATCGTCAATATTCAGGGATACGACACGAACTACCATTCGAAGCAAAAAAGTATAGCAAACACTGACTGTAAAATACATTCCTTAAGAGAAATGAGCATTTCTTTATCTTCGATGTTGTGAAACAAATCTCTTCTACGAGTACTGCAAGCCATTTGCTCTCCATGTTTCTGGAGGAGGTAGTACGCACAAAATCAAGAAACAGTTGTGTCGTAACCAAGGGCTCTAAAATCCGTAACTTAACACTTTCCGTACTGCAATACAAAACTAAATTAATTTTAAATTTTTTTCACAAAATACAGCTTCACCGTCATGCTAAGCAACGAAAAGAAGAAGAAACTGGTAAAAAGTAAAGAACTGTTTTAAAGTTGTGATTTCACTTTGGAATCACGAACACACAGTTTCAATCACGCATCATTTCACCAGATATATCTGAAAGCAATTCCGGATTTTTTTATACACCCAATACCACATCTGGAAACTTCTATGAACTCATAATGCCTAAAACAAACTATAGTCATAAATAACAGACAATAATAGGCCTGAAAACAATAAATTTATGTCAAAAGTGCATACTGCTCCAGTGGCTTCGTATCTCCTAAAATCGCGTAGCACAACATCCGAGCCGACTGTTACTTTGAAAGCTGTAAATGACTTCTACAATGCACTATATTTGTTGAAGTACATCAGTGTACCACTAGACGTCTACAATAACATCGATGGTTTTACGTGAAAGGCACTGTCACATAAAAAATAAATAAAACGTTGGTTTCATGCAGAAACCACTGGTACTCTAAGGATTAACTGCTATGAGCGCTTATTCAGGAGAAGAGAAGTGTTTCACAGAAGCGAAGACGAAGTAGTGCTCACAGCTCTAAAGATATTCATTTTAAAGCCTATGTTTTCTGGGCATTTTTTCCTGATTTGGTGAAGATATGGAAAGCAAAGAGCTTTCACTAAAAGAGACGTGTCTCTCAGCGAGAAGACAAAAAAGTGCTGAGATCTTAAGGTATGCATTTTAGAGACAGTTTTGCTTCGCATGATCGTTTCTGTCACATCCCTCAATATTGACCATTCCTTCTGAGGCACCCTACACATCTTTCTCCTGGGGAGCACTATGAAATTTTTAGCAGAGGTACTTTCTGTTCTGTCCTAAATCTTCCTAAGTACTCCGCACCCTACTGTACATTGCATGTGGAGGGTACGTTTTACAATTTTTTTTTTCTCGTCCATCTGATTATTGAGCGTGGAACAAACGACTTCATATATGCTTCGGACGCAGTAGTCTGTCTCACCTTTTGCTCTCGAGTCCCGTATGAGATATACGACGGTAGTATCAGAGTGGGCGCACAGTCTTCTAAGTTTACCCAACATGGTTTCGTGAGACCTAAGTCCCCTTCCTTCGAAGAATTCTCATTTAACTTCCTCGATTACTTCTTTCACTCTATAGAATGGGTTGTGCCGACCTGTTAGCACCCGAGGAACGCGTATCTAAATTCATGCAATGCCCGATGTCATGCCTACTTCATAAGAACTCCAAACACTAAAACAATATCCTACAACTGATTTTACTAGCGTATCGCTTGCGATTTCCTTTGCAGTTGCACCACACTTTCCAAGAACTCTTCCAAGAAATTCAATTGTTACACTCCCATTCCCTTACACTGCTTTTACGTAGTCCCTTCTTCCTATCTGCTGTAGGTATGATCTGCATATAAAGAGAGCTGACATTCATAACACCAAGAGGAAGTGTTGTCCACATCTTTCAGCTATTACTGACGAACGTACGACAATGCTTTCCCGTACGCATCCTCGTCAATGAAGAGTCTTGTATCTCTTACCGCATCTGACAATCGTTTATGAATATTAACAAATTAAAGGATCTGTTAGCCTTTCTTGGGCGTTTTACTTTATGTGGAACATTCGTTGTCCAGTGAAACGCACTGGTTTGTTACTGGACACATATTCCCACTATCAATCACATTTTTTTTTCATTTGCAATGAATAATAGCTGTGTATATCCCGTGAAGAGAAATAAAATGGCTTTGTTTCAATACGCATTGGTTCTTTGAGAGAAACTTGTTTACCTCCTGAAACTTCACAATGTGTGACCTTAAACTACGCTCTAGCATCCTACAGCAGACGGATATCAGCGATATTGGTCTGTAATCTGTGTATCCGATCTTTACACTTTTTGGTAAACAATGCTTTAAGAAGGAAAACAACTATTAGCTAATTTCGACTGTTCGTCATTTTCAAACATCTGAAATCCATCCATAATAAAGGTAACAAAGGTTTATACGTTGTCTGTCTACATGAAACATCTCGTGTAGATATATACTTTTAAAAAAGGTATTTTTCGTATCAAAAGCCTCAAGCTTCCCATCACATTTGATTAAATAGCCAGTACACATGTAAAGATACACTTCGCGTTCATGTTCTTTTGTAACAGAAATAAAATACAGTAGTGCACTACATTACATCTATTAACAATACGCATACAGAAAGCTTCCCTGTCGTAACAGCTGTGCCTTTGTTTTGAGGTTTGTGATGAGTACGTAACTGTGTGAAAAATATTTGTACCCTAGAAGTTTAATGTAGACAGACAATATATAAACCAATTTTACAATTTTTGTGAACACATTTCAGGTGATTGAAAACGAATAACAAAGTTAGCTACTAGCAAGAACCATAAAAGTATTACAGCCTATTTGGACCATGTTTCGTTTCTTAAAACATACTGTGGCTTTGGATCCCCATAAGAACAAAATTATAAAAATGTGAGTGCCCTCTGCTCTTTTCCAGTCACGCGTGACTATTCGGGTATCAACAAGACTCTGTCACGGAGGTAACATGACAATAATGGCGTCTGTACGAGCTCGTCCATCACACAATCCTGTGACCATTCGTGCCGCTGCCACCTTGTTGGAACGCGGTCGGCGTTGCCTCTAATTGGACGCAAACAAGTTACAACTTGTGTACGGGTCACGAGTCCCGCACACAAGAACGTTTCAGGCTGACTGTGATTGCACGAAGAACGAACACTGCGAAATACTGCAGGTGCTTGTGCAAAGCCCAAGTCCACAGTAATGCAGTGAGAAATCCTTCCAGAGAAAAACACCAACCACTGTCAGAGTTCGCAGTGTTGACAATGTAAAGGTAGCCGGAGCATGTCTGGTAAGCGTGGAGGAATGAATACGAGACTGAGTGGTCGCTGTGCAGGCAGCTTTATTCCGCCCTCGAGACCACGCGATCACGCCACGTGACGTGACGTGACGTGAGATGAGATGGCCAGAGAGGGCGTGTCTCCGGTTCGTTGCCGTGTACTCGCTGCCCGCTTCGAATACATGCCGCCACTGGTTGTTCCCAGTGAACAAGATAGCCTCGCTCTCTTAATCGGTGGTTGCAGCCTAACCACCTTGGCTGCAGCACACCTGGCGTATAAGTAATCCCCTTTGTAGACAGAACAGCAGTTTCACAGTATGTACTGCTCTTTCATTCCACTGTTGGCGACAAATCGCTGGAAACAGTAACTATCGTTAAATACATAGGAGTGCCCATCAGGGACGACGTAGATTGGAACGACCATTACAACAAATTATGGGAAGAGCAGATGCCAGGTTGAGATTCATTGAAGAAATCTTAAGAAAACATAATTCGTCGAAGAAAGAAGTGGCTTACGAAACACTCGTTTGACCGATTCTTAAATATGCCCTATTGTTCATCAATCTGGGTGGGACCTTTACCGGGAAAGACTGATATCAGAGATGGAGAAAATCAAACTAAGAGCGGCGCGTTTCGTCAAGGGTCGTTTAGCAAGCGCGAGACCGTTAAGCCCGTTTGAAAAGAGCGACTTTCTAGTCAAAACCGCCTAGTCGTGGGTGCGCGTCACATGCCAGCGTATAGCCGGCCGCGGTGGTCTCGCGGTTCTCGGCGCGCAGTCCGGAACCGTGCGACTGCTACGGTCGCAGGTTCGAATCCTGCCTCGGGCATGGATGTGTGTGATGTCGTTAGGTTAGTTAGGTTTAAGTAGATCTAAGTTCTAGGGGACTAATGACCACAGCAGTTGAGTCCCATAGTGCTCAGAGCCATTTGAACCATTTTTTTTTTTTTTTTTTGCCAGCGTATAAATCAGCCGCCAACTATGTCGCAAGTGGGGCAGTGACGTCAACGATCAACTAACTGGGCAGTATGTAGAATTACAAAACTATAATTAAAGCACAAACTGCGAATGTGCAGAAACAAGTGGCGGCGGTGTCGTCCGTTAATATCCGAAGTTCGTCAATCGTTGCCGCGTTCACTCATGATGTAGTAATTAATTTTATGTCTTCTAAATTTTTGTGTTACTGATTGTTTTCGTGACACACACTGCGAAGTTTGAGGACTTTATAGTTTTCTACAAGTGTTCTGCCACAAAATAAATCAAATATCTGTAATCAAGAAGTTTTTAAATTAAAATCGTTTCACCAGTGAAAATTTCAACTGAAGGAGAAAGTTTTCGATCGTACTTATTACGGCAGACTGCTGGGACATTTCCGCTGAAATATAGTACGACAGCAGCAGTCATGCCATACCAGACTGGAAACGTGTATTTTCGCTGCCGGTGGTCATTTTGAACACAACCTGTGATGGTCAGTTGTCTCGTTAACGATAAGAATCCACATAACCATTGTACGCACTTGTGTTGTTGTACAGTGCTACCACACGTATAGCACAAGTGTCAGTGTGTAACATTTTCAAAATACGATATCTCGTGAACGACTCGCAATATAATCCTGCCACAAACACTACTGACATTCTGATTTACCCTACTTTTGGTCTACTAATGTAGACAGGCATTGTTACATTTAAAAAGTGTATGTTGTCTTAGAAAAAAACCATACTTTCTAAGTGCTATTATCTTTTGATTGGGTAACGATACAAATTCCTGACTACCAACCCGTTCTGTAAAAACCGCAAATCAACAGCAGGTTCCATTTCCGAAATATTTTCGGTGGAAGATTTATGTGATTACACTGTATATACATGTTTTCATGCAACCCTCAGTGCAGGAGTTCTACTTGCACTTGGCCAATTTTTTTAGTGTTCAACTGTGTGGAAGATTTACTGCAAGCATTTGTAAAGAACATTTAGGTGGTTGTTATTAATAATCTGTACAATAATTGCAAGTTCTTTAACGATGTTACTTATTTCATATTTTTGTAAGAATGGTCCTTCATACGAGATGAGGTACTGGCGAAAGTAAAGCTATAAGGACGGGTCGTGATTCTTGATTCGGAAGCTCAGTCGGTAGAGCAGTAACCCGCGAAAAGCAAAGGTTTCAAGTTCGAATCTCATTCCGGAACACAGTTTTAATCTGCTATGAAATTTCACATCTAATTTTGTCGATGAAGACTTGCGAGTAAAAAAGAAAAATAAACTCTTGTCTAGGGAGCCACAGTACTGGAATAATACGCACATCGGCGCTGCTATAGACTCACTTGCCACGACTCGTCTATTAAGACGAAGTTGCTCGTTTAAAAGTGACTTTTCAACAAACTTCAGTGGCAGACGCTACAAGAGAGGCGTTGTCTTTCAATGAAAGTTTTTCTGTTTCAATTCCGGGAGCATACGGTACAAGAAGAGTCTAGCAGTGTACCACTTCTACGCACAGGCGTCTAGCGAAATTAAATTAAAGCTCATAGGTGGTTTACCGCCAGCCATTCTTCCTACACACCATTCGCGAAAGGAAAAGCGGAGGGGAAAACGATAGCAATAGTAGTAGTAGTAGTAGTAGTAGTAGTAGTAGTAGTAGTAATGGCAGCAGCACACCGTAAGGTGAGTAGGTGTAGATGCAGCGAAAAGAAGGAACTTAATTTTGAATACCGTTGGAGGGCAGTGTGCGGGGGCGGTGCCTGCAGGCGCTAAGACCTGAACTATATTGGCGCCTTCATCAAACAGCCATCAAGGTGCGCTGATTGGCAGCAGGCACGAGAAAGCTAGGCAAAGGGCAGGTCGAGGCGGACTCAAGGTCGTACTCCTACCATAGGGCGGTGAGGCGGAAACGCTTCAGGGCGGTCGCTCAGAAAACCACTCCATTCGGCTTTGTATAATGCCCGACCAACTTACTTGCGTCCGAAACGAACGCGCCCGAAGCTGGCCATGTGATATGTGATCGCTTGCTTCCCAAACACGCACGCGCAAGCGGGCGCTTCTCGGTATTACACGCAGGTTGCGGTTGGAGTCGCGATATTATTATCCCCATACAGAGTGAAGTGACAAAAGCTAACGGACAGCGATATACACATATCAGCAGTATCGCGTACACAAAGTATAAAAGAACAGTGCATTTGTGGAGCACAGAGGTAACTGGTGTGAAAGGGTTTCCGACGTGATGGTAATTAACAGTCTTTGAACACGGAATTTTGGTTGGAGTCACATGTATGGGACATTCCATATCGGAAATCGTGTGCCGAAAACATTAGATATCAGGCATTACATCTCACCATGGACAACGCAGTGGCCGATGGCCTTCAATTAAGGATTGAGAGCAACGGCGTTTGTGTAGAATTATCAGTGCTCACAGACAAACAACATTGCGGGAAATAACCGCAGATATAAATCTGAGACGTACGACGAAAATGGTCTATGGCAGCAGTCGACCGACGCGAGTTCTTTTACTAACAGCACGACATCGCCTGCAGCGTCCCTCCTGGGCTTGTGACCACATCGTTTGGAGCCTAGACGGCTGGAAAACTGTGGCCTGGTCAAATAATTCCCAATTTCAGTTGGTAAGACGTGAGGTTAGATTCGAGTCTGGCGCAGACCCCAGGAACCCGTGGACACAAGTTGTCAACAAGGCACAATGCAGGCTGGTATTGGTTCCATATCGGCGTGGGATGTGTTTATGGACTGGCTCCTCTGATCCAATTGAACCGATCATTGACTGGAAATGGATATGTTCGGCTACCTGTGTACCATTTGCAGCCATTCATGGACATCATGGTCCCAAACAAAGATGTAATTTTTATGTATGACAATGTCACTGGGTCACAATTGTTCGCGACTGGTTTGGAGAAGACCCTGGACAATTCCAGCGAATGATCTAGCCACACATATCGCCCTGCGCGTGTCGTAATCGAGAGATCAGTTCGTGCACAAAATCATGCATCAGCAACACTTTCGCAATTCTGGGACGGCTTTATAGGCAGCATGGCTCTATATTTCTGCAGGGGACTTCCATCGACTTGTTGACTCAAGCCATATTGAGTTTCTGCACTACGCCGGGCAAACGACGGTCTGACGTGATATTAGGAGCTATCTTGCGACTTCTATCGCCTAAGAGTAGAACATCATGGAAGATCTCTACTGCTTCAAAGTTCGTGAGGTGTAAAGAGTAACAGTTGCATCATCGATCATCGTAGTCATAACCGGTTCTGTGTAGATATGCGAAAGAACTTGCTCCTCTTTCAGCAGCATCCTACAGTACGTCGCTGGGAGAGTGAAGTATTCCTATGAAAAAAATGTTCGAGTCATATCCGCTTTCAAGAACAGTAGTCGACAGCTCAGCACTCTATCGCTAAGTTTAGTGTGTTGTAGAATTGACAACACTGTTGTATGTACTGATAACTCGACACAAACGCCGCTGCTCTCAATCGTTTTAGGCGGGAAACCTCTGTAGGAATCAACAAAAATTCCGCAAACAACGTTTTTTGTAACTCAGCTCGCTCTGTTCGGTAGTAAACACCAGCGCCCAAATTGATACCGTGATCCTCGAATTCCGGAAGGTCGTCGATACAGTTACACTCTGTCGCCTGATGACCATAGTACGACAGTACGGAATATCGGACCAGCTTTCTGACTAGATCGAGAAATTCCTAGCAAACAGAACGGAGGGAGAGCTATGTTATAGGTCCATTACTACTCACAGTAATTAGCAGCTGATCCTCAATATAAAAAAATGTAACATAGTGAGTATGATCAGGCAGGATGACCGATGTTTGTACTGATTACGCGACTGCAGAAATATCACTGGAAGCAGTCACATCCATTAAGTATGCCGGAACATGCGTACGCAGCGATTTTATAGTGGAACAAACACGTAAAAGGCACATACCAGAGCGAAATTAACTTGCAGATACCTCAGAAAGTACACCTACGAAACAGGTAGTTTACAATACTCTTGATCGACGGTTACTTGACTACTGCTCTTAAGTTTGAGACCCTTTCAGATAGAACCTATAGTGAAAACACAAAAAATATAAAGAACAGCAACTTATTGTGTCACAGGTTCGTCTTCTAAGCGGAAGTGCGTCACATGGATGCTTAAAAAAAAAATCAAGAGTCCAGTGGCAGACGCTGCAAAGAGAGGCGCTGTGCATCATCGTGTGGTTTACTGTTAAAATACAGAGCGTGTTCGTTCCTACGACAGCTAACTGATATATTGCTGGTTCATACGTACATTTCACTAAGTCCATATCCCGGATTCGATTCCCGGCGGGGTCAGGGATTTTCTCTGCCTCGTGATGACTGGGTGTTGTGTGCTGTCCTTAGGTTAGTTAGGTTTAAGTAGTTCTAGGTTCTAGGGGACTGATGACCATAGATGTTAAGTCCCATAGTGCTCAGAGCGAGCCACTAAGTCCATGTAAGTGAAGCTACAGAGACTGGAATTGACACGAAGGCCTACAATCGACGATCCTCCCTGCGCAAAAATCACGACTGGAACAAGAAAGTAACAAATAAGAGTGGTACACGGAGTACCTTCGGCCACACAGCGAAACGTAGTTTCTGGAGTTTACATGTAAGTATAAATGAAGTTGCCAACGGGTGACAGTACAGTGGAGGTTGTCTTGGAATTATCTGGTTAGAATCCTGATGACTGAAGAAATGTACAGTTTTATGTGGCTGTGAATGGAAGGGGAAGCACTGATCTACATTTCCTTATTATTAGACTATTCAACAGCGTAGTGAATTAAATTAAAAATGTCTTTGAAATGCTTGTTGACGGTGACGCGACCTTCGAATACGGTTGTTTAGCCCCCGTCCCCTCTTCCCTCTCCAACAGCTAAACAACGCCATCGGAAAGTCAACATGATCTTGAACAACTCATATTAATACCGATGATGAAACAGCTTCCATTCTGTTTTGATATACGTATCTTGTAAAGTGAATCTAAATGCACGATCTGTGTTATCTGAATTGATTTTGGTCCAACAGTTGTAGTCAATACACCCTTGCAAAGTAGTTACTATATAAAAATACAAGTACGTGAGTTCTTTGCAGACCTGTTAAATACCGTATAAATAACTGAATATAGTTAAGTTGATTATACCAAATGAGCTAAGCGACCCAAGGAATATCGTTGAAGACCAATGGTTTATTCATCAGTGCGTAGCTCTGCTGTGGAGGCACTAGTTATTTGAGTAACACTAGGAAGAAAAAAAAACTCAATTCCACAATATGTATGAGCACACTTCCCTATGAAAGTTTTTAAGTTTCTGTACGGTCTCTCAGAAAAATCCTGAGTTGCGATGTGAAGTGTACTCGCGAAATAAAGTCCCAACAGTCGCAGGACATGTAAATTTGCTGTCTAGTAATCAAAATACACAATGATTTGAAACTCGCGTTTTGGAAAGATAGTTCCTCATTCTTTCGAATCTATAAATACGCTTACTCCCAGTTTACAGCATGCTATGCATTATCCCCATCACTTCTTTTAGCTTGCTTCCTATTGGCTGCCCTACTATACCTTCTCCATCATGCCACTCCGTCCTATTGACATGCATTGCATTACATTACATTACATTACAATTCAGTAAATGGTTAGTCTATCAGCCAACATTAATAGAAAGAGTTTTATAAGGAATCGCATTTAACATTAACCTTCTATTGCTAATCTAAGACATATTACTAAATAAAGTTGTAGAAGTTTAGAAAATAATATGATGCAGCTATGCGTTCTGTGGTGTGTGTGTGTGTGTGTGTGTGTAATTGTACGTAAATATGATTCGGAGGAATTTCCATCTCATTCCCTTGTAGCAAAAGTTCCATCTATGTAAAGGCGAAGACGTGTCGGCGCCTCCTGGCTAAGCCCTGCTGGATGGCCCTGCATAGCTTCTCGCGTAACTGCTTCAGCCGTTAAATAGCTAGCTTTCCCTCTCTGAACTCTTAACAAAGCCAAACATTAATCCAGTTAAGGGAGCTGAATCTGATAAACTGCCTTCATGGTTTGCTGAGTACTCTTGTCGCTGTCTTCAAGCACAGAAAGTACAACACAATTAAAATACGAGTCATTACGTTTTTTTCTGTGACTGGTGTTCATGCCTATCTTTGGCCCAGCTTTGGCCGTGATAAATGCAATACTAGTTTAGCAGTGGAATAAACGTTTTAAAACAGTTCCTATTTTTAGCTCTTCAACTTCAGTGTGTGTTTCGAATGTCTGTTTTGCTACAGGATGGAAGAACGAGCAAACTGTGGTGGCATGGTCAAAACGCGTACCGTACGTGATTCTGCAGGGCAGTGCAGGTTCGCGGGTTGCCAGGTAGCCATACTGCAGGTGCTGTCTGAGCCAACTGTGTTGTGCCGAAGTTGCCTTGAAATATACTGCTAGTTCTAGACAACTACATCACCGTTATTTTTAGGCTGACGGACTTTACGTGAACCTCACTGAATTTTCTTTCCCATTACTGAAGTGTATCCTGTTATACAACAAGTTACTGATTTTAATAATTTCTTTAGCTTTTGTTAAGCGTGCATATACAAAAGAGATTGGACATCGTATTTTGCATTGTTTCTACGTTTTACGAGTATTGTAAAATAGCATCATTACTTCAATAATTCGCAATTACGCACCAAGTCGTGGCTTCAACCCCCAGAGGCAGCATTCTTGCGATGTGTCACTTTTTGAACTTTTTCCTAATTTCTGATATTTTCTATTATTTGTACCTAGAGGGTTGCCCCCAACGAATTCGGTTTCTAAGTCATTGTACAGTATTTACACTTTTGTCCTTTTCATATTCATAGCATTGTTCTTATCAGTATTCACAGAAGGTAATTGCGGGATTTTTATCACAGTAAGGTCTAAATTTTGGAGAAAACTATTTTTCTTTCTCACCTTTTACCAAACCATGTCATCGCCAATTAGATTAGTCCTTCAAACACACACAAGCTCAAACAAACACACAAAAACACAACAATAAAGAACGCAATGCAAACAACTGTGTATGTGTGGTATCTGAATACTTATTCCTTCACCGTTTTGTGCAATGGGGAATGTGCTATTTATAACTGTGCATGGCATGTGGTTTCTTTGTTATATATTAACGAGGATGATCCATTTTGGCGCTTGAAAAAGAGCACGCGCTCGAAACTATTGGTTCGTAAGGTATTTATTTAAAATAACAGCTTGGTGAAATGACGTTATTTAGACTTACTCAGGCTGCGGTGCTGATCCAGATAACTCTTACATACTATACGTATTATGCGTGGGAAGACCATGAACTCACATGAGGTTTAACGGCTTGAGCTCTGCCACGCATCTTGAAATGGGTTGCGAGCATGTACGTATGTAGCCAAGTAGTGAATGACGATAAGAGAAGGGTGGGTTGGATGGTTGATTTATTTGGGGGAGGGGACCAAACAGCGAGGATTAAAGAAAAATGGGTAAGGAAGTCGGCCATGCCATTTCGAAGGAACCATCCCGGCATTTGCCTGAAGCGATTGAGGAAAATCACGGAAAAGCTATGTCAGGATGGCCGGGCGCGGGTTCGAGCCGTCGTTCTCCCGAATGCGGATAAGAGAAGGGAAGGAAAAGGATGCAACTTCGTGTAGGCATATAGCCCTTTCTAAATAATCAAAAAATCCCACGATATAAAGTGGCTGTTAAAGTCACAGAATTCTCCGTCACCCTTAGCATATTAAATTTGTAGTTTCGTAGAGTGTCAGACAGTCTTTGCTAGAAACTGATGAGAATTCTGTAATGATTAAAACACCTATATACAGATTGCGCTGTTGACCATGCCCCTCCCACTTTCCTTGGCAGGGTAGACGCGTATGCTTTCGTCACACAAAACAAAATGACTATGGAATGCAGATGTAGACGTATTTGCCTTCAAATAAAACTGTTGTGTTGTGTATGTTGCATGCGTCACCACTGAATTAAGCTCACGACGCAAGTCTAAAATGTGGTGTATATTACTCAAATTTACACAAGAGCCAAACTGATTCCTTGAATAAATCATGTTTCACGAGATAAAACATAACCCATGAATACGGCCATGCTCGACAGTGTTGTACAGTAGCTGTTGTGAAGTTGCAAACTGTGAAGAAGCTTGGTTAGATATACTTTGTAAATATTTGTTATAAATTTAATCTAAAATGCCTTTTATATGATGGAGTTTTGCGTACACTTGTTGTTCATTGCCAACACCGTAGAAACAGCTTATTTGTATAATCCGTAAGCGACAGGGTAAAAGTAACATATACGCTGCCTGACAAAAATAGTTAAGCGCCAAGAATACATGGCCGAATGTTAATGTAACTTCGTACATGTACGCATCTTGGGCAGGTATGTAAATGATTAAATTTGCAATTCTCTGTGACAGGTAGAATGGCCTGTGCATTAGTGTTGCGCTTGTTCAGCGTTGTTACCAGGTATGATCGGGCATATAAAGGGAGCGAACAGCGTCAAATGTTTACTGAACACTGCGAAGGACACAGATATACTGTGTGCCAGTGCCAGGCGTAATTATAGTCTCCTGGCAGTTTGACAGGAGCCTCACTGTGGCTGTCTATAGGACAGCTGGTCGAATACGTTATATGCAGGTTTGTGGGACCGCTGTTGGTCTGCGTGAGAACTTGAGGGCTAGCGTATTCCACGTCGAGTCTCCGACTGACCCTATCTCACCACCACAAGGGAGGACCGCCGTATTGTGCACCAAGCACATCATAGTAACCCTTTGCGTCTGGATTTGCTCTCCGAGCACAAGTAATGAACCCCCTGAAGCATTCAGTGTCGTCCCACGCAACTGGTCGGAGACTCCCAGCAGCTGGACTAGTGAATAGCTGCCCCGTCCATAGGCTGCCATTAACACCCTAACATGTTTGTTAATAGAGACTTAAGAATTTTCTTCCGCCTGTCTCGTAGGTTGGATACCACTAACGTTTCACTAACGCCAAAAGACTAATTGCGTCTTGAAAAAAACATTATTGTTCCTTTATTGTTGTTTCATCCACCTTGTTCCGTCTGATACGGGAGTGGATTTTCAGCAGTACATACAGTCTGCTCTACCGCCAGTCGGTTTAAAATAAACGTGATCTAAGCGAGGTAACAAAGAAGGCTTGACATTTACGGCCTTTTTGTAACACCGCGAGTGGTGCCGTGATCGGGGAGCATGAAATGCCGATGAACGGCGCCGCATCGTGTTCAACCACGAATCGCGGTTCTGCACTGCCCTGGGTGATCATCGCCGGTGACTATGGCAGCGGCGTTGGGAGACAACCCATTCTTCCGGTGGTTCGGAGAGGCACAGTTGTGTTACTCCTGGCGACATGCTTTGTGGACGGCTGGTAGTTAATGAGGCAACTCTGACGGCACAACGGCACCTCACGGACATCCTGCGTCCTCACGTATTACCTATAGTGCGACAGTAGCGTGGTGTCATTTTTCAGACAGACAAGGCTCGCCGAACATGACGCGTTTGTCTATGGACTTTCAGCATGATATTGAAGTACTACTGTGGCCAGGAAGATCCCCATATCTGCCCCCCGGTAGAACACGCGTGGGACCAGCTTGATCATCATCCCTGTCCCATGATATCGAGGACATGGTACAACTCTTCTGGGCCAGCTTGCCTCAGGAGAGCACACAGTGGCTGTATGACACCCCCTTCCCAACAAAATTAATGCAAGCATCCAGGACGTATGGAGTGCAACGTCATACTGATAAGTGGGCTCTTACTGCCAAGTTCTTCGTAAAATTCTCTCGATTTTGTAATCACTTAAATAACGTCAACCTCTATTGTTTCATTCCGTTTCCTTCTAGATGCTTCACCTTTTTTTTATCAGGCAGTGTAGATTAAGGTACACGAAAAATCCTCTTCGTGCGACTTATCGTCCCCGACGTTTGTCTATAGATTCCTAAATCACACAGAATATGAATATTGTTTCCGTTAATTTCTCGATTCTGAAATAAGGCATTCAAGTGCCTAAACTATGGCGTAAATACCCTTATATTCCACGAAGCAGTTTTTCAGGTTAGCTGTTTGTTTCCAGCTGCATTTAGGAAGACGGTGGTCTTTAGATTCTCCTTAGCGCCCCCGCTCGCCAGACAGGAAGGGCGTGTGCCGCCGCGACCCCGCTGCCACCGCCGCCCTCGCCCCCGCCCCCACCCCCGCCGCCGTTAACAAGCGCTAATTTCCCCAGAGTTTTGCGCCGCCTGTATGGCTGGCCGAACCATCGACATCGCTGCACAGCTGCTAGTGTGCCGCTCGCCATCGAAACCATTTTTTCACTTTACTTCGAGAACACATGGACGTCAACAGGTACAGAGATTTTTCTAGGAATGTACAACAGATATTCAACGTACAATATTCCCAATACGCATAATTTTTAAGGTTCACTTAGGCAATAAGGCAAAAATAAATTCTTCATGAACAGCAAAATGTTACAGTTAAACGAGTGGAATGGAAAGTATCGTCCTATCTAAATTCCACACGATTAGTGTCACTTCACTGACGATGTCAAATGGATAAGGTTCAAAATGGTTTTCACATGGCTTCGCGTGTTTCACGCTAGATTTTTTCCTTTGTAAGCGAAAAAAATTTCTGCTGCTAACTCACTAGTTCAAAACAATGACTGTTTTTATGACTTGGTATGTTGCATTACACAGAGAAGTTTTTACTAATTTCTCATTTTCTGTATAAACCTGTGTGTGTGTGTGTGTGTGTGTGTGTGTGTGTGTGTGTGTGTGTGTGTAATAGAATTAACAAGTTCTTATCCAGTGCTTCACACAAAACACAATACGTCAGTGGCAAATTCACACGTTAATAAATACATGTCATAAACAGGTAAATAGTGTTGTTACGTTCCTTTATTATATTTTTAACTCGAGTATTTTATACTGTCCGAGATCAGTGGACAACGTTCGGGGAAAAAATTAAACTCTGATAAAAACAACTCATTCCTGAAGCATCTTTTCCGACTCGTGCGTCACCTTTTCCTATTTTCTTTTACTTTAACCACTCAGGAAGCATTGTAAGGTGCGAGTACATATCCGGTGAATCAGACGATGTATTTAGGAATAACCATTTGACGTCTTATTGATGTCAAAGAGAATTAATTGTCGATCCAAGATTCGTTTGTGTATCCGTGACAAAAGTCTCAAATCTCTAGAGGCATCCAAACTAAGTGTAAGAACTACGAAGACAGCATACATTCAGGTATGATATATGCAGTGTCTGTTCTTTCTGACGTGTCCAAAAGATGAGAACCATTTTGACCCTACTACCACTACGAATGAAGACAAAAAAGAATTACGGTCATTAGCTGTCAGTGGGCATTTATTTATATTAGTGGGGAAAGTTGAAAATTTGTGCCGGATCGGGATTCGAAGCTGGGTCTTCCACTTACTGGTAGTTGCGCCGGCCACTACGCCATCTGGACACAGTAATCACCACAACCGCACGGCCTCCCCTAGCACGCCTCCTGGTCAGACCTAAATTCTCAACTTACGTAATGAGCAGGGGCACTACATCAGTATGTGCTCTGTAAGTTGAGAATTTGGGTCAGACGAGAGGCTGCTAGGGTAGTCCGTGCGGTTGTGGTGACCACAGTGTCCAGATTGCGCAGTAGTTACCGCATCTGCCTAGTAAGCAGGAGACATGGGTTCCGATGGCAGTCTAGCACGAATTTGCAAATTGCCCCACTGATATAAATCAGTTCCTACTGGCAGCTAATGTTATTTAATTCCTTTGTGTCTTGACTCGGGAATGAGTCCCAATCGTCAAGTATCCAACAGCATCAGTCCAGAGACATTTAATGTGTAACGACTACGTAAATGAAACCCAGATGAAGCAGACGACACGGTGACACTTGTCAGAGGAAGACTAAAGAAATGTAATCAAAACACAAAACGTTGCTGGAATTGGAATGTTTTTCGTTCACTGTTATTCAACGAGTAAGTCATCTGTTTAGTAAAAGTACTTAAAGAAAAAAAAAACTTTTGCAACTTGAAAACAAAAATATTTTTGACGGAAAAGGCTGAGAATTCTCTAATCTGACACATTACCGCCCATGAAACGTCGGCGCGCCTCTTAACGACGCAGTAGAATCCTGGCTAAACGCTCCGACGTCTTAACAACGTAATAAATTAAATACGAAGTAATGTGGCTGCGGCTTAAATGTGTAATACAAAATACTCATTTTTTCGTTGCACAAAATACGGCTTTGCAATGATTATGTTTAGTGACTTGCAGTGTAACTCTACGGGACCAGATCAGAATCAAAGAA
Organism: Schistocerca gregaria; assembly: GCF_023897955.1. Taxonomy (NCBI): domain Eukaryota; kingdom Metazoa; phylum Arthropoda; class Insecta; order Orthoptera; family Acrididae; genus Schistocerca; species Schistocerca gregaria. The sequence goes on along the minus strand of NC_064922.1, from coordinate 564,080,135 downwards.
ATTCGGTTTTGAATGTATCCTGTTTAATTTCTGAGTAGCCTGTTTAAGCAAATGACGTGGTAACATAGTAAGCAAAGTGTTGAGAGCCATTTTACCTAAGTCTCGGCAACAAAAAAGTGACAACATGCTGTTTCTGCTCGGCTTCAACAAGATCAGAGTGTCGTCGCTCCTAGAAAACGAAGAGCAAAAACCAAAACAGATTATTTGCCATAGGGTAAAGCTGTATGTCAGACAGTATTCGAGCCCTGTCTGTCATACGATCACGCTTCATGAACCGACTCCAAGATTCAACTTGTCACGGGCTGCCCCTCTGGTCGTAGCTTCGAGACGGCCAGTGCCTGTGTTCGGATGAGTTAAATGGCGAGCAAAGCCCCCAAACGCCTGGTATCCAAATATGATATCTGTTTCTCCATCCACATTTCAACTGTCATACATTATCATAAAGTCTGCACAGAGCAAAGAAATAAAATACACTTAGATGAACAATATCGTTGTAATTATCATCACTACTTGTGAGCGTCCAGTAAACTGAAGCAGTCGATATCTCATCAGAAGAAACATACAATACAGGCATGTCATCACTTCGTATAGCTATGTTCCCGTCCGAAGCAACAAGATATTTTTCGGCTCCGCCTGTCGGCTCAATGCGATGAACCAGGAGATATTACAATATCAGAAAATAAAGGAAATAAACATTCCTGCGTAAAAATTTAAGGCATCCTCAGACCATATAACACTCCAACGGAACACCAATATAGAATACATAAAAACCAACACTGAGAGACAATTGCATTACAATACTCGTTTGATTAACATTACCCCGAAGAAGGGTCAATGTATCCATGTATAGTAAAGTGGATGCAGGAGTATAAAACCTATGAAGAAGAATTACGAAATGTGCATGAGCACGGTGAATAGAGGAACAAAACGTATTTGTATGCGAGGCTTACTGAAAATCTCTCATTACTAAAAGCGAACAGCTTAACGGCATGTTTTGGAATGTTGGGATTAGCCTTGTATGCGGTGCTGCTACTTCAAAACTAACGTACGTTACCAAACAGAATACAGACATCTAAAAATAAGACTAACAGCAAATACCAAATGACAAAGCAATAATGGCTAGCGGACAAATGCAAACGAGTACAAGCAATCAGAGTAGAAGCATGCACGACTACAGGAAAGATAGATGCCGCTTGTAAAAAAAATTACGGTAGCTTTGGAGGAGAAGGGAAGTCTGAAAGGATGAAGAGTAATACAGAAAGACTAGACAAACGAAAAAATAGATCAGTTTGGATTCCAGAGAGATATTGGCCCCAAAGACTTATATTAGTTGAAGGACTGAAGAAAGGCAAACCTATGTTTTTATCAGTTGTGCATATATAAAAAGTTTTTGTCATTGTTTAGTGCATACTCTCATGTAACCTCTGAAGGCAGCAGGGGTAAAACACAAGGAGCGGTAAGATATCTACAGCAAAAACCAGACTGCCGTTAGAATAGTCGAAGGACACAATACTGAGAGAGCTGAGAAAGGAGTTACACAGGGCTGTAGACATTCTATTCAATCTGTACGTTGAGAATGGGTCAAACGAAACGAAAAAGAAATTTGGGAAGGAAGGTAAAGTTCAGGGAGAAGAAATAAAAACTTTGTAAAGTATCCGCCGTAGGGAGCCAAAAAGGGAAGCCCCAGGTGTACAATGGGCACTAAATTTATTTGAATTAAGATGACACAATTTTCCTTCTTGGAAACAAGTCGTAACACAATCAGGACCAAAATAAACTCCTTGTTTGAACACAAACAGTACTTGAGGCAGAGTGCTCACTAATAGTGATCAAACAAAGAGGTCTAAACTGAAGATAAACCTAAACAATTCTTGAGGCAGAGGGCCAATGACAGAAATTGAACATAAATATGACCCGAAGACAAAAGGTCTCTGGAACGAGAGCAAACACAGCTGAAACTATTACTAACTATTACTAACTATTAATGACACAAAGCACTACAAAGACTCACTTTCAAGGTTAAGTCCCCAAAGGTCAGCCCAATATTAAGGTTCGAGCATGACCAAAACATAATCAGGGCTAGTGTATTGCAAATAAAAACAAAGTTCAGAATTGACACAAGTTCTCTCGCAGAAACAGTAACATGAAGCTTTGCGTCATCGTTACGTAGGCTGCAAAGCGATTTCCTGATTGAAGAAATGCATAAGCATTCGGTACCTGGCTCTCTCTGACTGAACTCGCTTCTCAAAAGCCTGTGCATCAGGAGAAGTATAACCGTCGGTATATAGGAAAAAAAAGTCCGTGAGCCAGCGACCTCTGCCGTGGCTTCGCTCGCTGTCTGGTGGATGTATATTGCGTGGAAGCCCTCGAGTGTCGTCTTCATGAAAGTAGGCTGCCCGCATAACTTGAATGTAATATGGTGTGCTGGCAGAGCAGGCATAAGCCGATGATACGCACTTACCGTTTTGCTTATGACATTGTTTAACTCTGGCAGAGACGGCAAAGGACTTTGAAAAGTAGCTGAACGGAATAAACAGTGTCTTGTAAAGACGATCAATAACAAAAGTAAACAAAGCCAATGGAATGCTGTCAAATTAAATCAGACGATGCCAAGAGAAGTGGATTAGGAAATGATACACTGAAAATAGTAAACGTAAACGAGTTTTGTTACTTGGGAACCAAAATTAGTGGCAAATGCCGAATCAGTCAGGTTATAAAACGCACCTGAGCCGTAGCAAGAAGTGAGTTTCTGGAAAATAGAAATTTGTTAACATCTAATAGAATTTTAAATGTTAGGAAGTCTCTACTGGAGGTATTTGTCTGGGTGTAGCCTTGTGCAGAAGTGAACCATGGACAATAAAACGTTTACACAAGGAGCAACAGAAGCTTTCGAAACATGTCATAGAAGACTGCTAAGATCAGATGCACAACAGCCAGACGCCGACCAAAGCGCCGGTAGAGGTCTCTGGCCTCACGGACCATTTTTCTTACGCCGGCCATGCGATAAGAGGCAAGACACACTGTGTCCTCGTGCCGAGAGTTGTACTTCGGCTGGCGAACAGGCTCGGAGAAGCATGTTCACTCCGAGTGAGCTAGGCACCGGATGCTTACGCATTTCTTCAATCAGGAAACCGCTTTGGAACCCACGTAAAGATAACGCAAAGCTCCATGTTACTGTTTCTGCGGGACAGCTTGTGTAAATTCTCGAATTCGTTTTTATTTGAAATACACCGGGCCAGAAGAAATTATTTTGGTCCTGACTGTTAGAACTTGTTTCCAAGAAGGAAAATTGTGTCCTCTTAAGTGAAATAAACTTTGTGTCCATTGAACATCTGGGACTTCCTTTTGTGACGCTCTATGGCGGACATTTTACAAAGTTTTCATTCTTCTCCCTGAGCTTTAATTCCCTTTCCAAATCTCTCCTTCGTTTCGTTTAATCCATTCTCAACGTACAGATTGTACATAATGGCTACAGCCCTGTTTCACTCCTTTCTCAGCTGTCTCCATATTGTGTCCTTTGACCCTTCGAACGGCAATCTCGTTCCTGTACAATATGTAGATATCTCACCGCTCCTTGTATTTTATCCCTGCTGCCTTCAGAATTTATGAGAGTGTATTGCAGTAAAAAATGCCAAAGCTTTCTATATATGTGCACAAGTGATACAAACATAGGTTTCCCTTTGTTCAGTCCATCATCTAAGTTAAGTCTTTGGGATAAATATCTCTCTAGAATCCAAACTGAACTATTTTTTTGTTTGTATAGTTCTTCTGAATTACTCTGTGTCGTTTCGGACTTCCCTTCTCCTCCGATGCTACCGTAATTTTTCTACAAGCGGCAACTATCGTTCCTACAGTCATGCATGCTTCTACTCGTTTGCATTTCTTCCCTAGCCATTATTGCTTTGCCATTTGGTACCTGCTGTCAGTATTATTTTCAGATGTCTGTATTCTGTTTGGTTACATGCGTTACTTATGAAATAACAGCACTGAATACAATGCTAGTCCCAACATTACAACATACGACTTTAATCTGTCCGCGCTTTTAGCAATGAGTGACTTTCTGCAAGCCTCTCATACAAATATGTTTTATTCCGCTATTCACCTTGCGCTTGGTCATTTCTCAATTCTTTCTCATTATAATATGATACGGTATTATATTCCTGCATGCAGGTTAGTATACATTGATACACTGATCCTTTGGAGTATTGTTAATTAAATTCATGGCTTCTCACGAAGTATCTAGGCTATCATATATGTAATTCAAGTATCTGATAGTAGAGAAGTACTGAATCTAAATGAGTAGAAAATATCTACATGGCACAACATAACTACAGCGAGGGGGTCCAAATGGATGTAGTTTTGTCGTTTGTAACTATTAGACAGAGACAAGGATACTTCCATATGTTAGAGACTAGTGTGGCAAGCTGCATTACCAGTCTTCAGACTGTGAACAACTACAACATTACCACCATCGTCAGAAGCTAAATTTGGGATACAAATGGATTACTACATAATAAATAAAAGGCGTGTTACAAAGTAATTAAGGTAACAGCTGAAATTAACCTGCATGAAGTAAAGCAAGTTGTCAATGGTGAAAGTGCAGGACTTGAGGTTCTCATGTGATACCAATGTAGTGATAGCTATGGCTATGTGTATTTATATAATGTAAGAAATAACCCTGCAACACCGTATCACTAGTGAAGTACGATCTTTTGTAACAGAAAAATGAATTTGTTCACCATATTCTCGCTGCAAAATCTTACTGTAGCCTGTGAGTCCTTGTATGTTTCTCGTGGTTCTGAATATTGGTGTGATAGGTATATTGTTGTGATAGGTATCACCGTGGAACATGCAACTGTTCTCTTGAAGCAAAAAAAAAAAAAAAAAAAAAAAAAAAAAAAAAAAAAAAAAAAAAAAAATCAAAGCATATACTGAAATACTACAATTTATACGTTTATCAGTTACTGTTAATTGTGTAAGATTATATAAGCTTTGTAATGAAAATATTTGTTTGTAATAATATTTGAAAAGCTTATTTCTTTTTTCATTCATTCCACTATATTTCACTATGTCATAAAAAATGAAGTCATCACTTTCTTTCGCGAAAAAAATAGAAAAAGAAAAAACCCACCACATACGAATGAATTTGAACACGGGGTGCCAGAATTCGAAACTGTGCTCGTAACAGCTCCTAACCGTCTCCCTCTGTTGTACGCCGAGTCCCGTCGAAACTTCGTCCGTTATTTTCTCGGAATTATCGAGTGTTGCCACATTAGCAAAATAGGTGCCATTTATTTTCACCCTGAGACGTTTCGACTGCGTCAAAGAGCGACTTATGGAGGGATCAACTTACACACACACACACACACACACACACACACACACACACACACACACACACACACACACACACACACAGAGAAGCTAGGTTTACACACTGAGCCTGGTGCAAACTTAATTTTATCATTATCGTCAAAACAGAGAACTTTGTCTGTCCCTAACGGCATCACTGCCAAAGGAAGTGGTCATTCACTAACAGAGACAAAACCCACAACATCTAGCACGTTAAGTTCAACTGTCAGGTTTTCAAAACTTTTCACGCAACGGTGTGTGGCGAGGTACGTTAGTATGTTGAAATGAAAAACATGAAAACGGAGAAAGATCACCAAAGAAGAGCATAGAACTGTCGGAGAGCAGAAAATATATTCTGTTATATGATTACTGTGTCACGGCGTGCACTCTACCAAACAAGCAGTTGAGCTGTAACGGCTGCATGCCAGATGGAACGCACTTCTACCGCCAGACGGGAACCAAAGTTAGGACAATTTATTACCTACGGCATGTAACCCTGCTCCCTCCAGCCCTCCCCCCTTCCCCCATCAAGTGACACATTCCCGCCACTCAACGAAAACTCAATAAAAAATAAAAATAAAACTCTACATGTCATATTTACAACACCCTCTGCCATAAATCAACAGTATCGAAATGAAATGACAACGCGGTTACAGAAGTTATCATAAATGCATTAGTTGAATTTCTTTTTTATTTTAGGGTCGTAGTTGGACTGAAAACTATTTTGATTAACATGTAGTGACACTTTGTGACATTAACGAGGAATGATTTACACTTACGAGGGCGTGCTGAAAAGTAACGCCTCTGAATTCTTTTATGTGAAGGTTCTTCAGCTTTTTCTAGATTATACATGTTTAGTCTTCATGTCTACGCTGTGACGCTAGAGGGCTCCGAATTGTAGGGTGTAATACGGCGGTGTGTAACTGAACTGTGTCGGTGGTCTGAGAAACAGCGCGCTGTAATCGAGTTCCGAATTAGATGAGTTCGTCCATGCGTGGAGCACACTCTGCTTCAGCATGACAATGCCACACCACGCTCGAGCGCAACGACGTCTGCAACAATCCGCCGCCGTGGGTTCCGTGTCAACGATCATCCTTCACGGAGTCCCCAATTGGCCCTTTCCAATTTTCATCAGTTTGTGGAACTAAACGAACACTTTCGAGGACTTCACTTTGGTAGTGACGAAGCGGTACAAGCATAAAATCGGGACTTATCTGACCAGGCAACCGTTTTCCAGTTGTCGAGGGTCGAACCGATACGGTCACGAGCCCAGGAGAGGCATTGCAGGCAACGTCGTGCTGTTAGTAAAGGCACTCGCGCCGATCGTCTGCTACCACAGCTCATTAACGGCGAATTTCGCAACACTGTCCTAAGGGATACGTTCGTCGAACGTCCCACATTGATTTCTGTGGTTATTTCACGCTATACTGCTTGTCTGTGGAACTGTACGAAGATTATAGGGACTTTATATATTACTGCATAGTACGTTGTTAAAGGGGTACGCCTGGGACGATTTTTTCGATTTAAAACTCGCTACTTTTGAATTTGTGAAGGAAAAGAAGTGTAAGAATGAGAAGTAGAACACCCGGAATGGACTGCAAACCTCGCATTTTAAGTGGACGAGACTGCATGCTGCCCACAGTAAGACATTGCAACGCGAGAAACCACTTCTTTCTGATTTGATGGGGATGCATTAAAAAACAAAATAGCTTTTCGTATGAGACATTCTGACGAACACAGTTCAGATCCCAAAGTTCACTGCCCCTAAAGACACCGCGACGTTTGAAGAATTCATTGTGGCCTTGAAAGGATACTTTCTTAAACGTTTTAAGGTTACTGCCAAGCTTACATATGATTTCGATATGTTTGCCTTTCAGTGGTAAGGACCCCTGTGCATGTGCAAATGTAAATGTAAATGATTGTCCTGCAAGGTAATTCCCGTTTTCATGACCAATCGTTTTACGTTACCTACGTCCAGTACGATTACACTGCTTTCCTTAGATAGTTTCCACGTCTCCATAATGACGTTGCAAAAGTCCTGAAACATTTCGATCGATTTATATGCGTGAAGGATATTTTTACGTGACATCTTGAGTACGAAAATCTGTCAAATTGTCTGCGTTTGTCAACAAGTTTACCAAATATAGCTTATATTATGTCGTCAGTGTGCCAAGAATTATTAAATAATCTGACAATTTGTTTTGTTCGTGATCCATGTTTTTCAGAAATATGAAATACAAAACGAGGTCGTACGTAGTGCGACTCTACTTCTATTTAAATTGGGTGCGTTTGCAGTTTCCCGTTGTCCTCCCTCCAATCGTTCTGATAGCGTACCATGGCAGTGAGAGAAATGTGCAGCGGCCGCACGGTGCGTGAGCGAAATCTTAGCCGCCCCTCCTGTAGAATGTTCGCCTCTGCTGACGGGGCCAGAACCTCACCTCTGCTTGCACCGCTCCATAACTATCGAAGTGGAGTCCTCGAAGGCGTTTTTTAAGTTTTGGAAACAGATGAAAATCAGATGGGGTCAAGTTGGGACGGTACAGAAGATGATCGATGACACAGAACCCAAGGCGTAGGATTGTTGGACACGTCACAGCGCGCATGTGTCATCCGGCATTGTCGTGTAGGAGGATAGGGTGCTTCATGTGTAGACGAAATCTTCGAATTCGAAACTCAATTACAGAATGCTGTTTCTCACTCACGAACATAATTACGGTACAGAAAGCCATGCTACATGCCACAATTCGTAGCCATCTACCACCAGAAGGCCACAAATACGTAGACACGAAGAATAACTATGTAGAATGTTAATAACGTTTGTTTTATTCAAAAATCTTTAAGAGTTTACGTATAAAGAAATCCGAGGCATTACTTTCCAGCACTACCTCATTATTAAAACTTAATGTCTGCCACTCGTCGATGTAGAATTGCTACGGACGATAATGAACATCCGTGTACCGTACCTAACATTACAACCAACAGATTACAGATACAGCGTTAGTAAGTTACTTCATTTTCATACTGAGAACCTACTAGCTTCGGCAACGTAACATGCGTGTGCCACTAGAAGTGTAACTCACCATCAAAGTCTCTGATTTGGTGGACGGGACTCACCTGACGTTCTCGTGCTTCTGGATGTAAATCTTGTGAAACTGGCCCTCCACTGGAGAGATGATGTCCGCTTTCATCTCCATGGCGACGTGCTGTGGCAGCACCGACAGTAGCAGCCGCTCCTGCAAATGAAACCGTTGATGTCGGGGGAAAACGCGGGATCAGGGAGGCAAGACAATACACAGGGGCCACCAGTGTGGCGTTAATAAGACACACAGACTGCCGAAAGACGTCCATCTGGTTGTAGTGGACTGCAGTTATATTTTACTGTAAGTGATAAAGCGTAACAGTAGGTGACCTATCATCAGAAAGTTAACCATGGTCGCCTCATACATTTGTTTGTAAATAACTTACAGGCCATCAGACATGGCTGCGGGTATTTTTGTTTCGTCATTACAACTATAACAAAATGCGAGTTTTTCACAACAGACGCGTTTCGCTTTATTGCAGTAAAGCAACATCAGTTGCCTATAATTAACAGTATTTACAATTTGATTTCTTTTTTAGAACGAAAAACAACTGTTGGCAAACTGTTGGTTTCTACTTACTCTACATCAAATGCCGTCTGCTAACACGTCTTTGGTTTCATTCTTCATTAGGCTCTGATACTTGGGGTCTACTTTTTCACTGCTTTGCTGAACGCTGCATTTTTTTTACGTTTTACACAGCACTCATTTTAGTGCACCACTGTCCACTGTTTATTTGTATACTACTAAGTGTGTACCACCGACATTGCCGCTAGTCCTTTTCTCTGTAGTTAATTAGGTTGGGGGGAAAGCGGGAGGAGCGAAGATAAATGGACATAAGTGCATGATGGATAATGAGTTGGAGGAAAAGGTGAGGAGCAAGATATAAAATGGAATTGATGGGAGTAATGGTGGTAGAGTGGGAGAGAGTGGAGAATGGAAAAGGCCCTTTTCTTTTTCCATGTGATTCCTGAAGTATTTTATATAGTGTCTATTCAAAAATTAATTTGGTCATTGAGCAACAGTTTATTTTGTGTTGGTGCTTTCCGCATACGGAAATTTTCTTCAAATGGTAGGTCGTCTCTATCTTTAATAAGTCCTGTAAAGTTCATATCTCTTTCAATAGTTCTTGGTCTGCGGGATTTCTGCTTTAGAAGGTACGCAAATGTTGAATGGTTTGAACGTATTTCAGTGCTGTGATGCGTTCTCTGAAGACAATCTGAAACAGGAATACCACACACCAAGCACTATTGCTCGGTAGACAGGCGATGTCAAACCTTGACAAGGTTATAAGGTCCAGAGACGTAACAGTAGCAACAAGGATCTACATCTACATCTACATGACTACTCTGCAATTCACATTTAAGTGCTTGGCAGAGGGTTCATCGAACCACAATCATACTATCTCTCTACTATTCCACTCCCGAACAGCGCGCGGGAAAAACGAACACCTAAACCTTTCTGTTCGAGCTCTGATTTCTCTTATTTTATTTTGATGATCATTCCTACCTATGTAGGTTGGGCTCAACAAAATATTTTCGCATTCGGAAGAGAAAGTTGGTGACTGAAATTTCGTAAAAAGGTCTCGCCGCGACGAAAAACGTCTATGCTGTAATGACTTCCATCCCAACTCGTGTATCATATCTGCCACACTCTCTCCCCTATAACGCGATAATACAAAACGAGCTGCCTATTGTGAGGGCTATGGTCTTTCCAGTTGTGACGTATGGATGTGAGACCTGGACCATTAGAAAGGCTGAACGGCGAAGAATTGACTCCTTCGAATTGTGGTGTTGAAGGAAACTTCCAGTTCCATGGACTGCAAAGAGAACCAACAGATCAATATTGGAGCAAATAAAACTAGATTTCTCCGTGGAAGGTCTAATGTTAAAACAAAAGCTGACCTACTTTGGACACACAATGCGAAGGCATGAATAACTTTAAAAAAAAAAAAAACATTAATGCTGGGGAAGATTGAAGGAACTAGAATAAGAGGACGTCAGAGGATGAGATGAATCTATGGCATCACAGAAGCAATGTGTTCCTATCTGGAAGGTCTACGGGAGAAAGTGCAAGACAGGAAAAAGTGGCGTGATCTGGTTCATGGGGTTACAAAGAGTCGGAACCGACTAGATGAATAGATAGATAGATATACTTTCACTGATCATCTATTCACCGATTCATGCAAAGAATACTTGGCAATCGACAGTATCCTGCAATACCACTTTACAACCTAGATAATATGGCGTAAATGTTTAAATTTTACAAACATACTATACCCGAACCGACTGTAGAGCATTACTAAAGTACTGTTCAAAAGAATTAATGGATCACTTTTTTATATATTTTCCCCTCCTTGGGATGCCGAAGTTTGAAATTTGGCTCAAAGGTGCCTACAACTTATTTCTGTAATGGCGCCCAGCGACATCACCTTAGAGCTTGGTGACACTTTGAACAGCAAGGTGTCGGTACATGCAAAATAAAGGCCAGAGGTCAGAAGTTCGACCTTAACTATATCTCGCCCCCCCCCCCCCCCCCCCCCCTCCTTTTCTCTTGTCGCCTCAGCAATGGAGGTCACAATCGAGACGCCAAGCATTGAAATCACGCAATTTTCCTATGTGTGCTCAAGGAAAACATTTCAGACACACCGACGGCCAGAATCGACATAGAAAGGCCTCACGAGGTGGCATAAAGGGCGTAGATTAAACCACCCCTTCCCTTGGGGCGTTCGTTATACACACATTTCACGGTTGAAAACGACAGTTTGCAATGCGATGTGCAACAGAACAACTTTTTCAAGGCCTTTGACAGTGCTGGTACTTCCATCACCGCACCCTCCCCTTAAACGATTCATCTACTCTCCAAGGAAATTATGGGGTTGCAATCTCACTGAATGTTATATGACGGCTTTGGAGTGTAGCGCGACCGCAATTTGTTGTATACAGCAATTCTAGCGGTCGTTAAAAACCATTCGATGAAATCTGGGGCAGCACCTCCGTGCCGTGTCTATCGAGGGGGGGGGGGGGGGGCGGGGGTAGGGGGGGGGGGGGGGGGGCGGCGGCGACTACTACATGACACATACAACGATAAAACGGAAAGAAAACTTAACGCTTCCTACATCTGAGTGGCACTATACTGCTGATCTAGCGTTTGCTTGCGGGGATGCGAAATTTGAGGCTCTTTCATGGGTATTCTGAGCGGTGGAGTGACTAATTTGTTTTTCTTAGCCATCCTTAAAAAACAGCTTGAAACTTAAAAAAAAGCTGGCATCCATCACAGAGGAGTCAAAAGAAAGGAGTGAGATGTGCTTAAGGAAGTGGAGGGGAGGGGGGGTGGCAGCAATATGACGAACTTCCCGTCGTTTAAAACATTCAGTGTGGTTTTGGACATAATTACGGTGAAATTTTGTGGCATCTGCCACGTTACACCTAATATTATCTTCTGAGTTGTTACTTTTTCTTTCGCCTGTGTCAATACCTTGCCATTTGAAGCGTTACTGAGACCTAGGATTACGTCGCAGAGCGCCGTGTTTTCCCATCATTACAGAGGAAGATTGTAGGCATCGTTCACCAAAATTTCACACCTCTGCGTCAAATAGGTGGAAATGGCGGAGTTTCAAAAATTGACACTTGTTTTGCAGAGTGTTGAAAACAATGATTTTGGTTGTGGAATCTGTGTATCCCAGGGATGATCAAGAATGCAGCTTGTGAATCGTGCCCTGGCTCGGATGCCACAAAGCTCAGCTTGGTTACTCGCTTTCCCCACCACTACGCCACGCTGTCTGAGGGGGATGAGGGGGAAATTGTTGATGCGCCGTATTTAGATGGGAATGCAGTCGCTCTGCATACGACAACATAAATCACAAACGACACAAATTCTCAGTATTATTTAACATTTTTGGTGTGCCATAGACATAATTTTACCTGTTATAAAGGGCCGGTATACAGATAGGAAGTTTTACAAATTTTCGCGCTAAGGTTGCCAAGTAATCGCGACTTGTTTAGTTACATAAAGGAAAAAAGGTCTTTCACACACATATGCCGAATGAAATATTGTAGCAGTTTTGCAACCTGATTATGGAGACGTCGAATCTCTACCTGAGGAATACAATGAAGATGTGTTGGGCAGTTTTAATGTATAAGGATACGTCTTTGAAACGGGAATTGCATTGCAGAAAAATCAGTTCCATCTACACATGTACAGGAGCGCTTTCAACTGAAACAGCAACAAATGTAAAACTGGCAGCGTCCTCCAAATGTCTAGAAAACTATCATTGCAATTCTTTGAAGGTCGCAATGAATCCTTCAAATTTCGGGTATTCTTTAATAACAGTGGGGTTAGGGAACTAGACTGTGTTTGTGCAAATTTGCCCTTCTACAATGCGAAAAAATGGCTCTGAGCACTATGCGACTTAACTTCTGAGGTCATTAGTCACTCAGAACTAATTAAACCTAACTAACCTAAGGACATCACACACATCCATGACCGAGGAAGGATTCGAACCTGCGACCGTAGCGGTCGCTCGGCTCCAGAGTGCAGGGCCTAGAACAGCACGGTCACTCCGGCCTGCTCTACAATGCGATTTTCTTTTTAAATGCTTACCCATAAAATCAGAAGAAAAGTTATTTCCCACCTTGCAATGTCTTACTGCGGGCAGTGTGCAAGCAAGTCGATTTAAAACGAGAGTTCTGTAGTCCATTCAGGATGTTCTAATTTTCGTTCCTGCAGACCGTTCTCCTTCATAAATTTTCAACAATAGTGGATTTTTAATGGAAAAATCATTCCAGTCATACCCCTTGACTTAACCAACATACTCTGCAATAATATCTTTATTTACTTTCAATAACTTTCTTTTGTCTCGGAAACACTTTCTCAACAGACTTATGCGTTTCGACTTTCCGTCATTTTCAAAGGCAGTGTTGCGTTAGTACAAGTGTACTTGTCTCGTGATCAAGAATGTTGATGTGATACATCTAAGTAAAAGTTTTGTGACTAACGTAAAACTGCCTTTGAAAATGACGGAAAATCGAAACGCGTAAAACGCGTCGCCTCACAGCATTTTCATACATATTACAGCTAATATCTAAATTCTCCACACTCTTCATTCTATCCCGTGGACAACTGTTCCAACTGACATTGGAATAATGCATGTCTCTTCACAAATTTTACAATTCGAACGACCATTTTCTTCACGTGCTCCATACCTGAAAATTTAGCACAAAGTGATTCTTGATGTACCGAACCAAAATCTCATCTGTCGATCGTTTGTACTCTTTTGTTCTTGTCAACTACATTTTTAAATTCGTTCTGCATGGTTTCGTAATGTCTGTTCATAGCAGTACCTGTCAATTATGCGACTGCACAATGGGTATAGAACTCTCATCCCTCTCTTTTGTCATTTCCACTAGATGTGTCCTCAGCACAACTGAAGAAGTCTTAAAGGCGAAGGTTCGACACATCCTATATTAATATCCTTTTCTTTCAGGAGCGCTAGTTCTGCCGGGTCTGCAGGAGACCTTCTGTAAAGTTTGGAAGGTCAGCCGGCACGGTAGCTCAGCGTGTTCAGTCAGAGAGCCGGTTGGTCTCTGTAATAAAAAACTGAGTGGAAGGATCAACCACCGAACTTACAGGATGTCTTGCTACGTCCGCAACGACCAAAAACACAACGATCGATTAAAAAAAAAAAGTTGGTAGAGCACTTTCCCGAGAAAGACAAAGGTCCCGAGTTCGAGTCTAGGTCCGGCACACTGTTTTAATCTGCCAGGAAGTTTCATATCAGAGTACAATCCGCTGCAGAATGAAAATCTCATTGAGTGTAAAACATAGTACACTATCAGGAGTAACAGTCCGTCGCCGCCGGCCTGTGTGGCCGAGCGGTTCTAGGCGCTTCAGTCTGAAACCCCGCAACCCCTACGGTCGCAGGTTCGAATCCTGCCTCGGGCATGGATGTGTGTGATGTCCTTAGGTTAGTTAGGTTTAAGTAGTTCTAAGTCCTAGGGGACTGATGACCACAGATGTTAAGTGCCATAGTGCTCAGAGCCATTTGAACCTTTTCTTAGTCCGTCGTCGTTTATTACGGCATGCATTATGTGCTTGTCGTCCACTTCCCTGCCCACCTTTGACGACTGTGCAGAAACAGGCTAGAAGCCAATGGCGTATGGAATGATGTCACTGGGGACAAGACTAGCATCAGATACTGTTTTCGGACGAATCCAGTTTCTGTTTGTTTGAAAATGATGGACGTATTTTGGTTCGCCGCAGACAGGGGGAGGCGATCACAGTGACTGCATTCACACAATACATACAGCGGCAACTCGATGCCTTATAGTGCGGGGTGATATTGGGTACAATCACAAGCCACAGTTGGTTCGTGTCCAGTGTACTGTGACCAGTGTGAACTACGACCTGCACAACAAGCCAGACGCCATTTTTCAGCAAGACAATGCGCGACCACATATTGGTGCACCAACACGTATCTATTTGGTGTCTCAGTATGTCAGATCACCAGACTTGTAGCTAATCGGAAACTTGTGGAATATGGTAAAACGACAGATGCAGCGCTCTGACCCAGTGCCAACCACAACAGATAAACTTTGGAACCAGTGAATGCAGCATGGATGGCTATACCACAGGACGCCATTCGCCCCTTATACGTGTTGATGCCTTCTTCCATGGAAGAAGTTATCAGGGCCCATGGCGGACCCTATGCCTACTACGCAAAAGGACATATGTTGAATCGAGGTGACTGAAATGATAAGGGCCGCGTGTGATTAGGCGAGCGGTCTAGGGCGCTGCAATCATGGACTGTGCGGCTGGTCTCGGCGAAGGTTGGAGTCCTCCCTCGGGCATGGATGTGTGTGTTTGTTGTTAGGGTAATTTAGGTTAAGTAGTGTGTAAGCTTAGGGACTGATGAGTTTAGCAGTTAAGTTCCATAAGATTTCACACACATTTGAACTTTTTGTTTTTAAATGCTAATCATTTCTGCAGAACATACTAATGTCCTTTGAATATGAACGTCCTATCTCTACTTATTCAAGGTATTCTGTTTTTTTTTCTGAGGATGAGTGTATCTTCAACAAAGTGAGCTGGTTTCCGTTTAACAGCATTTGAATGGTTAACTATAGTGTGTAATTGATCTATTTGCGTGAGGTATTTTAAAAACTGTTTCGCGCCCAACATACTATGAACAAGCTCTTAGCAATAAAAAGCAGGATGATGAATTAGCACCTGCGCATAGAGCAATTTTAATCGTTAGTTTGAGCACTAGGAGCAGCAGCTTTAAAAACTTACTGCTTTTCGTAGAATAACCATCCTTTTGTTGTCTAAAAATAAACCTCTTCGTGATAGTAAAAAAATGGATTCTGGGCGTGTACCGTTGCCAGAATGAATTAAAAAATTAGCAGCAAAATATTCCGAATGATAATTCGAACTGTAGTGTGAGAGGTTTTACCACCTACGCTGACATTAAACAGCATGTTCTTCTTACAAAACAGTGAAGAATGTAGTTAAAACCAAATAAATTCTAATTGCACGATGTCATATTCCACACTAGAGCGGAAACGCTAAAGTAGTTTGTAAATGTCGTTGCTTTGATTACTACTCTCGCAACTCCCTTTAGAGCCTCCCATTCTCTCAGGATATTTCTGATATTAACCCTGGCTCCTGCTTTCTGATCTTATTTCATTGGGGATTTTTTTTAAATCATATTTGTGACTGGCATGTGTGTTGTGCTTTTCGTCTGGGTTGACGTATGGTGCTAAAAAAATACAAATAAATAAAACAGAAAAACATAAAATAACATTCACGATTAAATCAAAAGAACCAATTTCAGTTTATAGAGTTTTGGTAGCCTGCCGTTCATACACTTTATCACAAAGTGGCCAAAGCAGCATAATTCTGAAAGTCAAACTCGAGCGTGAATGATACTGTTTTGTTTTTGGTGTCGCTATTAAAAAAAGGAGAATGTGACTTTCGAATATACAGTCTTTATTGTACTATCGTCAGGATCAATTAAACTTATTGTGGTCACCTGGGAAATGCATAACGAAGCACGATGCTACAGAAACAAGATTTATCATAATTACGAGGGCGTGCTGAAACGTAATGCTTTCGATTTTTATGCGAAAACTCTTTAAGGTTACTAAATAAAACAAACATTATAATATTTCTACATCTTATATCGTAACACAGGTACTGTGGTGACGAACGCATTTCTCTCAACGAGAGACCAGTCTGTTGATACTATTACTGCAGATTGAATTTGTTGACGGAGCCAAAAATATCGCTTCTGTTTGCACCGCTTCATCATCATCAAAGTGAAATCCTGGAAGATTTCCTTTAAATTTTGGAAACACTTGATAATCAGATGGGGGAAAGTCGGAACTGTATGACGATGACAGGGCACCCAAGGCGTCGGACTGATGCAGATGGCGCAGCGCTCTAAGTGGTGTGGCACTGTCATTGTAGAAGAAGTGTGTGCTTCGTGTGCAGACGGTCAGAAACTCAAACACATCCTGAAATCAGTAGTGACTTGCAACCGCACATTCTTAATTATGTCGCCAACGGCTCATTAGTAGATCGATGTTCCCTGGAACATTTCTCTTTTATTATCGTATATTTTCACCCGTCTCGGTTTTCAATATTACTTATGACACACGCTGTATACACAAGTCATCGAAGTGTCCGTTGCCATCATCTGATTTGGAGCAATGTTCAACTTTTCCATGCCATTACAAGCTGTTCGAAAGACATTTGCTGACCGTGTATACCTTGGCGTCAGCTGTGTTAAGTATAGATACACTACCTTTTAGTGATGCGAAGATATGTGACGGGCTAATAGATAGTGTATCTATACGTAACACATTTGATACCAAGATATTCGCAGTCAGCGAAGTTATTTCGAATTAATTTCGGAACGCTGCCAATCGTCGTCAGAGTCATTTCATCCAGACTGCAAGTTAATACATGTCATACAGTTGCTTACAGCTGTACTGTGGGGGGTAAGTAGTACAACCTTATTTGAGGAGGTCTCTTCTTTTATTAATCTTTGCGACGTCACATTTATTTCATATTCATAATCCAACTTAGCTACAGGGCAACGTCAAATGCAACACCGCTAATAAGGAAGCAACCAGAAATCTGAAGGTGTTTAGTGCCAACCGTTCCAAATGATTGGGAAAATGGGCAGTTCTGTCCCTTTTTCAAGAACCGTCGTCTAACAGACGCACACAATAGACCTAAATCACTGATGTCAGTCTCTTAGAATTTCAGAGCATGTTTTATGTTCACAAATCATGACCTTCCTGAAGACCGAAAATCGCCTCTGAAGTGATCAACGTGGATTCCACAAACATCGACCGCTCGCTCTGTTCGTCCGCGAGAACAATAAGGCAGTAGAAACCGGCAGTCGCGATGATGAACACTCAGTTCAGCGGAAAGTGGTAGAAGAGAGGCCTACCCTACCAGAATATGGTTTGATTCGAACTCATGTGGAAGCTTACCAAGAATCGCCCTTCCCGAGCACAATTCGTTACTGGAACAGGAAAGGGTGAGAGCGGGAGGACGGAGTTACACAACCTGACCTCTGGTCACACTGTATGGTGGCTTGCTGTGTGTAGATGTGATGATGTTCTCGTGTTTGCAGCCAGATCTTCAAGTGAAGTTAACACAGTATTTCGCGGCAGGACGAATGGTTGCGATCTTCAGGTGTGACGCTGGAGCCAGCATCCCTACTTCATGGCAGGTTTGCAAACCTACGCATACTTACCAGTGTCTTCAAGCGACTGGTCGTCACCCAAAGCTTGACAGGTAACTAAGTTCAGTTTGAAAATAAACCGATAAAGTTTGTCCTTAACAACTCCACCTATTGAATAGACTATTTCTATCTACCCGTGGCGGTCAGGCATTATTAATTCATGTATGCGTTTAAGAAAGATTGTAAATGGTCAGGATGTCACCACAGTTAGACATACGTACATCGACAGTCGAAAAAACTGCCATGACTAATTATTCCTGGCGTATAAGCGCTGTAACTACTGTGGCAGCTTGAATTAACAACTTTAAACCAATGACGTGCGTTCGGCAGCCAGTTGTGAGTAGGCGTTCTTAAGCAGAGGAACTGTGGCCGTAGTGTCAAAATCGCAATGAAGCAAAATCTTCGCCTCAAGTGTGTAAGACATCCTCCAGACTATAAATTAAAGGTATTCGCAATTGCGAATATGGATAATCATCAGCTGTAGAATGGAAAGACGAACTTCGCATCGTAATTAAGAATAACATAGGCACTGCAATATCGTATCGTATCGTATCCTCGCACTGCAATATCGTATCGTATCCTCCAGACCATCTCGAAGAAGAGAAAATTGTGCGTAAATTATGTACTTCACGCGTTGATTCTCGCACAAACACAACGACGCTTGGACGCCTGGGGTGACTTGACTGAAACGTAGACAATTCTTTTCTGTATAGAAATCGTCACGAGTGACGAATATGCACCTAAAATAAAACGACCAAGTGCAGAAATTCACACGAAGGAACAGAGCTTTGACGAAGTTAACCAATGTGACGCGCGTGTTGGACAAAGTACTACAGAAGGACTTTCGTGACAGTTTCACAAGACTGTATGAACGTTCTGTGCGTTATGTGCAGTCAGGGGAGACGCTAGCATTAAAACCACCCTCTTGATTTTTCTCTACTTCACATTAATCCAGTCTCGAAATTTGTTGGGGTATGAATGCGTAATACGAATGGAAATCAACTTCATTACTATTTGTTGTAAAAACTATGTAAATAACTACGTAACTAGTCGTAACAACGCCTAGGGGTCCTTAGGACCCAATCTGAAGAGCGCATTCCACTTCTGATACGAAAAGCTTCTGGCAGAAAACTGAAGACCTGAAGAGTGTATTTAAACAGAAAACGGATTATGTGGGCAGCAGATCCGTCGTGCCTTGGAGTTCAGATCATAACGGCAAGTAAAGCAAGATGAATCTACATCAGTTTCTTTCCTAACATATGCTGGGAGAGCGTCATCTAAAACAGGGAGAATTTTATGAAGTTTAATATCAAGACTGTGTTTCGTCCGCCAGCCAAATTAGTGTCCTTTTCGATTGTGTTAAAGATGATCTGGGGCAAAGGAAGTTGTTTATAATATTCCGTAACACTGTGAAAAGGCAAACATTGGTCAAAGTATGCATAATTTCAGGAAAGATGTATGTAAGATCGCCACCACACATGATTACAACATCCCGAAAAAGCCGCGTGAGAAGGAGATTCAGTTGGTTGTTGCCACCTCTCATTATAGGTACACTGTCCTGAAGTAATCTATTGAAATTAGATTGGCAGATAACTTTATTAATAGGGATAAGGGGTGTCCTCTGAGCGAGGCGTGGAAACGTGTGCTGGCCAGCATTAAACACGACATTCTTCGATTCAATCGGCAGAAGATTTTGAGGATTAGTTTTTTTTTCAGTTTATTGGCTTTCGAGCCGTGACCATGCAGCTAGAACAATAGTAATGTTAATTATGACGATACGAAAGTAATGACAACACCACACCCTGTCTCCGAGCGGTGAAAATCTCCGACCTGATCGGGAATCGAACCCAGACCCCTTCGCTTAGCAACCTGCGCGCTGACAGCGCAGCTACCGAGGCGGGCATAGGATGATTAGAGACGACAGCGATACCTCCCTTTTGTTTGCCTTCGCCACCGGCAGCGCTACTTCTAGCCTGTAAGTGGGGGAGGAGGGTGGGTAGCATTTCTAGGCACTTGGCACGTGTCCTACAAAGCAGCGCAATCTCCGACGTGGCATCAGTTCGACGAAACTCATTAACAATAACGTCTCACTCGCAGATACCGCTCAGCTGCGACGTCGAAATACTATGTCACTTTGCGTTTTGAGGCCGGACAGCAAACTCGAGAAGAGTATCAAACGTATGTCTCCGAGATAGCTTACGAAGTCACATATAAGTGTGTTTGTAGAAGTACTTGTAAAACATCAAAAGAAGCTATTTCTTCGGAAGAATGACAGTAATGAAGATAATGGAACAAAGAATCCGCTTGGCTGTTTCGATGAGGCACAGGCAGTGCGCTTCCATCGAACGAACACTCACCAGCTTTTCGTTCTCGTCTTCCATCTCGAGGCGGGCAGCGATGCAATTTCTGGTGTCGAGGAAGGCCTTGCGCTGCGCGTGCTCCATCAGGTTGTGCATGAAGATGCCCACCACGTTCACGCACAGGAACACGATCATGTTCGCCGTCAGCTGAAACATCGACAGAGAAGGACCGTTAACCCACTGCTCTGAACAATCTATCAAAGTACAATCAGTCCCGTACACGACGGAAAGTGTTAACGCCAGCATGGGGGAAAGTAAATATGTAAAACTATATTATTCAAAATTCCTGTGGGTGCACAGTGATCAGAACCGAAGTTGTAAATCGCATGTTATAGACCTTTTCAAACGTTTGAGCTGCTCATGAAAACATTAGAAATTTGGATTACTTTTCGTACTTGCATTGACTAATGTCACACAGAATAAGTTTCTGGGGCGACAGGCATTTGAATGTGGTGGTACAGGAGAATGCTAAACATCAGATTGGAAAGTAACGAAGATGTACTGAACCAAACTTGGGAAAAAAGTTATTTAAAGCAGAACTTCACAAAAGAAGATATCGGTTGGTAGGGTACCTTGTGACGCATTAAGGAATGGGCAATTTGTTAATCAAAGAAAGTGTGAGGGCTACAAGTTTCCGTAGTCATGTGGGGATGAAGACGCTTGCACAGAAGTACTGTGGACAATCGCATCAAACCAGTATTTGGACTAAACACAACAACAAATGACATACAAAATTACTTTTATTTTACACTGTAGACATATTAGATTTCGTTTCCTGTCTAACACAATGCAACGCTGCCGTTGCAGTAAAGAATAAAGAGAAAGGGTCGTCTGGGATTGTCGACTGGGAGACCGTGAGGAGTGGGCACAGCTGGCTAATCGGGAAAGGTTTCCCCTCCACCGTACACAACGGCCCAGTTCCCAGCGGTGTGTCAAAGTTATCGGAAGTGAAAAATACTTAACTGTAACGGATATGTGTACAGTGTGGCGTCATATTTGCTGAAGACGAGAGAAGGCAGAGGATGGAAACCCGATGCCGGCGAATAGCCTACTCCCCTCAAACAGCATACCATGGAGGCCACCGTACTCAATGGTCCCATTATCTCTACCATCAACAGTTCACTACTATAACCATTTTCAAAGGAGTTACATCCATCGCTCCATGAGACACTACGTAGAGGTTTGGATTTTAATTAAAAAACCTGGCACAATGTCTGTGAGGAAAATGAGGCTATCGCTTCTCCTCCCTTTGCTGGTGAAAGGCTGGTGGTGGGAATCTCTTCCGCCACCCGATTCCATCTACTTTGACCCATGACGTTATATTTGGAATTACACCTGTTATTCAGCGAACCATAAATGAAATTTCATTAGAGGTCACTTCATCCTTCCAGATGGCGAATAGAAAATAGACGATTACAGCCGCAAATACACACAAGAACAATCGAAATATTGCAGTTCACCTAATGACATTACAGTAGTGGATCAACGGAGGGGAGAGGACGGGAGGGGGGGGGGGGTTCAAGGGAACAAAATAGAAACGCGACAGTAAGACTAACACCATTCCAAGACAACCACATAAAAATAACACACGCGTATTCCTGCAGACTAACCGAATCAAAAGGGGGAAAAAAACCACCACTGTAATCGAATATTCAGTTGATCTACGAGTGGGTAATAAAAAAAAAACGGAATAACACTGCCGTGGGAGGAGCTTGTGCAGTACGCATTTCTCCTTCTAGACATGTATAGCGTATCTCATTGCCAGTTCAGTGCTGCCTGTGCTTTCGACCTGGCTTGCTAGGTTTATCTGCAGTGATTAGTTTTTTTTTAACTGTGTTTTGTTCTTGCTTCGTTTTTTATGATGGAAGGTTTGTCTGAAGGACTTGTAGCTATGAAATTTTGATTTCCACTCGCTAAAAATTATGCTGAAACTATTTTAACGTCGAAAACAGCTTAACAAGATGGAATTATGGGAAAATATCAAGTGTACGTGTTGTTCACTCGATTTAAAAATGGCGACATGTTGATAGATGACTAACCTCGTTCTGGACACCTTATATTGCCCAACAGACGATAGTATCGAAAAAATTCGAGAGCTCGTGCTCACACACCACCGGCAGACAACTGATCAACTGTCTGAGATTAGTGGCTTATCTTGGAGCTGGGTTCAGAGAATTTTAACGGAAGATTTGGGAATGAAAGGTTTGCTGCCATGTTTGTTCCTCGGGTTTCAACTGGCAATCAAAAGGAAAGTCGAGTTGAAACATGTCATGCTTTGAAACAACTACCTGAAACTGATCCAAAAATTGTGTCAAAGTTCATTACTGGTTATGAATCATGGTGCTAACCTTTCGTCTCAATAACAAAGCAACAGTCAAGCCAATGGAAGACGTAGTAGTCACCATGTCTAAAAAATGTCGTCAAGTCAAATCAAACATCAAAACAATGCTGATCTGCTTCCTTGATGTCATGGGCGTAGTTCATTCAGACTATATTCCCCCCAGGTCAGACAGTCAAATATTTTATTTGGAAGTTTGAAGAAGATTGCACAACAGTGTTCCGTCAAAAAAGGCCCCACCTGTGGCAGACAGCTGCACACACAGTCATTTCTGTTAGATAGTTTCTGGCTAAAATGGTATGGTTCCGCTGCCCCAGACACCTTTCTCACCTGATCTGACTCCGTGCGCCTTTTTCTATTTCTACGCATGGAAAGGGCATTAAAGGACACCGATTTCACAACACTGTAGAAGTCAAGAAAAAACGAGGGAGGACCTGTCAGCCATTTCTACAGATGACTACATAAAACGTTTCAAACAGTGAAAGCACTGACGAGACGAAAGTATTAGCTGTAATGGAGAGTATTTTGAAGGGGATAAGGTTGTTGTAGAATAATGTTGTTGCAGAATAAAACTGAAGAAACTGCAAAAAGGTGGCAACTTAAGGAGATGGGACCTGGATATACTGACTAAACCAGAGGTTGTACAGAGCTTCAGGGAGAGCATAAGGGAACAATTGACAAGAATTGGGGAAAGAAATACATCTATCGTATGTAAAGTACACAAGCGGCAAGACGCAGTCAATACCTTCGCTGCGCAGTGCCGATGGTACTGTCATCGACCACTGTGCCGCTAAAGCGGAGTTATTGAACGCAGTTTTCCGAAATTCCTTCACCAGGGAAGACGAATGGAATATTCCAGAATTTGAAACACGAACATCTGCTAGCATGAGTTTCTTAGAAGTAGATACCTTAGGGGTTGCGAAGCAACTCAAATCGCTTGATACGGGCAAGTCTTCAGGTCCAGATTGTATACCGATTAGGTTCCTTTCAGATTACGCTGATACTATAGCTCCCTACTTAGCACTCACATACAACCGCTCGCTCACCGATAGATCTGTACCTACAGATTGGAAAATTGCGCAGGTCGCACCAGTGTTCAAGAAGGGTAGTAGGAGTAATCCATTTAACTACAGACCTATATCATTGACGTCGGTTTGCAGTAGGGTTTTGGAGCATATACTGTATTCAAACATTATGAATCACCTCGAAGGGAACGATCTTTTGACACGTAATCAGCATGGCTTCAGAAAATATCGCTCTTGTGCAACGCAGCTAGCTCTTTATTCGCACGAAGTAATGGCCGCTATCGACAGGGGATCTCAAGTTGATTCCGTATTTCTAGATTTCCGGAAAGCTTTTGACACGGTTCCTCACAAGCGACTTCTAATCAATCTGTGGAGCTATGGGGTATCGTCTCAGTTGTGCGACTGCATTCGTGATTTCCTGTCAGGAAGGTCGCAGTTCGTAGTAATAGACGGCAAATCATCGAGTAAAACTGAAGTGATATCAGGTGTTCCCCAGGGAAGCGTCCTGGGACCTCTACTGTTCCTGATCTATATAAATGACCTGGGTGACAATCTGAGCAGTTCTCTTAGCCTGTTCGCAGATAATGCTGTAATTTACCGTCTAGTAAGGTCATCCGAAGACCAGTATCAGCTGCAAAGCGATTTAGAAAAGATTGCTGTATGGTGTGGCAGGTGGCAGTTGACGCTAAATAACGAAAAGTGTGAGATGATCCACATGAGTTCCAAAAGAAATCCGTTGGAATTCGATTACTCGATAAATAGTACAATTGTCAAGGCTGTCAATTCAACTAAGTACCTGGGTGTTAAAATTACGAACAACTTCAGTTGGAAGGACCACATAGATAATATTGTCGGGAAGGCGAGCCAAAGGTTGCGTTTCATTGGCAGGACACTTAGAAGATGCAACAAGTCCACTAAAGAGACAGCTTACACTACACTCGTTCGTCCTCTGTTAGAATATTGCTGCGCGGTGTGGGATCCTTACCACGTGGGATTGACGGAGGACATCGAAAGGGTGCAAAAAAGGGCAGCTCGTTTTGTATTATCGCGTTATAGGGGAGAGAGTGTGGCAGATATGATACACGAGTTGGGATGGAAGTCATTACAGCATAGACGTTTTTCGTCGCGGCGAGACCTTTTTACGAAATTTCAGTCACCAACTTTCTCTTCGAATGCGAAAATATTTTGTTGAGCCCAACCTACATAGGTAGGAATGATCATCAAAATAAAATAAGAGAAATCAGAGCTCGAACAGAAAGGTTTAGGTGTTCGTTTTTCCCGCTCGCTGTTCGGGAGTGGAATAGTAGAGAGATAGTATGATTGTGGTTCGATGAACCCTCTGCCAAGCACTTAAATGTGAATTGCAGAGTAGTCATGTAGATGTAGAAGAAGAATGGGTAGCTTTGAGGGATGAAGTAGTGAAGGCAGCAGAGGATCAAGTAGCTAAAAAGACGAGGGCTAGTAGAAATCCTTGGGTGACAGAAGAAATACTGAATTTAATTGATGAAAGGAGAAAATATAAAAATGCAGTAAATGAAGCAGGCAAAAAGGAATACAAAAGTCTCAAAAATGGGATCGACAGGAAGTGCAAAATGGCTAAGCAGGGATGGCTAGACGACAAATGTAAGGATGTAGAGGCTTATCTCACTAGGGGCAAGATAAATACTGCCTACAGAAAAATTAAAGAGACCCTTGGAGAAAAGAGAACCACTTGTATGGATATCAAGGGCTCAGATTGAAACTCAGTTCTAAGCAAAGAAGGGAAAGCAGAAAGGTGGAAGGAGTATATAGAGGGTCTATACAAGGGGGATGTATTTGAGGGAAATATTGTGGAAATGGAGGAGGATGTAGATGGAGATGAAATGGGAGATATGATACTGCGTGAAGAGTATGACAGAGCACTGAAAGATCTAAGAAGAAACAAGGCCCGGGAGTAGAAAACATTCCATTAGAACTACTGACAGCCTTGGGAGAGCCAGTCCTGACAGAATTCTACCATCTGGTGAGCAAAATGTATGAGATAGGCGAAACACCCTCAGACTTCAAGAAGAATATAATAATTCCGATCCCAAAGAAAGCAGGTGTTGACAGATGTGAAAATTACAGGACTATCAGTTTAATAAGTCAAGGCTGCAAAATGCTAACGCGAATTCTTTACAGACAAATGGAAAAACTGGTAGAAACCGACCTCAGGGAAGTTCAGTTTGGATTCCGTAGAAATGTTTGAACACGTGAGGAAATACTGACCCTACGGCTTATCTTAGAACCTAGATTAAGAACAGGCAAACCTACGTTTCTAGCATTTGTAGACCTAGAGAGTATGCCAGTTAACACTGTCAAAAGCTCTCTCTTTCACATTCTGAAGGTGGTAGGGGTGAAACACAGGGAGAGAAAGGCTATTTACAATTTGTACAGAAACCAGATGGCAGTTATAAAAGTTGAGGGGCATGAAAGGGAAGTAGTGGTTGGGAAGGGAGTGAGACAGGGTTGTAGCCTATCCCCGATGTTATTCAATCTATATATTGAGTAAGCAGTAAAGGAAACAAACGAAAATTCGTACTAGGTATTAAAATCCATGGAGAAGAAATAAAAACTTTGAGGTTCGCTGGCGACATTGTCATTATGTCAGAGACAGCAAAGGACTTGGAAGAGGAGTTGAACGGAATGGACAGTGTCTTGAAAGGACGATATGAGATGAACATAAACAAAAGCAAAACGAGAATAATGGAATGTAGTCGGGTGATGCTGAGGGAATTAGATTAGGAAATGAGACACTTCTAGTAGTAAAGGAGTTTTGCTATTTGGGGAACAAAATGATGCTGGTCGAAGGAGAGGGGACATAAAATTTAGACGCATTGGCAAGGAAAGCGTTTCTGAAGAAGAGAAATTTGTTAACAGCAAGTATAGATTTAAGTGTCAGGAAGTCATTTCTGAAAGTATTGGTATGGAGTGTAGCCACGTATGGAAGTGAAACATGGACGATAAATAGTTTGGACAAGAAGAGAATAGAAGCTTTCGAAATGTGCCACTACAGAAGAATGCTGAAGATTAGATGGGTAGATCACATAACTAATGACGAGGTATTGAACAGAATTGGGGAGGAGTTTGTGGCACAACTTGACCAGAATAAGGGATCACCAATTTAGTGTTGGATGGCAGCGTGGAGGGTAAAAATTGTAGAGGGAGACCAAGAGATGATTACACTAAGCAGATTGAGAATGATGTAAGTTGCAGTAGGTACTGGGAGATGAAGAAGCTTGCACAGGTTAGAGTAGCATGGAGAGCTGCATCAAACCAGTCTCAGGACCGAAGACAACAAGAGCAACAACAACAACGTTGTTTTGTAAACAGTTTGAAAATATGTAACTTCTAAAAAATAATTCCGGTTTTCTTTGGGTATACCCTCCTATACAGCTTAAAGAAAGACAGCGATAATAATACATTTAAAACACGCCACGTCTCCACGACCTCACATTCGTAAAAAAAAAGCCAAATATCAGTAAGATGCAAGAGGTCATGAATCCCTTGTTCGTATTACATCGAATTGTCATATTACTCAGGAGTGATGAAGAAAAGGCACCAAAATTAATTTTGATGCCAGAGATGAGAAATAAATGGTGGAGGGAGGTAAGTCTATAGCAGGCCAGAGAGCAGACGACGGTATCCAAGGGCTTATCTGACGCCCCACATCCCCTCCCCACCTCCCTCTCATCGACCCGGCGCAAAGGCAACAAAGTAACGTAATAAATAATTTCTTCTAACCGATTCAGTACTTCACTATTAGGTTTACCCATCTAACCTTCAGCTGTCTTCTGTAGCACCACACTTCAAAAGATTCTACTATTCTTGTCTGAATTTTTAATCGTCCGTGTTTCACTTTTTTAAAAGGTTACACTCCGCAGACACACCTTCAGAAAACTCACTAATATATAAATTTATATTTGATGTTAATAAGCTTTTGTTGCTGTTCTCCTCTACTTCGTCGGACACCAGTTCTTTCGCTGCGCAAAAAGCAAAACTCTTACTACTCTCAGTGTCTCATGTAGTAATGTAATTCTGCCAGTATCACCTCATTTAATTCTAGCACATTCCATGACCATTGTTTTACTGTTATCTATATTCATCTTACAACGTCTGTTCAAGACAGTACCTATTCCGTTCAAGTATTCTTTGAAGTCCTTAGACGACGTCTTTGACAGGATTATCGTGTCCCCATCAAACTTCAGGGTTTTTATTTCTTCTCCCTGAATTTTAATTTCCTTCGCGAATTTCTCCTTGGTTTCTTTTACTGCCTGCTCAGTCCACAGTATGAATAGAAGGTGACATAACCTTGAAGTGTCCCAAGATTAATAATTGTAAAAAAGTGATACTGAACGTGGTTATTTTCCTGGGAGGGTCTTTCTTTACATACAACTGTTGGCACTACAATGATGATGCACGTGACGTGTACCACAATCAAGAGCGGTTTAAGGCCTAGCGACACAAGCGGCCTCTGGACATCTACACACACACTCCGCAAGCCAGCGTGTGGTGCATAACGGGAGGTACCACGCAACTTGCGTGTTCCATTCGCAAATGTGGCGAATAAGTAAAGATTGTCTATGTGCCTCCGTAAGTGCACGAAAATCTCTTATCTCGTGTTAGCAGTTCTTACGCGAAATGTACGTTGGCGGCGGTAGAATCGTTCTGCAGTCAGAATCAAGTACCGGTTCTCCAATTTCTAAATAGTATTCCTTGAAAAGAACCTTGCAGGGATTCCCACCTAAATTTACGAAGCAGCTCCTTCATATGCTCGTGTTGATCGATGCTACCTGTAACAGATCTAGTAACACGCCACCGAACCGTTTCGATGTCTTCTTTCCACCCGATCTGTTGAGGATCACGAACACTCGAGCAGTAGTCAAGAACGGGTCGCACAACAGTTAACTTTCCTGTCTTCTTTATGCATGTGTTACATTTTCCTTGAATTCTCTCAACGCACCGTAGTCGACTATTCGCCGTCTCTACAGCAGACCTTAAGTGCTCGACGAATTTCATATCGCTTGGCAACGTTACGCACAGATATTTAATCGACGTGACTGTGTCAAGCAGCACTCTACTAATGCTGTATTCGAGCGATACAGGACTGTATTCCATCTCATCTACTTTACCATACGTTTTTCTACATTTAAAGCAACTACAAACTCTTCACACCAACTAGAAATTGTGTCTTAATCATCTTGCATGCTCCTCTAATCACTTAAAGACGACACCATCGCGTCCATCATAGCGTAATCAACGAATAGTCGCAGGTAGCTGTTCATCTCGTCCATCAAAACATTTATGTACGAGGGCGCGCCGATACGTAATGCCTCTGCATTTTTCACGTTAGAACTCTTGAAGCTATTTAAATGAAATACTACATCTTAATTCTTCACGTCTCCATATTTCCAGTCCTCTGCCACAAGAGGGCTCCGAAACGTGGGGCATAACATGTTCGTTCACACATGGAGCACCCTATCCTGCAGCGCCGGCCGCGGTGGTCTAGCGGTTCTAGGCACTCAGTCCGGAACCGTGCGACTGCTACGGTCGCAGGTTCGAATCCTGCCTCTGACATGGATGTGTGTGATGTCCGTAGGTTAGGTAGGTTTAAGTAGTGCTAAGTTCTAGTGGACTGATGACCACAGATGTTAAGTCCCATAGTGCTCAGAGCCATTTGAACCATTCTCCTGCAGCATGACAACAGGCCACACACGAGCGCTGCGACAATGCGACGCCGTGGGTTCGCTGTCACTGACCTTCATCCACACAGTCCCGACTTTGATAGTCATGAAGCGGTGGAAGCAGAGGTGAGTCTGTGGCAGCATCAGCAAAATGGTCTCTCGCTGAGAGAAATTTGTTCTTCGCCAAGGTCACTATACTGAGAAATAAATATGTAAAGATGAAGAATTAATATGTAGAATGTTAATGAAGTTTTCTCTGTTTAAAAATCTTCAAGAGTTTTCGCATAAAAAGTCGGACACTTTACTTTTCAACACGCCCCTCGTATATAAAGAACAACAGTCCTATCACACTTCTCGGAACACCTCTGACGACACCCTTGCATCTGATGAACAATCGCCTTCGAGCAAAACGTATTGGATTCTATTAGTTAACAAATCTTCGAGCTGACCACACATGGGAACCTAATCTGTATGCTCGGCAATTCGATAAATGTCTACCGCTGGGCACAAAGAGTGTATCATAATTAGTAGCAAATACAACCATCTCCACGCTTACTAGATTCAGTGGCCAAGTCATGGCAACTAATGTATGAAGAGGAGAGAGACAAGGGAAGGGGAGCAGGCGCCAAATTGTTCGTCCCTTGGGTGGAAAAATGGACGAGGGGAGGTGTGCGTCAAAATAATGTATCGCTTGTGTAGAAAGATGTTTACGAACCGGCCCTAAACAGAAACGGACAATGTTTAGGTAAACACGTGTGACATTAGTAGGTATTTAATGAAACTTCTCAGTAACAGTGTGCCTCAAGTTCTGCGATACTTTGTCATTTGAGTGGCTGCCGTGTCGCTAGCGGTTTGTCCCACGTGCCGGCAGTTTCCCAGTTACGGAACGACTGAGGGGACGCTGGCTGCTATAAAGCTGATTTAATGTACAAGATGCAGAGGGGCTGGAGGGTGTCGGGTTGGTACGTTTCCTCCGGGGCGGCGGCGGTGTGTTAGGCATTCAGCGCCCCCACCCCCCTGTCGATAGCCGGAACGGCGCAGTGGTCCCCCGGCTGCTGGAGACGGCCTGAATAATACAACGGCGCAACACGTGCCCGCCGCCCAGACACGTGGCGCCGCGCGTGCGAGCACCGCCGCTGCCTAACGCTATGTCGCGCTGGGGCAAGCAGAACTGTTACCAAATATCGTCCACTTAACGCACACGTGCAATGTGTACGGCAACGCACAGAATTAACAGACTGAGTTTATTGCACTCGTATATATAATTTGAAACTACAAAGAGTATGTATGTTTCATAGTTGAGGAGATCGGGAGAATGCCGCGGATACGCCATGTGGTGCACCGCCACACGTGACCGGATCCAACTCGGCCGTCCACTGCAGAAAAATGCGCGAAACATTGCCACAACTCTTCCCACGGCCGCTAGATTAAAGAAAACGTGTAAGAACGAAGGTAAGTTTTATGTAGCGGAGTTCAAGCAACTGCATCGGTCACAGATGTGTGTATATGTTTTACATGTCTTGTGATTACGTTAAGGTCTCGGGCAAGTTAAAGCAGAGTTTGTCAACGGTTTGTTTAGTGAAAAGTGAATAAATCCAGTTCTGAAGGAAATAAAACAGCGTGACCGTTCTGAATGAAGACGAAAAATGCTGTTCCTTTTTGTATGGGAATTATTTACTAAACGAAGGGAAAAGATCTCTTTGATCTAAGAAATCATGGGAACATACATGAGCGAAAAGAAATTTGTGTTTTAATGAAAAGACGTGACTGAATATTTTTAGACCAAAGACGTAATATTAGATGTACAAGAAATCATTCACTTGAGATTTAATGGTGAGAAACGTTAATTTACAAATTTAACTACTTGAAGGGAAAATAATAAGCTTATACTCCTGATCAGCCAAAGTTTAAACATTCTCTATGATTCTCCTTCTAACGAATGTAAACAGTTATTACAATTTATGTGAACTTGAAATTTCTTATGAGTACATCTTTCTTTTAGTTTTTATTATTTTCAAAAATTAGAGTCAACTAATACTCTTCAAAATGGTTCAAATGGCTCTGTGCACTATGGGACTTAACATCTATGGTCATCAGTCCCCTAGAACTTAGATCTACTTAAACCTAACTAACCTAAGGACAACACACAACACCCAGCCATCACGAGGCAGAGAAAATCCCTGACCCCGCCGGGAATCGAACCCGGGAACCCCGGCGCGGGAAGCGAGAACGCTACCGCACGACCACGAGATGCGGGCAAATACTGTTCAGTGGATAATAATAATAATAAACAAAAATGGACAAAACAAGAAATATACAGAAGAAAACAGGAGGAAAAATTGAAAAATACATCCAACTGGCCGAGGAAGTCAAGGACATGTGGCATCAAGATAAAGTTGACATTATACCAATTATACTATCAGCTACAGGAGTCATACCACACAATATCCACCAGTACATCAACGCAGTACAGCTACATCCAAACTTATATATACAACTACAGAAATCTGTAATTATTGATACATGTTCAATTACCCGAAAGTTCCTAAATGCAATGTAACATATACCGCACAGTTAAAAGGAAGTCATGCCTGATCAAGGTCCGCATCACTTTCCGTTTTAACCACTCCTAAAGTCTGAGAAAGGAAAGAAGATGATGATGATGATGATGATGATGATGATAATAATAATAATAATATCACTAAAATAAGACAAGCTCTAACGTGGACTATTACATAAGTCTGTAGAAGTATAACTGCAAATGAAGACTGAATCCTATAACTTGAACTATGGATAAAGCAATATTAATAACTGGAAGTAATTTATCGGTGTATACCAGAACTAAGTGACGTGGCGGGTGGACAAAACGGTCCAAAGTGATAGAGTAAATCATCATCGCAAAGTTCCCCTTAGTGTGTACCATCTCAAATAGATTTATTTATTCTTCAATAATCTTGAAAAGTCAATTTACTTACTTTTCCTTAAAAATGCCTTTCACAAACATGCTGTCACAAAGACGAAACTTTAATCACGAAATAATGCATTGCAATTCATCAAGACAAAAACCGAAATCAGTTCGCTCATTGCGAATAGCTAATGTTTCTAGACTACTGTCAGAGTGGTAACCTACATTGGTGTTGGCTGGGCGAGAGTGGAGTGAGGTTGGAAGGCTAGATATCCCCCACCCCCTACATAAATTAGTACACAAACTGAACTCGCATATTCAGTCGCCACACACTAACGTATCAATTCAGTACCATACTGAGAAAAGGCAGAACATTTGGCCAGTAAATCCAGAACCATTCCTCGTGAAGTTCGGAAAATATTTTGCTATTCACCAAGAAACAATGATCGTGCCCCCCCCCCCCCCTCCTCCTACGAGCCTCAGCTCAGCAGATCATGTGTAAGCTCTTGATGTGGTGCCATGGAAGGTAGAGATAAGAAAGACACATCACGGTTCAAGAAAAAGATTAGGAAGTTGTTATGGAAACAGAGATGATTCAATCCAAGAAAATGAGCGAAACGACAGCTAATCTCATAGTTTTCAGTTAATTTGAAAAGAATACCTCGCCTGCTGAGTTGCAGAAGACCATAAAAAGCTTTTCCACCTACGTCAAATCAGTCAATGGAAGAAAGTCTTCTGTCCAGAAGTTCACTGGAAATGACGACATAGAAACAGAAGACGATTAAATTAGGAATGAAACGAATACAGCATTTACAAACGACTATAGCTCTTTAATGCATTGTGATACATAGACAAGAATATGAGAGACTGTAAAGGACAGGCCAAAATTTCGATCAGTGTGCAGAACAGTGAATCAGAGGCCGTGGCTTGAGTAGTATCTTCCAAATGTTGGATCGGTCAAACTGGAAACGACGTCGCTGTTTCCTTCTCTTAGCCACCAATATCTTCTGAACTTACACCCATACATTTATTATTATAGTTTACGTGGAAAACCCTGTGTATGTGTCGCCTTTGCCGAAAACGTATCCAGAAATAAACATGCGCATTTCTAATACGTTCAGGACGATGACTCCATATATCCTACAGAGTCTAAGGTGTGAAATTTATTATTCGCTTAGCTCAAGCCTGTTCAGGAGGCAACTCGACGAACACGAGCGAACGCGGTCGCTCGCCGCCCAACTAGAGAGCGTTCGCGATAAAATCTGGCTGTCACACGTCGTGATGCAACACGGGGGAAGTGCAAACAGTGCATTGTCTCCAGAGGTTTGAACATGTGTT
Source organism: Schistocerca gregaria (assembly GCF_023897955.1). Classification (NCBI taxonomy): domain Eukaryota; kingdom Metazoa; phylum Arthropoda; class Insecta; order Orthoptera; family Acrididae; genus Schistocerca; species Schistocerca gregaria. Next base: position 564,046,284 of record NC_064922.1, on the reverse strand, counting down.
AAGAGGGCCGTAGCCTTCCGCAAGCGCCTATACTTGAGGGTGCAGTACTTATTGAGGAGAAGGAGATTAGTGTTCGACGTCACGTCGAGAACGGGGTCATTAGAGACGGAACACAAGCTCGGATTAGGGAAGGATGGAGAGGGAAAGCGGTACTTCCTTTCGAAGGAACTATCCCGGAAATTGCCTTAAGTGATTTAGGAAAATCACAGAAAGCCTAAATCAGGATGGCCGGTCGAGGATTCAAACCGTCATCCTGCGGAATGCGAGTCCAGTGTGCTAACCACTGCGCTACTCCGCTCGGTCGCAGTAATTAAAGTGGAGAATATATCTTTTAAAATCGATGAAAAGTAGCATTATGTGTGAGTCTGGAACGTAAAAGCCTAGGTCAGCCACACCAGTTTCTATTTATAACACTTCAGAGCAGGATGCGTAGCTACTGTTAGAACTTTCAGACCTCCAGTGCAATATACAGTTGTGTGATAAGTTTCATAACAAAATTAATCTTTTAGACCCGAATAAAAATTTCCTTCAACATAAATTTTCACGATTCCACAAGTTTGTTCCTATTATTATGTCAGTGACTGGACCTACATATCTGAACGAGGAACTTCTTTCCACTGTGAAAAGGAGGCCTACCCACAGAAGGTCACTGACAGACTTCTACTTCAAAGCTTCTATTCCAATTACTGGTGCTCAGAAAGTGCTATCATACATTAATGCTTTCATGAAAGGCAAAAAAGCTATTACTCATAGAGATCCAGTTTTTCTATAATTAACGTCTGAATAAAAGAGTCACGAAATACAAGTTGATTTCAATTTTAACTTAGTTCGTAAGTAACATTGATCACAAGGCTACCTCAGTCGTAAGAAATACTACGCCTCATACTCACAAGGGCGTCTCTCTGCTCTAACAGGAATGAGTGTTTAATCTTTTGTCCACAGACCCATCTCACATTTCTAAACACGCCTGCGACGACGTGTGATTGTGGTTCTCTTGGTTTGTATACAACAGCTCTTGCATCTTGGCGGAGAAGGGGTTAACACGGCAGTCAATCTGGTAGTTCAACAAGCAGCTGACGTGTTTATGATATGTGTGTCAGTATTTTCATACATGTAAGTAAAAGTCAACGAGACCATTCATGTTTGAAACCTTTTGAATATTGTGGCATGCAAGTAACAAGGCGTTATCCAACGGGAGACGGTCTATGACAGGATGATGACTCTTTCGCAATGTTTTCGGTGGACCTGATTATCCAGAAACTTCAATACTGATAGGGCTGTTAACTGAAGTGACATTGGACACGATAGTGCATGAAGAAAACGACTTTATACATGATAACGCGATTAATACTGTTCAAGATTGTAGTGAAGCAGACAGTGACGGAAAAAGTACTCCTCACAGAGAATCTAAGTTTTGGTGACTTCGAATCTTCACCAAAAATGAAATTCAATACGGTTAGTATTTTAACAAAATTTTCGAAAGACAATCTTGAACGTATTTATGACTATTTTCATACACTTTCAAATAAACTTGCGAACTACAAATCGTAACAGACATCCATCTATAAGAAGCACACAGAACATCAAAATAATATTTCATTATGTGGAGAAAAAAAGACGTAATAAACATCCATTTCGAGGAAACAAGGCAATCAAAGAATTGGAGATGAGGAGAAACATTCGAGCCCAATTTGACATAGTAACGAATGAAGGAAAATGAATTGACTACTGCCACTTTAACTTTAGGGCAATGCAAATAGCAACAGAAGTTTGCCACACGAAGTTCAAATGTTTTGCAGATTCTACAGCACGTAAGAAGAAAAAATAAATATTGTGCCGTAGACACATCACTGGTTTCTCAACAGCCAGAGAAGTACAGTAAGACCAAGATATTCCCCGTTCTGAGGCCCATTTTGTCCAAGAAGTAAACCAGAAAACTGTAATTCTCCGAAAATAGCATTTTGAGTGGACACCTAAGAATAAAACAGCGTAGTTGCCTTCAGGATGAAAACGTTCGGCACTAAAGTTAAAAGGGCTTTTAAAGACAATCTTCTACAGAACATACATCTGGAGGCTAGGACAAATGGGAAAATGTCAAACGGCCTTTCAAAATATTTTTAGTGAATGTGGTTAATAACAATGCCGCAAATAATCATTACTGTGTACTACTTTGTGATTCTTGGAGTCCTCACAAGAACACAGCAATACTAAGTGATTCATTTGCAGGTAAATACAATGAATGCATGATCATCCCGCCAACAACAACAACAACAACAACAAAATACTTATAGCCTTTTGATGCATACTTCTTCCGGCAATATAAAACGGATATAGAAGAGCAATTAATAGAAATGTAAGTTTCATTTCATTGTCATTTGTTATCAAAGCACCATTCTTAGGAAATAAATTTACACAAAAGCCATTAATGAGCCATCACGAATTAATACCTCTCGGTAGAATTAAATGGCCGCAGGATCGACTCGTTAACAGTTTATCGCGCCGGACTGCCCTGTTGCAATGCTCGTCCTCGTCCCCCCCACCCCTTCCTCTTCCTCCTCCCCTCCCCTTCCCTTTTTACACTCCGCGAGACGCCGATGCTCACTGCCGAGGCGTGATAGTGTGTCAGCTCGGGCGAGCAGATCGATGAACACGCCTGGTTTAGACGTAGCCTGCGTGACCGAAGGGAGTCATATGGGTTACGTCCTGCGACGCGCTGTCACCGGTTGCATAATAAGAGACGCGGCCGTCCCCGGGACAAAGGAGCATGCCATAGAACTGGAAAAGACACAGATCGTTCAAATCTGTAAAAAGGGCCGAAGAACACTGACCTATCTCAATGACGCTGATATTATGTAGAAATACGAAACACAGTCCTACATTATGCTCGCGTATAGTACTTCTACTGGAGGCCAAATAACTATGCAGAAATGAACGTGGTTTCTGAAAGCATCGACTGCGTGTACCCTAGTTTGCTTTGCTCGTTTATGAAATCAAGAATGCAGCAGACTGTGGATCTCAGACTGATGTCGGTTTTGACATCCATAATGCCTTAGATACACTTCCGGAACGTTCACCAGTACACAAAATATATGCATACGCAATATTTGAACGGAAGTGCGATTGGATTTATTACTTCCCAGCAACAGTCTCTTCTTCTTAACGGACAACGTCATCAGGAGCGAACCTATCATCCGGCGAACCTCAAGGTAGTGTGACAGGGTTGCTGCCGTCCACGCTCTGTATAAATGAGCTGCCGGTCAGTATGTAGCCCTACAAAACTGTTGGCAGATGACCCAGTTTTGTGTAGCAAGGTGGCGTCATTGGCAAATTGCTATAAAATGCAGAGTTACTCACGATCAGCCCCTGTTGCAAGAGTACTAGTGACTCTGAACAAAAATAAATGCAAGGTAATGCGCGTAAATAAACAAAAGGACCCGATATCATCTGATTACACGATCGACGATCTGTTACTGAAACCTGCCACAATCTTCAAGTATCTAGGAGTAACATTCTGGAGTTCTCAGAGGTGGAACGGTCATACAAATCTAGCTGTGGAGAAGTCAGGTCACACATTAAATAAATGAGTCCTTACGAAATAGAGGGCGTTCCAAAGTTCAAAAATGGCTCTGAGCACTATGGGACTCAACTGCTGTGGTCATTAGTCCCCTAGAACTTAGAACTACTTAAACCTAACTAACCTAAGGACATCACACACATCCATGCCCGAGGCAGGATTCGAACCTGCGACCGTAGCAGTCGCACGGTTCCGGACTGCGCGCCTAGAACCGCGAGACCACCGCGGCCGGCCGTTCCAAAGTATTTGCATCAAACGTCTAGAGATGAAAGGTCACTTCACGTTCAGTTTCTTCGTAACTTCACTGATATAACCCAGCAACATAAGCCGTCCTTCAGTATTTGCCGTTCCTGGTACGACGAGATTTCACCGAACTAGCAGGGCCTACTAACGAAGTACGCTGCATACCTTCACTATCTGACGCAGTAAACTGGTAAGTGATTTTCAAAAAGAAAACCACGAAAATGAGTATCTGTAAACAGAGAATGATCTGTTAGAAGTGAATCAAACTATAATTTTGCTCGTCCTATTTCATACGTAGCATACACAAAATGCATACATACTCTGCACAGTACCTACGCCCTGTCGCCTCTCAGGGGCATAAACAGTACAAAAGGCCACAGGGAAGCGTCAGCGAAAGTTCTGCGTCGATAAAAATGTTGTTCCTCATGGCGTCATCTATCACCCCTTGACGTTTGATGCAAAGATTCTGAAGCACACCGTATAATTCATCGAAGTAGAGGTCTCTTGCCGCCCGGTTGGCCGTGCGGTCTAACGCACGGCTTTCCGGGCGGGAAGGAGCGCCTGGTCCCCGACACGAATCCGCCCGGCGGACTTGGGTCGACGTCCGGTGAACCGGCTACGCTGTGGATGGTTTTTAGGCTGTTTTCCATCTACCTCGGCGAATGCGGGCTGGTTTCCCTTATTCCGCCTCAGTTACACTAGGTCGGCGATTGCTGCGCAAACAAGTTCTCCGCGTACGCGTACACCACCATTACTCTTCCACGCAAACATAGGGGTTACACTTGTCTCGTGTGAGACGTTCCCTGGGGGGGTCTATGGGGGCCGAACCGCACAATAACCCTGGGTTCGGTGTGGGGCGGCGGAGGGGTGAAGTGGACTGCGGTAGTCGTCGTGGTGTTGTGGACCACTGCGGCTGCGGCGGGGACGGACCATCACCGTCGTTTCTAGGTCCCCGGTTAACATACAATACAATACAAGAGGTCTCTACCGAAAACATCGTTCGACCAATCCATAAGTACTATTCGTTGCTGTGCGAACGTTACGCAGAATAGGTAATAGGAAGAAACTTTAGTGATAGTCGAGGTACGAATCAGGCTGGAGGAGTCGACAACTTAATTATCATAATGGTTACGCCAACTTTCCGGGATAAGCAGAAAAACCAAAGTTCTAATCTAGCTATTGTTAGAAACAGACGGTCAGCTTGGCTTCGGTAAAGATAAAGGCACTTCTGATGTTGGGACTGATAATGTAGGCAAGACTTAAGAAAAATTAAGACAGTTCATAGCATTTGTCAGACAAGAAAAAGTGTTCGACAATGTAAAATGGTGAGAGTTTTCGAAGTTCTGAGAAAAATAGGAGCAAGCTGTAGGAATACACGGATATGTACAAGAGTCACAAGGGAAAAATATGAGCCGACGGTCAAGAATGAAACGCTAAGATTAAAAAAAAGAGTATAAGGCAGGGATGCAGTAGTTCACACCTACTGTTCAAACAACACATCGAAGGAACAAGAGCGGATATAAAAGGAAGGGTCAGGAACAGGATTAAAATTCAGCGTGGAAGTATATCAATTACAAGCGTCGCTGATGACATTGCTATCGCCAGTGAAAGGGAAGAAGAATTACGGGATCCGCTGAATGGAATGAACAGTCTAATGAGTACAGAATATGGATTGAGAGTAAATCGAAGAAAGACGAAAGTAATGAGAAGTAGCAGAAATGAGAACAGAGAGAAACGTAACGTAAGGACAGGTGACCATGAAGTAGGTGAATTCTGCTACCTTGGCTGCAAAATTAACGCATGGCGGACGGAGGCCAGGAGGACATAAACAGCAGGCTGGCACTGGCAAAAAGGGCATTCCTGGCCAAGATAAGTCTACTGTATCAAACATTGGGCTTAATTTGAGGGAGAAATTTCTTATAATGTACGTCTGGAGCACAACATTGTATGGAAGTGAATTGTGGACTGGGGGAAAACTGGAACGGAAGAGGATCGAATCATCTGAGATGTGGTGCTACAGAAGAATGTTGAAAATTACGTGGTAAGGAATGACGTGGTTCTCCGCAGATCCTGCGAGGGAAGTATTACATGGAAAACACTGTGGAGATGAATGGAGAGAATGATAGGACATCTGTCAAAAATCCAGAAATAACTTCCATGGTACTAGAGCAAGCCGTAGGGGATAAAATGTGTAGCGGAAAAAATGGCTCTGAGCACTATGGGACTTAACATCTGAGGTCATCAGTCCCCTAGAACTTAGAACTACTTAAACCTAACTAACGTAAGGACAGCACACACATCCATGCCCGAGACAGGATTCGAACCTGCAACCGTAGCGTTCGCGCGGTTCCAGACTGAAGTGCCTAGAATCGCTTGGCCACAACGGCCGGCTGTGTAGCGGAAGACGGATTTTGGAATACATTTGAAAGTGACTGAGGGCGTAGTTTGCAAGTACTACCTTGAAATTAAGAGGTTGACGCAAGAGGGGAATTCTTGGCGGTTTGCATCAGTCAGAAGATGCTTACTAAAAAAAGGAAAAAAAAATCATGACAGTACATCAGCCTGGTTGGCGCTCACAAACTAAGGACAAGACACACAACACCAGTGTCTGCATCACATAAATAAGGGGACTATATCAATCGTCCAAATACTGTATGTAAAAAATGGAATCGCCAACCCGGCTAGAAAAAAATAGACAGCCGGTTGAGCACCAGATACGATTGCGTATCGGATAGATGTGGAAGTATAATGTTGCGAAAGTAAAATCAGAACAAATACCTTGCCTTTCGGTGAAGAGAATCGAGTAGAACGGAGTGCCTTTTGTATAGGGGGGACGGAGTTCGATCCCAGAGGCTGCACAACCAGCCGGGGCGGCATCGATTCCGTTCCGGTACGGTGCAGAGCTTTACGGGGCCGGGCGCGCAGCGGATATTTGCCATCATCAGGAGATCAAAGGCACCGCTAAGCCCCTGGAACAATGCCGGCGAGCGGGATGCACTCGCAGCGCCGACCACGCCAAAGCCTCGCGCCGCGCCTCATACACCCTAGGCTGCAACAGCTCCGCGCCAGCCCCACATCGGATCGATAATTGAAGGCACACAAACGCAAACGTTTTATTCAAGTAAACGACTTCCGCCGTAACGCTGCAATGGTGGGGACGTGGCTGGACAAGCTTCCGAGAACTATCCCTGATGCTGCTGTGGAAAAGTTATTAAAGACGGTTCCTGCATTCTTCTGCTGTAGTGATTCACAGCACCATCGGCATCCACCACTCACTGTATGAGATAATTTGGCGCAGTATCTGTCTTCATGCTGAGGCAATCCACTTTCACCAACTACTCTATATGAAGTATAACAATTCTCTATCAAGAGATAGTGTCGTGTTTTGGACCTCAACCAAAGTTAAGCCGAGGAAAGCGAGGGTTGCTATTGAGGCTGAAGGCATCAGTTTGTTGTGTTACGTCTCGGAATACAACAGACGGAGCTACTAGAGGTGAAGTCCGTCCGAAGTACATTTTTTCGAGGGTACGTAAAGCCCTAACTTACGTCCTTTATCCTTTCTTGATGTATTTCCACGTACTGTATGCTTCAGTTGGGCCCACAGCCGTATATTCTTATCTTTTAGGGGAAGAAGAACCGCTGAGCAGCTACAATTTTTCTTTGAATTTTACTCACAGACTGGATTCAGACACGTTTCCATTAAGAATGCTGCACGATGCGCCAGAGCGATGCGATACTTTATCTATGAGTCACCGCCACAAATTCTCGAAAGAAAGGAATTTGCTGTAGCCAGTGCTCAATCACTGTAATGCAGCATGACTTTTTGCGAAGAAGTTTAATAATGTCCCATCACAGGTAATGAGCACCGGAACAGTGTGGGAAAGCGACATTCACTCATGGGCAATGCCCTACTTGAAACTGATGTAGCTTTCCTCTGAACTCTTATGAGATGTCAAATGGATCAAAAGGACTTAATATTCTGTGGATGTCTGGAATGGCAGAGTAGCGCCGTTTTTGTTTTATGGTAGATGAGTATCATTGACGGAAAGCAAAAAACTGAAACAATAGGGTCTCGCACAGAGGTAACTCATCAAAAGGGCCACGAACCTCACTTCCTGACGCACTAGGGAGATGTTAGGATTTCACCCACTTTCGTTCGTTACCAGGAATCGAAACGGCCCTGTCTGGACCGATGGTTATGGATGCAGCTAGATATTTATGTACTCACGAGGAGAACACAGCAATTCCCATAACCAGATTTCTCAGAAACTTCGCTCAGTAGAAAAAGGGTTAAGATAAGCGAACATGTGTCTCCCACTCCTGGGAAAACGACGGCCAAGTTTTCGAAGTACTTTATGAGCCTTTTAGCGATTAAATAAATCAACCGAAGCGGTGGCACGATCGGTTATCTGCGGATCAGTCGAGATTTTTTTTTTTTTACCCCTCTTCCATTTAGCACAGTTTCTGGGAAATCGCATTGTTGTGTTGTTCTCCTCGTCAACGAAATAATAATAAAAAAAGAAAAATGATCCTGAGTATTTGCATCTACACTTCAGTCCCGCGTGTCATCTTCCTCTGTATGGCGGACTCGTGTGTCACTACCATCCCCAACTCTTTCAGCATTAGTCAAAAATACCGCTCAGGAACAAATATGTTTGGCAAACATATTTGAGATAGAATTTATCTGATTTTACAGTAATGGTCATTTCGTAGAATATATGTGCGAGGGCTTAATAGGTTGCTTTGCCCTTCTTGGAATTTGCAACCCTTCTTCTGTCATCGCGTATCTCGCGTAGTAAGGGAGGAATAATATCGCCAAGGTCGACGTCAACATAGAAGGACCACAAGTTGGCACTGAGGACCGAAATCGGCTGTGTACTTTTCATGCTATATCTTAAGCTATTTAGGCAAACCACAGGAAACCTAAATCTCCATGTGCAGACGGGAATTTGAATCGGTGTACTTCCGAAGACGAATATCACTGTGTATATTGTGTAGAGATCATGATACTCAACTAAGAGCGATTATAGCGCACAAAATTAAACACCGTCATTCTCTGGCACCACACATTTCTGGAATATGACAAATCCACAGCCATTAACTGTAGAGTAGCCTACTAAGAATACACTGAGGCCACAAAAGTCAAGAGACAGCGATATGCACATATACAGATGGCGGTAGTATCGTGCACACACGGTCCAAAACGGCAATACATTCGCGGTGATGTTATTTGTACTCAGGTGATTCGTGTGAAAATGTTTCCGACGTGATTATGGCCGCACAACTGGAATTAAGAGAGTCTGAACGTGGAGTGGTAGTTGGAGTTACAGGCATGAGACATTCCATTTAGCAAATCTTTTGGGAACTCAATATTCCGTGATCCAACGTGTCAAGAGTGTGCCATTACCTCTGACCACGGACAACGCAGTGGCTAACGGCCTTCACTTGACAGAGAGCAGCGGCGTGAAATAATCGAAGAAATCAACGTGGAACGCACGACGAACGTATCCGTTAGGACAGTGCGGCGAAATATGGCGTTAATAGGCCATGGCAGCAGACGGCCGACACGAGTACCTTTCCTAACAGCGCGACATCGCCTGCAGCGCCTCTCCTAGGCTCGTGAACACACCGGTTGGATCCTGGACGACTGGGAAACCGCGGCCCAGTCAGACAAGTCGCGATTTCCATTGGTTAGAGCCGATGGTGGAGTTCGAGTGTGGCGCAGACCTCACGAAGCCCTGGACGAGGCACTGTGCAAGCTCATAGTGGCTCCATAATGGTGAGGGCTGTGTTTACATCGAATGTACTGGGTGCTCTGGTTCAATTGAACCGATCATTAACTGGATATCGATGTGTTCGGCTACTCTGAGACCATTTGCAGCCATTCATGGACTTCATGTTCCCGCACAAGAATGGGATTTTTATGGATAACAATGCCGTTTCTACTGGCCACAACTGTTCGCGACTTGTTTGAGAACAACCTGGACAATTCTAGCGAATGGTTTGGCCACCGAAATCGCCCGATATGGACATAATGGAGTGCTCAGTTAGTGCATAAAATCTCGCAGCGGCAACACTTTCGCAATTACGGACAGCTATTGGGTCACCATGGCTCAATATTTCTTTAGGGAACTTCCAATGACTTCTTGAATTATGCTACGTAGAGTTACTGCAAAAGGAGGTGCAATACGGCATTGGCAGGTATCGCACGGCTTTTGTCACTTCCGTATATATGTAGAAAGAAATGTGTTGTGTGTTCCTACTGTGAGTTTTTGGCGATTCCACTGACGATTCTTAAGCTCTGACTTTCTATTAGCGAGTCTGGTGACTACGTGACTGTGTTGTCGGATTCCTTGGTTGAGAAAATCATCATTAGATTAAACGTTCCCCTCAGTCTTCCTGTTATAGATACTTCAAAAGACAGTCCATTGCGTGATGGAAGTCAATCCCCTAGTAGTCAGCTTGTTGCTAACTAACCGCAGGCAACACAAGGTGAACCCGAACTCCACCGACATAATTTCGGAAACTGTTCAAGAGTTATTTTTCCTGATGGTTCAAATGGGTCTGAGCACTATGGGACATAACATCTGTGGTCATCAGTCCCCTAGAACTTAGAACTACTTAAACCTAACTAACCTAAGGACACCACACACATCCATGCTGGAGGCAGGATTCGAACCTGCGACCGTAGCATATTTTTCCTGAGTTTTTTTAGTATAAACTGCTTGTGGCATCTTCTGACTAATTACAGCTGAGTCATTTTTCGTTCGATTTTTTGCCTGCATTTATCTTTGGATCTATATTGTACTAAAAATACCTCCGCAACTTCGTAAATTGTGACGGTACACGCCGTGTGTGTCTTGTTTGTAGATAAACTTAACCTACCCATTCACGGTACTTGGTGTTGACACTATAAACAACGCACTTTACTCTCTGCCCTAAAATCTGCATTAACGCATTCGAGATGGTGACCTAGCTTCGAGTGACACACAGACGCCGCCTCGTAAGGGTTGGGGTTGTCAATATAACAAAACCAGTCATTGGTTCAAATGGCTCTGAGCACTATGGGACTCAACTGCTGTGGTCATCAGTCCCCTAGAACTTAGAACTACTTAAACCTAACTAACCTAAGGACAACACACACATCCATGCCCGAGGCAGGATTCGAACCTGCGACCGTAGCAGTCGCACGGTTCCGGACTGCGCGCCTAGAACCGCGAGACCACCGCGGCCGGCAAACCAGTCATTCACGAGAACAGACTCATCATTATTGTCGTAATCACATGAAAACATAGCCACATTACTGTTCTTTACAGATCTTATCATGTCACTGTACTGGAATCGTCCACCGAAGCACAAACATTTAATCCCGATCGTCATTCTCACTAGGAACATCTGAATTATCATTGCCAAAAGGTCCGAAAGTATTTCAGATTCGTTCATTTTCTATCGTTTTCTCAATAGGGCCATATCTAAAAGCACGAGAAACAGTTAGTACGATACTGGAATGTGTGTTATTCTAAATTCGATGCAGGAACTGCGGTGAGTACAGCCGCTGTGAAATACATTAAATGTATTCGTAATTGCGGACATGGACAACCATCAGCTGTTGAATGGAATGGCACCAATGAAAATATGTGTCGGACAGGGTTGACGACATTTGGAAGTTTGGCTCTGCCCGTGAGTCGTGTACGGATAGCCAAATTGTAAGGCGACCGCTCGCGGTAAGCGGGAAATCCTAGTTCGAGTTCCGGTACGACACAAATTTTCATTGTTATTCGATTCTGCAGCTGATGGTTATCCATGTTCGCAACTGTGAATACATTTAATGTAAAACAGGAAGTATTTAAAATATGAAAATTCTCAACAAGCAGTAAGTACATGAAGGCCACCTAGTTTGATACATTGACTACTGGTGTAAAGACCTAAATAGACGATGTAGATAGAAATACATCACAGCAGATGTCGTCTACAGACAGCGTGTAGGAAACACGAGTTATTTCGAGATCCTACTGTAACGGGTGGCGCGTGAAACACGAGTAAACTAGTGATCCGTCTGTAGCCACCTTAAGTACTTCCATGTTCTGCGTCGGGCTCGTTTTTCTGCAGCTGTTAGATGAACCCTAACAGTGATACATATCAGTATGGATAGTTTCCTCGGGAAGAGTTGGCCGATATGCACCTCCTGTATGAGTACATTGAATGCAGTGGAACAGCGGGACAACGACGCTTCGCTGAATTATTCCCGGGCCGACGAAACCACATTACAGCACTTTTGCATCTTCCGTCTATGTTTTGGGTTGTTCGTTGTGGTGATTGGATATTACAAGAGTTTTAATTGTTGTGATTCTGTTTTCACAAAAACCAAACTAACTGGGGTCAAAAGTGACATAAATCATTGTGATAGTGTAACTCTACAACGAGCCACAGGAGACCGAGACCCTGCCTCCCTTTTTACCAAAACACAGTACATGTTTTTTTTACACGAAAACATTTCAATGGCGGTGAGTTCCCAAAGTTTTGTACCTGTTTGCCGTAATGTGCAGGCGTCAACAGTGTCGATCGACTTGAAAGGAACACGAAAGTGATACCAACTACTGGAGGGAGGGAGACACCGTCAAAACTGGCGCGGGGACCGCAGGCGGCAGTTCGCAACTTTACAGCCGCGCTCGGCGGGTGACTCGGTGCCACCCTCGACTGCCGTCTCTCCGCTCCAGTGGAGGGGGATGGTATAGGCATCGCCACGATGTGAGTAGACACCAGCAGCGGCGGGTACAATGGAGGAGGGCCGCGCACGCCAGGGCCAGTAATCTAACAGGGCTGGAACCAGCTGGCACGGGATATCGACAGCCACCAGGCCGGCTATCTTATGACTCCACTGCCGTAGGTGGCGCAGCGGGGAAGGGAGGGGGGGGGGGGGCTTACCATTGTCATCGCCAAAGTGCCCTCTCCGCGTGAGATCTTTATGACTTCTGCATCTGATAATCAGAACCTGAACGCTATGAACACGATTTTTTAATTGAGGACTTTTCACTTCGGGCGACCAGCCACGAAGGGCAAATACAGCCACATCTTCCCGCAGGGTTGTATTCTGTTGCTGTCTACAGTCTGAAAATTACACGGTAAAGTTCCATTAATGTGACCGCCGCCTGTGTTCGACGCCAGCGTGCCGTGACTACCCACAGATGGCAGGTGGCAGGTGGCAGCACGAACAGTGGAGGATATATAAAGCGGGTCGGCAGGACGCAGAAAACAGTGCAGTCGTTGTAATAAACGGAGATATTTGTCTGAGTCCAAAAGAGTATGATCGTTGGCTCTCGGGCCAAGAGAGGGAGAATTTCCGAAACAGTTAAGTTTGTAAACTGTTCATGTGCTGCTGTGGGTTCATGTGCTGCTGTGGTTAATGTATACCGTGGAAGCCAAAATGGCGCTATCCAAAACCGGCGCCGAGGCAACGATGGTGCACCACGGGCCATAGATGACAGGCGTGAGTGACGACAGTGGAGATTAGTACGGCCACACAGAAGTGCAACTATTAAGCAACTGATGGCCCAGATGAACAAAGTGGCTACCAAAAGTGTCTCCTCAATGACCGATCAGTGAGCGTTACTGCATATGAGCCTCCGCTGCTGGCGCCAGGTTCATCCATCCATATTGCCTGCTGTTCAGCGGAGACGAAAGCTGAAACTTGTACGTCAGTACCGCAGCTGAACGTCCACTAAGTGGCGACAGGTGGTCTTTCCAGATTAATCACGTTTTATGCTCCAGCAGACAGATAGCCAGCCGTTGGTGTGATCGACGTGAAGTCAGAAAATAGACATCCTGCATGCGTTATGGACTGGGGAATGTTTCCTGGCTTCGTTTCTTGGTCTCCCTCTACGTTTTTAAGACACCCCCCCCCCCCCCCCCCACACACACATTTCCCTTCAGTACTAAACTGGTAATCCCTTGATGCCTCAGAATGTGTCCAACCAACCAATCTCTTCTTCTAGTCAGGTTGTGCCACAAAATTCTATTCTCCCTAATTCTATTTAGTACCTCCTCATTAGTTACGTGATCTCATTTAATATTTAGCATTCTCCTTTAGCACCCCACTTCAAAAGGTTCTACCTAACCTCCAAATCATCTCTTTCATTTTGTCTGCAATGTTTGTCGTTCTTATAGGACCCCCCCCCCCCCCCAACGTAACAGTTAAACAGAAGATTTCTTAACACTTAATTTATGTTAGATATTAAAACACTTCTCTCCAGTTAAGCTTCTATTCCTTTCTCAGTTATTTTGTACAAAATTGTAAAACTCATCTACAACTTTCATAGTGTTATTCCTAATCAAATCCCCTCGCATCGCCTGACTTAATCCGACTGCTTTCCAGTTCTTTTTGTTTTACTTTTTTCAAGGCGCTATCAATTACGTTCAACTGTTCTTCACGTATTGTTTTAATTACAATGTCGGTGCAAACCTCGAAGTACGTACTTCTTTTTGTAATGAAGCCACATTTAGAAATTCCTCTTTGATTTCCTTTACTCTTAGTTCAATGTACAGATTTTTTTCTCATTCTCTTCGCCACTACTGTCTCCATTTCATACCGGTCATCCCTTCTAATTGCAGCCTGGCTTCGGTGGTCTTTTCTGCATTACGTTCCGTCCGAAAGCCTTGGGTAAGCCTCGCATCCGGGCTGTATCGTTATTTTATTTCTTGTGGTTACGTGCCATTCCCGCCACTTTAACCTAAGTTGTCTTGCCTTTTACTCTGTGCGATGTCTGAAGTCTGGTTAGTGTGATTTTGCAATTCTAGCTATTTGTTTCACTGACAGATGCCAGAAGATACAAGTGATTATGACCGATTTTAGCAGTTAAGTTATATTTTCATCAACAAAATTAAAAATGAAAAAAAAAAATTCGAAAAGAGTCAGGTGTCTGTTCTTGCTAATTTGTATTTTCTTTGTGAGATAGAATGGGCTTGGACTTACTTGGATGGACGCGAGAAAAACCTGAAAAAAGGCAGTATGAGATAGCGACATAAATATTTTCGTTAAAGTTTTAATCGTGCACTGAATACTAAAACTAGGCTACTGGGCCTGTCTCTCTCCACTGACAGCTACCCACTGCGAAGGGACTGAATACAAATGTGAAACTGAGAAGTATGATCGACGTCGTTACAGATTGAGATAATTCAGCGTTTTAAGAAAATACCATGCGATACTCGCGACAGCCCATTGGACTGGAGACCATACAAGAGGGACTATCAGTACCCTGGTGCAAGAACGTATCACTTCAAACTTTCATAGTACCTTCACCACTAAATTAACACCATTTTTTGCTAAGTTTCCAAAAAGTTTTTTTCTTATCAGCTATTCCCGGTTACCAATTGCTCGCTCGATACCAGATTTTTCCGTATTTATTTTCGACTACATTTGGTTAAAAAAATTTTTGTTGGTTCATGTATGTCTGTAGATGATCTACATTAACTCTATAGCAACAACCGGCCAGCTCATAACAAAAGTTTGCTTAGGATTGTGAGTTGTCCCTTTTTTGTTTTAGGGGGGAATTTCACTTTTTCAAATTTTACGCTTATTGAAAATCGGAAGAGAGACGAAGTCAATTCGCTGCGTTAAGCAGTGCCGCAGACTAACTCGGCAGTGCGCACGGAGCCGGTTCCCAGAGAGGCAGAGGTGGACCGTATGGCGCGATGCTGCTCACCCGAATGGAGAGAGGAAAGCTAGCATTGAGAGCGGATCTTACTCGACAGTAAAAATGTAGCGAAACCGCTAGTTTTCTAGCGGGAAACACCGATTTTACTTTATTAAACAATGTTTACAGTCATCCTTTGGGAGAACTCGTACTAGTAGCAGCATATGGTTCATCAGAGATTCATCTCAATAAAAACACTATGCTGCAAACTTGTAAATTCAGTCAACAGATGACTACTGTTAACTCATCGAAGATGTACGAAGGGCTACGAAGTGTCAGGAAGTATGCATGAGATTTCGGCTACGCGCCGAACTCGCCAGTCGGCGACAGGACATACTCTGAGCCTGACAATATGTGAGAGTCAGCGACAGAATACATTACGGTACCGTTATTACATAATATTCGACTTTACCATGCTCCTGAAACTTCTTAACGTGATGAAAGGAATTGTTTCACGATACTAAATTGTTACATTTTTACGGTGTTTGCAAATAACCGCGTCGTAATACCATCCCGCAAACTCCACAGAAACTAGCTACCCGCACCACTGATTTGAATCACAGGTCGCCTACTTCCATCTTGTGATGTATCCAATGCGCTACTAGATCTGCTTTTGGGGGCATTATTTACGAGAGCTTCACGTGTTAAATGCAGGAGGAAACCCTATGCGCCGATCCACTAGGATAATCCAAGAAAGGATCATCTTGACAAGCGCTGTGTCCGGTAGGAAGGCTTGTCCAGTATACTGTGCCACTTTCTACGGAATCGCGACTGAACTGAGAAACTTGTATGGAGGTTCAAATCATGATAGGAATCTGCAGCGTCCAAGCGGAGAGCAATGACTTTTGTGCCCGTCATCTAACAGAAAGCCCAAGGGATGATGACGAAACGTAGCAGACGCGAAGCGACAGAAACTTGAAAATAAAGCAGTCGTATTATTTCCATTGCAGCTGCTCAACAAAATAGGGTTCGTCCCGTTGCGCGAGATCCACCTCATTATCTCAGCGTGAGAAATAGTGTCTGTGCAAGAGTAGACAAAAAAAATGCTCCTACTGGAAACCTTACAGAGACCGAATCTGAATAACAGTTGCAAAGGAATGAATAGCGGCAGTTTCAAAAACGTGCCATCTAGCATGCAAGAAAAAAGATCTCCCGATAAATTTTTCACCTCGCCGAGCAAACGGAGCTTTTATTTTTATTTTTTATTTATTTTTGAGTCTTTTGGTGAGAGAGAGAGAGAGAGAGGGGGGGAGGGGGGGGCTGTGCAGTACTCTGCTGTCGGGCGTTTGCAGAGAACACGGCCAAGAACCACAAGCAAGCCCGCGGCAGAACCTGCGTCCTCCGCCGTGTTCCTCCTCCTAGTCCACTCGCCTCCGCAGCCCCCCCACCCTCCCTCCCTCCAGTCTTCGTCCCCTTCCGAATCGATATCAATAAAAGCTCGCCGCTCTTGGCTTCGGCTGCGGTCGCCACCAGTGAAGAGCTCGTTCCGAATTTGTGCTCCCGTAACAGACGGAACGGCGCGAACCAGCTTCAGAGACTGCGCACCCCAACACCGGCGAATTACTCGTAAAACTCGGAGGCACCAAGCGTGACGAGCCGATGCCAATCTTCATTACGGACGTACGTAAAAGCGCTTTAAAAATGGGCGTACGTAAAAGCGCTTTAAAATACAGACTGCATAGGGGCCTAGCACTTCCAGAAGCTGCTGCCGCCGCCTATGCTACACCTAAACACAGAACACAGTGTTTCAGAAAATTTCCGAATATTGTGACACAGGGTTGCAGCCTACTTCTATCGTTGTTCACTCTGTACATTCAAAGGAAGCCAAAGATAAATTTAAAAATAGATTAAAGTTCAGTGAGAAGTAATAAAAACTTTCTGCTTGCCGGTGACAATGTAGTACTATCAGAAACGGCAGGAACTTTGAAGATCAGTTACGAGGAATACGTAGTCCCTTGAATACAGGTTATAAGACGAACGACAAAAGAAGTACAACTGTATTACTTAAAACCGTTATCTATTCGAAATACACTGTTGTATTCACAAGTACTAATTAGTGATTTCCAATAAACCTAACACATCATTTCAAACCTTATCAAAATGTCCGATACCCCCCCTCCCGGACGACATCCTCCCCCCCCCCCCCCCCCCCCCCCCCACCACACACACAAATAACGAAAGAAAACAGATTCACTTTACTTGCGCTGGAACTTCAATATCTGGTATAAAGTTTTAATTTACTATTTCATCACTTCCAAATATAATCGCTATCCACTTTGCAGATCGTAAGTACATGTACTACTAAAGACACTACCTACGACATGAACTATAGCTTTTACAGCACAATAACTCATTTGTGAAGTAACCAGACGTCTGAAGCTCTTTTATACACGGGAGTTATATTCTTTAAGGAATCGGGGATTAGGGTTTACAGTGGCGTTATCTACTTCGGAATTTATAATTGCAAAATCAGTAGAACATGGAACACAGCAAGCAGCTACATTTGGTAAACTTGATTACAAGAAAGCTAACTTACTATTCTGTGTTCAAATATGGATGCGGTGGTCGTTGAAGTGTTGGCAGCTTCCACAGCCATTCCAATGCAATTTACTTTTGATTTCCCCCTCCCACCCCCTCCATTCCCTGGTCGCTGTAAACGCCTTGGGGCTCGCTCATACATTTTATAGCCGCAGTGACCCCTCTGCTGAAGTCACGCCAAGCTGTACAGAGGGCCTTCCTCCCGCAGTTGCGAATATTCCCATGATGGCTATTATCATCGAAATGGCGGTTGTTATAGCATCTGATTTGCAGTTTCGCTGTTTATTGAGGGAAATACTGCGAAACTGCCATCGACTTACTCAGTAGAAAATGGGAGAACGGGACTAAAACGAAGAGGGACAACATGAAATGACATAACCAATAACCAACACTACATACACCGTCGATCAAAATGTTCCTATTCTGTAAAGAAAAAAAAGAAGAGGATTAGATTTCTTGTAAAGTGAAAGACTTGTCTAAATCGCATTTTACTGATACACATCAAGACTCGGAAGATTGTCAACATCAAGTTCAAGAAAAACAAGTAAGCAGTACAAAAAACACTGTTTCGTCACCTTTTGTACTCAGTTGCATCGTTTCAGGCATGTTTCTCCTCGAATCTGACGATAGCCGTCTGCCGAAACGCTTAGTGTACAGTTTGGAAAAATGAGATATGGGATCGAGACAGTTATTTCGATGTGTAAGTGCACCATGACATCTGAAACTTTTGAAGACGTCTTGGATTTTATAATCAGACTATCTGCACCCAGCCCAGCTTCGCTGTGGCTCAGTGTGCTTAACCAGTTCAAGTCCGCGTCCGGTAATACTCATTTAGGTTTTCGTAATTTCCCTAAATCGCTTCAAGCAAATGCCGGGATGATTCCTTTAAAAGGGCGCGACCGACTTCCGTCACCAGCCTTCCCTAAGCCGGTGGGACCGATGACTTTGCTTTTTGGTCCGCTACCCTAAATCAACCAACCAAATATCATTTCCAAAATGTACAGGAATTGGATGTAAGTCCTAATCTCCTTCTCTCCCACGTCTCTGTCCACCTCCCCATTCTCTGCCCATTTCTTCCTCCTTACCAGTCTCTCTGTCCATCACCTCCACCCCCTCTCACTGTCCATCCTTTCCTCCTCCCCCCCCCCACCCACCTGTCTCTCTCTCTCTCTCTCTCTCTCTCTCTCTCTCTCTCTCTCTCTTCTGCCGGCCGGAGTGGCCGTGCGGTTCTAGGTGCTACAGCCTGGAGCCGAGGGACCACTCCGGTCGCAGGTTCGAATCCTGCCTCGGGCACGGATGTGCATGATGTCCTAACGTTAATTAGTTCTAAGTTCTAGGCGACTGAGGTCATCAGAAGTTAAGTCGCATAGTGCTCAGAGCCCCTCCCCCCCCCCCCCCCTCTCTCTTTCTGACCTTGAGCCTTGTTTATTTTTATTTCAAATTCAGGTTCTGTAGTAGTATTGTAATCATTAACCAATAAGCCATAAATACAACTTTGCTGTTTGCTAACACTGTCTTTCTGTTATTAATTTTTTTATAAGTTTACGTATTAAATACATGTAAAATAGGTAAATAAAAACACGTGCGTATACCTGTGGAACGTCGAGTAACAACTTCAAAGCAGTCGGTCAAGAAGTTTCGGAGACACACGATTTTGAACAAAAGCACATTTATGTTTTTATTTGCACAGACTGATATCCCATCGATGATGAAGTCACTGTATAGAAAGTACTAGTCCAAACTAATGAAGGGAGTCGGCTGTACCCTTTTACTGAAACTATCTCATCGCTTCCAATAAGTATCCCATCGCTTCCAATAAGCGAAAACATAACTCTTGACGGACAGAATGCAAGGTCAGATGTGTTAATCAATGCGGCATCTCGCTCTGTGGTTCGGTAAAGAAATGATTAGGACAGCGTAACGTTTATCGCAGACAAGACTATTTTAGAGAGACGATACACAGAAAAGATTATTGTTTCAATCCCATACAACGATACCACTGGAGGGAAGAGCATGACGCACGTTGCACCATCTGTCGTTGTTTTCGTCGTCTTCAGCCGGTAGAATGGTTTGATGCAGCTCTCCACGCAACTCCATCCTGTGCAAACATCTTCATGTTTGTGTAACTACTCTCACCCACATCCATATGAACTTGCTTACTGTATTCATGCCGTGGTATCATCAATCACTTCCCCCCCCCCCCCCCCTCAACCCCAATTCATTCAATTACGAAAGAAACGATTCCTTGATCAGTGTCTCAGATCGACCCAGTCCATCTTTAACGAAACTTCTGTCATAAATTTCTTTCTTCCTCACTTCGGTTTAGTACCTTCTCATTAGTTATTCGATCTACCAGTCTAACCCTCAAAATTCTAGTGTAGCACCACTTTTGAAAAACTTCTATTCTCCTCTTGTCTGAATTGTGTACGTCCAAGGTTCAAATGGCTCTGAGCACTATGGGACTTAACAGCATAAGTCATCAGTCCCCTAGAACTTAGAACCACTTAAACCTAACTAACCTAAGGACATCACAAACATCCATGCTCAAGGCAGGATTCGAACCTGCGACCGTAGCGATCGCGCGGTTCCAGACTCTAGCGCCTAGAACCGCGTTTACGTCCATGTTTCAGTTGCATACAAAGGTGTACTCCACACAAATATCTTGAGGAAAGAGTTCCTCATATTCACGCTTCTACTGATACTGTCAGTCTGAATTTTAGATCTTATCTACTTCGGCCACCATCAGCTGCCCAAACAGAAAAACTCATTTACTACTGTTAGTGTTCCATTCCCTAATCTAATTTCCTCAGCAACGTCTGATTCAGTTCGACTACAGACCATTATCCCTGATTTACTTTGTTGATAGTCATCTGATATTCGTGCATATTTCAACACGTTACCCACTTAGTTCAATTGCTCTTCCAAGTCCGCATCACCGATACAAATGCGTCGTCATCGCCTAATAGCAAGGATGTAATTTCTTCTCCCTGAACTTTAATTCCCTTCTCAAATTTCTTGTCGGTTACCTTCACAGCTTGCTAAATGCAGAGAGTGAAAACCATAGAGGGTAGGCTACAAACCTGTCTCACGGCCTTCTCAATTACTGCTTCTCTTTCATGCCCTTCTACTCTTATTACTCCAAGAAATGTATTCGCAGTTGCAGTAATGGAATGACGACGGTGAAAATTTGTGCCGGACCGGGACTCGAACCGGATTTGCCGCTTCCGCGAACGGTTACCTTCACAGCTTTGGCTGTCTCTGCACGACTCACGGCCTGACCCAAACTTCCACATGTCGCCACTTCTGCGTCATAACCTGTGCTGGTGAATACATTAAGTAATTCCCGAACGGAGGAAGAAAATTTGTAATGGGTGATATCGGCGAAGAAATACGATATCGCAGTGTTTGTGTTGTTAACAACATAGGCACTGCAATATCGTACTTATTACTGCAGTCTGGTTCTCAATAACTTTTCGTTCCCTGTATTTTACCCCAGCTACCGTACTAAATAGACAAAATTCTAAGCTCCTCCAGAAGTTGGTATTAAATCAAAGGGTCTTCTGATTCTTTTGTAAGACTGCTTCCTCATGAAAGTAACTTTTATCAAGGACCGGGAAGCACGACTTTTGCAATATATATGTACTGCACTGCAATCACGCCATCTCTGTTCGCTTAGAGATGTAGCGGATAAAAATAATCAAGTGGAAATGATTGATTTTTGCTGTTTAAATTAAGCGCATAAGAAAGAAGACATCGTACGCATTAATTTAACGAAGTTCCGAACACTTAACGAGCTTCCTTTTTCGGAATGAATTTTCCATCTGCAGCGGCATGTACGCTGATTTGAAACTTGGAAGTTTGGAAAGCAGGATACGAAGTATTGGTGGAAGTGAAGCTGTGAGAGAGGGTCGTGAGTCGTACTTGGGTAACTCAGCCGGTGGAGCAAAGGCAAAGATCCCTGGTTCGAGTCCCGGTCTGGCATACAATTTTAATCTGCCAAAAAGTTTCGAACTTTTTTTAATGCAGCAGAGAACCGTACTCGGATTAATCCATTTTAAGTAATTTCCACAAACACTTTCAAGGAAACATTAGACACGGTACATTAAGAAGCAAGACTACTATATCGAACAGCGTATAACAGTGAAAAGAGCTGTCATTAGATCAAGTAGGAACAAGGAAGAAGCATGATACACTATGAATCAGGACTATAGCTCGAAACCACGCCGAAAACACACAGTCGTTTCTCATATTTACCACCAAATTTCTCACACAGAAGAACACATACAAATTTTAGGCCTGTTTTAAGAGTGTACAGAGAGTTTTAATTAAAATTACGTTATTTTTGCTTCAGGTAAATGTCTTTAGCTATTGTACACATTGCAACGTCCTCGTCCCCGAACCGTGGCACGCTGCCGCTAGAGATACCGAAACAAGACGATGCGCGCAGTTCATACAAAATGAGAATCGTGGGGTAATTTGTTTTCGGCAGCAGCGCAAAAGCTAGAGAAGTGTCAGGTTAATGCAAGTGACCCTTTAGCCATATTTCCGCACTAGTTGGACACGGACTATGCACGACACTAAATTTTTATTAATTACGTGCACCTGCTTGTTTTGGCTTCTCTAGCGCCAGCATGCTACGGTTCTGGGACAAGGGGATTCCACTGTATACCACGACTGCAGACACGACAGGCAGACTAGCTCTTGTTCTTCGCATAACGGAGGTCAATGCCAAGAACTATTGTAGCAGTTGTTTCCCAATAAGGTAGCGATTCTTTTTGAACACCCTGTACAAGCCGTCATACTTCCTATACTCAGTGAATGCAATGGAAACACAAAATATAGCACAATAAGCATTGTCTGCTGTGCATTTCTGGACAGAAGACGACAGCGTGAAAAGCACAGAATTCACAGCAAAATTATCCTAATTAGTGGGCAGAAATACTTTGCCAACTGATAAGGGTAATTTTGTATTTCTGTAGGTTTTGATTCTAATACGCGTCGTGCAAAACGCATCATCTGGAGACAAATTATTCTCTCCGTGTTGTTGTGTGCGGCCGTAACCTTTGGCCAAGCGAACGGGAAGCTATTGCCGCGGTCTGATGCAAGAAGATGTAAAGAGGCGTCGGTGGGGTGACGGAATCCCCCGCTCTGGACCTGGAACGAGGTTAGCTGACGTTCGTCCAGCCCCCCTTGCTGCTGGCGGGGCTTGAACACTGTTGACAGAGCATATTACGGGGGACCGGGGCACCGCAGTGGTGACCCGGATGACGCTACGACCACGCCTGGCCTTCGCCGCTTCTGAGGCCTACGTGATCAAAAATGATGTCCTCTCAAAAAAGTGCGAAATCGAGTGACCATAAATGCCGCCTGGCCCGGTTGTGCAGCATCTGTCATCGTCTGCACCCACTCCGAGGATTAGGCTACTCCACGACGGGCTTCAACCTGATGCTGGGCATCCAGTGTACTGCTAGTAGACGCCGCCTGCAATAGCTGCGGAGTACGGGCAGCGCTGATGCTGACTGGATCTGAACGAGTGGGGGTGGGGGAGGGTAGGGTGGGTGGGGTGACGGCGTATCTATTGGCTGACTTCAGGGCGTGCACCAGGCAATACACGATTCGCAATTGCACGCCCCTAGCTGTCGAGGAAGGTTTCTCTGCGCGCTCGGGTGCTTTCTGCACTGCGTCGCATATTTTCGCCAACGGCGGGACCAACTTGCTACGGCGCTCGCTGTAGGCGGTGCCTGCCGTCTGCCCAGGGCTGACGCTACACTTGGCAAGGTGCTCACAACGTTATGTCGCCATTGGCTCCGCTCGGCTTCGCGACTCCTTAAGCCGGATGCCTCCGGAGGCTTCGCGCAGAACTAAGCACACCCCATAATCCGGTGCTATCTTAACTGCTGTACTGATTGTAATGAATACATGGGTTATTCTTTTCTCACTGCTTTTATGACATTATGGCGGCCATCCAACTGGCTCTACATACCTGCTGTCCTCCCAAAATCCTGTAAGTCATCACAACCCGAGTGAGGTTGTTTTTCAATCTCTGATCGGTCGAGAAATTAAAATCCTAGAGGCAATTCAAATGTGTGTGAAATCTTATGGGACTTAACTGCTAAGGTCATCAGTCCCTAAGCTTACACACTACTTAACCTAAATTATCCTAAGGACAAACACACACACCCATGCCCGAGGGAGGACTTGAACCTCCGCCGGGACCAGCAGCACAGTCCATGACTGCAGCACCCCAGGCCGCTAGGCTAATCCCGCGCGGCTAGGGGCAATTCAGAGACGCTTTGCGCAGATGTGTTGCGCAGAGTCTCTAGTGTGCCAGTCTATCGGGTCAAGTCGTAGTTTCCAGCTGTTAGTGCAAAAATTGTTCAAATGGCTCTGAGCACTAGGACATCACACACATCCATGCCCGAGGCAGGATTCGAACCTGCGACCGTAGCGGTAGCGCGGTTCCAGACTGAAGCGCCTAGAACTGCTCGGCCACACCGGCCGGCTTATTAGTGCACACTGAGCACGTAAACATACCTAAAAATAGTATTTCATGCCAAACTGGAAGGCTTGCAGAGGGGTTTCCTCTGACTGTCTGAACTCACATAACGTAACTGTCACGAGTTTGTTTCTCCGTGATAATCCTCGGCCGCTTACTGCAGCGAAGACGATTCCGCGGCGTTTTCGTTAGGATTTGTTTGATCCCTCACCTTACAAGCCGGACTTGGGACCCTTCGAGTTTCATCTTTCCGTTCATACGAACCGCTGGCTACGCGGGCAGCACCTTGGCACAGACAATGGTCTGCACACCAGCGTAGGGAATTGGCGAAAATCAAAGGCGGCTGCCTTCTATGAAGAGGGTATTGGAAAGCGGGTAACACGCTGCGACAAATGTCTAACACGGAGTGGTGACTGCAGACAAGTAGCTGGAAGGTGTAGCTAAATGTTGCAAATAAAACGTTTATAATTTTCACTTTGGTTTCTATTTCGCGACCAATCGGCGGCTGAAAACAAAGTAGCCCTCATATAAGCAGCTAAGCCATGCTGAACCCAGTGCAGTATTGTCGTATTGGATTAGTTCAGGCCTGTAGAGAAGCAACGCAATGAAGGGATATCCGAAGTAGGCTACTGCCGTTGCGTCTTCAGTAGCAGCGACTTCAATAAATTACATCCGCATATCCACTGTGCACTCACATACATGTTACCACCAGTCAGAAGCTTGAATAACCACCTTTTGCAGCGAAGACTGTTGCGAGACGTGCAGGAAGAGAGTCAATGAGGTTTTGAAAAGTTCCGCCACGGATGTGGAGCAATGACGACTCCAGTGCTTCAGCCAGTTGCGCTATGTTTCTCGGTTCAGGATCCATAGCGCATACAGCCCGGTTGAGGCGGTCCCAGATCCTCGATTGGGTTTAGATACAGTACGTTTGGTGGCCAGTGGCGCACGGTAAACTCATCATGGTGCGCTTCGAACCACGCATGTACGCTGTGAGCTGCGACACGTTGCATTGTCCTGCTGGTAGATGACACCGTGCTGAGGGAAATCAAACTGAATGTAGAGATGAACACGGGCCCCAAGGATACATGCATACTTGCGTTGATCTACTGTGCCTTTCAGGATGACTAGATCGCTCAGGGAATGCCAGTAAAACACTCCCCAGACCATAACGTTCCCTCCTTCGGTCTCGACCCTTCCGACAACTTTCGCAGGGCGTTAGGTTTCACACGTTTCGCGCTGTAGACGCCAGTGGCTACCTGCGAAGGCCACCCGTCGCCTCTCAGACTAGTTGCAGGACTGGCGCGCAAATTCCAGTCTTCGTCGCCGATGAACAGCAGTCAACAGGAGTGTATGAACCAGGCACCAGATGCGGAGGTCCACACGCAGCGACGTTCGTTGAACGGTCCTCGAGAAGACAGTTAATAGTTCTTCGGTTCGT
This sequence comes from Schistocerca gregaria, assembly GCF_023897955.1. Classification (NCBI taxonomy): domain Eukaryota; kingdom Metazoa; phylum Arthropoda; class Insecta; order Orthoptera; family Acrididae; genus Schistocerca; species Schistocerca gregaria. Next base: position 564,020,305 of record NC_064922.1, on the reverse strand, counting down.
TTGGGTGGTCAGTTTCTCAACAGCTTCACGTCTCTTCGCCCGTACACATCACCACAGCCGTCGTTCACCCCTGACACCTATGGCACCACAGTTGCCTAGCCACCGGTCTTCGATAGCGCAATTTTGCCACGCAAGGCACACTTTCATCACGGTAGCATGCGAATAGTTTACGAACTTAGCCGTTTCGGAAATACAGTGAAACTTGCTCAAAACGGAATCGCCTGGGACTAAAATAATTTTCTAAATTGGACAAGTTTCCGGATTACACAAAACTCACTGTGCCACATAACATTTGTCAGGTATTATGCACAAAAGTACAGTAAAAATTTTTAATTAATCATATACTGTATTTACGTACACATTCGCTCCAGAACAGTAGATGTTTATTTACTGTATATTGGACAATGGAACACTGGGCTTTTACACTAGTTGATAAATAACACGGAAGTTTTATATTTTTACTCTAACTTTAAATTCGTTTAATTTAGTATGTACATACATATTATCCCCATATTTATTTGATTTACATTTTACTTTTTTCGCCACATATCAACGAGGGAAACTTGTTTTAAGTTCCTGTTTAAAATTGTTTATTCTAGGCAATTTTTAGCACCATACAATAGTTCCAAAAAGTTGTGAGAATTCTTGTGTGCTGCAAATTGCATAACATCGTTTATGCATGCAGTGGCTTCTTCAGGCCTACTAGTTTTTCTAGGGACATCATTTATCTTCTCTTCCTTCTTCTTTGTAGTTTTTTTGTTTGATGCTTATTTCGTGAGATATTTGGCCAGGTCACTATCAATGAACCACCATATATATATATATATATATATATATATATATAGAGAGAGAGAGAGAGAGAGAGAGAGAGAGGGGGGGGGGGGGGGTTGAAATCCAAAAGAGAAGAAGAGATACGACCGCCGGCAAAAGTTAATACTGTTGCCACGAGCGTCTATTATTACTTTTTTCTCTTTACGGCCAGTGCAGTTGGCAGCGGCTTTTCAAAACGTCGTCTGTGTTGCGGATTTCTATCAAATCTGTTGCTGAAGTGAAAGTGGAGTCGTTTGACAAAGTCATCACTTCGAATGTAATCATCTGCACTACATAATTTCGCATTTTGATTAACTCAGCAATTGCTGCTGCATTTTCTTGAGTTTCGATGGCCATAGAAGCGTCTTATTCTTGACCCCCCCCCCCCCCCCCCAAAAACACCGCTTTGTTGAAGCACTTGGTGACAGTTTCGAGTTTTATTTCCATTACCGCGCAAGAGCAAACGCACTTTCGGCTTCCTCAACATTAAGAATACGAAATTGCACCAGTAATCCCCTATAATGACACTTGAATGTGTAAATAACCCCCTGGCCCATGGGTTCTGTGATGCTGCTTGGACATGGAGGGAACCAAGCTCCATAAGACCACTTATCATCCACGCCTTTTTATTGCTTCGCCATGTGACTGGAAAGATACTGACGACTATATTTTTGAAACAACGCGGTTTCGCCGCCTTTCCAATTACCAGTAGTTCTTCGTTTCACCTAACACCTTTCCACGCAGTAGTACAGTGAGTCTTTCCTTGGACATTTTACGCCGTTGCATTTTTCACCTCGAATTGCTACCGATTTTGAAGGCAGCGCGCGATAAAACTCCCGTTTCAACGGCACTGAACATTTCTTTCGGGTCATAATTCACAATTAATTTAGACAGTATGCTCTTCCTTTCTGTTGCTCTAGTTTCCTGCACATCCTCAGCTTCTGCACACACTTCATTCCACACAATGTTGGGTCTAGATTTGAAACTGCCCAGCCATCATGTGGATGCTTTAAACTCCGTAATTCCAAGCTCTTCAGCGACTTTCAAAACTTCACTCTGCAACATAGGTCCAGATAAAGGTAAGTTTTCTTCCTGCGCACTTACGAACCATTCCCACACTATTGCGTTAATTTCTTCATTTCCGGTATTCTTCGCCTTTCTTTTCATTTGCCCGTTCCGTTTCACCCATTCGTCCCGAATCTTATCCTTGTTTGTCTTAGTCTCTTAAATTTTTGTTTTACCGTATTTGAAACGCAACATAATTTCACTCACAGAGATTTTGCCTTTCTCACTCGCTTCGATTACATTTATCTATTCGTTAAGTGTTAACGACACATACCGTTTGTTCGACATGATGTTACTGTATCTTTTGAAGTGCTACTGTTGTTGTTGTTGTTGTTGTTGTTGTTGTGGTGGTGGTGGTGGTCTTCAGTACTGAGACTGGTTTGATGCAGCTCTGCATGCAACTCTGTCCTGCGCAAGCTGCTTCGTCTCCCAGTAGTTACTGCAACCTACATCCTCCTTAATCTGTTTAGTGTGTTCATCTCTTGGTCTCCCTCTACGATTTTTACCCTCCACGCTGCCCTCCAATAGTAAATTGGTGATCCCCTGATGCCTCAGAATATGTCCTACCAACCGATCCTTTCTTCTAGTTAAGTTGTGCCACAAACTCCTCCCCAATTCTGTTCAGTAACTGATCATTAGTTATGTGAGCTTCCCAATTAATCTTCAGCATTCTTCTGTAGCACCACATTTCGAAAGATTCTATTCTCTTCTTGTCCAAACTATTGATCGTCCATGTTTCACTTCCATACATGGCTACACTCCATACAAATACTTTCAGAAACGACTTCCCGACACTTAAATCTATACGCGATGTTAAGGAATTTCTCTTCTTTCCTTGCCATTGCCGGTCTACATTTTATATCCTCTCTACTTCGAACATCATCAGTTATTTTGTTCCCCAACTACTACTAGTCAACTGGAACTGGGAGAAAATAATGACCTTGACGGGTAAAACCACTGTAAACAGACAATACCCACCTTTTTCACTGTGCACATTGAAGCAGTGTTGGTGTATGTGCAATAATGTTACTGTATGCGCCGGCGTACGTCAATAATGAGGAAAACGAGAAAGCCGACAAACACAGCGGTGACGAACAAAGAGTTTCCTTTGATGAACTGTACCGACACTGAGCACAACTTATTTGTTTCCAGAATGAGAATCTGGCAGGAAGTTTCAACTTAGTTGTTGTTGCACAGAGCGGCGCAGTTTTAGGCCCACACCAGCAGCGTCGCTCTTTGCTTGGTTTCGCGCCGCTTAACAGATGTGTTAAAAGTAACGTCCCTGTAGAGACGTGAACAACTAATGAACTGTAATACAGTAGTACTGTACAGGCTCTTTTCCGCATTATAAATTGAATTATTTAGTATGTTCTAAGATTTGCTTTCCGTCTCCGCGTTCCGCTTTATTCAAAACATCAGCATATAAAAGTGCACTGAAAGCGTCGGGACTGAAATACTTGTACGGTCTGGGTAGATTTCCAAATCACACAGGTGCCGATTTGAGCAAGTTTTACTGTACTTCCCCCTCGGCCTGTAAGTCAGGTAAATCGCCCCGTTTCCGCATTACGACAACGACTGTTCTGTTTCTCCCCGCCCCTCCGATACGCTTTAAACACCCTCCACTGCTAGCGCTGCCACAGGCCGTTTGTAAAAGGTTACTGCACGCAGACGTCGAACACAGGCGGTGGGCACATTAATGTGACAGCACCGTGAAAATGCTTGCCACATTACGAACGGTGCCAGAAGGTAATATCAGTCAAAAACATGGAGATAAGCTCTACCCACTGATATGTGTGTATTTTCTGGAAGTCTTGCAGTTTCTACACAGTCGTCTGCTGAAACCCTGGAGGTACTTATGAATCAACCGACGTTAAGCCAGGTATCATCAGTTTAGCATTCTGCTTCCACCAGCTTTTGGGATAATTATTTCTGAGCTTTGGGTTAGAACGTTAATAGCTGGAGAGAAGTTTTCAGGGATTACATCGCTGGCCGCCAGCCAGCTAGAAGGTGTGTGCACGCGGCGGGTCGCCGCCCCGTTTTATTAACGTTAAACCCCTTCTCTGTAGGACCCGCCAAGCCAGGCAACAATCCTTCCTGCAAAATTGAGGAGGCGCCTATTCAGGGCGCGGCGGCACCATACCTAAGTAACACCACGCTGACTCGCAAGGCCGGCTCGCGTCAGAATATTAAATTTTGTGTGCCGCTCACGTCGCGTCACGCTATAGAAGCTGCGGCGGCTGACGAGACGAGGCGGGACGGTCGTGGGGAAAAAAAAAAAAAAGGAAAAAGGTGAGGGAGAAGCGAATATAAAAGGGGAAACCTGCCTGCCACTGAGAGAGCAAGCGTATCGTCTCTCACACGTATCGTGGAACATTCTGGAGTCACTGAATCCCCATCGTGTTCAGGTGTTCTTAGAACACACAACTTTATTGAGATAACTACGATACAAAACACAAGTCATGATTAAAGGCGCGCTTCCGTCTGCTTTGTACAGAAAACCTAAAAATTTATACTGTCATGTACTGACTTCATGCTCTGTACATTCTTAACCGTTGTTTGATACACTGGGATGCAGCACACCGGAAGCCCTCTTTCCGTTAATTCTAAGTATGCAAACCGCGGAAATCGGATCTATGGCTCCATCTGCTTTGAGTTCAATAGTACAGCTACCCCCAAAGCCAGTGGTATCACACTGGAAGCGTGAGTCCGCCTATGGCAGCAGTCAGCCATCGACTGGGGGAGTGTGTGAAATTTAAGTGCATTTTGTTTGAGGTATATTTTGGCACCAGAGTGAAAAATAAAGACAGCATACTATATTTTATCATGACTTAATTTTTTCAGAAGATAGATATTTTATCCGAATTATTTGTAGCAGACGCCGACATCGTGAATTACGATTGCAGTGGGCAGGCGATCAAGACTAGGCCGTAGATCAGTGGAAGAATGCGTGTCGGCTGGTCAGATGAGTGACGTTTCTAGTTACATCAGAAAAACAGTGGTGTCCGGACACGCCGCAATGCAGGTGAACGGCTGCTCCAAATAGGCACCGTTCCGCGGAAGGAAGCTGGTGAGTGGAGTATTTTGCTGTGGGGATCGTTCACCAAGGATTCCATGAAACCTGTGGCAGTAATCGCAAGTACTGTGACAGCTGTGGACTACGTGAAGTTGGTTGCGGACCACTTGCATCCTTTCATGCTGTATACATTATTTGACAATGATGTCTCCCAGCAGGAGAATTGTCCAGTTCACAAGAACAGAAACGAGTCACAGCACTATAGTGAACTCGCCACATTTGCAGCCGATGGAGCAGATTTGTGGCGCTATCGGGCAGCAACTCTGCGCGCATTAACCACCGGTCCGCAATTTACGGGAAACGCGTCATACATGGGCCCATATCTGGTGCCCCACACCTCAGGAAAACTACCGAGACCTTGGCGAATGCGTACCGCGCAGAATCGTTGCTATATTAAGACGGTAAAAAGCGGCTCATCAGTGTAGCACAGAACTTTGTAATGCGGGCAGCCAAGGCCGTTAAACTTCATACTGAATGGAAGCTGTCTTGCGGTTCACTGTACCTCCATTCAACATCAGTGTAAGTTACTGTCACAGAGCGTGCTGGTTGTGATACTTCCCAGCAGATAAAGACTGTGTGCCGCACCGGACCTCATGCCTGGGATGTGGCCTGCACCCAAACCTCCAGATGTCAGACCGGTAATAAACGTTCTATGTCGATAAAATATGACCCAAAACTCCGATGTAGTTCGTACTATACGCTGTCGTCCAGTAGAATGGGCGTAAGGGCTAGTTAAAAATAACAACAGAACTACGGAGCACGTGAAAAGTGTAACTGTGAGTAATTAAAACACATTGCTTCCGTGGGAAAATTGGTAGGGTGTACCTTAGTACCTCGTACCAAGAGTTCTGCGTTCAACCCAAATGACGACAATTTTTTTTACTCTATTATGCGTGGAAGTGTCAATGAGACAACATGTTTATGACATGTAAAAGGGCTGTTTGGAGTTTACAGCAGTGTTCTCTTGGCAGTCTGCTTTCGCTTAGTTTCTTTGAAAGCAGTAAACATATAGAATGCATTTGTAGTTCCACAGAATAGACAATCAGAAAATAAAAATAAAGAAACAACTGCATCACACATGCGGAAGTGATAATAATAATAATAATAATAATAATAATAATAATAATAATAATAAGCAATAATAAGCACATAAGTCTGAAGTAATGGCCAAACGAAGATTAACTTTTTCGGACATCTCTATCGAATGGATGGAAATAGACAAACAAAACAAAACAATTTCTGGAAGATGAAATCGCAATAGCATGGACTACAGAAGTAAGGAAAGATCTGGAAAGAAACAACATCAAAGAATCAGAAATAGGAGAAAGAAACCGTTTTAAAAATAAAATTCTGAATTTGGAAGGCTTTCATAGCAGAAGAAATAAAAAATCAAGAACAACGTGGACAGGAGAAAGGAAAAGACTTCATGGGGAGAAAATAAGGGAATACTGGAAAAATAGGAAACAATAACAAAGGAAGAAGAGGAACTGAAGTTGTTAATGTGATCCTAGTTGGTCAATACAAAAAAAAAAAAAAAAAAAAAGAAAAAAGAAAAAAAAAACACATAACTTTCAGTCAACGAAGCGAAAGCAGACTGCCAAAAGAACATTGCTACAAAATCCGATAAGTCCTTTTCGATGTCACGAAAATGCTCTCCCATGTAACTGTTTCGTGCGTAAACAGTTAAAAAAATGCCTTTAGTGGTATTTGAACGCAGACTCTTTATCGCGACGACCGAACGTACAGTTTGTTTATTTTTTTTATTGATCTCATTTTGTTCGTTACATTCGTTCATGGCGGCCGTCCCAAGATATCCGTTCAAGTTCATCGTTGACCCGCTCACTCAGTTTTCTTATTACTGAGGGCAACAATCCCGAACACATGAGCTATGGCGGTCTTCTCAGCCAAGCGAGATCAACAATGCGCACCTTCACAGATACGCTCTTCCCGTGCTCCGTAGCTCTGGTGATACTTTGAATTACCCTATACGCATGTTCTACTGAACAACAGCGCACAGCACGAACAAGTCTGTGTTTTGGTTGATACTCTACCAACATACAACATCCGCTACCGATCTGAGCGACTCACATCTGGAGGTTTGGGTGTTAGCCATTATTTCGTAGTATCGTTTCTTCCAGGAAATATTCTCCCACAAGGTACACAGGAGAACGTCTGTGGAGTTTGGGAAGTAGGAGCAAGGTACTAGCAGGAGTAAAACTCGGTGGGCGGATGTGAACGCATCTATCGGTAAGAGCATGCAACTGTCCAGTCACATACGTTTCATTATTCTCAATCAAAATATTAATTTCAAACGTCAGTCATGAAAATATTAATTTCAAATTATTGCTGATAGACGCGAAAAACGCGAAAAGTGGGGATAAATTCTTTTTATCAAAGATTTTTCGAAAAAAGAACTGTTACCTCGAATCGGCAAAGAACTTCGAGTTCCGGAGACGGTAATACCCTGACGTCTGATTTTCATGACGATGGAGGCGCGGAACAGTGGGTTAAAAGGTTTTCTGTATGTTGCCTCTTGCAGGCGCTCAAATATTGTACAAAATACACTCCTGGAAATGGAAAAAAGAACACATTGACACCGGTGTGTCAGACCCACCATACTTGCTCCGGACACAACGAGAGGGCTGTACAAGCAATGATCACACGCACGGCACAGCGGACACACCAGGAACCGCGGTGTAGGCCGTCGAATGGCGCTAGCTGCGCAGCATTAGTGCACCGCCTCCGTCAGTGTCAGCCAGTTTGCCGTGGCATACGGAGCTCCATCGCAGTCTTTAACACTGGTAGCATGCCGCGACAGCGTGGACGTGAACCGTATGTGCAGTTGACGGACTTTGAGCGAGGGCGTATAGTGGGCATGCGGGAGGCCGGGTGGACGTACCGCCGAATTGCTCAACACGTGGGGCGTGAGGTCTCCACAGTACACCGATGTTGTCGCCAGTGGTCGGCGGATGGTGCACATGCCCGTCGACCTGGGACCGGACCGCAGCGACGCACGGATGCCCGCCAAGACCGTAGGATCCTACGCAGTGCCGTAGGGGACCGTACCGCCACTTCCCAGCAAATTAGGGACACTGTTGCTCCTGGGGTATTGGCGAGGACCATTCGCAACCGTCTCCATGAAGCTGGGCTACGGTCCCGCACACCGTTAGGCCGTCTTCCGCTCACGCCCCAACATCGTGTAGCCCGCCTCCAGTGGTGTCGCGACAGGCGTGAATGGAGGGACGAATGGAGACGTGTCGTCTTCAGCGATGAGAGTCGCTTCTGCCTTGGTGCCAATGATGGTCGTATGCGTGTTTGGCGCCGTGCAGGTGAGTGCCACAATCAGGACTGCATACGACCGAGGCACACAGGGCCAACACCCTGCATCATGGTGTGGGGAGCGATCTCCTACACTGGCCGTACACCTCTGGTGATCGTCGAGGGGACACTGAATAGTGCACGGTACATCCAAACCGTCATCGAACCCATCGTTCTACCATTCCTAGACCGGCAAGGGGACTTGCTGTTCCAACAGGACAATGCACGTCCGCATGTATCCCGTGCCACCCAACGTGCTCTAGAAGGTGTAAGTCAACTACCCTGGCCAGCAAGATCTCCGGATCTGTCCCCCATTGAGCATGTTTGGGACTCGATGAAGCGTCGTCTCATGCGGTCTGCACGTCCAGCACGAACGCTGGTCCAACTGAGGCGCCAGGTGGAAATGGCATGGCAAGCCGTTCCACAGGACTACATTCAGCATCTCTACGATCGTCTCCATGGGAGAATAGCAGCCTGCATTGCTGCGAAAGGTGGATATACACTGTACTAGTGCCGACATTGTGCATGCTCTGTTGCCTGTGTCTATGTGCCTGTGGTTCTGTCAGTGTGATCATGTGATGTATCTGACCCCAGGAATGTGTCAATAAAGTTTCCCCTTCCTGGGACAATGAATTCACAGTGTTCTTATTTCAATTTCCAGGAATGCACATTTTCAAGAGTTTACACCAAGGCTGGTAACTATTTATTGGCTGACTAGTTCGGCCTTTAACTATGTTTCACAAACCATGTATTGTACTAATCGCTAACTATAATTTGGTATCACGCTTGTGAGGCGTGCGGTGAGAACGGATACTGTTGGCTGCTGGAGCGAGGCGTGGTGGGGTGGGGGTGGGGGTAACACGCTCCGTCTGTATGTCGTGTAAGTACGCAGTGCAGGTAACACAAACCTGTGATCTGAGCTTCCATGAGCTCCTGATAACCAGCTTACTTCTCCGAAATGGCTGTGAAGGTAATTCCACGATGAACCAGCAGCTGCATCATCATTCATTTTCGAAAATATCACAACGAAAGTAGAGCACCATAATACAGACAGCAAGAGCACAGCTTAGCGACAAAGCAGACCACAATGCAGTCAACACCGGCTAGTAGCACGCTGCACAGTTGGCAACGATAATCTGCAAATCACTGCGACACGAAGTTTCCCGATTGGTACAGATCAGAGCTGGGGAATACGCGTGTATTTGTGTCATGTTTGGTGTGGATAATTCTATGTATGTCATCACGCTTTAGCTGTCGTTTATCTAGTACTTTCTAATCCATATGGCAATGATATTTGATACACAGTGGAGACTTTGTTCTCATTGGAATACACTGTGTGTCACGTTGGCGTATATTTCGTATATGTTAAACCAAATAATAATAAGCTTACAGTGTATTCCAGTGAGAACAAATTCTCGATTGTATATCAAATATCGTGGACACATGCTGGATAACGAAAGTCTGAGTTACATCTGAAGCGATGTGACAAACAGAATTGTCCACAGCCAACATACCCCAAATACAAAACAATCAAATAGTTCAAAGGCTCTGAGCACTATGGGACTTAACAGCTATGGTCATCAGTCCCCTAGAACTTAGAACTACTTAAGCCTAACTAATCTAAGGATATCACACAACACCCAGCCATCACGAGGCAGAGAAAATCCCTGACCCCGGCGGGAATCGAACCCGGGTACCCGGGCGTGGGAAGCAAGAACGCTACCGCAAGATCACGAGATGCGGGCTACAAAACAATCTGTTTGTGAAAATGGGCAAAGCCCGAAACTAGTCAGCTAATTAACAGTGAGCAGCTTTCGTGTAAATATTTAATAGCGTCTTTTCTTCAGTGGGTTGAAAATTGCACGAAGCCTGTAGGCCGCTGTGACCGTGCAGAAACAAGAGGAATAACAAAATGTATCGGAGTCAGTCATTGCTTTGTATTCGTTTTGTGCGGGTCGACATACATTCGAGCCAACTATTGCAGTTATTGTTACTTATTTTTCGAAGATTGTTAAGTACGAGTAGTTAATATTAAGAGGCGCAGTGCCTGTGATTTTACTTCAAGAATATAGAATTTATTGTTAATTCAATTACGTATAGGATTTGTTGTTGGACGTCCAACACCTTGTCGCCCACTCGTAGTTACGCCATCCTTAGTTGTTAATTGTTGCTTCCTTTACAAAACGAAATGCAGTGACAGTGAAATTATTATTTTTTTTCAACCAATTTGCAGAGACTATAGCTTTATTCTATCGTTGCGTGCAGCTAAGGCAATCGTTTATTCACTGTTTTGCCAATTAGTACCTTTTGGAGCTAAGTGGAGCGAGACGTTAAAGAGTCAGAAGCGTATTCCCGCGTCTTATTCATCATTCTGAATTAGACTCGACCGGAATATTTCGCACCAGCGCACTTTCTGCGCCAGGTTGACATATTCACTCTGTGTTTGCTTATATCATAATGCATACTAATTCCACCACATTACCGTTTGACATAAATACATCACATTAGTGCTTAATTTCTAGAAGTTTAGTGTCTGGAACGCACCTCTTGAATTATACAACACCCCCTTTCCCTCCCATAAAAATCACAAGTTTAGATTTTTGAAAACTTGTAATTAAACTTACGTCGAGGAGTCTTTTTTTTTTCAAAATATTGTACTGAAATTCATGTTTTTATAACAGTTTCATTTAACCAAAACAGTAAAACCACAACATTTAATACATACAACAGATGCTGCGGTCAGCTCCCGTTTGCAATGTCACGTTGCTCTCCACATATCGGAAATGTAGGTAGCCTTCATGACTATGACGTCATGTTTTCAACTGCTGCCAGGCGCAACGTTCCAAGAGTTGCACTGTAGCTGCTCAGAGTTTTACCCCAAATTCCCCTAAAAACCGGAAGTGGTGAGCCGTCTACAAACGGAGTAAGGATATACATATTAAGGTTTGGGTAACCTACGGAACATTTTTCTTCGACTTAGTTATCCTCTGTAACTTAAAAATAACGGTATTGATAGCAAAACTGAATTGTCAATGTTTAATTTAGGTTTTATTCGAAAATTTTTATTTGTGACAGGTAACAGGAACTACACAGTAGAAAGATTTATCGTATAGCGCCAGAAAACACAATCTCCTCAATGAAAAAAGCAAAACAGAAGTACATTCAATATTGTTTCAACACGTCGTCGAACTTAAATAAAAGACGTTTCTGTTTTTGTGTGTGTGTGTGTGTGTGTGTGTGTGTGTGTGTGTGTGTGTGTGTGTACTTTACTTGCATCAGAAGTAATTGCTTTGTTTATACAAAAGGGCAGAACTTACGCCATCAACTAATTTTTATTACTTATGAAATGCGATCTATATTCTGTAAGGATATGAAACACGCAATGGACTAACACTAAATAATGTGCGGTTCTAATTATGTGCAAAAACAATAGAAGAAAGAGAAGCTTCAGCTCCCAGTTTCTCTCTTATACATTCATTTATGTTTATTTCCCTACCGAAGCTGCCAATACTACCGGTTACCCTACCGTTTATAGCATCGTTCAGTTAGTGAACTGTAGAGATCTCTCTGTCACAGGATCTACATTTGGAGACAATTCCCATTTTAATAACGCGACGATCCTTCCACTTGCTCGAGCTTATTACGCGCCCCTGACTGCGCGCCTACTTCAAGACGATGGAATACCTCCTCCGTAGTTACTCGAGGGCGGTTTGCGAAATAAAATTACGAAGAGTGTCGAAAGTTAGCAGCTGGAAAGAAAATAACAGATATCGAAGTTGGACGAAATGAGACACAGTAAGAATCTCTTGGACGGTAGTAAATCTGGGAGAGAGGGAGTATATTATATTGTGAAGTTTATTCGGAGGAAAAGTGGTCGACAACGGAGGCTGTATCCGATATGAAACGCAAGAAAAGACGGAGAATGGGAGGGGGAGGGGGGCAGGGGGAGAGGGCTGGCTGTGAAGGCGGGACATGGGGGGGGGGGGGGGGGGGGTCGATCCGCTGATGCAGCGCGGGGGTCACGACCTATGCAAGGACGCTGCGGGCTTGGCGGGCCGTAGCAGAGCCATCAGCAACAGCTGAGGGCGCAAGGGGCAAGTGCGAGGCCAAGGTTGAGATGGGAAGAACCGACCGGTTGAAACCAATACCGGTATTTCAGTTGCGAACAACCAGTATTTTTCGGTATTTGTTTGGTCTCCGTTAAAACAAGTGTTTTTTTATTTCTTAACAATAACAGGGGAAAAAACCGAAATATGAATTAGACATAGCAGCAGCGCTAAATGTTTTGGTTTTTAATTTTCTTAAAAAAAAGAGAGTAATTTTTATTCGTAGAATTTCCATTGGTTTGAAATATTGCGCCGTTACAGAAAATAGAGAAAATCGCACAGTGCTATGTTTTTTAACAGTGCCAACAGAAAGGAGCAACAGACAGTGTCGCAAGAGCTGGTACAGCACTGCTGAAACACTACTGTACCTGTCACCGTGTGGCGTGGACTACTAGGGTCCCGCGCGTACAACAGTGTGGAAGACTTGCCCCGTCTGTTCAGTACCGTAGTTTCTCGTTGTTGTCGGTGCACATAATTTATATACAGTGGTACCATCCACAGTTTGGAAGTATTTTACCTAGTGGGGATTCAATGAAGTACAATGTTCCATTTGCTTTAACCGATCAAAAATAGGAGGAGCCACAACGAACTTGTGATATCAGATAAGGAGAAACCTTAAAACGTAACCATTCATTAATAGTTTACAATAAGAACAGAAAGTGGCTGACGTGCTGCCTGTGTCTACGTGATACGCCTTTATCTGCCTGTAGCCCTTGAAAGCGAATGAATTATCATGACTATCAGAGTTCTTCAACTTCAGTTTTCACTCTTGAGCACTAGCTATCCATACTGAAGAAATAGTGGTATGATCCTCGATTACAAGATGACTTTGGAGCAGGGTTTCAAAACTGGTGAATTCTTGTAGTATACATCCGCTTAACAAGTGTTCGAGAAAAGCAAGCAATGGTGAAACGGGGACGACAAATTTTTCATTCACTTGCGTATTTCTTTTGATACTTGGTTTCTATGTATATTGAAACTGATGGAGTCAAAACTGTTCAATCTTTTCCGGTTTCTACGTTTCCTACAGCAAATAATAGGAAGAAAAAATCGAAAGTCTTATTTTGAGTGGTTTTAACAGTCTGGTTAAATTGGTGTTGAAGTAAACCGATATAAACGAAAACCAGTTGTTTCAGCGAAAGCCGCCATCCCTAGGCCAAGACCACCATCTTAACACAACTCACGGCAGTTCAAAGTTAATAAGCGATCACAAACTAACTAAACTGAAGGGCAATTATAATTGAACCTTTGCTTCTTGACAAGGCTCCATGAAAAAACGACTGGTCGTAGGACACTGAAACTTTGTGGAAACATTTGTAAGAACATGCGGAAGAGAAAGAACGACTAAACCACTGAAAGAAACAAATTTTAATTTTCACATGACATGGTAACATTTGTTAATTTAGCACCATGTTTAGGTTCCAGGTTACAAACGTTGCTCAACGTGACGACCATCTGCAGCCATGAAAGCCTGCAACCACATTAGAGATTATTTGCAGCACTTTTCGAACGGTGGAATTTTCTGCTGTCGAGACACAGTTCGTACGCTGCTTGAAGATAGCCCACTATAGCCAGCATTCTCAACTACGGCAACAGTAACGTAAACAGTTTGTGGCGCATTTGGCCGTCGTCCTCCCACAGGAGCAGTTCCCAAAACGGCAGTTAATTCGAACTTCCGAATCACGTTCTTCGACCCAGTTGCGGAAAGACAACCTCTCCGTATTCCTTTAAGGCGGGGATACTCGCGAAGAGCAGCAACACTGTTCCTGTTCTGATAAAACAGCTTTACGAGTGAAGCGCTGCTTATCTTCTCCAGAGCCATGTTCACTGTATGCAAATGTAACGAACTATCATGCTCCTTTTTCAACCCTGCGTCGCCGTAACAGTACCGGCGCCTAGCGGCAAATCACGACACTAATATTACTAACACCGCAAATCCGGCAGCGCACTGATCATTATTCCTATAAAGTTGGTTACCGACAAGATAAATAGTTTTCGGTCTACAAAGGCTCTAATAGCGAAAGTTTAATTATAACCATCCTGTATTTAATGCTTAGCGATACATCAATAAGAAGTACAGGGAATCAATCTTACTACCTGTATAACGCGGGGCACTATTTTCAGCATTTCACAGTGTTATTGACTGAATGTAATAATCTAAAACGCTATCATAATCTACTGATAAAGGTTCAAAGATGGCTCTGAGCACTATGGGACTTAACATCTGTGGTCATCAGTCCCCTAGAACTACTTAAACCTGACTAACCTAAGGACATCACACACATCCATGCCCAAGGCAGCATTCGAACCTGCGACCGTAGCAGTCGCGCGGTTCCGGACTGAGCGCCTAGAACCGCTAGACCACCGCGGCAGGCTACTGATGAAGGGCTATAACCTTAAGTTAAAGGTTTAACACAATACGTTAGATATTACAGTTGGAAACTGCGTAATACGTCGTGAGGCAAAGTGACTCACGGCATGCTAATTACCCATGCTGTATTAACCCAGTATTTGAGAACCACAGCTCTTAGCGACTTCCAACAAACTTTACAATTTAGCGAACTCTATGCTGCTGACGTCATCCACAAAGTAATGCATGAAAAAAAAAATGTTTATCGTTAACCACAGTTTCACTGTTCACGCAATGACGGCGACGTCAGTAAAGAAGTATTAATTTATTACTTATTTACTACTAACTCCGCTCAACACATTTTGCAGGCACTGTCCACATATACCAATGAAAGTAATTGTAAAATTAACTTATATCACTGTACACCACATAGTTCGGTAGATGTGGCCTTTATACCTGGGGGTTCGATTCTTAAAGAATCGGAACTGGGAGTATTCTGATTATAAAAGAAAAGCACAACTTGACGGATGTTCTAAAGTATTAACTTTTCTTAACCGATTTTCGGCTTGCAGGGCTATCACAAGACTAAATTGACTACCGGTCCCCGGGGCAGTGCCGAGGGCGTGGGAAGTACGTCCCCGCCTAGACCGCAGGTACGTAGGCGGCGCAAAAAATTGCAGCAAAGGAACATCAAGGAAAAACGGTTTACGAATTAACCGGAAGAGGTATTCGATTTCTCTTACCCCACATGTTCTTACCCTCTCCTTACGAGTGGGAGCCTTTCCGACGACCCGCGACTGCAAACGTGCAAGCTGTTGACACAGTGTCATTTCTACAATGTCATTTCGCTGCTTCAGCACGGTAAACGAACAACTACCGAACAGACTTCTATCGCTTATGTGGTAACAGTGCTCTTGGTTCACATAGCAGTCGTCTAAACAGTTCGTTCGGGTTCAACAATGGAGTTCTTGTTGTTGCTTCGCTAAAGTATTGTAGGATATCAAAGATCAGTGACCGGTTGTTGAACCAAACGTGCTATTTGACTACAGGCTTCAGACTTTTCCCGAATTCTATCTACTGAGGGCTGGTGAGCAGCGACGGTGGAGGAAGCAAGCAGAAAAGTTGGAGGGAATATGTAATTTACTAGACTTTATAGCAGGTACGTTTTTCCTGAAACTCTAGCTTCTCTCGAAGTACTGAATGTTTACATAACTCAAGGGAATGCTGTAGGGTAAAGTTCTCGACAGGTGAACACCTTCGTCATTTTCAAGGCACAAATAAAACGAAGGCGCCTGTGCATGACAACTGTTGCCTGTAACATTTTTCAGAAATCCTGATTTTTTGTAGTAACTCTATTTACGAAATTTCTAAATTTGTTAAGTCTAAAGACAAAATTGCCGAAAGGTAGTTTACGGTTTGGAGTGGGGGGGGAGGATGCATTCGCACCTTCGCTAAGTTCTGCCAGGGCGGCATGGCCACCTCCGGACTCAGTCACGGATACATTGTTTGTGAGCAACACTAGAAGACCCACATACTGGCCAACTATGGTTCATTTAACATTACTGGTTCTATGATATGTTTTATATTGTATCGGTCAACCAGTGAGAGCTACATGGAATGAACGTACCTAGAGGTCAGAGAATTGTCACTACATTCTTGCTGAGTAAGAACTGAGTTACTGCCAAAGCTACCAGCCAGTCCCATGTCCTCCACCTAGCACACAAAGCTTAAAAAAAAAAAAAAAAAAAAAAAAAAAAAAAAAAAAAAAAAAAAAAAAACCTCAACGTACTGGAAGCCCTGGAAATCAAACATCTGATCCACAGTCCTGATTTAACATTGAACGAGGAAACACAGCTCACTATTTCCCGTTAAAACTTCATGTAAGCCCCACATTTCTCCGTTTCTTCTCACGCTGTCTGTTCCACTCCATTCCTCCATTTTCCCTGTATCTATTTATTCTATTCTGATCTGATTGTCTATGTACTCCGTTTCTTCCACACCTTCCCTATAGTAAGAAAAAAATTCTTCGTGCCCCTGCTATACAATTTAGATTATCTGTTTCCTTATGCAATAGTCAATTCTGTGTTTAACGACCATTTATCTTCTCTCTTCAAGCTATTCTTCAATACTCTTACCTTCTGTTAATTTTATTTTGTTGAGCTCATTAGTTAAATTTAAATTGTTATACATGCTAATTGGTTGAATTACCACACGTATCTCTTCTCATCCGCCGAGTGTAATTATTCTATACTAACGCTGTCCTCTTCCACCTCAATGTTCACGTGCCCGTTTGCGACCCCTCCCCACCACACACAGACACGCACACCCACCAATACACTTATAGTTGTTGATGTTTATTCTTAATGTTCTTAGGGTTGGTTCCTTTTACATTTACTCACTGCGTAACTCTTAACATTTTCAACTGCGTACCCATTGCCATGTCAAAGATAGCATTCACTCTGCGTTTGCACATCAGCCTCTTTCCAGCCATGTTTGAGAATCTGGTACCTTATTTAACGACGATAAACAGTGAAGTCTGATGGTGTTGAAAGCTGAAAAAACGCTTAACAAAATACATAAATACTTCATATCATCATAGCCGACACTGTTAAGGCAACCGCTTACGATATGAGGGAAATTGGGTACGAGTCCCGGTGTCGGACAAATTTTCATGCGTCATAACAGGTAACACAGATCATGAAAAGAATTGTAAAAGACGTGCTCATGTAAAATTGGACGATAGTTATGAAAATAAAAACTGTGTAGTCATATGCTTAAATCAAAATTTATCTCATTTTATGTATTCATTCATACAGAATACACTTCAAGCTGCAGAAATTAGATTTCTTAGGAAGGTGAGAGGTATTGCCTGTGAAGAACATATAAGAAACGAAGATATTAGGAACGAATTAAATGTTTATAGTATTAATGAAAAGACTAAAGAAAACATTATGCCATCATCATCTACAAGGAATGAGTGCAGGGAGAATCCTATGTCTGACCATATTTTACCAGTCTAGAGGAAGAAGGGTTATTGGAAGACCTAAAACAGAACGGGTCATGGCATGCCAATCATCACGCGTGGGGCGTGTATGGGCCAAGGAAGGCCTGTCACTCGGGTTTGCTCGGGCCTTCTCGTAAGTATACCGAAAGACATGACATTTCATAGAGCATTACGGTGCGGCATTCTGCAGTCGGCGCAACTGTATGAGCTCTGCAGGGTTGTGGTGTCAACGCTGTTTATTCTTCGCTATTTGTTCTTGTTATGAAGGACGTTCACAGTTCCAGCGGCTGTTTGCACAAGAAGAGATGGAAATGACAGAATAAAGGGATGAGAATTCTCAATTAGTATAAGCGACGGGTAATGCTTATTTGCTACGAAACGACATTGTAGTACCACGTAGAAAGAATTTAAACTTTCAGAGACAGTGAAACAGTAAAAATCTGCAATGGTGACAGAGGGGATTCATCGTTTTCTGCATCAAGAAGAACTCTTTCGTTAAATTTGCAGGCCCGCACTTGAAGAAATTTGTGGTAAGAATGGTAAAATTTCTGAAGCATTATTCCATTTTCAGTTGCAACAGTTTTCAATGGAAATACACGAAGACTACGGCGACTTCATATACATCTGCAAATTACGTTGGTTCAATCAAGGGCCATGACTGGAGCTAGCTATTTTTCGATTTAAATCTCCTTACTGTTGAATTATGAACCAAAAAGGAGTACAGGGCAGAAAATTAGAACATCCGGAATGCATTGCAGGCTTCACATTTCAAGTGGACTTGCCTGCACACGGTCCACAGTAAGACAATGCAAGAAATCGCGTTATAGAATAGAAATTCTGACAAAGATAATCCAGTTCCCTAAGGTCACTGGCGTTAAAGAAAGCAAGAGGTTTGAAGAATTCGATGTGGCCTTGCAAGAATTAAAACGGTAAGTTTGTAAGAGGTTTGAGGACACTGTCAATCTCACATCTGTTTTCGACCTGTTTTTGACATCCACGGTTGACAAGTTTCCACAAGTGAATTTCCCTGATTTCCAGACGAGTTTTAGCATTTTTCCCCAGATAAATTTTGAGATCTCAAGGGTAAGTAAAGACATAAGTTGACAAAAAAATGTAAGGACTTTTGTATTTCTCCCCCCGTGTGAGCAAACATCTTAAGTACTAATATGAACAGCTTTTGTAATGAACTGTTTTTAGATGGAGAAAACAAGCTTAGTGCACGGGGACACGGTCAGAATTATGGAACATTCTGAGGAGTAGCGAGACGCGTCCAGCGCGGGTGACGATGATTGAATGAATTTTTTTATGCTACTACGTTGGTCCTTGTACAACGAAGAACCAAAGAAACTTGTTCACCTGCCTATTATCGTGTAGGGCCCCCGCGAGTATACAGAGGCGCCTCAACATGACCTGACATGGGCTCGACTAATGTCTAAAATAGTGCTATAAGAAACTGACACCATGAATCCTGCAGGGCTGTCCATAAATCCGTGAGAGTACGAGAGAGTGGACATCTCTTCTGAACAGCAAGTTGCAAGGCATCCCAGTCATGCTCAATAATGTCCATGGAAATGAATGGATGGAAATGATCAGACAGGATTCTTACGTACGTGTCACCTGTTAAGAAGCGTATCTAGACGTGTCAGGTGTCCCATATCACTCCAACTGCACACAAAATTACAGAGCCTCCACCAGCTTGAACAGTCCCCTGCCGACGTGCAGGGTCCATGGATTCATGACGTTGTCTCCATACCGTACACGTCCATCCCTTAGATACAATTTGAAACGAGACTCGTCCGACAAGGCAACATGTTTCCTGTCACCAACAGTACAATGTCTGTGTTGACGGGCCCAGGCGAGGCGTAAAGCTTTGTGTCGTGCAGTCACGAGTGGGCCTTCGGCTCCGAAAGCCCTTATCGATGATGTTTCGTTGAATGACTTGCACGCTGACACTTGTTGATGGCCCAGCATTGAAATCTGCAGCAATTTGGGGAAGGTATGCACGTCACGTTGAACGATTCTCTTCAATCGTCGATGGTCCTGTTCTTGCAGGATATTTTTGCGGCCGTAGCGATGTCGGAGATTTGATGTTTTACCGGATTCATGATATTCACGGTATACTCGTGAAATTGACGTACGGGAAAAGTCACACTTCATCGATACCTCGGAGATGCTGTCGTTCGTGCACAGACTATAACATCACGTTCAAACTTACAGAAATGTTTATAAATTGGCATTGTAGCAGCAGTAACAGATCTAACAACTGCGCCACACACTTGTCTTATATAAGTGTTTCCGACCGGAGCGCCGTATCCTACCTGTTTACATATTGTAAGTAGGCTGTTTAGGTTTTTATATTGGTAACGCCACGTAGCGCTCTATATGAAAATCACTGGCTGTGCTGTGTGCAGTCTGTGACTGGTTAGCATTGTTGTAATATTCGCTACTGTAGTGTTGGGCAGTTGGCCGTTAACAGCGCGTAGCGTTGCGCAGTTGGAGGTGAGACGCCAGCAGTGGTGGACGTGAGGAGAGAGATGGCGGAGTTTTGAGAGCGGATGATCTGGACGTGTGTCCATCAAAGACAGTAAATTTTGTAAGACTGGATGTGCTATATATATTATGACTTTTGGACACTATTAAGGTAAATACATTGTTTGTTCCCTATCAAAATCTTTCATTTGCTAACTATGCCTATCAGTAGTTAGTGCCCTCAGTAGTTTGAATCTTTTATTTAGCTGGCAGTAGTGGCGCCCACTGTATTGCAGTAGTTCGAGTAACGAAGATTTGTGTGTGGTAAGTGATTTGTGAAAGGTATAGGTTACTGTTAGTCCGGGCCATTCTTTTGTAGGGATTATCTAAAGTCAGACTGCGCTGCGCTAAAAATATTGTGTGTCAATTTAGTGATGATCAGAACAAGCAAAGTGAGAATTGTCTGAGTACGTTCAGTTGTGCTCAGGTGTTTGAAAAGCAAATAATGTAAAAGGTGTATCAGCACAGACATTCATAAATTTTTCTAAGGGGACGTTTCAATATCTCTGTATTTGAATACGCATGCCTACACCAGTTTCTTTGGCACTTCAATGTATATTCCCCTTGCGGAAGCAAACCTAACACCTGCAGTTAGGACGACTCCATTGACTGTAGCAGTGCCCATAAGGCACCCTTTCTGATTTTAAAAAAATCGTTTAAATTGTTGTAAATTGAAGACTAAAGACTTCCTCAATATTTATCTGAGTAAAATTGTACTCTATTTATGATCTATAAACTCTTAAAATTTGACTTCCAGAATTTTTCTAACAGAACCGCGGGTTAAATTTTGACGTCTGAATTGTCCCTTTTGTACTGTCGATTTACAGCATCATCTTGAAATTTGGTAAGGTTTTCGTTACATTTGTTGAATACAGCACTTTGGTAGCATTATACCATAATTATAATGGTCAGTTAATCTAATATGCTTTACAAATTTTAGTTCAAAAGTCAGTTTTACTGAATAAGATGAAAATTGAAAAAAGGTTACTCCACAGAAACTTCTACAGAATGCTTTTATTTAAAATTAAACGTAAATCCACAACTACAGCTTCCTACCTTCAATATTATGCACTTCTGAAATTTCGTAAAAACGGGAATTTTTATGGAAACTAATCAGCGGAAGCTGCTGAATTGTGTGACTACAGGCAAGGTGGCCAGACCCAGGGTCACAGGAGCACTTTGAAAGTGTCCAGCGCAGCTCTGGATGTAACCTCAGGAACAGAGAAGCTTCATGGACCTCGGCCACAGAACTAGGAAGACTCACCAGCAACTAACGGTCGTGTAAGCCGTCATAGTATGATAATATGAATTTATTACATAAAGCGAAACTGCAAAGCAGGTGATAATTGGACGCATTCGTAAAAAAAAAAAAAAAAAAAAAAAAAAAAAACTAACAGCACTGATTCTTTCAAAGGAGCAGCACCAGTTCATAAAATCAGTGCGATTTCGTGATCTTCAACAAAACCCGTATGACGCACATCGACACGTCTACTGCATGGTTACTATTAAAAGCTCAGCTTCCTTTCCTACTACTTTATTTTTGTTAAAGTTGCTTGAAGAGACTTTCTGTGGCTTTTTTGATGATGAAATATACCATATTCTCCGTAAACCAATTTACTCCGTTGTTTTGCTTGTTAGGCTAAACGACTGCTTTTCGTTTTAAGACTACCCGTAACTGAACGAGTGAGGCATTTCTAATTTTCATTATCGCTAAAATGTTTTTAGTCTCTAGCCAATTCAACGTTTTTTTCGCATTCAAACTTGAGTGCCAGGCTATCCACCACGTTGCAAGTTTGGCATTGGTTACATGGCATCAAACGTACTCAATTTAGCTATTGCTTTGTTGCTATTACCTCCCTGACTACCTTGTACCAAAGAGCCATCACGTCGCTCGTGAAAAGTATCAACTGTTGCTTCGAAAATTCTCTTAACTATGATTCAAATATTTTTTGTTCGTTTTATTACGGTGAGTGAGTCCATTGTGAGATTATTGGACAACTACGAGATGACGTTGCTTTAATTATGACTTCGAAATGTAAAATTACGTATTTTACATACTGTTCTTTTGCAGGTAAATCCCTGCAGTACTGGCGCTTCTTCATATGGCCCCGCCATGGTATGTAAGCCCGACCCTAGAACAGCCAAAATGAAACAGCGCAGCCGTTTGATAAAGTAAAGCATGGTGCGGCAATTCGTTTTCGACAGCAGTGAAATATTGCAGCTACTTCAGGACGATTCAGACTTTTAAAGAAGCCACCTAGATTGACCTGACACAGCTGCAACATTTCCGCTGCTATCGAAAACGAATTACTGCACGACGCTTCACTTTATCAAATGACTACGCCATTTTATTTTGGCTGCTCTAGGGTCAGGCTAAGATACTGTGGCGCGGCGCAAGCCGCAAATTTTGTCAGATAAATCGGGTGATGCTGAGGGAATTAGATTAGGAAATGAGACACTTAAAGTAGTAAAGGAGTTTTGCTATTTAGGAAGTAAAATAACTGATGATGGTCGAAGTAGAGAGGATATAAAATGTAGACTGGCAATGGCAAGGAAAGCGTTTCTGAAGAAGAGAAATTTGTTAACATCGAATATAGATTTATGTATCAGGAAGTCGTTTCTGAAAGTATTTGTTTGGAGTGTAGCCATGTATGGAAGTGAAACATGGACGATAACTAGTTTGGACAAGAAGAGAATAGAAGCTTTCGAAATGTGGTGCTACAGAAGAATACTGAAGATAAGGTGGATAGATCACGTAACTAATGAGGAGGTATTGAATAGGATTGGGGAGAAGAGAAGTTTGTGGCACAACTTGGCTAGAAGAAGGGATCGGTTGGTAGGACATGTTTTGAGGCATCAAGGGATCACAAATTTAGCATTGGAGGGCAGCGTGGAGGGTAAAAATCGTAGAGGGAGACCGAGAGATGAGTACACTAAGCAGATTCAGAAGGATGTAGGTTGCAGTAGGTACTGGGAGATGAAGCAGCTTGCACAGGATAGAGTAGCATGGAGAGCTGCATCAAACCAGTCTCAGGACTGAAGACAACAACATTCGGTAAGTCATTATTTTCTCTAAGCGGCAGTGCCGGACGGTGTCAAATACCTTCATGAAGTTAAGGAACACGCATCAACCTGAGCGCAGTAGCGCAGTTGTCTACAGCGCTATGGATCTCACGGAGGAACAGAGCAAGCTGAGCTTCTTCCTAATATCTCTGCTGGCCCAATACATGTCCATTTTCATAGAGCAGATTTTCGTTCTCCAAAAAACGTCATAATTCTTCAGTAAAAAACATGTTCCATAATTCTACAACGGATGGACGTCAACGATATAGGCCTATAATTAAGTGCATCTGTTCCATGGCCTTTCTTGAAAACAGTACTGACCTACGTCATTTTACAACCGCTACATACCCTCCGTTGCTCCAGCAATCTACGACGAAGTTATTTGACATTGTTCTCTAACCTAAAAATCCGCATGTAAACACTCCGCTACCCATGTAGACGCTACCTGCGTGTATAGCACTTCTGATCTATTAAGGGAAACCTGGCAGATGGGGACTAGTATATCCGCTCTCTCACTTGTCCGGACCGGGCACGAAAATCGGCCGCTGACCCAACAAGAGAGTCATCCCGTGCTGGCTCAGACGTATTATCAACACTGGGTAGCACCTCGTGGCTGTTGCTAAGGCTTAAGAAGGCAGCTGCGCGGCCCGTTCCCTCTTCCTCCTTCTGCTCAGCGACAAGTGAATTAAGCACTGTCCACCTCTCATTCTCGAGTGAGGGCGGACTGGTCAGATGGTAGACGGGACACAGAGCGACAACCACATCACGAGGGGATTCCAACGACACCCGAGGTCCCCTGGTAAAAAATGGTTCAAATGGCTCTGAGCACTATGGGACTCAACTGCTGTGGTCATCAGTCCCCTAGAACTTAGAACTACTTAAACCTAACTAACCTAAGGACAGCACACACATCCATGCCCGAGGCAGGATTCGAACCTGCGACCGTAGCAGTCGCACGGTTCCGGACTGCGCGCCTAGAACCGCGAGACCACCGCGGGTCCCCTGGTAAGGTCACCGGAGATTTGATGTCGAAGCAGATCTTAACAGTCGCTAGAAGGCTGTCGACCTTGGCGAATGCTGCTTGCAGCTGTTGAAGACAACAGACGATTATCCTGTGTCCGCTCACTACAAGTACAATCCCTATCCATATCCTACTGTGTAAAAAATTGATATGGGATATGAAGCAATACAAATAAAGCAGTCAGGAGTAACTTAGACTGCTAACAGATCCTCGCAAGAGAGACAGTTACCTGGTTGCGGCGCTATTGAGGTTGTAACGTACGGAACGTGTAAATGGGAGAATAAACACTAAAATATGCTCTACAACGTTCTCATTGCAGCCTGATACCGCAAGCTCTTACAACAGAAATAAAATTCTCTACTGAAAATTGGTGTATCAGAGTTAATTTTTACTAGAAACTGCACTTACATAAGAGCTACGGCAGAAAATCAACATCTAAACTCTGGTGCACTCATTTAATCCATACTATGTGTACTAAAACGAGTTTTAAATGTTGTCACGTGACGCGGCGCTTCTGACGGCCGTCTCACGCAAGGCTATGCACTAAAATTTACGAAAAGACAAAATCTTAAACGGTAAAATATACAAGTACAGTTCACGTCTTCGCAGAAGCGCTTGAAAAAGCAGAAACTAAACTAAATTGCTGCGTATCACACAGCTGTTACTGGTGCTACCGCTGAACATCGCTACGATGGCGAATTATACCAAATAACAGTTCTGTAAAGTAACCACGATAAAAATGCAGCATACCCGCATCACGTCTCTCTTCCGATGGAAAGAAAGATACTCGTGTCAGCACATTGGACGAGTCACAGCTTACGATGCTTTCACGTTACTTTTACAGCACATCATGTTCTACGAAAGAATGTCCGTTGCCCTCTACTTGGGATTGGGTAGTTTCCGTGCCTTCTACCAAGGGACTCGGCCGTAACACCGAAGCACCTCGGATACCAGCGAATCCCACAGCGCCGCGTCACCCTGTAGTTTACCTCCTAGCAAACCCACACGCAGCCCTCACTGGCAAGATGAGTACTGACCTGCTGCCAGGCAAGGTTGGGGAAGAGCTCCCGGGCGAGCGCGCCGGCGACGGCCATGTGGACGGCGGGCAGAGACACGCCGAAGAGCGCCGCCACCCAGGTGCGCAGCGGCAGCATCGCGTACGCCAGGAAGACGGCGAACACCACCTGCCACACGCCCTCCGCCGCCACGCGCCGCGTCTCCGACTTCACGCCGCCACCGCCACCTGGACAACACACAGCCACAACACTCGTGGAACTCATTCCGAGGCAGCATTGTTTCGAGACTTAACAGTTAACGTCGCTATAGATATATTCATTTACGGATTGTTGCCACAAGCTATGTTTTACTGCCCGTCTTCAGACGGCTGCACTTATTTCTTTCAACACAGAATTACACTGACATCTTGGATATTAGGAAATCCAGCCGGATGTTCGCGTCGTTCACGCACGATATTTCAACAGCGTGCTTCGCTGTCTTCTTCAGGTGCTACCCTGAGACTGATGGAAATCATAGGAACAGTCAGCAGACAGAGTACCCAACATCTCAGATCGGGTCTGACACACCTCAGATGACGAACACAACCGTTGAGGACGGCCAAAACGGGCGCGGACGGCAGTCGGAACATCCACGACTGGACGGGTTCAATCAAGCCGAGTCCGGCTCGCGCGGAGCACAGACGAAACACTCGGCGCGGACCGATTAGGGAACGCCCAGCTCCTTCCAGGCATAAATACTGGACTCCATCGACTCAACACCTGAAGAAGACGCGAGGCACGCTGTTGAAATGTCGTGTGAGAACAACGCGAACACCCGGTTGGATTCCCCAATATCCAAGAAGTCAACAGATCGCCGGAAAAGCATGAAGAATTACATTGGTCAACATCAAGTCGTCCGCTTTTCCACTGCGTGAGAATATATGCTCAGTTAGCGCCACTTTGTCCTGTGTATGGATGAATTCAATGATGCAGAAAAATACACCAATCAACAGTAATTGGTGACACAAAATTAGTCGGTTATATACACTAACAGTACATTTGTTCTAGAGAACGTCTTTTCCTCTCGTTTGTCTCCGACTGCATTTCTGTGAGGATGTACACTTCGTAATTCAACCAATATAGTCCGGGGACGTAATTCTGCCAGGGCAGAAATCACGTATGAGGTTTCCCAATGTTTAATCTTAGGTTTACTATTCTCCCTTACACATGTACAATCTTCCTTCTAATATACAACAATCAGAATTAGTTCTTCTTGCATATGACTCTACTACTATAATCAATCCAAACATACGTACAGAAATAGAAGAAATGGTAAACAAAGTTCTTAAAAGTATCAGTGACTGGTTTTCTGTGAATGGTTTGACCCTCAATTTTAAAATAGACGTAACATATTCAGTTCTGCACATGTAGGGAAACTACACCAATGTTACGTGCAACGCAAGGCGAGGAGATATAAATAGGGTGAGAACGTCAAAATTTTTGGTACTTCTAAAACGTCTTAGTTCAGCAAGGTCTGCACTTAGGATAATTGCAAATCTTGCAGAGACACACATCAGTAAGTTAAGAAGTTTTCCATATTTTCATTCAACAATGTCAGATCGAATCTTCACGAAAAGTCCTCATCGCTCAGGAATCTGCTGTAATAATAATGCGGGGTACTCACCCAGGACTAACTTGTAGACGTCTAGGAAATACTGACTACTGCTTCACAGCATATTTATTTACTCATGAAGTTTGTTTTAAACAAACCACTACAGTTCAGGAGGGACAATGATGCTCATAATTACAAAACCAGGAGCAGAAATTGCATTAATTACTACACATTAAGGTTGTCTTTAGTACAAAAAGGAGTGCACAATGCTGCAACAAAAATTTTTGATCACTTGCCCAGTGATATAAAATGTCGGACACATAGCAAAGTAAAATTTGAAAACAAACTGAGAAAATTTCTTCTTGACACCTCCTCCTATTCCGTACAAGAATTTCTATTATTGTAATCTGTGAATCGTGGTTGGTAAGGAATTACTAACCACATCTGTATATCTTTTTTTTTAGTTTTGTAAAACCTTATAAATATTCAGAAAGTAATCATATGAGCATATAATTTTGATATGCGAATGTAAAATTCTCGTTCCATATCATTATGATCTACGGTGTAAAATGATTCATGGAACATGTAACTAACCAACAAACGTTATCACACAAACAACTCTGGCATATAAACGCTTCACAAACATCATGTCAGTTGCAGTTTTAGGCACTTATGTAACGTTGAGGAGACAGAAGTCGTTGGACCGCGATATGCACATATACAGAAGGCGGTAGTATCCCGTACACAAGGTACAAAAGGGCAATGTGCTGGCCGAGTTGTGATTTGTACTCGGTGATTCAGGTGAAAAGGTTTCCGACGTGATTATGGCCGCACGACGGGAAATAACACACTTTGGACGCGGTATGGTAGTTGGAGCTACACGCATGGAACCTTCTATTTCGGAAATCGTTAGGGAATTTAATATCTCGAAATCCGCACTGTGAAGAGAGTGTCGAGAATACCAAATTTCAGGCATTACCTTTCATCTTAAAGACTGAGAGCAGCGGCTTTTGTTTAGAGTTGTCAGTGCAGACACACATGCTACACTGTGTGAAATAACCGAAGAAATCAATGTGGGACGTACGACGAACATAGCCGCTAGGACAGTGTGACGAAATTTGGCGTTTATAGTCTACGGCAGCAGGCGACGGGGTGCCTTGGTAAAAGCACGACATAGCCTACCGCGTCTCTCCTGGGCTCGCGACCATATCGCTTGGATCCTAAACGACTGGAAAAACAGTGACCTTGTCAAATGAGACCCGATTTCAGTTGGCACGAGCTGATAGGAGGGCAAGAGTGTGGTGCAAACCTCACGAAACCAAGGACCCAAGTTGTCAACAGGGCATTGTGAAATCTGGTGGTGGTGGCATAATGGTGTGGGCTGTGTTTGCATGGAAGGGACTGGGTCCTAAGGTATAACTGAATCGATCATTGGCTGGACTTGCTACGGTCGGCTACTCTGAGATCATTTGCATCCAATCATTAACTTCATTTTCCGAGACAACGATGGAATTTTTATGGATGACCTTGCGCCATGTCACCGGGTCAAAATTGCTTGCGATTGGTTTGAAGAACATTATGACAATTCGTGCGAATGGTATGGCCGCCCATCGAATATTTATCGGACATAATGGAGAGGTCAGTCTGTACACAAAATCCTGCACTGGAAACACTTTCGCAATTATGAACGGTTATAGACGCAACGTGGCTCGACATTTTGTGCAGGGACTTCCAACGACTTCTTGAGCCCATGATACATCGAGTTAGTGCACTATGCCGGACAAAAGGAGGTCCGACACAAGATATCCCATGACTTATCACTTCAGTGAACATTCCAGTGTTTTCTTACAAAGCAAAGATAATCCGCTATGCAAAGCTACCACTAACTTCCGAGGAATCAATGAGCCTCTACTACGAGGGTCGTCCAGAAATAAGTTCCGATCGGTCGTGAAATGGAAACCACAGTGAAAACCAGAAACGTTTTATTTGCAACGTAGTCGCCCCTCCAGCTTCGAGTGTGGTCGTAGTGTCGAATCAACTTTCCAATTTACGTCATAGAGAGCAGCCACCTGTGCTTTCGGCCTGTTATCTGCACTGGTCTGCAGCTCGTTGTCTGTGGAAAAATTTTGTCTTCATAGCCAGCAGTTCTTGTGAGCAGAGATGAGACTCGGGGGGAGCCAATTATGGACTGTATTGTGAGTGATCAAACACTTCCCACCGGAAACGCTGCAGGAGCGTCTTCATTGCCCCTGCAGTGTGCGGCCGAGAATTGGGATGAAGAAGGAACTGCTCGACAGCTTTGTTATGTGGGTTGCATGACACAGGCGAAAACTCAAACCAGGCCCTCATACTTGGCAGGAGACGCTATTCCCTACGCATCTTTACGTGCTCACTGTTCACTCAAAACTGAAGAGAGCGACGCGAAACGATCGACGGGCACACTAGGCACTCTACCCAACACATCTGTGCAAAGCATTAACGGATTTTCCCAGTGGTTTCCATTTCGCGACCGATCGGAACTTTCTTTCTAGACAAGCCTCGTATATAACACACTCCTGGAAATGGGAAAAAGAACACATTGACACCGGTGTGTCAGACCCACCATACTTGCTCCGGACACTACGAGAGGGCTGTACAAGCAATGATCACACGCACGGCACAGCGGACACACCAGGAACCGCGGTGTTGGCCGTCCAACGGCGCTAGCTGCGCAGCATTTGTGCACCGCCGCCGTCAATGTCAGCCAGTTTGCCGTGGCATACGGAGCTCCATCGAGTCTTTAACACTGGTAGCATGCCGCGACAGCGTGGACGTGAACCGTATGTGCAGTTGACGGACTTTGAGCGAGGGCGTATAGTGGGCATGCGGGAGGCCGGGTGGACGTACCGCCGAATTGCTCAACACGTGGGGCGTGAGGTCTCCACAGTACATAGATGTTGTCGCCAGTGGTCGGCGGAAGGTGCACGTGCCCGTCGACCTGGGACCGGACCGCAGCGACGCACGGATGCACGCCAAGACCGTAGGATCCTACGCAGTGCCGTAGGGGACCGCACCGCCACTTCCCAGCAAATTAGGGACACTGTTGCTCCTGGGGTATCGGCGAGGACCATTCGCAACCGTCTCCATGAAGCTGTGCTACGGTCCCGCACACCGTTAGGCCGTCTCCGCTCACGCCCCAACATCGTGCAGCCCGCCTCCAGTGGTGTCGCGACAGGCGTGAATGGAGGGACGAATGGAGACGTGTCGTCTTCAGCGATGAGAGTCGCTTCTGCCTTGGTGCCAATGATGGTCGTATGCGTGTTTGGCGCCGTGAAGGTGAGGGCCACAATCAGGAATGCATATGACCGAGGCACACAGGGCCAACACCCTGCATCATGGTGTGGGGAGCGATCTCCTACACTGGCCGTACACCACTGGTGATCGTCGAGGGGACACTGAATAGTGCACGGTACATCCAAACCGTCATCGAACCCATCGTTCTACCATTCCTAGACCGGCAAGGGAACTTGCTGTCCCAACAGGACAATGCACGTCCGCATGTATCCCGTGCCACCCAACCTGCTCTAGAAGGTGTAAGTAAACTACCCTGGCCAGCAAGATCTCCGGATCTGTCCCCCATTGAGCATGTTTGAGACTGGATGAAGCGTCGTCTCACGCGGTCTGCATGTCCAGCACGAACGCTGGTCCAACTGAGGCGCCAGGTGGAAATGGCATGGCAAGCCGTTCCACAGGACTACATCCAGCATCTCTACGATCGTCTCCATGGGAGAATAGCAGCCTGCATTGCTGCGAAAGGTGGATATACACTGTACTAGTGCCGACATTGTGCATGCTCTGTTGCCTGTGTCTATGTGCCTGTGGTCTGTCAGTGTGATCATGTGATGTATCTGACCCCAGGAATGTGTGAATAAAGTTTCCCCTTCCTGGGACAATGAATTCACGGTGTTCTTATTTCAATTTCCAGGAGTGTAGAAGCAAAAAATATGTGCTGGCCTGCTACAAGTTAATAACAGAAAAATACTTAAATGTCTTTTTTTTTAGTAGGTGGTAATTGATGGTAGATTTTTGATACAAAATGAAATGGCCATCCGAGAGCGTACTGTAAATTAAGACGTATATTTGCATATCACTGAATTACTTTTACTCTTACGCAAGTCAGATGAGCAAATTATAGCTTCTAAAAGTTCGAAGTAACGTATTTTCCACACTGTGAGAGTTTACATCTAATTAACTTAAGATTGAAATCATAAGCAGGTTAATAAGCACATATTTTTGGAGTAGAGCTATAGCACATCTACGACGACGCTAATTAAGGACATATACGGTACAGGAACGGACGACTCGACGCTGACGTATATAATACCGTGTTGAAATAAGTATAGCGACCTGGATATGAGACATGATGTTCTGATGCCGGTCGTGGTTGTAAAATAAAGCGTTTTGAAAATTATTTATAGCTTGTTGCATCCATCAAGAATCAATATCTGAAAAACAGCCTCGGGGTTCTGCAAGGTCCTCTATGTATGATATAACTTTGATTAATGAACAAATGTTTTATCTTTCATCAGCATTTCATTGCGTTAATTTATCCATGGTTGAGCTCCGTGGCTCTGGATTTGATTACATTAACAAATACAGCAATCAGTCAATTTTCGTAAAGACTCATTTATGCCAAGACGGGTCCGGGCTTTCATACATCTTCAATTGCCGTAATTCACTTGTACCGTTACCAATACAATGCTTCCCGTTGCCAAATTTTCCGTGATCGTCCCAAATATGAATTGGTTTTCCTACGAGTATCTAGTTTCATTATCATTTTCCTCAAAATTTGAACGAATGAAGAATACGGATTGTGTGTACAGACCACTATGAAAATAGTCCATCGACCAAGACCTGTCCGAACGGGTAGAACCTTCCAGCAGCTATGCTTCCACAGGCCTCTTAGCGTCGTATCACCATGCAAACCTCTCCGCCCTTACGGACAGCGCTACCGGCTTTTCTCCTGATCTGGATGGGATGTACAACTGCTCAAAAATTGCAGGCCTGATGAGAACCAAATCGCTTGCACGGGCTCGTCACGTCACATGGATGGACAACATTGATCGCGTTTGAAATGCATGGATTTTACTCGGAAGAAGATCACAAAGTACAGCAAAGAAAAAGTGGAGAGATGGAATCCACGAGGACTTGCTGCAGATCGCCACAGCGGATTCGATAAGTAGTCTTATAACATCGCCGTGTTCCTCAGGGCCTCATCGCATGAAGTACTTATTTATCAGTACAACGTTACTGGTAACTGCATTACATTAACTACATATCTCTCTGCTTAAGGCCTATGTTCAGTACTAACTGACGTCTTTTAGCTCGGAATGCTCTCTCTGTCTGTCACTGCTTCGCCCGGTGTACATCATATGCCTTCCCGTTACGGCGTCATCTCGAACGGTCCACCCCTTCTCAACAGGTATGCCACGTACGGCGAAATCAAACACGCCTTTTCACCGGCGATGAAATTAAGTGGCTGGCAAATGGCACGTGGTTTAGGAAGCAGTGCGCCATTTCCTTCCCTTCTTAACGCAGATAGCACGTAGCA
Organism: Schistocerca gregaria; assembly: GCF_023897955.1. Lineage (NCBI taxonomy): Eukaryota > Metazoa > Arthropoda > Insecta > Orthoptera > Acrididae > Schistocerca > Schistocerca gregaria. The sequence goes on along the minus strand of NC_064922.1, from coordinate 563,987,769 downwards.
GTCTCCATTTGTACTGGAGTAGCAGCACGTGTAAGGGGCATGGTTGTATCCTGACAGATCAGTACTTTTATTTACTCCAACGTGGCGTCTTCATGCGACGTCGTCGCCCCAGCACAGGATTACCACGCAAGTCTTGAGTCGTCGCTTTTGATGACAGACTTTTATCGAATTAGAGTGAAACAGCTTTAACCTCACCTAAGTAGTAAAGTCGGCAGTTAATAGCGATTTTTTATGAACATGCATTCAGACAAAATAGCAAAGCTGTAGTACAACATTCGTTATCATTCGTATGCCTGTCTAGTTCACTCAAAAAATCATGTGTTATTATCAATAGTCAAAATGCAATCCTTTTTTTCTAACCGAAGAACACATCAGCAATACATCGAAAGACAATTACATATTCCTGAATTAAGAATACCATTCGGTATCCTTGCAGATAACAGAGCTTAACTCTTTAAGCAACATGGTGTCTGCCTGAAACGACCATTTCTTTAAGGGCCTTTGCGTTTAGCATGAAATCACAGATGCTGTTACAAGAGAGCCCCTCTAGTGGTACACTGAGGTACTACGAATATAGTGCATTGCAGCAGTCACTTATAGCTTTGAAAGCAACAGTACGCATGGAGCTTTTGGTATAGGATTGTAGGAGAGGGTGACATGAGTTATTTTTATAGTGGCTATATTTTGAAGATCACCGACAGAGAAAGTAGTACACCTGAAATTATTATAATCTAACCTTGAGTCTGCGACTTAGCTTTTATGAATGGTTTCGCAAAGAAACCAATGGGGCAGTATGTAGTTTTGATACAAAACTTATTAAATTTTAGGGTCATTTTTGCTAGATATTTTAGGCGTTATTACTTGTTTCAGGCGTTATGAGTCCATGGAGGTTTCGAGGTGTGGGATTGTGCCTAAGTAAAACGCGATTTTGCTTTCAAATGTATCACATGAAATGATGGGTGGTTGAGAACTGTATGTTCCATCGGTACCAAAGTCAAATCACCACCTTAAAACAATTCACTGTTTACTTTCTGACAATTTCTTCTTGTATTCGTTGCTTACTATTATAATGAAGGTTAGTTTTGAGAAATATTTAAAACTGTATTTGTTCTCATACTGCCGTGAATCCAAGGATTAACTGCGCACTCCCTAACGCCATGCCCTCAGACTTAGCACTGACTGTTTGGCGGAAATAATTCACCAGGCGGTCATTCATTACATCGATGATGACTCGCGAAGTGGTTTCTCTCTCCTTCGTGCGTAATCTGTTTATCTAAAGTTGACTAAACATGATGTCCTGATTGTGTCAACATACATATGTCTTTGAAAGGGTCTCCCATGCTATTTCGAGCTAAATATTAATTTTGCTATTATTTTAATGAAAATAAGCAGTTTGGCTTGCAGATAGAGGGATAATTTCCTCTAGCTTTCACTACAGCAACCAATCAGAATCCAAGTACTACTTGTTAGAGTAATTTCCCGCGAGCACTGCATCAAGGTTGTAGCACTCGTCGCCTTTGCCTCATTCCCCCTTGTGAAGTCTGGCAGGCGACGAAGTCATAAGAAACGGAACAAGAGCTTGGGTGGGGGAAGAAATAGGCAGTGCCTTTTCATAGGAATTATCCCGGTATTCGCCGGAGGTGACTTAAGGAAACTTTGGAAAACCTAAACTTGGATGGCCGTACGGAGTTTGAACCGTTGCTCTCCAGAATGCGGGTCCAATGACTTAACACTTCGCCACCTCCCTCACAACAAAGAATTTGTGTCGTATTCATGCATATTTCTAACAACATATCGCTACTTCAAAAAAATGGTTCAAATGGCTCTGGCACTATCGGACTTAACATCTATGGTCATTAGTCCCCTAGAACTTAGAACTACTTAAACCTAACTAACCTAAGGAGAACACACAACACCCAGCCATCACGAGACAGAGAAAATCCCTGACCCCGCCGGGAATCGAACCCGGGAACCGGGGCGCGGGAAGCGAGAACGCTACCGCACGACCACGAGATGCGGCCTCTCGCTACTTCAATATGTGTCTAGTTTCATTGTTGTTATACTTGACTACCATATATGGAACATGAACCATATTTATGCCGTACTTATCACGAGTGTCCGGACTCGCTGCTGAGTAACATTAATCTTCATTTCGTTCCCTTTCACTACAAATATGTTTCGGCTCAACTGCAATTACCAGGTAACCTTCGGTACAATGTTCGTGACATTATTTTCATGATACATTACAACTATGAGCATAGATTGCTACTTACTTATATGTTGTGTAGATTTACTGACATACACCAATATCGTTGGAAACTGTAATCCGGCAGTTACAACAATTACATGAAATTATAATTAAATCGAAACCCTTAGCTGCCGACAGGTGTTGTAGATATACATCAATGGGGACAGCTGCAAATGTGTGCCCCGACCGGGACTCGAACCCGGCATCTCCTGCTTACATGGCAGACACACTATCCATCTGAGCCACCGAGGGCACAGAGGATAACGCGACAGCATTATCCTGGAAGAACAGATACCATTGATGACCGCGTAGCTTATCTAGAATGAAATGATAATTAACGGAAAGGATAGGCGTCTGCCATGTCAGCAGGAGATACCGGGTTCGAGTCCCAGTCGGGGCACACATTTTCATCTGTCCCCATTGATGTATATCAGCAACACCTGTCGGCACCCTAAGGATTTCGATTTAATTATCATTTCATTCTAGAGAAGCTGCACGGTCATCAGTGGTATCTGTTCTTTCGAGAACGTAATTACATGACAGTTCTGCAGCTATTATGTCATATGTTTCAAAGAATAATCACTTGTGAAGTTTCAGTCTTCCATTCTGTCCCCACAAACGCGAGTGTACAGAGATACATACACATTCCGTCTCATCACCGCGACTCTTACGTTCCGATACTTACAAGCCATTCTGTACGTGTTACATGTCGAAACAGATGTTTAGTCCTATTAATGGTCACAAACTTTGTTATACAGATGATACACTAAGGTGACAAAAGTCATGGGATGCCTCTTAATACCCTGTCGGACATCGTTTTGTTCGGCATAGTGCAGCAACTTAACGTGGCACGGCCACAGCAAGTCGCTGGAAATCCGCTGCAGAAATACTGAGCCACGTTGCTTCTACAGCCGTTCGTAATAATCGAGGAAGTGTTGCCGGTGCAGGATTTTGTGCACAAATTTACTTCCCAACTGCGTTCTAGAAATGTTCCATACGATTCATGTCGGGCAATTTGGGTGGCCAAATCGAACTGTCCAGAATGTTCTTCAAACCTATCGCCAACAACTGTGGCCTGGTGACATGGTGCATTCTCATCCATAAAAATTCCATCGTTGTTTAAGTACATGAAGTTCATGAATGGCTGCAAATGGTCTCCACGTAGCCTAACACATAAATTTCCAGTCAATGATCGGTTCCGTTGGACCGAAGGACCAAATCCATTCCACGTAAACACAGCCCTCAGCATTATGGAGTAATTTCTCATAGATCACACACTGATTTCTGCGGTTATTTTATTAACTATTGCTTGTATGTTAGGACTGACAACACTACTAAAACGCTAATTCTCTCGGCTGTTAAGTGAAGGATATCGGCCACTGCGTTGTCCGTGATGAGAAGTGATGCCTGAAATTTGGTATTCTCGCGCACTTTTGACACTGTGGATCTCGAAGTACTGAATTCCCTACCGATTTCCGAAATGGAATGTTTCATGCCTCTAGCTCGAACTATCATTTCGCGTTCAACGTCTGTTAATTCTCGTCGTACATCCGCAAACATGCCGGAAACGTTTCAACGTGAATCACTTGAGCACAAATGACACCTCAGCCAATGCCCTGCCCTTTTGCACCTTGTGTACGCGATACTACCGCCATCTGTATATTTGCATATCGCTATCCCATGTCTTTTGGCACCTCAGTGTATGTACGTTATTTGGTTGTGATATGTTCTTAGCAGTCTACGTCTATAGCGATCGGAGAATGCTATTAATTTGAAGGTATTTATTTGACGTTTATGCTTTTTTTTAACTTCTATTTTCGAAATGTTTCCAGAGCATGTAGACCCTTTGAATCATAGACCCTATGGAACTTAAACTGTCGACATTTTTGCGTCTGTTGTCGTTGACAAAAACTGCTCCCTCTCTCACTGTCTAACGAATTACGTAATCTACAAATCGCGGACTTCAAAATCACCTAAATACCCCGTTGCACGGATTTTTTACAACAACCTCTCACGACAAAGCACAACTGGTTGTTTGTTGACTGAAATTTACTGGAGGATGTAAGCCGCCAAAGACAATAAGCAGACCCGCTGTTTCGGCAGACAGACACATCATTGTCTTCAGCTGGTGACAGCTGGACATGAATCAACGCACTGTTTATACCGCGGGCAGTGTAGCAACGGATGGCCAGCGGCGTCCACCAATCATCAGTCGGAAAGCCTGGCGCACGCAACGTACTGCGAGACACAAGAGTGTAGCGGGTTGCCACTTCCCGGCGGGGTAGGCGAACTGGCTCCGTAGTCTGTACTGAGAGTGGGTATTGGCAATCCACTGTTCTTACGTTCCGACCACCTTTGTACCGGCCCAGTAGTACCCAGAGAAACTATAGAAACGATTCTGTCACAGACGCTGCACCTTTCAAGTCGATGATGATGGTGAAGGTAATGCCGCTGAATTATCACAGATTACAAACAAGGTGGATAAAAAAGCAGTACCTCTACATGTGAGAGAATCGTCAACTAGTTAGGGTACGCGATGGAGCAAACGTATAGGTGCCTGGCCACGCGTTCTAGGATTCATTAGGATCAGAGAACCCCCCCACACGATGAAGCCGTGAGCAGTCTACGTATCGTGTGGCATACAGGTAGGAGACTGGCTGTCTAGTGGTGTTTGTCCATAAGTCAGCTTTTTCACAAGAGAAAATTTGAAGTTTGAGGCTGACTGTAAATTCATAATTATATATTTCTTATAACTTGATACTAACCTGTAAATGTAAAATTTCAATCACAATGTATAAAGCTATTGTTGGAACGTTTTTGTTGAACGGCTTGTGCAGTCTGTTATGAAACATTCTGGGTGGTATACGTCTCTCTGAACGGCTCGTGTGTGATTCGCCAACGTTGATGCCTATCATATTTTCGAACCTTTTTTGACTGTGGCACTGCAGCAGCCACATCCATCTTTTTACAATATTTAACACCCACGCCACATTATTTTAGTCTTGTACAAGACAAAGCTAATAATATGAATGTTTCGCACGACAGAACACGGAAACACAAGCGAACGACGTTATCAGGCGGTGACAGCACACCCCACTGCCATGACTACTGGGATGTATCCACTTGACAGCAAGGCACTCGGCAGTTTCTTTCAGTGTAATATACTATTCAGCACACAGTGTGAGGGAACTGTTTAGCTACGACCGACGCCACTTGTTGGACACAAAGATCTGTCTCTCTGGTTATGATAATGTTGTCAGTCCATTTTTCAACGTTCATGACGTACACCAGTCAGTAAACAATCAGCCAAGATGCCGATGGATTAACGAACATTTTATAATTACTTTAACAGGTGAAGATCGCTCAACTGCAATCCAAGCAATCCAAAAATTAATGATACGAAATTTATAGAATCAAAGGCAGAAGCAGTAAGCGAAAAAATTAGTCACCCAAGTGCGCATGCACATATGAATCGTTAAGCCTTTACAGATGGCGTCACAATCGAGTCGCGTGCTCAAGCACGTGTGCAAAGCCTCTACATGACGTAAGGCAGTAGTTATCAGTGAGACACACTTGTTTCAAGTGTCATTGTATGGGAACGTAGGGACGTGACAGAGTGGCAAGAAGGGGCAATCGTGTTTGGTTCTGCCCGTGACCATCTGTGTCAAGTTCTCGATTTGTGTTTTGCGGCGCACAGTTCAACGTGTCTAAAGCAGTAGTGTAACACAGGTACATACGAAACACTAGAGAATTGTGATCGAAAAAAAAATCCTCACTGAGGGGGACCAGAAACGCGTTTCACGGACTGTGAATGAAAATTGCTTCCAAACCTGACATGAATGAAGATCCATCGAAACTTGTTAGCAAGAAAACATTGCAACGGGTACTGCAGCAACGAAAATTGGGAGTCGGTCACCTTGTAAGAAGCCATTACTCACGCAGGCACATAAACACGACAGCAAAGTTAATCAGGTTGGAAGAATATAAGACCAGTTTTCTGAACACTCCCCCACTCTATTAGATGACCAGCAGAATCACGTAACGTGAACTCCGTAAAAAATCTGTGGGACATGTTGGAACAGCGGGTAAAAACCCGACAGCATCCTCGCAATTTGATGGAATTGGGCGATCAAATCCTTAGCGAGTAGCTTAAATTGAATGCGACGTACCTGAACAACCATGTGGACACAGTTCCTACCCGAATACATGCCGTTATCAAGTTCACGAGCGAACTTACACGGTTTTAAATGATGCTTGTAATGATTGTTCTAGGAGTGAAAAAATTTTTTGTCCACTGAGCTTATATATTGTACACTATATAATCTAAAGTATCCGGACACGCCTATTAAATGCAGAATTGACATAATAAGTCACGAGAGGAGAACGTGCCAGTATAAAAGGAGATGAGTATAGTGTTGGCCGTAGAGAAGCACTAAAAGAAGAATTTTCCTTCAGGAGACCTCAGTGCCTTCGAGTGTGTGCTAGCCATTGGACGTCACCTGAGTTCAAAAACCATCACAGACATTTCAATCTTTCTAAGGATGCCCATGTACTGACGGACCGCAATTTTCTAGTATTGTGGTTGTAAAAAATCCCATGAAATCAAAAAAGAAACACTTGCGGGTTCCGAAGTGCTACCAGCAGTCCAGCTAGTACAACCACAGTGTGTAGCGAATTAAACAGAATGGGATCTGGCTCTGAGCGCTATGGGACTTAACATCTGAAGTCATCAGTCCCCTAGAACTTAGAACTACTTAAACCTAACTAACCTAAGGACATCACACACATCCATGCCCGAGGCAGGATTCGAACCTGCGACCGTAGCGGTCGCGCGGTTCCAGACTGAAGCGCCTAAAACCGCTCGGCACAGAGGCCGGCGAATGGGATCTAATGGCCGACCAGTTCCTGTATTAAATGCCAACCGACGCATTGAGTGGTATGAAGAGCGTCGTCACTGGGCAACCGGTGTCTGGAAACGAGTGATTTGAAGCGGTGAAGCACGATATACCCTGTGGCAATTCGATGGAAGGGTTTGACGAATGCCTGCAGAATTTTATCGGTCGTTATGTGTAGTGCGAACAATTAAGTAAGATGTTATGTTATGGGGGTGGTTCAGGTGTGATCCACTAGTTGCGCTTAAGAAAACGGTAAGTGCGCAACGATGTGAACACATTTTACAGCACTGTATACTGCGTACGAAAGAGAAACAGTTCGGAAACAATGGCTGTTTCCATCAGCTTAACAACGTGCCCTGTTACAAAGCAGCAAATGTGAGGCAATGGTTTCTTGACAGTAACAGTCCTGAAATGGACCGGAGAGCATAGATCCTCGACTTGAACCCAGTGGAACACTTTTGGAATGAGTTAAAATTTCGACCTCGCCCCAACATCCAATATTACTACCTTCTCTTGTTAGGGCTACTGAGGTACAATAGCCTACAATCAGACACCTCACTGATAAGAGTCCCAGCAGAGTTCAGGCTGTCATGAAGGCGAAAGATGGACACACCGAATATTTATGTCCATTTATATGTGCCCGAATAATTTAGAAACAGAAGTGTATGGTGTATGGCACTCCCAGCGTGCGACAGAGCAATAGGTCACTGGGTGTGACAAGAAATACACTCCTGGAAATGGAAAAAAGAACACATTGACACCGGTGTGTCAGACCCACCATACTTGCTAAGGACACTGCGAGAGGGTTGAACAAGCAATGATCACACGCACGGCACAGTGGACACACCAGGAACCGCGGTGTAGGCCGTCGAATGGCGCTAGCTGCGCACCATTTGTGCACCGCCGCCGTCAGTGTCAGCCAGTTTGCCGTGGCATACGGAGCTCCATCGCAGTCTTTAACACTGGTAGCATGCCGCGACAGCGTGGACGTGAACCGTATGTGCAGTTGACGGACTTTGAACGAGGGCGTATAGTGGGCATGCGGGAGGCCGGGTGGACGTACCGCCGAATTGCTCAACACGTGCGGCGTGAGGTCTCCACAGTACATCGATGTTGTCGCCAGTGGTCGGCGGAAGGTGCACGTGCCCGTCGACCTGGGACCGGACCGCAGCGACGCACGGATGCACTCCAAGACCGTAGGATCCTACGCAGTGCCATAGGGGACCGCACCGCCACTTCCCAGCAAATTAGGGACACTGTTGCTCCTGGGGTATCGGCGAGGACCATTCGCAACCGTCTCCATGAATCTGGGCTACGGTCCCGCACACCGTTAGGCTGTCTTCCGCTCACGCCCCAACATTGTGCAGCCCCCCTCCAGTGGTGTCGCGACAGGCGTGAATGGAAGGACGAATGGAGACGTGTCGTCTTCAGCGATGAGAGTCGCTTCTGCCTTGGTGCCAATGATGGTCGTATGCGTGTTTGGCGCCGTGCAGGTGAGCGCCACAATCAGGACTGCATACGACCGAGGCACACAGGGCCAACACCCGGCATCATGGTGTGGGGAGCGATCTCCTACACTGGCCGTACACCTCTGGTGATCGTCGAGGGGACACTGAATAGTGCACGGTACATCCAAACCGTCATCGAACCCATCGTTCTACCATTCCTACACCGGCAAGGGAACTTGCTGTTCCAACAGGACAATGCACGTCCGCATGTATCCCGTGCTACGCAACGTGCTCTAGAAGGTGTAAGTCAACTACCCTGGCCAGCAAGATCTCCGGATCTGTCCCCCATTGAGCATGTTTGGGACTGGATGAAGCGTCGTCTCACGCGGTCTGCATGTCCAGCACGAACGCTGGTCCAACTGAGGCGCCAGGTGGAAATGGCATGGCAAGCCGTTCCACAGGACTACATTCAGCATCTCTACGATCGTCTCCATGGGAGAATAGCAGCCTGCATTGCTGCGAAAGGTGGATATACACTGTACTAGTGCCGACATTGTGCATGCTCTGTTGCCTGTGTCTATGTGCCTGTGGTTCTGTCAGTGTGATCATGTGATGTATCTGACCCCAGGAATGTGTGAATAAAGTTTCCCCTTCCTGGGACAATGAAATCACGGTGTTCTTATTTCAATTTCCAGTAGTGTATTTTGAAAGATTCCCTAACGGATTCCTAACGCTCATATTGCACACATATTTTTCCTAAATGCAGGCCATTCACTTTATTGCGATGCAAACACTAAATTTTGCCAAAGCTTGTTTTTTTGTTGTTATGTTGTCATGGAGTTCTGTAACAATTATCGGATGGATCTGGCAAGCATGCGTCGGGAAGAGGATGCTGGGAACCAATGGAAAAAGATGGCGGCACCCTTGCAGGTTTGCACCACCGTGGCGCAATGGGTGCCGTGAGATTTCTTCTAGCTGACGGGTTCAAACTAATCGTCAATCGTCAGATGGCAGAACAATAAGTGGTAAATGCCTGAGTTAAGCAGAAGTGGAGGATGAGGCAGGTACCTTCAAACGGGATGCGACAAGTGTTGAAGATTCGGCACGCCCAGGATGCTGTGTGCAGTCACGGAGAACAACATTGCGTGTGTTGATAAACTAATACGGGAAAACAGGCGTGTTACGCTGAGTAGGACTGCAGCAAAGATGAACATTAGTGTCGGATAATTATTCATGGTGTACTGATGTGTACTAATTATTCACTGTGTACTGATATTCGAGAAAGCGTGTGCAAGATGGGTTCCAAAATATCAGTAATCAAAAATGAAAGTAAGACATCAGAATTGAAGTTCATCTACTTGCCACCCCCCGCCCCCTGTATACCGGAGGTCACACATCTTAGGATCACCGTATTTTTAATGAAGTCCAGGAAGCAGTGAATACCTGGTTACGTCGTATTGAGAAACATTGGCAGAAGTTCATAGAACTTGAGAGGAGTCACACTGAAAAATACAATGACGAAACAAATGAACCATAAAGAATTAATGCAGAGTAATCAAATTTTGGGATTACATTTGTCTAGGCTACCTATTTAAGTGAATAACAATGCAAGATGACTGGTTAATGCAGGCGCGAGATAAACCATTGCGTATGTGAAATGCTGGTATATTAATAACCGGAGTAATCGCCAGACTGATACCGGCAAGCACGCAAACGTGCATGCAGTATGTTGTACACGTGTCAGTTGTGTTTCTGGGATGCAGTTCCAGGCCTGCTACCCTTACGGAGACAGTTAATACTGTTTGTTGACGAAACTGGAGTTATCGACGGATAATGTCCCATATGTGCTCGACTGAAAACAGATTTGGTGACTGAGCACATCAAGGCAACATACCGAAACTCTGCAGAGCATGTTGGGTTACGAAAGCGTTATGTGGTCGAGCGTTATCCAGTTGGAAAAAACATCTCGGAATGCAATTCATGAATGGCAACGCAACAGGTAGAATCATGTACAGATTTCACACGGTCATCACTGGCACCAAAGGAGAATCAATTTTCATCAGAAAACGTAACAGACGTCCAGCTTGCCCTCTAGTGAGCTCTCGCTTGACACTACTTAAGTCGCAAATAGCGGTGCTTTGGGGTCAATGGAATGCACGCTACAGGGCGTCTGGCTCGGAGCTGTTGTTGAAGTAACCGATTTTTAATGATTCGTTTTGTCACTGTGGTGCCAACTTGTGCTCAGATTGCTGCTGCAGATGCAGAACGATGTGTCAGAGCCATACAATGAACACGGTAGCCTTTCCTCTCGGTAATGCCACGCTGCCTTCCGGAGCCCGGTCATCTAGCGACCGTACCTGTTGTGACCACCGCTGCCAGATATCGTGTGCAGTTGCTTCATTCCTGCAGAGTCTTTCTGAAATATCGCAGAAGGAACTTCCAGCTTCTCATAGCCCTATCACAAGACCTCGTTCAAACTCAGTGAGGTATTGACAATGGCGTCTTTGTCGAGGAGGAGGAAGAACTGCGAACTGTACGATGAATTGGGTAAGGCGAGCCAAGTAATGGCCGAATGTAGCGCCACTTGTAGGTTAAACTATCAGGATTATTGATTCAAGAGTGTAGATCTTTATGAAATAGCAATTTATCTCCTCTTTTTTCTAAAGTTTATCCTATAGCATGGGATCAGCTGCTTTTCACATGTTTTTTTAAATTTTAAGTTAGTAGCCGGATGCCTTTCCATACGCACGATCGTCAGTTAACCTACGGGATGGAAGTCGAGTGCACTATCTCTCAGTGAATAGCGTATTTTTTGTTGTGTTATAACCGTAGTTGAGGTTCAAAAATGGTTCAAATGGCTCTGAGCACTATGGGATTTAACATCTGTGGTCATCAGTCCCCTAGAACTTAGAACTACTTACACCTAACTAACCTAAGGACATCACACACATCCATGCCCGAGGCAGGATTCGAACGTGCGACCGTAGCGGTCACGCGGTTCCAGACTGCGCGCCTAGAACCGCTAGACCACCGCGGCCGGCCTGTAGTTGAGGAAGTGACGCGCAAAGAGGAGCATGTCCACGAAACACAGTTTTTCACAATCAACATAAAACTTATTCAAGGCACACACGTATGAATTAAAATAACGTACTGCAATGTAAACACTTCTACTTTTGTTCAAAAAAGCTGTTCATCTCTGTAAAACAAATATACAATGAAAACATGCCTTAAAAAGCACGTTTCAATATGGACATGGTCTTATTTGCATGAACCATTTGGACATATTCTTGTCTGAATGATTTTTCAGAAGCAAGTATCTTGGTTTTTCTTTTTGTTTCCTTCAAAATATCTTACATCGTACTGTATAATGCTTGTAATACTGTATCATATCATGTATTTGTAACAATTTAGTATCTGATATCAAGGAAAACTTGTAAATTGGTAACATTAACACTGATATTTGTTCAGCGTTTTATCGAATGTTCTGACTTTATTGTTGCTTCACAATTAGTTAAAATATTCCCATCACCGTAACAGTATATAGCGATATAACAACGGCATTAACTATTATTAGAAAGATTCTCCAAGGTAACTGTTAAACATGTAAACCAGATTCATCTCCATACAAACGCGAGCAATTTTCTCTACGTCTTCGTTGGACAACAGGGGAATATCATCAATGATTGATGTATAACAATCTAAGTGCACTTGATTTAGCTAGTCTCTTCCGGAAATAGTTTACGGTTAACCATCAATATCATCCTGTCATCTGAAATTGGATGGCTGATAAAAAGAGTTTCGTAATGGTCCATTCGCTTTTCTAAAGAGACTTTTGCTCTTGAATATCTTGCTGGGACCTATACACTGCAGTTGCCTTCACGTCAATATGTTTGCCATAGCTTCGTACTTTTGTATGAAAATTCGCTTTATTTCACTTATATGGTCTAGATTTCCTATTACTTTTAAGGAGTTAACGTCTATTAGTCTCCAAACATCAGCAATATTTCTTACTGCATCGACTGATTTGTTACAACTGTTGGGTTTTTCGTGGAATTCCTGTATTCTACAGCAGATGAGTAACCGTGTTCTCATACCAATAAATATTGATAGGTTGAGAAAAGTCATGGGATAGCGATACGCACCTATACAGATGGCAGTAGTATCGCGTACAGAAGGTATAAAAAGGCAGTGCACCGGCGTAACTCATTTGTACTTAGGTGATTCACGTGAGCTGGTGTCCGACGTGATTGCGGCCGCACAACGGCAATTATCAGACTTCGGAATCGTACTTGGAGCTAGACGCATGGAAATTCCATTCAAGACATTGCTGGTGTCAAGCGTGTGTCTAGAATACCAAATTACAGGCATTACCTCTCACCACGGACACCGCAGTGGCTGATGGCCTTCACTTAACGACAAAGAGCAGCGGCGTTTGCTTAGAGTTTTTAGTGCAAACACAGAAGCAACAATGCGTGACACAACAACAAAAATGAATGTGGAACGTAGGACAAACGTATCCGTTAGGGCAGTGCGGCGACATTTCGCGTTAATCGGCTGTGACACCACACGGTCGACGCCAAGTGACTTTGCTAACAGCACATCGCCTACAGAGCCTCTCCTGGGCTCCTGGCCATATCGGTTGGACCCTAGACGATTGGAAAACCGTGACCTGGTCAGATGAGTTCCGATTTCAGTTGATAAGAGTTGATCGTAGGGATTGAGTGCGGCCCAGACCCCACGGACACAAGTTGTCAAAAAGGCACTGTGCGAGCAGGTGTTGCTTCCATAATGGTGCGGGCTGTGTTTACATGGAATGGACTGGGTCCTCTCGGCTACTTAGTGATAATTTACAGCCATTGATGGACTTCATGTGACAAACAATCATGTAATCTTTATGAATGACAATGCGCCATGTCAACGAGCCTCAATTGTCAGCGGCTGGCTCAAAGAACATTCTGGACAATTCTTTCTTTTAGTGTTCAACCCTGAGGTTGGTTTGCAGCAGAGCGCCATTCCTCTCTTCTGTCTGCTTTCCTCTTCATTTCCACATATGTGTTACATCCAACGTCATTCATGATCTGTTGCATGTATGATATCCTTGGTCGCCCCCGCCGATTCCTTCCCTCAATAACTCCTTCTGCTATTGTTCCAATGATATTGTTGTGTCGTAGGATGTGTCCTACAAGTTTGTCTCTTCTTGTTTGGATGTGCCTCCACAGAGATCTGGTTTCCTGTACTCTTCTAAGCACCTCTTCATTTGTTACTTTGTCTGTCCAGCTGATCTTCACCATCCTTCTATAGCACCACATCTCCAGGGCCTCTAGCCGTCTTCTCTCTGCTCTTCCAACTGTCCAAGTTTCACATCCATATAGGGCCACACTCCAAACGAAACCTTTCATGATGCGTTTCCTTATTTTCAGACTGATGTTGTTGCTGGTGAGTAAGTTCCTTCTCCGATTAAATGCAATTTTGGCCTTTTGTATTCTGGTCGCAATTTCTTTCCAGCTTCTACCATCGCTTGTGATTTTGCTTCCCAGATAAGTAAATTCCTGTATCACTTCCAGCTCCTCTCTTCCAATTCTAATTCTCGGAGGTTCATATTCTGCTCCTGTACTGCATACCATCACTTTAGTCTTTTTCTTGTTTATTCTCATTCCATACTGATTGTATAGAATTTTTTCCGTTGTTCTGAGGACTTCCTCTAGATCTTCTTCTGTCTCCGTGACTATAGCAGTATCATCTGCATAACGTACCATGTCTATCTTCTGCCCATTAATTTTGATCCCCACCTCAGTAGTTTCTCGAACTTGGTCTATAGCTTCCTGGATGTAAGCATTGAATATAAGAGGAGAGAGAGCACATCCTTGTCTTACCCCTTTTCTAATATTTGCTTGTTGTTCCTGGTGACAGTTCCTAATCACTGCCACCTCATTCTTATAGAAACTGAATATCACGCGGATGTCTTTGTACTTTATTCCAATTTTCCTCAGCACTCTGAACATCTCTTGCCAGATAACGTTATCAAATGCCTTTTCCATGTCTATAAAGGCAATATAAGTTGGTTTATTTTTCTGTAATTGCTTTTCGATAATGAGTCTTAGTGCCAGAATCGCCTCTCTTGTTCCCAATCCCCTTCTGAAACCAAACTGATCTTCACTCAGCATATCCTCCACCTTCTCTTCAATTCTCTTCAGAACTATTTTTATGAGAATTTTTGATGGATGTGATATTAGGCTAAGAGTTCGGTGCTGTTCACATTTTGTAGCTGCTGCCTTCTTTGGTATAGGAACAATGATACATTTCTGGAAGTCTGTCGGTATCTCTCCTGTGTTATAGATGGACCTAATAAGTTTAAGCAGCATCATTTTCATGCCGTCACCAGCATTCTTTATTAGTTCTGCAGGGATGTCATCAATACCCGTTGCTTTGTTGTCCTGTAGTTCTTTTAGAGCTCTGTCAAATTCTTCTTGCAGAATGTCATCTCCCTTGTCATCTTCGTCTACTTCCTCTTCTCTTCCTATTACTTCCTCCGAAAGAGGTGTTCCAGCATACAACTCCTCTATGTATTCTTTCCATCTCTTCAGCATGTCTTCACCAAACAGCATTTTCCCCTCTTTATTTTCTATTGTGCCTGAGAGTACTGTTTTACGTTTGTTAAAAAAAATTTGATTTGCTGTTCTGTAGGCTAAATCAGTTCTTCCGTTTTGCATATTTTCTTCTACTTTCCTGCACATTTCTCCAAGAAAATTTTCTTTTGCTTTCCTAGCTTCTCTATTAACTAAATTCCTTAGTCTTCTGTATTCAGCTTTTCCTTGTTCCTCAGTTGCATTTTTGTATAATCTTCTGTTTTCTATAAGCTCAATAATATCTGCTGTAATCCATTTCCTCTTGTTTTTGGGTTCAGTTCTTCCAACTATCTTTTCTGCTGCTTTGTATATACCAGATTTAATCTGATTCCAGTCTTCATTTACTCCACCATGTTGAAAATTTTTAATTAGGTTGTCTGTTTCATGAGCATAGTGCTTTGCCAGTCCCTCAGTTTTCAGTTTTTCTAGTTCCCATTTAAGTTTTACTGGCTTCTTCTTCAAACGTTTGAATCTCAGTGAACTTTTCATCATGACCAGGTTATGATCACTGCCTATGTCTGCAGATGGATAGCTCCTGCAATCTTTTATCTGGTTCTTAAAACGTGCTTTCACTAGAATGTAGTCAATCTGTTGTCTCCTCAGGTCTCCAGGGGCCTTCCATGTATATCTTCTTCGTTTGTGGTGTTGGAAAAGTGTGTTTGCAACAACTAATTGGTGCTTTGAGCAGAACTCGATCAGTCGATCACCTCTTTCATTTCTTCTTCCAAGTCCATATTTGCCAACAATTCCTTCCTCCGGGTCTTCACCCACAATCGCGTTCCAGTCCCCCATGGCAATCAGGTTTTCATCTCCCTTAACATTTCTCATCGCATCACTTATTTCTTCGTATATTTCGTCAATGACTGCATCTTCTTCTTTGGATGTTGGCATGTACATCTACATCTACATCTACATCTACACGACTACTCTGCAATTCACATTTAAGTGCTTGGCAGAGGGTTCATCGAACCACAATCATACTATCTCTCTACTATTCCACTCCCGAACAGCGAGCGGGAAAAACGAACACCTAAACCTTTCAGTTCGAGCTCTGATTTCTCTTATTTTATTTTGATGATCATTCCTACCTATGTAGGTTGGGCTCAACAAAATATTTTCGCATTCGGAAGAGAAAGTTGGTGACTGAAATTTCGTAAAAAGGTCTCGCCGCGACGAAAAACGTCTATGCTGTAATGACTTCCATCCCAACTCGTGTATCATATCTGCCACACACTCTCCCCTATAACGCGATAATACAAAACGAGCTGCCCTTTTTTGCACCCTTTCGATGTCCTCCGTCAATCCCACCTGGTAAGGATCCCACACCGCGCAGCAATATTCTAACAGAGGACGAGCGAGTGTAGTGTAAGCTGTCTCTTTAGTGGACTTGTTGCATCTTCTAAGTGTCCTGCCAATGAAACGCAACCTTTGGCTCGCCTTCCCGACAATATTATCTATGTGGTCCTTCCAACTGAAGTTTTTCGTAATTTTAACACCCAGGTACTTAGTTGAATTGACAGCCTTGAGAATTGTACTATTTATCGAGTAATCGAATTCCAACGGATTTCTTTTGGAACTCATGTGGATCATCTCACACTTTTCGTTATTTAGCGTCAACTGCCACCTGACACACCATACAGCAATCTTTTCTAAATCGCTTTGCAGCTGATACTGGTCTTCGGATGACCTTACTAGACGGTATATTTGTATTATCACAGTGTCCTTTGGTTTAGTTTCAAGTTTGACTAGTATTATTCGAGAGCTATATTGCACATATCCCTTGACACGTGAGCCATAGTTTTTCCTCAAAATTATTCCAACTCCTCCCATTCCCGGTCTATCTTGGTCAGTTCCGGTGTGAATGACTCTGTATTCTCCAGACCAGAAATCACCTGGTTGGGGCCATCTCATCTCCGATATGCCCAGGATATCGATTTCCAGTCGCTCCATTTCAAGTTTTACATTTTCTAGCTTGCTACACTGAAGCAGTGTTCTCACATTCCAAGTGGCTATGTTAAAATTGGGATTCATTTCCTTCCCGTTGTCTATATCTTTTGCAGTCCCCACCCGGAGATCCGATTGGGGGACTATTTTATCTCCGGAAAATTTTACAGAAGATACTGACATGGTTTACTGCTGATGCTTGGGATAACCGTAGTTCTTTAATGTGGTGGTTTCCCGTTGCCTTCCACATCCTATGCCGTTGACCATCAGCTGGTTCTTCCGCCTTTGGAAATGATTTCTCATTTCCAGGGCAAGAGGGTGCCCTGTCCAGCAGATGCTGGGGTGATGACTTATCCCGGTCATCCTTCGGTCCCTGTCTACGTTAGCCATCATATGAAGTGATGTTGCCCACTCTCTACCGCTTGGAGGTGTAGATCACGAGTTTCCCTTCATCGGGTCTAGGACCTTAATGGCATTTCCTAGTCCCCTCCAGTACTTTAGAGGACAATTAGAGCGTATTTTTTGGCCACCCAGATCGCCCAACTTGAATTGCATCGAACATTTATAGAACATAATCGAGAGATTAGTTGGTACACAAAATCCTGCACCAACAACACTTCCGCAATTATGGACGGCTATAGGGGGAGCATGGCTCTATATTTTTGCAGGGGGCTTCCGACGACTTTTAAGCGCATGCCACGTCAACGTGCTGCACTACGCCGGGCGAAAAGAGGTTCATCACGATGTCAGTATGTATGCCAACTCAGTGTATTATGAGGGAACAGATAGAAACAAACTTATGCTAACGGCTACTCTGCGTGGGAACTTCTGGCTGTGACTCGAACAGATGTCACACGA
Organism: Schistocerca gregaria; assembly: GCF_023897955.1. NCBI lineage: Eukaryota > Metazoa > Arthropoda > Insecta > Orthoptera > Acrididae > Schistocerca > Schistocerca gregaria. The sequence continues at coordinate 563,969,750 of NC_064922.1, read as the reverse complement.
CTTGGAACCAGCGCCTCCTGTTGAGCTGGTTCTCCTTTGGATGGAATGTGTATGTGGACAAGTTCGCGTTTTGCTCTGAGAGAAGTATTTTCACAGGCTTTTATCTTGGTACATGTTCTGTTTAACTTAAACAGTGATTCGTTTAGATTCTCATTACGTTGTATGTACCCTTCCATTCCGTATCTCGCGTGGTTTAAATTTGGGATACATTCGATTTTGCGGGTCACCACCTCAATTATCGACAGTAGGTGGTTTGAGTACTGTACAAACCTGCGGGGGTGGCGGTGGCGGCGACGCTGCCCACGGCGGCCGCGGCGGCAGCGTCCGCGCCAGGCGAGGCGGCAGCGGTCGCCGGGGGCGGCGGGGGCGGAGGGGTGGGCGCCTCGCCGAGCGGCAGCGCGACGGCGCAGAAGGTGGCGCAGAAGAAGAGCACGGCGTAGCACAGCCACAGCAGGTAGCCGTCGTGCAGCAGCCGCGACCGCAGCACCACCAGCAGCGCCACGAACAGCACGCAGTGCGCGCCGTGGTACACGTTCTGCGGCGTCGGCGACAGCGCGTGCGCGCCGCCCAGATTCGCCAGCACCTGCCACAGCCACAGCACCGGCCCCTGCTCACTAACGCCACTGCACGGCAGCATCTTACTAAATCTATACTTCGACATCATCTCCTGCGCTGGTTATACAAGGGTTGGCCAAAGCAAAACAAACCCTTCTACATAGGAATTTCAAAATTAATAAAAGTAAATAAATAAATTAGTCTATAACTCCTTGCGAACATGCACGAGATAGAGTGTACTTCACGTTGACGTGATGGATTGTGCACACAATGACAAAGATGGCTTTCTGAAATTTTGCTGAATTACTCCTCGGGCATGCCCGCAAGGAGTAATAGGCTATTTTTTTTATTATGCATTAGTTATTGCGAAGAAAAAAGCGTGACCAAAAACACGTGACAAAACTACGTCTTTGATTCAAACGTCCAGCATTTTATTATTTTTGCAAATTAAAAAAAACGTTGCTACTACTCCGTGCACAATATCCTGTAGATTAAGAAAACTGTTTGTTTCTTGATTTTAGGTAAGATTTGCAGACAGCAGGATTTCCGTCATCAACACATCTCATTTCGGACATAGCGACTTTAACTCGTCGCATGGAGTCCTCAATGCTGACTGAACTTCTTAAATAAATCAGAAATGTTGTCCAAGAATGAAATAAAACGCAATAAAATTCCTTGATTCGTTTTTCTAAAAAAATATCGTAAAAATTCCTTATTTTATAGGCTGACTGAGGAGAATGCACCCTTAATCAGTGACAGTATAGAATGAAGACCACGGGGAAGTTAGTTGTGTACTCCCAAAGTCACGACGCTGTAAAGGCAAATATTTAGAACGTTGTAGCAGACAAAATTATGTCGCTACAATTAAGGAAGCAGATGCTGCAGAATTTATTATCGGATCAACAGGATGGCCAACGACGTCCAGCTTCAAACGTGGAAGTTTCCCTGAACATCAGAAACTGTGAGTGAGCAAAACTGAAAGGACTTCAAGTTTCGTTCTCTTCTTTTCGATGAACTTAGTTCTAAACAGAGCCATGTCACAACACCGGGTTTCACTATCTCGATTTATTTTGGTATCTGCCCTTAAAAATGCAACACAAATGTGTGACAAGTACTCATGCACATTGGAGGAAAAATGATATCTATTCCCCACTACTAAAGATATAAGTAACTCAGAATAGAGTTCAGGACTAAGGCACAAAAACCTTTGATCAATAAGGCTAAGAGTCTGAAAGGTATAAACGCAAATTTTGAAAATCATTTCTTCTTGACAACCACTTCTATTCCACGGACCAACTTTAATCAGCATGTATAGCCACAAACAGAAAAAATGTATATCGCTGTGTCCGTGAGTACGTTAGTGTCAATGACTAATATGTTAATTCTTATAAATTTCGAGCTAGTGTGCTATTCAGTAACTTGTACATGGCCTTAATAAATCCATATTTTCAAACAAAGTAGCATAATGTAGACTGTCAATTGACTCGATCCATATTACTTCGTTAAAAATATTACTAATAACATACGAATATGTAATTAACTCAATAACTCCTTACGATCACGGACAGTGCACACTTATAATCACTTGCACATCAAAAGCTGTTCGCGCTAAACAACGTCGACGAACAAAAACTAAGAACATCCCCAATGGTGAATTTACTCTTCTATAGCCTAGGTGTGGCCCGAACTGGGAAAAAAAACCCTATATCTTACATACAGATACCTTTTCATTAACTGGTGCTTGTTGTGGAAACCATGAAATCAACACCTAATTACTAGCGTGTTGAAGTTAACATGTGTAAGGTTAGGTTATTTTATTGCATTCTTCTTTTTCTTAAGACGCCTTCTGCTAGCGAAGGTTAGCGAGCCGCGTAGCTTGAAAGCGCAGAACGGCACGTTTCTTGTAATGTATAGCAGTGCCAGTTTTGAATCTCTCTCATCAAAGAGTATGTCAGCCCTGCAGTGGACCTTTGGCATGCATCCTTCCTTCGATAATAAAGTAGAAAAATTAATATCTCTCGTCCACTCACAATGTGCTTCAAGTTTTGTTCTTTCTTGATATTATGTTAGTACGATTGGCGAACTGAAAAGTAATGCCTCCGTATTTTTAATGCGAAAACTCTTAAAGCTACTTAAATACAAGAAACGTTATTAACATTCTACACCTTTATTCTCCATTCTACATTTCTCAACATGGTTACCCTGGTGATGAACACATTTCGCCTAGCGATTGACCAATTTTTCGATACAGTCACTACAGAACTTTGACTTTGTTGCCGGAGCCACAGCCTCATCTCTGCTTGCACCCCTTCATCACTAGCAAAGTGAAGTTCTCGAAAGTGTTCTCTAAGTCTTGGAAAGAGAGGAAAATCGGATAGACGACGGTGATCTCAATGCGTCGGACTGTTCAGATGTCGCTGCACACTAGTGTGGTCTGTCATAGCCATGCTGAAGAAGAGGGTGCTCCATGTGTGGACGAACTCTCGAATTGGATACACCATAACAGCACGCTGTTTCTCAAACACCGACATAGTTACGTTACACACCGTATCTTACACGCTTCGATTCGGAGCCGCCCAGCGGCAGAGGGCTGCAAATTTGTCAAAATGGTTCAAATGCCTCTGAGCACTATGTGACTTAACATCTGAGGTCATAAGTCCCCTAGAACTTAGAAGTACTTAAACTTAACTAACCTAAGGACATCTCACACATCCATGGCCGAGGCAGGATTCGAACCTCCGACCACTGCGGTCGCGCGGTTTCGGACTGAAGCGCCTAGAACCGCTCAGTCACAGCGGCAGGCCGCAAGTATGTCGACATAAAGAATAAAGATGTAGAATGCTAGAAGAAGCTTTTTAGTGTTTCCATAATATTGGCATTACTTTGAGCATGCCCTCGTAATAGGTTGCAATTGTTTTCGCTTTTTCGTCCGATGAAAGACCCCGACATTTTATATTTTTTACATCCAGGGTGCAAATACACTTCAAAGGTCTCAACTCGTTTTTTTTAAATACTTGATTCCAAGGTTCATATTTTATACCCCATGAAGGTAGTAGGTAACATACAGCATCGTTTGCGAACTTAAGTCTGATCTCAAGAAGAATTTTGATATGTTCTTGACTTGTTTGCTGGCCTGGTCAGTTCTGGGTTTTATCCGTACCCTGTATTCGCATTGTTTGTTCTAAATGGTACCTACGTGTTTGAAGGACACCACTTGTTTAGCTATACTGCCTTTAATTGTGGGATGGAGTTTTTTAATTTCCCTTAAGGAAAAGCATGATTTTGCTCTTTGAAGGAATGCACCGTCGGGCACTTACTTCGTCAGTTATCGTATCAGTGTCTATTTACTGCCAGATCATTCTGATGAGTAATAAAGATCTGCCCAGCGCCGTACTCAGAGGGAGGCTGGCGTCGATATTGAAATCTCACTGTAATCACGTAAGCGGAAACACTGTGGATATATGCAGTACTTTCAGCTCACACTGCAGAATATAAAAGCAGCAGTATTCAATTAATCAGGAAAACCAGTTGTGGTCAATGACAAAATCGAGGCGAAATCTGGTGGAAAACAGATTAATCTATTTCTCTTCCCCTTTTAGCACGTGAAGCCACAAGAACCAATGACCCGCAGAGCCCCAGTTGGCATTTCACGTTAGATGCCCACTTACTTCAAGTATGCAGACTTAATTGTCAATCCATCTTTGCTTCCCAAATCGGAACTTTAACAGCCTTTCCCCAAATCTCACAACGATAATGAAGAGGAAAAGTGAAGACTCCAGAGTCAGGAGATAATTAACTGCCCGGGCGAGTGAAAGTTACAAGGCCAGCTTAAGAGGAGTCGAGACGTGTCCCGCCGATACACAGGGGAGAACAGTCCGCACACAGCGTCCCATTGCTGTTTGGCCTCTGCGCTGCGCCGAGCGCACACCACTTGCACCGCGATAAATATTTAACAGCGCAACACAAAGGCGGAATTTAGCAGTCGGGCTCCAGCGGCAGCACAGCACAGGTCAGCCGGGGCCGCTGCGGGTGGTCCCCATAGTCGGAAGGACGGCCGGGAAGTACTGCAAGGCGGCGCCAGCGATTCATACAATTACCACACAGCACAACACAGAGAAAGCAATGTGGCTTTCTTGACGCAGTCTCGCAGAGAATGCCAAAGGCGGACGTCCGAGTTCCTACATGCAAATCAATTACGCAGCATGCCACTTGTCTTTTCAGTCTCGGAATATATCATTCAATCAATTATAGAGGGGCCGCTACGCAGACATCGTGTAAAGTACTAAGGCTCGTACAACAGCAGTATCATCCAGTTGGCTGTTAAATGCACTTGCAATAATGCTCACTCGTACCAGAACGTATGCGAGGAACTAACATAGTTGTCTTCTCAATTATTACTGGAGGTGGGTTTAATACTGCCTTCCTTCTTTCGGGATATGTTCTAAGAGTAAGAAAACGATGTTCCACGAAGAAGTTATACGAATATGACGATGGGACGGAAATCTGTAGATGTGATGTACATGTACAGACAAACAAATGATAACATTTTCAGAAAAAAATTCTATGGTTTATTTAAGAGAAAGAGACACACAAAGTGAAAAAGTTAATATGTCTTTATGGCTCTTACGCAAGCAGTTACTAGTCTTGCCATTGATTGGTAGAGTTCTTTGATGTCCTCCTGATGGATATGGTGCCAAATTCTGACCAAATGGTGTGATAGACTGAAAATCCCGAGCTGGTTGGAGGGCCCCGCCCATAATGCTCCTAACGTTCTCAGTTGGTGAGACATCCGGCGACCTTGTTGCCGAGGCAGGATTTAACAAGCACGAATACAAGCAGCAGGAACTCTCGACGTGTGCAGGGGGGGGGGGGGGGGGGCATTATCGTGTTGAAATGTAAGGCCAGGATGCCAACAAAACGAGGCATAGAATATCGTCGAGGTACTGCTGTGCCGTGGGCGTGGCGCGGATGACAACCAAAGGGGACCTGCTTTGAAACGAAATAACACACCACAGCATCACTCCTGGTTGCCGGGCGGTGTGGCAGGCGGCAGGCAGGTTGGTATCCCGGCGAAGCGTTCCCAGACACGTCTTCGTTAGCGGAGCTCAGTTCGAATCAGGACTCATTAGACAATTCTATCCTAATCACCTGCATGAATATCAAGAGCTTTGGTGGAAACCCAGTTCTAAGCAAAGAAGGGAAAGCAGAAAGGTGGAAAGAGTATATAGAGGGTCTGTACAAGGGGTGGTGTACTTGAGGACAATATTATGGAAATGGAAGGGGATGAAGATGAAATGGGAGATATGATACTGCGTGAAGAGTTTGACAGAGCACTGGAAGACCTGACTCAAAACAAGACCCAGGGAGTAGACAACATTCCGTTAGAGCTACTGATAGCATTGAGAGAGCCAGTCCTGACAAAACTATACCATCTGGTGAGCAAGATGTATGAGACAGGCGAAATATCTTCAGACTTCAACAAGAGTATAGTAATTCCAATCCCAAAGAAAGAAAGCAGGAGCTGACAGGTATGAAAATTACGAATTATCAGCTTAATAAGTCACAGCTGCAAAATACTAACATGAATTCTTTACAGCCGAATGGAAAAACTGATAGAAGACGACCTCAGGTAAGATCAATTTGGATTCCGTAGAACTGTTGGAACACTTCAGCCAGTACTGACCCTACGACAGGGAGCGAATGGCTATTTACAATTTGTACAGGAAGCAGATGGATAAGAGTCGAAGGACATGAAAGGGAAGCAGTTGTTGGGAAGGGAGTGAGACAGGGTTGTAGCCTATCCCAGATGTTATTCAATCTGTATATTGAGCAAGCAGCAAAAGAAACAAAAGAAAAATTTGGAGTTGGTATTAAAATCCATGGACAAGTAACAAAAACTTTGAGCTTCGCATATGATATTGTAATTCTGTCAGAGACAGCAAAGGACTTGGAAGAGCAGTTGAACGGAATGGATAGTGTCTCGGAGGGAGGATATAAGATGGACATCAACAAAAGCAAAACGAGGATAATGGAATGTAGTCGAATTAAGTTGGGTGATGCTAAGGAAATAAAATTAGGAAATGAGACACTTAAAGAAGTAAATGAGTTTGGGGAGCAAAGTAAGTAATGATGGTCGAAGTAGAGAGGATTTAGAATGTAGAATGGCAATGGCAAGGAAAGCGTTTCTGAAGAAGAGAAATGTGTTAACATCGAGTATAGATTTAAGCGTCAGGAAGTCGTTTCTGAAAGTATTTGTATGGAGTGTATCCATGTATGGAAGTGAAAGGTGGACGATAAATAGTGTAGACAAGAAAAGAATAGAAGCTTTGGAAATGTGGTGCTACAGAAGAATGCTGAAGATTAGATGGGTAGATCACATAACTAATGACGAGGTATTGAACAGAATTGAGAAGAAGAGGAGCTTGTGGCACAACTCGACTAGGAGAAGGGATCGGCTAGTAGGAGATGTTCTGAGACGTCGAGGGATCACCAATTTAGTATTGGAGGGAAGCGTGGAGGTTAAAAATCGTAGAGGGAGACCAAGAGATGAATACACTAAGCAGATGCAGAAGGATGTAGGCTGCAGTAGGTACTGGGAGATGAAGAGGCTTGCACAGGATAGAGTAGCATGGAGAGCTGCATCAAACCAGTCTCAGGACTGAAGACAACAACAACAACAACAACAAATATTACTTCGAGCAAATAATCATGAAGTGCACTGACAGCTGTCATTTATGCTGAAATGCACTACAAATTAATCCATACTGTTTATGTTTTATGTTACACTCTCCAGACGTCATGCATTGTGAAGTCGTGTACTGACCCCCGCGAGCAGCGCGAAGAGCGCCACGCACTGCGCGACGCTGGCGTGCTGCAGCTTGAAGGTGTAGCGGCGGTAGAGCGCCTCCAGCTCGTCATTCTCGAAGCGGTGCCTGTTGAGGAGGCGCGCGAGCCGGCGCGCGTCGCTGGCCGCCTTCACGCTGTGGTCCATGCCGCCCCCGCCGCCGCCGCTCCACCTCTCGCAGCCGCCCCGCGGCTACCGCCACTGCCACGCCCCCACCGCCGCCGCCCGCACCCGCCGCCAGCACTGCCACATCGCCGCAGCGTCTGCAACACCACAGAGCACCATGCCCACACTGTAGTACGAACACAGATACACTACTGGGGAACAACGAATTGCAGAAGTAGCATAGCACGCAGTGTGTCCACAAACTCCCGCCATAATTTTCAGAAAAATCCTAACTTGCAAACTATTAAAGATAGAGAACGTTTAATATCTCTCAAAGTTTCTTTCATTTGTTGCAAATTTCCATTGGAGTACATCAGAACAAGCATAATGAAGTGGTTCAAAAATTTTAAGTGACACACAGTGTCGAAGACCTTCCTTGAACTGAATTTCAAGCACATTTTGACAGACTGAAAGATTCATTTCAACGGCATCCCCCACCACCACCAACCACATTGAAATTTGAACATGAGGGATGTGCTGAATGACATTTCCTATAGGTGGATGGCCCCCAGGTCACACCATTGGACTTTTTTTATGAGTGTAAGTCAGGGATTGCGTGCACACAACACAATTTAATGACGTTGCTACGTATCGTGCGGTAATCAATAAAATGATGTATAATGTCGTGTAACTAGGGCCACCCGTCGCGTAGACCGTTCGCCGAGTGCAAGTCTGTCGATTTGCGCGTCAATGGGGGATGAAATAATGATGAAATAATGATGATTAGGACAACATAACAACGCGTCCCTGAGCAGAGAAAATCTCCGACCCAGCCGGGAATCGAACCCGGCCCTTTGGATTGACATTCTGTCGCGCTGACCACTCAGGGGGCGGACAATGAAATGATCAAAACTGCACATGCTGCAATGCTGACGCGTACATGGCCACAACTCTAATACCGCCTCGATGTTCTACGAACGACAAGTGGGGAAATCAATGAAATTCTGGCGGAACAGGAAAAAATAAAATTACTAAATATTTTACAACAAATCACGATGCTCCATGTCTAATTCTTTATAACTATTTTTTATTTGATAGCAGGACTTACTGGAATCCCTATACATATTCAACATGACCGCTTGTGTTGCAAGTAATTAGAGAAAGTTCGAAAAAAGATTTTCAGTCTGCAGCAGAGTGTGCGCTGGCGTACTTCGGTAGCTCAGTCGATGGAGCACTTGACCGTGAAAGGCAAAGATTCCAGGTTCGAGTCACAGTAAGGCACACATTTTAAATCCGCTAGGAAGATACAAGAAAATTCTCTATAAACCTAACAAGGCCGCTGGCGCGTACACTCACACGACGGTTACCGGGGAAGGGGCCTCCCTATGCCTGCAAACAAAAATCAGGGATACTGAAAAGAAATTTCCTAGAAACATCTCTTAACTATACAGCCTTTTACTTCTCTACGTAGTCACCAGTGAGATTTAAACATTTACTATACCTCTTGAAGTGTTGAGAAATTTCCCTCTCCATTCAGTTCTACAGTATGAGATTGGAGCCAGGTCGTGACCTTGAAACTTTTAACTCTTCGATGGAATCCAAACTTTGGGAATCGCGTCACCTTCTCCGCATCCATGAAGAGGTGAGGATCATTTTGAGCCTTCTTGATTCAAATCGTAGAGAAAGGGGCAGAGATTCGTTGACTTTTGTGATTCTCGGAAAGGAGTTTCAGAGCCCAACTAGCACAGAACTCTACCACAGTTTTTATTCATTATCACATGCAAGATACTCCCAAGAAATACTAGGAATCATGTCTGACAATTGAGATACAGTGGAATGCCAGTTTTCACGGATCTGTTCATCAACTTCCTGTAGCAGTTCATTGCTAACAACTAATGGACGACAAGTTTCGTCATCATTTAGAGATTACTAAAGGGAGATATGTTTTAATTTTTAAGAAACAAGCGACAGGAGAGAGCGCGCAGAATATTTTTTTGATGTAGATAACCGGTTCCAACAGACTTAGCTGTCATCTACAGGTCTTAAACCTTTTTTTTTTTTTTTGTAAAAATGTTCATTTTACGCTAAACCTTACGCACAAGATATCAAGTAGATAAACACCACCAAGCTATAAGGTTTGCCCTAGGTGAAGTATTTAAAAACATGAAACACCTTATATGCAAAACGCTATGTCCACAGACATATTTCAAGCATGTATGAGCAATATGTATTATGTACATGGCCTTTCGAACAAGGTGATATACGTTTTTAATAGTTCAGCGACGACAAACCTTTATAACGAGCTGGTTTTTATCCACTTGACACCTTGTGCCTGAGGTTCTGCTTAAATTTACATGTTTTACAACAAAATGTTTAAGACCTGAAGAGAACAGCAAAGTCTGTTGAAACCAGTTGTGTTAAACAAAGAAATATTTTATGCGATCTCGGCTGTTGATTGGTTTTTGTCATCATCGTCTCTAACATTCATAGTTCCATTCTCCGAACGGCACCTATTTTGTCAATAAACCCCGTATTGTAGAAAGATTTAACATTTGGCGGGATTTTTCAATAGCAACACACATTCAGCGCGGCTGCTCTATTGGCTCAAGAATCAGTAAGGCTTTCTCGCTATCAGAGCTCAAAGTACAGTGACGTACATTATGTAATCAGAAGTATCCGGACACCCTCAAAAACATACGTTTTTCATATTACACATTGTGCTACTGCCAGGTACCAAGCGGCCTCAGTTGTCATTAGATATCGTGAGAGAGCAGAATGGGGCGCTCCGCGGAGCTTAGGGACTTCGAAAATGGTCAGGTAATGGTTTCACTTGTTTCATACGTCTGTACGTGAGATTTCCACATTCCTAAACCCCCCCTAGATCAACTGTTTCCGATGTGACAGTGAAGTGGAAACGTGAAGGGACACGTACAGCACAAAAGCTTACAGGCCGACCTCGTCTGTACACTGACAGAGACGGCCAACAGTTAAAGAGGGTCGTAATGTGTAATAGGCAGACATCTATCCAATCCCATCACACAGGAATTCCAAACTGCATCAGGATCCACTACAAGTACTATGACAGTTGGGCGGGAGGTGAGAAAACTTGAATTTCATGGTCGAGGGGTTGCTCATAAGCCACACATCATGCCGGTAAATGCCCAACTACGCCTCGCTTGGTGTAATGAACGTAAACATTGGACGATTGAACAGTGGAAAAACACTGTGAAACTCATCTGTTCTACTGAACAAGTGCTCATAGCTCTTAAGGTATGCATTTTAGAGCCCACGTTTACTGAACTTTGTTACTTCGAACGATAGTTCTTTCACATCCCTAAATAAGACTATTCCTCCTTGGACACCCTAAGTGTGGACGTTGACTGTTAAAATCTATACTCTACTGTTCTCACTGTCACTCTGTGCCAACAACATGGCAGACGTGAACATAATTGAAAACACACTGTGTATAATTTATGGATGTCCATCCTGTTTTAAGGACGAGGGACTTCAGCTGATGATACATATGAGAAAAAGTACCACCACAGCTGTATCTTGAGTACAGCATTACTCACACGAATAGTATCGGCGGCGCGTTATCGCCATGCCCAGACTCAATCACTGACAAAGGAGTATTAGATTCCACTGGCGCATTTATTGTGGAATCTTTGTTACTAGCACACGTGGCCTGGCTGTCGTCAGGAGTCACGAGTCTGTTGTGGACGACACGGCGTCGAGTAGACTCCGGACGACAGCTAGGCCACGTGTGCTAATAACAAAGACTCCACAATAGATGCGCCAATGAAATCTACTACTCCTTTGGCAGTGGACGAGTTTGAGGTGGCCATGCCGTCGAAACTAGTCGTGTGAGACAAGAAAGGCATACTCAAGATACACCTGTGGTGGTGCAATTTTCTCATACATTGTGTATATTTGAATAATACTGTTGAGAGTATAGAAATTACTTTTTTTAACGACGTTTGTAACCTTCTAGGATAGACGCACAGAATTCGGTTAACTGTACATCCATATTGTTCCTCATCCAGCATTCTTCCTTAAATTTTAATGCCTTTTTGTTTCATTCACCTTCGAAACTATAAACCTTGTGCTTTTCGTTTACTCAACAGCTTCGCGCCAACTAACAGGCGGAGTTTGCAGTCACAACAGATGTTAACGTATTACTTCTGTTTTGTTCTGATAAGACAACGTTAATAAATCGAGAGGCATTGTTTAACATACTGCATAATCGTATCTTAATGTTGTTATGTTGTTGCTGCACCGTCTCTCTCGTTGTATCGTCAGGCGCCCAGTATCAGGAATGCTCTGGCGGTGACTCACGCTTCCGGTGGCCCCTAACGTGCTCCGTTCGCTGACCTACTCTCCGACACTATACCTGACAAACTCGCTAGCGCACTGTGTATGTCACCGGAAAAGTGTCGAATCAAGACATAGTAAAGAATGCTAAGGACTTTTTGGCAAGTTCTTTAATTTAAAACTTTTCCTAGGAAACGTGTAAAAACGTTAGGTATTTATTAAAATGCGAAATGGATACCGCAGTGGAACAACAATGAAATAACATTTTCAAACTAGAAATTTATATTTCTATTAAAGTTAAATTAAAACACGAGAATTATCACAACTGTATTTGTCTGAAAATTGGCTTATACTGAAGTGCTTCATTACTTTTTAACGACTACTAATATGTAATAATCAATTGGAAAAAAGGTTTATAATCGTAAGTATAACAAACAATAGCAGAATATAAACTTTCAATTTCTACATACTTCGAAGCTGTACTACTTTTGTCCCTTACTTACTGTAAGAAGCAAAACTGAAATGAAATTCTGAATTACAAATAACTTTTCTTCTTACACGCAAACACGTGAGGTTCTGATGTTTATTTTTGCACTTTCACTAAACAAATCGAAGACTTTTCTTTATGAATTACTCTTCTACAAGATCTTTGATTCACTGCATTTGGACCATCATCAACCACAACATTTTCATAATTATCACGTGCAGCCTCCATTTCAGCGAAAGAGACACTATCTATCATACTTTGCATAAAACGTAGCCGCCATCCTATTAAATGACTAGGCAAAATATAACGTGAGATGCATTTCATGCCGTCCCTGCGACTCTGGCAGATGGTGTACCACTTTCAGCCGAACTGGACGATTTGGGGTGGCCTTGGACAGAAATCTTGAGAAAATCGTTATGCACTTTATAACCCGAGACTGGTGTATCAGTGACTACTTCTCACAGAGCTGTGTACAAACTCAACCTGAAATCTTAATAATGGACTAAGCGGCAATCTAATGTTTATAATTTTTTGTATTTCGGGTTCGTGAAGTTCAGGATTCATATATCACTGCCCCAAGGCAGTTCGACTCAACTCTTCAAAAGTTCTCGAGAAAATTGGCTTTGAAGTTCTCCAAACTACTCCAAGTCACTAAATGTACGACAGTTTTTCCCTGTGACGCAATGCTGTACCGGTAGCGTTCGAGTCTTGCGTTTGTCTTTTTTTTTCGTTCCATTCTGTTATCTACATCATTTAAATGTATAATCAATTGAAATATTTTAATTAAGGCTAAATTTTATCAACTTTTTTCGTACAAAATTTGTCGTGTATAACGGAACTTCTGGTAGTAGCATTTCGACGAGATAACTTTCTGTAAGGATTTGCTCGTAATATACAAGGGCATATCTCGTGCCGTAATCTTGAAACGTTACTGGATAAGGAGACAGGTAAATAATTGCTGTCATCCATGTCCGATATATACCAAATGTTTTGCCGTATTAGAAGATTTTCACGCACAAGGCCGCAAAACACTATTTGCTGCTTCAGCCACAGCGATCCCTTGCAAATGATGTGTCCCCTCTAACCGTCGTGGTATTCGCCGACAGCATCTGTGTCTCACTCCAAAGTTTCATGCAAGGGGCATGGGATCTCAGTTTCGGCAACTGTCATCAACTGGTAGTAACGGGCGTACTGCAAAGTTTGAAACTACACGAAGATAAAAGTTACTGTTAACTATCTGTGTAGAGAGGCGCTCTCTAGTGTCGCGTTGTCCCTCAACTCACATTCATTTTTAATAATGATAATTAGATGTGGTTAATTATCATATATTTGATGGATTTTATATTTAAAACGCATAGGTATTCGACCTGAACGAAAAACTAATGAGGTCGCTTGGAGAACTGAAAAATATATTTTCTCGAGAGGTTTTTAAAGCTGGATCGAATTGCTTTGACAGACTAATATTTGAGTTCTGAACATCACACACCATAAATATAAAATAAAAATAAAAAACATCCTGTTACTACGCAGTCCCCTTGTAAATGTAATTAGTGACCAACTCTCATACTGCTTCTCGACGTCAATACTGCAACTGTTTATTTCAGCTTGTTTATGATGGAGACGTCTCCTTTTCCTCTGATGAAGCAAGGCTGTATTTATACTTTTCCGAGCTTTATGCTATGTGAAATAACCAAATAAGTTATCATTAGTCATAACTTCTCTGAAAAAGATTGCAGTATACTGAACTGTCTAAATATCATTCCCAAAAAATTCAGTTTACAATGGAAATTGCAAAGGAACGATGATTACCATTTTTAGGTGTTTTTGTTCGTCTAAAAGATGGTGGCATCTTGGAACAGACCGTATATCGGATGCCGACTCACACAGACGCAAATTTAAATAGTTGCCACCACCCTCCCCAAGCGATGAGGGACCTCACAACTTTGGCCGACGAGGTCTGAAGGATGAGTTTCTAGGATCAAAAAGAGACTTTTCGAAACAATTCGATATACTCGTAAGACATGTAAGACGCTACGAATAAAGTGTACGGTCGACATAAGAAACCAAGAAGAAGACGGGAAACCTGTCGTCAAAAATAAGTTGGTTCATCATAATGAACAACATTAAAGTGAGTCATCGCCCTCCGTCGAAGACAGTAGCAATTCTGGGTCCCATCAAAGATGAATCGACGATCCGACAGGCGAGTGTGGCTTTTCGTATTCTGGGAGACGACCCGAATAGACCACGAAAGACGCATGGAGCACAGTAGGTACACACGGTCGTGCAGCCCAACAAAACCAGGTGGTCCATCGACACTGTTCACTCTATGCGGTATGAAGATATCGAAATTCTAGCGTCGACAATATCTTTTTGGGACTAGGTGGTGAAAGAAATAGCTAAAATTCGTTTGGCAGAGAATTCAATTAACAGAGATGACTATTTGAACGTTGACAAATCATGAATCGATCCCGTAGCCACAGACTAAATTTATGCTTCTCTCTGCCGCCGAATAAAATCTCTGGTGCATGCGAACGTGTTGTGTAAAACGACGAAACTGGTACGGCAGATTTAGTCTATCTGCTGACTCTTAAAATTGCAAAAAGGTATACGGCGCAAATATTATTAGAAGAAGAAGAAGAGAAACAACAACAACAATAAAAACATAAACAACAAGAAGTACAAGAAGTAGAAGAAGTAGAAGAAATGGAAGATTTTCAATTGCTCTGCGAGTTCACATACATCGATAAATGCAGCCATACTTAATCAGAAAAAAAGAGCTTTTCACGGTCAAACTTCTCCATCACACGCAGGTTGGAACAGGCAATTGCAGCAGTCACGTCGAACAACAGTATCTGAATTGGTCACTCGGTATTATTTTGTAAGATCTAAATCACAAGTTTCTGCATATTAGTGGCACTCAAAGTTTTATTTTCACTATGAAAAAATTGAGTTACGGAATTCAGTTTTTGTATGTTTGTTTGTTTTCAAGTACATATCTGCAGTCCTGGTACGCTCAGAATACTCACGTCACAGTGCCGTAATACATCGCTAACAGAGCGAGAACAATATACTGGAGCCCAATGATGAAGCTAATATTATCCGACAATTCTGCATTTCGTCCGTCCGCTTTCCTTTTATTCGCGCGAGGTTCCTTCTAACGCATACTTGAATATTTATTTTATTCTCACCTCTTTCCCTAACTCATTTATCTTGCCTGTTCTTAATATTTTCCTTTCCACAGTCATTTTTAATGCAACTACATTGCTTGCATAGCAGCCTAGTTGTCATCTACCTTTCTTGATACCAATAAAATGAAAAATTTCGCTTGTACAGTGCGTGCACAGCAAACGTCGTAGAGGTGTACCTTACGGTATTCCATACACAGCATTTCCGCAACTTCGCCCCGACTGTATTTGGAACGTCATGTGATGAACACTGAATACAGAAACGTAATGCGGCAATACATGTAAAGAAACAAAAGCGGAAACAAGTGCCCACACCTAACATGGTCAATAGCATTTAATTCCACTAGAGGGAGGGTGGGGTCCACTGGGGGCCGAAACGCACAATAACCTTGGGTTTGGTGGGGGTCATTGGAACACTGTAGCCTGGTGTGGGGTTGTGAACCACTGCGGTCTACGGCGGGGACGAAGCCTCTCCGTCGTTTCTATGTCCCCAGTTCCATACAATACAGTCCAGGGTTAAGGTCTATCCACACTATAGGTAAACTACACGTAACTGAAGGCGACGTCACAATCCAATGTTGGGGCAACCGCACTGCACGGAACGTTAACACAAAATCACTTTTATTAGCTCGGGTCTCGAATGTTGAAAGTCAGGTTTATAAGCTTCCACCAATCGTACAGAAAGTCGGAATATTGTATGAAAATTAGCGAACTCGCAATGATAGGGTTTATTCACGGACAAGCTTGTAAGGTAAAGTGCTGAGAAGTAAACCGACAGAATATGTGACTCATTTCCTGTTACCTATCGTCTCATCTCTGACCCACGTTTGTTTATCGGCCAAAGATCCCGAGGAAATAGGCATATTAATAAGTCGCGAAAGCACCAAAAAAATTTTAATAGGGAATTGTCATCAAAACATTTGAAAACATCGACATTGTTGGCTACGGAAAATGTATACATGCACGGACACAGAATAATTTTTACGGGGCAATACATAGAGCCTTTTTTATTATCCGTTTTGTTTCTTTTCCTCGCTAAGTTAGAACTAACGTAAAAAAAAGCATTTTTCTCCTTAAATAGATCTCAGTTTTTCGCTGGCAATGAATTCAATTTATGTCCTCATTAACGGAAAGTGGAGTATTTTCAAACCTAAATCATTTTTTGCTTCCTCTTGTTGACGAACACTGACTGAAAAGAATATGCGAGCCGTGATGCAACAACTACAATGAGTCATGGGAACAAGACAACAATAAAATGATGACTAAGAAGACTCAGAAGCATGAAACTAAGTATTATAACATGAGTAAGCGAGGCGATAGTAAGTTAACTTTCGATGCTGGCAGACAAAGCCGTCATCTGCGGTTCTCCTCTTCCCTTCACACACAAAAACGCACACTAAGCACTCTTTCCTCCCGACAAACATTGACGTTGACGTCCCATTCCGCTGACGGCCAGTGGCAAGCTCAGAAGCTCCTCTTTCTGATAGGTTCAGGTGGTCGGCATCGCAACATAGGTAGAACTTGTACTGTCCATATCATTTCCTCTTCTACGTGTAAGAATCTCGACCACGGAGCTGCCACCGCTGTACCATCAGTGTCCATGAATTACCAGTTGTAATTTGGTGTTGGCTGATCACACGTGTGCACACAGTACCGTGTGGAAGCCAGAATGCTTCCTTGACGTAAGCCATTCTTCTTTATTCTCCACCTACTGTTCGCAGAGAGGCTGACGTAAGATCTCCTGCTGTGGAGAATGGCTCCTGTCGAGGATGACAGACGGTGGTATCTCTTTACATCATACACATCTCGTTATGCTACTGAAAAAAATTATGTCAGCGCGAAAGCCAGGGAAGCACTTTGCTGCGTGCAGTAAACTTGAGGGTCCCTCGGCACATACTTCCCACGCCAGGTCAAACTGCCGAGATCACAGGAAGCTGGAAGCGTCAGAGAGCGACTCGGGCCAATCATGGCCGGCAGCGTCGGACGCGCGGGGGCTATTAACGGGCTGTGTACCCGGGTCGCAGACCCGCGGGGCGAGGCGACCGCTGATTGGTCGCTCTAACGGCGCCTGGCCAGTGCAAACACCGTGGAATTCCCCAGTGCCGCAGCCCCTCGATGTCCACGAGGCTCATTTGACTGCAGCACCTGAATCACCCGCTGGCTATAAACTGCAGGCTTTCAGGGCCGGTATTTACATCCTTCGTGACTTCTGTTGTATGGGGGTTAGCCGTGCCCTAACTTACGTTTCTGTACCCAACACTTTGTTTCCTAATGCTAGAAACGAAATCAGAGGTTACACACACACACACAAATCTATTTTTCACACTTTAAGAAGCGGAACAAGCCAAACCGTTCATACGTAACCGCTGGGCAGCTGAGTCACAACTCACGAAACTCGTTTGCTGTCAAACCCACAAAAAGTGGCAGGAAGAGAACACCCCCTAAAACAGAAAGTAGTTGCTGTTACTAAGTGGCTGGCAGTAACTGTAAAACGTCCCGAGTGGGCGAAATAGGATTAAGCAACACTTACGGCCAAAAACGATTAGGAGGGGTATTTACGGTTATTTATTTGCAATATTCCCGGTCCAATAACAGTAACGTGATCACAGCGTAAGTCCGACGTCAGCGTGGAATACCCACTCATAGACGGCAGCACTAGCAGTGGAGGATACGTAAAGCTTGTTGGGGAGGGTGAGGTGAACATTGCAGTCGTCGTAATGCGGGAACGGAGCTATCTGAGTACAGCGGCATGATCACTGGCTTTCAGGCCAAGGATGGAAGCATTTCCGCAACGGCTAAGTTTGTAGTCTATTCGCGTGGCGCTATTGTTACAGCATCCCGTGCATGGCAAAATGTCGTTATCCACTACCGGTGCCGAGGGAACGGTGGTACACCACGGGACATATATGCCAGGAATGAAGGACGGCTGTGGAGATGTGTACGAGCGAATAGACGTGCAACGGTTGAGCAACTGTCCACCCAGATGAACCAAGGGGCTACCAACTGTGTCTCCTCATCGAACGTTCAGTGACGGTGCTGTGTATTGACTCTGCAGCAGGTACCTTGTTCATGCAACCACGTTGACTGCTGCTCACTGGCGACAAGGGCTGGAATTTGCACAACAATACCTCAACTGGATGTCCACTAAGTAGCGACAGGTGGCTTTTTCAAATGAGTCACGTTTTATGCTTCACTGGACAGATGGCCTTCGATGTGTTCGACCCTGCAACAATCGTCGGAAGGGTCCAAGACAGATGAGGGAGCAATACGGTCTCTAGAATGTTTTCGTGGTATTCCCTGGATGATCTCACCATTACGGAAGGCACAAGTACGCATCATCCTTGGGATCCATGTCACCCGCTATAAGCAGATTGTTTTTTCTCGCCACAATGGCATCTACCAGCATGACAACACAGCATTTCACACAGGCCGCACTGCACGTGCATTCTTTGAAGAGCACCACGATGAGTTTCCCGCAATCCCTGGCCACCAAAGCCGCCCCGGATTTAGACCATATTGAGAATCTTTGTAACCACCTCTATCGGGTTGTTTGCGCCCTGAATCCTTGGTCGTGAAAGCTAGTGCAGCTGGCCACAGCACTGGAGTCGGTTTGGCTTCACATCTCTCAGTACGTTCCAGAACAACCTGCACATCTGCGCAGCAAAAGGTAGTTATTCAGGCTTTTGTCAGCTGGTCACATTAATGTCACTCGACCGTGTTTAAGTGCTGTATGAAAATGGTTCGTGTCAATATAATTCCAGGATCACATGGACTGATTTATCTTTGATCACTGGTATGGTGACTAACATCACTATCAGCAAACCCAGTTTGGCTCTTCTCGGTGACGACTGTAGATGAGTCCTATAAAGACTCGCTGAGACGCTGTCCTGCTGCTGTTTTGAGCTAGTGCCTGATACCGTCTGCTGAAGTGCTATGTGTCTGCTTATATCTGCACTTGGTGGATCGATGTCCACGTGGGAACTGTTTATGTGATGGTAGGCACATTTATAAAACAGGTGTTGCTACGTGTGTCCTCTGAGGAGGACAACTGTAGCTATGGTGCGCCTGTTTGTAAGCATCTAGGCGCTCGTCTATACAGGTTGTGTCTCGTATTTTGTGGAGGACACGACACTGCCCAACATCGTGAACTCGCGGCGATGCCTGCCCCCTTTGCTTTATTTATACGAAAGCCGCAACTTACCCGATTTAAATCATCCTAGCACAGTAAACAGCAGACTTTTACATACTGTATTTGGTTGGTGGCTTGGTTGATTCGGGGGGATGGGACCAAACAGCAAGGTCAACGATCAAGTCGGTTTAGGCAAGGATGGGGAAGGAAGTCGGCCGTACCCTTTCAAAGGAACCATCCCAGCATTTGCCTGAAGTGGTTTAGGGAAATCACGGAAAACCTAAATCAGGTTGGCCGGAATCGACTTTGAACCGACATCCTACCGAATGCCAGTCCAGTGTGTGAACCACTGCGCCACCTCCCTCGGTCCGAACTGTAGTACCGGAGAATCAAATTTTGTGGGTTATTGGTCCCAGTGAATAATCATCTACGACTGCAGATTTATTCACGTTGTTCCAGACAACAACTGCTTTTGTGTTAAAGCTTCTTTTCGTCGCTCTTACGTACATTTGACTGCATGTCCAAGGGATTTTGTGAGCTATTGCTGTGGCAAGATCCTTTGCAGTGTTCAAATATTAACGTAACTTTTTTGTTGGCTTAAACATTGTGAAACTAGACAAGTAGTATGCCTTATTGCTAATTAGGGCAAACAACACCAACTCTTCCGCACTACAAGCTCCGTGTAACACATCAGGCCGTGATCTCGAAGTCACAACCCAGCGAACCCGCGCTGTATGTAAGCAGTTCGGGTTGCTGAGCTT
Source organism: Schistocerca gregaria (assembly GCF_023897955.1). Taxonomy (NCBI): domain Eukaryota; kingdom Metazoa; phylum Arthropoda; class Insecta; order Orthoptera; family Acrididae; genus Schistocerca; species Schistocerca gregaria. The sequence goes on along the minus strand of NC_064922.1, from coordinate 563,949,373 downwards.
GTTTACGTTTGAAAATAGCTTCACCGGAATTAGGAGAGACAACGTTACACAGGCAAATATGATTCAGACAACAGCCTAATGTCCATATAATACCACACACGAGAGATAATTCCTGAATAACCACCTCTGCCTTTCCAAACTACTACTTTCTACCCACACAATATTTTAGGTAATCAGAGGCAAACTCTTACACAATCCTAAGTTTATTGTGGCGTTAGCAGCCACTTTCAGATCTGCCAAGTATGCGGACGTGTATCTTAGCCAACACTGACTTCACGACCAGTGTCATGGCGCACCATCTCTGTTACGCTATACAGGAACATCTTGCGAAGTGAGCAGAGGAAAGTGCCGAGATGGCTCAATGGGCCATTTCGAACAACTATTTTTTGCAACTAATACCACCGTTCCACCTTAATAAGATGCGATGATGAGAGAGCACAAGGTGTTCTTCAGCAAAGCTAGCAACTAAATAAACATAGTCCAACGAAAGATTAACACTGTTCACGTCAGAAGCAGTAGCAGTAATGGTGTATGTAGTCTCGGTACCGTAAATCAGCGTTCTTAGCACCCGTTCATTCACTGAAAAATTCCCCCGTCTATAAACTCAAGAGAAGCGACAGATTCGGCAAGAAAGTACACTGGTGTCCAAAACTGAAGCAACAAACGGAAATTCTGCCAGGTTGCGTCCATTTTGACACAAAACAGTACAAACAGATGATAGCAAAGTAGAAACAATGTAAAGAATACAGAATGTAAACAACTGCAAAGTACGTCATAGTAGACGAAAATGTTCTTCGTTTTTCCCAACTTAACAGATTTGCACACACATTCCGTCAACTGGTTAATGTGCTCACTATGCAGTGTGACCAACTCTGGCAACAGTTGGACCTGACAACGACGGAGTATTCTGTGAATAACGTCATCAATGCCATGTTGAGGCCCATTCTTCCTGCGGAGCTGCTCGCAAGTCTTGGAGAGTGGTTGGTGGATGTTGACATGATTCAACCCGTCTCTCTAGTGCACCCAGTCATTATGCATGGTACTCAAATCGGGAGAGCGAGCAGGTCACGCCATGCTTGCAAAATCTTCCGTTTCCAAGAAAACGTCAACCACCGGTCTTATATGAGGTCCAGCATTATCGTCCATCAGTACGACGTCTGGACACACAGGACCTCGCAACAACCGCACATGACGTCCCAAGGTCTAGTCACAACACCTGACAGCAGTTAACCCTTGCCCATTCACCCGTACAATTTCATGAAGAGGTCTTCGAGTGTTCAACATAATCCCTGCCCACACCATTAGTAATACTCCTCGACATCGGTTTCTTTCCACATTCCCTTCCAGACCGAATCGGTATTCATGGAAACAGCATTGGCCACTGCTCCACTGCCCATGTGGCATGTTGACAACACCACTCTAGATGTTCCCTTCCACAAACACGCGTCAGAGGTACGCATACAGCAGGTCTCCGACAATAAAGGTCACTCTGTCGAAGCCTTCTCAACACCGTCTGTCTCCATACAACATGTCCAGTGGATACTGCTCATTCAGATACCAGCTGATACGCAGTATTAAGTCGGTACCGTGGTGCCGTTACAGCCAAATAACAGCGCTCTCTTCTCTCTTTCTGATGTCACTTGTGGTCGGCCCTACCCTGCCCTGTTCTTCGTGATACAGCTTCGGTCTCTCTAAACTGTTGCCACATCCGAAAAACAACAGCACGATTCACGTTAAGCCGTCAGGCCACATGAGTTTATGAATGCTCTGGTTCCATTCTTCCTATGGCCCTCAACCGCAGAAAGTCTGGTAGGCGTCTTCTCTGTGCCATACTGCACCAACTGTGACTGTGTACACTACCCGGTAAACACTAGACCGACTTGACGTCACCGTTGGCGTGGTTTTCCGTTAACCGAAATGCCATCTTCCGTGCAGAACACGATCGACGGACATCTGACAGTTTCTATGATCATATCGTGAATTAGACACAGGACGCGAAAATTGTTGTTGCCGTAATTTTGGAAATCACTGTATATCTTACACATTTTTATTAACCTAAGTGCTCTGGTTTAATGTGTGTTGTAAAGGCTTATGCATTCATTTAAGAAACATAGCCAATGAAGCTCACCCAATTGGAATAGCATACATGATAGAAGTGTGCGTACACATTGAGCTGGAAAAAAGAAATCAGGTGGCTATATGCAGATATGCAGATGGCCGTAGTATCGCGTACACAAGGTATAAAAGGGCAGTGGAGCTGTCACTTGTACACGGTGGTTCATGTGACAAAGTGTCCGACGTCATTATGGCCGCCCGACGGCAGTTAGCAGACTTTGAAAGAGTAATTTTAGTTGGAACTAGACGCATGAGACATTCCATTTCGGATATCCTTAACATATTCAATACTCCGACATCCACAGTGTCAAGACTATGCCGAGAATACCAAATTTCATGCATAACTTCTCATTACAGACAACGCAGTGGCCGATGGCCTTCACTTAACGACAGCACGACATCGCGTGCAGCGCTCTCCTGGGGTCGTGACTATATGGGTTGGACCCTGGAGAACCTTGGCCTGGTCACACGAGCCCCGACTTCGGATGGTAGGGATCGAGTATGGCGCAGTCACCACGAAGCCATGGATCCAAACTGTTGGCAATGCATGTGCGATCTAGTGGTGGTCCCATAATGGTGTGGGCTGTGTGTATATGGAATTGGCTGGGTCCTCTGGATGTTCGGCTACTTGGAGACCATTCACAATATTCATGGTTGTCATGTTATGTTGCCAAATAACAATGAAATTTTTATGGATGACGATGAGCAATGTCGCTGGGCCCCAATTGCTTACGATTGTTTTGAATAACGAATGATTTATATACCCAGATCGTTCCACACGAATCGCGTCGAATATTTATCGGACTTAATCAAGAAATCAGTTCGTGCGCATAATCCTGCACCGCAACACTTTCAGAAATAGGGACTGCTGCAGAAACAGCTTGGCTCGAAATTTCTGCAGGGGATTTCGAACGACTTGAGTCCACGCCACTTCGGGTTGCTGCACTACGACGGTCCGGGCAAAAGTATGTCCTACATGATGTCAGCAGGCATCCCATGACTTTCGTTTCCTCATTGTGGATCGACCGTACTACCGGGCGTTCTTTAATGAGCAATGTGAAATGAGATAGTAATAAAGAACTTTCAACTCGAAAAAGTATAGTTAAGTTGTTTATTTATTTATTTTTACTGTTTGCAACAAAAAGAAAACCCCAGTTAACAGAACTCCGGTCAACTGAAACCCGTGTTATCTGAAACGATTCCTAAAATCGCAAAAACTGCATTCACGGAAAAAAATCCGAGTCACGAGTGTGCTGGGCTGCGGTTAGCAATAAGCAGTGAACGACTGATGATGTGTTGCTTCCGCACCAACCGTCTCACCAGTTTAAACAAAGCTACAAAGCCAATAATAGTGCAGTGCAGTGGTTGCTTTTCTTTCTACTGCGTGTGCTATGCTACAGGATGTTAGGTATAGTATACTATGATCTTAAAAAAGTAATTTTATCTTGAATAAAGAACGTAAGCCCAACCTAGAAAGTGATTCTGGAATTAGTCCGACTTTCAAACTTTAAAAAATACGTACAATACAAAAAAAAAACTGTAGTACGTATTAGATGTTCAACCGAAAAAATTGCTATCCAGAACAGGTTCCCCCTTTTAGTTCGGTTAAAAGGGTTTGTACTGTAGATGCCTGCGGTCCTTTTACTCCCTAAAATACCCACACATCAATACCACATAAAGTCGCCATATAGGCGAAAATAAAACGTCGCACTAAAAAATATCCCCTATCAATGGACTACGTCATTTTTCAGGTGCAGATTTACTTCACTTTTTAACGAAACCATCGTACAAAGAATCGTCCATTCCCTGTATACATCGCCAAGGACGAGACGGGACGCCGTACCATGTGCCCTCTGCCACTGCTTTGCTGACTCGGAGATCGCTGCAACATCCAGTGAACTGCAGTACGCTGCTGGCGTCCCAAGTTTTAATGACGGGCGGTCGGCGCTGGCCAGCTTGCAGACCTGGCAGCCACGACGTCACGGCTCATATTGCCTGCTACCACCACCTGCGCTGTTGTCTGCGTCGTCTGCTCCAAACTAGTCTCAACCGGGCGTCCGCGTCGTTTCTGCTAACTAGCTTACAACAGTTCGATGATGCCGCGCCGTTTGAGGCGCCATGTCACGGATTGCGCAGCTCCTCCCGCCGGAGGTTCGAGTCCTCCCTCGAGCATGGGTGTGTGCGTGTGCGTGTGTGTGTGTTTTGTTCTTAGCATAAGTCAGTTTAAGTAGTGTGTAAGCCTAGGGACCGATGACCTCAGCAGTTTGGTCCCTTAGGAATTCACACAGATTTGAATATATGAGTTCGATGACAGAATCACGGACTGATAAACACAGAGTATTTGGAAATACACGGTAACTGAAAACACTGACAAGAAACGATTAGAGTTGTGGTACAGCCTGACTAGCAGCTAATTATGGACTAAACGACGGAGGATATCAAATTTCTGCCACAGGGCAAATAAATCTTACGTGTGGACCCAACCCATCTCCCTAAGCTGTTATTTCAATTACTTCCTTACAAAATATTTCGATCACCGAGAAGAAAGGAAGGAAGATTATCGTTTAAAGAACCACTGATGACAAATGCATTGGAGATGTACTACAAACTTCGGTAAGAGGAACGGGGAACAAAATCGGCAGTGTTCGTTTGAAATTAATCATCCCAGCAACAGCCTTAAGCGATGAACGGAAACCACAGGAAACTTTTATCTGGATGACTGGATGGTCGCCTCGTTCGGTTAGCACGGAGAGTGGAATTAGAAGCTTTAAATAAAATCGCAATGAATATGTCTCAGGAACAATGTAACAGATAACGAAATAATGTTCCCTGCACGTCATATTAAGCATGGTAGTATTTCCTTTATGCCTAATAGTCTTATTCACAGAATAATTCGAGGTCGATGTAAAACTTTCCAGACCAAGTTTTCGAAATTCCCCTATGGCATATAAAAAAATCCTCAAAATGATACAATTTCGGCATCTTTTCCCCAAATAACTTGAACCTACCTGTTCCTTCAAACCATTATTTGTCACCAGTGTTGGTACCTTGGAGAGCAGGGACTGTGCGTTCAGGGGCGTAAAACTAACGTAGACATCCAAAAATTACAGTACATACACTAAACATTTTAGTCTGTAAAAAAAAGATAGCCTGACATAAAAACAAGAAAACCTGTTCCAGGAGGGGGTCGGGGCACGTTTGCTTTCGTCATGTTTTTACATTATCCTGTTGACTTGCTATTAGCGCACAACTTGAATCTCACTTCGTAACTCGACATCTCTATCCAATACACTACTGTGAACACAGAGAATATGTGCCAATGTTTTTTTACTTACACATCCTGAAAGCTGTTAACCACCGATCTATCAACAACTTACATTCAGTTATAATTATACCTAGAGAGAGATGTTTTCGACAGATCTGAAATGTTACTTTATAAATGTAAAAAAAAATTGTATCAATTTTAATTAACGTCTAAAAATATTATAAATAATTTTACATATACAAATAAATTAGTATATTCATTGCATGACGCGTTGTTCTAATGAGATGATGTGTTTTAATTGTTCATGAATTGTTTTGTAAAGAATGTGCGGAGAAACTGTGTGAAACAAAATATAGTAGGTACATTGGTTTGTGTAACAATATAAAAAAATGCGGTACGCGTCCCCCCCCCCCCTCTCTCTCTCTCTCTCTCTCTCTCTCTCTCTCTCTCTCTGTGTGTGTGTGTGTGTGTGTGTGTGTGTGTGTGTGTGTGTGTGTGTGTGTGTGTGTGTGTGTGTCCTCGGTTACCGAGAGTAGCTCTGTAAGTGTCACTTGTACGCCTTTGTTGAATAGGTATGTTAATTTCAAGTTAAGTAGCGGCGTTTCATTTGTAGATCCGTTTCCCTGGTAATTCATGTTATATGTAATTTTGTTATGCATTGTTTTAGTCCAGTTTCAGACAACATCGAAGAGAAGTTGCCGGCACGTTGTTTGGCGGTCACGGTCGAACACTGTTAGTGCTCGTTCGCCATTTAATCCTCACATTATAATTCATACGTCCCTGAATCATTTTTTCCGATCTCTTTTTCTCAAAATCCGGGTAATATTATTACGCGAACCGCGTAATATTCAGATAGGACATTGGTCTCCAAACAATGTGGCCTACCAACGCACTCCCCGGCCTGACATAATGAGGAAGATGGAAGGCGGAGTTCAGCTTAATTAGAAAAGATAGTAACAATTTTCTGTGCCATGTTTTATAATTTCAATAATATTGTGTCCAGCAAAGCAAGAATCATTCATGAAATGTTCTTAACCGATACTTAACATTTATTCAATGCCTTCTTAAAAGTCACGTTTACTAGCAGAGAGAAAATCTATTAACATCCCATTTTAATTAATTTGTACATACCCATCTAACAAATAATAATACAAATGCTTTTTTTTAAAATAATTTGACTGAGAAACGCTAGATATATTCAGTGCTGGAAAAACATATATTCATAACATATACGTCAAACAGAAGATTCAACTAAAAGGACGATATCCAACATGGCGTCTCCTGAGAACGCGATACGCCACGAAGGTCGATAGACGTCCCAAATGGTCGAAACTGGCATGTGCACATCATAGCCATGTCATGTAACGGTATCATCGCGGTGAACCTAACGCCTCCCACAAAAGGAAAGGTGTATCGATTGATCTGAAAGGAGTGACATCTATTGAATATCTAGAAAACTAAGTATCTTGTTTGGACTAAATGCAGAGATGGCATTAGTAGTTGGGCTAGGCTTCCCCAATTTTCCCGGTGTCTAAATTTTCTTCCCCAGAAAATTCCCATGGGTTTTCGTTTCCACAAAACTTCCCAAAAATACATTTTTTTCCAAAAACTGCAAAAAAAAACAACAATCTGGAGTCGCTGGAATTATTTGCAATTAATGAAAGCTACTAACATAGTACAATAGCACTTGTGGCTGAATGTTAGATGACATCACAGTAGTTCCAGTAGGCCAATCTCTTTCGGCTGAACTCGTGGGGTTGGGTGCTCGGGTCTCAGAAGAACCGTAGCGTCAGCAAGTTGTAGGGTCACCTGTTGGCCTAGGCGTACTTGTAAGGAGGGGGAGCCTTCCACGCAGGGGCTTCGGCGCGTGCGGGCACTTGTACAGATTCCTCTCCGTTTCGGCGGCCGGCCTGCTGACTCGGCGGTGAGGGCCACTCAGTAAGTGCGTCGTGTAAACATTAAACACGCTGCCGCCTACGCCACTCCACACCGCTGTTCAGAGCACTCCGTAATGCCTGCAAAATATCTCTGAGGCTGACCCTTTTTGTCAAAAAATAGAAGGGCCTTCATTAATATATACTAACATGCCACAGAAGATCCAATGGATCAAATCAACAGGAAAACATGAAGTTATGAGCCCCAAAAGGCGACGATTTGAAATTCACTATGCGAAGATAAATAAGAAGCCGATAGCGATGAAGCAACGAGACCTGTCATAGCGGAAAATGTTCAGAAGCCACCTAGCCGCACAGCATTATGGCAGTGCACTGATACTTCGATTAAACAGGGGTGTTGCACCGTGAAGCTGTTTATACCTCCCGAACGCTGGACTAGAAGCACGTTTACAAGACATGTGATGAAGCAGCATGCAAAAAGTAAAATGATATCTTCGTAACGAGAACCAATACCTACCGTTAAACCGTTTTTTTGTTGCTTTTTTTTCTTTTGCGCTAAGTGATACAGCGATATTCTGCGAGGCACGACGTACTATTGTCGTATATTTAACGTGAACTGATATACTGGAACTCTGTGAGACTCGGCGTACTGGGACATAACCAATCGACAACTTGATTAGTTTTAATCCAAACGTACATTGTTAATGAGTTATTAAAACAAGCAATGGCTTGAAACTTCCCAACAGATTACAGCCATGTACAGACCCGAGACTCGAACTTGGGACCTTTGCCTTCTGCGACCAAGTGCTCTGTCGACTGAGCTACCCAAGTGTGACTCGCGTCCCGTTCTCATAGATCAACTTCCGCCAGTACCTTATCTCCAACCTTGCGAACTTAACTGAACCTCTCCGGCGAAACTTTTAGGACTAGCGCTCCTGCAACAAAGGATATTGCGGAGACATGGCTTGGCCACAACCTGGGGGATGTTTCCAGTATGACATTTTCACTCTGCTGCGCAGGGTATGCTGATATGAAGCTTCCTGGCAGGCTACACGCAAAGGTCGCGAGTTCGAGTCTCGATCCAGTGCAGTGTTTTAATCTGCTAGGAAGATTCATATCGCGCACATACCGCTGCAGAGGAAAAATTTCATTCGGGAGGAAAGGGCCTGTTACAGATCTATCATGTCACCACCACTATTTAAACTTTATACACATACTAAAAGTCGTCCTAGGAAAAAGTTTCGTAAATGTATGAGAATGGTACCTGTATTACAAATTGAAACTCTAACGTAACTACATCATTTACTAATGGTGACGACCGAAGTCGCCATATCACAAGAAGAGGAGTATATAAATTAGATATCTAATCAGTTACAAGTAGAATACAAAAAGACTGGGATGGGAAGATTAATTATCGAAAAAGGTACACCTTACCAATGATGTAAATCAAGACAGTAACGAAGTCAATACGCTCTGCAACTTTTGCTACTTGGCATCTATTTTAAGAATGAGGCAAATTAAAATTTAATACGCGAATCGGTCCGGCCTGAAAGTCATTTCAAGTGTCAGCTCCGTCTTATGGAGCAGGAATAGGACCAATAGAACAATAAGGACAATGTTAGGAGTCTGTGTGAGAGATTGTAGACATGTGAGGAGTGGAGACGTGGATAACTTATCAGAAACAAATTAAAAAGCTGGAAGTATTATAGAAGGACTTTTGGAGGTCAGAAATAATTTAAAGTAAAGCCGAAGTTAAGGGGCGATTAATTGTTACAGAGAATGGAAGTGAAAGAATAAATATGTAAGGTGTTGGACAGAGGGATAATGGAGTGGTATGTAAAGGTACGAAAAATGGAGCGAACAACAATACCAAACCTTGCACCGAGATGCGAAATTGAAGGGAGAAGAAGATGATCCATAATTCCCTGCACTATAGAAGACCAATAATAACAACAGATTTTAAAAATGGAACATTTATGTCATACTCAGTAGTACGGTTATGACGAAATATAGTAGATGGCTCTGAGCACTATGGGACTTAACATCTATGGTCATCAGTCCCCTAGAACTTAGAACTACTTAAACCTAACTAACCTAAGGACATCACACAACACCCAGCCATCACGAAGCAGAGAAAATCCCTGACCCCCCCCCCCCACCCCCCCACCCCCGGGAATCGAACCCGGGAAACCGGGAGTGGGAAGCCAGAACGCTACCGCACGAACACGAGATGCGGGCGAAATATAGTAGACCTTGGACAACAAAGAACACCAGTAAACACAGAGGAAGAGCCTTTTTTTTTATTCAGTAAAAGTTCTCTCTCAGTATCACATGGCACAGTACCCAGAAACCTTTTACGTCCAAGAAACCCAGTCAAGTGAATAAAGGAAGATTTGCGTTGGTTTACTACCTCACGTACGTGACATATTAAAGAAGAAAGGTGGTGGACAAGAGTGTTTTCCGTCAAAATTTAAGAAAAACTCGCAGCGAAAAACAAAATTAAACCCATACAAGGTGACAATAGGTTTACGAAGTTAATCATAAATATCAAAGGAAATGCTTGAAAAAAAATTTGGATGTCCCTCGACACACACACACACACACACACACACACACACACACACACACACTCTCTCTCTCTCTCTCTCTCTCTCTCTCTCTCTGGCGATTCTTGCAGGGACAAAAAATAACTTTTTAAACTATCTTACTTCTGACAGCACAACTGCCTGAATTTGAAGTAGTTATTAATTCATTATACTACGAAATAATTGTCATTCCATCTCGCGGCCACTTTGCTGCCTCATCTCTCGAGGACTGTCTGGCTTTATTGTTGGGCAAATATTTCCACTTGAGTGGTTCTCTCGGTGCTTATTCACAATTCGGCACTTTAAAAGTCTGGCTTTTGCCTCTTCGCCGGGGGAAAAAAGTAAACAAATGGAGCTTCTCAACGTTTGCAAATGCAGTCTCCGCCTTTCCCCTTTTATCGCGGTCCTGGACGCTCTCCGCGATGGATTCGCGTAATGAAATGCTACTGGAAAATAAATTGCAATTTCCCCTTAATTAATACGGTTTCTGGGCAGCTTAACGTCTGCGTTTCGCGGCGGCTCCCGTCAAATAAACGCACCTCTCCTCCAGACATCCTTAGCAGCGATTCTCTCGACGTTCCGGCAGAGACGTCGTAATTTTCCTCGCACAAAGTTGTTTTCCGGCTCTCCACAGGAGAGGCAGAGCCGACGTTTGTTTGTCTGCCAGTCCATTCCCTTCAAGGGTCCCGCCCGCCACTGTCTCCGCTGCTCAGTTCCCCCGTATGACGTTATCTGCATTCCCGCTTTTGTTGCTCTGTTGCTACTAGCGAAACTTATGCCAGACCCAGTACATAGGTTTACTATCACAAGCAACGAACTTCAGATAAGAGCAGCTACAAAAACTCTGGATTTATTTCTCATTAGTTTCCAAATATCCAAATGTAACAACTTGTCGAAAACTAAGAAAGTTTTGCATACAGCACGAAGCTGAAATTCTGCAGTGAGTGCAAATAGCAAAAATAAAAATAAAAGTTCATGGCGCCGCAGTATACGAGAAAATAACGCATCTTACAAAAAGACGTTTTTCTGTGTCACAAAGCACTTATCAGTTATCAGCAGTAAGAGGAAGCATTTCCTTGAAATTAAAAAAAAAAGGCTTCTTAATACTAGCCAATTTATGACAGCTGAAAGAGTTTACAGTTTTTATATTTTCCAAGTAAAACACTTTTTCAGTCTGTCGACCGCTACTAACAGACTGAAAAAACTTTATTTCCTATTCCGGTTAGTTATGCCGTTAGCGGATCCGGAACTCAAGACTGCATTTTACAAATTACGTAAAAATTATTTCTTTCCAGTGAACATTTAGAATAAACTAAGACGTTGCTTACAAAGGACTGAGCCAATGGTATCATCATTTTGAATGAAATACATTCTTACTGCTGTGTGGACTCAACAACTTTCAGTGTAGTGACAATTTAATACCAAGCAATATAAAAATGTTTCTCAGTAAATTTTCATCGCAAATATTAAAAGAAGATCTTGCTTTAACGTGCCGTTGACAACGAGGGCGTTGGTGAGATGCCCAAACTGAGTTGGCCACGGATAGGGAAGGAATTTAGCCGTGACCTTATTGAAAAAATTCATCTCGACATTCGGTTGAAGACTCTAAGGAAACTACAGTCTGCATGTTGGGCTCGAATTTTAGCGTCGCTCCTTCCGAAATTAAATTTACGTTGCTTCGCTAAACAATGGTGATTACGAGAAAAATAAATTAAAGTTCAGTTTTGTAGTACAAGAAGTCAGTAGTATGGTAGAAAAAAAACTTTCTGAAAGACGGCAGTAGCCCACATCTGAATCTTCGCTTTTCACAACTTCTCATTCTGCAAAACGCACAGTTTTTTTTAAATTTTTGTTTTATTATTTCCCTACGCGTGTTTCATCACCAACATATCATCTTCAGTTGGTCTCGTTTTATTTCTGTGATATATTATACACAGCTTTTCTTTGGTTCTTCCGTTACCGTGCTAGGAACTATAATTTCTCCATTTTATGTATTAAAATCCAGGGAGAAGAAATAAAAACTTTGAGGTTCGCCGATGACATTGTAATCCTGTCACAGACAGCAAAGGACTTGCAAGAGGAGTTGAACGGAATGGACAGTGTCTTGAAAGGAAGACATAAGATGAACATCAACAAAAGCAAAACGAGGATAATGGAATGTTGTCGAATTAAGTCGGGTGATGCTGAGGGAATTAGATTAGAAAATGAGACACTTAAAATAGTAAAGGAGTTTTGCTATTTGGGGAGTAAAATAACTGATGATGGTCGAAGTGGAGAGGATATAAAATGTAGACTGGCAATGGCAACGAAAGCGTTTCTGAAGAAGAGAAATTTGTTAACATCGAGTATAGATTTAAGTATCAGGAAGTCGTTTCTGAAAGTATTTGTATGGAGTGTAGCCATGTATGGAAGTGAAACATGGGCAATAAATAGTTTGGACAAGAAGAGAATAGAAGCTTTCGAAATGTGGTGCTACAGAAGAATGTTGAAGATTGGGTGGCTAGATCACGTAACTAATGAGGAGGTATTGAATAGGATTGGGGAGAAGAGAAGTTTGTGGCGCAGCTTGACTAGAAGAAGGGTTCTTCGGTTGGTAGGACATGTTCTGAGGCATCAAGGGGTCACAAATTTAGCAGCGTGGAGGGTAAAAATCGTAGAGAGAGACCAAGAGATGAATACACTAAGCAGATACAGAAGGATTTAGGTTGCAGTAGGTAATGGGAGATAAAGGAGCTTGCACAGGATAGATTAACATGGAGAGCTGCATCAGACCAGTCTCAGGACTGAAGACCATAACAAAAACATGTATTTTTTATGATTCGTCATCGCAAACTACATTAACTTTAAAGACTGGTTGTATATGATAGTATTTTATGCGATTTATGGCTTGATGACATATCATCCGCGAAGAACTCGGAATCTGTGTATTTTACAGAAGAAAGAGGAGAGTTCCTGTAGATATCATTCGGTAGAGATCAAAAAGAGGCTTTAAGTTTTTCAGAAGTTTTAAAAATCCAAATTATATTTCGCTCGAAAGGTCTCATTACGTTCACTCTTTCACTTTTTCCATCGCTCCTTTTTATGTATCCTTCCCATTTTCTCCAATCTTCTCTCCAACTAGACGTTACAGTTACGCAAATTTCTCCCTTTTATTCTTTACTGTCTACGTTTGTGTGCCATTTTAACTGCAGTACACATAATGTACACCTCTACGAAAAAAATGATGAACCACGAATAAATTATCAGAATGAGACAAATTGGGAGAGGTGATGTAGACGTACAGACAGCCATATGACCACAATTTCAGAAAAAATTGGTGATTTATTCAAGAGACAGAGCTTCACAAATTGAACAAGTCAATAACGCACTGATCCCGTTCTGGCCGTAATACAACGAGTTTTTCAGCTGGGCAGTGATTGACGAAGTTGTTGGATGTCGTCCCGAGAGGCGTCGTCCCAAATAACGTCCAATCGGCGCGTTAGTCATCAAAATCCCGAACCAGTTGGAGGGACCCTGCCCATAATGCTCCAAACATTTTCAATTGGAGATAGATCCGGTGACCTAACTGGCCATGATAGGGTTGGGCAAGCATGAGATAAGCAGTAGGAACTCTCGCCGTTTGCTGGAGGGCATTATCTTGCTGAATTGTAAGCCCAGGTCGCTTCCCGTGAAGAGTAAACAGACGGGGCGTAGAATATCGTCGACATACCGCTGTGTTGTGAAGGTAAAGCGGATGAGAACCGAAGGGATCCTGCTATGAAAGAAATGGCAGGCCATACCGTCTCTCCTGGTTGTCGAGGCGAGGCGTATATCATCGTTGTCCGGGGTGTCTCTAAACACATCTTCGCTACTCACTGGGGCTCAATTCGACGCGGGATACAACACTGAAGACATTTCTACTCCAGTCGATGAGAGTACAGGCCGAAGACATGTCTGGAAAAGTCTCAGACAGCGGTAGGACACCTACTTTAATGTCGACGGCCATTCCGCCCTACAACCAGGAGTGATGGTCTGGGGTGTAATTTCATTGCAAAGGAGAACTCGTTTGGTTGTCGTCCACGGCACTCTACCAGCACAGCGGTATGTCGACGATATTCTGTGCTCCACTTTGTTGCCCTTCATGTCAAGCCATCCTGGGCTTTCACTTAAGGAAGAAACGGCTTGTCTTCGTGCTCGTCAAACCCTGTCATGGCAGGAAAGGTCGCCACATTTCTCCCCCCACCCCCCACTCCAAATGAGAATGTTTAGAACATTATAGGCAGGGTCCTCCAACCAGCTCGGGATTTTCAGGATCCAACTCGCCAGTTGGGCAGAATTGGGCACGATATCCCTCAGGAGAACATCGAACAACTATCAATCAATATGAATCCGAGTAAATGCTTGCATAAAGGCCACAGGTGGACAAAACCATTACTGATTTGCTTTTTCTCTTGAATGAATCATCGAAAAATTTCGTAAGTGCAGTCTTTTTTATCTGTACATGTACATCATATCTACTGATTTCTGTCTCTTTCGGGTAATTTCTTCGTGGTGTGCCCTGTTTTGTATTAGACTGTATTTTGCACACACTTTTTCTTAGATAAGCTTCTACTGCACTCGTTGCATGTAACCCTTGTTATTGGAAGGCTTCTTTTCCGTATGCTTTGTAAGTTCTTAAAAACTTGCATCGACGTCAGAGAATGTATCCTGGAAAAGGTAAATATTTCTATCACTTTGGTATATCAAGTAACGGCTTAAAATACACTATGTGATCAAATGTATTCGGCCACCTCGCTGAAAATGAAAAGTTCGTGGCGGCCTCTGTCGGTAATGCTGGGATTCAATATGATGTTGGCTCACCCTCAGCCTTGATGACGGCTTCCACTCTCGCAGGCATAATTCAGTCAGCTGCTGGAATGGCAGCGCATTCTTCACAGAGTGCTGCACTGAGGAGAGGTATCGATGTCGGTCGGTTAGGCCTGGCACGAAGTTGGAGTTCCAAAACATGCCAAAGGTGTTCTATAGGACTCAGGTCAGGACTCTGTGCAGGCCAGTCCATAAAAAACGCGACCACGCCGTAACACCACCGCCTCCAAATTTTACTGTTGGCTATACACACGCTGGTAGGTGACGTTCACAGGGCATTCGCCATACCCAAACCCTGCCATCGGATCGCCACATTGTGTACCGTGAATCGGCAATCCAAACAACATTTTTCCACTGTTCAATCGTCCAATGTTTACCCTCCTTACACGAAGTGAGGCGTCGTTTGGCATTTACCGGCGTGATGGGTTGCTTATAAGCAGCCGCTCGACCATGAAATCCAAGTTTTATCACCTCCCGCCTAACTGCGCAGTGGATCCTGATGCAGTTTGGAATTCCTGTGTGATGGTCTGAATTGATGTCTGCCTGTCACACATTACGACCCTCTTCATCTGTCGGAGGTCTCTGTCAGTGTACAGACGAGGTCGGCCTGTACGATTTTGTGCTGTACGTGTCCCTTCACGTATCCACTTCACTATCACACCGGATATGAACCTAGGGATATTTAGGAGTGTCGAAATCTCGCGTACAGGCGTATGACACAAGTGACACCCCATCACTTGGCCACGTCCGAAGTCCGTTGAGTTCCGCGGAGTGCCCCATTCTGCTCTCTCGCGATGTCTAATGACTAATGACGTCGCTGATGTGGAGTACCTGGCAGTAGGTGGCAGCACAATGCACCTAATAAGAAAAACGTTGTTTTGCGGGTGTCCGGATACTTTTGATCACATACTGTATATTAACGTTTTTTTATCCACTCCTGATGCATCTTCGTTCAACTTCTACAGAAATGTAAGAATCACTTCGCGCAGTAGACCTTTTCTCCTAAAGGAAAGAAACAAAAAAACTTCGGCATTTTCGGTCGTGACGCACTGTACAGTACAATGGAGCTCTTTTGCGAATGAAGCTCATTTTCTCGGTGTGCTACGTGGAATGGATGCGACGTCCTCTAGATTGCGAGCTTTTCTGGGAGCGCGCGTCAGCTGCGTGGCCGCCCCAGCAGGAGATAGAGGCAGGCGCTCATCCCCAGAATAAATGCCGGTACTTAGCACCGCCATTTCCGCCTCTGCATTGCTGCCGATTCCAGAGTCCGCCTGGAGAGCTGCCGTGGCGCGCAGCTCACTCCGGGTTGCTCACTGCGGCTGCTACCTTTTATGTCCAGAGCTACTCCGCCCGTGTTTCTCTGAATTACTCCAAGCGGGTCGAAGGAGTGTTTCGTAAACAAGACGTAGATGTAAACTGCGACCGTTTTGCTGGTGTAATAATCGTTCATATTTATTTCGGATTTACAATCCTATGAAACTGCCAAAATTAAATATTTGAACAGCAACGATTTTTGCCTCATCGTGTACTACACCAAGCTAGATACGACAGCGAACGGGAAACTAAATGTTTCCTACAACTTGTACAAAAGCCAGACTGTAGTTGGAGTAGGACATTCAAGGCCGGCCGGAGTGGCCGTGCGGTTCTAGGCGCTACAGTCTGGAACCGGGCTACTGCTACGGTCGCAGGTTGGAATCCTGCCTCGGGCATGGATATGTGTGATGTCCTTAGGTTAGTTAGGTTTAATTAGTTCTAAGTTCTAGGCAACTGATGGCCTAAGAAGTCGCATAGTGCTCAGAGCCATTTGAACCATTTTTGACATTCAAGGGCAGCAGTAGTTACGAAAGGTGACAGTCAGGTTTGTAACCTACGCAGCCTTTACACTAATAAAGCAGCGAAGGAAACTGAGGAGAAATTTGAAATTACAAATAAGGGTGAAGTACTTTAAATTTTGAGATCTGCCGATAACATTCTAATTCTGTCACAGACAGCAAAGGATTCTGAAGAGCAGTTGGACGGAATGAACATTGTGTCTTGGAAAGGGATTACAGCACCAATAACAAGAAGATAGAAGAAGGTGTCAGTAATTAAATAAGGCAATTCTGGGGTAACTAAATAAAGAAATGAGGCACTAAAAATAGCGGTTTAGTTTTGACTTTAGGGCACGGAACTGGGGCGTGGACGATAACCAGTTCAGACAAAGAGAAAATAGCAGCTTTTGAATGTGGTGCTACATAGGAATGGCGAAGATAAGATGCTTAGATCTTATAACGATGTATTCCTGAACCGAATTAGGGGACAAACACATTTTTGCCCAAAACTGAACTAAAAGACGCGATAGGTTGATAGGACCCTTCCTAAGGCAACGAGGAATAGCTTATTTGGTAGTGAATAGTGATAGTGAGCGTGAGTGTGTGGAGGGGGGAACTGCAAAGGGAGGCCACGGCTTGGAAACATTCAAGCACGTTTAAATGAATTTGGGTTGCAGAAATTACGCAGCAAAGGTCAAGATACAGATCAGAGGGCTGCATCAACCCAATGTTTGGAAAGAAGGATAAGAACAACAGAAACACTTATTGTATGTTTGCAGACGGACGGATTGCCAAAAGCGGTTTCCAGCACTGTTTTTGGTATCTTCGTGTGCTACACCGAGTTAGACGGTACACAGGACTTACATTCGGGAGCTAAGAGCCACATGGATGCAAGTTTTCCATGGCGATCCTAAACCACTTACGACGAAAGCAAGTAGGCTATGCAAAGGGCGGTGCGTGAATCCTTAATCTTCCTTCCGTATTTATTTTTTCGTTTTCAAGCACTTGCTTGAATATAAGTAAGAATTTCCGATTAGGTTTTCAATTTGGATTAAATCAAGTTCGGTGTGGAGTATGCAGCATTACCCGCTCACACAGTTGTAATTTTTCTTGTGCCTGTAACTGTGGTTAGTGCCAACATTTCGATTTTACAGGTGACGAACTTGAATAAAAATTATCTTTTCACAAATCAACCTGAAAGAGAATATCGTGTGCATACTAGGGCTAACTTCCCTTATTATATCCCTATGTAACCTTCATGATCTTCAACGTCAGTATTAGTTACTTCTTACTCGGGTGTTTTCGATTTTGATCGCAACGTTTGATGAATTCTGTGTTCTGAGTACATATTTCTTCGCAGTGATAAGAATTCTTTCTTGCAACGTTAAAGACGCTATAGGTCTTCGAAATCATATAGTGTACCGCATTCCATGCAAATGTGGCATGTAGTAGGTGGGGGAGCCTTTGAGAGATACCAGGAAAATCAGCGATACATGAGACTACAGCAACCGAGCAAATTAACTGTCTGCGAGCTCTGTCTGCAGCATCATTGGGATGTAAAACACGACGAGATCGGTATCTTGGTGAAGACGCCAAGTCTTTTGGACAGTGTTGTTAAGGAGTCTATCGAAATAAAGATGTCTGAAAAGCTAATCAACAAGGATGGATGTTTCAATTTAAACAAGCCTTGGGAGACGGCACTTAATATTTTTGAGATCTCGCCAACCATCACATCCACCAGAGCTGAGAAACGCTGAAGCAACGTGCGTTTCACGGGATATCAGTCGGGCTCTGAAAAACAAGAGAGTATCAAATGGCGCAGTGAGCGTCGGGAATCGGACTCAGCTTTAATACACAGCGGCACTACACGAACAACAGTACAAAGTCTTGTTGGAGTCCAGACAATACAACTCGCAGCACCTGAGGAAATATTGAACATCAATGAAATCAAGAACCCCACTGAACACCCACAAGCACAGTACACAGCAACTGCACTGTCCGTAGATTTGCGCCAGCGCTCGCCCTTCGCAGCCTGCATGGTTAGCCTCTGAAAGTACGCACTATTTTTTTCAATGGTTACGGAGTTCACTGTTGCGCTGCTGCTCTGTAATTCAATATTAATAGCCATACAGCAGTACAGAAATGTTATGTGGGCGTCGTAATCTGTATACGGCAGTGCCTAGTCTTGGCAGGAAGCCTAAAACATGAAGAGCCCATCCGTGAAAACTCTTGGGACTGTCCTAGGGCTTCTAAGATTACTAAATAATATGCACTGTGTAATTAGTTACTATAACTGTAGCTGGTGTAACTTTTTGACAAGCGAATTCCAGTTGGGACTTCTAGGACACATTCCCGAAAACTTGATGCTTGGGGTATTATAGCATCTTATTTGAAGTCAAAGGTACATACATGCAGTTCCTAGCTACTCCAGATGTAGCGGCTTGCATTATTCCCTGTCGTCTCAAGGCAGTCTCGAAGCAATCTTGGCCTACTGTGGCTTTGTTGTAAACTAACCACGACGTCCCTTTGATACCCAATGTCCATTTGAGTTTTGTGCTGAACGTCAGATAACCTAAGTTTATTATTGATCTGTCTGTGAGTTTCATTTAAGAAGTAGACAAGCTAGGAAGAACAGAAAGTCACTTGGGATGGTAAAGCAGCTAGATCTCAGATACCCCTACATCCCTCGCAATATAACTCGAAGCCTGCAGCCGAAATAATATCATCTGCAACCTCACTGACAGCACATGGGGGGCTCGACCAAATGTTCTACGTACGTCTGCTCCTTCTCTATGTTTCTGTGCAGCACCAGTCTGGCAGAACTTCGCACAACCCATGCACGTTGACACCGCTCTTGAGGACAGATGCCGTATAATAATAATAATAATAATAATAATAATAATAATAATAATAATAATAATAATAATAATGGTTCTGTTCCATTATAACAGATAAAACATCACCACATAACAAACCTGACATCATACTCACCAATAAGAAGAAGAAATTAACACAACTAATCGAAATATCCATACCCAATACAACAAACATACACAAGAAATCGAGAAAAAAATGAAAAATACATCCAACTGGTTGAGGAAGTCAAGGACATGTGGCATCAGGATAAAATTGACATTATACCAATTATAGTATCAGCTACAGTAGTCATACCACACAATATCCACCAGTACATCAACGCAATACAGCTATATCCAAACGTATATATACAACTACAGAAATCTGTAATTATTGACACATGTTCAATTACCCGAAAGTTCCTAAATGCAATTAACATATACCGTACAGTTAAAAGGAAGTCACGCTCAACCACGGTCCGCATCACTTTCCATTTTTAACCAGGCATAACGTCTGAGAAAGGAAAGAAATAACAAAAATAATAATAATAATAATAATAATAATAATAATAATAATAATAATAATAATAATATAATGTAATATAACATACGACCAACTCGAGTAAACAAAATCTACCACCCTAAATGCATAGCGCCCCCCGGAGTGAGACAATGAGCAGCGGCACAGGTTGAGACGGAAAAAAACAACAAAAAAAAAAAAAAAACAGGAAAATGATTCCAGACATCCCATTTATGGAGATGATGGATTATGTTCTAGAGTAAAAGTCAAGAAAGAGCTTTCTCCTAACAAGTGAAGCAATTGTACAATCACTTCCCGCTCGTCTAAGAGAATTGTGGCGAAGCACGGCAACTGCAAGTAATAGCAAAAACTTGAAGGAATAGCCTGCAGTCGGTTTCCAACTACCCTATCGGACGTTTAGACTCTGAACAGACTGGTAACTGGAGTGCAAACAAAACTTGAAGTGATGGGGCTACGTTATTGGAGACGAAGCCTGCGAATGTGGAGAACTTCAAGATGCTGAACGTCTGTTGGTCTACCCGAAGTTACTCTTTCGCTACGGTGAACTTCTGTAGAAGTCGGGAGCGAACGTGCCGCCCAGCCGGTGGACTGCTGTAGCAGTTCCGCCTCGCGTCATATTTCTCCTCTCCGCTCCACTGCGCTCGACTTGTGTGGAAGCTCGACCTATGCACCATCAAATGGTTCAAATGGCTCTGAGCACTATGGGACTCAACTGCTGTGGTCATTAGCCCCCTAGAACTTAGAACTACTTAAACCTAACTAACTTAAGGACATCACACACATCCATGCCCGAGGCAGGATTCGAACCTGCGACCGTAACAGTCGCACGGCTCCGGACTGCGCGCCTAGAACCGCGAGACCACCGCGGCCGGCTATGCACCATCGAGCGGCTTTGTTAGAAGTGTGTATATGGCAGTTGTATTCAGTTTCAAAGCACTGGTTTCGCTTGAGTTGCATTGCTCATTTGCCACTTTGTTTCTAATCTGAAGTGATGTGTTGTTAACCTCAGTTAGTTTCTACTAGAAGTGATACGGCAGACAAGCGATATTCTGTGGAGGAAGCTCTTTCTCTCATACTGGGTAGTGACTTTGAAGATGAACGCGGATCATGGTCCGAATCTGACGATGAACATGAAACACCGAACGTAGCAGCTTCCACATCAGGTACACGTGCTACTCCAGCTGTTCCATTGACATCCCGAGACTTGGTTGTGCACAGGCACGGCAGTCTACATCAAAAACATGTGTAATTTGAATAAATATTTTCCCGAATAAATAGACAGCATAAAGTTCAATAATAGCGAAAACATTACGAGTGTACAGGACACAGCCGCGTCACAGAAAACGTGAAAACTATGCCGTACAGCGGCACGGTCGGGCGGGACTAGCGCTCGTTCACAGTGCACGATGCAACAAACACGGTGCTGGCGTGAAAGGCATGCACACGCTGGATGACCTGGTTTTAGCAAATGTTCCAGCAATTAACACTACCGAACTCCGGGACCAAAATCAATTTGAGAAAGTCTTGTATATACGTCTGTATATGTAAGTAATTGCAGTGTATAGCCCTGGATAAAATAATAATAATAATAATAATAATAATAATAATAATAATAATAATAATAATAGTAACAATAATAATATGAAATTGCAGTCTCAGGTTCTTAGCCAAGTTTCTGAATGTCTTGCGAAACTAGTAAAGTTGAAGTGTAATGGTTAAATTTACTTTAACTTTGTGCCCAGATGACTTACCAGTTGCCACAGTCATCAGTTAAGCTAAGGCAAAGAAGTTATGAGCGCTATCTGTCTGTGAATCCTGTAAACTTCATTCTGTGTATGATCGTATTTTTATCTCTCTGTGTAATGCACTCTCTGAGGCAATGATTGGTGAGCAGCCTAAACGAGCGTGGGGAACCGCCTAAAAATCACATTCAGGCAGGCCGGCGTATCGGCCCACTGCTGTTAATTTGCAGGTCGGATTCCGCACAGGTATGATCAGCTCCCCGTCTCCTAAGCCAGCTCGCTGTGCGTTAAGCTATACCAGCAGGACTAATAACTTGATCCGACTACAAACCCGATACAAATTTCAATGTTTCGCCGTCATCTAGCCTGTGGTGCTACATTTGTGTGACGCAAGTTCGACATGTCTTGCCGGAACCATATTCTGATTGCACTGTTACGTAACCCTTTCATTATAAAGGTATGAATGTATGATGACCAATGACGCAAACCGCACATCGTCCAGAAAGCGCGAAATAGATGGCTGTTCCCAGACGCTTCTACACGCCCAAAACATCACCTTCCCCGGAAAAAATTTTTCAGTGGTTTCATGAATGCATCAAGATCTGACACGTGCCAGCAGTTTTGACCATCTACCCCGTGTGAAGTACGCCGCTGAAGATCATTACATCTAATAGGATTGAGGAGTATATATGCTTTTGACAGCAGAAACTTTGATTATTTCGTGGGTACCGAACGCTGTGACAGTGATTTGGCGAGACAGGTATGTAGTGAATTTAGATACATTGACAAATTTGCTGCAAAAGGCATTACGATAATGCTGACTAAACTGTGTTATTTTCTTGAAACGAAGCACAACAATCAATAGAGAGAGAGAGAGAGAGAGAGAGAGAGAGAGAGAGAGAGAGAGAGAGAGAGAGAGTGAGAAACAAACGAATGGACTATCGTTATCCGAAGAATTGTTGGAAACATGACAGACAAGAGCCCACACATTTTAAACTATATTTAGCAATTACTGAAGAAATTAGGGAAATAGATTGTTAGAAACAAGTGTCTATCACTTAAAAGACGGGATTTCAGATAAACAGAAAACGTTGCTTTGGGACAGAATTAAAAGAAATGAGGAAACACGAAAATGTAGAATAATAACTCTCTTTGAAACTTTTTTCTTTATTTTTATACAGGGACAGAAATAATGAAGTGCCCCGATTGGTCGTTTTATAGAAATGGTACTCTCAGATTTTAGGGTACTTACTCTGGAATTTGATTCCTCCATTTAAAATTTTACGTCTTTTGTTCTGTGACGACTACCCCAAGACTGTACCTAGAAAACAGACTCGTGTAACACGCTTCAGAGCCCCCCCCCCCCCCCCCCCCAAAAAAAAATAAACAGTGAATTGTATATATATCACACACAGCTAATATACACTTGTTCTACTTCATCATGAAAATTCTCTTTACGATCTCGTAACAAGACACTCAAAAGAGATTTGAAATGAAGTTTTACATCAGATTTTTTCTTAATACAGCCGTCTCTACTGAGTTACAAAGAAAGGAGACTGATATTTAACGGCCCGCCGACAACGAGGTCATTAGGGACGCAGAACAAGTTCGGATATTTGTAATAGCACAGGGAATCGTCCTTGTGGTTTCAATGTAACGATCCAGATTTAGCTTCGGCACTACAGAAAACTAAATGTGTATGGTAGTATGGGAATTTGAACCTCGGGTCTTCGCGAATCTAATTCTAATGTTTTAACCACTGCGTCAGTCCTCTCAAGGAAGAAACCCATGATTTAAAATTGTTAAATTAGGTATTAAAAAAGTTGTTCAACATAGCGAGCACTATATTCGTTGTAAAATTGTAGTTGCACAGAATGTGCAGGAAAAACACCCGGGAGTTGATGATAATTTGTGCTGCAGCCATAACCCGTGGAGAGCCACCCACCGGAGTCTAAGGAATCCAAATCCATGGCCCTAGCAGCCAAATGTGTGTTTCTCCTCCACTCATTCTCCTTTTCTCCAACGTTTCCTTTGGATTGTCGCAGACATAAACTACAGAGTTTGCTGGCTCAATGTCGTGTTGAACCCACATTTGTTCACGAACGGCCAATAGCATTCCTGGCTAGAACTACATAAGGACTTGTTGCTGGAAACTCAGGTACCTCCAAGTCCTTAGCCTACGACAAAGAAAGAATACCAAAATAAACATCTGATTATCAACTGAGCATATAGTGTGAGTATCAGCAACTCGACGTTGAGACAGAAAAGTTGGCAGTTAATATCTGCGACCATCCCAAGGGAACACTGGAGCAAAGGGGAATTTGAATGGAGGAACTCTTGTTCGGGTGATAATGTCCCTGGATTTGGATTCTTTAGCCTTTTTCTGCTGCGGTCTACATGAGCATTATTTATAAGAGCCATGTACAGACAGAGCATGGTCGCTCTCCACGCGTAATGGCTGCAGAAGTAATTATCACCGACTACTGGGAATTTTTGACAGAGTGTCAGAAAATTCTGTGCAAATATAACCGTGTAATGAACACAGTGGTCACCATATCGATCTATCTTTTCGATATATAATTTATATATATGTATCCCCCCAATCCCTCCCTCCCCGCCCTCTCTCTCAAATGTATTACTGCCGAGCCGATAACTGAAAAGGGAAACGAAATGTGACTTGACTGGTTGAGAGGGTATGTAATGCTTTTGTGTGATTACAAAATCAAGTCTAATTCACAAAATATAAGCCCACTTATCAGTATAACTTCGCATCCCCTCGGGCCTGAATGCACGCACTGATTAGGTTAGGAAGGAGGAAGGGTGTCACAGCAGTTGTACCTCCTGCTGAGGCAAGTTGGCCTGCAGCTCTTCTTAATTGGTCTTTGATATTTGCGATACTGTCACTTGGACGGAGATTATGTCCGGCCTGGTCGCTCACATCCGCTGCCGTGAACAGATAAAGGGATCTTGCTGGCCACGGGAGTACCTCATCACCCCCCCCCCCCCCCCCCCCACACACACACACGGGCGCGCATTTATGAAAACGTGCATTGCTGTGTTAGAAAATGGCACCACGATACTGACCCGCTCAAGGAAGCAGGATACCATAACACACCCTTGTGCCGTCAGAGTTCCCTAAATCACAACAGGCCGTGACGTGAATTCACTTCTGATGGCTCCCCACACCACGGCGCCAGGGTAACACCACAGTGCCTCTCCAAAACATTTGAAGAGTGGAACCTGTCCGCAGGCTGCAGCCACACTCGCCGACGATGGCCACCCGAGGTAGTGCAGAACCACGCTGAGCACAGTGCGAGACCATTCATCAGCCGTCCATGGTTTCCAGTCACGGCACCACTCCAAATGCAGCCTTTTGTAGTGGTCCGAAGTGCCCCGTACGAGTCTGGCGGTAGTTCCGACTAATGGTGCGTGATGACACAGAAGATTGCAGGTAGTCCACTACTGGTTGTCGACTATCAGGCGCAGACGTGAAGGGGTTACGATGTGGTTGGTGTACAGTACGGTTATCTTCCCTTGTGGTGATCCGACGCGCTTGACCGGAGCTTGCCGACCAGTGTGCCTGCACTTACGTTCCCATGCAGTGCATCATCGGATCACTGTCACATCCGTATGCTCGATAAACCTGCATACTGCAAGGTTCGAAGACCTGGACAAAAGAAGAGCCACTATGAGGCCCCTTTCGAAGCGTGTCAGTTATTCACAACGTTGCCTCCACGAGCACCCGCTGTCTCTGGTACCTGTCAGAGTGAATTACAACCTGACGGTGTGTACGTGCACTAAGCTACATTAACATCCCCATAATGTCTTCTGGGTGCTTCGCTTTTTTTGCCAGTCCGTATACTTAACAACGTGTCCGTGTACTTAACAACGAATAGCACTGGGGTTTGCAAAACAAATATTTCGCGTGTCGCAATGTAGATACTTTTATGCGAGACATTTTTCGTTCTTTATCTGATAGGGATCTTCGCGGATCAACCTGAAATATTACAGTATTTCAGGTCTAGGGAACAGTTGTACTGTACTGAAAATCGTGTCTTGTTGCTTTCTACATAAAATAAAATAATAATAATAATTTTTCTACGTGTCCTCGAAAACCTTTTCTTTTCTTCTATCAGGTCACAGATTCTGGCACTGCACTTTCCGTGGTTTCAGTTTTTCTACATACTAATGTCCTGAAATGGCGCACTTTTAAAACTCCATCTACCGCAATTCTATACAAATAGTCGACTCAAAGACGGAAAATTTTTCACTAATGGTGTAGACTAATGAACACTTAATCACAAGAATTGTTGCAACTCCGAGTTCAAATCTGTCAGTTTTATTGACTTGACGAGCTTCACTGTTTTGTACTAGTACTGTGAACTTAAGACTGCTGCTTTGGAACGAAGGGAGGACGAATAGAGCTTAAACTTCCGTCGACGACAAGGTCGTTAAGAGCATGGGGCAGCTCGGATTGGGGAAGAAAGGGGAAGGGAATATGCCGTGCCCTTTGACAGAAACCATCCTTGAAGTTGCCTTACGTGATTGAAGAAATCTAACTCCGAATGGCCAGACGGGAATCTGAACCGCCGTTCTCCCGAACACGCACCCAGTATCTTTGTAATAGACTGTTTCACACTAGGTCGTCATATTTAGCTTCGAGGAGCATTTGCAAATATTGGTCAGATGCGAACCGTTGTCGGCGCGGGCAGATATAGATCTACTAACATGTGGAGCGGTTTGCAACAGCTGTGTGCTGAGTGACGGGTACTTAGAGAACGACTCTGTGCAACATCCGCGTGCAGCACATTTTCCGGCCCCGTCCTGCGTAACAGGCTTTCGGAGTGGCGGCCAATGTAAACTACGTGAGCGCACAATGCCGCTGGCTTTATTTTCGCCGTGACGGGGGCCACCGGCTAATTCTGGTGCTTGACGCAGGAGCAGGGCAATAATACCACCTTTTATAGAAGGAGTGTGCGGCGTACGCACGTCGCAGTCCCACGCACTTTCGCCTTCTAAAATTAGTTCTACAATGAATTTTGACGTCGCCAAACTAGGGCACAGGATGAACTTCGGAAAAATTTTATATTTACAACTGTGTTTATCGCACTAGATGGATTTATGACAGTTGACACTGCATCTTACAATGACTCTAAAGTCGAAACCAGTTAACTGGTTCAAGTCCATCATATGCTATCAACATAACTGCGAGCTTTTTTAAAAAAAGTATTTATGTCCACGTAGTTCAAAATCTTGTGGTGAAACGTCATTGTTCCATCCTTACTCGCTGTCGCCAGCAATCGCAAAAGCAGACGTTAAGCTGGCTTGTGCATATAGGTAATATGGAAGCATGTTAGTATCTCGAGTTTCCTCGTTGCCATTGACCCTGTCTCTCGCCCACGTCCACTCTCTCTTTCTCTTTATTCCTCTGCCACCGGCACTGTCTCCTTCACTCTTTTCCTAGAACTGCTCTGACCTGTCAACTATGTACCAATTTCACTGTGACCCTTTCGTTCACTCACATTGTCACTGTCTATTATCTTCCAGTGTTTATTATTGTTCCATCTTTTTCCCATTACCACTGCCTCCGTCTGTCTCAGCATAAAAAAGCGCAAACATGTTCTCATGCCAGAATTTTTAGAAATTTCTGTAAAGTTGTTGAGGAAGGTAGAATGAGGCAGGTGGTACCGCATTTTTCAGTCAGCCTTTTAAGTAGGAGCATATTCGTCAGTTGTGCACGATAGGAGCATTTTGCCACTCGTTCCCTTCTTCCCCTACCACAGCAACGCATGTCACTCACATGAAAAGAGCTTTATGGGTCAGTAAAATTTTGATAGTTTACATACGTGAAACTGAAATAAGGGAAAAATAAATTTACATCCCAGACTAGACTTTACGTGAACGAAAATTGTGTGTGTGTTTCAGTCCTACAACAGAGTGTCACTACAGCATAAATCTCCGTGCCATGCCATTTTATGAACAACGCTTTCACCTCACTCTGGAATTTATATGCGTCTAGTGTTTTACGTGTACAAGTACGGCGAATTTGAGCCTCTGTATCTTGTAAACGGATAAAGATGTCACGAAAATTTTCATGGCTGTTACGAATACATCGTAAAAATGCGAGCCATTTGTTGTGGCTACCCGTCTTGGAATCCGCGGCTTGATCTTGGTACAAAAATGGTAGAAAACGCTTTTTTCAGGTTTTCTGCGGTGTCGCCCATAATCTAATGGTGCCTCCATAAACTGCTTATTACCCACCGCAGACAGCATCGATTTTCCTAAGCAGGTGGGAGGGTGTAATATTCATACTTTGACCGAGTACCGTAAGATAGTGACACCAAGACGATCTTTCTGTTGGGTATACCAACGGTCCATAGCCAAAGGGCCATCCAAAACACTTGACCCTACCTTTCTGTCACCAATAGAACCCAATGTGTGAGCCCCGAAAGAATCCTGCTTTTATGAGCGGCGTTTTGGAAACCATTAGGTAGCGCACGCTGTAGCGTGCGTTCCAATACAAATCACTATACGCACATACGTTCCACATCTCGAAATAAAGCAACTTCGCACATATATCACTACCTGTAAAGCAGTATCTCCGGTAGGTGCGGGAGTCGGGGTAAAAATATAGACAGCTCAGAAACGTCTGGAGGAATTTTAACCAAATTTTTCGAACACATTTCACATTATATGAACAGAAATACTGTGGGAGCGAGATACACCACCTGTCCCCAGGGCTTCAGGGGTGGGGTGTAGAAAAATGTCCGAAAACCAAGTTTTGGTATTTCTCTCCTCCACATAATTGATTTGGAACTATTTGAAAGTATGAAGCGCAATCTATCTCCTATTTTTGTCGCAAGAGACAACACAGCAGCAAGCCAATAATTCCGTCGACGTGTTACGGGATCAAAGATCACGCCTCTAGACTCCACACCACGCATACATTGTAAATCCTCACTGGCATCACATGGTGTAAAACAGCGCAGGATCAGAAAGTTGCCAGTGGCTGTAGTTTTTATCAGAACGGATATTAATTAGTGCTGTCAATATGCCTCAAATTAAAACGATTAATCTGTGGAATAAAGTTCACTCCAGATACTGCTGAGATCTATGTGAAGTATGTTAAATATATAGCCACAGTCATAAAACTAGTTTAATATGAGGCTTAGTGGCTGAGGTCCACAAGATTTAAAAACTTATTTTACGGTCTAGTTCCTATTCTTATTGTTAAATTTAAATGAGTATAGCTGCAACTTTGCGGCGAAAGACATTGCAGATTTCCTAATTACTACGAATAGCCTAGTGCCACTCTTACTGATATATTTCGCCTTATGTTGGCGAGCAGACTCGTTTCCTCTCTCCACGAGTAATTTATAGCGCAGGCCAGTAGCTGTCGAGATCCCAGAGAAGCAACGATGGAATTCGGACCCCTACATGATTACTCTGCAATCCACACGTAACTGTTCGGTAAATGGAGCATGGAACCATTCCACTCTCGACAAGCACACAGGAAAAATAACCACCTAAATCTGTAAGTGCGTGCTCTAATTCCTCATATTTTATTAAGACTGCCTTTTACATAGCTGGGAGTCAACGAAATATTTTGGCATTCAGAAGAGTAAGGTGTTGACTGTAGTTTCGTGAAACGACATCAATACGTAAATGTAGGTGTAGAAGCTGAAACGCCAGAGGTGACCAACGGCAGTGCTGGTCGCCACGTTCGGGATTTCGGCAACGAATTACTCGCCCACCACCAAGTACCGCGCCAGTCCTGCCAGAAGCCGCCAATTATCCGCGATTAAGACCACCCCTGACCTTTGGCCGACGCCTCCGAATAGGCCATTGGCTGCCGCGCACGGCTCGAAAGGAGAATCCCTGGTGATGGGGCAGCTATCAGAGCAGCAACAGTAATGGGGGAGTAAGCCACAGAGGAAGCCCTCCTAGACACTAGCTGCTGGTGCTGCCGCCAATCAACACACGATACGTCGGCCACAATGACGACGTAGCGCTGCCCGATAACACTTGTGGCATAATCCTATTCAACGTGCCGCTATTTACAAAAATCCGACATCGAGTGCGAACACACATTGATCTATTACACATCGGTTGGTTAAAGTTAAAAGTGCTTTGTCAGCTGTGACCAAGTCCTACGCAATGAACGTTAGTTCCGAGTCTTTCAATCATTACACAAAATTGCTTGAAACTGTCCATCCCATTCCCTCTCAACCTTTTTATTTATGTTTATTTGGGCAGGTTTCTCCGTGTGGATCACGTTTTCGTATTTGGTTTGTCTTTCAAAAATTACCACTAAGATTCCCCCCTCCCCCCATTTCTAGAAAGAATCGAACACCCGTGTAACAAAACAGTTTCAAACGTCTTAAGAAGATGAGTTAATGTGTTAAATATTTGACGCTAAGCATATAAGCACGATAAAGTTTAGAAAAGGTTTGGAATTATCCTTTCAGATGGTCGTAAGTCGCTATGTGCTCTCATTTTCAAATACTTACGCTACCTGAAGACTTGTACAAACATTCAAAGTTTAATCCATGACTTATTATGTTAAACCTTCAACGCAAAGTTGCACCTCTCGCTGAGTAGCTTGCGAGAGCAGGTTAAATTTTTTAACTTTTAAAATTAGCTCAGTAATTATATCAAATACTGAAATTCAAATTTTTGTTGCCCCTGGAAGCCGTCAGATAGGCAACCTGAGAGTAGGTGACTGCTTTAGCCGTTCAGATCGCCAGCATCTCTAACATACACTGCGAGTCAAAACCACCTCTTACTCAGGTTTGTGGGAAATAGCTTTAGTGAACTTATTTTGCAAACCCTGATACGAGATCACTCCTCATCTTACTTTTGACATTGCTTAAGAGAAGCTGTTTTGAAGTAGTGGAGGTATTTCTGTAGAAGCAGTTGGTCAAAATAACTCGATTCTGAAGAGTCATTGTACTTAAAAGACAATGTTTTAATTATTATTAATTAATTACGACATCAATAAACAGTCACTTATAACTCTCTTAACCCTTTGTTGGCTGAACTATAAAAAAAATCCCGGTTTTTTGTGGATAACAGTAGTAAATAGCAACAAAACAAGTCTTTTTCAGAATTTTATTTATTTTTTACCATTTTACGAATGAGCACATTTGAGTATAGTCTGACCCTTCATTGGATTGCTGACCAACAGTTCCCAGTACAGCATTTTTCGTAGTAATGAAGCCAAACGAATTAGAATGCATTAAGACTACAAATCATTGAACATTAGGAAGGTAATTATGTAGTTACTAAATGGAGTTCAGAAAAATATTTTTTTTGTTTTCTTTGCAGCAAGGAAATATTTCACAAAATGAGCATTAGTACATACATCAAACATCTTCCTCTGTTTACTGCGGAAGTAACAAAATTTTACCTTTCTTTCCTAATGTTACATCCTTTGAGTTAAATTTCTTCCTTTTGTTGTATGTGTTGCTCTCTGTCAGAACTTGACTTGCAGCTCTGGAATTGATATGCTTTGCATTCAATTGTCTCATCAGTCGCTGAGCAACATTTATCCTGAACTTCAGAACTGGATCTTGCTATATAGCTCACAGTAAAATTCATAAGCAGTTACAAACGATTACTGCATCATAAGTAGGTCTATGTCTGTGAGCATGGTTCACAAATCCCATACAAAAACTGTACTCCTTTACTACAGAAGGGCACTGAACGTTGATTTTAATCCCATCCTCCTGCTTTCTCGAGAGCAGGTTCGAATCCTGCCTCGGGCATGGATGTGTGTAATGTCCTTAGGTTAGTTAAGTTTAAGTAGTTCTAAGTTCTTGGGGACTGATGACCTCAGATATTAAGTCCCATAGTGCTCAGAGCCACTAAACCATTCTCGAGACAAATTACTTCTCTATCATGATATTTGGAAGCCAGACACACACTTTTGTTGCCATTTAACAAATTACTCCAATTTCCGATGACGTCATCTTATAGTCACCTTATTTCGTTTCCTTAGAAGGTGAAAGTCCTGTGGGAATCTTTTCCTGTTTATCCCCATTGTGCCACAAACAAAAATTGTCTCTACCTTTAGCTTTCCAAGCAAAATAAAAGTAAGTGAAAACGTTATCAAAGTTCAGGAACCTAAAATTATCCTTACACACAATTTTCAAATTCCCCTCCAAAGCTCAGGTCTGAAGTACGCTGCTGTTTATAACCGCGTTGTACAGTTGTCATTGGGTTGTATTGTTTCACCGCGTTGCTTACTTTGATGAAAATAATTGAGTTACCTACGTTTCCTCCACCTTCTGTCAATTTTAGTCTCGGAGATCTTTCTACTTTTGAAAGTGTTTTCAAGCAAGCAATCATTTATTCCTTGTTTTTCACAATTCTTCAAAATTCCAGGTAAACTGGCCCACTGGTGCCCACTCTATCAAAACTCTTTCAAAAATTGCATCAAAACATATCTCGTCAAACTCTAAGACTGCAGGATTATTATCAATATTTGCATCAGTATCATTGTCTTCATCATCCTCTGCTTCCGATTCTTCTTCTTAATAATAATAATAATAATAATAATAATAATAATAATAATATACAAATCTTTTAGAAGAGCTGTAAAAATTCCGTGATCTGCTGGTATTGCCAGTGCCCAAAAACTAGTGCTTCTCTGGGAGAACATACTTACAATAATGAGAATCGTGCTAACACTAGAGGATGCCTGACCCTTATGCAGTTAGATCCACAAAGCTAATAAAATAGATCAAAGAACGCGACAAAATACGCTTCTGCGGAAGTACACGGAAAATGCACGTACGGCCAGACGGTACCATAAACCACCGCATTGTTTTCGGCTTATTTCGTAAGTAAGGATTACAGAAGAGCTGCAAAAGAAGAAAGTAGAACATAACCATCATATCTATGTGTGTACAAACAAAAATTGCTGATAACTGTATGACAAAAAATAAAACAAATACGTTTTCTGAAAAGCAAACCTTCACCTGTCACCAAAGATTATACAAATATTCTCTTTGACTGGAAAACTCGACTGAGAAGACTCTGGAGTGTTTTCAACTCAATATAACCATGCACTTAAAAGTAGCATCAGCCAAGGATGGGGGAAATGTGTATGCAGCAAGAATAAACAAGGATCGGAAGAGGTGGTATTTGCAAGTATCAACAGGCGACAATTGTTTTATACTTTGTCTACACACAATCCAGTTTCAGTTTGATGGTCCTCAGATGCAAAAGTATTTGTTAGATTTTTATTTCAGTATTTTTTAAACGTATTTCTTTTTGTATGTTTCAGCCTTAGCATCCCCTTTCAACCAGTTTCAGTCAATATATCACAAACTATTTGTTTGCAAGAGGAGCTACTAATCTGTGAAGGACTTCCAATGTCATTTTGATTCACCAAATTACCTGTGTAATTGGCCATCAGTATAGCTTAAAAAAGAAACGGAACTTAATATGGTTCATAACACACGTCGCAGTGCTGATGTAAGACTTGTTTGACGTCATGAGAATGACGACACAAGCTACCCGAATACAAGCAGGAGCCTCAGTTGGGGTTGAACGCTCGGCCAGGTATGATGGCAGTCTTGTGTAGTTATGAAATGCTTGGACAGGAACAAATGCACACGTTTTCAAGATGGTGCTCCATTGTTTTTGCCTACGGAGAGAATTTCAACAACAAGGCAGCGAGATATTACAGTGCAGCGTACTCGTGATATAATTGTTTTTCTACCGAATAATAATAATAGTGACACTCAATTACCCAAATAGGGCAGAAATCAGTAGATATGATGTACATTTACAGTCAAACAAATTATTACCATATCAGATAAACTGGATGATTTATTCAATAGAAAGAGCTTCACAAATGGAGCTAGTCAATAACGCGTTTGTCCATCTGAGGCCCTTATGCAAGCATTTATTCGGCTTGGCATTGATTGGTAGAGTTGTTGGATGTCCTCCTCAGGGATACCGTGCCAAGTTCTGCCAAATTGTCTCGTTGGATCGTCAAAATCCCGAACTGGTCTGAAGACCTGGTCCATAATGCTCAAGTTCGGGAGTAATCAGACGATTACGCTGGACAAGGTAGGATTTGACAAGCACGAAGACAAACAGCAAAAACTCTTGCCGTTCGCGGGAGAACACTATCTTGCAGAAATGTAACAACAGGACGGCTTGCCATGAAGGGCAACAAAACAGGACGTACAATATCGTCGACGTACGGCTGTGGTGTAAGCGTGCAGTGGATCACAACCAAACGGGTCCTCCTATGACATGAAATTACACCTCAGACTATCACTCATGGTTGCCGGGCTGCATGGCGGGCGACATTCATGTTGGTGTGCCATTGCTGTACAGGGCGGTTACAGACAGGTCATTGGCCTGTAATCTCATTGACTGGAGCAGAATTGTCTTCAGTGTTGAGTCCCACTTCGAACTGAGCCCCGATGACTAACGAAGTCGTTTGGAGACACCTCAGACAGTAGTGGTATACCAAGCTGGTCGCCCGCCACAAGCCTCGACAATGATGGCATGAGCTGCCGTTTCTTTTTATAACAGGATCCCTTTAGTTCTCATCCGCTGCACACTTACTGCACAGCGGTACGTCGACGACATTCTACGCCCCGTGTTGCTCTTTATGGCAAGCCATCCTGGGCTTACATTTTAGGAAGATAATGCCCGCCTGCACAAGGTGAGAGTTTGTCTTTGGTTTGTCTATATGTCTTTGGTTTTCCATACCCTACCTTGGTCGCCGTATCTCTCCCCAGCTGAGAACGTTTGGAGCATTATGGGCAGGCCCTCCAACAAACTGGGGATTTTGACGATCTAACAGAATGTGGCACGATATCCCTCAGGAGGACATCAAAAAATTATCAATCATTGTCAAGAAGAATAACTGCTTGCAAAAGGGCCTAAGGTGGACCAAAGCGTTGTTAATTTGCTCGAATTGTGTAACTCTGTCTCTTGAATAAATCACCCAAATTTTCTGAAACTGTAATTACTCGTTTGGCAGTACATGTAAATCGCATCTACTGATTTCCGTCCCATTCGGATAATTCCTTCGTGTAACTTTTTTTCTTAGAATGTATACCGAAAGAAGGCAGGCAGCACAGAACCGCGGACCTGCAACCCTGAACAACCAGCGATCCTAAGATATGTCCAGAGGAGTTGTGGATTTAGGGTTCCATGTTATTAGTGGCAGCCCGTATAAATGACATTTTTCAAACAAACCGTAGGCAGATCCCACACACGACACGACTTACCTGTAGAACTGCAGATGTCACTCGGGTGGCCAGGGACGCAGGAGGAAATATAATGTGTCCTGTCCACCTAAATTGGTTTAGGTAAAACTAAAGGGGGAAATTTAATTCTAAAGTTACAAACGGGAACTCTAATACCGCTCCGGTGGAATATGAGAGCAGCTTGCTACCGCGCCCATTAGTTGATAACAGCACTCTTCAACTCGCACCCAAATTGCAAAGCTTTACCAAGTTTATTACAGCTGAAAATCATAGCAAAGCTTGGGTTTGGCCGTATCCGTCTCCTTTTCAAACACTTTATCCAGTAAGCTCAATTAAAAACCTTGTGATATCTATCGCAACGTCACAAATTGCCCGCAACTTCCACTGCCGCAATAACATGGACACAGCAACTAGCGGCAACCCTCCGACTTTTCTCTTGGCTGCTCTCCGCAGCCCATTTGACCTGCTATACAGAGCAACGCGCTGCGCGCTAGCTTGTGAGATAGGGAGCCGATCCAGACCCGGATAGAATCAGCACAGCGGATTAATGACCGTCGACAGGTACAACGGACAGACTGTGATTTTTAGGCCGTTTCCCAAGCTGGTTAAGGAAATGCTGGGCTAGTCAGCAAATACCGCCGCAAGAAATGCAATTCACGAACAGTTAAAATAAGATAACACCAAGAACAAAGTGTACACGATTAATAGAGCGCTGGCGCTCACGACGTCCCTTCCTTTGAGCTACCTTGACGTCTGTGGCACCAGGAAGGGCATACGGCCACAAAGTTAAATAAGAAAAGAAATACTGTCAAATCCGGACCGATCGAACCACGTACTAGACGGGATACACGTCAGGAAAATTAGTCGGTTGCGACAATCGTTTCATCGATATGTATTAACATGGGCAGTAAAACACGGAGAATAGCCAGTAACCTACTCCAAAAGCCGCATTATCGTCATGCCCCGTCCTGACTGCTGCCTCCATGTAGCAGCACTGCTCGGTCGTTGGCGCAGTTTCGTTATTCCACCTGTTTTGTTCACAAATGTGTGTGAAATCTTTATGGGACTTAACTGCTAAGGTCGTCAGTCCCTAAGCTTACACACTACTTAACCTAAATTATCCTAAGGACAAACACACACACACACACACACACACACACACACACACACACACACACACACACGCGCGTCCATGCCCGAGGGAGGACTGTAACCTCCGCCGGGACCAGCCGCACAGTCCAAGACTGCAGCGCCCTAGACCGCTCGGCTAATCCCACGCGGCCTTTCTGTTTTAGCGCCCCCATTAATACATATCAATAAAATGACTATCTTACTAGACTAATGTGGGATTGCTCTACCGAATAGGTACGTAAATTCGGCTATAAAACTTAATTTCCTTATAAACGGAAACAAACCGATGCTTTCCGTTGACAATGGACGTCGCATGAAAGACTTGATTAGCAGTATTTCTTTGGGCTGACTCCAGCTGTATATTGCAAAAACGAAAGTGCAAATATCTGCTGCTAACAGTCAGGCTTTGTAGAAAAACGCACTTCATTAAGCGCAATATATCCGTTTCAGCATTTTGACAGTGTATAGTTTTGTCCACGGTAAATGCTTTTACTTCTTTGGTTTTCTTGTCAGTTTTTGGTACGGGAAAGAAACGACATTATGCAGCCGACTGTGAGTGAACTCTTCTTACAATTACTCACAAAACCGATTCAAACAAAGAATGAAAACGAAAGTGAAAAAGAGAATGAAAACTCTCG
This sequence comes from Schistocerca gregaria, assembly GCF_023897955.1. NCBI lineage: Eukaryota > Metazoa > Arthropoda > Insecta > Orthoptera > Acrididae > Schistocerca > Schistocerca gregaria. The sequence continues at coordinate 563,912,712 of NC_064922.1, read as the reverse complement.
TATACGTACGTCACTCTCCGAAGTGCAGAGGACCCTTCTGCCGAAATTCATAAAGGAAAAGACGGATTTTCCCTGTCAATATAATTCTCTACAATGTAGACAAGGAAGAAATTGGATCTTGTGGCATGATGCTCATTAGAACACAACGCATGACTTACTTCATGTTTTAAGTCAGAAAGAAGTAGTAATAAACCCAGTTTCCTTTTTCACACACCATTTCCTTCCTTTTTTATTGCATCTTTTTACTGAAGATGGATCATAATTTTCATGCGCCTAAACTAAACGAGATCACTTCTTCCTGTTAACATTTTTGCGTTACAGTTCTTTTTGTTCGAGCATCTTCAAACAGTACATGTTACTTTCCTGTATTTTCTGAATCTAAAGTTTTTATACAGCAGGAGTGTATAATTATATTCATCCACACACATTATAAAGGCAAATACCTAATCGATGCAAACCCTCTCTTCTGTCATTACCTGTTCGTTTCAGTTCCACGTAGTTGCCTTACGTGCTTTCGTCCAAATATTTTTTCCTAGAGCGTACTCTTCCTTTCTGTCCCAGCACTTTCCCCCTCAAGAATTTAATGTTGTCTGTTGACATAATTTTCTCTTTTGTATTTCCTTTATAATCTTCGTCTTTGTTTATTTCCTTACGATTTCCAGGTTGGTTTTTCTTTCCGTCCAGTATCAGACGTGTTTGTAGATACAGTTATAAAGTTTTCTATATGTAAATATTATACACGAGACTGGGTCTTCGCGAGTGTGAAACGTGTGTCAATAACGAAACAACGGCAAATTCATAATCCGCGAGTTAACTCAAGTTTTGCAAACTATAAAAACTGAGAACCTGACATATTATTGTGACACAAATCTTCTCGTCGCGCATATTCGAAGCTCAATGAAGTACAGCACTGACTGCTTTCGTTCAATATACATCCTGCAGCCGTCAACGAAGAAATATTACCGTCACCACACGCATCATACACATTTCAAGAGGATGCGACAGCTCCATTTTCACGTTGAGGGACCTGCTACAGACCAAGCACGAAGCAGAGTAAGCAATTTCAAAATTTTATATCGCCATATAACTCTCGCCCCCGTAAAAACTCTGCAAGCTGTCCAGATAATTTCTAATGTAATTTTATTGGCTTTATCAAGTAGATGTTTCTTCGAAAGAATTTAGTTTACAGTAATTATATACGCAAATCCACCTTATCATTATCTGCCCTATTATTTCCCTATCGTTGCCACTAGCCGACTTTTTTGTCATTATATGTATCTGTGTTTTGGAGGTTTAGCACCGGCATGTGTGTGTTCAGTATTTTTGTTGTAAAATTTCACACGTTTTTAAGCTGTGGGCTTTTTGGTTATTTTTACATAATCATTCATGAGATTTCTGTAATTTATATATTTTCGGGATTTTTCTGACCAACTGCGAAAGTGACTTCTGGTAAATTTGGTATCGAAACGGGATCACACATCTCATACGTGAGTAAATGTTGTATCGTAAATATTTAGGCACATTACGGTCGAAATTCGATAACGTAACAGCGCAGGCCTGTGCAAATACCTGTTGCCGTAATTGCCCTGTTTGTTCTAATCAGTTATCGCAATATTTCGCAACCACGCCTCTTTCAGTATCGACACGATCGCTCGGCCAGTGACCAACGGTAATGACAAAATCCGGGACGCTTCGGCTTCATACAGCATGGTGGAAAGTAGAGCGTGTGACATCTGGAGCATCTGCTCACCAATTAGCCTCCTCCCCCCCTCCCCCCACACACCTCCCACTTGATTTAGGTATGAGTATTCTGTACAAAAATGTTGTAACAATTAAGTTAACTATTTCGCGTACCACTAGAGAACCCGGGCCACTAAATAGTGTGGATAGTGTGTGCACGGTACATAACCGTAAAGACGCTTTGGTACACACGATACATAATCGTAAAGAGTCTGCTGCTGGCGCAGATATGCCACTACAAATATCGGGTTGCAGTCTGTCAGGCATGCAACGTTAATGGTGAAATCCGGGTACGGAGCCCAGCCTCGCGTTCTCATATAGCTGGCGGCGTCTGCGGATGGATTGTGGATCGGTGGTTGGGAGGACCTCAGTTCGACCCTGCTGGACCCGCAAGTAGGCAGTCCCGTAGGATGGCGAACAGAGTTAGCTGCGGGTGGCATGTGTGTGACGAAGGCTTCAAGGTAGGCTGCAGTGACAGCTGACTCAATGCCACTTGCTGGTTGGGTGGCCACTATTTAGACACACCGAGGCGGTCTTGTTGGTGAGCAGATGCCCCATGCGTCACACACTCCACTTGCCGCTATACTCCCAGAGCGCCCCAGGTTTCGGAAATTGGTCCCTGATCGAGTGGTCGTACTAGTGTGCCGGGATGAGTGTGGCGGCAAAATGACGCGCCAGCTGATTTTGAAAAGCAGCACGATTACAGCATTGGCCACTCGCACAGGTCCACGCCCCTACACTTACCTAAATCTGTTCAGAGGTTGTTCCATTACACCACTAGACAAGTTATTGATCACGTCCTCTAGAGAAGCGGGAGTGGAACGATACAAGTTGTAAGCTTAAGCCATTCTTCCTCTTCGCTGCATCAACGGTTTTCATTCGTTGTAGCCGGTACGTCATCCAGTTCTCTCCGGAAGTTTGTTGTAAGCAATCCACCGCAGTTCAGAAGGAACAATGATGTACATAGCAACAATACCAGAAGGAAATACGACACCTATTACCCCACGTTCAGGTTGTCTATAACACAAAAGGAAATGCACAGTGCTGAAACAAAATTTTTTCCAGTGATATAAAATGACTGGGAGACATCAAAGTAAAATTTGAAAACAAACGGAAAAAGTTTCTCCTTGACAACTCCTTAAAATAATTAATGTTCAGCATGTGGCCATATTTACAAATTAATTTGCGACGTGAATGTAAAATGGCTCGTTCCACATCATTGCGAATCATCGTGCAAAATGATTCATGGAACATGAAACTAACTAATTATGCACTCTGCACATTGATCTAGTAAAAATAAACGTTCAGACAGGCAGGGAAGATGCATGGTCCACTGAGATGGTTTTGTTCAGTGCCTACCCACATAAAACCCACTAAAAGGTACAGAACCCCAGCTGTGGCGATGAGCTTTTGCATTTATCACATATCCCAGCAGTTCACAGGATCATCACAATTACGGTTTCGAGGGCAAATGGTGCACAGGTAAAAAGAGAGGCGTCCAACACAGTTGCAGTACCATTATTTTGTCACTCGTGATGGGGTCAGTGCTTCACGCAATCAACGCTCTTGTCGAGAGCGATTTCACTGTAAAAGCAGCTCATCGACCACATGCCAAACTTTAGTCTTTGTAAATGATGACATCAAGTCGCGGCGGACAAGTGTGCTGCTATCTGTTTCGTTTTTCCTTAAAAAAAGTTTATTCAGCGACAAAAATCAAATAATTGTTACAGTTTATTAGGGGCTCGATGAATCTGATTTTCAGTTACACAATGGCAACTCCACGTAGAAACAATAACAACGTAATAAAAGATAGAGTGCTACTTTCCGTAAAGAAGACGCGTTAAGTTGCAGACAGGCACAATTAAAAAGACATTTACACAAAGCTTTCGGCCACAGCCTTCTTTACCAACAGATAAACAGAGACAGGTCGAGATGTTGGAGTTGGTGGTCTTGTGTGCGTGAGGTGTACTTGCTTATGTGTATGAATGGTGTGTGTTTCTCTTTTAATGATGAAAGCTATTAGCCAAAGCTTTGCGTAAGTGTTTTAATTGTGCCTGCCTACGACTTAACGCATCTTCTTTACGGTAAGCAGAAATCTATCTTTTCCTGTATTGCTGATTTTCAGTTAGCTATGCACGGCAAGAAAGTAAAATGTATTTATCGTTTAGAAGCAGTTCTCTGTGCCCCTTCTCTTATTTTTTAAAACCTAATATTTCAGGTCCTGCAAATATTTTTTTCTCTCTGTGCTTTGGACGGTGTGTTCCAAAACACGTGTGCATGCTCTAGCATTGTATTCTATCGTCACATTTGCGACGTATCGATGCCTGTCCACCTTTGGACATCGGGTAAGCCTCCAGCACTAACGACTGTGGTGACGCGCGGGCTTCTAACACCTTGTCCCCTACTCGTGGTTTCACCGCCCTGCAACCACTTCCCATACGTGCTCACGACACTAGGACGTGAACACCTGACCAGCTTCGCTTCTTTGCGAGGTGCTCGTTCGCAGGCATCGGGCCATAAGCAACCGCCCTTCGACAAACTCATTTACGTCACTGGATTCCTTCATCTGCGACTCATGCCGCCAACAGACTGATTCCCCATTCGTGTCAGCTCCGATTATACACTTTCCTTGCCTGGTAACGTGTCTGCAACGCCATCAGACTGCGTTTAATCTCACGATGGGCCGTATCCATAATGTTTTGACTCATCGGTGTACTTAGTTTTCCAGCTAACATGTGGTGCACCGTGGAAGAGAAATATCAGATTTCGCGAGGAGAAGAAGACATAGCAACAGTATCAGACGAAGAGTGTAGTTTCGAGCGGCGGACCGCTCATGCAGGCTCTATTATTCTGACGATGTGAAACACTGTTGTAGCCAACACGTGGAGAAAGCTGTTGGTATTATGGTGCAGTAATTCTGTGGACGTTCTCGATGAGTTACAATGGTCATCTAGGAACATAATGAAGCAACATTTCGCGAAATGAGGATAAATAGCGACTATCTTTTAATGGTGCAGGCATTAAACTTCATCGTGCAGAGCTGTGAACGCTAACGCCTGGTCTTTTAGGGAAGCGAGCATCCACCGACGTGTGATAACGACAAAAAAGGTGGATGCGCAGCAGCTGACCGCTGAGTCTCGCATTTCCGCCATTCATTCGCCGCCAGCCGCGCCGCCCTCATTAAAATGCGCGCCCAGATGACTCGATTCATCAGCGCTGCGACTCCCACTCATTGCTAATTGCGGAGGCGTAGAATGTGTCGCTGGAAAACATGCTGCTAACCCGTAAACGGCCTGGTCTCCTACCTACTGGCGTTTCCATTAGCTGGGCTAGAGGAACATCTCAGAAGCCAGCCTCAGCGCGATGCAAATTAATATGCCAATTAACAGAGATTGACGCAAAAATAATTCTTGTAAATCCCAACAGCAGTTACAGAAATAAAACTGAACATAGTGTTGAAAAGAAATAAAAACTTACATGTTGCTTTTCACGGACCAATAACAGACAGAATCATAACTCCCTCCACATAATATCATGTAGATTCCGTCCTCCATACATATGCACTTGCTGAGTCTAATTGTGAGGATATCCATTGCATGTTTGATTACAATTGCGATTTTCCGCATTTCACGTTTAATTCGTCAAAATCACACAAATTCGGTGATGTGTAACGTTCACGACTAATACCAAATATTGACAGGTCTCGGTTAACGATAACTGTCGCACATATGGCAACGACTGTCATGCGGTTTGGAACGTCGTACCAACTGAAACGTGTAGTACCGATGTCGTGGGAAACAGTATAATGCAAGTTACAAGTGGCCTGTACTTATATATAAGATATTTTTTGAGGGATGAAGCAAAACGAGGATAATGGAATGTTGTCGAATTAAATCGGGTGATGCTGAGGGAATTAGATTAGGAAATGAGACAGTAAAGGACTGATGGTCGAAGTAGAGAGGATATAAAATGTAAACTGGCAACGGCAAGGAAAGCGTTTCTGAAGAAGAAAAATGTGTTAACATCAAGTATAGATTTAAGTGTCAGGAAGTCGTTTCTGAAAGTATTTGTATGGAGTATAGCCATGTATGGAAGTGAAACATGGACAATAAATGGTTTGGACAGGAAGAGAATAGAAGCTTTCGAAATGTGGTGCTACAGAATAAATCTGAAGATTACATGGGTAGATCACATAACTAATGAGGAAGTATTGAATAGGATTGGGGAGAAGAGAATTTTGTGGCACAACTTGGCTAGAAGAAGGGATCGATTGGTAGGACATATTCTGAGTCATCAAGAGATCACCAATTTAGTGTAAGAGGGCAGCGTCAAGGGTAAAAATCGTAGAGGGAGACGAAGAGATGAATACACTAAGCAGATTCACAAGGATGTAGGTACTGGGAGATGAAGAAGTTTGCACAGGATAGAGTAGCATGGAGAGCTGCATCAAACCAGTCTCAAGACTGAAGACCACAACAACAACAACATTTTCATTTATTCGTACATTACATGTTTGTACATTTTTGTTGCGTGTTCACATCTTTAATGTGACACACTCTGACGATATTCGTTCTCTGTGGCTTCTTGTATGTTGCATATGACACATCGATGAGTCAAAACATTATGGCCACTGCCTACTGCAAGGATGGGAGTCGCGGGCAAGTAACGCATTAAGGAAAAGTATGTAAGCAGAGCAGAAACGGACGGGGCATTACCCTAGCGAAGGTATGGGCTAAAAATAGTGAAAATCCACAGAGATAAGCGACTTTGACACAAGACAGATTATTATCACGAGAGCCTATGAACAAGTACCTCGAAAACAGCGCAGCTGATCCAATGTTCACGAACTACTGTCCTGAGCATCTACGGAAATAGATACGACAGTGAAACTACCATTAAGCCTAAATGGGTGGACGTCCACGACTCTTAACAGAACGTGGGGTTTGTAAGATAGTCTGCTCTGTGGAGTACGACTGATGATAATATGTTGCATCTCTGGCGAAAGAGCACAATGCTGGTCCACACACAAATGTTCCGGAGCACAGCGTTCATCGTACGTTGTTGAACTGTGACCTCTGCAGCAGACCACCCCTACATGTTCACATGTTGACCCAACGACATCATCAATTATGATTACAGTGGGCACAGAACCATCGGGGTTCGACCGTCGATCTATGGCTCTTCTGGTCAATCACGTTTTTGCTACGCTAGGTCGATGGTCGTCCACACAAACGCCGTCATCGAGGCGAACGATGGCTGGAAATGTGCGTCACGCAGCGGACGCAGGCCGATGAGAGCAGTATTGTGCTATGGGAAACATTCTCCTGCGCTTGCAGAGGACATGTGATGATAATCTAAGACACGCTGACAGCTGCGAACCATCTGCAACCCTTCAGGCTTGATGTCTTCCCCGACGGCACGTAATCTTTCAGCAATATAATTGTCCGTGTCTCGAAGCCAGAACCGTGCCACAGTGGTTTGAGGAGCATTGTAGTGAACTCACGTTGATGTCTACGAGGCAGCAGAACACCCCTACGTGTTCACTTATTGACCCAACTACACCGTCAGTTACAAACGCAGTGGGCACGTGATCGTCGGGATCCGACCGTCGATCAAAGGAAAAGTTTCGGCTCTTCGGGTAAATCACATTTTTGCTATATTAGGTCGCTGGTCGTCTCCACTAACGCCGTCATCGAGGTAAACGGCGAGCGGGCAGGCTGGTGGGAGCAGTGTCAACTACGGCAGACATTCTCCCGCGCTTGCATGGGACCTGTGGTACTAATCGAAGACACGCTGACAGTTGCGAACCACCTGCATCCCTTCATGTTCCCCGACGGCCATGTCGTCTTTCAACAGTATAACTGCCCGCGTCTCGTGATTTCAGGAACATTATAGTGGGTGTACTCACGCTGATGCCCCGGAGAATAAAATTCGCCCGAATTAATCCTATGAACCCACCTGGGTCGCTATCAGGCGCCATCATCGCTAACGCTAATCACCAGCCCGTTATTTACATGACTTGTGAGTAGACATCTAAAGCCACATACCAAAACATACCTACAAACAAAATGCCGAATTGCTGATAAGCAGAATCAGTTATGTATTTCGTTCCAAAGACGGACAAACAAGCTGTTAAGCAGGTGGTCATAATATATTGGCTCAACAGTCCATACTTTCTGTTGTAAATAACATAAATAACATTGCCTTATATTCGAATAGTGGCGTTTTAAATTCTCAATATCCTGGTGTCGAAATGTACGTGGAAAATCACAATTTCCTGCGTGATTGATCAATTAACGACTTATTTCATGATGCTGAAAGCAAGAGATGATGTCGGACCGTGTGACAAGTTAGTACATTCGAATGTAATACGAGAATGGTGCAAAATGACGATCGCATAAATTGCTTGGTTTAAAAGAATTACGACATGATTCGCGAGCTCTGTTTTGTATTAGAAGTCTCTCTCTCTCTCTCTCTCTCTCTCTCTCTCTCTCTCTCTCACGCACACTCAAAAGCGATTTGGAACAGCCATCACCAGGAAGAAAAAATGGCAGTCGCCGTAGGAAAACCTACCAGCAAACTCCACAACAAAGGGGACTACTCGTACAGGAAGGACTCTTGCTACGCGCCTTTGTATGTCTTTTGATAGATTTGTAACATAAAGCACGGCTGACGATTTTAAACATTACAATTTAACGTACATCACAGAGTGTACAACGTCGTAGATGACAAATGCTGTCACAGCGTTTTTAATTAAAGGTACCAACACGCAGGAATTCTAAGATGGCTCTCTTGTGCATTCAATGATTTGTAGAGTGACCGACAGCACACGTCACCACGACAATCAGGGCGAAAGACATTCCTGTATAGGCTTCTGTAGTTAGATTGCTAATGACCTTGTCACGAAATTAATAATACGTAGTACAGATTTCTTTGCTAGGACAACATTGTTTCAGAGTTCGTGCGGAATAAAATTTAAAATAAAGTAAATTAGAATATCTGAATAATCTGCATTCAGCTAGCAATACATCCGCTTTACTTTGCTATACGATCGCTTTTTTTCGGCCATTTTTAGATTTTTGAGAGATACCTATTACGCTGGTGTCATTAAACGCTTTCTCAGTGGCTGGTCCACGAAAACAGTTCTTTTTTGCTTAGGTCTACGCCTTATTTTATGCTCTACATGATCGAATGACTTTTCAGGATCACACAGCCTTTTATTATACCTCTATACAAAAACGAATAAGACCGCATAATACGGTAGCTCCTGAGCATCAATATTTTGAAGAGTGCAACGAATGAATAAAGACGTTACGGCCTCAGCAGGATCCTATAAGTACTTTGCAACCGATGACATCTAACTGAAAGTATTTGATATGTGCAAAAATCTGCAGTTTCCGTCTAGTTTGCTATATGCCAGACGACCTACAAAGAGAGAACACGTCCGTCACTGCAGTTGAGTAGGTCGATATCGACGGCGCTCGGATCCGCACGAGGAGATAATTCAAGATCGGAAAAACGTCGTGCAGCAACAGATAGTTGTCTAATTACTCTCAGCAAGACTCCAAGTGCCACCACTGGACTGGAACATAACGCCGTTAAGGATCGTAAACGGCCTCCTGATGCCTTCCAGCAACTTCTGCCGGTAGTATCAGTAACAACAAAATAGAAACGCGGTTCTAACTCAACACGGAATACACACTAATAAAAACCATAAATCCGTTGAACATTCCACACCCATGCACGAGGAAAACCTTGCCAGCTCTCTCATTCTCTCCGCACTGGAAAAAAAAACACTACCATATAAGTCTCCAGAATATGAAATCAGTAATACTCTAGAACCAGCTCCAATTGACAGATTCCACGACTCCAAGAAGAAACCGATTTCTGATTGCCAGACACGTCATCACAAAAGTTTCTCCACCAGTACTAACAAAGTCGAGCATCAATTGACGAAGTTCAAAAGCAGCGTGCAACACAATTTACACGATGATGTACCAAGCAGAATTGTCATGGTTGAAAAAGACACATCGTAGTTTGACAACCATGTTACGAAGCTGCTACGAAAGCAAACAGATCTTCGCTGCAAATTTAAACGTAGTCAAAGCTTCACAGACAAACAAAGACCTAAAGAAGCTAAAATTTGCGGAAAGAGGACAATGCGGGAAAGGTTCAGTGGCTACGAAAGTAGAACTTCCTGCTAACTTGACGGGAAATCTCAGACGTTCTGGTGTTATGTTAAATCAGTAAACAAATCGCAGCCATCTGTCAAGGCATTCTGTGACCATAAAGGCACAGAAACAGTGAATGACACAGAAAGGGCTAAATAGTAAACGTCTGTTTCCAAAACTGTTTCCTAGAGGAAGATCGCACTGTAGGGCCTCCTTTCAAACGTCGCGCGAACGACAAAGGTGCTGAAACCGAAATTAGTGACAACTGGACAAGAAAGCACCTGAAATCGTCGAACAGAGGAAAGGCCAATGGACCTGATGCGATGCAGTTCGATTCGGCACAGAGTACTGGAAATAAGTAGCCCCTCTTCTAGCAGCGGTGTACCGTAGGTATCTTCAGGAGGGAAGTGATCCTAATAGGAAAAAAGCACAGCTCATTCCCGTTCCCAAGAAGGGTCATCGAACAGACGCGAAAAACTATTGGTCTGTATCTCTCACGTCGGTCTGTAGTAGAATTCTGGAACATGTTTGATGCTCGCGAATTATGACATTCCTGGAGAAACCAACATGTGTTCGAAAACAACGATCGTGTAAAACCCAGCTCGCTCTGTTCGTCCACGACACGCAGAACGCAGTAGATACAGGCGCCAAGGTAGATGCCGTGTTCGCAGACTTCTGCAAGGCATTCGAAACAGTTCTGCGCCTCCGCCTCATGAAGAAAATAACTAATATCAGACCAACTGTGTGACTGCATTGAAGAGTTTCTACCAAACAGAACACAACCTGTCTTCCTGAACGGAGAGAAGTCCAGATGTAAACGTAACTTCGGGCGTGCTCCATAGGAGTGTTATAGGACCATTACTTTTCAATAAAGTCTTGCAGAGATTTGACGGTTGGTAAATGGAGTGGCACTCACGCAAACAAATGTAGCTGATTGCCAATACACAGACATGATGATCATTTATTGTCTGATTAAAAAATTTCAGAACAATCATTTCAATAAAATACCTAGGAGTTCGCATACGGAGCGATATGAAGTGGAACCACCACGTAAAACTGACAGCGAATATGTCAAAAAAGGAAGCAGCGCACAAAATACTCTTACATCCGTACTTGAATACTGCTCGTTAAAGATGTATCCGAACATATAGGATTGATTAAAAAAAGTAGAGAACATTCAAAGAGGAGCAACACGTTTCGTTACAGGTTCATTTAGTAAGCGCGGAAGTCTCAAGGAGATGCTCGGTCGGATGGTCCGAGAGAGGGCTCTGAAGTCATGTAATCGCCTACTGTGGCAGTTCCGAGAGCGTGCATCCTCGAAGAGTCAACCAACGTATTTCTTCCTCCTAACGATATCTCACGAAAAGACAATCAAGATAAAATTAGAGAGATTAGAGCCCACCTACACAGAGGCTTACCAGCCACCGTTCTTCCCGCGAACCACACCCGACTGGAACACGAAAATGGGGAAGTAACAGTGGTATACTTAGTACCCTCCGCCACACCGGTAAGGTGGCTTGCACAGTACAGACGCAGATGCGGAACATCCGGCGGGGATGCCAATCGACTCCTCGATTTAAGATTACCCTAAAATTTTATTTCTAGCAAGTGCTTGGAAACGTCAGCCATCTTGGAAAATTACTCGCCTCTGAGCCAGTATCGTCGGTCTCCAACACAACCCATTTAGGAGGATTACGGGAAGGCCGGCCAATGAGCTCCGGGCTGGAGGCAACCTTCCCCTCGATACTCGAAACCGGCATTTGTGTACGCAATAGCAACAGGCAAAAACACACAGGTTGGATCAGAAAATGTCGTGTAAGCCAAATATCTTACTGTTATAACATGACGTGCCGACAGACGGTGTTCTAACCAGCGACTGTAGCAGGCATGTGCGTTTGTGTTCTATCCTGTTTTTACCTACAAAGTACAATGTTTGTATAATCAGTCAGCAAAATGATGAGCGAGCATGCGAGTTCCCTCCGTCTTCCTACCCCCCCCCCCCTTTTCTCTCTCTCTCTCTCTCTCTCTCTCTCTCTCTCTCATGCTGTTCCAGAAAGTTATACAGGCACTTTGAACCAGTGACGACATGGTGCTCTGAGACGCCAGGGAGTGTGTATTTTCCAGAAAAGGTAAAAACAGTACACGGTATACAGAAATCAGCAACTAAGAAACTAATGCAAGGAATGCACAACAAGATAGTGTGTCTTAGGGTGGCTGTACTGTAAAATAAGGTATTCTGCCGAGCTGCCGAGACTGCTGCCCCCCCCCCGCACTCACTTCACGTGGTGTTTGCCGACACCACCTTCGCAATAAACTTCCGTTACAACCAAAAACAACCGAAATCTTGAGTATAGTATAATTCAAATGACAAAAACAAACAGCGACAGTCGGCTAATGATGTACCCGTCTGTTCGAAACACGTTAATAAACAACATTACTAAAAGGTGTCTTGTTGCTAAATTTTTTTCTTACTAATTAGTACGAGTGTTTGTGGCTGGTCGAGTATGGAGATTTTCCCGTAGCAATGCAGAGTGCAGACGCGGCCGCTGCTCACGCACGCTGCGTGCACGCAGGCAGACAGGCACGCAGCCGTGCGCCCGGACGCCCGAGGCCGCAGCCGCGGCCGCACGCAGTATCGACTCGGCTCGCGTCCACACGGCGCTCCCGTCCTCTCACCGCGCGCTGCACGCAACGCAGCCGTGTGCTGTGGCCGGCCTACACACCAGGGGCTACAACACACGTTCTCTGCATAATGCCTCGTTTACGCCGGAGCGAATGGAAGCTAACAAGCGTGCGTAGATAATTAGTCAATGATCACTACAGTTCACTAGTACCTGGCGTTTATACTGGAGCACACGTAAGAGAGCATAAGAGAACGAGCATCACGTGGCAACTCCATGAACGCCGCGTTTCCGTTTCTTTTAATAACAATTATACAGTTTTAACTCTAAACAACGATGGTGATAGGTGACGTGTGAGATGCAAAACTGTGATATTTATTCAGCAGGACTGTTTTGTGGGCTTGCTCCTATTGAAGAATCAAGCAAAATGCCGTATTGAATGAAGAATGTAGTAGGTGACTGAATGTTTATTCCAATCTGAAACGTGTTACGAGGGAGCGTTTAATAAATAATATGACACATTTTTCCTCAAAGCAGGTTGATTTTTTTCAGGATTCTAATACACCACATTATGCCCCTCTCTTCTTAGTACAAAACGTTGTTTTTTCCAAGATCATCTCCGCCACCTTACTGGGAGGGTCTGTATGCCCGCATTGTATCACTCTACTGGTCGGCGCCAAAGCCAACGTCTTGCCGCGTCAATAATCTCCCCCTTCATCCGCGTACTGTTTCCCGCGGAGAGTGTCCTTCATTGGGCCTAACTGATGGAAGTCGGAAGGAGCGAGATCCGGGCTGTATGGCTGATGAGGAAGAACAGTGAAATGAAGTTTTGTGAGTGCCTCTCGGGTGAGCTGACTTGTGTGGGAACTTGCTTTGACAGGGAGAACGAAATGTCCGTTTGCATTATTGTACCTACGAGCACGCTGAAGTTGTTCCTTCAATTTCCTAACGGTAGCACAATACACTTCCCAGTTGATCGTTGCACCATGGGGGAGGACATTAAACGGAATAAACCCTTCCGAGTCCCAGAAGAACGTTGCCACGACTTAACCGGTTGAGGGTCCGGCTTTGAACTTTTTTCTTCGGAGGGGAGGTAGCACGGCGCCACTCGTTGGATTGTCGTTTTGTTTCCGCTCCAAAGTGATGAACAGACGTTCCGTAGTCTGTGACGATGTTCGACAAAGAAACTGTCACGACCAGCCTCGTGAAACGCAAGCGACCCCGCATACAGGATCGTTCGTTGCTCTCTATGGTCCTCTGTTATGCGGCGAGGAATCCAGCGCGCAGTCAGACTTGAGAACCCCAACTGGTGGACAAATGTGTCTGCGCTACCAGCAGAGAGGTCCAGTTGTGTAGCAACGTATTTGACTGTAATCCATCGAACACCTGTAATGAGACTGTCTGTACGTTCCACCGCGGCAGGTGTCAAAGCTGTGTGCGGCCGGCCGGATTCGGGCAGATTTACGCGATCTTTTTGTGACGATGACAGACGCCTCACCCAACCACTCATCGTGCTTTTGTCTCCACCAAAAGAACCTGAATGACGGCTCTCTGCCAGGAACGCACCTCCGTTACAGACGCCATTTTGACTTATGTATAGCGCCGCCACGTGTAGGAACTTCATGAAACTACAGGGGTTGAAGCGGAACACTCACGATGTACAACAAATACCATATTTTTCAACAGATATTCTATGAGAAAAAAGTGTATTCCATTACTTACTGAATGCCCCTCGTACTTTAGGGTACTTGCCATTGAATTAAAGCTCGAGACCTTAGTTAAAATTGATCTAAAATGTCTTATGTCTGCCGTCTAACGCTTTTCGCTGGCTTATCAAATGCATAAGCATTCTTAATCGCGTACATTCAAGGAAATGGTTTTTGTGTTCCTTCTCAATAAAAAGAAATACAAAACTCCAATATATTCAGTGGGTTTGTGTATGGTGAAAACATTTCATATATTGACTTCTTTCTCACGCTGCAACTGGACATTTTGGTGCTCCTGTTATTTTCTACCAATCGTGTTTCTTTTAATTCGTTACCTGGTGTGGTCGATCTTCTGGATCTCACAGGCACCTCTGATTTCCATACCGATCCGTTACCAACATTATATTTGATCATCTGACTATCCCATCCCTCACGCACATCATGCTAACAGCAAAAGTAGTTCTGGCGCAAAACAGCTGACGAATGATATCTACTCGTATGCTGTTAGTGCCAAAGCAGAGAGGGCGCCAACTTCCTTCGTTGGTTCGCTTTAAAGATTGAAAGCTAGTGGAATACAAGCTAACACCTGCGAATACAAACCGAAAATGACATAACGCCACTTGCCTACCGCTTACTCCAGAATAACTTCTTTTTCGCTGATACTCGTTTGCTGGTGTTCTCCCCCGTGAACCAGGCACTCTGTGACATCAATGACTTTCGTTGCTTCAATGCAGTTACTGCGAAATCAAGATCACTTTACTCTGAGGCTTAATGTAGAAGCATAAAAATGTATTGAATACCGGTTATCTTATAAGACAATTTACAACCCTTCAGAACTAAGTCAATAGGCGTTTACACGGCCAACAGTAATTGCATACTGCCAGTAAAATAATCAGGTAACATTGCTGGACACGGGGATGGTCTATGTTCGGTGACATTGTAGGTCATTGTTGCTTGGCAATATGAGCGTCAATACATTTCTGGCCGCGAAGTGTTTACTAGAGCGATGATACTGTTGCTAAATGGACGAAAGCAACCCAATGCGAGTGAGTGCGGCTCTCCCCCTTCTGCCTTTCAAAAGTTAGAGGGAAAAAAAGGCACGGGTACACACGTTGAAATGGAGAAAAAACGTTTTTTAGTTTGTGTGTGTGAAATCTTATGGGAGTTAACTGTTGAGGTTATCACACTACTTAACCTAAATTATCCTAAGGACAAGCACACATACCTATGCCCTAGGGAGGACTCGAACCTCCGCCGGGACCAGCCACACAATCCATGACTGCAGCGCCTTATTTTTTAGTTTGGGAGTGATGTATTGCAAACACAGTTCGTAAACAGTGCTCAGTTACAGATAGTACAATATGGAGAAGTTTTACAGAATAACAAAAAATAAATTACCTTACAGCTTACCGAGTAAAAGTAAGCACCATTTTTTTTTTTTTTTACCGGCAACAGGAGCAGACCACGAACGTCACTGGAACAACAGTTTCGGTGAAATCACGCTAAGGCTGCAGCTACTCCAAAATTGGGCAGTGAAATTTGTTACATCTGAACCACTGACGTACAGTCAGTTTCGAAACTTTTTGTTTAGAACATGCTGTTGTTCCTAGACTATGTTCCGTTTACTGAGTTGCACCATTTATCTAAAAAACAGCGACTCCTAAATATTCATGTTCTCAACTGAAATACCAATCACTTCACATAATGACAATAATATAGAATGTCATTTTTTTTTCTTTTTTCAATCTTTCCTTAGTTGCTTTAAATTCGTAGAGTTATGTTCCGTCTATGCATCTAATTGAAGGCAGTTTGTTTATTACCATACACGTTTCGCTTCCTTTATTTGTGAGTATTTTCAGTGGCCTGTAACAATATGTTTCTTTTCAGACATACAATGAACGTATTATGTGGTAGATAACTATTTTTTGTATCTACCACATACTACGTTTGCTGTATGTATATAAAGAAACATGTATTATAGGCCACTGAAGACGCTTCACAAATAAAACAAGCGAAACGCGTATGACAATAAACAAAACGCCTTCAATTAGTTACATAGACGGAACGTACCTATACGAATTTAAATTGTATAGCTTCGTTGGACCTGACCAGCTCCATTTAAGTTTGAATACTGCAGCCTCAGTGTACAGCAGTGCATGCGTATATGTTTATTGAAAGTAGAATGGAAACAGTTTCGGCAGCAATATAGTTACGTTTGTGTACACGAACGTGTATGTATATGGTGACTGGATGCTTGAGTGGATATGCCGTTTCATTATCGCTTACATGGCTCCGCGATTCGACTGCGTTGTGAATACAGCGCCGTGTTACGCCTGAGTCGTCGCTGCTTTGTTTCACTGTTACCTTTTATCTGCGTATGTTTTAATTTGTTCGTTAGTCTCTTTGTAAAGCATATTCTCATATACGGACAACGCTAAATTCGATGAGGAATTTGCTTCTGCTGTCCAGCGGAAAGCTTTCTGTTATACTATTGTCATTTCGGCCCATTCCGGCTGGTTACCGACAGACTGACATACTAGGATCTCAGAGGCAGGGTTAATGTCATGGGTTTTTCTGTATTATAGCTGTTATCAGACACACCTGAAGTAGCGAAGATAAATTAGAGGAGGACAGACTTATTATGTGACGCGACAGTTATTAATAAAACAGCGCAAACTGAGACAATGTGAAAATAAAACTCCGTCCCAACAAACCGTCCAAGTTCTCCTTTCCCTTTCGCTCAGTCTTCGCGGTTACCACGTGGGATGTGTCAGCCGTTGTCAGCGACACACACTGTGTGAAGCCTACTCTTTGCTTTCTAATTTACTTAATCGGCTTTACGAGTGTGGAAAACCTGATGAGGAGGAAAAATACACCCACACACGTCCGTTTTATCTAAGGGAATTCCAGCCGTAATGTTCAGTGTTTGTTTGGAACTTCGTGAGGCGTTCCAAATTCCTGTACATTTTACTGATCTATTCGTTATGATCTCATATCAATAATTATGTATATTACTTACAGTAAAGTAACATGGACGACCATTTGCTGTGCGTAAAGCTCGTATGCGTCCCTGTTTCAAACAGTACAAAGTGTAAAACATAACAGAAGACGTGGTAGTTATCAAACTAGTTAATGAAAAAGGGTCGCTCACTCAATATAAATTCATTGAAACAGATATGAGGCAATCCGGAAGATCAGCGGAAGTATATGTTAACCCTCTCAACACCGCGCGGCGGCAGAGAGTGCCGCAACTGAAGTGTCCCCTCACTTTCTGTTTATAGGAAATCCCACGGTCGCCCTTCCCCCCCGAATGTTGCATGTGTCTGTCTCCTGTTTCCTTGTACAGTCAGTAAGAAACTATCCGTTGAACTGAGAACATCGCACACGCGGCACTCCGTACTGCGCGCGGTCAATCATGTACCTTCTTACTTTGCCGTACCTCCGTTTGCTTTTACCTTTGTTTGTGCTGAGCGTCGCTGCGTATTGCGAGAAGTGCAATGCACATAATTACGTCTTTGCTTCCCTTTGATTTCTAGGAACAGGGACAATATACATGATGACGTTATATCTCAGATACTTCGTAGGCTGTCTGAGGACGAAGATGAAGGCGCAGAGCATCCATGCCATTTCACCGAGGAAAGTGAAGGGGAGGAAGAAAGTGTGAACGTGGATTGACGCAGCACCGGCTAAGAACGGTCCGGGGACGAACACTCCAACCCCTTAGAGTATATTCAAGCAATTATTACTCTTTTTACGACGGAAAAGATGGGAAAATACCTTGGACAAGCAATTGATTATCCCTGTCGAATAAAACGAAATCAAGGAATATTATAAACGTATTGCCTGGTCCGGCCCGCGCGGGCAGAAATATTTCCTCGGAATCTGGGCGTTAATGAGATTCATTTTTACAAACATGATTGAAGAAACACACACCTATATATTTCAGAACGAAGATGTACAATTCAATATACGAGGGAAAGAGATTCTAGATTTACTACTTCTTCGGAAATGAAGGATCCTTGTGGAATTGTATTCTTGATCGCTCTCAACAAAATTAGCCGCGCCAGTACCCGAAGAGCTTGGAAATGTAATGGTACAGGGATGATGGATTGCTGAGCTATGTTTTCTTGTAACAGATGTATGTTCCTACATAGAAGCATCAGGTTTCATGAGAGGGCGATCAGTGGAATACGAGAAAAGTATGATAAATTAGCAGCCATTAGGAAGGTATACAGGGACTTCGAAAGTAACTGTAAAAACAATTATTCCCTATCAGAATTTGTGACCACTGATGAAACCTCCGCTTCCCCTTCGGGGTCGGTTTAGTTTCATCCAATAACTGCCTGCCATGCCAGCTAAGTACGGACTGAAATTTGTAGGCCATATGCAATACTAGAGCATTTTATGTGCACAGCTTTGAGATATACAAAGTGAAGGCCCATATTTTATATCGAACAAACCATTCGACACAGTTAGTGACTGGTTCGGCCCATCTCAGGTTCTCACAGAAATGTGGCCACTGACAATTACTACAATAGCTGTCCATTGGTGCAGTTCCTTCTGGAGAACGGTGTAAAAATTCTTCGTAAAATGAAAAAGAATAAAAAAGAAATCCCCTCAGACTTACTGGATCCGAAATCCCGAGAAAAGGAGCTCTACGCTATTTGTATTCCAGGACGATTGCACCCTGGTATCTTATATGCAACAGAAGGAAAAATGTGTCGTCCTGTTATCTACAAAGCATGATTGTGAGGAAACAGACACAGATACGGGAAAATCTACCCCAATAACGGACTACAGCCATACCAAGAAGGGCGTGGATATAGTTGATCAAAAGTGTGCGCCTTATTTGACTTCGATAAAAACGAAAGGTGGCCGCTGTCAGTATTCTTCAAATTTTTGGAAATGGCAGGAACAAATGCACACATATTGTTGAGGTGAAATAATATAGACCAAACATTCAGTAGACAGGACTTTCCAGAAAACATGGCCTCCGGGCTTCCTGAAGAAAACTACTAAGACCGTACAAAACGTAAGAATTTGCCAAAAGGATACCTATTTCCTATCAGACTACCGAGAACCAACTAATACAGAATCGACCAGACAATCGGATGAAAAAAGAGTAGGTTCGTGCTAGAAGTGTGGAACAAACAATAATAAAACTACTGTTCGCCGTTCGACATGCAGACATTTTGTATGTAAGAAAAACTCAACACGCCAAGTAGTTTGCGACTGCAGTCGTCGAAGAGAAGATGAGGAAATGGAAGTGCAGCGCGACTGATATTTAGTGTTTT
This sequence comes from Schistocerca gregaria, assembly GCF_023897955.1. NCBI lineage: Eukaryota > Metazoa > Arthropoda > Insecta > Orthoptera > Acrididae > Schistocerca > Schistocerca gregaria. The sequence goes on along the minus strand of NC_064922.1, from coordinate 563,893,180 downwards.
CATATTTATATAACTTTAATGTGTAATATCAGTAGTTTCAGTTAGTATGAGATATATATGTATATGATTAGTTTCCAATTATGTATAATATTGAATAAGCATAGTATAAAGTATTGCTTTTATAATAGTTACGAATTAATTTATGTTTATCCCCTACATTTGAGGGATATAGTGGCGTGCACAAGGAATATCCGATCCCTTAAAGGTCTGATTTTTTATAAAATTTGATGTACTGTTTTCGACAAGAAAAACAATCAGATTGGACAACAACTACTAAATGAAAAAACAGAATCCACCTAATTTTTTATAAGTTTTCCAAACATCTTAATGTTATATCACTAAACGGTAACAATTTTCACGAGACAAACAGATCAGGTACAAGATGCAATACTGTGAACCAGCCGAAGTCAGCAGATCCAAATTACCAATTTTCATTACAGTCTCGTGTTTTAAACCACAAACATTCACTTTTCCGCTGGCAGACGACACATCTGAAACCTCCCGCCGCCGCTCTGTCCAGCGCCTCCGGTGGGTGGCGCCTCGGATGCCATCAGAGAACGACGTCTTCGTATTTGTCCCTGCATTCACCTGCTCCATCGCCAAGTCTGTTTATGGCGCATATCGAGCTCCGCCGCCCAGGTTTATCGGAAGACTTGAGTGAGGCTACATCGATATAACAGGACACCAGTAATCTCAACAGCTAGCCAGTGATTTATCTTATAGCCTCTAGTAAGTGAACCACTTTATATAAAGAACAATTCAGAAATTGATGTTTCTCAGTATCAATGAAGGACTCGTAGCAATCCAAGTTATGCATACTGTGTGTTTCAACTTTTACGTATTGTAATCTGAACATGTTAATACTTTATTCATTTCGCTGATGTCTGTTATGTTAAGCATTCTCGTAAACTAAGGACACGACAACATTAAAATATCTCGACATCTTTGAACAAACTCTTGCCTTACGTCCAGAATCTTTATCACAACTTACATCTTTGGACTGTAAGACTGGAAAATACTGCAACACTAAAAAGTGTTGTAATGACAAACACGTGGAGTTCGCTGTAGCGGCATACAGCAAATATATTTCACCTTCCGTATACATGTACAGAAGTTTATGAACCCTTTCATTTTTGTAAATTACGCTAACGTTCATACATCAGTATGACGGCATACAACCTTCCTGTCACAGCGCTGCGTGCCAACTGTCGATGTTACAAACAAATTCAGAGATGTAAAAGTATGATAATGTACCTCATGATCATGACATCGATGATAATGGTGGTGGTGGCATGATCAATGAAACATGTAGTAGTGTTAAACGTAGGTGTCTGAAGCAGTGTACCAATAATTTTTTGAGTGCCATCTAATCAGTCGCAGCTATGTACAAGCAGTCCATACTACACATGGACGTCTTGTAGTGTTCAACTTCATTTCGAGCACACTTGGTACTGGAGGACTTCGTTATTAATGGTTGACTTTGTATCGAGATTGAATGGAGAAACAGCTCGGTGCTATGCACTAAGAGCTAATTCCCGTGGTGATTCTTTAAATAAATTTCCAGTTTTAATACGAACGCTACTTCTTGGTTACACTGATTTACAGTTAGTTGTCCAGCATCAGTGTTAAGGTGTACAGGGGATTCGGTATTCCAGTTTAAGTACTGAAGTGAATGTGACGATTCGATGTGTACTGGGATTTGGGTACTACATTTTAATAATTGAAATGAATGTGATGATGCGGACCAACCCCGTAGAAACGAAGAACCAAGAATAGTAATTATGGTCGCATTTTCAGTTCATTCGGCGACTGAAGTGCAAGTCTGAATTATACAGCCACGCAATGTCTACAGAGATACAGGAGAATATCTATACAGGGTGTTCATAAATGAATGGCGCAGTTTTAAAAATTAATAATAAATCGATTTATTACTTTATGTCGGCAAACCTGACAGAATAAACAGCGACAACGGTCCAAGCTTTTTTCTGCATCAATCAGAATCCTTCAATATGTGCTCCCTTGGTCAAACGACACGCGTCTACAAGGCAATCAAATTCTTCCCAAATTCGGTGTAAACGCCCTCCGTGATGGTGTGCAGTGCATGCTTTATCCAAGCACACACTTCGAGGTACACGGGCATTGGCGATACATAGACTCTGTCTTTCACAAACTCCCACACAAAGGAATGGCAGGCTGTTAAAACCGGCGAACGGGCTGGCCACAGGAGAAAGTTGTTTCCTGCTGTAGCAACACATCCATTCCAAGGTTGGTGAAGAACAAGACTGCGAAGCTCTCTCATATTGCTGTTAAAATGGGACGGAGCACCATCCACTTGCAAAATGTGATCATAGCTGGTAATCAGCTGGAGCAACTACCAGGTTTCCAATATGTATAGAAATGAGATGGCTGCCTCCCCCCTCCCCACTGCTTGTTGTCCGAGGAATAACGGGACGTGCACTTTCTCGAGCATGTTTATGTTCTGTCAGCGTATGTGGTTTCTTGCTTCTCCAGGCATGGATATTGTGTGTTCACCTTGCTACTTACGTGGAAAGCGGCTCCATCACTGAAAATGAGTCTATGAAACCAGCGTGCACTAATCCCAATTTGCACGGTTTAAAACATATCCCTTCCACACTGCAATCTTTAGCATGAACAATTCCCTGATTGTTTTAGTAAGTGACTTCCGACAACTTGGTTGAAACGCCTCGCGCACTCTTTCGACATTTGCATCAGGCATACGGCGTCAACCAAGACACTTCCTGTTACAGAGACAACCAATTTCCGTGAACTGTCTGTACCGTACGCTTACGTTATGTGATGTGATGGGTGTTTCCTAAATCGTGCGAGGAACTCAAGCTGCATTTTAACCACAGATTTGGACACCTCAAAATGGAACACACAGGAAGCGTTCTCCTGTTCCGATGCCATCTTCGGAACAGACGCTATGCATGTGCAGTAAGCATTGCAAACAAACATTGGATACTGCATCAAAAACTTGGACAGTTACCGCGAAACGATTTTTTTAAAACCGCACCTCCGATTTATAAATATTCTGTGCTACTCTGGGAGGAGGTAGATGATGAGGACTGTAGCAACAGTGGAAGCATATTCAGTTGTTACGGAGAGGTTTGAACATGGATTAGACTGATGTGGAGAGCAAACCAGTACTCTCAATGAAGACTAGGAGGAGCGTTCGATAAGTAAAGCATGACACTTTTTTCCTGAAAGCAGGTTGGTTTTATTCAGGTTTCCAATACACCATATTATTTTCCACTCTATTTTCCTCAAAACCCTGTTTTTAAATGTAATCTCCGATTAGTGCGACGGCCTTACGCCCCCTTACTGGTAGATCCTGTATTCCCGCATGGTACTACTTTGTTGGTCGACAACGGAGCCAACGTCTTGCTGCATCAATAACCCTCTCCCCCCCCCCCCTCCCCCATCATCTACGTACTGCCTCATTGGGTCAAACAGTTGGAAGTCGGAAGATGGGAGTCCGGGCTACAGGGTGAATGAGGAAGTACAGTCCCATGAGCTCCTCTCGCATGTGCAGACGTATGTGAGGCCTTGCCTTGTCACAGAAGAGGAGAAGCTCGTTTGCCTTTTTGTAGGACGGACACGCTGAAGTCGTTTCTGCTGCACCATGAGAAAGGACATCAAACGGAATAACCCTTCAGAGTCCCAGAAGATCGTCGCCATTACTTTACCTGCTGCAGGTGCGGCTTCGAACCTTTTCTTCGGAGAAGAGGTAGTGTGGCGCCACTCCCTGGACTGCCGTCTCGTTTTCGATTCAGAATGTTTCATCGCCTTCGTTGACGTTCAACAAAAAAAGTCACGGCCAGCGACCACACACATTTGAGTACCCGAGTTGACGTGTAAGCAGTACCAACTGAGATGTTCAGTTGTTTAGCGAGGTATTTGATTTTGATCTGTCGATCACCTCGAATGAGTGTGTCCGTACGTTCCAATATTGCAGGAACAGTAGCTGCGTGCTGGAGGTCGGACAGGTTTCCACCTTGCTGCGATGACGACAGACGCCTCGCCCAGCGAATCACCCTGCTTCTGTTAACTGGTACGTCTCTGTAGACATCCTGCAAGCGCCTATGAATATCTGCGGCGCTGTGGATTTCCGCCAAAAGAAACTAAAAAAAGTCAGTTCTCTGCTTGGAACGCGCCGTTTTGAAGGCTGCATCCACCAGTAGGAAATTCATGACACCGTAGGGGCCGAAGTAGGATATTCAACGATGTTCCACAACAAATTCCGCACTTTTTTAATCGATATTGGCCGAGAAGAAAATGTGGTGCAACGGACGCTCCGGCTATATTGTTACTGCCCAAGTAAATAGACAGAAGCAAAGGTTGAAGAGTCGCAAAAGTGAAACGCTAGAGGATTCGACGTAGCACGCATTACTGAACAGCTGGCTGAGTGCGCCGCAGCCAGTTCCAGAGGCCGGTGTGCGCCTGCTGCCCCCGCGCATTGAACGTCGCTGCTGGCAACATTCCGTTCCGCGGCCCCCTCTCCAGAGAACAAAAGGAACGCTCAGCGCAGCAGCCGCAGTAGGCGGGCTCGCATGCCGCGCTACCATCAGGCTTACGCTCCGCACAGGTTATCTCGGCTACCGCGCGCCCGAGCCTCTCGGCAATTACAGGCCGGATGTGGACAATCTTGTCCGACCGATCAGCACCAGGCCGGCCCAAACTCTGGCCGAGGCCCGCGCGTGGCTCTGTTCCACACAGGCACACAGTGTCCGATACACCTCGGTCTTGAACCAGGAGGCTCAACCGATGGCACTGACCAGATCAGGCAGCATGCCCGTCGGCGTTGTTTCATACGAAAGGGGTTCGATAAGTAACGCAACACATTTTCTTCTCGGCCAATATCGATTAAAAAAGTGCGGAATTTGTTGTGGAACATCGTTGAATATCCTACTTCGGCCTCTACGGTGTCATGAATTTCCTACTGGTGGATGCAGCCTTCAAAACGGCGCGTTCCAAGCAGAGAACTGACTTTTTTTAGTTTCTTTTGGCGGAAATCCACAGCGCCGCAGATATTCATAGGCGCTTGCAGGATGTCTACAGAGACGTACCAGTTAACAGAAGCAGGGTGATTCGCTGGGCGAGGCGTCTGTCATCATCGCAGCAAGGTGGAAACCTGTCCGACCTCCAGCACGCAGCTACTGTTCCTGCAATATTGGAACGTACGGACACACTCATTCGAGGTGATCGACAGATCAAAATCAAATACCTCGCTAAACAACTGAACATCTCAGTTGGTACTGCTTACACGTCAACTCGGGTACTCAAATGTGTGTGGTCGCTGGCCGTGACTTTTTTTGTTGAACGTCAACGAAGGCGATGAAACATTCTGAATCGAAAACGAGACGGCAGTCCAGGGAGTGGCGCCACACTACCTCTTCTCCGAAGAAAAGGTTCGAAGCCGCACCTGCAGCAGGTAAAGTAATGGCGACGATCTTCTGGGACTCTGAAGGGTTATTCCGTTTGATGTCCTTTCTCATGGTGCAGCAGAAACGACTTCAGCGTGTCCGTCCTACAAAAAGGCAAACGAGCTTCTCCTCTTCTGTGACAAGGCAAGGCCTCACATACGTCTGCACATGCGAGAGGAGCTCATGGGACTGTACTTCCTCATTCACCCTGTAGCCCGGACTCCCATCTTCCGACTTCCAACTGTTTGACCCAATGAGGCAGTACGTAGATGATGGGGGAGGGGGGGGGGGAGAGGGTTATTGATGCAGCAAGACGTTGGCTCCGTTGTCGACCAGCAGAGTAGTACCATGCGGGAATACAGGATCTACCAGTAAGGGGGCGTAAGGCCGTCGCACTAATCGGAGATTACATTTAAAAACAGGGTTTTGAGGAAAATAGAGTGGGAAATAATATGGTGTATTGGAAACCTGAATAAAACCAACCTGCTTTCAGGAAAAAAGTGTCATGCTTTACTTATCGAACGCTCCTCCTAGTCTTCATTGAGAGTACTGGTTTGCTCTCCACATCAGTCTAATCCATGTTCAAACCTCTCCATAACAACTGAATCTACTTACTCATTCAAGCTTTTTTTCCCTCTACCATCTTTACACCGCCACCCTCCCCCAATTATTTCCAAAACCATACCCATTATTCCTAGGTACCTTACGATTCGTCCAATCAACCGATCCCCTCTTTTCATCTACTCTCACAAATTTCTTTTCTTCTCAGTTCGATTAACTGCCTCCTCTTTACGAATCTAATCAATCCATGTAATTTTTAACATTCTTCTGAAGCAGCGCCTTTCAAAAGCTCCTATTCTCTTGTAGTATGAACTATGTGTCTTCCACATTTCACTTCCGTACAAGGCTATACTCCAGATAAACACCGTCAGAAGACACTTCCAAACACACAAATTTGTATTCCACCCTTTCGACTTCGCTCACCGTCAGTTATTTTGCTCACCAAACAGCAAAACCCTTCTACCCTTTTCCGTATTTGCTAACCTACTTCCCCTAACCATAATGTCATTTAATTCGGCTAGATTCCATTAACCTTTTCAGCTTTGTTCATGCTCATTTTCTAACCACTTTCAAGGCATTATTCATTCTTTTCAACCACTCTTCTGCGTTCTTTGCCTGCTGTGATTGAATTGCCGTATTATCACCAAACGAATAAATTTTATTTCTTCAGGATGAAGCCTTGTTCTTTTTCCAAATTTTTTGTTAGTTTTCTTCACAGCCTCCTCAATAAGAACGCGGATGGGGTAAAACTCTGTCTTGCCCTCTTTTCAACAAGTGTTTCCCTTTTATGTCCTTAAGACTCCTGTATCTGTAGTTTGGTTTCTGTACAAGTTGTGAATAACCTTTCGCTGCCTATGTTTTATCTTTACAAACTTCAAAATTTAAAAAAAAATGAGTAATTCAGTGAACTTTCTCAAAAGCTTTCACTAAATCTACACACGCTGTAAACGTCGGTTTGCCTTCATTCTACCTGTCTCAGAAGTAGGCTCAGTTTTACTTCGCGTATTCCAACATTTCTCCACGATTGAGACATCGCTCGTTTCAGTATTTTGCAAACATAAATTATTAAAAAGATGGTTCGGTAATATTCACCACCCTTAGCACATGCTGTTTTTGGAACTGGAATTACTACGACAACGACGGCACTCTTTTCCCCATCCCCCCGACACGGTTTATCACGTCCACTGCTAGCGCTGCTACATGCTGCCTGTGAATAACGTTCACGTCAAATATAGGCGGCGGTCACATTAATGTGACTGGACCGCGTATAATCCATACGGAGGCGTAGTAGATGTGTTCGAGGGAGCTTAAATGATCTTTTGACGAAAGACAGCGTTCTTGCGCAACATTTAGAGAACAGTTATTCGACGAAAGCTGCGCTACTATTCCGATGTCACCACTGTGTACTTCGGATGTCTTAAGAAAAAGATAAGGAAAAGTAGGAGAGAGACAGACATGCCCGCAGTCCTCGTCCCTCACCACCTCCATCCGCGATTGGAGGGAGACAAAAATTCGCTAAAACTCTCACGAAGTTGGTATAGCGGCTTGAGGAATTTGGCAGTGCATTTTTCTGCAATCAGCTGAGGCAGAAATCGGCTGACACCGCCCATTCACACTGGTGGCAGTCTGACTCACAAAACAGCAGACGTTCTATCGCCCTCTATGCCCTGCGGAGGTGAAATGACGCTCGCCTGTAAAACTTTTGTGGATGCCCTGCTGTACGGCGGTTTACTTGCGTGAAGACACTGTCTCATGGATGTTGAAGATCCATCTTAGACAGTGCTGACGTAGAAGAAGCGAATTATTCTGTAACCTCCAATTCGTTATGACCCATGCGTCTTCAACCCCGTTATCACCCCACGTTCGAGGTCGGGTAACACAGGACGTGCTACCATATTCGCTACCATAACTATCTGTAACAGGGCTCATATAGCGTGTCCACAGTCGCACCACACGCCCCATCCAGCAGTAACATTCGGAAATCATCCAGCAGTAACATTCGGAAATCACACAAGGCATGTCTTCAAATGGTACATGCATTCTCGTCACATTCAACCATACATTTTGAGGAGCGGAAAAGCACATGCGCCAACTTGCTCATCAAGATATTTACAGTCTGTAATTGGAAAATGTGTCAACGTCCATGAATAGAAAAAGGGGAGTAAAGATCATCACGAATCCTAAAAACAACCCAGTGAAAACGTCAAACGCGGTTCTTTTGCAGACTATCTTTATAAATCATGAATTTAATATCCACTACGCTCCTACTTCGATGTTTTCACTTGTTCCTTTCTAGCTTTCGGGATGGCTTTAGCCACTTTTTCTATTCGTGGCTGTTTGGACATTTGCGAGTTACAAATTTTAAATACCCTGTTGAGAATGTTGGGGTATGTGCTTTTTCTGGCTATTAAACAGATTGCTTCTATGGAGTGACAGTAAGCAGACAAACCTAGTCGCTTTTATATTCCATTACCTGCCATTGCGAAAATTCTAATACGTTGTTTTATACATCCTTATACAAATAAACCGCTGATGATGCAAATATACTTCGCTAAACCGGCCGTATCTTTCAATAACTGTCGCAGCGTTCCTACTTCTTCAACATGGAATATTTCGACTGTGGATGCCCTAAACAAAATGTGTTATGGAAACTGCCTCACTCCAATTTTATGAAATATCAAACCAGTTCAATTGTCAGGGGATAATCTTAACTTAGTGCCAACATTTACACTCTGCAAACCACAGTGAAGTGCATGGCAAAGGGTACTAGCCATTGTTCTAGTTATTAGGACTTCTTCCCATTCCATTCTCGCAAGTAGCACGGGACGAATGATTGCTGTATGCTACGTTTAATCTTGTGTTCTCCATCCCTGCAAGGGTGATACATAGGGGGGACGTAGTGTACGCCCAGATTCTTGTTGGTTCTTTAAAGCTTTAGAACTACGCATACGGGGGATAGTTCGCATATGTCTTTAACCGTATGACAGTTTCGTTTTTCTGCAATTTTGTGAATCTCCCGTGGGTCAAACAAACTTATCACCATTCGTGCTGCCATCTCCAAAAACGTTCAGAACCCCCAGCTAGCCCTATCTGATACGGATTCCACAGATTTCAGACATATTCTATGGTGGATCACATGGGCTTTTTTGTAATCAATTCCGTTTCTACACTCTTTGCATTTTCCCAGTATTCTGCATAAGCTACGACTGAGCCTGTGTGTCAATCCTGCGTGTGATACCTACAATGCAGCTGGCCGTGGCTATTTTAATAGGTATGACAGTAACCTGTGAAACTAGCGTTGCGGCCTGCTGTGAGTGCCTTGTCGGCCGGCGTGCAGATAGAGACGTCAGAAACGAGTTCCAGACCGGCCGCACTGGTAGCAGCTGGGCGAGTCACGTCCACAGCTGCAGGCACTGGAGCCTGCACAGCAGCGCTCCCACCTAGCAGGTAATCCGATCCTCCTTGCAGCTTAGGCACACAGGCCTCGTTGACCCAGCGCAAGACTTCTGACCTGAGGTAGCGCTAACTCTCACCACATACATCGCCCCTTCCTCTCGCAGAAATATGGACGCACACGTGCTCGGATTCTGCCAGAATATCACGACGAACTTATCAACGGACAATCTACGTAGTAACTATAACCACATAAATTCCACGCACAAGCACAAAAACACGAAGGATAACGTCGTAGAAATTTGCCCTTTTCCGGGAGATAATTGCACATTGTTACCTGTTATATTGTTTTGAGAGATGTGAAACGCGAGTATGTATGTGGAATATAGCGCTCATGTGGTGAATACAGTTCCCCATCAGAAGAAAACACAAAGTATTGGTACGTGTTGGACGAACTGACTCGCGAGTAGCTCACATTCAAACATCCGCTGACGTTGACCAAACGCACCCAAGAAAATCCATTCGACTACGGCAATAACAGCACGGAAAATTGGATAACAATTCGGACAAAAACAGAATAAAAGGTTTCGAAATACGGTGCTACAGAGAAGTGCTGTAGATTAGATGGCTTGCTGAGATTAACGAGGAAGTAATTGAGCAGATTGGGAGGGAAAGGAGAGGAGGACACAACCTGAGGAAAAAAAAGGACCCGTTGGCACGGTACATCAAGAACGGACTAGCGTGGACAGCTGCGTTGAAGCAGTTTTCAAACTGTAGACTATAGCACCGCCATCGAAATTTAGAAGAGAGGATTTCAAAAGTCAAGTTACACGTGCCGTCCCATGCTATGAACGTTGTACATTCTCAGAGGAGAGTACATCACCCGGGTTTCCTACAGACGCAGTTCTCCTATGGTACAGCACACACGTGGGAAAAAAGTGGGGTAGTGAAACGGTGCGGTAACTGCAAACGGAGTCCATAGCTAACGCGCGTGGCACTTTACGATTCTTGAGCGCAAAACGTCTAAATTGCACACAGATTCACCGTGAAATTCTGGCTGCACATGGACCTAATACTACGTCGCGCCCAGACGTCAACAAACTAACCAAGGGCGCACAGATGTGGGTGAAGGTGATCGGGAAGGATGGCCATCGACATCAATTACAGACGATAATTGTAGGCATTCGAGGAAGCCCTTCGCAGCAACCGTAGATTTTCCAACGATGAGGTCGTGCGCACAACGGCTCTGGTGTATCTCCACGACCAACGAGCGGATGAATATCGTAGATGAACTGGTAGACCGTTGTTTACAGTGACTACGTAGAAAAACAGTGTCATGTATATGCATTACTTTCAGATACAGCGCAGTATTCAATAAGAGCTGACCGGCCTATCATATAATGTGTAACGAATGTTTTACGAATGAAGCAATTTATTAGAGTGACACTGCAGTTAAGTTCCCACAGTTTGCTGTCGATCTGCTATGATGAAATTCACCATTTCTTTAAGAACTTTCGGGTATGAGTTACTAATCAACCAGGACAAAAAAATTCTAAATCGAAGTAAAGAGGTTGATTTAGGAAGATTCTTACAGCAAATGTAACCAAGTGGTACGCGTAGTTGTTCCTGGTAGTTAAGTAAGCCTTGGCGTGATGCTTCGTTCACCATCCCTACTTTCTTTCCGTGTAATAGTATTTATTTTACTTTTACTTAGTGTCTCGAAAAGCCGCCCACAACGCATCAGAAAAGTTTTACTGAATGGTGCTTGAAGGTATGTGCTGTATGTAGCCACGGCTCTTTAGCTACGAGGAAAAGCAGGCGCGGTTTGACATGCTATAGGCTGATTGACCGTGAGCACAAACGTAACTGCCACGTGTTAGGCGAGGGAATGCGGCCGCTGTAGGCACAAGAGCGAAAATTTTGTACAGGAATTAATGAATATTTAAGGATAAGCTTCCTTATCAATTAAAAGTACCACTATTATCATTTTTATTATCATAGTCACTAGACTAACACGTTTCACAAAATTTACTGTTATAGTTCCGACAAGGATCCCACGTGCGGAAACGCACTTTTTGGGTATCAAACTGATCACTTTCAGATATCTCGTTTCACAGTATGCAGACAAACTGAGAACAGGACGCCGTCCATAGTGCCTACCACTTCCTAATGCAATTAAGACACCCTTTACCAGTTTCGTCCGACTACAGCAACGGCTGTGAGAAATTGGTACGTTCGCAGTTTGGATAGTTGACTGAGGTGCTGCAAGAACGTGCCACCCTCTCGACTTCCAAGATGACGTCCATCGTCATGTAGAAGTGAACCCTAGAATAGTACTCGAAATATTTCTCACGCCATGGGGCCCTATAGGGAACGCAGGTCAATGATCACCTAGCTCCCGCTGTGTGCGTACCGTCGTGTGGGAGATATGAAAGCGATCGCATCCTCAAACTTACTTTTCATCCACACGGCACATTTCTGGATACAAGTTCCTAACCCAAACTTTGTGTAATAAGTCTTCTCTACGGCTCCTAGAATTGTGAAACACTCCGCATTAATTTGCATTCCATCCTACTGCAGACTGCACTTTTATAATTATATGACTAAATTTTCATTAAAACGTTACTTACTACATGTTGCCCGCTAACTGTGTCTTACCCAGGCCTCTCACCTCTCAGGAAGCACCACTCTTGGATCCACAGAGCTCAATATGGCTTCAACGTGCAGAGTACTGCTGATACTAAATGTAAAATGTAAGTCGACAAATAAAAATAAGGAAAGCTGGCCAGATGCGCGTAGGCCTTGCACACTGACGGTTTCGTACAAACTTAATTACGTACATGAACAATTCATCCATTCCGGAAGTTCGAGATACTGCTGATTTTTGTATGTTATCGACACGGATACTGGCAAACTATCGGTCCCATGGATTCCAAGACTTAAGAGAATTAACTTTTTATACCTAGGATTCACAGTCATGTAGAACTTCATAAAAGACATATTTACGCCAGTAACTGTAGCACTGAACCCTCAAACTGAAAAATTAAGCAAATTAAAAGAAATGAAAGAACTAGTGACACTGCCATTAAAAAACGGCCACAACCACCCTCCCCGTGTTTCAGCGCGAAAAGAAAGTGAGATGTGTTTTCTACTTATTTTTCTTTCCGGTCTTGTACACTATTCTGGAAGGTGTGTTCCTCGCCGACACGCGTAAAGCGGAATTCTGGAGACAGGCAGCCATGCGCTGATGGGCTAACGTCGTTTCCTACTAAGTATGTGGTTGGAGTGGTCTACAGAGCTCCAGGACACGTTGAGGGACCGTACATATCTAGGCCGTTTATGGTCTCTGATGCTCCGTAAGAGACCCTGAAGTCGGAAACGCCAAGTACCCAGAAGTCGACACACTGTGCCCCTCGTGTAGGTATTCCTACACAGCAATAGTCAGCTCCGTTTCTGTTTCGTCTTCTGCTACATCCACCAAAATTCATGTTCATGTTGTTACGACAGGCCTCTGCGAGCCAGCTGCCTGGGTTTCTGCTGTGGCTGGTCCTCCGGAAAGATTCATAATTCTCCCCAGTTATAGCCTCATCTGTCATTCCGTAAATGTGTCTGTTCTCAGTATTATAGTTCTTGAGATGTTTAGTCCGAAGACTGATTTGATGCTGTTCTAACCGCTAGCTCGTCCTGCCAAATGCTCTTCATTTCTGCATAGCTACTGAAACCCAAACCCATTTGAATGTGCTAGTTTTACTTAAGCGTTGGTCTTCCTCTACAATTTTTATACCCTCCCCCTACATTTTCTTTAACTAATAGAATGACGAATCCTTGATACCTCAGAATGTGCCCTGTCAACCGTTCCCTCCTTCCAGTCACGTTGTGCCATAAATTTGCTCCCCCCCCCCCCCAATTCGATTTAGTATTTCCTCGGTGTTGATTCCATCTACTCGCCTAATCTTCATTATTCTTGTTTAGCACCATATTTCAACATCTTTTATTCTCTCCTTGTCTAGATTGCTTACTGCCACCTTTCACTTACTTTACACCCCATACTGATAACTTCTGAAAAACCTGCCCAATACTTATATTTGTAATGGATATTCATAGATTTTACTTTTTAGGAAGGCTTCTTTTTGTATTGCCGGTCTGCATTTACGTCCTCTTTACTACAGCCATCTTCAGTTATTCTGCTGCCAAAATAGCTGAACTTAACACGTACTTCTCTTGTTTCGTCTCCTAATTCCCTCAGAAACGCGTGATTTAATTCGATAATATTATCCAGATTTTACTTTTGTTGATTTTCATCTCATTACCTACTTAGAAGATACTTTCCATTCCGATCAACTGCTCTTCGAAGTAATTCACCGTCTCTAACAGAACCACAGTCTCACTGTCAAGTTTTCAACTTTTTATTTAATCTCCACGAAATATAATTCCTATTCCAGTTTCGTTTGTTTCCATTACTGTTTGCACAGTGTACAGACTGAATAATATTGGGAATAGACAACATCGCTGGCTCACTCCTTTCTGAACTACTACTTCCCTTCCACGTCCTTCTACTCTTTTAACTACTGTGTGGTTTAAGCTCAAGTTAAAGATAACGAGTCACTCCCTGTATCTTATCTATGCTAACTTTAGAATTTCAGACAGTGTGTTCCAGTTAAAAATTGTAAAATGAATTTCTCAAGTCAACAAACGCAGGTTTATCTTTCTTCAGCTCATCTTTTATGATATATTACACGGTCAATATTGCCTGGAGTGTCACTATATTTCTCCAGACCCAAACTTATCCTCCCCTAGATTGCATTATACCAGCTTTTTCCAGTCAGTAAATTATTCGTGTAACTTTTTGCAGCGATGACTTGTTAAACTGATGGTTCTGTAATAGTGACAGCCGTCAGCAACTGTGCCTTCTTTGGTGTAGGAATTCTTAGGGGCATTCAAATGAAAACCGAACACTCTCGGCAGCGAGACAACGGAATGGTCCCATTCAAGATTACTCACCACAAGCGTTAACACATGTATCACCTTGGCGACATGATCAATTCCTGTTTAACAGACGGATCCCCAGCCGCACCCACCCTCGCACTTTCCCGTTCGCCTGATACCGACGTCAACGCATGTTTTTCTTCAGGTCGCCAACGATATGGAAATCACACGGTGAGCGATTCGGGCAGTACAGCGGACGATGCAGTTTTTCCCAACCAAATCGCTACAGCGTAATCTCCATCCTACTGGCAGTGTGCCTGTGACTGCAGAGGCCCCCTCCTCGTAGAGTTCCTTAAGCGTGAAACCACAATCGAAGAGCAGAGCTATGAAGTTATTTTGCACAAATTGCGATGCGCCATAAAGACAAAACGCCAATGAATACTGACGGACGGAATCATACTGTTACACGACAACGCTCGTCCCCACACAGTCAATCGGACGAAGGCTACCCTTCATCGATTTGGTTGTGAAACACCGCAGCTTCCTCCGTATAGCCCGGATCATTCACCGTGTGATTTCCACATTGTTTGCGACCCGAAGCAAGACATGCATGGACGTTGGTTTCAGTCGGACGAAGAAGTGCAAGAGTGCGGCTCTGGATCCGTCAGCGGCCGACCGCGGGGGACATAGATGTCTTAACATATGTGGTGAATACATTTGAATGGGACCATCTCATGGTCCCGCTACGATGAGTGTTCGGTTCTCATTTGACTGCCTCTCACATTACACTCTTCTTGATGTGTCAGTGTATTTCGCCTATTTCACGTATCTTACACATTACGTAGAATAGTTTTGTCTCACACAAAGACGTCAATAATTCTGAAAAAAATGTCGTCTATTCAAAGGGCTGTTTTTCGGCATATGTCTCTCAGCGCTATGTCAATTTTTTCTCGCCGTATCATATCTGTGGCACTGTGGAAGAAAATCCTGTCACCACCAGTCATTAAGAACAGCTCATCGCATTCCCATACCGCAGTACCTGGATATCCTTAAAACAACACTAATTACCCTCATTCAGATTATTTGCATCCAACCATTTGGTGTATCGTGTTGTGATCCTGTAATACATGAGACGGAACTCCATGCTGGCGCATCAATTTTCCTGGCCAGCAGTTCATGTAACATAACAATTCACTCGCGTGTATCTGCGATACAGCCACGTGTACCTGCAGAAAGATGGACTGCCCCGTAGCCGCCTTGCAGCCCGCCCTCAACCCTCACCTGCGGTCGTTGCCGCTACCGACGCCCAGACCGGAGCTGAGTCGCGCCATCTGTAAACCCCGACACTCATCCCCAGACCCCAGTCCACCCCCGTTTTCGGCTCCGGTGAGGGTGGCAAACAGGCTGGAAAATGGGCCGCCAACAACAAAAACGGCGACCCCACTCCGCTGCTAATTTGAGGCAATTCCACAAGCGCTCTGTGGTGGAATCCGCCCCTGCACGTGCGTAACTCCAGAGGCGAGGGTGCGAGCTCAACCCCTTTCAAGCCGCAGCCTCTAAGTGGGGCTATGTGCATTTAGCGCGGGTTCATTTGTGGCCACTTACCTTGAACAGGTTATCGACACCATGCACTCCTGCTGTCAAAGTTACACCCATTCTGTCATCACATACGTATCGTTGAGAAATAAATTCTGCACCTTTCTACTGTTCTGTAGGTCTCCACTTAGTGTCTCTGCAAACTATTTACATAAATGCTACAAAATGATAAAAAAATAAAATGATGGTGTGGCATTGTTGGCCGGGGTCCGCAGCTCGTGGTCGTGCGGTAGCGTTCTCGCTTCCCACGCCCGGGTTCGATTCCCGGCGGGGTCAGGCATTTTCTCTGCCTCGTGATGACTGGGTGTTGTAGGCTGTCCTTAGGTTATTTAGGTTTAAGTAGTTGTAAGTTCTAGAAGACTGATGACCTTAGATGTTAAGTCCCATAGTGATCAGAGCCATTTGAACCATTTTTTTTCTTGGCCGTGAGGCCACGTCCGAGGAAGCTCGCCACCTGGGAGCAAGTCTTATTTCAGGTGACGCCACATTGGGCGATTAGCGCGTCGATGATGAGATAATGAGGAGGACAACTCAACACCCACTGCACAGGCGGAGAATCGAACCTGGGCCCGCTGCAGGGTAGGCAAGCGCGTTACCACTCAGCTAAGTAGGCAGACTGCTTGATGATTAATGACACGTTCTACAGTTTCTTAGGGGAACCATATAAAGACGTAAATGAACCTCAGATGGGTACAACGACATAGATGAACTGCACATGTCGAGAATGTCATCGACTTTATTCTGTATACTCATGAACAAATACAGTTTCAGGTATACTAGTTTTTAATTTTTTGTCTGGGTTGTGTTTTCCCAGAATTAAATAAAAATGGTTTCCACATTCTGGTTGAAGCAAGTGAAGCACAGGAAGAACGAATATCTATATTCCTCCGTACGAGCCGTAATTTCTCTCATCTTGTTTTCGCCATCCTTGAGGGAAATGCAAGTAGGCGACAGTGGCATCGTTCTGCAGTCAGCTGCAAACGCCGGTTCTCTAAATTCCCTCAACAGGGACTCGCAAAGGAACGTCGACCTCTCCCCAGCAATTCCTATTTGAGTTCACGAAGCATTCCCACAATATTCGTGTGTTGATCGAACCTACCGATAATAAATCTAGCGGCCCGCCTCTTCATTGCTTTGATGCCTTTAATCCGACGTGGTGAAGGTCCCAAACACTCGAATAGTACTGAAGAATGGGTCGCACTAGTGTCCTGTACGCTGTCTCGTTTATAGTTAACCTAAACTTTCCTACAATTCCTCCAATAAGCCGAAGTCGATCATTCGCCTTCCCTACAAGTGATCTTACACTCTCGTTCCATCCCATATGGCTTTCAAACGTTACGCCTATGTATTTAATCGACGTTACCGTGTCAAGCAGCACAGTACTGATGCTGTATTCGAAACTTACAGGGCTAGTTTTCCTACTCGTCTGCATTAACATACCAATTTTTCTACATTTAACGCAAGCTGACATCCATCACAACAACTAGAAATTTTGCATAAGTCATCTTGTATTCTCCTACAGTTACACAATGAGGACACCTTGCCGTATACCACAACATCATCAGCAAACAGGCGCAGACTGCTGCTCATCCTGTCGTCAGATCACTTATGTACTCGCATATAAAGAATAATAACGGTCATATCACGCTGCTCTACCGCACCCTTGAGGACAGCCTTATATCTGATGAGCACTCGCCGTTCAGGACAACGTACTGGGTTCTGTCACTTAAGAAGTCTTCGAGACTCTTACAAATCTAATAACCTACTCAGTATGCTCGGACTTTCATTAACCCATGGGCATATACAGCTGGCTCACAGCCAGTCGCAGTTTCCAGGTCTGTTATTACACTGCCGGTTGTGAGACGGGCCTTGCAGCTATAGCTTCTTCTTCCTCTTCTTTGTTAAAAGATGACAGGAAACATGGTATGTACCACTGGAAAGCTGAGAAACCGATCTATTTAGTAGTGTATAACACAATCGATTTCTTTCGACATTTTGCTAGTTACAAGCAATCGTTGCCAGGTTTTATTATATTTATTCCCCCTCCCCTAGTTCCATCAAAAAACACGCTGCAGAAATTGTGTGTGTGTGTGTGTGTGTGTGTGTGTGTGTGTGTGTGTGTGTGTGTGTGTGTGTGTGTGTGTACGCACGAAAAGCAACGAAGAAGAAGAAGAAGAAGAAGAAAAGTGATACACGGTGTGAGTGTGAGAAATGTCTAGCAGCGTTTCAGTTGCCTGTATTTTTTCGGAATGCCGCACCAACATGAACTACAACAGTACTATCTACACTCATCGTCACTTTAATAAATAATAAGGATAGATTTATAAAGAATTCCTATCAAAAAATTATATAATTTTGAGAGAAGTGTGCCAGACAAAATAGGCTTGTTTTCGTAAATCTAAATAGTAAATATAGGGTCGACTATGGTAAAAAATATTAGTAAGTCAGTGGATTAACGATCTGCAGTGGGACATTGCATGAGATGTCCGGAAATGGACAAACGTGGAATCTAACTGTTGCATAATTACTTAATCTGGATGACATTTCTTATTAACATATAACTCAGATGGTAGTGAACATTATTTACAGTGTATTGTTTAAAATATTTGAAGGTGTTACTTGTGAAGAGTGAATGCAAGAACTTGCAAACTAATTTGATTTTCATTAAAATCTCAGTATTATAAGAGCAGCATTCAGCAAACGACAACGCGGCATTAAGTGCTCTACATGCTTGGAAATGGAAATGATAATCATTTCAGTGCACCGGAAGTTAGTAGCTGGAGTAATACGGTCCCTATTATGTATATAGGGAAACATTTCGCAGCAGGCTTCTTATCCATAAACTGCATCTGAATATTGGTTGTTTACAAGAAGAAATATATCGCTTCTCGCATTCGTCGGGATCTCACGACTCATGCTAATATGGAATCGATGGGTACCAGAGTGCCATCCTCAACATCGTACACTATGTCGGCTGCCCCACGCGACTAGCACCGAAGGGGAAAATTTCAGCTATGGAGGATCGTACAGATTCCACAAGGTCAGCGCGATGTGGTCTACAGCACCACGAATTCTCAGCACAGCTACCGTTGTTGCGGCTTTCCTTGACGCAGCAGCAGCAGAGAGATGAGCTGACACTGGTACGACCAGTGGTAACACTGAAAACAGGGGTGGCACCACGTCCCAGTTCTGCATACAGCATAGTGATGGAAGAATCCAAGTGTGGAGGCTCCGAGTGGAAAGAACGTTGCAAGGTTACATTCAACATCGTCGTATGGACCTAGTAACTGGTGCGATGGTATGGAGTGCCAATTCTGATGTATTAACACCAATAGCTTTGCCCTCCCTACGAGGTCTAATGACGTAATCTTTCAACACGATAATGTAAGCCTACACGCTGCCCGTGCTATACTGATCTACTTCGACACAGTGTGTTCGACTGTTGCTTTGTCACACGATGGAAACATTTGACGAGCAGAAGACGGCAAGTGCCATAATCCAATTTCTCAGAAACTTCGCTCAGTGTAAGAAAGAGTTACAATAATGTGTCTCGGCTTATCTGAAGATACTGGACCGTTTCTCAGAAAGAGACTATCAAGGTTTTCGACTCCATTTTAGTGCTTTTTAGCGCGCGATAACGTTAGCTCACTAGGTGGCACAGTGGGTAGCGTTGCAGCCTTTCACTAATGCGCCCTCTGTTCGAAACCCGATTACCGTTTTTACTGATTTTATATTTTTCATTCCTCTACTCATGTACCACGCGACTGTTTCTTATAAAGTTAGCGGATACAGTGGAGTTATATTAACTGTAGAGTTACAGCTGGATTTCACAGTAAGTGTTATGCACTGATTACATGACATATGCGTTTACGGTATTTTCAGGGGTTGCACTCTTTTTAAATTCTGATATTATTATATTTCATTCGTACATCAGTTCTTGATTCTTATATTTTACTGTTATGTTTATTCTTCAGGAAGATTTGGTTTATTCCCGAGGAAGAAATCCATCTTAGGAACATTAGGAGCATAGAAATACTGACCACCACCAGCATCGCACGAAAGCAGGTTTCTCAGAGCGATATTTCTTACTACTAATCTCATTCTAGAGAAAAAATTCTTTAACATTTCTGATGGTTTCACGCGTTGGCCATAAATTGGCGCAAAAACCACGTAGAACTGATCACTTTTCCGAAAACTAGCGCTTGCAGATGATTATGAAACAAAAAACACTTTTTCTGTTTTGTTATTCATTTACCTGATAGATGACTAGTAGACAAATAAGGACAACGTTAATTCAGTATACACTGGAAAAAATTCATGTAATGATCATCTACGAACATGTACTTTTAGCTAATTCGCGAAGTCGAATCTCAGTAAGCTGTCTGAAGAGTATTAATCACAGTCCAAACGTCACACTACCAGACTGTCGTATCTATGGGGTTTACTATCATTTATGCCTATGCATTTAAGTATATTGCGTGGCTAGTGAATAATCAACAGAAAAATAATCCGGCAGTGGCATCAACCACCAACCCTGGTTCAAACAATTCAAAACGTGACAGTATTTCTGTGAACATGAGTGAGGGAAGCTCATGCTGTTAATAGCATCCTTTCTTTCGTCACTGATCTGTTTTTATAATGTGAACTGCCAGTGCAAGCGCACTGTAGGGTTCGACAGCGACGCCTGATGTATAGGCCTCCCGCATACCTCCGCCACTGGCCTCACTTTGGCTCCGGTTGACTTAAATAGTTTATGTTGCCCAACCGCTCGATTCACTTCTGCGCTGTTTTCTTTCTTACAAATTCCTTTCTTCTCTTTTAGCAGCCTCTTGCTGAAATTCCAGCACACCGTACACTGACACCTTTTTTTTAACCCTGAAATTCATAATACGAATTTATTACTACTTAACAAATTTTGCAAAAAGAAAATAGCTGGTCATAAAATATGAATCTACTGGAAATTCGTCGGCCTTAAAAAGAACTTCTGAGTACGAAAGAAGAAAGGTGATGTATTACAAGTTTTGCGTATTTAGTGGCCTATGTAATACTTGTGGAATGGTTTCCTACCAACTACGGAAACCATCTTCAATTCGACACTGTGCTCAGCGTCTAATGACCTCTTTGTCGTTGTGCCGCTATCCCTAAGCTACCTTCCTGCCTTCTTTCCTGCCGGTGATAACATCACAGGGTTCTTGGCATCCTTTGTGTTGACTAGTTGACAGGGCTCACGGCGCGAGAGACCACGTACTTGAACCTTGGTAGAGGTCAAATGTAATTTTTGTGTGTTTTCTGCAACGAATGAGGTGGAGGGAGGATATGCTGTGTCCATCCCGATGTATTCACGAGCTTAATATATTCTAAATTCTTCATAATCGACGAGTCCTTACTTCACACTCATGCATTATTTAGTTATCCTCTAAGGTGTCATTGACTAAGATCTGCTTTAACATTGTATTGTCATTTCAATTTCCTTTGTCGATGTTCAGTATACGGAGACACCGTTTCCGGATATCTACGGCGTATAAAAGGTAGGGTCTTCTATGTTGCTGTATGGCCAAATTCCAATCCAATACTCAGGCAAATATGGCTTCTTGAAATAAACCGACGTGTTTATTTACCCTATTTGAGAGTTCTTGAAAAAGAGTAGAAGAACAGCAACAACGATTATTGCCGTCTGCAATTATACTATCAGCGAGAATAACTGAAAATTGTTGAAAATGTAAGGGTAAGGCGATAGCCAGCGAATGTGATGTCTACCCGGGAAACGATACAACGTTGCCAGCCTTACCTTCACACAATCTTTGGATCACCAAGTTACTGTGTAGAAGGTTTCACTGTAAGCACTGGCGACAGAACTATGCACATAAACAAAAAGAAAGAAAAGATAGTGACATGTGTATCAAGCGCACATGGTGGATAAAATTTTAATTTGGACATGAAACTTATCGAGAGCAGGTCGAATTTTCCTATTTCGTAAATAGAATAGCTAAAGTAGCACAATGCAAGGCTGACGGAATAGTAAGGCTTGCACCAGTCCAAAGGGCTTTCTATTAAAAAGAATCAGCTTCTAAGAACCAAAATTATGAACCTTCAGAGCAGAAAAATTTGATTATAAACCATGTATGCAGCGTACTTCTACGTTAGTGAGAAAGGTGGGCAACAGGAAAGGTGTTACATCAGACATGTGAGGATCAGACGGACTGATCAATAAGGAACGAAGTCCTGTAACAAGTGAACGAAAAACTACGCTTAACAATGAACGCTACGAAAAGGATAAACAGAATGGTTAGTCGATGTTGGAAACTGTAGCCGAAGGGATTGTGAAAGAATAGATTAGGTATGTGAAGAATACACGTGAACGTGACGCAAATTTCCTATGATGTGTAGGACACAGCAATTGTACTTAAATGAAGAGTAATAATGCCAAGCGCAAGACCTGGAGAACTGCATCTAACCAGCTGGTTAGTAGATAGTAGCAGCTAGTTCAGTATCTTCGTAGATAAAAAAGAAAACTTCCGTCGCTTTGTGTATTATCGACATTCAAGAACAACTGATATGAAGTGTCCAACGTGTTCTTTTATTACTTAAGTTGAATTAAAAAAACTTGTTTCCGAGATCAATGTGTTCGATTTCTCAGGTCTTCGCCGTAACACATGGGTTCTGTTTAAAATTATCTCTCCGTTGTTCTTATTACAAATCCCAACTCAGTAAACCTCATCCAAGTTTATTGTATCTGAACAAACTGCTGCTTGTGAAGAGACCTGGGAGGCAGTATTAACTTAGCGACACTGCCAGTTGCGAGATGTACCTCCACTAAACCAATGATGCGTGTTCCGACATCAGCTCAAATTGATATTAAACCGAAATGATATAGAGAAGTCGCTGGCGCATCTGTCGATTGAATGGCAGGGGCTAGATTAGGATGCGTTCCTGTAAGGGTGTCACCACGAACCTCTCTCGCTCCTCCTCTGCTTCTCAGGTTAGGTCTTTATCAAAGTATCTGCCGAGTTTAATTCACGTGCGATGTGTGTTGCAGTGACGCGTAGCGAATAAGTAACAGATAGGGGAGAGGGAGAGGAAGCGTGAGCGAAACGAGGACTTTTGGGGAGGGGGAGGGGAGAGGAACCGCTGAATGAGTTCCATCGAGATATGCGGGACGTTCTGTAGCACCCTCATCCGCAGTACTCGGCAGTGAAAGGACGCCGGCTGAATGCGAAGGAACGTGAGCAACATGTCCTCATTGCAGATGGCATCGCAAAGCAGGAAGAGCAGCACGAGGCCCGGGCGTGGCACATATTATGAGTGCGGATGGGTTTTAGAAAGCGAGTACGTTAACCTAGAGCTATACCAAGGAACTGTTCCTATGATTATGACGCCTAAGGCAAATGATCGTCACGATTCTCATTATACGCTTAATTATACATCACGTTGTTATTGCTTAATAAACTACACTACTGGCCATTAAAATTGCTACACCACGAAGATGACGTGCTACAGACGCGAAATTTAACCGACAGGAAGAAGATGCTCTGATATGCAAATGATTAGCTTTCCAGAGCATTCACACAAGGTTGGCGCCGGTGGCGACACCTACAACGTGCTGACATGAGGAAAGTGTCCAACCGATTTCTCATACACAAGCAGCAGTTGACCGGCGTTGCCTGGTGAAACGTTGTTGACATGCCTCGTGTAAGGAGGAGAAATGTGTATCATCACGTTTCCGACTTTGATAAAGGTCGGATTGTAGCCTAAAGCGATTACGGTTATCGTATCGCGACATTCCTGCTCGCATTGATCGAGATCCAGTAACTGTTGGTAGAATATGGAATCGTTGGGTTCAGGAGGGTAATACGGAACGCCGTGCTGGAAGCCAACGGCTTCGTATCACTAGCAGGAGAGATGACAGGCATCTTATCCGCATGGCTGTAACGGATCCTGCAGCCACGTCTCCATCCCTGAGTCAACAGATGGGGAAGTTTGCAATACAACAACCATCTGCACGAATAGTTCGGCGACGTTTGCAGCAGCATGGACTATCAGCACGGAGACCGTGGCTGCAGTAATCCTTGACGCTACATTACAGACAGGAGCGCCTGAGATGGTGTACTGAACGACGAACCTGGGTGCACGAATGGCGAAAGTCATTCCTGCCGATGAATCCAGGTTCTGTTTATAGCATCATGATGGCCGCATCCGTCTTTGGCGACATCGCGGTGAACACATATTGGAAGCGTGTATTCGTCATCGACATACTGGCGTATGACCTGGCGTGATGGTATGGGGTACCATTGGTTACGCGTCGCGGTCACCTCTTGTTCGCATTGACGGCACTTTGAACAGTGGACGTTACATTTCAGATGTGTTACGACCCGTGGCTCTACCCTTCATTCGATCCCTGCGAAACCCTACATTTCAATAGGATAATGCACGACTGCATGTTGCATGTTCTGTACGAGTCTTTCTGGATACAGAAAATGTTCGACTGCTGCCCTGGACAGCACATTCTCCAGATCTCTCAACAACTGAAAACGTCTGGCCAATGATGGCCGAGTAACTGGCTCGTCACAATACGCCAGTCACTACTCTTGATGAACTGTGGTAACTGTATGGGCAACTGTACCTGTACATGCCATCCAAGCTCAGTTTGACTCAATGCCCAGGCGTATGAAGGCCATTATTACGGCCGGAGATGGTTGTTCTGAGTACTGGTTTCTCAGGAGCTATGCACGCAAATTGCCTGTAAATGTAATCACATGTCAGTTCTAGTATAATATATTTGTCCAATGAAAACCCGTTTATCATCGGCATTTCTTCTCCGTGTACCAATTTTAATGGGCAGTAGTGCAGTTCTTTTTTCATTACTGCATCATGTGTGCAAATTGATGTCTATTCTTCTATCCTCGCTTTATTAAACGACAGTCCCATTGTTTCTACGGTTACCATTTCGTGTTCATTGGCTTCAGGTGCAAAGATGACGAGGAGCTATCTTGTTTAAACATCGTGTATTCTGCCACAACATCCAACGCAAAGTCCGAGAACCATTCAAGACATTATTACCAGGGTTTTAGGCCAATAGAGATACGTCTGACTTCATTCCCTAATCCGAAGGGACCGATGACCTCGCAGTCTGGTCCCCTCCCCCAAAATCAAACAACCAACTAACAGAGGTAAAACGCAACCACCACCCTCGTTCGTGCAAGATATTTTCTTTCGTCAGTCTAAAAATCCGATTATTTTTTCTCCGAATCACAAATAAAACGTCTATTAAATATCTATATATAAGGTTGCAAAGCGACACAAAATGGAACGAGTACCTAAGGAAGGTGAATGGTCCACTTGCATGTACTGGGAGATTCTAAAAAGTGTAGCTCCTCTACAAAGAAGACAGCGAATCGAACATTTGTGCGACCCATTCTTGCTTACTGTTCGAGCTTTTGGGATCCCCGTAAGGTCGGATTAAAGGAAGAAATCGAAGAAATTCAGCGGCGTGCTGCTAGATTTCTTACCGGTAGGTTCTATCAACACGCGAGTATTACGGAAATACTCCGTGAACTCAAAATGGAACCCCTGGAGGAAGTAGTAGTTCTTTTCGTTTAAAATACTAAGAAATTTTAGAGAACAGCCATTTGCGGTACATTACAGAACGATCCTACTCCTACAAACCTACGTCTCGGGTAAGGTCCGCGAAGACAAGAGAAACCAAGACTAGTATGGAGGCACAAATGAGGTGGCCAGAAACAGTCCGAAAACTTGTAAGGATATTGCAAGGTAGGTTGCGCTGAGAACTAAAAGTTAAGAACAAAAATTCTATACTTTACGCTGTTTCCGAGTTAATTAGCATTGAAGTTACTGAATACGCCCATTGCGCTTGCAAACTCAAGCGGCCCGCCAGATACAATTAGTGTCATTTGTTCTCATAGCGCCAGCGACTGCTCAACATTTATTGGCTCGGATTCGAGCCTTACTACCGTCCTACGTCCAGTCTTTTTTTTGTATCGCTCTTGTTCTGTTTTAGGAATTTGTGCATCCAACGGCCTAATTGACTAAGTTCAGAGCTAAGTAACTCAGAAAAGACGCAACGTATCGAATATTTTCAACAACTATTTTTCAGCACAACCTGCCCTGCAATATCGTTACTACTGTTTTAGACTCATTCTGACCACCCTGTGTAGATTTGGAACAGCAGAGAGCCGACAACACTTGCTTAGCAACAGTGGATTTTTCCTCGCTTCATCTGCGAATGGAATACGAAAGGGAATGTCTGGCAGTGGTACAAGGTACCCTCTGCCATACCTGTATTGTGTGGAGTAACGAACTGTTGAGACAGCGTGGTAATCCTACATGCACCCATTATGAGTCGATCAAAATGCAAATTCCGAACACAAGCCAGGGCACAGCAGCCGCAGGTCATTACATGAACTAATGCAGAATTCGGTGTCGCAGCACACGAGCGTACCAAGCGCCAGGGGCCCACGAATTACATACGTGGCTACTTGAGTGTCACTTTGCGAACAACAAGTCAGTACTTCGCATAAGAATAACGCTGGACTCCCATTTGTGGAAACAGGATTCTAATGTTAGTGCGGACTTTCATATTTCAATATTCCGTGGCTTCCCTAAAGCACTGTCGAGACGCGGTCTTTGAAAATAAAGGATACGTCTGGTTTCATTTCCCTTCCTGTCCTACTGCGACCAGCGCTGCAATGACATCATGTCGACGGCAAGTTAATACTTCACCGTCCTTCCTCTTTTCGATAAAACTCCCTGCTGCAGCAGATCAGATGAATGGCGGCATTGTGTGTACCAATCAAAGCAACATAGCGCATTATTTCTTAGGATGCATTATTCCGGCTGTAGCAGATTTATCCAACACCGAATTGTATGAATGCGCGCTTTTGTATTTGTTCAATCTGCACCAGGAAACGATACTGCAGGTTTCGTTTGTTGGAAACAATAAACAAATAAACAAATGAGCTTAACGCGAAGACTGCCTTTCGTTCAACGCGAAAGAGATCACTGTCGAAGGTCCTGTGAAGTACGATCTAACGCTTCCTAACGCAGGTATGTGCAAAAAAACTGTCAGTAACGACTTTCGTATAAAGAACAGTCAGGAATGTTGCGTGAAAAAAGTTTCAAATGGCTCTCAGCACTATGAGACTCAACATCTGAGGTCATCAGTCCCCTAGAATTTTGAACTACTTAAACCTAACTAACCTAAGGATATCACACACACCCATGCCCGAGGCAGGATTCGAACCTGCGACCATAGCGGTCGCGCGGTTCCAGATTGAAGCGCCTCGAACCGCTCGGTCACAACAGCCGGCGAACGTTGCGTGAAACATGGACGTTACATTCTTCTGCTACAACCAGACATATCAGGTATGGCTTACCACTGCATTCAGGTATATCACTTGTATCGTGGCAATCTGATGCAGTCACGCTCTACTCCATCTCATTCTACCTCAATTACAAACACTAATCAAAAATGTGAAAGACGATTTGGGCGGAAATATTTCTTGAATAATTCCCTGCATGCAGTTGATATATTATTAAATTCACATTCGCGAAAATTCCAAACGGAAACAGAATTATACAAAGAAACAAAGAGAACAAATGAGAAAGTCCAAACGGTGATTAAAATAATATGGCAAAGGAACAGAAATAAAGAAATTACAATGAAACCAATTAATTGAATGAAAATGGTCAAGTAATTTCGATAAAAATTTAAAAATAAAAAAGGTAAAGTACCTGATAAGATTCAAACCCACGACTTTCTGCATGTGCAGCCCTTACCCTACCCACTACATCACTCAACCAATGCGTACAGTGAATGACTTAACGCTACAGAGGGTCACGAAAATTCCCTAAGTTTTATTTCATCGATTACTGGCAAACGAGGGCCCGCCAGGGTGAATGGCTGCATTGTGTGATATTTATTTACTTTTATTTATTTTCTGTCATTTACAGATGACTTACCTCCTTGTTAGTAAGAAAGCTCGTACTTTCACAATATGAAATTGTACGTGTACAGTATGTGAAACTCGTTTGTTATTTTTAGTAAGGATTAACAATATTGCAACCTTAAATACTTATAGACTTTAAAGTAATTAAGAAACGAAAATCTTAAAATTAACTATTTATGAATAGAAGTTGTGTGTGACACCTGGGATCTTAACCTACGTCACCAGATTGGTGGTTTCAGAAACTCAATCTTCTTGTGAGTTGCGGAAGCCATCAATTACGGGCAGCTCTATTCACCCAGCTTCGACCCATGTCAGAGTGTAACAGGTACATGGTGAGAGCGCTGCTAATCGGTGGCCGCCCCTCCCGCTGACTGCTGACATTTGTGCGGGACTGACGAGCCCCGCAAAGGTCAGCTGCAGAGAGCGTGCGCCGCTGCCCAGCCGGCAGCGAATCGTCCCCTCGCCCAGGGGCGCGGGCCGCCGCGCCGGCGGGCCACTTGTCTCTAGCGACACGCCTCGTTACTGGCCACCTAGGGCGCGTTGCCAACACCTTCGCCCGCCTCCCGAGGCCAACAGCGCGCCGCTGACGACCCAGTGTCGTTTCAAGTGCAAGGCAGCGCTGGCGTGCGTTTAACAACACTAGGCGCAACTGTTAGCTACAGAACACTGAGACCGAAACGACGATGAGTGCTCCTTTCTAAACGACGCTTTCACCATTCTGGTCTTCGTATCTTGCTGTTCCATTAATATGACCATGTCCACTAACTACAACAAAGTCTTTCAGATTTCTCATTATACTCAAGAGATCATAATTATTTTTACATTTCTTGAATTTGTATGTTAAATACGAATCACATTTATGACGAACTGCCAACTACACCGGTCTGCGTGATGTGACACAAAGGGCGATGAACCTACACAGAACGAACAGCAACAGTATACTAGGGTAGGGCGGGGCTAGTTGAGCAATTGGTTATAGATCCTCAACGTTAAGTCTTAATGGCTTGTTATGCATACTGATGGGTAAATAACTTATTCCTTTGCAAAAGAGTCCACAGTAATTAATTTCTACCATGTCGCATTTAAGAGCTAGAGCTGTTAAAATGCAAACAGTCAATTACGTTCAACGTACTCCACAGATAAGGCTAGTTCAGCAAGAGTATGGGGCAAATAGAGCACTTCTCTAACCATGAGTTTATATTTGACAATCAACTATTTAATTAAAGTCTTTTAATGATGTAACAGTAATTTTCATTTAATAATAAATAAAAAATAGTATCAACAAAACATTAACGTATCTTCCGTTTTTAATTTTGGATTATACTCTGTCTTTCTTTTCGAAAACAGACTTGAATATTTATGTAATTATCAATATAGCTTAGAGTAAGAAAGAAAATATTAATAAGACCTTGGGAACTTAATCGTCGTTGTCACTGTTGCAGTTTACAAAAATGAAAGTAAGGCCAGCATCTGCCGCACATTTTGTATGTGCCAATTACCTGCAAACTTGACAATGGATACACGTTTCCCATGGTAAACTTGCAGAATAGCCTTTGCAACACACCAGACAGAAGCAATCAGCGCGTTTTTCCACGCTCGACTGAAGCATTTTTTTTTGGAACTCTCTTTCTTTATCAATGCTCTTTCTTGGCTTTTCAATTTTTGTACAGATTTTATTTTGTTCCTCTTGCAATGCTTTCTTTTCGGGAATGTCGGTTAGAACAGCAGCTTTCCTCTTTCTTCTTTTTTTTTTGGGGTTCCTAGGACCTGGTTTTGGATATGGTCGAACAATTTCTCGTGAAAATTCATGCGTTAGGTCGAACACCTTGTTCCTTATTGTTTGCAAGGTTCGGTTTCTGACTGGTGAACGTAGGAGTGGGATTAAGGTTCAGTGTTGGACGTTAGGCCTATAGTTGGCTCTGGACGATCTTTTTCAAGCTTGACAGTTTCTGGATCTGGACGGTCGGTTACCAATGATGGTGAAAACTCATCCTCACTAAAAATGTTCGTACAACATGGAAAGATGCCACGCTTTCGGAAACCGTTGACAATATTTATGTCTGACCCACTGGCAACGAAGCAGCGACAATTTTTGTTATATCGTAAATAGTTAGGGTCTTGCCCGGATTATTTCGTAGCCACGCATCTTCAGCAGCAGCGCAATACTTTTTGAATAGTCCAAATACTGAGACATCCAATGCCTGCAGCACTAACAAAACACGGTGCTCAATGGACGGCTTCGCATGTTTCATAAAATGTTACATAAACTTAAGGAATTCTTCGTCTGTAACCCATCCATTGACATTGCCTGCTCCTATGCAATCGGAGGGTCCACCATTAAGGAAATGTCTCTTAATTTCTTCTGGGAAAAACAAACATAGAAGGTACTGTTTTTCCATAAGCAGTAACAGCAGTTACTACTGTAACGTTAGCCCCTCGCTCCCGAGGAGTCATGGCGCCGACGCAGCTACAATTTTATTTGGCTTCAGCACAGTGGACACTACTGTTTCGTCTACACTCCATCGCCTGACGCACTGAATCCATGAATATCCAGTACCTCAGCTAATTTGTAAAACTTCCGACATTTTCAGCATTAAATGATGTTGCCCTATCAAGGCTGGTAGGTTCTGATTTTCGAATGGATAGCAACGATGTCGTTTTCAAAACATCGTGAACCATTCTTTTCCGGCCATCTTATTTCAACTCCAGGAGAATGGAATTATAATGCCAAATTTAGCAGCACACACTTAGTCAAGGCTACGGACATCTTTTGGGGAATATCCATAGAAGACTGATGTCATTTGTAACAAGTATTTTTTTAAAACCAGTCCTGTTGCGTGGGAGAAAATATCTACCTCGGAGTGGTATAATCCATGGATGAATTACCAACTTCAATTAATTTCTTCACAAATCCTGTCAAAGTAATTCGTTTGATATCGAATTCCTTGGCGGCAGCATTCATAAATTTTCCATCACCATTGACAGCCTTTGCAGCAACATTTGAGTCTTCTGTAGTATAAGAACCTCTTGTCTTTCGTTAGAGGTCGGCATCCTAAAACAAAATAAACATACGCAACAGAAGTTCACGAAGCGACAGAGGAGCGTGCAGTGGCTCCGTGGCCTATAAATGGCGGCCGCTGGCGCTCGTAGGCTGGCGCGGCGGGCGTCTCTCCGCGCTCAGGTTCGACAAGTGACTTCCAGTGGCCGTCATCAAAGTCCATGCCTTCGGCAGGCTTTCCAAATCGTCGGACCTGAGTACTAGATTACTTTCGTTTTAAGGCACGTGGTTAGTTCGGCAATTATTTCTCAACTAACCGCATGATTTAGAATGAAAGTAATCTAGTTTCCTGGTCCCACGAGGCTAACGCTTACCTAACTGAAAACGGATACCATTTGACTAGCACATAAGAAATATTCCGGTTTACGATTATTTTACTTCTTGATCACAAAATAAACAATGCACGCGTGCACTTCACTCGATCGATAAGCCGCCACTGGCGGTCGCGCGATGAGTTCCCCTCCCACGACCGTTTCTTTCCGCAATTTGATGCATTAGCGTGCGGTGAATATTTCGATTGCTTAACTTACCCCTATGCTCAACTGGCCCCGCTCTACCCTAGAAAAGGTAACTGAAAGAAATATGGAATGAGATGAACAGAAGTAATACTTTTATGGAAAGACTAATTACAATGGAGTCATCACGATTTATAATGGTCCCCTTGGCATTACGTGAGGCGGACCATGGTTATTAACAGTATGTGATGACCACGGGCGGCAATCCGTGCTCTGCAACGTGCTCTCATGTTGGCCACAATATTGGTACAGAGCTCTTGTAGTAGGCCGTTCCTGTCCTGCACCAGTGCGTTTACTGCAGCTGGAGGGACTTTGGTGCATGTGGAGGTGTCGCCATACGTCTCCCAAAGCATCCCGTATGCGCCCGATTGGTTTCAAGTCGGGGGAACGGGCAGAACAGTTCACTCGTCGAATATGCTCCCATTTCAAGGGCTCCTCCACTTGCGTTCTTCGACGGGATCGCGCTTGTCATCTATAAAAACGAACTCGGTGCCGAAAGTACCCCTGAAAAACCGCACATGGGGAAGCAGTACAGTATCACAATAACACTGACCGGTGAGTCTACCGTGTTCAAAGATTTGAAGCCTGTACGCCCATGCAACATTATGCCTCCCCATACTGGGCCACCAAAACGCTCAAATTCGATAATGTCCCTGGGTGTATTACACGTTCCCACGTACGTCCAGAATCACTACTCAGACTCAGTCTGCTCTCGTCCTAGAAAAGCACGTGACGCCACTCCTGTGCTCTCGCACCACCGGAAATGGTGCCGCCGACACGCAGGAGCCAACGGAAAACAAGTTACTGGTCGTCGGACAAAGATGCCACCCTCATCCAGGTTCCCGTGACAGCGGAGCATGAGACTGCGTGTCTTACAGTGTTAATTGTGGTTGCAGTTCCACCCGCTGTTTGACGTAGTTCTTGCACAATGTAGCGGTGATCTGCTGCTGTAATTGACCCTGGTCGGCCACCTCTTCTCCTTCAGGCAGCACTGTCTCTGATTCGGAACGCTCCCCATGCACGTGAAACAATTCTGTAAGTAATATTAAACTCGTGGGCTATACTCTCCACACTTCGTCCTTCCAGTTTCACGATCAGTCTTCCCCTTGTAAGGACATCCAAATGTTGTGTCTGGGCTTTGTTGTTATCAAAAAATACCACCACATCGAATCTTTAACGCTCTACGTATTTCATGTGTACAAATTCATTTCTCAACGTAGTTACCCTGGCGACGAAAAAAAAAAAAAATTATGGCTCTAAGCACTATGGCACTTAACTTCTGAGGTGATCAGTCCCCTAGAACGTAGAACTACTTAAACCTATCTAACCTAAGGACATCACACACATCCAACCCGAGGCAGGGTTCGAACCTGCGACAGCAGTGGTCGCACGATTCCAGAATGTAGCGACTAGAACCGCTCGGCCACCCCGGCCGGCGGCGAACACTTTTCTCCCAATGGCAGACCAATTTATAGATACTATCACTGTAGGATATCTGACTTCGGTGACGGAGTCAGAACCACTCCTTTTGCAGCGCTTCCCGATTGCGCCGTCTGGACTGTATTGAAGATGATCGATGACAGCGAACCCAGTGCTTCGTATCGTTGCAGATGTTGCAGAGCCCGTGTGTGATATGGTATTGTCAAGCTGAAGGAGAGGGTGCTCCATGTGTCGACAAACTCTTAGAATTCGAACACGGTTTCCCGGGCAACGACGTAGTTACGTCACACACTACTACGTTACACGCTAAATTCCGAGCTCTCTAGCGGCAGTGGGTTGCAATTTTCGTTTGCAAAGCGGGAAAGTTGACCGAGTAATACGCATGACACGTAGTACCTCAACGATGCCGAGAACAGAATAACAAATTCTAAGCCGCTACTTTTCAGAACGTCCTCGACACTATATTTGCAAGGCAAAGTGTTCTAATACCTGAAGTACTACAGATGTGACGTGTTAAGAATTCGAGGTGCTCTTTTAATTTATTTACTGGAGACTTATTTTGACGTTGAGAAGACGCTCGTGACCACACACCAGCTCCAGAATATTTAATGAACTGAAGAATATCCGTTATTATACACTAAATGCATTTACAATTACGAATACGAACAACCATCAGCTGTATAATGGAATGATGACAATATTTGTGCCGGACCGGGACTCGAACCCGGATTTACCGCCTATCACAAGCGGTCGTCTTACCATTTGGCTATCCACGCACGACTCACGGCCAGACCCAAACATCCATATGTTGTCAACCATGCGTCTACAGCCTGTATACGTACATCCATTATGTATATCCCCGTACGGGTGAGAGATTTTTCTTGAAAGCCGCTTGCCCCGTGTCGGCGAATAAATACATGTTTCATGTCCGTAGGAACTTTGCATCGTAATTCAGAATAGCACAGGCACTGCAATATCGTATCAGTTGGTTAGTTTCATGTTGCACCGATCATTCTCACTATTAAACGTAATGATGTGGAACGAGTAATTTTACATTCAGATCGCAAATTTGCAAATATGGCAACGTGCTGAAAATTTGTTAAGTTTTATTATTATTATTATTATTAAATATACGGATGAGTGCTAGAAGCTCCTATCCACCACATTTTACATGTTATAATAGAGATTCTT
Organism: Schistocerca gregaria; assembly: GCF_023897955.1. NCBI lineage: Eukaryota > Metazoa > Arthropoda > Insecta > Orthoptera > Acrididae > Schistocerca > Schistocerca gregaria. Next base: position 563,859,093 of record NC_064922.1, on the reverse strand, counting down.
CTACAGATGAAAGGACTTGTCAAGGAGAAACTTTTTCAGTTTGTTTTCGATTTTTACTTTGCTGTCTGTCATATATTTTGTATCTTTGGGTAAGTTATCAAAAATTTAAGTTTCAGCACTGTGTAACTCTTTTTGCGCTAATGACAACCTTAACGTGGACTATTTCGTCCTGGTATTGTAATTATGTACATCATTATTTTGAATTGCATTGGATTATTTACAACAAACTTGACGAGAGGGTGAATACACTGTAAAGCAATAGTTGAGGAGATAAATATATTGTGAAGCGAAACATCACTCCATATGACACTATTGAATGAAAATATGCAAAATATGTCAATTTACTGATGTATCTTTTCCCGAGATTGGCATTGATGCTAAGTGCAAATGTGAGTGAACTAAGTTGTTTGAAGAGTTCAACAATGTGCCTTTTCCAGTTTAAATTCAAATCAGTATGGACACCTAAGGATTTTGAAATTTCCACCCTATTATTAGTTTCTTACATGTTCTACAACTTAATACTGCTGTAGTACCTCTAGACGGGCAGGGTGGAGGTAAGACCAACTGCAGAATACCAGGCATTGACACTTTTAAGAACATTGTTTACTATTTCTTCTGTTGCTGTATTTATGATTGGATTCATTAAATACTAGTATCATCCGTTAAAGGAATTAATTCTGTCTTATGTCTTCCAAAAACTTTCGGATGCTATGTGCGATAGTGGATCGAAAAACTGGAAGCAACACGTAAAAAAAAAGTTACAGAAGATCGTCGTAGTCTTCTAGAGAAGAATGTTTGCACATAGTTATATAGTTCTATTTCTCTTTTAGACGACTTTCAGGTGAATACAAGACTTTCTATCTATGTGATTTATTAAAGGCAAAACAAAGTAACGGATACCTTAATCAAATTAGTGGTAAGTTAGGTTGCTGTGCTCTTACAGACGATGTTTAAATTCCTTAATTAAATCATTTAAAAAATTTAATTCTGTCTACAAACATACTTTAGGACTATTAGGCACGTAGCACGACTCCTAATGAGAACAAGCTACTCCAAGTTCCGGCCACTCAATGCTGCACCTCCCTCTGAAAACGCTTTATCTCTTCGTGTCCTACAAATCTGGTCTAGAGATATCTTAACAGAACGACAGTCTTCGCCATCTGTGACATTATAAGAGGGGCCCACAACAGCGCTTATCCTGTCATTCAAGAAAACTTCTCTGACTATTGACGACTGTTGCTGCAATAAACGCGTGTCTTTTGAACCGACGTAAATTGTTCTTTTACCTCTTCTAAACGAAGAAGATGCAACCCCCATCCCTATTTCCCAACTCTGACAATGAACATATGAAGGTACAAAAGGTGTCTCTAAGTTGTATGACGCATCTGATCTCTTCTGTAAAAAAAAATTTGCCCATGTCTTGTTAAATGCTGGCAAAGTCCAGTATGCGTCAGACACTGAAGTAACATTAATTCGCGAAAGCAAAAACAATTATCTTCAAATTCAACACTTATTTGTAGCAAAGAACATCAAGTTAAAATTCGTGTAGTCCAGCGCAATAAGTAGACGAAAAAAATTGCAATTACCGTTAGATTAGTGAGGTTGTCAGCACTCAGATAGAAATGACTGTCGACAGGAAGTGTGCCGTCTTGTACCGAGATGTACCGAACACAACTAGGGCAGCAAACATCAGCTTCCGAGTGAAGGTATGTATCATAACGAACTGTGTCCCAAATCACTGTTTATTAGATACTTATAATCTTCACCAAAAAATTACATCAGAGTTTTCGATAGAACACTTGGGGAGCTATCCGGAACTGCCGCCAGAACTATCGATTTCGTATATTTTATGCTGTGAAGATAGATCCCTCATTATTGCAGTTACCTCAAAGTATTATCAGCACAAAGAAGGTCATTAGCGTTTTCTGGAGAACTTTTTGCAACTATTCAGAATCGTGTTCACAATCGGCAAACAATTTTTTTTACAAGGTAATATTTTCCCGTATTCTACTGTTTTCTTCATGAAATTCCTAAGAACTATTCGAATTTTGTTGAGAGAACTATTGCTGCTGAGAACAGGAGTTATGATTTTAATTGCGGTCCTCCATTTTATTCTGTACAAATAAACTTCATCGCACGCTTTTTTTTTCGTTTTTCTTTTCAACTTTTTCTTTGTGAAATCGCCTCTTACCTGATATTTGTTTATACTTACAAGGAGATGCAACGCAAAGTGTTTTCTTGGTAATTATTCAATAGTCGGACAATCTAACACATACCAAATGTCTTTTTGAAGTGGCAGTTAACTGAAACGGACTGAAACCGCGAAAGTGCACAGGGACTCGGCACAAAGCAAATAGGCTAACAGGATACGAGGATGTGAAGTAGAAGTGGATAGTTCCTGTGAATTATTATGGGTGGAGGTTACATTCAACAACCGAACTAGGTTAATAATTGGCTCCTTTTACCGACCTCCCGACTCAGCAGCATTAGTGGCAGAACAACCGAGAGAAAATTTGGAATACATTTCACATAAATTTTCTCAGCATGTTATAGTCTTAGGTGGAGATTTCAATTTACCAGATATAGACTGGGACGCTCAGATGTTTAGGACGGGTGGTAGTGACAGAGCATCGAGTGACTTTATACTGAGTGCACTATCCGAAAGTTACCTCGAGCAATTAAACAGAGAACCGACTCGTGGAGATAACATCTTGGACCTACTGATAACAAACAGACCCGAACTTTTCGACTCGTATGTGCAGAACAGGGAATCAGTGATCATAAGGCCGTTGCAGCATCCCTGAATATGGAAGTTAATAGGAATATAAAAAAAAGGGAGGACGGTTTATCTGTTTAGCAAGAGTAATAGAAGGCAGATTTCAGACTACCTAACAGAGCAAAACGAAAATTTCTGTTCCGACACTGACAATGTTGAGTGTTTATGGAAAAAGTTCAAGGCAATCGTAAAATGCGTTTTAGACAGGTACGTGCCGAGTAAAACTGTGAGGGACGGGAAAAAACCCACCGTGGGACAACAACAAAGTTAGGAAACTACAGTAGAACCCCTCTAATCCGACCTTGGATGGTCCGTCACTCCGGTTAGTCCGACTAGGCTGAAGCTCGCGAGCCTGTGCCGACTTGTCACTCACTGGACGCCTGTCGGGCCATTGTTGCGGTGTCTATCGCTGTGCATATTGTTATACTGTACGTTATTGTGCAGTTTTATCCTTTGTTGGGATTAAAAAACTTCGTTGTTTGCTTTATTCCGTGTTCTTTACCATACTTATTACTGTAGATTCACTGTGTGTATAGTTGTCTGTTTTTGAACATGTCTGGATTCGAACGTAAACACGTACCTCTTTCACTAAATGAAAAATAAGCAGTGCTACAAAGACTGGACGAAGGAGATTGCTCCAAAAAATTCCAAAGAAACTGAATGTAGGTGTTACGACAATTAAGGATTGGAGGAAGAATCAGAAAGACATTGACTCCTATGCAGTGAAAACACTCTGAAGAACCGCAAAACAATAAAAAAGCCTAAACTTGAACTGCTTGATAACGCATTGTGGGTGTGGTTTTGTCAAGAAAAAAGGAAAGGAACTCCAATATCCGGGCCAATTCTCAAAGACAAAGCGATAGTTTTGCACAAAAAACTGGCAGCTGAAAGTAAATTTGCTGCCAGTGAAGCCTGGATTGATCCTTGGAAAACTTGCCTAAAATGTATCCCCCGACTTTTTTCCAAGTAATTTGTCTTCGTTTTTACTGTAAAAACAATGCATACAGTATAATCATTTCTTAGTTTATACATACAGTAGTTTATAGCACTAAGTAATTTTTTACAAGGAAATAAACATCTTTTAGTTTACAGTATATATCGTTTATACGTTATTATGTACAGTACAGTACTGTAATTTGTTTGTCTCCTTTTAAAACCAATACATATTACAGTGTGTGTAGAAGATTTTTAGTTAATATACTGTTTAACAATGTGTAAAAAACATCTTTTTAAATTACTGTAGATCTCTTTTAGTTCTTAAATCGTTTAATTTTTTGTACTAAATGTCTTTTTATATTTTTTGCGATAAATATTAGATTTTTCGGCTAATCCGACCTTTTTCTCGTTCCGACCATAGCCCCGGTCCCGAAGGAGGCGGATCAGAGGGGTTCTACTGTACTGCGAAAGCAAAAAAAGAGGCCTTCACTCCAAGTTTAAACGCAGCCAAAACCTCTCAGACAAACAGAAGCTAAACGATGTAAAGTTAGCGTAAGGAGGGCTATGCGTGAAGCATTAATTCGAAAGTAAAATTCTATGTACCGACTTGACAGAAAATCCTAGGAAGTTATGGTCTTACGTTAAATCAGTAAGTGGCTCGAAACAGCATATCCAGACACTCCGGGATGATGATGGCATTGAAACGGAGAATGACACGCGTAAAGCTGAAATACTAAACTCCTTTTTACAAAGCTGTTTCACAGAGGAAGACCGCACTGCAGTTCCTTCTCTAAATCCTCGCACAAACGAAAAAATAGCTGACATCGAAATAAGTGTCCAAGGAATAGAAAAGCAACTGCAATCACTCAACAGAGCAAAGTCCACTGGGCCTGACGGGATACCAATTCGATTCTACACAGAGTACGCGAAAGAACTTGCCCCCCCTTCTAACAGCCGTGTACCGCAAGTCTCTAGAGGAACGAAAGGTTCCAAATGATTGGAAAAGAGCACAGGTAGTCCCAGTCTTCAAGAAGCGTCGTCGAGCAGATGCGCAAAACTATAGACCTACATCTCTGACGTCGATCTGTTGTAGAATTTTAGAACATGGTTTTTGCTCGAGTATCATGTCGTTTTTGGAAACCCGGAATCTACTCTGTAGGAATCAGCATGGATTCCGGAAACAGCGATCGTGTGAGACCCAACTCGCTTTATTTGTTCATGAGACCCAGAAAATATTAGATACAGGCTCCCAGGTAGATGCTATTTTCCTTGACTTCCGGAAGGCGTTCGATACAGTTCCGCACTGTCGCCTGAAAAACAAAGTAAGAGCCTACGGAATATCAGACCAGCTAGGTGGCTGGATTGAAGAGTTTTTAGCAAACAGAACACATCATGTTGTTATCAAAGGAGAGACGTCTACAAACGTTGAAGTAACCTCTGGCGTGTCACAGGAGAGTGTTATGGGACCATTGCTTTTCAAAATATATATAAATGACCTAGTAGATAGTGTCGGAAGTTCCATGCGGCTTTTCGCGGATGATGATTTAGTATACAGAGAAGTTGTAGCATTAGAAAATTGTAGCGAAATGCAGGACGATCTGCAGCGGATAGGCACTTGGTGCAGGGAGTGGCAACTGACCCTTAACATAGACAAATGTAATGTATTGCGAATACATAGAAAGAAGGATCCTTTATTGTATGATTATATGATAGCGGAACAATTTGAAGTGGAATGATCATATAAAATTAATTGTTGGTAAGGCGGGTACCAGGTTGAGATTCATTGGGAGAGTGCTTAGAAAATGTAGTCCATCAACAAAGTAGGTGGCTTACAAAACACTTGTTCGACCTATACTTGAGTATTGGTCATCAGTGTGGGATCCGTACCCGATCGGATTGACGGAGGAGGTAGAGAAGATCCAAAGAAGAGCGGCGCGTTTCGTCACAGGGTTATTTGGTAACCGTGATAGCGTTACGGAGATGTTTAACAAACTCAAGTGGCAGACTCTGCGTGAGAGGCGCTCTGCATCGCGGTGTAGCTTGCTCGCCAGGTTTCGAGAGGGTGCGTTTCTGGATGAGGTATCAAATATATTGCTTCCCCCTACTTATACCTCCCGAGGAGATCACGAATGTAAAATTAGAGAGATTAGAGCGGGCACAGAGGCTTTCAGACAGTCGTTCTTCCCGCGAACCATGCGCGAGAGGAACAGGAAAGGGAGGTAATGACTGTGGCACATAGTGCCCTCCGCCACACTCCGTTGGGTGGCTTGTGGAGTATAAATGTAGATGTGGAGAAGAAAACTTGCAAACAGTTCATGCTCGGCAAAGAATGAAACAGAGTGTTTACGTAATTTTATCCACATTTTTAAACTGTGAACCTGACCGTAGTCACTACACAGGCAGGTTTTCTGTTATGATATAGTTAAAAGATACGGTTCAGCATTGATAGAGGGTTAAAAAAAATGTCCTTGAGCACTATGGGACTTAACATCTGAGGTCATCAGTTTCTTAGAACTTAGAACTACTTAAACCTAAGGACATCACACACATCCATGCCCAGAGCAGGATTCGGACCTGCGACCGTAGGAGTCGCGCGGTTCCGAACTGAAGCGCCTAGAACCATTCGGCCACCGCGGCCGGCGATAAAGTTAAATAGCATGTTTTTTATTTCGTGAATCATGAATCGAATGTTTTTCTAACGTATTTTATGCAGTCGATTCACAAAATACAAAAGAGAACATCTAACTTTCTCATAGCACGATACTTTATTTCAGTTAACTTAAGAGCAAATGTAAATTATGTATCAGACGATTTGCGCCTGAAGAAGGACGCACATGGGCCGTACTGGATAGTGTAATTTAATAAAACACAAAAAAGTTTTGTCTGAAGGCGTTTTCATCCTAACGTCGTATATAAAAGTGTGTACTGCCCGCAACGTATCTGTACTGCCACACAAAATTAATAACCAATGATGACAACGATTCTCTGCTATAAAAGGCTTTGCCCATCGACTTAATTCATTAATCTTCCAACGACTGAACTCGTTTCTGTTCTCCTCATTCACACTGGTATATTTCACGAAGAAAAACTCATAATTCTTTGATGTTGTTTCAGTAACAATCTGATTACCAATCTAATAATCTAGCCCATGGGGCTAACGATGGACGTGCACACGTTGAATTCTGGTCCCGTAAATTTACTTCTTCGCTGTCATACGATAATTACAGCCCGTAGTGGAATTCCTCGATTGCTGCACTTTACTTATAACCACCCGGATCATTGCAAACATTTCGACGGGAGATATATTGCAGTACAGTACATTTGCGTATAATGCCCTGCGTTCGTAAAACATGTAACGTATCGTATCTCCGTGTTTCTTGCTCCACTCTTAAGCGAAGACTCCCTAACAGGCGGCTTAGATAGCAGAACTGATCTGATCCCCCTCTTTTGGACGGCCGTCTTCTTTAATCCCGCTGCCCTGGCGGGGAGGATATTCTGCATGAACAGGCCGGACGACGGGCAGAGGCCAGCAAAATGAAATCGCGTCTGGTCGGAAATCACGTTTCTCTGGCGGACGGTCTTTTCCGTACCGCTGCAGCGTCTCTCCCCTTACAGGGCATGGCTGCAACTGCGTGTACATAGAAAGAAAGAATGAAAGAGAGAGAGAGAGAGAGAGAGAGAGAGAGAGAGAGAGAGAGAGAGAGAGAGAGAAGGCAAAGAAGACAGCTATTGTATCGCCCTCTAAAACACTTTGTACCATACTGGTGAAATGTGAGTCTCACATTATATTCGTGGAATACGGAATTCTATATGTACATACACTGTGTGTTACACAATTCCTCCAACAGGCTCCAAAGCGTTGCAGAGGGTGCAGACAAGATAACTTTCAAATCTTCCGCTTCCCTGTACGCACACAGCACAGGCAATGAGCTCTGACCTGTCTCGGCTGAGGAATCAGTAGTCGTTCCCTTCTCCAAGTCGACGACAGCTCGCACTGAAGATCACATTACCTGTGGCAAGTACACCTTCTCAATAAAATCTCACTTTCGATTTCTGGGGATGATTTTTGACTCTCGGTTAAGCTGGGCGCCCCACATCCGATCCACCGTTATCAAGTGTGAAGAAAGTTTAAATGTAATAAGATCACTCACTCGTGTCTGGTGGAGAGCGCACCAGAGTGTTCTACTCACCATGTACCGAGGGATAATTCGATCTCGATTAGACTATGGCTGTCAATTCTACCACACTGCGTCAAAGATTCATCTCTCCAAGTTAGATGCTCTTCAATATAGAGCCATTCGTACCTGTCTTGGAGCCATGCGATCGACGCCAACCAACGCTCTTTTAATAGAAGCAGGGGAGATGCACTTGAGCATTAGGCGCCAAATGTTATCGGACTAATTCTACATTCAAGGCATGGTCATTATGGGCAGTTCCGTCTATCAAAGGAGAGACTGCATTTATCGACTGTGGATTGCATCCCACAGAAGGAATAAAGTGCCAGCTTTGACACTAGGTCACCTGTCATACATTGTATACGGCATTCAGCGCATCTACCTGTTTTTGAATATGATCTTCAAACGCTCTGCTCCCAGATCCCAGTCCATTATTTAAGTACGACCTGGCTGGACAGTACTAATGTCAACGTTGGCTTCAATCGTCTCGTTCAAGCACATTGGCCGGGTTTTCTCCGTGTATACCGATGGCTCCAAAATTCCGCAAGAAGAGTGCACAGGGTGCGCTTTTTTCTGCCCTCAGATCCAGATCCGCAAAACCTTTAAACTGCTATGAGCACTTCTATTTTTACGGCGGAGAAAGTGGCAGTTTTGGAAGCACTTAAGTTTGTCTCTAGCACTTCCTTCCCCAAGATATTGATATTATCTGACTCGCAAAGCGTTCTTAAAAACATTCAGTACAGTCGATGGAACAAAACAACCACCAGTAATTTCTTGGATGTGATATCTTAATATATTCGTAGCACACGCACGGACCGGACGATCCATTTGTTGTGGGTACCTTCCCACTCTGGTATCCTCTATAATGATGAAGTTGATGCATTAGCCAAACAAGCGGTAACCTTAGGCACCGTCCTGGATCTGCACCTTCCTTATACAGACTACTTACGTGAAGTGAAGGATCACGCAAGACAACAATGTAGGAAATGTGGAACGTTTGTCAACAGACAAAAGGCGGTTATTACGCAGTGCTACAACCTCGGATTCCTTCACAGCCGTGGTTCATGAGGACACATCTGGACCGATCCACGATTTCTACCACCATAAGACTCCGCTTCCATCATGCCTCTTTCACACAACATCTACATCAGATCAACGTTTACAGTTCACCAGCATGTGTGCCCCAAATTGACCGTGAACGGTTAGTCTTTCTGAAGACATTGCTGAGTATGGGCTACCATCTTCCTCAATCAGCTTCTTCTCTTTTGTGTACTAAAGACGTTCGTCTATATAAAGTGATAGTTAACTTCATCAAGAGTTCTGGTTACAATCTGTAGGTTTTAATGGTGTATGTAAACTATAAATATGTCTTGCTGATGAAGATATTTCAGAATTGGTGTGAATTGTAAGCCGAGACACTTTTAATTATTTTCCAATTCAATTCAATTCCATTTTTAAAACATTATGTACAAAACTGTAAAAGTTAAGCTTTTTATTCTTGTAAATATCCATTTCTAAATTTGTTTATTCAATTATGTGTACATTGCCACTATGTGTTACCTATTGCTAAATTGAGTACACACTCAAAGTCAAAATATAAAAAATAATAAAAACCGCTCTGACCTGCGTGCTCTGCGGGAGTCACGCCACGAGCAGCGTTCGGAGTACACATTGTTGTATTCACTTCTACGTGACGAAGGGCGAGCTCTCCGAAGTCCAGTTTGCACCGCGTCTGTGGAGCACTACTGTCAACCACTGTATTTTCGAACATACTCTGTTTCTCGCAGCCGTTCTAGTTGTAAGACGAAACTGGCATGTTACGTCACAGGTACAACATGAACTGACGACAGAGCCCTCTAAGTGTTACTGCGTCCCGTGAAGCGAGGCCTTTGAAAGTGATCTGATCTTCATAATTCACATCCAAACGGTAAATTTTCAGACTTAGGTTACTCATCAAAACTTTATTTACTGAGTCCCGTATACAAATCATATTCGCCTGTAATAGGAACTGTGGAACACCCGATATTACTCTACAGTAGAGCCCTGAAACACCTACAATTCTCTTACGGGTAACATTTCGCCAGAACCGGACGCCAAGTGACGCCAACGGTGGTCAGCTGATGAAGGCACCAATAACATAACTGCGTTTCAAAATAATCCCTCGCATCACCAACAACAAAATGCATTTATTATGGAATGCGTTTTATTATTGACAGCAGTGACACAGGATGGTTTTGATTTTATCTGAAGTCACAGCAAGAACGTTTCCTTAAAAGGCTGCTATTAATAATTTTGTAATACTTGAAATGATGACAAGATCGAAAACGGTAATTGATATAGATTTATTTACCAGTAGCCCGTAGCGGTACTCAAGTATGACGTCTTTTACAGGCTCTGGGGCACCGCCTGCACAAAATAAATCCATATATTTAGTGTTTTCCTAATACTTTGTTTCCATTTGTTATGACTTTTACTGTATATTCTCAAACACTCTTTAAAACATTTACGTATATTTCTGTTTAATTCAGCTGAACTAAATGGAGGTAGAACTGATTTGATCAATTGTAAATGGTTCTGAAAGCCTGCGACTGTGAAAGCAATAGGTTTGTTCAAAAGACCTCGTCTGCTACCAGTCACGATTTTCTTTATTTCATTTTTCGCACGACGCGTATAGAAATGATTCCCATTTTCAAGTGCGTTTTTTGTGTTTGTTATGCCATTTCTATTTGATGTTGTCAATGTGTGAGAGTCTGCTTCATTTCGTTGACTTTACTGCAATATATATGAAAACATGCGATTTTTAGTTGGTTGTCGATCTATTTGTGAAGCTAGTGGGGAAATTTAGAAGAATTTGTACTTACAACTTCCTTATGGTCTATTTGTGCAGAGTTTCAGACAAACAACTTGTTGTACACTTTTAAACAGCGAAAACATTTTACATAAACGAAAGTTACACAGATATTCCTACAAGTAGTTAACAGCGATAACATTATAGGTCTGCAACAGAGCATTATATGCTTTTGTACAGAGGTTATTTACCTCAACAATTTGGATCATAATTTACTTATATATATATATTACAATTCTGCTTATTTCTGTGTGTTACTATTTTTATTTAATTATACTATCGAAACATCTTAAGAAATTCACTGATTCGCTTTCAAGTTTTTCGTTTAATATTTTATCTTCACATTTTCTGTTATGTGAATATCTCCAGTTCTAGTAGCAAATCCATTTTATGTCCTTTATTTAGTCGGTGGAATACTGTGACGTTCTGCTCTATTTTTCCAAATGGGTGTCCTGTATTACGTATATGTGTTTCTTTGGCTGATGATGTGTGTTGTGTGTGTGGAGGCTTTGATGTGCTCTGTCTACCCGGTGTTGAAATTTCGGCCTGTTTGTCCAAGGTAGAACATGGAGCATTCCTGCCGTGTTACCTTGTACATTCCAGAGTCTGAGTATGGATCATGCTTACACTTTATATTATGTATTAGTTTTTGTTGTAGCTCATTAGATGTGGAAAACACTATTTTTACTTTGTGATTTTTGAAAATATTTGCAGTCTTCTGTGATACATTGCCAATGTATAGGACACATTTGTTTTTCTCTTTCTCTTCTGTGGTGCAGTTTGTATCTGGGCCTTTCTTCACTTTTTCTAGGATTGTGTCAACCATGGAAGCATTGTAACCATTGGCAACTGCAACCTTTTCACTGTGATTGTTCTTGTTGCATGTTTTCTTGGTTCAATGGTACTTTAGTTGCCCTATGCAGCATTGACCTGTATGTTACCTGTTTATGGATATTTGGGTGACACAAGGTTGCGGGGATTGTGGCGTCAGTCATTGTATTTTTCCTATGAATTTTGAATGTGCATATGTTGCTGTGTCTTGTTATATTTAGATCCAGAAGGTTGATGCTTTTATTTTGCTCATGTTCCACTGTAAATCTGATTTTCTCATGTAGATTATTGAAGTAATTTAGAACGCCTGTGATGTCTTTGGTATCCCCTTTCACTAACAGTAGTGTGTCATCCACATATCTCCCATAAAATTCAATTTTCTTTAGGAAAGGTTCTTGGTTGTTAAATTATTTTTGTTCTAAGTGATTTATGTATATGTCAGCTATGGTACCAGATATACATGACCCCATTGTTAGGCCATCTGGTGGTTTATAAATGTTGCCATTAAAAGTGAAGTAGATGTAACTTAGTGTTAGCTGAAGGAGTTCCATAAATTCAACAATTTCTGTGAATGAAACTTCCTTGTGTATTACTGTTACAGCTTCCTGTATGGGTATGTTTGAGTAAAGGTTGGTGATGTCAAGTGTTATAAACTGAGCACCTTTGGGGAGCTTTCTGGTTTTTAGATCTTTAGCTAGTATCATGGTGTTTTTAATGGAATATGTAGCTTCATGTGTATAATTTTTCATCAGTATGCTATTCAATTTTTGTGATTGTATGCTGTGCTATTTATAGAATCGACCAGGAGACATATCGGATTTCCATCTTTGTGTATTTTTTGCTGTGCTCTTAGGCGTGGTGCTTTTGGATTCATGTATGTAAGGTATTTCTTTTCAGTTTCTGTCAGTAGGAAATGTGTGTTCTTTAATTGTTCCTAAATTTTATTTTGAAATTGTGTGCTGAATACTATTAGCATCAAACAATCCACATGTTTTCTCTCTGTATTCCTCTTATTTCATCACAACTAATTTATTGCTTTTGCTTGACTTTACGACTATGGATTGGTTGTTTCTTTATTTCTGCTTTTGTATTAAAATTTAATTTTGTAACATCTGCTGCATTTTTAGTTGCAGCTATGGTCTGTTTCAGTGTATGGTTGTTGAGCTTAGGTTTTACGTTGTATTTTAGTCCTTTCTGGAGTAGATCATTTTCTCTTTGGTCAAATTTATGTCTGTGTTGTTCACCACTTTGTTGTAAAATGTGTGTGTGTGTGTGTGTGTGTGTGTGTGTGTGTGTGTGTGTGTGTGTGTTTGTCAGTTATCTCAAGGTTGGGTTTCTTATTTTGTTTGGATGTCAAGGTCAGTAGTTTCTTGTTATGTGTATTGCAAATGGTCAAGTACTCCTTGTCAACTATTTCTTGGATGTGCTTACATAAGCTGCCATAAACTGTGGGTTTGATGTCGTTTGCTGCTTCTATTTGCATGTTGAGTAACTTTCTGTCTAGTAAGTCCTTCTTGTGTAACTGCCTTATTTCGGTTTTCAGCCATAGTTGTTCTGCTTTGTGCTTTATAACTTTTGCGATACTGCTGCTAGAATATATTTTCACTTTTATATAATTCGGAATTATACCTAATTGTTGGCAGTGCTTGTAGAATCTTATGTGTGAAGTTGTTTTTAGCACTAACTTCAAAAAAAGATCGACAACCAACTAAAAATCTCGTGTCCTCTTATATATTGCAGTAAAGTCAACGAAATGAAGCAGACTCTCACACATCGACAACATCGCATAGAAATGGCATAACAAACACAAAAAACGCGCTTGAAAATGGGATTCATTTCCCGAATCGCGTCGTACGAAAAATAAAATAAATAAAATCGTGACTGGTAGCAGACGAGTTATTTATAAACAAACCTACGGAGGTAGAAGTGTGCAACTGCTTACAAACAGGACTGTAATTTGACATTTAGATAAATGTGATGTCTGCTATAAGTCTTCTGATGCGTGCCATTTGTGGTTTCTTCAAGAGACTCAAGGAGAAAGCCATTATTGAAATCTACTATCAGAATTGAAAAGAGCATCAAGGACAGGAAAAAATATGAACTCACAAATAAACAGTCCGTTAAATTGCTTAAAATGACATGCATACAAAGTAATTGGAGATGAGAAGGCTATGGAAGCAAACGATCGATGTGGGCTAGTGATTAACGTAGACTTTGCAAATTCTGCTCGATCAATATGTAAATTAAGTCAAGGTAGGTGGAGCAGTAAATTAACATGAAAACTGAGCCGTGGGCGTCGAATGGGAAACTGCTTAATTATGCAGATTCTTGCTTATTGCAAGCAATAGACTGACAACAGATTCTGAACATTTATTTTAACTTTACCACCTGTAACGAGAATGACTTAGGAAGAGAGACTAATCATTTTGTACATCGAAGCACGGTAGGGGGCCAACTGTATGATTTTTCGAAAGCCGCTCGGACAACTGAACTGTAAGAGTAGAGCTCCCGAAAAGCTGGCATTGAAATTTAAATCCATGTCAGACATACTATTTCATCACGTTGGGAATATTGGAACGAAATGGTCACCAGATGACAGCATAGCTGTGAAGAAGCCGGCCTGAGGTGGAACGACGGCGTTCATTGTCTTACACGGCGTGGTTAAACATCAGGAACATCCTTGCAGACTACTGGGAACTTAAAAGGCCTCTGTTTATTGTACATAATAGTTTCCGTAATGAAATCAAAGAAGAAAAGAGGCTTACAAATGTCAATTAATGAGAGATAAAGTGCTATTTTTTCTGGTTTTTTCTTAATGGTTCAACGGCAATTTTGCAACCATCTGTGTTTGACAAAACCGCTGGATGAATCAACACTCACGGACAGGGGCGGCGCCAGTACCTAAGCTTGACTTGTTGACGCAAGATTTGGCCAAAGTGTGTACACAAATTTTACTATCGCAAAAGATGAACCTGCTCCACCAGGATCCAACAATAAGGTTCAATCTTTAAGTTTAGTTACTTACATTATCCAGGACTCGAGCCCTGATGGTCCATTTTCACATCCTTCATCCGATTAATGCAGCTACAGCTCAAAGTGGAGAACTTCCTTAATAGTTCCTGATCAATAAGTTCGAATGTAACGTGAAGCCACCAGGTGGAGCACGCATACCAATTTTCCCTCGATCGGATAATTCGCGCCCAAACTGGTATCACAGCTTGAGGGGCAAAGACAACGGCCGTTCATTCCCTTCCGCTACCACGTTTACAAACAGAACTGAGAGCCACGGTCCGGCGCATTCGGTGGCTGATCTGAGACGTATCACTTAGTGTACAGCAATACTGCGAATATTAACGCCATTGTGTCTCTCATCACGTTGGGAGCGGCAATGTGTTAGGACCGTTCGTGTAGATCATCACCATTCGCGTTCAGGAGCTTGCTGCTGTCAACGTCACCTCATAAATCCGGATGAGGAAAGGTTTGTTGTTCGGCCCCTGCTCCTGTTTTCAGCCCATTTTAGTGCGACTTTCTCCTCAAAATCGACTACTCGAAGTGTGTGCTCCTTTCATGCCTGCAAGTAAATCAGCAACGAAATACGACGCGAGTGTATCTATGACGTCAACGCTCTATACATTGTGTGGAATGTGGAGTTCTAAATTACGGAGAATGCTGCACTCTGTGCGTGCACAGAGACAAGGGACTCTGGCGGCGTCTGCTAACATCGGTAGCTTTATACTCTATTTCTGGTCGAGCTCACACTGAAGCGCCGAACAAACTGGTACAGGCATGTGTATTAAAAAACAAGATAAATGTAAGAAGGCAGAATACGGCGATGCGGTCCGTCTATATAGGGCAACAAAAAGAGGATCTTAGTGTTTAACGTCCCGTCGACAACGAGGTCATTAGAGACGGAGCGCAAGCTCGGTTGAGGGAAGGATGGGGAAGGAAATCGGCCGTGCCCTTTCAAAGGAACCATCCCGGCATTTGCCTGAAGCGATTTAGGGAAATCACGGAAAACCTAAATCAGGATGACCGGAGACGGGATTGAACCGTCGTCCTCCCGAATGAGAGTCCAGTGTGCTAACCACTGCGCCACCCCGCTCGGTCCTAGGGCAACAAGTGTATGGCGCAGTTGTTACACCGGTTACTCCTTCTACAATGGCAGGTTATCAAGATTTAAGTGGATTTGAACGTGGTGTTATAGTCGGAACTCGAGCGATGGGACACACCATCTCCGAGGTAGCGATGAAATCGGAATTTTCCCATAGAATCATTTCACGAGTGTACCATGAATATCAGAAATCCGGTAAAACACCGAATCTTCAATATCGCTGCGGCCGGGAAAAGATCCTGCAAAAACGGGACCAACGACGACTGAATAGAACCGTTCAACGTGTTGCAAGTGCAGCCCTCCCGTAAATTGCTGCAGATTTCAATGCTGTGCCATTAACATGTGCCAGCGTGGGAACTATTCAACGAAATATCAACATTATGGGGTTTCAACGCCGAAAGCCCACTCGTGCAGCCCTGTTGACTGCACAACACAAAGCTTTACGCTTGGCCTGGGCCCGTCAACACAGACATTGGATTTTTTATGACTGGAAACATGATGCCTCGTGGGACGAGTCTCGTTTCAAATTTTATCGAGCGAACTGAAGTGTGCGGGTATGGAGAAAATCTCATAAATCCATGGACCCTGCATGTCAGCAAGGGGCTGTTCAAGCTGGTGGAGGCTGTCTAATGGTGTGGAGCGCGTGCAGTTGGAGTGATATGGGACCGTTGATACGTTTAGAAACGATCCTGACGAGTGAGATGTGCGTAAGCATCTTGTCTGATCATCTGTATCCATCCATGTCCATTATGCATGCCGACGCACTTGAGCAACTCCAGCAGGACAATGCGACTTTCCGCGCGTCCAGAATGACTGAAGGAACACTCTTCTGAGTGTGAACATTGCCGCTGGCCACCAAACTCCTCAGACGTGAACATTATTGAGCATATGTGGGATGCCTTGCAACGTGCTGTTCATAAGATATCTCCACCCCCTTGTACTCTTACTGACTTATGGACAGCCCTGCAGGATTCATGGAGTCAATTCCCTCCAGCACTACTTCAGACATTAGTCGAGTCCATACCATGTCGTTTTGTGACACTTCTGCGTGCTCGCGGGGGCCCTACACGATATCAGGCAGGAGTACCAGTTTCTTTGGCTGTTCAGTCTAGAAATGGATTTTGTGGTTTCATGTTTACTATGTTGTTTACTTCGTTTTCGTAAGTTTGAAAAGGTTTCACGAGGTCTTGGCATTTTAACTTCTAGTTTTCTACAACAAGATAGACTGACTGCGACCGTATTTACACAGCAAGAAGTGTTCTTGGGCGTGCTAGTATAGTAGAAGCATGGTGAGTTAAGCAAAATACTGGCATCAGGCTTCTGTTTTTATCGTTGTGTTTGGTCGTTGCCGGCGTCTCATGACATCCTTTTAAGTTCGTTTGTTGATCCTTCAACTCAGTTTTTTATTACAGAGGCCAACCAGATCTCTGACCGAACACGCTGAGCTACCATACCGGCGTCAATCATCTCACTGTGAATGAGGCACGGAGCCTGCTGTTGAATTACTTTCCTCGTACGATTGGTGAGGAGTTGCGCATTGATGTCGGTTGATTAGCTCCAAAGGCTGCCCCGCGAGGGAGGGATGTTGAGTGCAGCGAATTGTACACCCTAGAGAAAACAGCTGAAAATATTGATTGGCGCATAGTATCCGCATAAGCAATGTGTGTGTGTGTGTGTGTGTAAAAGATGAGGACGGGAGCGGTGGCGAATACTCTATTACGCTGCTAGTATAGGGTTGCAGGTCGATGCGCCCGTCGCCCGCCGGCAGCGCCACAGAAAGTGTGCCGCGCTGAGTTACGCTCCATTAGAGGGTAACCTGCGTCAACCGCGTTAACTTCAATGGGCCGTTAATAACACATCGCCTTACGACGCAACTTTGCCAGCCACGCAGCTCCTCACTGCTGCGGCAATATACACCTGGATGTGGCGCGCCTTCGTCGAATACGGATGTGTGTCGCCGCCGTTGATGATGATGATGGCTGTTCTTACGGGCAAAGCAAGTTGTTGACCTGACGAGGTGCTACAAACAATTATGCTCTCTCTTCTTCTTTTTCTGTCACAGTGCCTTAGGTAGTGAGTGACCTGTGCTTCCTTAAATTTCTTTCAGGCAAAGACACAATTCTGACACCAGAGGTGAAAAACATGAATATGTTCCTTCTTAAGAGGCTACGACAGGAAAGTCGGGAGAAGCTGCCTCAAACCCTCATTCCACATTCCTTACCAAAAATTTCGGCATGCGCATATATCCACGCTCCTTTAAAACAGAACTTGCTAAATGCTTTTACTCGGCCTCTCTTTCTAGGTAGGCCTCCATACTCAGAATCTCCCTCTCACTGCCGATGTCTATATATGTCTCTCCCACATTGTATCCTTTTTCTCCCATTGATTTACAGTACATCCCACTACTACCGTCTCCAAAATACCTCGGCAGTTTTACTTTTTCCCCGACACTCAATTGTTTAAAACTTCGGTACACTATTAGGGCGAGGTGTGCTGTTCGTGTGCAGCTGATGATATAGACAGGCGCTTCCCCTGAAGCCCTACCGTGACTCAGTCGACTGTTCGTGGCAAATATGTAAACTGCAGTGCCCCTTGTGTATTATTCCTGTACAAGAATCGCGTGTTTCCGCATCTGTTGTTTTTGCGTACATTGTGAAGCTCTCTCCTGTCCAGTTACGCGTATCAACTGTGACCATGAGGTTTCAAAAGATGATCATTACAAAAGACGAATAACAGTAACAGAATTAAGGAAGTGGCAATGACAATAGAATTTACTAACGACCAAAGCAAAAATCAATGGTAATGCTTTTGACAAAGGTCGTGTGATTTGATTATTTCTCCACATTGTTTACATCCAACTAATGGAAAAAATCTCGTCCAATCATTGCAGAGCAGTTTTTGTAGCCTCGAAAAAATATATTCATACCAAGGTATGAATGAACGTACTGTCCCTATGTAATTCGGAACTGAGCATTACATGTCACAATAGGACGACTCGTCAGCGTAACAGGGGGCAGGGAGTATAGCGTTGTCAGTAGAGAAGGCCAGCCGGTGTGGCCGAGCGGTTATAGGCGCTACAGTCTGGAGTTGCGCGACCGCTACGGTCGCAGGTTCGAATCCTGTCTCGGGCATGGATGTGTGTGATGTCCTTAGGTTAGTTAGGTTTAAGTAGTTCTAAGTTCTAGGGGACTGATGACCTCAGAAGTCAAGTCCCATAGTAATCAGAGCCATTTTTCTGTAGAGAAGCATAAACAACAGAATGGGTCGTTCAGGAGAGATCAATGACTTCGAATGCAGTCTAGTCACTGGATGACCAAAACCAAGCAAGTTTCGTGTAATTGTAGGTAAGGATCACCCAGTTTTTCTGAGGGTGGTTATAAAAACAATGCATCAAATCACCGGAAGGAATCATTCTTGAGTCCAAATTTTTAGCAGCAGTCCAGTTACCACAAGTGTCCGTAGGGGAGTAAAAAGGAGTGGGATACGATGGTCGAGCAGCTCTTCAATAAGCAATAAATTTTTCTAGTTAATGTCAAGCGACATTGAGGTGGTGTGGAGAGCGACGCCACTCCCTAGTAGATGAGTGGAAACGAGTGATTTCGAGTGACGAATCACGCTCTACACTATGGCAATCCGATGGAATAATTTGGGTTAGGTGAATGCCTGAAGAACGTTATCTGCCGTCAAGTGTAGTGTCAGCTGTGAAGTAGGGAGCAGGTGTTGTTACGATACGGGGTGTTTTACGTGGTTAGGTTGTGGTCCCCTCATTGCGCTTAAGAATACGCTGATTCCGGAAAGATATGAGCACATACAGCACTGTTTACTGCGTACAGTAGAGGAACAGTTGTGAAGTGATGATCGTTTGTATCCAATGAGGGTGCATCCTGTTATAAACCAGCATCTGTGAGGCGGTGATTTGCGGGCAGTAACATTCCTGAAACGGGGTGACACGCCCAAAGTCCCGACGTGAACCCAATGGTATAACGTTGAAGTGAGCTAGGACATCGACTTCGCCCCATACCACAGCGTCGAACATCATTACCTTCTCTGGTTCCAGCTCTTCAGGAAAAACCGTCTGCCATTCCTCCACAGACATTACAGGCACCACATTTATACTTCTCCAGGCAGAGCTCCGACGGCCATAATGTTAGCCTTTATGATGGCTTGAACTCTGCTCGGAACACTATACATGAGGTATCCGAATGTCTGTGGAGGAATGGCAGGCGGTTCTTCCTGAACAGCTGAGATGTCTACGTCCTAGCTCACTTCAAAGGTATACCGTTGGTTTCAGGTCTGAACTCTGGGCAGGTCACCCCATTTCAAGAATGTTACTGTCCGCAAACCATTGCCTTATAGTGTACACATCCCATTTATGTGTCTATTAATATTCTCTACGGGGTGTATCAAAAATAATCATCCGATTTGGCACGTCTATATTTCTGAAACTAATAAACATATTCAATGAATTTTGGTTTTTGATGAACGGGAAACTCAAAAATTTGTTTTTCATACCTTTTCGTAGATGTTCAATATGCCCCCCTTAGAGTGGATGGCATATGTCAATGCGGTATTCAAATATTTCCCACATTGCACCCAACATGTCTTGAGTTACAGCTTCCACAGCTCCTGTTATGCGACGTCTCAGTTCATTCATTGTTGTTGGTAACAGAGGAACATAAAGAGTCTTTCATAAACAATCACAAGAAATAACCAATCAGATCCGTCGACCTTGGAGGTCAGTTATGTAAGGCGGAACACTTCGTTCAGTACGACCGATACATCGTACAGTAATTTTTGATTTAAAAATTCCAGCACTTCCAGATGCCAGTGTGGCGGTACCCCATCATGTTGTCAAATGAAGTCGTTCGAAACAGTCTCCAACTGTGAGAAAAGAAAGTTCTCGGGCATATCGAGGTACATGCTTCCTGTAACAGTCTTGTCGGCAAAGAAAAATGGAGCATACACTGCAAAAAAAAAACACATATTTTGGAGAGTCCCTCTCATGTTTTACAACTTCATGTGATTGTTCCGCACTCCATATTCTCACATTATGACGGTTCACCTTTCATTTAAATGGAATGTTGCCTCGTCGCTGAACACTAAGGGTGGAAGAAAACAGTTATCCTCCATATTGCCAAGAACGAAATTACAGAACTCCACACGTTGTTGTTTGTAACCTTCACGAAGAGTTTGCGGTAGCTGAATTTTGTATGGTTTCATGTGCAAACGTCGACGCAACACACTGCAGTCGGACACAGAGGGCATGTTGAGCTGTCAGGCTACACGGCGGACGGATTTCTGCTGCATCCTTGTGAAACTCTGGCGGATGCGTCCGACATCTGTGTCAGACACCATAGTTAGTACGAAAGTCACGCCGAACAGTTGTTACTGACGCGCACTGCGCGATACGTAGAACACAAAACGCTTTCTGCTGTCCAGACACCATTTTTACTAGAACTGAGCACGTATCTCAAGTAAAATAACTGTTATGATTTGTTTTAATCGGATGATTAATTTCGATACATCCTATGTTTACAGATAGTTTTGCTTAGATAGTGCATTTACTGGACAGTAAATATCACGTTTTTACTTTATTCTGTGTACCTTGTTTTCTTGTAAGTGCCAAGCGACATCGGAATAAAATTTCGTTCAGTGGATTTGACTTTTCCACTCTTTTTCCTTTTTTTCCGTAGGAAACGTGTTTCTTCTGTTTACCGTCTTATTTATGCACAGTGTATTTTATTTTTCTTTTTGCTATCACATATTAGGTCTCTTTCGTGGTAGAGCAAATCTTGGAAAAACATAAAGTCTGTATCGAACATTTGCAACATATCAAGAAAACGAAGCAAACAACAAAGTAAAGATTGAGGAGCCAAAAATTCCATTAACAAAAATCCCCGACCAGTATGCAGAGTCGCTACTGGAGTATTGGTTGTTCTTCGTGTTTCTGTCTCCGTCAATCCACGTCGCTGAACTGAATACAGCTTTCCAAACACTGTTTAGAATGGGTATACAAATTACATTTTAAAAATGTATTCGTTATTATGTATAAACTTACATTTCCCATTGAAAGGGCGTCGCACAGAACAAATGTTGAACAATTCCACACACACATTTTAAAAACGAAGTTACACGTATCTGCCGAAAACTAGAGAGCCTGTATCCTGTTCTGCCTGCTATCCATGTTGTCATTAACCTGAAGCTCTATACAAAGCTGCGCTTAACATTTTTCTTACATCAGGAGAAATTTGATAATAAATTCTTTACATACAATCTCAATTCAAAATGGGAAGCTCTATAACTCTGATGAATATCCGACTCTCTTCCCAAACGCAGGCATGGCCTGCCGTCGACAAAGTGATCGTCATAAAGAATATACAAATGAAACAGCCACTGGATGAACACCGCTTACTTTTATAACCTGTATCGGCAAAAATTTAGCAGAAGACATCAGATAACGTTAATTACTAGAAGTCAGCATGTCTTAATAACAATCGCTGCCGTGAAAAACAACACCTCGGCGAGCTAAAACTACGTTGGGTACCACAGTCAACGCAAGGGGTGGGGGGAGTGTGTTACGTCAAAGAACAACTGTGGAAGCTCACATTTGATTTGGAACTTGAAAGAGTTGTATCGTTATGTACAAACCAGTTACTAGCATAATGTTGCAACATCTGATCGAACAAACGGAAAAGTGTTCTAATTGAATCATTCACTTCATTTAATACATTTTACATACTGCTTTCCTGTAAGCAACTCCAACTCTTCCAGTTCACTTCGAATAGCTTATAGTTTCAGGATCTACATTAGAGGAATCTGTAGTTTCACATTATTGTTACTAAATTACGGCTCCCCAGGCATTCGATTCTGATTTAACTGAATAAGTGATCATTTTACACCATGGACCTTGCCGTTGGTGGGAAGGATTGCGTGCCTCAGCGATACAGATGGCCGTACCGTAGGTGCAATCACAACGGAGGGGTATCTGTTGAGAGGCCAGACAAACGTGTGGTTCCTGATGAGGGGCAGCAGCATTTTCAGTAGTTGCAGGGGCAACAGTCTGGATGATTGACTGATCTGGCCTTGCAACATTAACCAAAACGGCCTTGCTGTGCTGGTACTGCGAACGGCTGAAAGCAAGGGGAAACTACAGCCGTAATTTTTCCCGAGGACATGCAGCGTTACTGTATGATTAAATGATGATGGCATCCTCTTGGGTAAAATATTCCAGAGGTAAAATAGTCCCCCATTCGGATCTCCGGGCGGGGACTACTCAGGAGGATGTCGTTATCAGGAGAAAGAAAACTGGCGTTCTACGGATCGGAGCGTGGAATGTCAGATCCCTTAATCGGGCAGGTAGGTTAGAAAATTTAAAAAGGGAAATGGATAGGTTAAAGTTAGATAGAGTGGGAATTAGTGAAGTTCGGTGGCAGGAGGAACAAGACTTCTGGTCAGGTGACTACAGGTTTATAAACACAAAATCAAATAGGGGTAGTGCAGGAGTAGGTTTAATAATGAATAGGAAAATAGGAATGCGGGTAAGCTACTACAAACAGCATAGTGAACGCATTATTGTGGCCAAGATAGATACGAAGCCCACACCTACTACAGTAGTACAAGTTTATATGCCAACTAGCTCTGCAGATGACGAAGAAATTGAAGAAATGTACGATGAAATAAAAGAAATTATTCAGATAGTGAAGGGAGACGAAAATTTAATAGTAATGGGTGACTGGAATTCGAGTGTAGGAAAAGGGAGAGAAGGAAACATAGTAGGTGAATATGGATTGGGGCAAAGACATGAAAGAGGAAGCCGCCTAGTAGAATTTTGCACAGAGCACAACTTAATCATAGCTAACACTTGGTTTAAGAATCATGAAAGAAGGTTGTATACGTGGAAGAACCCTGGAGATACTAAAAGGTATCAGATAGATTATATAATGGTAAGACAGAGATTTACGAACCAGGTTTTAAGTTGTAAGACATTTCCAGGGGCAGATGTGGACTCTGACCACAATCTATTGGTT
The DNA here is from genome assembly GCF_023897955.1 of Schistocerca gregaria. Taxonomy (NCBI): domain Eukaryota; kingdom Metazoa; phylum Arthropoda; class Insecta; order Orthoptera; family Acrididae; genus Schistocerca; species Schistocerca gregaria. The sequence continues at coordinate 563,835,389 of NC_064922.1, read as the reverse complement.
ATGACCTGTAGATTAAAACTGAAGAAACTGCAAAAATGTGGGAAATTAAGGAGATGGGACCTGGATAAACTGAAAGAACCAGAGGTTGTACAGAGTTTCAGGGAGAGCATAAGGGAACAATTGACAGGAATAGGGGAAAGAAATACAGTAGAAGAAGAATGGGTAGCTCTGAGGGATGTAGTAGTGAAGGCAGCAGAGGATCAAGTAGGTAAAAAGACGAGGGCTGCTAGAAATCCTTGGGTAACAGAAGAAATATTGAATTTAATTGATGAAAGGAGAAAATATAAAAATGCAGTAAATGAAGCAGGCAAAAAGGAATACAAACGTCTCAAAAATGAGATCGACAGGAATTGCAAAATGGCTAAGCAGGCATGGCTAGAGGACAAATGTAAGGATGTAGAAGCTTATCTCAGTAGGGGTAAGATAGATACTGCCTACAGGAAAATTAAAGAGACCTTTGGAGAGAAGAGAACCACGTACATGAATATCAAGAGCTCAGATGGCAACCCAGTTCTAAGCAAAGAAGGGAAGGCAGAAAGGTGGAAGGAGTATATAGAAGGTTTATACAAGGGCGATGTACTTGAGGACAATATTATGGAAATGGAAGAGGATGTAGATGAAGACGAAATGGGAGATACGATACTGCGTGAAGAGTTTGACAGAGCACTGAAAGACCTGAGTCGAAACAAGGCCACCGGAGTAGACAACATTCCATTAGAACTACTGACGGCCTTGGGAGAGCCACTCATGACAAAACTCTACCTGCTGGTGAGCAAGATGTATGAGACAGGCGAAATACCCTCAGACTTCAAGAAGAATATAATAATTGCAATCCCAAAGAAAGCAGGTGCTGACAGATGTGAAAATTACCGAACTATCAGTTTAATAAGTCACAGCTGCAAAATACTAACGCGAATTCTTTACAGACGAATGGAAAAACTGGTAGATGCGGACCTCGGGGAGGATCAGTTTGGATTCCGTCGAAATGTTGGAACACGTGAGGCAATACTGACCTTACGACTTATCTTAGAAGAAAGATTAAGAAAAGGCAAACCTACGTTTCTAGCATTTGTAGACTTAGAGAAAGCTTTTGACAACGTCGACTGGAATACTCTTTTTCAAATTCTAAAGGTGGCAGGGGTAAAATACAGGGAGCGAAAGGCTATTTACAATTTGTACAGAAACCAGATGGCAGTCATAAGAGTCGAGGGGCATGAAAGGGAAGCAGTGGTTGGGAAAGGAGTGAGACAGGGTTGTAGCCTCTCCCCGATGTTATTCAATCTGTATATTGAGCAAGCAGTAAAGGAAACAAAAGGAAAATTTGGAGTAGGTATTAAAATTCATAGAGACGACGTAAAAACTTTGAGGTTCGCCGATGACATTGTAATTCTGTCAGAGACGGCAAAGGACTTGGAAGAGCAGTTGAACGGAATGGACAGTGTCTTGAAAGGAGGATATAAGATTAACATCAACAAAAGCAAAACGAGGATAATGGAATGCAGTCAAATTAAATCGGGTGATGTTGAGGGAATTAGATTAGGAAATGAGACACTTAAAGTAGTAAAGGAGTTTTGCTATTTAGGAAGTAAAATAACTGATGATGGTCGAAGTAGAGGATATAAAATGTAGACTGGCAATGGCAAGGAAAGCGTTTCTGAAGAAGAGAAATTTGTTAACATCGAATATAGATTTATGTATCAGGAAGTCGTTTCTGAAAGTATTTGTTTGGAGTGTAGCCATGTATGGAAGTGAAACATGGACGATAACTAGTTTGGACAAGAAGAGAATAGAAGCTTTCGAAATGTGGTGCTACAGAAGAATACTGAAGATAAGGTGGATAGATCACATAACTAATGAGGAAGTATTGAATAGGATTGGGGAGAAGAGAAGTTTGTGGCACAACTTGACTAGAAGAAGGGATCGGTTGGTAGGACATGTTTTGAGGCATCAAGGGATCACAAATTTAGCATTGGAGGGCAGTGTGGAGGGTAAAAACCGTAGAGGGAGACCGAGAGATGAGTACACTAAGCAGATTCAGAAGGATGTAGGTTGCAGTAGGTACTGGGAGATGAAGAAGCTTGCACAGGATAGAGTAGCATGGAGAGCTGCATCAAACCAGTCTCAGGACTGAAGACAACAACAACAACAGTTTCAGGATTTACATTAGCTGATGTTATTGTCGTCCTCAGTCGTCGTCGTCCTCAGTCAGAAGACTGACGTTAAATTTATGTCATGCGCGCTTTTTTTTTTTTTAAGAAAAAAAGACAACCGGGCAGTAGAAAGACAATTATAATTTAAGACTTCTTGTGGTATTCAGTCCGAAGACTGGTTTGATGCTACTCTATCCTGTGCAAGCCTCTACATCTCAGAATAACTACTGCCACATACATACTTCTGGATCTGCTTGCTGTATTCACCTCTTGGTCTCCGTCTACGACTTTTACCTCCCACACTACCCTCCAATACTAAACATGTGATCCCTTGATGTCCCGAAATGGGACCTAACAACCGCTCTTTCTTTTATTCAGGTTCTGCCACAAATTTCTTTTCTCCACAACTCTATCCAGTACCTCCACATTAGTTACGCGATCTACCCATCTAATTTTCAGCATTCTTCTGTAGCAGCACATTTCAAAAGCTGCTGTACCTTCTTGTCGAAACTGTTAATCATCCAAGTTTCACTTCCATACACGGCTGCAAGAAGTGCAAATCCCTCCAGAAAACAGTCCCTAACACTCAAATCTATATTGGACATAAATAAATTTTTCTTCTTCAGAAATGCTTTTCTTGACACTGCCAGCGTACATTTAATGTCCTCTCCACTTCGGCCATCATCAGTTATTTCGCTCCAAAATAGAAAACCTCATCTACTACATGTAGTTTCTCATTTACTAATCTAGCTCTCTTAGAATCACGTATTTTGAATTTTTTTGTAAACAATCTTTTTTTTCCACAGAAATCAAACTGGATTATACAAAAAGTTATTTAGTAAAATTCAGCTGAAATCCCAAGCGTATACAGGGTGTTACAAAAAGGTACGGTCAAACTTCCAGGAAACATTCCTCACACACAAAGAAAGAAAATATGTTATGTGGACATGTGTCCGGAAACGCTTACTTTCCATGTTAGAGCTCATTTTATTACTTCTCTTCAAATCACATTAATCATGGAATGGAAACACACAGCAACAGAATGTATCAGCGTGACTTCAAACACTTTGTTACAGGAAATGTTCAAAATGTCCTCCGCTAGCGGGATACATGCATCCACCCTCCGTCGTATGGAATCCCTGATGCGCTGATGAAGCCCTGGAGAATGGCGTATTGTATCACAGCCGTCCACAATACGAGCACGAAGAGTCTCTACATTTGGTACCACGGTTGCGTAGACAAGAGCTTTCAAAAGCACCCATAAATGAAAGTCAAGAGGGTTGAGCTCAGGAGAGCGTCGAGGCCATGGAATTGGTCCGCCTCTACCAATCCATCGGTCACCGAATCTGTTGTTGAGAAGCGTACGAACACTTCGACTGCAATGTGCAGGAGCTCCATCGTGCATGAACCACGTGTTGTGTCGTAGTTGTAAAGGCACATGTTGTAGCAGCACAGGTAGAGTATCCCGTATGAAATCATGATAACCAGCTCCATTGAGCGTAGGTGGACGAAACTAAAATGAGCTCTAACATGGAAATTAAGCGTTTCCGGACACATGTCGACATAACATCTTTTCTTTATTTGTGTGTGAGGAACGATTCCTGAAAGTTTGGCCGTACCTATTTCCAACACCCTGTATAACAATGGTGCAGAAGTTGATGCGTGTTCCTTGACCTCCTAAAGCCATTTGATACAGGTCCATACTGTTGTATAGTGAACAACAAAAGAGTTTTCGGAATATCAGAACATATTTGTGACTGGACTAAGGACTTTCCCCAAGAAGAAATGTAACAGGACGTTCAGAACGGGACGATACCGAGAAATGTGGAAGTGACAATGGGACTGTAATAATGTTTAAAATACATATAATTTGTGTACTAGGTAAAGTCAAAGCTCCAAGAGGTTCTTCGCAGACGAGCATATAGAAACCTTGCAGCGCCGAAAGCATTCAGCGACATAGAAGCTGGCAGTTGATCCTCAAAGTAAATGAAGTTGACGAACTACACATAAACGGAAGAGATTGATTACTTCTGGATTAGACCACTGGCGATAAATCGCTGCAAACAGTGGTGAAGTACGTAGAGGTACCGTCCATAGCGACCTGAAGTGAAACTTCGGATAAAACCAACTGTGAAGAAAAGCGTAGGCCATGTTGAGATTCAGTGGGGAATCGTAAGGAAATGTACTTCATCCATAGAAGGGCTTACAAACTAGTATAAGACAGATTATTGAGCACTGTTCGCCAGTTTGCGACTCTTATCATTATGGATTAATAGGACGGGAGTTGTTGATTCAGCAGAATATTCCTACTAATATTACAAGGTCTTGGGTTACAAGAAGGGTAACATGTGTCTTCCTCTCACGAAATTACCGCAAGACAAAATTACCACACAGTACAGTGGAGAAATGATTGTGTTACAAGAAGTACGCTCTGCGCCACACCATAATGTCGCTTGCGGAGTTTAGGCCCAGCCAAGAGTAATTAACAGAACTGTAAAAAGTTGGAGGTTATACAACGAAAGAAATCATTGGCTTGTAAACTACTCGACAGTCTGGGATCTTCAATAGATAGTATTGATAGCGGAAATAGAGAAGACCCAATGAAGAGCAGAGCTTCTCGTTGTAAGTTCATTTAGTAAACATGAAAGTGTCAGACGGATGCTAGCCAACTCCACTGGCATACGCTGCACGTGATGCATTCTACATCACAGTATAGTCTACGTTTTAATTCCGAGAGAGTACGTTCATGGAAGAGTCAATAAACGTATTGCGTGAAGGTAAAATTATAGAAATCCGTGCCCACGCCAGCAATCGTCCTTGCCGGTAAACTTTCGCAGCTGGACCAAGAAAAGGGCAAGTGGCAGTACATGAAGTATCCTCTGACACTCACCGCAAGGTGTCTTGTCGAGTATAGGTGTAGATGCAGGTGTGAATTACTTTCCATTCTGCTTGGAGATACAAGGTATGGCACGAAAAGGCGCAACTGAACTCTGCAGTCTATCCTGTCAGCGATTATTACTCAAATGGGATAGTTTATCGAATTTATTTGCCTAAATAATGCAGCTTATGAGCGGACCATCATACAGATTTCTGCCAAGAGAAAGAAGAAAGTGCAATATATCAGTGACTGTTAACGGTGAACAGAAACCCGCTGACGGAAGGCGCATGCGTAGCTTACCTTTGCAGATGATCCTCACGCGCCGTGATGACCCATGCAGGGAGGGTGCGTCTCTTCTGCAACGAAACAGAGCACTGAATTAAAAGGCTGCAGGCGCTACGAAGTTAAGGAACATATTGAATGAAACAACAATACCCCTCCACATTTTTCTCTGCACACACATGATCCAGATATAAAATTGGTCCCCTTCCTTCAACTGTGAAAAAAGTTCTATTTGCGTTTCCCTTCGTTGTACGGCAAATGGTAGAACAATTTATTCCGTTCTACACATTCGCAATTGGAAACTTCTGTCCCAACTGGAACCTGCTTGAAAAAATCCAAGATCATCTATGTGCCGTGATCTCAAGCAACCCGCCGTCGTCTACTGCGATACGGAATAAAACGTACAAAAAAAGAATCACAATTCTGTGTTACACGATACCTTCAGATATGAGCCGTCTCTATGAACGTAAATGACATTTCTGTACAAAAAATGACGTAGAATGACCTCTGACACAAAGAGGCAGTTCCGCAGTCTTCAGTGACGTTTTAGTGATGTGTCGAACACTAATTGTGCAAGTCATGTGTAGGTTTATATTGAAGAAGACTATGGCTGTTAAGAATAAAGAAACAACACGCACTGAGTAATGGAAAATCAGTGTAATCTAACATGCATCAGCAGATAAAGAAACGTTTGTTGATTCAAAAGACATAAGCTGGTGAAAACTATGCCGAATACACCATGACAATCAAAGTATATTGAACATACAGGTATTAATGCATAATAAGCATAGATATAAATAAGACAGAGAGAGAGAGAGAGAGAGAGAGAGAGAGAGAGAGAGAGCGCGAGAGAGAGAGAGAGAGAGAGCGAGAGAGAGAGAGAGAGAGAGAAGACACTTGAATGACCCTGGATGAACACCATATGCGACAGCTCAGTCTCAGTCAGTGTAACTAAATCTGCCAATTCTCCAGTACTGCCCAACCAGATAGGCAATGTGGCATCCGCAGAAATCAACGCCAATAAAACAAAATTCTGGCACTTTTATGGATAACAATGTGCGAACGCAGCGAGCAGAACAGGTGTAGGAACTCTTGAAACGAGAGATGATATTCGGCGAATGGACTGACCTGCCCATTCCTCCGACTTCAATCCCATCGAGCATAAGCGGGATGCGTTGAGGACTCGTACTGCAGCACGTCCACATGTATTGACGACTGGTCAACAGTTCTCAGCTGCGCTCATGGAGGAATGGAACGTCGTACTACAGGAACTCCTCACCTACCTTGTGGCTGCGATGGGGGCACGTTGCCGAGCATGCATTATCGTCTGTGCTGTCAATTTAGAAACATGTCCAGCCTCTTGGAATTTCCAGCGGACCATCATAAATCGCGGTGACTCCACTGTAATTATTTTCTACATCTAGATCTTCATCGATACTCCGCAAGCTACCGCGGTGTGTGTGGCGGAGGGCACCCTGTACCATTTCTTGTCACTTCCCTTCCTGTTCCAATCGCAAATAGAGCGAAGGAAAAACAACTGCCTGCACACCTCCGTATGAGCCCTAATTTCTTGTACCTTATCTTCGTGGTCTTTACGCGCGATGTATGTTGGCGGCATCGGAATTGTTCGGCAGTCAGCTTCAAATGCCACTTCTCTAAAATTTTTCAATGGTGTTTCCCGAAAGAAACGCCGCCTTCCCTCCAGGGATTCCCATTTGAGTTCCCGAAGCATCTCCGTAAGATTTTTGTCCGAACCTACCGGCAACAAATGCAGCAGCTCTCCTCTGAATTGCTTGTATGTCTTCCTTCAATCCGACCTGGTACGGATCCCGAACACTCGAGCAGTACTCAAGAAGAGGTCGCACCCGCTTCCTATATGTGATCTCCTTTACAGATGAGCCACTCTTTCCTAAAATTCTCCCAACAAACCGAAGTTGACCATTCGCCTTCCCTAGCACAGTTTTCATATGCTCGTTCCACCCCCACATCGCTTTGAAACGTTACGTCCAGATATTCAAACGACTTGACTCTGTCAAGCAGGACGCTAGTAATACTGCATCCGAACATCACAGGTTTCTTCTTCTCACGCACCCGCATTAACTTCATTTTTCCACATTTAGGGCTAGCTGCAATTCATCACACCAACGGAAAAGTTTGTTTAAGTCGTCTTTTACCATCCTACAGTCATTCAGCTTCGACACCTTACCGTACACCACAGCATCATCAGCACCCATCCTGTCCGCCAAATCACTGGTGTATACAAACAACAATAGCGGTCCTATCATATTCCCCTAGGGCACTCCTGACGATACCCCTCTCTCTGAAATGTCATTTCTGTTCGTCTCATTGCAGATTTCTCTCAGTTACCTTCTATACTATATTGTAGCAGTTCTTTCCATGTATGATCCAACTTTCGTCGAGCTGTGTTACTTCATACTGACATACTCTTATCACGCTACAGTTAGTTGCGTCCTTATGTTTTGCACACCAGGGTATTTACGGGCGAGCAGCGGCATTACATGGTCTTTTGTCCTAGGTTTTCAGTCCTCCGTCTGGGGGATGTTATTGCCTTTTACGAGCGGTATTTTAGTGGCGGGCGTGCTTGACGGCAGTCTTCATAGTCTGGGCGAGAAAGTATCCGCGGTAGTTAAAACACTACCAACGTTCAAGTACCGATCATTGGCCTTACGAATTATTTTAGTGAGTGCCGACGAACTCTCTGTTAGACCATTTGATTGTGTGCTTGAGCCTGAAGACCCATACGAATTTCAAGTTTGTTTGTGCGACTTAAGGCAGCTGACAACTTTAACATATTGCTATGGTTAATACTGCGAGTCAGGTCTGATGTTTTGTGCTTGTTACTACAGCAATTATTTACGGTAATGAGCCTTAATTTTATGTTGGGATTGATAGTGAGAGTCTGTGCTGTGGACAGCTTTGAATATTTGCTTTCGAATTTCTAGATTAATGGGCTGTTAAACGAACTGTATATGGATGTGTTCAGTTTACATTTCTCTGCTGCACTACACTAATTATTTATTATTCATCTTCGTTTCAATTTGAATCCGCAACGGTGTAAGACCACATTGGCAAATGTGTCAATTAATTGCAATTAACATTTATTGGGTTTACATGATGATTATTGTTTGGACAGCGTTACTATTTCCATGGCATTTTTCCACGCAATTTATGTACAAATTGTTTCGCTAATTTGCCTATTACATTATAATGGCCTAAGGGTTAGTTCTTTAATAGATGCATGGGATTCGGAGAGCTGGTGTAGAACCGTCCCAACGACATTGAAACAAGCCCCGCTAATAAACTGGGTCGTGAAGAGTCGACACCAAAGATGGATTTTAGAACTGCCGCCGGAGTCGTAATATCTTACCAGTAATCGCTTATTTGAGGAAACTTCGATAGTTAAACGGTTGAATTACTTTCAGTTTTCTCATGACCTATGTCGGTAATTACACGATATTAAGACTACTAGCTCGTGTCTGTTTCGCTCTCAGCATCCAGGTGGCCGTTTTTCGTTTCTTCGATTCCGTATTTAAGGCTCTTAAAGGTCGTGTAAGTTTCGCATTATATTGGTATACTATTCATCATCAGATTTCGACATGTCTGAAACCACTAAAAATAATCAATCTGATATTAAGTATTGTACACGTAATTCTGTGCAATAGGAAATGTTTATCTCAAATTTCGCTACTTATCGCTGTAGTGGCAGTAAATGGATTGTTCTCGTTCTCTCTCTCCCTCCCTCTCATTGTCCTATCCCTAAACCGTGTTGCTTTCTCTCAGTCCGGACAGGCAACAGTAGGGTTTCAACTTTAACCGAGGAATGCAACACATTGTTTCATGATCATTAATTTCATGCCAACATCACTGCTCTCCTTTCATATCAAGAGAGTCTTTCTCCCAACGAATATGCATTCCTGGAGATCATACCATACAGAGAAGTGGTGGAGTTATCAATAATCGAAGACAAGTTTCTATTATATATATATATATATATATATATATATATATATATATATATATATATATATATATATATATATATATTACTTTTGTGCTTTATCTTACAGTACTACATGCCTATAGGCACCTATTGGTAGAATTTAATTTCAGGAAGTTGCAAGAAGTTAATCTATCGTGTATTATTTTATTTTCCATTGGCAGATTGGTGAAACTGTTTGATAAGGCCAGCTTCCATACATGTACAGATGATCTGACTGAACGTGGTGGGAGGGCGGGAGGAGTAGAGGAGTGTGCAATAAAACTTTGTGGAAGGTGGATGGATGGATGGATGGATGCAACTGAACACCAATATCGTACAAAATGAAACCCAAATCATTTCAAAGATAATAGCTCCGAACAGCAAAATACAGTTCACAAAAAGTGGCTCCGGGAACACTTGCTGTACGTCATATATATTACACGTACTGGTTTCCTTGAAAGCAATGATGCACTGATACGACTGTATGTGTGACGGGGGAGATTGCGATAAAAGCTCTAGAAGATCATATATTTTTCTCGGGGGGGGGGGGGGGGTAATACTCTTCCATGTCACACTCTACACTCTGTGTATCTGTTTTGACGCGGATTTCAAAACGATTGGGTGTAGCAGCTAGGCATGGTAACCAGCAAAAGATAAAAATCCAGACAAATATAGTCATGCCGTATCAGGGGACCATCTCATATAAATCAGCGAGATGGTTCAACAAGAAAGGGGTTAGAATTGCTTTCAAGGAGGAAAACAAATTAAGATAGAGGCCAAGGAATAAGATGGGTCCAAATGAAAACTGGATGGGGAAATTGGGAATGTATGAAGTAAAATGTCATGATTTTGAAGTGAGATATGTGGGGCAGACGGAACGGAATTTTAGAGCTAGATTTAAAGAGCATAATAATAGAGACAATGGTTAGTCAGCTGCAGCAAAGCATCTGAAGAATGTGTATCACTCTTTGGAGGAATAAAGGAAAGCATGTGGGTGTTGCACGCTGAAGAAAAAGGGTAGTTGCTTATCAAATTTAGAGAAGGTAAGGATTTATTGTGCCTTGAAAGATGAGTGGGTCGGAGTTTTAAATGAGAGGACGAAAGTGTCTAAAGGGCATTTCTGGGCACAATTTAGAGATATCTTCCTTAAGAAGTAGCCACCAACATAAACTTAACAGCCAAAGACATTGATACACGGCCCCCGCGAGCATGCGGAAGAACCCAAACAAGACGTGGCATGGTTTAGACTAATGTCTGAAGTAGTACTGGAGGGAACCGACACCATGAATCCTACAGGGCTGTCCATAAATCCGTATCAGTACAAGGGGGTGGAGATCTCTTCGGAACAGCACGTTGCAAGGCATTTCACATATGCTCAATAATTTTCATGCCTTGGGAGTTTGGTGGGCAGCGACAGTGTTTAAACTCAGAAGAGTTTTCCTGGAGCCATTCTGTAGGAATTTTAAACGAGTGGGGTGTCGCATTGCTCTACTGGAATATGCCCCAGTCCGTCGGAATGCACAATGGACTTGAATGGAAGCAGGTGATCAGACAGGATAATTATATATGTATCACCTGTCACTCATATCTAGACTTATCAGGGGTACCATATCACTCCCACTGCACACACCCCACACAATTACAGAGCCTCCACCAACTTGAATAGTCCTCTGCTGGCATGCAGGGTCCTTTGATTCGTGACGTTGTCTACATACCCAGGCACGTCCATCCGCTCGATACAATTTGAAACGGGACTCGTCCGACCAGACAACATGTTTACAGTGATCAACAGTCCAATGTCGGTGTGGACGGGGCCAGGCGAGGCGTAAAGCAATGTGTCGTGCAGTCACGAGTGGGCCTTCGGCTCCGAAAGCCCGTATCGATGATATTTCGTTGAATGGTTTGCACGCTGACAGTTTTAGATGGCCCAGCATTGAAATCTGCAGTTATTTGCGGAAGGGTAGTACTTACGTTGCGTTCAAAGATTCTCTCCAGTTGTTGTCGGTCCAGTTCTTGCAAGTTATTTTTTCAGCCGCAGTGATGTCGGGGATTTGATGTTTTACCAGATTCCTGGTATTCACGGTACACTCGTGTAATGATCATACGGGAAAATCCCCACTTCATCGCTACCTCTGACATGCTGTGTGTCAGCCCTCGTGTGCCGACTATAACACCAAGTTCAGATCCGCTCACATCTTGACAGCCTGCCATTGTAGCAGCAGTGACTGATCTAAGAACTGCGCCAGACATTTGTCTTACGCGCGTTGCCGACAGCAGCGCTTTATTCTGCCTGTTCACATATCTCTGTATTTGAATATGCCTGCCTATAGCTGTTTCTTCGGCGCTTCAGTGTATTTTACCTTGTAACACAGGATTTTCGCATGATACTTCCGTTCGATTGCAGCATAGGGACAGTTTTAAGTTAGAATGGGGCAAGGCCAGATATGAATTTATCAACGATTTTATGATCGACAGTAGTATATTTGGACTTATATCATCGTTGGTATGTTATGGCAGCAGCTTTCAGTCTGCAATTGTACTTCGGGAACAGTAAATGCATCGGCTTGTGGTTTTTTTTATTTTGTATAATTTGAGTTGACAATGCATGCGTGCAGCTATTTTTTTAAAGTAATGACTAGGCATAATGGCATACAAAATTTAACTCAGGATTTCTTCAATGCTTATGTGTCTGTCGGTATAAGGAGGATTGCTTTATCTGGTTTCCTTGTTTTTAGCACCTGAAAATGGGATACTGTTATCCCGAAACATGTCGTGGCAAATGCACGATTGACAATTGGGCTGAATATCATCAATACTGCTTTGTGTGTATGTGGCTTCCAGCAAGCCTAAATGAACTGTCCGTCTAGCTGTAACGGAGTGGGATTGGCAAAGAAAGCACACGTGTTTCACCTGTGGGAGAACGGGCATGTAGAGAGATCCTGAGGTGGACGGCAGGTAGCGCGCCGCGACAGCTCAGGCCGACGTGCGTGCGTGCTGCCAGTTAAGCAGCCGCGCGCCTGTAGCCGCTAGACCTGCCCCTGACATTTGCACTACGAGGCCCCCCGCCACACCCCATAGCCTGGCACAGACATTCTCCTCCCACAACTTCAGTGGCGGAAGTATCGCACTACGGTCGCACTCCGCTACAGCGTCACCAGCTCGTTGTCTTGTGGTTGGCGTTGCTGATTCTCGATCACGTGGCCCCAGGTTCGATTCCCGACCGGGTTGAAGATTTGCTCCCCCCCCCCCCCCCCCTCTCTCTCTCTCTCTCTCTCTCTCTCTCTCTCTCTCTCTCTCTCTGTGTGTGTGTGGGGGGGGGGGGGGGGGGTGTGCGCGCATCCATGTGCCGAAGTGGCGTCAGCTAAAAAGACTTGCGCGTACTTCCCGCGTGGAGTTTTCCGCCCATTAATGTCATACGTAAACTTCATTTCCGATATTCCAGCTGCCATAAGATTTGATATTTCCTCCTGCCCCACGGTTCAACAGAACAGGCCGCGACAGATGCTACCTCCTGTGGCACCAGAACGAGTGGCGTGACCGTGTCTATTTTACTGCCCACGTCGTCTCAGATGTTCAAATGTATATTGAAAGCTTACCATCACCTCTAAGAAAAAGAGGTTCCCAGATTTGTGAGTGGCTCGAAGTAACACAGAACCCAGCACATTGTCCTCGACGGCCAGTGTTCGTAAGAGAGAAGGCTATCGTCAGAAGTACCGCATGTGTAGCGGACCGCTGTTATCTTCTACATACATAAATGATCTGCCGGACAGAGCGAGCAGCAGGCCGCAGCCTTTGCTAATTGTGCTATGGTTTACGGGAAGGTTTCGTCACTGAGTGACTGTAGGACGATACGAGATGACTGACAAAATTTCTAGGTAGTGTGATGAAAAGCAGCTAGCTGTAAATGTAGAAAAATATAAGTTACTGCAGATGAGTGCAGGCGTAAACCTGCGAAGCGATATTAAATGCAACGGGCCTGTAAGGGTTGCAGTAGGGAAGGGGGAACGGACGACTTCGGTTCATTGGGAGTATTTTAGGAAGGTATGGTTCATCTGTAAAAGATTAAAACGCATACAGGACACCAGTGCGACTCATTCTTGAGTACTGCTCGAACGTTTGTGATTTGCACCAGGTCCAGTTGAACGAAGACCTCGAATAAAAGTCAGAGGTGGGCTACTAGATTTGTTCCCGGTAGTTTCGATCAACACTCAAGTATTACGGAGGTGCGTTGAAAACTCAAATGGGATTCCCTGGAAGAAGGCGACGTTCTTTTCGAGGAACAATATTGGAAAAATTTAGAGAACTGGCTTTTGAAGCTGATTGAGAAACGATTCACTACCGTCAACGTACATTTCGCCTCTGGACAAAGAATGTAAGGTAAATTACAGCTCGTACGGAGGTATAATGGCAATAGTTTTTCTCTCGCTCTGTTTGCGAGTGGAACAGAAAAGGAAACAACTAGCAGTGGTAGAGGGTACTCTCCGCCAAGTATCTTACAGTCGGTTGAGGATTATTTATGTACATGTAGTAATACTATGGGCTAGGTTGTTCGTTTATCAATTATCCAATATCTTACACAGTGAACTGTGTTATGCTTTTGAAAATACACATTCGAGCAGATGCTAGTAACTCCATGAAGTTATTTGAAAGCGTATCCGACCGTGTACTAGGTACTGAAGTGTAAGTGAATTTAGACGTGCTTTTGCATGTAACACAAAGCATAATATACATAAACGGGCTGATATCAACACTGCAAAGATAGTAAGAAAAAGGAACAAGTTGTATTACTGTACTGCAAAAAACTCAGGAGAAAGTGCAGCCGATAACCTCACAGCACTTGGCTGAAAAGTACGTTCTCCTTATCTTTCTTACGAGATACGTAGCCTGAGTGTTAACCACACTGTGTGGCCGTTTCAGTTCTGCGGCCGGGAACCACTAAGAGATTGAAAACACAATAATTCTTTGCCTTTATCCACACTCAATGAAATTGTCATCAAATTCTACAAATACAAGTCCAAACAGCCTGAGTCCATCAGAGGTGAATAAGGTCCGAACGACGTTTTCCACAATCTGAATCGGGACCGTTTTTCCACACAAGCGACTTTCTAACATTTCATAAAATACATTCCCAATAACCTATAATATAAAAAAATCAATTCTGTTTAATCTGCCCTCTCGTCTCCGCTACCCCCGCTTTTGGTTGACAGATTTTCAACCGTGCCAGTTTTCGCTAGTAATTTGGATTTGCACTGAATATACATCTTGTACTTGGGGCCTACCCGGAGCCACTCTCAGCTTGGTCCCTCAACAGGCCGCTCGTAAATGTAGCACGTCCTGTATAGAAACTCACAGTTATGGCGCCTCTGATGCCCATCTCAGCTTAGTGTCCCAAGCGGCCGCCGTGTGTCGCTTGTGTCTTAAACCGGCCCTACACACTTCGTTCCCTGTACCATTCAAGAATGGAATGCTTACTTAACGAACAGGCATGAAATGGATCGCGTTTTTCTCTACCTCCTCTGTGAATCCTGGCTGAATCCCATACTGAAATAGAATACTCAACCGAGGGTTTTAAGGTAGTTCCTATGTGGGTGCCTTACTTTTCACTGAGAATCTTACAAAGAATCTGATCATTACTTTGAAAACCATGACACCTCTTGGGCTCTGCGAAGTAATCCACTTGGCCATATATTCCCCAAAAAAGTGTGTTTCCGTGAAATTCGTTCCGTAAATCTGCAACAAATCGTTATCAACTATAACATACCTATAGTTACGTAATACTGTATCTCAACCTTGTTGAAAATAACAATTCGAAAGGCATTCGTTGTTCCAACAATTGAGCAATATCTCCCTTTCAAAAGACCGCTATTTCGGTGGTCATGGTACTTTGTGTGATGGAAGTGGAAATTTTCGAAAGTATCGCAGAATTAATGTGTTTCGTATTCTTCCCTTGCTGTCTTGGGAAGAAGGAAATGACCACAATCAAAATAAACAAAGAAGGCCTTTTTTTCAGGGCACGTTCCGTTCCTTAATTTCTAAAATCGCCAAGACGCAAGTAGGTATAGAAGGATTCGAAAATCTTTCTTTTTCCAAACACGAAGTGCAAATCAAAATTTCTCTAAACTACCGACGTCTCCTTGCTGTGAGGCCCAGTACTGCATATTTATACGGGAAAATACGAAATCGATTATCTCAAGAAGCATTTAACAGAGATTCTTTGACAATGATCTGCTTTGTCTATTTAACGCTTCCTCATACAGCGATGTATGTCGGTGGAGATTGAACTTCTTTTCAGTTGTTTTGTGAGATTATACATAATTTTTGCTGGTATTACTTTAGACCTCACGAGTGATTCCTTCTGTTGATTTCATATAATTTTTTGCCACCACCCTCTGCAGTGCTTTGCCTTGTCTTTGTCTAGGTGTGGTTCTTCTTTCGCGTTTCAGTTTCTCAGTCAATGAACTTTGGGCAGCTTTAGAATATCTAAATATCACTGATGCATTTGTTACTGAGGCGACATTAAATGGTTAATCCAAGTTCAAAGTTACTGAGCTCTCTTGACCAATCCAGTCTCCTGTTACTGCGTCTCTATGGAAAACACAATACTCTTCGCCTCTTTTCATAGTAGCGGGTCTGCCTCTCATGATATCAATCACATGGGGACGTCCAGATTTTTTGATCAGATGGTGCATACTAGTTACTGTTAATACTACGAAAGCGTAAAGTTATAGCTTTCAGAACTGACTGTGCTGAAGCGAAGAGGTATTTGATGGCTACTGCAACGCATTATCTTGCGTTTCTATGACTGGCCTCCTGTGTCAGAGAACGGAGCTAATTCAGTTTCTTCTATTCGCTACTCAGTTTCATTAATTCACAATTTTTCCCTTCAATGTTGCTGCTCTTTTGCTGATGCTTAAAGGACGCCACGGCTCGTCGCTTCAGACTAGCGCTCCTTTACTTCTCTCCCTTTCGGTAGAAATTTTTCCATGGGAATCCAATCGGAGATAGTGGAGGCCAAATGGCTTCACAGCAGCAAACTGCTATTTTCCTGCCGAACTATCGGTGCGTTTAGCCGCGACATACTGCACGAGAGAGCTTGCGAGGGAGTCTCGCGAGGCGATAAAAGAAGTGGAGTCGTTCAGATTCAATGGCCCCTTGGGAAACGGAGACGGTTTGGGGTGTGGGCACGCCATAACAGGTACCCAGAGTTAACAAGAACCTTACTTCTAACGTCCCTCGCTTGATAGCATGTACACAGTAATTTTCAAAAAAGGATTTTGTGGAAGATGATACGGCAGTAGTCACTGAATGGTGAAAATGCTTTGCGAAACTAGCTAGTACTGGAAGGATTCAAATGCTGGCCTTCTCATCTGGCTACCTAGATCAAGAATTATTTCGGCCTTGTCTGCAGCCTCTACTTCTGTGTTTGTGAGACACTTTTAACTGTGCCTATCGGGGGCTAAGAGAAAAGAGAATTACAAACAAATACATTAAAGGTCTGTTGCATGCATTCACTAGCCAGTCGGCTTGTCGTACTTCTCTGCAGCTGTACGTATTAGCTGTGTGGACGGACCACCATAAGTTGTAGACTGTATTTAATGTATGAATACAAAAACGTTTACAATTAAAAACATGAAACCTTAACAAAGTCACAATGTGCACAACGTAAAATGTTGCGTAGTTTGCCGCCACCTATTTCTATTAGCACTGCTATTGTGAGCGAAGGTCTGCTGCCTGTGGCTTTGCGAACACCTAAGTAAGTCTGATCCTGTTGCAGCTTTTTTTAAATCGAAGAGAGTGTCTCCTTATCTTTCTTTTTCGCTCACTGTCCTGTCGTTTGTCGCTAATACCTATGAACTGTTGAACCGTGTCGGATTTGCTCTTGACGATAGTTACGATCAGCGATCAGCCTGTGAATGTATCCTTTTCGCTGGCTGCAATGTTCCGTGCAAGCAACTGATAAGTATCCTGTGACTGATGCAGCGTGTAATTTCTATATTTACTTGACTTCACGACATCAAGTTCTTTCCTTACTTTATTCTCTGGAGGTTACCGGGGAGCTTTGATACACGTAAAGATAAAAAAAAAACATTTACAAAAATTGTAATTTCTTTAGGGTGGGGGTTGACCTCCGTGTATCCCCCCCTCCTCCCCGACGGCCTCAGTCCTCCCTGGATACGGGCCATTGCCTAATTACAGAAAAGTGAAACAGATTTTCAGACTTTGAAATGAAGCACAGGGAGCTTAGCGAAGCAACTGACGTGTGTATACAGTGTGATTCAGCTGCACCTATCGCTGTTGTTTCGGGCAACCCTCTATGTTATATCTAGCATCAACAACCACGCACGAAATTTTCATATTTTCTCGCTCGCTACGAGTAGTCCTACAGGAACTGTGAGCAGGACATTTTTATAGGAAATTTAATGCACTTAAATTTTGTACTGGGACACGTTTTCACTAGAGGCCGTATCTTTGGAGTTATTCAAGAAAAACGTGCTAAAGTGACCTTCAGACGCATCTCCATTTTCCCACTCAAGCCCCAGCGGTCAGGATTACTACTGTCTTGTTCATGGCAGTCCTTCCTACCACTGGACAAAAATCTGCACGGTTTATTTTACACATTCGACACTTTTGGTCTTCACTATCTGGTCTTAGTACGACTCCGGCTTAGTTGAGCACTTACCAATCACAAAACTGACGTTTGCGTAAATTTTACCGAACAGTTTTGACGATGTTAACAGCACAAAATAAGCAATCGCTTCGTTCTATTACGAAACTATTGTGCTTGTAGGATTAAGTTTGGATCGAATTATCAAGGTAATTAATTTCGCAACGTTTATGAAAGTCTTTTTCCTTTCATTGTCCTCACGGTTACGTTTAAATTAATAATGTTAACGAAATAGAGGAGTGTGCTGGTGGAGTACAAGTCCAATCAAGAGAGAGCAAAAAAAGGTGAATATCGGGAATAGTTCATGTAGCCGAAAGGTTTTGTACAGTAGTAGGAGGGAGTGCCACGAACAACATGCAAGAAATCCAGACTCGAAAACCTTTGGTACCAGTGAAAACGTACCCCAGCACAGAATTTCACCACAATAAATATTCTACGAATAGGTCTTGTATATTTTTTCTGTAGCACTAACAATTTGCGCGTAGCGAGTGAACGAATATGGAAACCTCGCGCATGGTTTATGAAGGCCAGGTATAACATTGCGGGTTGCATAAAATGACAGCGGTAGGGGCAGCTGAATCAATCTGTACGTCCTTCCGAAGCGCGTACGCCTTGGTGAACTTGTCGAACGTCAGGTCTCAACGGAATGCACACAGTATGTTAATCTGATTTCACTGTAAGAGATGTGAAGGCATCAGTTAAACCTTCCACTAGTCGATTTCCTCGGGGATGTCACAGCTACGTGTCCCACGCATGGAGAACGCATCGCAATGACGTGTGTGTGTGTGTGTGTGTGTGTGTGTGTGTGTGTGTGTGAGAGAGAGAGAGAGAGAGAGAGAGAGAGAGAGAGAGAGAGAGAGAGAGAGAGAGAGAGCCTTGTTTACTCTACAGACTAGAGTGGGAAAGCAAGATGGGAAAGTAATTTGCCGCAACGAAACGCGAACAAGGCGGCGCAATTTTCCAGCGGCTGCTGCCCTCTTATTTCCGTCTCGGAGCAGGCTAGACAGGGAAGCCGGCAAAATGAAAGCACGGCCGGGCAGACGAGACCAGCGCCGCTCGATCGCCGAGCCGCGCCGCGACGCTAGGCGACCGTCGACCTGGGTCGAGCGATCGATCATCGTCGACCGCGGAGGCACGGCCACCTCGGCCGCCAAACGTCACCGCGGGCTTATCAGGTCACGGCCGAGGGCTGGCTATCAGCTTCTGCTGAGAGCTGCTCACTTGACGTGTTGGCGTAACAGGCGCTCTGCGAATGTCCTCGAGCTCAAGTTGTCTCGAGCGGAAAACGACTGCGCTTAAAAGGAAGAGCAGGCAGGCGAAGGAACGTACGTAACGTGCTATTCACTAGGCAGTGCAGGCTAACATGTGCTATATTTACATCCTGAGCAATTTTTGTTGTAAGGCACCATGCCGCGGTATATGGCATGTGTCAAGTGTCTACGTCAGTCTGCAATTCATACAGAGCCACAGAGGGGGTTACCAATGGCAGGTTGCATCCTTGGACACACCTGTTCTATGAACATGAGACCATGTTCTAAGGCATGTTTCAGTGCCAGGGTTCTGCTCCTAATGCTGGAAACATCCACAGCGGCTTTAAGATCGTAGTTAGTTGAGTGTCACGTGAGCGCATTTTCAAGTTCAAAAATCAACCAACTACTCGTTGTAGCCTATGTGGATGTTTCCAGCATTACGAGACGATACTTTAGGCACCGAAAACGTGCCTCAGATCACGGCCTAACGTCCATATAACAACAATCACCAAGTTTGTTGACTTCATCCACAATTGATGTAGATTGCTCTCTTATCTCTGTATAGAACATACTGAGTTTATACAAAATGCATCAGTTACACTTTTAAATAACGTTCGTGGAGTATTCTTCTCATTAAAAGAAGAAAATGGATCCACATACATTGTTTAAGTCCGAAAATGCTCTTTTGTGTTGTCAACGAAATGAAGTTCTCAAGTCACCACATAACAAACGTTTAACATTTCCCCTGCTGTTTTAAACACACTCGTCGCAATTTTGACGGTCGCGGATTTTCAGAGACTATTTTACCGTAGTACTAATCTCCTACGCCCATTACACCTCAGTAGAAGCTTAGCCAATTTCTTAACATTATGAACTCAGATACAGTTCAGATGCTATTTTCCACATAATTTCAGGTAGTATTTTCCCTTCACTTTATTTTGAATCAGTACATCCATGAATCACTGCAACATGACTAGGCGTGAGATTTACCTTCGAAGAAATCCATATAAATAGTAACAAAGATAAGATTTGATAATTCGATAAAATCTGAAATTGTTTCACTCATGTTTGCTGCAGAAGTTTATGCTGTATTATCCATTATACACGAAAACAATAACCATGTACGTAGCGTAGTTGCATTTAAGTCCGGAGTAAGGTTGCTGCGCACGTACGTTATTGCTTCATAATTCCGGCTTTTCGTATACGGCCAAGTGGTTGTGAAACAATATGGCTTCTTTCGCATCCAGTGCGGGTAAGATTACAATCGCGATTGAATGTAAGGTCGTAATAGGTGAAAAAGGCCCACCAAAAGCTGTCTCGGTCAAGTTGCTTTGTTTGTTAAATGTTTTGCATCAGGAGCAGATCTACGCATTATTAATACACTCTCTCCATTTCGAGGCTAACAATCGTAATTATGATTGATATTTAACGTTGCACTCACAATCACAGTTCTGTTAGTGAAGAAATATGTAAGAAAAAAATAACAAAAAACCTTTATAATGTATCACGTGCTACGTGCAAGACAGTATCTATATTATCAACCTTCGTAGAGTTTTAAAAGGGCATATGACTCAGTCCATTGTGATATGCTACTTATTGTACTGGCAAATATAGGATTTATCGAGAAGCTACTGAAGATCAGTCGACCAACGCGAACGTATAGCCCAAAATAAAATTTCAACGATGTTACTATTGAAGGCTTCGAAATCAGAACATGAATTTGACCCTCTACTTCAACGGCTTATTAGAAAAGAAATACAAGAACGGCGCAAGGAATTAAAACTTCGGAACTTGTTCAAAAGTTTTAAGGATTGTGACAAAGAAGAATGGGGTGGAAGTAGTCTATTTAGTTCTTGCACATGACATATAAATAAGAAAAAAAGGTTTTGCAACATTAACAGAACATAGTAATGTACTAACAGAAGCAGCAATTTGCAACTATCTTAACAAGAAGGGGAAGAAAAAGAAAACAGAAGCAGTGTTAAATTTCATCATGGACAGTAAAATCCCGTTAAACACAGGATACGGGACAATCAAAACGTGTGAATATCTTTAAATATCTGAATGAATGGATGACAAGCAACAGCCCACCTGAAACCAAGAACTGACAGAAAAATAGAAATAGCTTTTCATCCCAAGGAAATTTTTACAGTATAAATTCGATTTCCAGAAATAACGAAACTGTCTAAAACTATTGTGTTTAAAGGCGTGCCTTACCCTCTCTGAGGTATGATTACTAGGGGAATTAGAAACAAAAAAAGATTAAGATGTTACACAGCCTATTGGGTGAGAATTACAAAACTGGAATCTATACTGCAAAAATGAAACAAGAAATATATTCTATTACATAAAAAAATACGACGCAATACGAATATGTATAGCTCAATTATTATAGTCACCTAAGAAGACCGAATGATTCCTCATAGGCGAAGCGCAATCCCAGCATATTTGAGTGAACACAGAAAACTAAAATATCGTGGTGTGTGAACGTTAAAAAATGTCTAGACGAAATGAGGAAACAATCACAAGACACGCAGAATTGGGTCATTTTCACACCAGCTGTAGTGACATTAGATGCTTTCCTAGATAAGAAACGAAGACTTGCGCCAAATCGAGCGCCATTCTAGACACGGTGCACTTATGACAACGTCTGGCTTTACAGAAAAAATAGAAACTGAGAAGAACCATTATAATGACTGTAAGCTTATCGTGGCCCTTAGGTGGCCAACTAAAGAAACAAATACCTAAAAATTAATCAAAAATCAGTAAAGAACTTCCAATAAGATAAACCCCACGAAAAATGTTGACTTCCCACATTTCAGAAGACTGCTATCAAAACTCATTTAAAGCAGAAGATAAATTCAAATCGCTGGGAGCATTTTTGTTATACCATCAGATAATGCAGTGATGCTAGTTCTTAAGCAGTGTTTGTGGATGCCACAAATGAATTGATTATAAATTTATTGAAGCGTTATGTCAGTAGTCAATCGCAATATACTTCGTTCACATCACAATGTTAAACAATTTCAATTCCAGCACTATCAAGGAACCGAATGTTGGCTGCGGAACGACGAAAAGTGCAACACAAAGGTAAAATTTTCCTGCTCCAAATTCACCTTTTAGAGGGAATTCAGGGTTGCCGGTAAAAAAAAAAAAAAAAAAAAAAAAAAAAAAAAACTATTTCGTTAACAGGTTTGAACGGCACACCGCTGCTCTATATACAAGAACAATAACACGCTTTAGCTCCTTGGTGACAAAAACGTGCTACAAAGGCACTGACAATTGGAAATAACTGTCTTCTCGACATCCCTCGACATAAGCTAACCGAGTGTAAGGTGAGAGCACGGATCCTGTCAGAAGGGGCCGGCCGCGTATATAAGTAGAGACCCTTTCGCAACAAGTAGCCAACGAGGCGGAAGTTTTCTGACAGCTGCCCACGGGGTAATTAGCGGGGCGGTTGGAGCGTAAAAACCCTGTTCCGCCACGCTACGTATTAACATGATCACGGCACAGAACTACACGAATAGCACGCTGATCTTCTGATGATTGCTCTGAGAACAGTGGTTCCCACTCCATCTGCTGGAGTCCCAACGGCGACTGACGTTTGACATTTTACGATGGAAATTGCGAAGGTTTCTCGAAATTTTGTTAACCCTTCAATGCCGACTGTCGCGAATTCGCATCATACCACTATGACGCTTTTAAGAGGGCGAAGAACTGTTTTCGAGCACCAGGGCCGCTTGAAGCAAGTTTTACATGAACGAGCCCAGTGCGTGTGATATGTGTTGTTAACTACTGAGCGTTGGTTATATTTGTAGGACGACCTTCATTTATCGTGTGCGCGTTACAAACAGCGACGCGATATTGTAATCCATATTTAGATATGATGAAGTAGATACAACTTTCAGTGAACACGAAAATACTGTTTTTGTAAAATAGGCATCATCAACAACTTAGACACTTTTATTGGCACATGCAAGAGGTGAAACAAAATGAAGAAAGTATAATGCCCATTCATCTTTAGTGTTAACATGCCTCAATTCCGGAGAACGGCGGTTCAAAGCCGCGTCCGGTGATACTGATTTAGGTTTTCCGTTATTACCCTACATCGCTTTAGGCAAGTGCCGGGATGTTTCCTTTCAAGGGCACGGCCGACTTCCTTCCCTATTCTGATGGGACCAATGCCCTCACTATTTGGTCTCTTCCCATGAATCAACTAACCACGCTTCAGTGCCAGCTTGTGTTTGTGATTTAAGTTCCTGCGCTTTTATTTATAACAATGATCAATGGAGTCATGTAGTCAATATATTTCAACTCTGTTATCGTATTCATCTCTTGCTCTATCTACGATTTTTACCCCTCCCCCCCACGCTTTCCTCCAATGCTGAACTGGTGATCCCTTCGTGTTACAGAATGTGTTCGATCAGCCGATCCTTTCTTCTAGTCAGGTTGCGCCACTAGTTTCTTTTCTCCCCTATTCTATTCACTACCTCCTCGTCAGTTACGTCATCTACCCATCTAATCTTCAGCTTTCTTCTGTAGCAGCACATTTCAAAAACTTCTATTCTCATCTTTTCTAAACTATTTATTGCCCATGTTTCTCTTCCATACATGGCTACACTCCATGCAAATCCCTCCAAACAAGACTTCCTGACACCTCAGTCTATACTCGATGCAACAAATTTCTATTCTTGCCACTGCTCGTCTCCATTTTATATCCTTTCTATTTCGATCATCATCTACTACTTGAAGTGTCTCATTTAGTAATCTAATTCCATCACTATCACCTGATATAATTCCATTATATTCCATGACCCTCGTTTTGATTTTGATGATGATCATCTTATGTACTCCCATCATGACACTGTTCATTCCATTCAACTGCTCTTCAAAGTACTTTGCTGCATCTGACAGAATTGCAATGTCTCGGCAAACCTTAATTCTTCACATAGTATTGTGTCTCCCATTGCTTCTTCATCTACACCGAGCGAGGTGGCGCAGTGGTTAGCACACTGGACTCGCATTCGGAAGGACGACGGTTCAATTTCGCGTCCGGCCATCCTGATTTAGGTTTTCCGTGATCTCCCTAAATCGCTTCACGCAGATGCCAGGATGGTTCCCTTGACAGGGCACAGCCGACTTCCTTTCCCATCCTTTCCTAATCCGATGAGACCGATGACCTTGCTGTTTGGTCTCTTTCCCCAAATCAACCCTCCAACCCTCTTTCTTCATCTACGTCCTCTTCCACTTTCATAATATTGCCCTCAACTGCATCTCCATTGTATAGATCCTCTGCATACTCCTTCCACCTCTCTGCTTTCTCTTCTTTGCTTAGGACTGGTTTTTCATCTGAGCTCCTGGTATTCAAACGCGAAGTTCTTTTTTCTCCAAAGCTCTCCTTAATTTTCCTGTAGGCGGGATCTACGTTTCCCCTAAAGATATATGCTTCTCAATTCTTGCATTTGTCCTCTAGCCATTCCTGCTTGGCCATTTTGAAATTCCCGTCAATCCCATTTTTAGGCGTTTGTATTTCCTTTCGCCTGCTTAATTTTGCTACATTTTTACATTTTCTTCTTTTATCAATTAAATTCCATATCTCCTGCGATACCCAAGGATGTCTTCTAGCCCTCGTCTTTTCACCTACTTGATCCTCTGATGCCTTCATCGTTTCAACTCTCAAAAAGCTACAAATTCTTATTCTACTGCATTCCTTTACCCCGGATTTTGTCAATCGTTCCCTAACAATCCCTCTGAAACTCTCTACAACATCAGGGTCTTTCAATTTACCGAGGTCTCATCTCCTTAAATTCCAACATTTTCGCAGTTTCTTCATTTTTAATCTACAGTTCGTAACTAATCAATTGTGGTCAGGGTCTACATCTGTCACTGGAAATGTCTTCCAATTTAAAATCTGCTTCCAAAATCTGTCTTTTTATGTTAGTGCCTCATATATTTCTTCTCTCCTATTGCTTAGGATGACGGTGCTGAGAATGAGACCGAAAACATTTTTCAAGATCGGGGGGCTGTTCCCAGAATGCCAATACTAATAGTGCAGCAGAAAGACCGCTGCTGTGGGTGACAGTACCAGCTGTTTGTAGCAGAGAGATACACCTGTTTGGAATAATTCGTTGACAGAAGCAGATGACGTGAACGCTCCCACAGATGATTTTCGCAGTGTTTTTGGCGATTTTCTTTTAGAGCATACGGTTGAACGAACTAACATATTTTCTGTTCAGGATAACGTAAGTAGGTGATTACAACTCACAAAAGACGAACGTGAGCAGTTTCTTCTAAGTATATCGTCTCCTTCGCACCCGTATGCACTGGGCAATGGCCAGTCCAGTGACATGTGCTTATTTTATATCACGCGATTTGTGGAAAGTCATGCAGAGAAATGTGCATTTAAATGATAATAACAGAATGACTAATACTCATGATCCAAACAGAGACAGACTGTTCAAAATACGTCCAGGAATTGACTCGCTGATTCCGAAGTTTCAGGCTAGACCTCAAATTCAGATGATTTGTGTTGCTGAGCAGGTGGTTCCGTTCAAACGGCAGTCTGCAGTGAAGCAATGTTCTCCCAAGAAGACAAATAAATTGGGTTATAAAAATATTTATTTTATGTGACACAAAAAGAATGACACATAATTGAGAGATTTATTCAGGCAAACTTATTATAGTGGCAGGTTGTCCGGACGTAAGGGCATGTGAAAAAATTCTTTTAATTTACTGAAGACAGCCAGAATAATCTTTCGGTTTTTTTTTCACAACTAGTTTTCATCTACAAATTTGCTTCTTGCATTGATGAAGAAGGGGGATTTATTCCGTGGGAACACCTCCCCCCCCCCCCCCCCCACCCAAACCGTGTTCCAGATTTTACGTTTTCAATCGATAGCACCAGCACCTTGAAGAAGCAAGGAAGGGGCACTTTCGAAGAAAAGAGGGCTACGGTTGAAGGTTTAGAGTTCAGAGGAGTAAAATGGTTTGACGACAGAGGTGTAGTTCTTGCCAGTACATCTGCATCTAATCATCCAGTTAGTGCAATAGAAACAACACAAAAAGCACACAGTCAGGATCATCCCCTAACATTGTTACAATCTACAATAAATTCATGGGAGTGATGGATTTCATAGATGCTCTAATTTCGTATTATAGGATTTTCATAAATTCAAGGACATACTATCAACGGTTGTTTTTTCATCTGTTGGATATTGTAGAAGTGAACTGTTGACTGCTGCATCGAAGGGAATGTGACATTTTGGGAATTCCCCGTCGCAAACAAAAAGATGATCGGGAATTCAAATCCAGAATAGCACATGTTCTCTGCAAGCAAGGGAAAGACATGACACGAAAAAAAGAGGTACGCCCTCATTGGGTATGGAAACCGAAATTCTATGTAAGAAGGTCCAAAAAGCGAGTCCCACATATGTAGAATAGATCACTGGCCCTTCGTAACAAAGACAAAGATGCAGAAGCCCTAGCTGTAAAGGGCAGACTCATCATGTGTACAAAATGCAACCTTCACATTTACCTAGACATAAACGCAAATTATTTTAGCCAATTTCATGAGCAAAGTAACCTTAATCTCGTGCATTGGCTTTAAAATAAACACAAATATAATTCAAACACACACAAATTATTTCTTTCTATCTTATGAGAACGTTCAATAATTAAAAACAAATCCCTCCCTCAATGAAGAGCTTTCAGTCCTCTATTTCTCAAATTCTTGTTATCACATATTTGACACACACCTAATTATATCAGTTACATGTAACATTTCTCACATTTGACATTAAAAATGATCTAACATCCCAATGCTGGGAAAAAAATTTGACTTCTGATTTTTTTCTCAGTAGAAATTAATTCAGGCGCCGACGGGTGAAAAGAGAAAATAGGAATGCGGCGGCAACTTTGAAACAACTAATGTCACCGAGAAGCCCTAATGTTTTGTTTTTCATTTATTAAACCAACAAGCAACAAGTCAGTGTTCTGTTTGCTAGCGGCCTGTGAACATCAGTTGGAATGCCACGCCCAATTCCTTCAAGTAGTGCCGAATGGGTTCAGCACCCTTAATGCCTCATCCGATAATGAAGAGTATGCACAATTTACCTTTCGTCCATATGTTCTACTTCTGTTTCAAAATTCACTCTCCGACGAGACGGAAATCGGTTGATGTGATGTACGTATACAGGCAAACAAATGGTTACAATAATCATCTTGGTATTGAAGCTCTTTTTTTCCGTGTTTGCTTTAACAATACATATGTTTTTGGATAGGGTCCGCCTTTAGCAAAACACAGTTTTGTTTTATAACCCAAACATGTTTCACTGCAGTTGCAGCATCCTCAGTGGGCTTTTATTTTCCATCTGTTAAAGATAAAGAACGTTCTTTTTACCACATGGTGTGGTTTTTCTGATGTGTTGTGTTTCTACAGTGACCGTTTGTTCCACATAAGTGGTTGCAGATGACAAACTGTGGAACAAACCGTCACTGTAGAAACACAACACATCAGAAAAACCACACCATGTGGTGAAAAGAACGTTCTTTATCTTTAACAGATGGAAAATAAAAGCCCACTGAGGATGCTGCAACTGCAGTGAAACATGTTTAGGCTATAAAACAAAACTGTGTTTTGCTAAAGGCGGACCCTATCCAAAAACATATGAAATGGTTACAATTTCAGAAAAACTGGATGACTCATTCACGACAAAGAGCTTCACAAATTAAGCAATGCAATAAAGTCTTGGTCCATCTGTGGCCTGTATTTCTTTTGGCAAATGCACGCACAAAGACGTACATAAGTCATAATACTTTCCTTGGTGAAGTTAGAATACTTTTACTTTAGTTCAGATGTCATTCTATTTCTTCTTCTGCAATGACGTGCTGACAAATGTGTTCCATGAACAATATCAAATAATTCGTCATTTGCTAATAATGTAGTACTTTATCGGCATTCATTTCCATTGGTGTTATAGGTTCCTTTCTTCCACTAATTGTTATTTCTGCAGACTTCTATAATATTTTATTGTTCCCTTGGCTCCAGAAGTTTTCTGTATTTCCTCCTTCGACTGTAGTGCATTTATTGAACTCACCATGTGCAAAAAAGACCTTGTTATCTTTTGGTTTACTTTGTAGGTTAAGACACCACAGTTTCGTCAAATTTCGCACCTGTTTACAGGACATGCGCGAACGTCATCGATTTATTTATAGCTCTTCATCTGTGCCCTGTCGCCGCATTCATTTTTGCTTTATAATCAAAGCCGTGTTTTCGCTTCCTGAAGTCACTTCACACACTGTCGTCCAAGAAGAGCAATCATCACACATTAACCAAGGAGACACTGAAAACTACGAAATTCCCCGGATAATTTTGTTTCAAATACCTTCACCATCCTAGGTAAAACATTATTATTAAATTCTTTGCATTCACGTTACCGCCCATCCAAAGAGAACAAAGTAGTTAATGACAGGCCTTTCTCGTATTTACTTCAATGTCCGTAAGCAGGGCCCGTTTTCCGCACAAGCAACTTACCATTTGGCGCCCCCCACCCTCCCTCCTTTTCCCTCGTGTCAGTTTCCGTTACTAATTGTGATACGCACCTACACAAATCTTGCACTTCAGCGCCCCTATCAGTTTGGGAGTCCGAGTGACGCACAGCTGACCAGAAAACTGGAAACGCTGACTCGCGAAGCTAGTAGCACATACTTAAGGGAGGTATGAAACAGAAGGCGAAATATCGTGGATCTAAGACCTCGCGTTTTAAAATTTCTTTTCTTTGCATGTCCGGAAAAATTAATTAACAAAAGCCAATTGTTAATTGATGATTAAACAATGAAATTTGTTTTCATAACTAGGTACATAACTTCCGGAATGGCCTACATTTTTAAAAAATTCGGTCTGATTTCATTGAACAAAAATATTTCATCCAAACGACGCAGTACTTTCCCAGCCCGGCTCTCAAATGAATGCCGTGTTGGACCTAAAATTCAACCTACAGACAGAAGAAACAGCTGGCCGCTTCTAAGACCTGGATTCAACGGTACCAAAACTACTCTCGACACTATTAAAAGAAACTTCTTAACTTCGATCTTTTTTTTATAGCTACTTTTTCAGGATTTTGGCCCACTGTGCGACGCCTTGTACCGCTTAGACTTCAAAGAGGACTGGTTCGTAATCTTCATGTGTATCATAAAAAAGCAGCTATCCTATAAAAATGCCTTGGGGTACATGTAACTGATAACGTGTTCATACACAGTTTTGTCTCTTATGTGCCTCTTCATAGTTGTAGGTGTTCAAGCACACCCTGACGTGCCGAATATTCGCTCATAAAACAAAACTAACTTAACAGATCTGCAGGACTAAGAGATATACAAAAACCCTCGGTTATTCAACAACAAATATCTGGCAGACAGAAAAGAAAATTTTGTGTCGAAAGTGAAACTGTCTCTTCTGGAAGTAGATTTCTATATAAGATTTCTATATAACAATTTTTCATCAAAAACTAGTATTACGCGAAGAAATTTATTTGGTTGAAAATTTTAAGGGTTGTTCGCTGGTGGAATGGGCAGTGTAGGAGACCAATACCTTTATTTCTAATCAATCTAAGTCACTGCTCTACCTCTTTTTCTGTTGTCTATGAATCATGGAATTAGGCAACTAAGGAGGATCCGTTCAAAAAGAGTGTTTGCAGGAGTTGGCATATGAGTGCCACATGCATTACACTCAAAGTGGACGCCATAAATTTTAGTACGATCTCCTTGTCTTCCCCACCATGTGCATCACCTGCGATCAAACGGCCAGAACAAAGCCCGATGAAATTATTCGGCAGTTGCCACATCAAACTTTTACACCGGAAGGAGCAGTCGCAGTTCATTCTCACTTCCTCCTCCCTCTCTCTCTCTCTCTCCCTCGCCGTCAGTTACTGGAATTCAGGATGTACTTCAAATGAGTTAAGTGAAAAAGGTGATCATAATAAATTGGGAAGTCAATCCCATTCAAATGGAAAATACTTTGACAACACGTTTCAAAGAATGAGTCAATATAAGTGGAATGGTGGTTCGTGAAGGATTTTTAAACATTTTCTTTACTTCATTATTCTGAAATGGATAAAACTCTATGGGTATCACGTAAATGTGAAAAATCTTAATTCTCTGAAACACTTTTCAACAGAGTGAGTAGACAATGATAATACAGAGTTATGCTGCCAGCAACAGCTCCTTTGGCCCTATTTCAATCCTCTCTCTCCGCTACGCCTTCTACGAAAGAACTCGTACCGCTACAGAGACGTCTGGTGAGAAAGCAGACAGTGAGGTACCGTTATGTTGAACACGGGTTCGGGCCGACAAGAGAGCTGGTGCACCCCTA
This sequence comes from Schistocerca gregaria, assembly GCF_023897955.1. Classification (NCBI taxonomy): domain Eukaryota; kingdom Metazoa; phylum Arthropoda; class Insecta; order Orthoptera; family Acrididae; genus Schistocerca; species Schistocerca gregaria. The sequence goes on along the minus strand of NC_064922.1, from coordinate 563,804,799 downwards.
ATGGAAAAGGCACTAAGGGAAGGTAATTGGTCTTTCTGAGGCCCATAGCTTTAACCTATCATGAATATTCTACATGAAATATTTCGCGAAGAGAAAAGCTTTGACCGACTTAAACTGTCAGTTTTGAGTTACCACCACCACCACCACCACCACCACCACCACCACGTGTAAAATTCGCAGAAGTTTGAAAATTGGTGCAAATTCACGTTTTTATGAAAATGACCGCTTTTGGTAGTACCCTCTTTCACGCTTCATTTACCGACGTATTATTTGAAGCCACTACTTGAAGGTCAAATAGAAGGCCTTTTTGAGACTTTCTTTCGGTACTAATTTGCCGGCAGACACACACTCACCAATAGTTTCATTTCTATTCAGGAAAGTAAAAAAATAACCGAGAAAAGAGGGGTTCTACAAAGCGGATACACAAGTAGTTGATTTACGGTTACCTTAATGCAAAGTCAGTGTTTTCGTGGCCGGGCGAGTAGCCATGTTGCAGTGGTGGATCAAGTAGCCCCATCGTGGACCAGTTCCCGCTCTTGTTTCATAAAGGCATACTCCACTATGAAAATCTGCATCCACTCTTCTACCACATGTCTGCTACTACGCAAGAGTCGTATTTTACAGCCGGCCTGTGTGGCCAAGCGGTTCTAGGCGCTTCAGTCTGGAACCGAGCGACCGCTACGGTCGCAGGTTCGAATCCTGCCTCGAGCATGGATGTGTGTGCTGTCCTTAGGTTAGTTAGGTTTAAGTAGTTCTAAGTTCTAGGGGGACTGATGACCTCAGATGTTAAGTCCCATAGTACTAAGACCCATTTGAACCATTCGTATTTTACAGGGATGAATGTAAACACCAGCTTTCGGCGCCACTTCTCGCTCCCTTTACCTCTGTTGGAAAAACATTCGTTATCGATTCTTCTTCATGTAAAACTGCCGCAGCAGTGTTTATTCACAGGTTTTATCGCTCTTCATCTGCAATAATTATTGCTACTGAGCGTTTGTTAACGAAACTTCAGGCACCAAGTGTTCCATTGCTGAGATTTTAAAAACAAAAATAAAACCCTTAATCGCTCTTATTATTTTATTAGCATCATACTTTTGTCAAGGTTTCAGCGAAATGATCTTCCGGTAAGTATCAGCCTGCAGCACAATACTGAGTAATTTATCTATTTTCGACTTTCTGGGTAATACAATACGCTGAAAACTAGTCATTAATGACCAGCGTACCGTTATAGCAGTTTTTTTATTCTGCATTAACTTAATGAGCAACAATGTTTATTTTTAGCGCCATTTCGTTCCAATCGATTTGGAGGATCTGTCAGAAACTCGCTGCGCTTTGAGGGGGAAACAGCTCGGAGCCGGAGCCCAGAATAAAGCTGCCACTTTTACGGGTCGTAAAACGCCCGCCACTGCTTCTAACTGCGGCACCCCTGCGAGGTTAGCCTGGGCGAGTGGTCCGGTGCTATTTCGATATAAACGTGACAGGCGACGTGTCAGCGTTAAAGCTTAATAAGCCCCTCTCAAAAGAATTACTTCGCTACCTCAGAGCCCAGCAGCCGTTTCAGTTCTACATTCTTTGAACGGCGTCTCCCAATTCGTACTACGAAATGCCCTCTGTCCTTAACTTCCACTGTCAGTGAGTCAAAAGCTCACGAAGCTACACATGTTAAGCTGTACGCCACAGCAGTATTTTCTTTAAGGACGCTGCTGTCCCCAAAAATAAAATAATTTTCGACTTTTTCCATTTTTTAAAAATTATACATCTTTCTAATGACAAGACGTTATCTAAATTTTTCATGCATACAAAACTACTTCACGAAACAGCCTCTTCAATCCGTTTTGCATATTTCAGTCTTCCAGCGCCAGTTCAACTGTTCCCGGGTACCGAAGCTGATGGTTTTTTTTACAATTCCGCCGTCACTTACTGCTTTTAGTACTTCATCATTTCGAACTTTATCAGTCCGCATAATTTTTAAAGCTCTGCGATATCACCACGTTTCATACGATTCAAGTGTCCTCTTCACCAGGTTTCCCATGGTTTCGTGGACACGTTTGGAACGTAAACGTATACGTATACTTCCTGCGTCTTCTTTCTCAGTCCCTTATTGATACAAGCAGAGCTCCTTTGTTGAAGGAAGTTTCTTCATTTGTGCCAATCTACTTCCGATATCTATATTTTATTTACCTCTGAGATATATGTCTCAGATAAAGTACATGGAAACGCTAGTGTGTGTGTGTGTGTGTGTGTGTGTGTGTGTGTGTGTGTGTGTGTGTGTGTGTGTGTGTGTGTGTGTGTGCGCACAGGAATACCTTGTACAGTCGATGACGTACTGGACACGTGCAACATATCTACATCGCTTGTGATCGCATGTGGTTCGAACTATAGATTTACTGCGAACTGTTTTTATTTTAAGTTTTATCTTGCACTCCATCTCTGAAGGAGAGATATAGTAATAGCAGAGTGGGTTGGTCAGGAGAGCTCTTGGAATGTGCACTGGACACTGAGTGTCACCTGAGTAACAAATCCATCACGGAAACTGGAAAGGAACAAGCACAGCTAAACGAAGACCAGACACGCCTGTTCTGACAGGGATTATCGACCACTCTGGAGGGTGGTTATAAGAGTTGCACGACATCAGCAAAAGGAATCACTAATGGATTCCGAAGTAATACCAGCAGTCCAGCCTGCTCAACGACTATTTGTAAGGGGGTTCACAATGGTACAACTGTCGAGCAGCTTCTCATTGCTATAGCGCCTGACAGCAAGCAACCCTTTCGACACCTCTTACATTCCGTTTGCCACGAAAGGAGGGCATGGAACACGATGCTTGAAAATGCATGAACACTCTTTACTTCGGATCACCTTCAAATTTTGTCGAATGGACCTGAACGGTCTATAGTGGTTACATCCTATACAACACAGGTAATATTGTGGCCACCCTGTTCTCGGAAGGGCCCAGATAACGTTCAAAGGTGTGGCCTCTCCGTGTCGATTTCGGGCGACACTGTGCCTGAAATGTTTTCCTAGCCACCTATAAGAAAAGAAAGTGCTTTCAGCAGTGCGTGTCGTGGTTCCGATGCCATCTACGTCAACATTATTACTCAGCAATTCACTATTAAGTGCCTGGCAAACGGTTCATCGAACCACCATAAAGAAACGAACGGTGTGCGTAAAAAACTAGCACTTAAATCTTACTATGCGAGTTCTGACTTCTGTAATTTTATCATGATGATCTTTTGTCCCTGTGTATGTGGGTGCAGCAAACTGAATATTTTCGCAATCAGAAGAGAAACTTGATGACCGAATTTTCGCCTCTGTTTTAACGATTGCAACCCGAATTCACATATGCACTTAGCAATCTCTCCCTTGATTCCCGAAAATGCAAATTCCTCCATCGCGAAGGCGTCAAAAGAATGGGTTAAATTTGGGTAAGGCGGGGTGTGTTCACGTCCGCGATGACGTTAGACAGAAATGTGGTGAAATTTGGTGGCTATATGACATCATTAACCCACCTCACATGTATTTCTGAGCTCTGACTTTTTTCGCATGTGTCAAAACCTTGCTATCTGAAGCGTCACCCACAGCGAGGGCGACGTCGCAGGATTCCAAGTTCTTCCGCCAACAAAAAGGAGGAGGTTGTAGTCACCTATGAGCCAAATTTCAAACTTCAGCGCTGCAATGGGACACAATCATGGGCTTCCAAAAATATGACCCTCTTAACTGTGTTTTGTTGTGTGAGTTGATTGATCCCTCTTTCTCCCACTCCAAGAAGTAGAGCGGGCTGTTTGAGGTCAGACCCATTATAGAGCCACGGTTCTTTTCTCCTATACATCCCAACAGGCTCTGACTGGTGCAAAAGTGTTCCCAACTGGGAATAAAAAGGACGGGACATTCACTTTCGGCAATCGTCTGACAATCAAGGAAATCTGCAAAAATACGGCCGACTGGAAAATTAGAACAATTTCGATTTATTCATCGAACTATGTCTTCTTTATATCCACTTAAAATTGTGCGTGCGAGCGTTCATGCGTGAGTGTGTGCATGCATGCGTGCAGAGTAATTCTACACCATTATTACTAAGTAAATGACAGCAGTTTCCTTCTGCTACTGTAAAATTGTGGAAGAATTGAAAAACGATACACGGGGAACAGTTGAATATCACTTCATAAACAGAGACACTGTTTCTACGTAACACCGATATATACCTCCAGGCAGGAGAGCCATTGCTGCAGTCCTCAACTTCGCGCGTGTGCATTACTCAGCGAAAACACAATGTAATATAAGCAAGCAGCGAGTGAGTCTCTGCAATGGCACCTCGACTCCCTCCGTCCACAGGTGCCTCTTCCAGTGGTGGGTAATTTAAGCCCATTCCTTCCATCTCTATTTTCAGATTAAGAATCCAGTGCTTCATCGACAACCTCCACTTCGCTATCTGTTCGATATCCGCGGAAGATGTGAGCCAAATGGTGACTTTTAAGAGACCGAACCAGCAATTGCTGCTGTTCCCCTTTGACTACCTGATCAATGGCCTCATTAAAAGACAGAACCACGACTCTCCCTGGAGTAACGAAAAACTTTCTAGCACTCTATAGAACACCAGAGACGTTCGGGAAGAGGAAGAAAGTCATTGAGCGAACTGTAACTGCCTTCTAATTAATCCCGCAGCGGAGAAGAGACACGGCGATGTAATTTTCTGCTGTAAGGCACCAGCAGTTAGAGGCACTGTATCGTGGTGATCGGTAACAAAAAATTGACGACGCGACGCGCTTTTAGTACTGTACGTCATAATCCACGTCTGCATTCGGTTGCTAATTTGAAGAATTCAGAGTCTGTGATTAATTTTACTTAGTTCTAATCATCATAGATAAAAATTGTAGCAATCAAGCAAGCTTGAAGTTCACATTAATCTATATTCATTTTTGTTTTTACATTTGAATACTTTTTAATCTGTGACTTAGTCGGTAAACGCCAGTTTCCAAATACATAGTTTCAAATGTCGACCCCCTCGTCGGTCCTAGAATTTCTTTTCTATTCTTCTTCATTTCTTATATCTACGAAAAGAGCTTCCGTATGTGAAAATGCAAGTTTAAACTGTACGCCCCCTTATAAGCGGCTGGTTATGTTAGTTTACAGGCCTGAGGAAGGGTACAGTGTACCATTTCCAATATAATATCGAAGAATTATGGTGTTAACACAAATATTCTGCTCGACGGAGGCTTTACTTCAGAAGACAGCCTGCCGTTTCATCCACAGTAAGTTAAGTTATGTCGTACGAAGAGAGTTCTGTACAGAGGAAGATCTCTGATTTAATCAGAGACATTTCAGTATTGTTCAAATGGCTCTGAGCACTATGGGACTCAACATCTGAGGTCATCAGTCCCTTAGAACTACTTAAACCTAACTAACCGAAGGACATCACACACATCCAAATCCGAGGCAGAATTCGAACCTGCGACCATAGCGGTCACGCGGTTCCAGACTGCAACGCCTAGAAGCGCTCGGCCACTCCGGCCTGCTCAGTACAGTTTACGACAGTTGCACGGCAGTGACAAAAGTCACGGGATATCTTTATGCACATATACAGATGGCGATAGTAATGTGTACATAAGATATAAAAAGGCAGTGAATTCGGAGAGCTGACATTTGTATTCAACGGGAATTAACACACTTCGAACGATGAATGGAAGTTTCAACTAGACGCATGGGACATTCGATGTTGGAAATCCTTTGGGAATTCAATATTCCGAGATCCACAGTATCAAGAGTAAGCTGATAATACCAAATTTCACGCATCGCCTTTCACCATGGACAACGCAGTGGCCGAAGGCCTTCAGTTAAAGACCGAGAGCAGCAGCGTTTGCGAAGAGTCGTCAGTGTTAACAGACAAGCAAGACTGCGTGAAATGAATGTACAAATCAATGTGGGACGTTGGGACAGTGCGACGAAATTTGGCGCTAATGGGCCCTGGCAGCAGACGACCGAGACGAGCGCCTTTGCTAACAACACTACACCTCCTGCAGTGCATCTCCTGTGCTCGTAAATATAGCGTCTGGACCCTAGACGACTGGAAAACCGTGGCCTGGTCAGATGAGTCCCGATTTCAGTTGGTAACAGTTGATGGTGGGGCTCGAGTATGTCGCAGGCCCTGCGAAGTCATGGACAAGAGTTATCAACAAGGCACTCTTCAAGCTGGTGGTCTGTTTACATGGAATGGACTGGGTCCTCTGATGCAACTGAACCAGTAACTGACTGGAAATGGTTATGTCGGGCTACTTGGAGACCATCCGCAGCCATTCATGGACTTCCCAAACATGTCACTGGGCAATAACTGTTCGTGATTGGTTTGATGCACATTCTGAGCAGTCCGAGCGAATGATTAGGCCACTTAAATCACCCGACATGAATCTTATGGGACATAATCGAGACTTCAGTTCGTGCACAAAATCCTGCATCGGCCAAACTTTCGCAATAAGGACAGCTTCAGAAGCAGCATGGCTCAATATTTGTGCATGGGACTTCAAACGACTTGAGTCCATGCCACGTCGAGTTGTTGCATGACGCCGGGCAAAAACGAAGTCCGACACGGTATCAGAAGGTATCTCATGCCTTTAGTCGCCTCAATGTATTCTGTTAGCTTTTCTTGTATCTAGTACAGGTCAACGACACTACTACTAACCACCTTTTGTGACGTGTATTTTGTAATGTGATCTTATCGGCATTCCCTTTGCATGTCCGGAATTCTTCTATCACAATAAAACAGGAGGCTCACATGGACATACCTCCCCGTAAGAATACTGTCGGGGCACAAAAAAGGCTACTGTGTTCCTCTTTAAAAGACTCACAGAATAGTGGAAAACCAGCTGTCTCAACTCTTGCTCCGCCTTTCTCACCAAAAATTTTGGTATGCGAACATGTTCGCGCTATTTTAACACAGAACATCCTTAATCCTGTTACACCTGTCTCTGTTTGTAGCGAAGCCTTTACACTCACCATTTCTATCTCACTACCACTGCATATATATATATATATATATATATATATATATATATATATATATATATATATATATCTCCTACTGTCTTCTTTTTCTCCCACTGATTTACAACGTCTCCCACTGCCACACTGTCTCACTTACACTGTCTCCTGTAGCACTTCTTTTCCACTGCAACTATCTCCATCATACTTCGTCAGCTCAAAAATTCTGGGAGTCGACCTTACTTCTTCCCCTACATCCACGTGTTTAAAAATCGGTTCAAAATGCACCATCCCCCATACATACGTGCTGAAGTCTGTCGGTTTGGGAGGCTCCAGGCCCTCCCCAAGCGTTTGTATTGTCTCCACCCACCTGCATTTTTCATTTCCACTGTCTCTTCTCTCTCCGGCTCTTATTGCTTCTCTCTCTCTCTCTCTCTCTCTCTCTCTCTCTCTCTCTCTCTCTCTCTCTCTCTCACACACACACACACACACACACACACACACACACACACACACACACACACACACACAATCAAAGTCACCTTCTCTCTCCTTCTCTCCCACTGGCACTGTGCCCTCTCTCTCCCATAGTCACTGTCTCTCTGCTACTCTTTCTCAGCACACAATGCTCGAACGTATTCGCATGACAAAAGGTTTGGTGAGGAATGCAGGATTAGGGTTCCACACCTTTCCGTCAGAGTGGTTTAAAGAGTAACATGTTCACATATTTGCGCTCCGACTGGTTTCCTTCTATACCGTGCTGAAACAGGGTATGCTGCTTACAGAAAACGAATTCTATATATCAGTGAAATTTTGAGCCTTTATTTATATACTTTGACGCATTTACATATTTTGACTTATGTAAACAATGAATAAGTATGCATAATATAGGGTTAACACAAAATCATTCGCTAAGGAGAAAGGAAGCATTCATTTTCATGAAACAAAGTATGGCTGTAATATTAAGCGAAAGAGACGAATTCACAGATGCTACATCTTGTCATTTAGTGGAGTCCGCGGTGTCAACCCCTGTTTATAGGGCACCGTATTTTATTTAGATATTCTGTAGGTGTTCTGGAGGCGTAGCCGTTCGTGATTTAATTTTTGAAGAACGTAATTCAGGAGTAATGAACAGTTATTTTTTCAGAATATTGTCCCGTGTGCATGGCCCAGTAACTGCGCATAGAAGCAAATAAAAAAAAAGTATTTCTCATTTTAAATCATAACTTGGAATCCTAAGCGCAATCCAATACAACGTGGAAATTACGACTATCGTAATCAACTTTTAAACCAAAATGTGCAAGGAATGTTCTTTCAAAAAACTGGATGACAAAGATATTTTGGTATTAATTTCGGAAACTTATAATCAACACAAAACATAGCTATACCTTCCACTGGTCGCGTGACTTGGATCGTAATATACCTGACTGCGAGTCGGTGTTTCCGGATCAGATCATTTCAGCAACCTTTCTTTTCCAAATAATGCCACGCAGTAGCGAGTATTTGTCAGAAATACAGGTTCGGTCGACGTGGCCCAAAGGGACTGCCTAACTGAGCTGAATTGCTTTTGCGTGAAGATGGATACCATAACTGACTAAGCACTACGGAAGTCTGGAAGAATGAGACAAAAATTTCAGCTAGTGGAGTGAATTGCAACTCTCAAATTTCTATCACTGGCAGATAAAATCTCCGACAGGAGTAAGATTTCTGCAGTCTCGTATCAGGGCACAAACGTCCAACTCATAACCTTGATCACATCGGTTATTATATTTTGGGATAAGGTTACGGAATGTTACGAAAGGATACGAAATTAAAAGCACAGTCAACAGAACATGCTTAGCTCTGGTTTCTCAGTCTTGAGAATAGCTAATTGATAACCAGATGTTACCTACTGCCTTCTTTCTTTGTTTTTAGTTCACGTATACGTTGCGTTACTGCAATACCGTATACAGTGGGTGTTTCTTCCTAATATTTTACGCAGTAAATTTTGTAACACTAACGTAACCATCATTCCTGTAGGAAGTACACTGTAACATCTTTTTCTGGACAAGAGTGGCTGGACGATGAAGAATAAGGTACTAAGTGCACCGAAAAATCATCGCCTGTAAAATTATTCGAAAAAATACATGCTAAGTCACTAAAAAGTATGTATCGGTCAACAAAAAAAGCTTTGCAAAGAAGCAGTCTTCCACTCCACCTTACTGAAGGCGACTGATGAAGTTACCTACAATGAGGATAATAACAGACAGATTTGTTGTAACATCTTCTTCAGAATGCACGACAGCCAATAGTGTAAATGTTAGTCAAAATAAACAATTACGCTTGAAAAACGCATTAGCTATTAAGATCAAATACGTAGTTTGTCTAATGATTTCAGTAGTTATATAGCTAGGAATAAAGATTCCCAAAAAGAAAAGTCGAGAAAAAACTTTTTTTTTATTCGTGTTACACAAGGCTGTTGAGTGAAATGACTGTAACAGAACACACGGTTTAATGTATTGCACTTTCACGCAGTGGGGACATACACACAAAGGCGCCGGTACACACACGTGTATTTGTTCGACACTAACTATGATAAAAGGTACCTGACCACCTGCAGCCACAGAATCACAAAAAAGAAAAAAGTTGAGCTGCTGCAGTAGTGTATACTTAGCTCTACGGGAGTGCAGCAAATAGAAGTTGCCGTGTCGTGAAATGCGATAACCAGACCAGGAAGAACTCTGTCCGACAGCGGTGGCTCTGGAAGATGTCTATCTAGACAGGTCGGGTTATTCACTCGCTGCATGCATACTTTCGTGACCTCCTACTTTCTACCAACATCTAGACGTTACTAGGTTATGTCACATTGCATGAAACCAACTGTAAACATATCTACGATGTAAGTTCATTTTTTGTCATCGACAGTTCCATTTTTAATGATGGAACACAAAAAGTTGTTCAACTACATAACAGAATTTCGTTATGGACTTTAATTCAAAAAATCTCAGCTATAACGTTAGAACCCGAGAAAGTTAGATCGATTTACTCAAATATAAAACTTCATTTGGTTTCATATTTTCTTGTACAGTTATCAGTATTAATATTTTTATACAGCAACATACATAGTAACTTTTTGTACTACCAAGGTTAGACATACTGTTCGTTCAGTGGAGACCCCGAAGATATGGTATGTTAGAAATACATAATACATATTAAGAAAGTAAGAGTAAGTAAAACAGTCATCAATCCGATGATTGTTTGGAACACCACATTGCTTTACCAGGAATGGTACTGTTGTAGGTGGTATACCGTTGCCTTCCTCCCTCCCTTGAAATGATTTACCCAGCCAGCTGTAGAGGGACCTACAGTTCAACGTGGATTCCAAACCACGGCGCTTTTCACATCAACAACCGTTGACAGAGATGAAAGAAGCGATCTCTGGGAGATAAAATCTTAGGTCTGACCGGGTACAGAAATCGCATTTGTGGACTGGCACTTCGCCACCGAGTCATCGAGCTGCACACTCAGTGAGGTGCCAAAAATCATGATACACCGATATGCACGTATACAGATGGCGGTAGTATCACTTGCATAATGTAGAAAAGGACAATGCATTGGCGAAGCTGTCATTTGTACTCAGTTGATTCATGTTAAAAGGTTTCCGATGTGATTATGGTTGCACGACGGGAATTAACAGATTTTGAAGGCGGAAGTTAGTTGGAACTAGACACAAGGGTCATTTCCATTTTCCACTTCCAAGATAGTTAGGAAACTCAATATTGCGAGATCCACAGTGCCAAGAGTGTGCCGAGAATGCTAGATTTCAGAGTATTACCTCTTATCACGGACAAAGCAATGGCTGACGGCCTTGGCTTAACGACCAAGAGCAGAACCGTTTGCGTAAAATTTACACTGCTAACAGACAAGCAACACCGCGTGAAATACGAGTAACAGGAGAAATCAATTTGGGATCTACGACGAACATATCCGTTAGGTCCGTGCGGCTAAATTTGGCGTTAATGGACTATGGCAGTACGCGACCGACACGACGGTCTTTCCTAACAGCATAACGTCACATGATGGACCTCTCCTTGGCTCTTGACCATATCGGTTGGATCCTATACTACTGGAAGAGCGTGTCGTCAGTAGGTATGTCCCGATTTCAGTTGGTAAAAAATAATAGTAGGGTTGGTTCTAATGTGGGGCAGACCCCACGAAGCCATGGATTTAAATTGTCAACAAGGCATTTTACAAGCTGGAGGTGACTCCATAATGGTGTGGACTGTGTTTACATTGAATGGTATGGGTTACCTGGTCCATTTGGACCGATCATTGACTGGAAACGGTTTTATTCCGCTACCTGGAGACAATCTGCAGCCATTCATGGACTTCTTGTTCCCAAGCAACGAAAGGATTTTTACGGATGGAAACGCGCCTAGTTCACCGGGCCACAATTTTTTCGCGGCTTGCTTGAAGAACGTTCTGGACAATTCGAGGGAATTATTTGGCCACCCAGTGGCCCGACATGAATCCCATCGAACATTTATGAGACATAATCGAGAGATCAGCTCGTGTACAAAATCCTGCACCAGCAGCACTTTTGCAGTTATTGACGGTTATGATTCAATATGTCTGTAAGAAACTTCCAACGACTTGGATCCATACCACGTCGAGCTACTGCACAATTCCACGCAAAAGGAGATCCGACACGGTATTAGGAGCCATACCATGACTTCTGTCTTCAGCCTGGAACCGCGCGACCGCTACGGTCGCAGGTTCGAATCCTGCCTCGGACATGGATGTGTGTGATGTCCTTAGGTTAGTTAGGTTTAAGTAGTTCTAAGTTCTAGGGGACTGATGACCTCAGAAGTTAAGTCCCATACCACTCACAGCCATCTGAACCATTTTTACTTCTGTCACCTCAGTTCATGCTGTCGGCACTACGCTGATATTTTCCCACCGCGAAGTTCCTCACCATGCGGCGGCAATTATTATTTTGGTCACCCCGGGCATGGCTTAATAAAAGTTGGACAGACTATATTGTTCATCGTACCAGTATACTGCAGTGTTGAATCACTTGCAAATTTTCGTTTCAGAACTAAACGGCGATTGTGATATCTATGGCACAGGGAGCTGGGATGGACTCAACTCCGCAATTTCTGTTGCCACTTACAGGCAAGTGTGCAAGTCATTTCACTGTCGCGATAACGGCTCGACATTCGTGCTGCGCTTTACGTATTGCTATGACTACTTCTGACAATGCTAAATGTACACTCCTGGAAATGGAAAAAAGAACACATTGACACCGGTGTGTCAGACCCATCATACTTGCTCCGGACACTGCGAGAGGGCTGTACAAGCAATGATCACACGCACGGCACAGCGGACACACCAGGAACCGCGGTGTTGGCCGTCGAATGGCGCTAGCTGCGCAGCATTTGTGCACCGCCGCCGTCAGTGTCAGCCAGTTTGCCGTGGCATACGCAGCTCCATCGCAGTCTTTAACACTAGTAGCATGCCGCGACAGCGTCGACGTGAACCGTATGTGCAGTTGACGGACTTTGAGCGAGGGCGTATAGTGGGCATGCGGGAGGCCGGGTGGACGTACCGCCGAATTGCTCAACACGTGGGGCGTGAGGTCTCCACAGTACATCGATGTTGTTGCCAGTGGTCGGCGGAAGGTGCACGTGCCCGTCGACCTGGGACCGGACCGCAGCGACGCACGGATGCACGCCAAGACCGTAGGATCCTACGCAGTGCCGTAGGGGACCGCACCGCCACTTCCCAGCAAATTAGGGACACTGTTGCTCCTGGGGTATCGGCGAGGACCATTCGCAACCGTTGCCATGAAGCTGGGCTACGGTCCCGCACACCGTTAGGCCGTCTTCCGCTCACGCCCCAACATCGTGCAGCCCGCCTCCAGTGGTGTCGCAACAGGCGTGAATGGAGGGACGAATGGAGACGTGTCGTCTTCAGCGATGAGAGTCGCTTCTGCCTTGGTGCCAATGATGGTCGTATGCGTGTTTGGCGCCGTGCAGGTGAGCGCCACAATCAGGACTGCATACGACCGAGGCACACAGAGCCAACACCCGGCATCATGGTGTGGGGAGCGATCTCCTACACTGGCCGTACACCTCTGGTGATCGTCGAGGGGACACTGAATAGTGCACGGTACATCCAAACCGTCATCGAACCCATCGTTCTACCATTCCTAGACCGGCAAGGGAACTTGCTGTTCCTACAGGACGATGCACGTCCGCATGTATCCCGTGCCACCCAACGTGCTCTAGAAGGTGTAAGTCAACTACCCTGGCCAGCAAGATCTCCGGATCTGTTCCCCATTGAGCATGTTTGGGACTGGATGAAGCGTCGTCTCACGCGGTCTGCACGTCCAGCACGAACGCTGGTCCAACTGAGGCGCCAGGTGGAAATGGCATGGCAAGCCGTTCCACAGGACTACATCCAGCATCTCTACGATCGTCTCCATGGGAGAATAGCAGACTGCATTGCTGCGAAAGGTGGATATACACTGTACTAGTGCCGACATTGTGCATGCTCTGTTGCCTGTGTCTATGTGCCTGTGGTTCTGTCAGTGTGATCATCTGATGTATCTGACCCCAGGAATGTGTCAATAAAGTTTCCCCTTCCTGGGACAATGAATTCACGGTGTTCTTATTTCAATTTCCAGGAGTGTATAATAGTGACGTCTTCCGGAGAGTAGAGAAGTTAAGTGCAGTAGTACAGTCCATCTTAAAGGTAGCGGCAACCTTTGCGATCTGAAAAGCAAAATATAGTGAGATTAGTGTTTTATCTGGCTACAGCTCCTTACTGGAAATATCGTGTGTTTAACAGTTAGTATTTAATTCAATTAAACTGCCTTAAAGATAAATCAAGTGCAGTTCATTATTCAAAAACCACGCGTTAAATACTATTAATGGCATCCTTTTGATTTGCAATTACATCCCGTTTGTGTAGATTTGTGTACATATGGAAAAGAAACGGAAGATAGTGAGGGCAGAAATTTTGAACAGCAATGGAGAAATCAATATTTCGTGATTGAGTCAAGTAACAAGACAATGAGTATAATTTTCAATGAAACATTATCAATTCTAAAAGAATACAATATAAAATTTCATTATGAGATTAAACATTCTCAGAGTTATTCAAAAGTTACCGGAGCCAACGGTTATAAATCTATGCGTCTTTGTAACGTTATTTGAAGTCAAAGCAAACGTCTTTTAGGAAAGTAATTCCTCGTGCTGGCCTCTGCATGAATCGCTCAACAGAAAAATGTGTAAAATCATTTACTGATGGCTAATTAATAAAGGATTGCTAGACTGCAGCAATTGAAGATGTGTATCCAGAAAAAAACCAATTTATTTAAAAATATTACTCTGTCAGCAAACACTTTGCTGGAAATTGTATGAGAAAATTCGACAGAGTGGTTCTCTATGGCTCTGGATGACTCAACATATGTTTCTGATACTGCTCAGGTGTTAATTTTTATTAGAGGGATAAACAAACATTATAAGATGTACGAAAAGCTTCTAGAGGTTCATAGAATTCTCGACACGGCTACAGGAGAAGACATTTGTGAAGGAGCAGAAAATGCTGCTCTGAAAAATAATCTTCAATGGAAAAACAAAGTGTATTACAGCCGATGCTAGCAACGTGTGATGAAATAATAAGGGTGTCGTTGCTCTTGTGCCAAACGTGATAAATCACCAAGGATCAGAATCATTAATCGTACATTGCATCATTCATCAACAGTCTTCGTACAGAAAACGCTTAGTCACGTTAGAAGTTTTGAAGCCACTAATGGCAAACTATCCATGATATGAAATCACTTGCATTCAATCACATCAACTCTGCGAGTTTATTGAAGAAAATAGCGTAACAGATTATACGGCAGCACGCTGGCTTAGCTGTTGAAAAGCTTTGACGCGATTGAGCTCCTAACAACTGAAAAATATTCTTGAATGGAAGGAATCGACTACCTTATTTGAAATTACAAAGAGAAAATCTGCCACTACCTTATTTCTACAGTCATATTAAATCCTTGGGACAAAAATTGTTTTGTTTCATCTTAATTGAACAAAAAATGCTTCGCACATTTTAAAGTATGCCAAACATTCGGTCAGCAACAGAGACTCCATTTGCGGTAGATTCCGCAGTTAAAACTTTGAGTGCTTTAAAAATAAATTCAGAGTCTCGTTTTTCAGGTTTTGACCCAACTGCAAATGATATCAAGATTTTTGAAAATTCTTTGAACGCCTATGTAGAAACTTTTGCCCCAAAACTTCGAATGGAAATGGTTGGTTTGGAATATAGCGAATTTTATACAGATAAACATTTAAATTCATCACTGCCTGAATTTTATTTGTGTCTTCCACTCACACAGTTTGCAGTTGGGTAAGTTTGTTCGTGGCTACTTATCTGTGAGGAAAAAAACATTCTTCAAAATTGAATATACAAAAAGTATTTACGGATCTAAACTATCTGAAGAGCATTTGAAGTCGCTGCTGATAATTTCTAATAGATAACTTGATCAAAAACTGCAAGGAACTGTAAGTGGGAAGTTACAGCCAAATACATACCATTAATAATAATCATCACAATGCTTACTTTCATTATGTAAATTGCTGAAGTATGTCTGGTACGGTAAATTTTCAGCAAATCTCATAATTAAATACAATTAAAGCGTCCAGTAACATTATACAAATTAACTAATGTGAGCTAATGTGAAAAAAACTAGTTGGTGTAAGTACTTTGTATGATTTACTTGAATTGTAAATCCTACTCTGTCGAATGTTACTTCGCTTAATGAGTATGATTCGTTCCTGCATCTTACTCTTAATCAACACTCGCTAAGCGAAATATTTTTTTTCCGTACTAATCCATGTAGAATAAGTCAATACGTTCCATTCCCAAAAAGCAGGTGCTCAAACAAATTTCTAATACAATGTTGTAATTTTTCATTTATAGTACAGAACATCCCATTTAGAAGAAAGTTGTCCGAAGATATTTGTTTCTCCATATGCTTCAATATTTGTCGAAAAAGACATAGTATTATCGTTAATTAAATTCGTATCGTTCAGAGTTACTGATTTATGGGCATTTTTAATTAATTCGTGTTAGTTAATGAGATGAGGACAAGTCAGAATTGGAATTCATAAGCAGATACTAAAAGGGAAAGGCTTACCATGCGCTGGTGAATAAAAGATCTTGAAACAACGTCGGAGATTGTACCTTACAGTGCGGTAGTTTAGAGGAGAACGCTTGACTTAATTAGTGTTCATTTACTGTGGCCAAAAGCGACCAGTCCTGGCCAGGGGCTGGGTTTCGACATAGTTGTTAATGACTGAAAAAAATAGAACTAAACAGATTCTTTAGACGAAACATCGTTCGTTAAACGAGTCAGTTTCTTAGTTTTTTTCCTACTCGTTGTGGGAATCACTCTTTATGGGATGTGATCAATAAGCAAAGTTTGACTTTAATTTTAAAAAATTACGGCGGGGCGTATACCAAACATGTCTAATGTCTGACCCGTTATTGTGGGCCAGACTGGCCATCTTAGCTGGCCGTTGCCGGCCCGTGGGGCGTAGTTTGGAGACCCTTGGTGTGGATGATCATTTTTAAGGGATCTGCAGGCACTGCTCAGGGTGCTGTTTGAAACCTCAGTATTCAAAGGACAGTTAGATTGGCTATGAGCAGCTAAGTTAAGTCCATTTACAGAGTTTTTGGAAGGCTGTTGAGACACGTTAGGTTGACAAAAACAGGCGGCTCCTAATGGCTAAAACTGCCTCTCCGGTGTATCCATATGTGAGGTACGACCCAAGTTCTCATAAGGGCTTACTTTTTAACAGAGAAAGCCTTCTTAATTGAAGTTATTTACTTCATAATGCAATGGAATACAGATCCGCAACCATTTGGAAAAACCTCTACTGCAATGTGTCAGCACTAGCTGTTTATTACATCTCGTCTTCATTAGCATCACAAAACCGAAGACAAAAATTCTAATACCCATTAAGAAACTCAAATTTCCATATTATTCCTGGCCTCAAAAGTATCCTATGATGTAATTATCCTAATCATACTTTATTGGTTAAATTCAGCCACCCCTAAAGAATGTCTGACGAAGTTTACTTACACGTATTAGCTTTCTGTGAAAATACAAATAAAACTGTGTTCGTTCCGTTTTTGACAAATGAGTTTCAACCGGTAATAGACCTGCTGAGAATTCGAATGACATGAATGTTCCATGAGAGCAGTTCTTTACACCAACGTCCCTTTCAACTACTAAGGAATCGACGCTTAGTATCACTAGGTTTTTTTAGTTAGGAATCAATTAGTCAGCTATTTGCTGTTTTATCACCCAAACTGAATGTGACGATAGAGTCCAATCTTCATCAGAAAATACAGGAAACGTATTAGCAGTTGTGAATTTGGACCATCTTCGGCTGTATACTGGAATGACGACAATGAAATTTTATGCTGGCCGCGAGTCGAACTCCGGTTTCCCTCTTTACGTGAACGGTTGCCTTATCTTCTTCGGCTATTCGTTCGCGAATCACGGCTACACCCGAACTTCCATATGTCATAGACCAGGTGTCAGAACATGCACTCGTCCGTCACGTATATTTCCTTCCAGGGTGAATATATTCCTTGAGAGTTGCTGCCTGGTGTCGGCGGATAAATGCGAAATAGTAATGATAGTAGCGGTATGTTACTACGAAAGACTATGCATTGTTCCTTCGGACGTGCATGCATTTATTCGCCAATATCATGTCATCGACTCCCATTAAGTATGTTCCTGCTGTACGGGGAGATACATAACGTACTAGTGCAGGTTGTGACACACGCACAACGACATATTGACGTTTGGATCTGGCCGTGATTCGTGCACGGAGAGCCGAAGCGGCTAAGGAGATTGCTCGCGTTAAGTGGGAAGCGCGGGTTTGAGTCCAGATGCGCGGTCTCGCATAAATTTTCACTGTCGTCATTCCAATACACAGCCGAAAGTGGTTCGTAATCGTAACTGAATACATTTCCTTTATTCCCTGACGATTGCAGTCGTAGCACTGCTTGTTCCTTTGGAAACGAAGAGAGGCGGGGGAGGGGGGGGGGGGGCAGGAGGAGGAGGTGTAGACTGCTCGCCAAGTATTCACACTAGTTACTAAGCCTCAGCATTTCATGTACTTGCATGAGTTATACTCGCAGCCTACAGTGGCACGTTTTTCGTAAGCTGTATTCCCCGACGAACAACTCATGAGATACCAAGAGATTAGTCCGACTCTATACCGACGTGTGCCGGCTTCGTCCAGAGTGAACTTTGATTATGGAAGAATCCATACAGCCTTCTGGGCAGAAGATATGGTGCTACCGTGAAATACATTTGTGCGGACCAGAGCGGTCTGGAGTCACAGGAGAAGCTGAACGACAGGGTGCATTGTCTCGGCAGGGGCTTTGTAAACGAGACGGCGGCCGGGAAACGCCAAGGGGAAACATGGACCGAGCCGCTAATCGCTTAAGCAGATTACTCGGCGCCCCGTGCTCAGACCACATGGCGGTGAGGTGCGCCAGGCTCCAGCCGTCGTGCAATCGGCAGAACGAACCACAACTGGTACCAGGTTGTATAAACTCCCAGCCCCCTCTCCAGATATTTCGATCGTCATTACTGGTCCCAAATTTAATTAAAGCGTCACACGTAATTTACTTTGAGGATAAAGAACTCATATGTAGGAAAACGGCGGAAGTTCAAAATGTGAGACCCTGTGTCTAGTACCAACCCCATGTTCCAGTTAAGATTTTAATACAGCTTGATTATATTGCCGTTTCATAAATGTAGTATGCAGACTGTTTACAAGTCGTTAGCAATTGACTACATTTATTTTAGTCGCCGTTTATTAGTCAGCAATGTCACCCTAACAGTACTTCAGTTCCCAATCGCAATAGCACATTTAAAGTGGTCTTCAGACAATTCTGGGGTTTAATCTGTGTAAATATATTCACTTGCAAGAACACTGGCAAATTTTATAATGACTTCACTGTCCAGAAAACGCCAGATTTTGTTGCATTTCCAACTCCGCATTCCCGGAATAAGCTTGATCCACTGACGCTTTTCGTAAACTGGTGTATTATTTTAATTTTATCGGAAATACTAAGAACTGCGTGTTTACGTTGAGTCCCCACTGCGAATTCTCAGAACTGGCACGATCTGGCAGAAGTGAATGTTCAGACGTCTACACAAAACAGCAACGATGACAGTTGGCAGGATGTCATCGTTGCTGTTGTGTGTTGGCCAAATAGGCCAGCAGAAAGAGGGTGTTTCGGTTCACCGATTTTCGGATAATCAATGTTCTACTGTACTAAAAATGGGGAGAGAGAGAGAGATAATATGCCTAGTATGCCGATCACAGTGAGCGGAACACTTCACTGAATCCCCCAAAGCAGTCATCACTGTTGAGGCTGAAGCAGATTGCATTCAGTTCCAAGAAAAGAAAAGCATCCGATGCCTGTGTGGTTCTTTCTTTTCAGTTAAAACAGCGTCGTGGAATATCCATATCGCTTGTGTGATTTGATCGTCCTGTTATGCAACTTTGATCATGTGGCTGGGAGCGTGTTAGCCAGACGCGCCTCGATTTCACGCTTGCTCCGCGGCGGCGCTATTTTTTTGTGCAGCAGTGCACACACAGCGGCGGATGCGCATGTGGAGCGTGTCAGCAAGCGTGCACACGCACTGGCGCACACGCGCGGCGATCCGCGCCTGATGGCTGCCGACGTCACAGTTTCATTCCAGGTCACTGTGTCCCGGGCTCACAACAGCGGGGGGTGATTCATGGCGCTCTCTCTCTCTCTCTCTCTCTCTCTCTCTCTCTCTCTCTCCCCTAATCACTGGGAAAATTTCCTTTTAACGCTAACGCCGATCACCTTCAAACAGCAATCGATGACAACGTTATACCTCTGCGACAAATTT
Source organism: Schistocerca gregaria (assembly GCF_023897955.1). Taxonomy (NCBI): domain Eukaryota; kingdom Metazoa; phylum Arthropoda; class Insecta; order Orthoptera; family Acrididae; genus Schistocerca; species Schistocerca gregaria. Next base: position 563,784,872 of record NC_064922.1, on the reverse strand, counting down.
TTGAGATGTGACCGTCAGATAACTTAATGGAAACAGAGCAATCAGACTGGAATTAGTTTCCGAAATACGCCAGCAGAATGCAAACAATAGTAACGGTGAGTCAGGAACAGACGCTCTCCCAGCAGAAAAACAAGCTGTAACATTACATAGTAGAACAGGTCGACATACGCCTCTCAACAACACGTACCTTGAATGAACTAGGTGCAACAGTTTATAAAACCCAATACTGACACACATGAAACTAGAAGCAATACTGAACAGGGAAAAGCTTAAAATGATTCTGAATTTAAATCAGTGCCGTCTACTAATGATCATCATCTGTAACTTCATTGCGTAATACAGGGCGTCGCGGCATGTGCATTGACCAACTTGCATTAGAATAGACACAGTGAACAGTTCTTTCCTGAACTTGGGTTGAAGCAACTAAATAGAATGCAAATCTAACTACACTGGCTCTGAAGGAGCCTTCGTATTGCTTCAATAAAAAACTAGGCTGGTACATGAGGACCCTTAAACTTTCATGGTTTGAAGAACCATGCTCATTAACAAAACTACACCAGTATGTATGAGAAAAGGTCAGTATTCTGATCTTTAAGTATTAGTTAAGTACAGCACAACACACTATAGCTCTTTATACAACTGTGCATTCACAAGCAGTCTTTCGACCTACTCAAAATTGTCTGTACAAATGACAACACAAAGTCAAATTCAAGTTCAGCCATTTTTTTATCATAAATACGGACACCCAGAATTAAATTCAGTTGGATAGGAATCCTGTCTAGGTTTGTGATTTGGGATAATCACGAGTGTAAGATAGAGTTTTGAGGGACATTCAGATTTTCATTAAAATCAAGCAAATGTCACGTAGCACTGGTGGCGCAATTTACATTGGGTCTGCTATACAGTCATTGCAGTACTGTTGGCCTCGCCCTAATACTGATCTTGGCGACGAAATAATATTTTTATAGGTCTAAAAACCATGCCATGGTAATGGTATCACCAAATTCAGCATCAGAGGCCCATTAATACTGACCTTATGCTCTTCTGGCCTCAAAACTCCAGGAATACGAGCCACTATGATCCGCTGCTCAGACCAGATTCCTTACTCGTCACCAAGGATGAGTTGCCACTTGCGCGCCATCCACACCTTTTCCACTGTGCCACGCTACTTCCGGAGTTGTGGGGCTTCCCTACATCTTTTACGTTTAACCACCACCACCACCACCACCACCACCACCACCACCACCACCACCACCACCACCATGTTTTCTGCTATATTAGCAGATCCTTTGCCTCTCCATTTTCTGTGATCCATTGCTTCCGTATGTTGTACCGTCCATCACGCAATCCAGTGCCTGAAATCTCTTCCTTCCTCCCTTCCTTTTCCCTTCTACATAACATCATAAAACAGTTTTTACCGTTCTAGGCGCTTCAGTCCGGAACCACGCGGCTGCTACGGTCGCAGGTTCGAATCCTGCCTCGGGCATGGATGTCTGTGATGTCCTTAGGCTAGTTAGGTTTACTTAGTTCTAAGTCTAGGGGACCGATGACCTCAGAAGTTAAGTCCCATAGTGCTTAGAGTCATTTGAACCATTTTTGTTTTTATCAGTCAGTCATTCTTTCTTAAACATATGCCAAATCCAGTTTCTTTCTATTCTTTTTATTGCATCTAGTAATTGTCTTTTTTCTCCCACTCTCCTCAGTACCTCTTCATTTTTTTACTCTGTCCATCCAACTTATTCTTTCCATTCTCCGCCGTGTCCACATCTCAAAAGCCTCCAGCCTTTCTCTGTCTTTCTTCCTCGAAGTCCACGTTTCACCGCCATACAGAAGAACACTCCATACAAAAAATTTAGTAAGTCTTTTCCCCAGTTCTCTGTCCAGACTGCTGCAGAAAATTTCTCTTTTCTTATAAAATGCCTCTTTTTGCCATTGCTATCCTTGTTTTAATTTCTGTACTGCACTTCCAGTCGGTGTCTATCCTACTTCCAAGATATTTAAAATTTTGCACCTCCATACAGCATAATTTTTATTTCTTTATTTCCTCCTAGTACCAATACTTTTGTTTTCTTTGTGTTAATTTTCATTCCATAATTTTTTCCGTTAGCTTCAATGGTATCCACTAAATCCTGAAATTCTTTTTCCCTTATGGCTAGAAGGAAGATGCCATCAGTAAACATCAACACACCCTACTCATCTTCCTCCAATTTCTACTTGTTTTTCATCTAATGAGCATTGGTCAGTTTTATTTTCGAAGTAGAGGCTGAAAAGGGAAGACAGCATCCTTGTCTACTCCTTTTCCTAGTCCGATCCAGTTTGTACTTTCTCCTCCCTAATTAGGGACCAAGTCATTTACAATACATTACATAACAATCATTTCAGTAGTTACGTAAATTCACAAGCATAATTTTAAACAACATCGTTCAAAAATTCACGAAACTGAAACATGTATACATAGTCAAAGAATTTCCATTACGGATACAACATTATACATAAGAAATACCACAAATTGACATAGAAATATCGATACAGATACAAAATAGGTCAAAATTAGATGTTACATGTTTTTCGCAGCACTGTAAACTCCGTTTGTCCATTCATGCTTGGAGTGTGTACAGATGGGCTGTAAGTTTAATAGTTACCACCTAATATCCAACAAATTTTACTCGGTTCAACGGGCAAAATATGAGCCACCTCCTTAAAAGATTACATCTTTCGCTTTGGAGCACTGCATATGCTGCAGAATTGATACTAGGCCGTTGTGTAACCAGCCACAGCAAAGAAGGGTGCATATGTATCACTCGGATGTGTAGAATCGGCGCACCAACATGGGTAGACATGGATTCGTTACAGAATGGGAGAGAGGATCTATCGTATTCCTTACGACATCGTGAATTAAGCTACCCCATTTGCTGGTGCGTCAATGTAGACTGCCCAACCTGTCTGCATGGAAAGCTCTACCACACACCCCCGTGTACGCTGCCTAAAAACAATCTACGTAGAAGCATCGTAACCGACAGAGACAGGAGGCGGGTGTCACACCTTGTCTATGACAATCGATATCAAACCCAACACGAATAGCGCTGACTGTGAACGGATGTCCGTGTCACCCAGCTTCTGTGCATCCACTGCGAAGGGGACCGTATCCAATGGACATTTTGAGTGGAGTATCTTGCAAAAATTTCACAGTGGCATACTGGGATGCAAGTCTTCAACCGGTCAAACCCAGAAACTGGCGGTATATAGTGCGGTTGAACGAGTCGTCGTTTTGTACGATGCAAGGCGTCAAGTACACTGATGGCCCAATGAGGGGCCAAACCCGTAATATGGAGAGTGTATACAAGGCTGGATGTGGGTCTGTGATTTACCTTACTTTTTTGTGACGGGGGGAGGGGGGCTGCCGTACCATAACTTAGACCCACTCTTAAGGGTTACCGTGCACTTTAACTAGAAGTTTATTTCAACATTCTCGGTGCAGTGTGTGTCGATCTTTCTTCTGCGTTTTCATGATGAGCATTCTGTCGACAATCACGTCTCTCGAGGTGACAAAAGTTGTGATCATACGGCTGCACGCACGCCTTTCTGGTTTCAGCAACATTCCGGCACCCTACCATACCTTCTGTATCTGTAACTACCCTCAACAGTGGGAAAAAATATCAATTAAGATGCCGCGATTTGTTAATTCTACGGGATCTAATCATCATCGAGTTGCTTCACTTGGATTCGGCATACGTGAGGAAACTTGTGGACTCTCTTCATCGACGAATTTAGGCCGGTATCAACGGCAGGTCCGGTGTCATGCGATGTCTCTTGAGCGTAAAGAACTTTTCGTTCAATGTGCTTATTTACTGCCATTCGTGTTCCCGAACAGAGACGGCTATCTATGGAACACTGTAGTACTCTTATGGGGTTTGTTTATTTGAAACGATAATTAAATCACGACCTTAAGTTATCGACAGGCGCTGATATACATCAATGGGGACGGTTGAAAATGTGGGTCCCAACCGGGCCTCGAACCCGGGATCTCCTGCTTAAATGACAGAGGCTCTATCTACCTGAGCCACCGAGGGCACAGAGGATAGGGAGAGTGCAGGGATTTATCCCTTGCACGCTCCCCTTGAGAGCCACATTCTCAACTTAATGTCCACGCACTACATTCGTAGTGTCCCTGCCCATTACACTCATTAGTCGCGGTAGACAATCTTATCGAGTCCCGTAAGAGTTCGGGCTATGCGTGTGCATCCAGCACAGAAGGAGGTGGTCAATGGCTTGTTAGCCTTAACTATATGAAGACGGCATCTGTTCTTTTGGACATGTCCGGAAGAACAGATTATATCTTCATAATTGTTTGTTTATTTTGTCTTTTTTCCCCTAAAGGACCAAACTGCTGAGATCATCTATCGCTGAGCTTACATACTACTTAATCTACCAAACGAAATTACGGTAAGGACAACACGCACACCCGTGCCCGAGGGAGGGCTCGAACCTCCAACGGGGGGAGCCATGCGAACGCGAGCCGTGACAAGGCGGCTACACCGCGAGACTATTGTGTCAACGTAAATAATAGCTGATGGTAAGTAGATAGTCTGATTTTCAACGAAACATTTCATATGCTTTCTTTAGAAGTTTAACGGGCGAAATTTGCAACATAGTAAATACGTAATTACTGAACCCAACCGACCCAGACAGCCAAGCGGGTTAGCTCATTACTTCTGGGATTGGGGGGAGGCGTGCCGGCCCCGGATAGAATCCACCCGACGGATTAACGACAAGGGCCTGCGTGCCGACCAGCCTGGATGTGGTTTCCCCCACATACGACTAAGTGAATATCGGGCTAGAAGTTTCACTAAACAATGTTGACCCCGTGAAGATAAGAGGTAAGGCCAAGAAGAAAAGGTACTTATTGAATATACTCCAGACATGGTTAGTCTGGGGACGATCTGCAATGTATCGTAACTGAAGGAAACTTCAGCAATCCAAGACTGCTAAAAAGAAAGCATTTTACTGGAAGACCGGTTTCGACAGACCTAGCTGTCATCATCGGGTCTTATGCTTTTGAATTTTAACGACATATTATGCATCATTATTGAACAAAGTCACTAAGGCAAACAACGAAAGATATTGCCGGTATGAGGAAGTCAAATAAGCAGAAAACTTCCAGTAGAAAAGAGTTACTGAAGTGAAGGTGATTGTCTCAAGCAAACAGTAACTGGCACATGATGATTATCATGAAATAGAAAGAAAAGGTATTTATTTAGAATGAACTAGATGCAAGTCGTGCGAGAAAATATATAACGGAGCAATGGGGGTGTGAACTTCCACTGCGCCTCGAATTCACTGACTTTCGAAATAGTTTGGTTCGGTTAGAACAAAACATTTGCTAGCAGGCTACGCGAAGCAAGGCACTGATTGAACCTATATCAGTTTATGAAGAATATCACGTTAGTGGCACAGCTTCCATTTCGCTTTATTAGAACAGTCATAATCCGTAACCGAAGGAGGAATCAGCAAGTACACTATACATTTAAAAAAAAAAAAAAAAAAAAAAAAAAAAAAAAAAAAAAAAAAAAAAAAAATTCCACACCAACAAAACAACTGAACAGTCAAAGTAGTTTCCAGATTTCTACCTCGGGAATAAATCCGAACACGTGTATTGAAGGACTACCGTCATAGCCTACAGGGCAAAAATAACTTAATGTACCTTATTCTTCCCTTCTGTGATCTCCGATATGCTCCGACAAATTCGACCTCCAGCTATCATCATCCCACATCAAAAGTCTTAACTCGCCACGTGCTGCCACGACCACCACTCGCCTGCTTGTAACAGACTCGTCAGGTACGTTTTATAACTGTATACATTCCAACTAGCTGCAACATTCCGACAATATACATGGCACATCATCATGTGAGACGAGCCTTCCCTTGACTTGCCACCATTCAGTTACTGTTCTTCGGGAAAAAGAATCTGCACATAATACTTCTTGACCATATGCCATAGATGGTATGAGAAATAGGTCGACATCAGTCACAATCTTATTCGTTAAATCACCGAACTCATTACCCCGATGAGATCAACGCTTGTGGGTTTCACTTTAACGACAACACTGAAAGCACGGAAGGCGAAGACAATTCTGTTACGTTGCCATGCAACATAAATGCGAGTAATTCATTTCACATTTTTGTAATGATATTTATTTTATCCCCGTATATCTCAATAGAAACAGGTATGTTACTGAAAACGTAGTACCAATATTTCCTTACTTATCACAGATGTACGCAGGAGGACGTCTCGAAGCTCTAAATTTACTGCTAGGAGAGGACCGGTGACGTACTTCGAAGCAGAATTTTCATTTAACGATATTGACCTCCCAACTTGCCCGACGTCACAACAGCTCTCCTATATACCAAATACCTGCCATACATTTGGCGTATTTCCTGTCGGCTTTGGTCTCGGGATCTTGAGGCGCAGTGTCTCGTGTCTGTGACGTTCCGCCAGCACGAGTGACCGGCACTAAACCCTTCACTGCCAGCGGTGGACTTATCGCCGTCAGTAACGGATGATAAATCATTGACAACGGCGAAACATAGGAAAAAATCATTAAACTGATGTTGGCCAAAGAATATAGGAGAAGGATGAGGCCAACAGTCAATCTAGCCGATAGAGACACTTCCTGTCGTTTGGTTACTAACTTGGAAGGCTAGAGCGTAAAATAGGTAAATATTGTCGATTTGCAGTCTGTGGGTTACTATTCAATAAGTGGTCAAGTTGGGAAATTCATCAGACATTATACTCCAGGCAGGAATCGTTCATCAAAAAATATCCACTCCTTAGTTCGCATTTAGTGCTCCCTGATGAGAGTGAAAATGCTTAAGGGACGGATCAAGTTAACACAAAACCTTACACTAGGGTCAAAAGGTGCAGTTTGGGCATCGCTTCTGTATTCTTGTGTCGAAGTCTAACATAAATTAGTAGCGGGCAATTTACTTGCACTTAAAGGCGTAACTATAAAAGAAAAATCATGAATGATACTTTTGCCACTCACAGGGTGATAAACAACAACTTCGTAAAAAAGTAACCTGGCCCTGGCCATGTGAGGATGCCAGTGTTTCGGTGACAATGAACATCTCAACGGTAGCGAAGAGGCAGAGAAAGCTTCTCGGTATGACAGAAATAGCAGAAGAGGCACCTCATTAACAAAATCCACTTTGCGTCCCATTTAAATAGTAACATAGTCGTTGGCATTTGTTCTTCACACATGCGGTCGGAATTTAAGTTGTGGAGATAACTCTCCACTCTTAACCATTGAGTTGTTTGTACAAACTCAATCCTGTGATTATGGAGCGTTTTAATAAGCACAAAACTAACCCAAGAGGAGACAAATATTTCGCCCCCAATGGCGCAAATAGGGTACTAGATTCTGGTGACGCCGCCAGGTTACATCAGTCATCCGAGAATCTTCTGACTAGCTCTAGTCCAATATCAAACTTTTTTTTTTCACGGTTAACATTAATTCACTTTTAAGACCAGTAAAATTTTTACAAACAACACGACACATTAACAGGAACGAAATTGATTTTAGCCCTGCAAGAAATAAGATTGCTAAGTGGGACCACCCTGAATGGATATAGTAATCAGCGCACAGATGCCGCACAACCAAGGAACTAAAGTAATTCCAGTAAACTAAGTAAGTGTTACGGAATGTAAGCTACAGATTTCCACAAAAATCATGTGAAAACTAACAGTTTTAATGCAACCAAGAGACATTCAAAACATGAAATAGGGACAGAAAATAAAGTACAGGATACACTCTCGACAACTAATACAGGCTTGGAAATTAATCAGAAAAAAATTAATAGCCAAATCCTTGAAACAGAAAGAGACTTGGAGAAAAAAAGTAATATATGTTAAACACTTAAAATGAATTCAAAGGGATATCAACCATAAATCTCTGCTTGAACTGTAACTAGGGAAAACTGGCACTTACCCAACAAAACTGAAACGAACTTTCCAGATTTCCCTGTGCCAATAGCAACTACTGCTAGAAACCAAACCAGATCCACAAATAGCCAATGAAAATAAATTGTAAAATTAAAACGCTAAAGAATAACAAATCGTCTGCTAAAGAACTAACTTTTACTGAACTCTATGAAGCCAGCTTACCCGAAACCATAAAAGAAGTTACGTTGATCATGCAAAACATTTGGCGTCCTGACAAATTTTGAGATGACCGGAAACCTGCATTGATATATTCAATGCAGGGGGAAAGGGAGAAAGAAGTAATGTTAACAGTTCCTGTAGATTCTCTCTTCTTCTTGTCGAATTCTATCTAAATTTCTAACTGCCACCAACGTCCTTCTAAATCTGCTTTTTGTATTCACGTCTTCGTCTCCCTCTACGGTTATTACTCCCCATACATCCCTCCAATACCAAACTGATGATTCATTGATGCCTCAGAACGTGTCGTATCAAATGGCTCTGAGCACTATGGGACTTAACATCTTAGGTCATCAGTCCCCTAGAACTTAGAACTACTTAAACCCAACTAACCTAAGGACATCACACACATCCATGCCCGAGGCAAGATTCGAACCTGCGACCGTAGCAGTCCCGCGGTTCCGGACTGCAGTGAATAGAACCGCACGGCCACAGCGGCCGGCGTGTCGTATCAACCGATCCCTTTTTCTAGTCAGGTTGCGCCACACATTTCTTCTCTCCCCATTTCTGTTCAGCTCCTACTCAATATTTACCTGATCTGGCAACCTAATCTTCAGCATTCTTCTACAGCACCACATCTCAAAAATCTTCTGTTTTCTTCTAGTCTAAACTCTTTATCGCCTATGTTTCACTTCCATACAAATTCTCTCCGAAATTACTGCCTGACACGTAAATCTACATTCGATATTGCAACTTGCTTTTCTTCAGCAAGGCTTTTCCATTGCCGAGATACATTTTATATGCTCTCTACCTCAGCCGCCATCAGTTACTCTGCTGCCCAAATAACAGAACTTACCTACTATTTTAGATGTCTCGTTCCCTCATCTAATTCCATCGACATCACCTGATTTAATTCCACTGAATTCCATTATCTTTGTTTTGCTTTTGTTGGTGATCTTATCTCCTCATTTCAACACACTTACCATTCCGTTCAACTGATCTTTGAAGTCCTTTGCTTTCTGACAATGTCATCAGCAAACCTCCAAGTTTTTATTTCTTCCCCTCAACTTTAATTCCTACTGCAAATTCTTCTTTTGTTTCCTTTACTCCTTGCTCAAAGTACAGACTGAATATTATCGGGGATGGGCTGCAACCCTGTCTCACTCCATTTTCAACTACTACTTCTCTTTCATGTCCTTTGACTCTTATACATGCAGTCTAGTACTGAGCAAGCTATGTACGAACTTCAAGTCCCTGTATTTTATCCCTGCTACCTACAGAATTTCGAAGAGTGTATTCGAGTTAATATTGTAAAAAGCTTCTCAAAAATAACATATGCTATAAACGTAGGTATTCCTTTCTTGAACTTACATTGTAAGGTAAATCGTAGGGTCATGCAATCCCTCACGTGTTCCTACACTTCTACGGAATCCAAACTGATCTTTCTCGAGGTTGGATTCTACCATTTTTTCTGTTCTTCTGTAAGGAATTCGTGATAGTATTTTGCAACAACGACTTAATAGGCTGGTAGTTCGGTAATATTCACACATATGCCAGCTTTCTTTGGAAAACGTCTAAGAAAATAAGACTGATAGGACGTGCGAAATGGCTAAGCCGGAATGGCTAGAGGACAAATTTAACGATGAAGAGACATGTATCACTAGGGGAAAGATACATACCGCGTACAGTCAAATTAAAAAGGCCTTTGTAGAAAACAGAGCCACCTGTATGAATATCAAGAGTTCAGAACACCAGTCCTAAGCAAAGAACGGAAAGCTGAAAGGCGGAAGTAGTATATACGGGGCCTGTATAAGGGAGATGACTTGAAGGGAATATTACGTAACTGGAGGGGGATGTAGATGGAGACGAGAGGGGAGATACGATATTGCGAAAAGAATCTGGTAAGACAGCTAAAGATCTAATTCGACCCATGGCCCCGGGTGTAGATGACATTCCGTCAGAATTACTGGCAGCCTTGGGAGAGCCAGTCATGAGAAAACTGTTCCATCTGATGTGTAAGATCTACAAGACATACGAAATGTCCTCAGACTTCCAAGAATTCCAGTTCCATTTTTCATACATTAAAAATATATAAGAAGAAATTAGTCTATAACTTTGTTGATTTTCAGCTGATAACTCAGTGGACAGTAAGTATTGAGGCGAAACAAGCGCTTGGTTCAAATGGCTCTGAGCACTATGGAACTTTAATATCTGAGGTCATCAGTCCCCCAGAACTCAGAACAACTTAAGCCTAACCAACCTAAGTACATCACACACATCCATGCCCGAGGCAGGATTCGAACCTGTGACTGTAGAAGCCGCGTGGTTCCAGACTGAAGCGCCTAGAACCGCTCGGCCACCACGGCCGGCAAGAGCTTTGTCGTTGTAAGAGGAACAGAAGCGAGCGAGTGTTCCGGGGCGTGACGCAGTTCACTACTACCAACGCCACGTCATCATTACGCGCTTGTGCGTAACACACAAAGAATTGCAGCATAATGTAAGAGTGAAGTTAAAAGGTAAAGTAACTTTCCAAACTTCGTCAATGTATGCTTCAATATATTAAAATTTAACATGCAATCACATCCGCAAGAATTACTTTGATTTCGCAGACGAATCTGTTTCAGGATATTCAGACGGCACAAGAAAGGGTAGCTCCACAAATCCCGTTGTCTAACAACAGTTGAACAACAGACTAGCCTAAAATAAACATTGGTCATGAAAATCGTTGTCATCAAATGGCATGAGCATTCAAATTTACAGAACATATTTAAAACATAAAATGGATCTCCAACTACATAAAACAGAAAAATTTTTGTACGGTCATTAAAGTTTCGTAAGGGTGAACGAAAATTAATCAGGGTTATTGAAGTCCTTGTTATGCTGAAGAAATAACATACAGACTGCGAGCATAAAATAATACGGAAGTATATTAACACTTACTCCGATATGGAAAAACGCATGCTGAATTCTATCGGCACATTAATAAACAGGTTTAGGATTCTACGAAACTCTCGGAATAGCTGAAATTGAAGGCGAGGGAGATTCCCGTGAAGGCGACGAGTTGTGCGTTTCTCAGCTTACTGACGCGATATCACGTTGTAGTTCATATTATACAAGATGACTCCGAATCCTGTCGACAGACTAATTGTTCACGAATATTGTATGACGATTTTGTGTTAAGGGATCCATAGTCTTCGGTGGCTTGTTACGAAGCAATTTCATGTTGTTTAATAAAATGGTGCCCAAAATTAAAGCAACAACGGAAATTTTCAAGGTTGCGTTTATTTTGCCACAGATCAATATAAACAGGGGATAAAGTACAAACAGTGTGAAGAATACAGAATGCAAACAATTGCAAAATACGTAACAGTAGACGATAATGTTTTTCGTGTCTTCCAACTTACCAGATTTTCACACACATTCCGACAACTGGTTAATGTGCTCATTATGCGATTTGACCAACTCTGGCAACAATATAGGTGTAACAATGGCGGAGCATGTTGTGAATAACATCAGTGCCATGTTGAGGCAATAACGCCCATTCTTCCCGCGGAGCTGCTCGCAAGTCTTGGGGAGTGGCTGGTGGATGTTGACGCACCGGTGTTCTATGAGGTCCAGAATTATCGTCCATCAGTACGAAGTCTGGCCACACAGGACCTCACAACAACCGCATATGACGTCGCAAGGTCTCGTCACAACACCTAACAGCAGTTAAACCCTGCCGATTCACCCGTACAATTTCATGAAGACGTGTTCCGAGTGGTGAACATAATCCCTGCCTACACTATTAGCAATCCTCGATAGTAGTCTCATTCCACAATGACTGCGTCCCGAATCTAGAAATTCCCTTCAAATGCGAATCCGTCGGGAATGACTCTCCAGGCCGAATCGGGACTCATCTGTGAAAATAACATTCGAGTGCTGCTACACCACCCAGGTGGCATGTTGACGGCTCCACTCTAGACGTTCCCTTTTGCAGAGATGCGTCAGAGGACCACATACAGCAGGTCTCCGTCAATAACGATCACTCTGTCGAAATCTTCTCTACACCGTTTGCCTCGATATTTGTCCAGCGGATGTTGCGAGTTCAGATGACAGTTGCTGCACAGTACTAAGACGGTACCGACGTGCCCTTACAGCCAAATAACGGACCTCTCTTTCTGATGCCACACGTGGTCGGCCCTGCCCTGTTCTTCGGGGTACAGTACTGCTACATTCGAGAAGCAACAGAACGACTCACATTGAGCCATAAGGGCACATGAGTTTGCGGCTGCCGTGCTTCCATTCTTCCTATGGCCCTCCAGTGCAGTGTGTCTGGTAGGTGTCCTCTCTGTGCTATAATGCACCGTCTGCGACTGTACACAGCGATTGTGAATGTGGGACTACCCGGCAAACACTAGTCCATTTGATAGGTGCCCTAAAGTCGCAATTGGCGTCGTTTTCTATTGACCGAAATGCCATATTCCGTCCAGAACACGATCGCACGGACATATGTGGACTGGTTGTACGATTATATCGTGAATTAGACACAGGGCAGGGAAATATCGGTTTGTCGCTTTACTTTTAAACATCAGTGTACATATTACCCCTACATATCAACGTTTTTGCACTGCACTGGAAATATCTGACCAACACTGCATATGTGAACGGTATGCGCTGTATGTCTTGTTTGGAAACAAGCTTCTTCCGTTCGCTCACTCAAGGTACTTTCTGGTGCTAACAGCAATGCCCGCTATCCTCTTCGCCCGTTTGTTTTCGGTATCCCTCGGTTTGCCTCCGTTAATTTTCTGTCAGTATCTTACGTCAACAGTGATACACGTAGTGTGGAGAGGTTTACTGCAACAGAGTAGGCCGACATGCACCACATATCTTAGTATACTTAACGCAAGAGAAAAGCGAGACAAGATCCCTGTACAGAGTTGTTCCCGCAGTGACGGCGACTACGTGACATTACTTTGGCAATTCATAATCATTAAATATATCTACAATGCTGTGTATCAGGTTAACAAACAACCAACATTGTCGCAAAACAAACTCCGGCTAGAACCGAGCAGTACCGAACCCCATATTGAAGAGTGAACGTTACTGTTGTTAATAGCAAGTACAATACCTCTATAAAAGACTACTTAACCATTAATCTTCGACGTTCGATTTCTCTTTTATAGAAACACTTTTCTTGCCATTGCCATTCTATATCTTACACCCTCTCTACTTCGGGCCACCATTTATTTTGCTGCCCATACAAAAACGCTGATCCACTACCGTTCGTTTATTTCTTTATCTAATTCCTTCGGAGTGACCTTGTTTTGCTTTTGTTGGTCCGTACCATATAACGTCTTTTCACGACACCAAACATTCCGTTCAACAGCTCTACCAGTCCTTTGTCGTCGACAAACCACGAAGCTTTTATTTCGTCATCCTGAACGTAAATTTCTTTTCCAAATTTCTCATTTGTTTCTTTTTCTTACTGCTTGCTCAATGTACACATCGAATAACGTTTGTGAGAGACTACAACCTTGTCTCACTCCCTTCTCAGCTGCTGTTTCCCATTCATATCCTCCGACCCTTTTAATTGCTATCTGGTTTTCATAGGAGTAGTAAATAACCCTTCCCTCGCTGTATTTTATTTCTGTAACCTTAAGAATTTCAACCAGAGTGTTCCAGTCAGTTGGCCGTGGTGGCCGAGCGGTTCTAGGCGCTACAGTCTGGAACCGCACGACCGCTACGATCGCAGGTTCGAATCCTGCCTCGGGCATGGATGTGTGTGATGTCCTTAGGTTAGTTAGGTTTAAGTAGTTCTAAGTTCTAGGGGACTGATGACCTCAAAAGTCAAGTCCCATAGTGGTCAGAGCCATTTGATTTTTTATTCCAGTCAACTTTCTCAAAAAGTTTTCTCTAAATCTACACACGCTGTAAACGTAGATTTGGGTTTCTTCAACCTGTCTTTTAAGACGTCGTAGAGTCAGTTTTATTTCGCGTGTTGCTACATTTCTCCGGAATCTAAACAGATTTTCCTCGAGGTCAGCTTCTAGAATTCGGAATTGCAGTCCCAGCTTCCTGCACGTACATTACATGAAGGGAGGTGAGTTGTAATTTGCCGTGCCCATACAGCGACGTGAACACCTGTGCACAGTCGTAGGTAAAGACCATTTCTGCTGAAGCGACGAACGGAAGAGGCCGCCCGCCGGCTGACGTCACGTGACATCCGGTGGCAGCCATGTGGGCAACTGGCTCAAGGCCCGCACACCGGCAGACGACCCCGTGCCCTTGGTGCGACTTTATGTCACGCGCGCAGGGCCTGCTGCCGACACCAATGCTGACGCTGCCGGCGTTGATGGCGGTTGGTGCTTAGTGCATAAATCGATTTCACTTAAATTAGCTGCTTCAGCACACACCATTTTCACTTCACCACTATACGCAAAGTGACGAAACGACAAAATTCTCGATGGGGAAAATTGATTTGTTTGTCGAAGACATTGCTGACACAATAATTTTATACGGGAGGGGGAGTCATAATTTATAATTCTCTACCTACCATCACGAAGAACTCTAGTTATATAGTTAATATTTTTACTCCAAACACCGCAAAAGAGCCTTTCTCTAAAAATTTATAGGTCAAGCTTCAACACAAGTTAAGAAAAGCCTCTCCCTGAATGAGCACAGCGGTAAAATTGGTGGAAAATAGGCCATATGCTGAACCATACAGTCTTCCTGGCGGAACACCACTCGCGAATGGAAAAAAAGAGAGGAATGATTTTGGGTACATTGTGCAAACACCGTACGAGCAGGCAGAATAGTCCAGATGGTCCAGGACAGTATCCACCTCCTGCACAGGCAGGTGAAAGACATGACCTATGGCTGCGTCCCTCAACGCATAGGGATCGAGGGGAATGAGGAAGCTGACAGAACAGCGAAAGCAGCCTGCCAGGAAAATACCACAGTTCAGTTTAACTTCCCCTACACGCTAACTTACTTGTGGATGACAATGAGTGTTGCCTGACTGGGAAAGGCAGTAGCTGGAAGTAGTCAACAACAGCTGTGTGGCGTTACGCAGACTATGATCGGAGTCCAACAGAGGACGAAGTGGTCCTCAGCCGGGTTCGTCTGTGCCACTACCCATGACCCACGCTTATCTCTTGCAGTATGATAGTCCACTGGAATGCAGTGCTTGCGGCGTCGCACTCAATATGTACCATGTTTTAACATCGTGTGTTTTGTATGCTAGTAAGAGAGAAGCCTTTTGTCTAACCAGTGACTCACCCTAAATTTTAGGCGATGACGTACAATAGCAAGAAAACTTACATTTCGTTTGGCTTCATTTATTTGCACGAAGGTTATTGACGTTCTCTATGTTGGCTGGCCTATCCTATTAGTTCCACGATGAACCAGCCGTCTGACTGTCAGACACTGTTTTATTACTGCTATTAAAAGTGTGACAATGGAATGAATATTGGAGATCGTATGAGAAATCATTTGTGACTGTGGCTGTAGATGTAAGGCCTTTGCTTTTCGTTTTAGCAATATTATCTATTCAAACTCCACTACCAAGATCGTGAGAACGGGCGCTGGTGACCACTTTGTTTAGTGCCCAACAATTTTGATCCATCCACGAAGAACAGGTGCAAATGGCGTTGAAGTGCTCCTGCTACCTAACAAATCACGCGAACATGAAGGTCTCTATCCAAAGACAAGTTGCAGAAGTCAGAACTCCTTTCAACTAATGACATCTGTCCTTTATTTTCCTACTCCCTTCCTGTTCTGACTGATTGATTGAGAGACTATGAGACAAAACGGCGAGATCACCAGTCCCGCGATTCCAAAAGATAGTCTGCCAAAAAGGGAACGGATCCAGTCAAAGGAGTCAAATTATAGAAGAATGAACATAATCACACACAGTATAAGCATAAAAGGTGACACCAAAACTAAAAAGTGGAAAACGGGGGGGGGGGGGGGCGGGGCGGTCATGGGGGTCACAGACGGCGAAGACAGCAAAAGGAGTCCCAATCACAACCAACCCGCCCATGCTCCAAGACGAAAGGAGAACCTTACATCTGGAAATAAAAACCACTTTCACGGAGGAAACCGAAGACCAGGTATACCATCCGTGAATCGTCCGCTAATATTAAATTTAAGGAAGGAGGAAGACTATACTTAGCACAAAGGTTCGAAAGAAGGGGACATGCCACCAGTATGTGAGATATCATCAGTCTGGCGCCACCACCACATTGTGGGGGTGGAACGTTACGTGGGCGGAAACAATGGGTGAGCCAAGTATGGCCAATGCGTAAACTACATAGAACAATGGACTCCTTCCGACAGGGACGGAAAGAAGTGCGCCACACTGCAGTAGACTTCTTGATTGTGCGGAGTTTATTACTATGAGCATTAGCGCTCCAGATGGCATTGCACTGTCGTGCAAAGAGAGATTTGACGTAGATCCGCATATCCGCAGCTGGAATCGTGAAAGGAAAATGGGGAAAGTATCCGCTTCTCTAGCCGAACGGTCAGCCAATTCATTCCCTGGGATTCCCACATGACTCTGGATCCAGAGAAAGGTCACTGAACAGGCAGCACGCTCAATGGCAGAGAGCAGGTCATGGATGGCAGAGACCAAGGGGTGACGAGAGTAGCATCGATAGCCTGAAGGCTGCTCATGGAGTCGGAAAAAATTAGAACACTATGGAGAGAGGCCTGAGAAACAAAAAGGAGGGCCCTGTAAACGGCTAGAAGCTCTGCTGTAAATACACTACAAGATGCTGGCAACAAATGGTGCTCGAAGCTGGTAGGAGATGTGAATGCATATCCCACCTTATCAGTAGTCTTAGAACCATCAGTATAGAGGATGGTGGCACCCTGAAACTCTGCAAGGGTAACACATACAAGATTCTGGTAAACAATAGGGGCAACAGAGACCTTAGGAACCTGGAAGGGAGCGGTCCTAATCCGTGGTCTAGGCACCATGCAAGGGGTGGGGGTGGGGGGGGGGGTGGTATGGGAGGAAAGACACGGGGCGCAGTCCAGTGAGTGCAGATAGAAGTCCTGGCAGAGCATAGTGAGACACATGCCAACCAGCAATCCCACTCAAGGGCGGGTGTTAGGAGGGAGACATCCCTCACTGGCGAAGAGCACAGGGTGTACAGGATGGTCAAGGAATTGGAGAATGGCGACTACATAAGTAACAAGGAGTTGGCGGCGTCGGATGTGTAAAGGGGGAATCCCTGATTCTGCGAGGAGACTATTAACAGGACAAGTGTGAAAGGCACCAATAGTCAGATGCACCCCACAATGATGGACTGGGTCAAGGAGTTTCACAGTGGAAGGTGCTGAGCCATAAACCTGACTACCATAATCGAGTCTGGACAAAACCAGAGCATGGTAAAGATGGAGGAGAGTGGAACAGTCTGGACCCCAAGATGTGTGGGCCAGGAGGCGGAGAGCATTAAGCTTCCGCGTGCATGTAGTCTTAGGTGATGAACGTGAGGCAGCTGTGTCAGATTGTTATCAAAAATAAGGCCCAAGAAACGGGACTGTGTTACAACATCAAGCAGCCGGTGGCATCAATAAAGTTCTTGATCAGGGTGTACTGTGGGTCGACGACACAAACGCATAACCCGCGTTTTGGAAGAAGAAAACAGGAAGCCATGGGCAGTGGCCCTCGTAGAGGCCCGTCGGATGGCACCTTGGAGCTGGTGTGCAGCAGACGCCATCGAGTGGGAGAAGAACCAGATGCAGAAATCGTCAACATACAACACCGGGGTAACCAGAGGCCCAACAGAGGTCACAAACCCTTTTATGCCAATGAGAAAGAGCGTAACACTTTGCACAGAACCCTGTGGGATACCATTCTCCTGAATCTAAGAGGTGCTGAGTGAAGTGCCAACTCGAACCCAGAGAGCCGGTAAGATAAAAATCAGAAGGAGACCACAGAAGCCCCAGTCGTGGAGGGTAACTAAAATGTGATAGCGCCAAGCCATGTTAGACACCTTATGTAGGTCAAAGAACACTGCGACAAGGTGCTGGCGGTGAGTAAAAGCCTGTCAGATGGCTGATTCCAATCGCAGTAAATGGTCAGTTGGAGATCGCCATTCCCGGAAGCTACACTGATTTGGTGACAAATGGCCCCTAGATTCGAGTACCTAACATAGTCTGGAGTTTACAAAGCACATTTGTAAGGTTAATGGGGCAGTAGCTGCCGAGAGACGCTGGGATTTTCCTGGGCTTTAGGACGGGGATAACTATACTGTCTCACCATTGTGACGGAAAAGCACCCATGAGCCAGTTGTGATTGAAGACCCTGAGGAGCTGTTGCCTCTGGGGAACGTCCAAGTGTTGAATCATCTGATTGTGAATGGAGTCTGTCCCTGTGGCTGTGTCTCGTGAAGAGCTAAGAGCCTGCACCAATTCCCATTCAGTGAAAGGAGTATTGTAGGGCTCAACATGGTGTGGGATGAAATGAAGGGGGTCTCTTCAACTCTGCTGGAGAAAGGCAGGAGCATAGCAAGCAGACAAAAATGCCATCACAAAGCGTGTCGCACGGTGTTATGCGAGAACCAATGGACCAGTGCACAGAGCAGCTTGGATGTTCAGACCCTGGACAGTTGACTGTTGCTGGCGGCCCAGAACGCTATGGACCTTCAACCAAACTTGGGATAAAGAGGCACATGTCCCCATGGTGGAAACATGGCGGTCCCAGCATTTCTTTTTATTCCGCTTAATAACCTAACGAGCCTTAGCACAAACACGCTTTAAATTGAGAAGGTTGGTCTGGGAGGGGCGTCGCTTAAATCGCTGCAGCGCCCGTCGGCGGTCCTGGGCAGCGACTGCGACGTCCTTGGGCCACCACGGTACCGGCCGATGACGAGGGGGCGCTGTTGGTAGGGGGACAGCAGTACCAGCAGCATGAAGAAGAGCAGCAGAGATGCCTTGCACGAGAGGGAGGTGTCAAAGCGGACAGCAGGCATGTACAAAGGCCAATAGGCCCTGCAAAATGCCCAACATGGGGGCCAGTCTGCCCGTCGGCACTGGGAAATGGTCACTGTCACAAAGGTCATTATGGGATGATGAATGTAGGGAGCCACGCGTGCAGGGGAGGAGATGGCGGGATCGAGAGAAGGTGCCATGAGCAGCACTGAAGTGGGTAGGGAAACCATCGTTGAGGAGAGACAGATCGAAGTCCGTGATAAGTTGGTCGATTAAGATACCCTGAGCCGTTGATGTAACATTCCCCACAGTAGCTGGTGAGCATTGAAACCCCCAAGGAGGGCGGGAGTTGATGAAGTAAGGTAGATAGTGCAACATAAGCAAGTGGTCTACCTGGTGGGAGGTAAGACACTGCAAGTTGTGATTGCCAGAGTCGTTTCCACTCTAGCCGCTATCACTTCCAAGGTGGTACGTGGGGGGATCCAGTCCTAACGACATCAGAGCGAACCACAAGACAGAACGCAGAATAAGAGGAGACATGATGTTGCATTTCTGGCAGGTGATGACAGTAGCTGTTGAAGTTCCACTAGATGATTGTGTGGCTCAAGTCCAAGGTAGGCATGAAGGAGCCGAGGAGGAGGTCAGATCACTTGGTCAGTAGTTGTCAAGAAAAGGATGGGGTGACATCCATAAATAAGACGTCAGACTCATGTTACGAGAGGGGAGTTGGCACCTCCGGGGGCACCGGAGACGCCTTCTCTTGGGATTTATGTCTGTTCTTCGTCTTCTCTTTCTGAGGTGTAGGACATGATCGGGAACCGAAAGATAGCGGACAATCTTCGGGCCCACAGATGGTGTGCCTCGTGGCCGGGGAGAGGGTTCCCAAGAGGGATCCCGATCGCCGCCAGATGCCGAAGAATAGGGGCGACTCCCTGACGGGAGGTCGTGGGAATGGCAGAGGAGGAGGAGGAGGAGGAAAGAAAGTAACAGAGGCAAAACCGGATGGAGTCTCTCATACTTCTGGCGAGCCTCAGTGTAGGTGCAAGACAGACGATCCAGGGACTTATATTCTTGTATCTTCTTTTTCTCTCTCGTAAGCTGGGCAATCTGGTGAGTGAGGGGAGTAGCAGTCAGCACAATTAACACACATAGGGGGCGGAACACAAGGGGTTTCCTCATGGATGGGGTGTCCACAGTCACCACACAAAGGGACCACTGTACAGCAGGGGGGGGGGGGGGGGGCGTGTAACACCCTCGAAAGCCAGAATGAAGGCGCCAGTATCGGTGCAGTTGTCTTTGTAACCCTTCTGCACAAGTCGAACAAAATGAACGCCACACTGCTCCAGATTAGCCCGGAGTTCCTCATCAGTTTGCAGGGTGAGGTCCCTATGAAAAAAGACTCCTTGGATTATATTCAGAGATTGGTGAGGAGTGATAGACACTAGGACGTTGCCAAGACGATCACATGTGGCAGAAGAAGCTTTGATCAACAGGGAGCCCGTCTGCATCTTACTAACAGACTCCACTTCACCAAACTTGTCCTCGATAGTTTCCACGAAAAGCAATGGCTTTGTGATGGTGAATGTGTCCCTATCCGTTCTAGTAAAGACGAGGTTTCAGCCCAAGACAGCGAGCCTGGCCCTACTCCCATGGGGTAACCAGGGAAGGTACGGCTGGCAGGTCATACGAGACAGCATTTAAGGATCCTTCATCATTCCGAGAGACGGCCGTGTGCCAACGGTCAGATTCTTGCTGTTTGATACGCTTCATGCACCAAGGTCCGCCCTAATACCACCCACTCCGACCATGGGGCCTCCCCATGAGCGCCACCCAGCCACAGCAAGGTCCATCTGGCACGGCGCCGTTGCCGGGAGTTCCGATGCTCCAAGAAGCAACCACTCCTTGGCATACACGAGGAGGGAACAGTTTAGATATCAGTAGTCTTATCCGTGTATTGTCAGGGGGCTCAGCCATATTGGTACATAACAGCCCCACCACACGGACTGGCTACATGTACTGGTGACCTAGCAGGGTGGAAGGGGGCTACAGTGGGGAAGGGAGAGGGGGAGAGGAGTCCGTAGATGCTAGGGAGGGAGTTTTTCTCCATATGGCTCACACTAAAAACAGGTAATTTTGATGTGAAGGTCAAACCTGAAGTGGGAACCGAAACGCCAAAAGGGTGAAAGAACAAAATTCCAACCAATACAGGAAACCAGGTGAACAGCCAGGTCGACATAAAGCAGAACACCAAGAGAGGGGAAGGAGATGGCAACGGGGAAGGAGCGGGGATAGGGAGGAAGCGAGGGAGCAAGGAGAAGGAAAAGCAGCTAGGGAATGAAGAATGAACTGCAATAGCTCGGGGCGCCGCGTGCGCCATGCACGAACTCACGAAAGAACCGTGATCCCCTGCGGGGGGGCCTTCCTGTCCTTATTTTCTCCGTAAATTCTGGCCTCGGCTACATTTTTGGTGTGCCTTCCACTAGACGGAGAAGATGATCATACACTGTGTTCCGCTGGAAAATAAGCTGTTTGCTGTTTCACCGTCGTACGGTAGAGCGTGTTTTCGCGCTACTCGGACTTCTCCTCCTGCAGTACATGAATGTATCGTGTATAGAAGTGATGATAGTGACTATGATATTGTAACTGTACGTTTATGTCGATTAAGGCGAAACAGTTGGGAGGAGAGAGATTTTGGCATACAGATCATTACGTGGCACCTCCCTGTGAAACAATGTGTGATATGTTGAGTTATGACCCACGACACTGGCGCACAATCTAGTGATAATTATCTCTACCTGTAGGTTCGACAGCGATGATAAAACCTCCCTCCGATACCTGGTTTCTAAGAACGAAATGTGAAACCTTTATGAGCAAGTTTATGCTGGCTAATAATATATACTACACTGCCAGCTCAGCAGTGTTGTCGGGGTACCGGTCTCTTTGCTGTCAGGGTGTGGTGCCGCGGCTGTGAATGCCAAGGAGTGGGGCGTGAAGAGGAGAAGTAGAGGCGCGCATGGTTATGCATCTGTGCTCGCCAGGTGGAGCAGGTGAGGCGGACGTGAGTGGAATACTCGCAGCTCGCCGTGTTTTGAACGCGGGGCCTGTCAGCTCTGACAAGACGCTACGGCTCTGTGTGACTTGTTTGTGCGCTCGCCTCGCGGCGACAGCAGAGTGGCTCAGCAGCACCGGCTTGCCCGGTAACTAACATTAAACACAGAGCGTGCACATGTGCAGCTCAAGCTGGCGGCGACTTGTAAACAACTACGACGCCACTAAAAGTTACGTAACCAAAGAAAGAGGGCATTAACGCAGGTGAATGAGTCGTTGGTATCTAAGATATCAATGAAAAACTGAAAAGTCATAAAATGAAAGTCCCACAAAATTTCTACGAGACTATCTGCCAGTATTGCCCAAAATACTACTAACTGGTGAGGGGGATATTGTGGTACGCCACCCACCTCCCCCCTCCTCCTTCTCGTAGCCGACAGCCTTTTATTCAACAGAGTGCGGTTGTTGTTAAAGGCAGTGGAGTCGCATTAGAAAGGAATGAGTGAAATGCCCGTCTAGCCAACCATTCACATCTACATTACTCTCCGAACCACACTTAAATGTTTGCAGAAGTAGCATAAACAACTGTCAGGCTCAGACTCTTTCTCTACCATTTCAATCTCGAGTAGCACTTCGGAAAAAATGAACATCTAAATCTTATTATTTTATTACTAAGACAGTCATTTCTCCCGGTGTCGACAGGAGTTAACAAATATTTTCGCATTCGGAGGAAAGGCGTTGGTCATTGAAATTTCGTGAAGATCTTTCCGCAATAAAAAATGGATTTGTTTAACTGATTGCCACCTGAACTAGCATATCGTATACATGACAACATCGCCCCTATTTCGCGATAATACAAAACGAGGTGCCCTTCTTCGAACTTCATGGCTGTCTTCCGTCAGTCCTATCAGATAAGGATCCCACAGCGCTGAGCGATACTCCAGAACAGGTTATATCTCCATCTCTCAAGGACTGGCAATCAATATTTAAGTGATCCGTAAGCCGCTCAGTGCAAATGCCAGGTAGACTCGTTTCGAAAGGACCCATCTAACTAACCTTTCTTATCCATGGCCAAGCTAGTGCTTCGTCTCTGACAATTTCGTCTTCGATCAGACTTCAAATAATAATCTTCTGTACTTCTCAAATTTCTCTGTTGGGGCGCAGCTTTTTAACGATTACACAACGAGAAAAATGTCAACGCTGCTAATACTTGAAAGTGACTTACCTCAGCGACAAAAATAGATCGTGTTGATTGAGCATCTCAGTCTGACGCTTAGAGTGTTAATGGTATTATTTGAATTTGATGACACCGGTACCCCACGCGTAAACCCCAAACTGACCATTCTGATCTAAATGTTACGTCCGTTCCGTAAAAAACGTTATGCGAGTTTCTGAATGGCATAGCAACAACACAACCACTGAAGTCTCAAGCCGCTTTTGAGTAGCAGAGGTAATGCTGTCTCTCCATGATTCGTGGACCACTAAGGGAACGTATGCTTGTGCTGTGGCTTTAAACTTGGAAGTGTCCGGTTCTAATACTGGCGGTGGAATAAAAATCATCGCACGCTGAATGGTACACCCCGGAAAGCCACGTAATGAAATGTCATCAAACAACGGACTGACAATCGGGGTGACGGTCGAGTGCAAGATGGACAAGCAACAGATGTCAGCGAGATCGGTCAATCTCTATCCCCCCCCCTAGGATAGCCGTGCGCATGAACGCGCCGCCTGCGGATGGAAGTCATCCTCGCATCGAATCAGCCTCACAAATTAAGGGTGAAAGCTGATGAGCCGGCCAGCTTGGATGTGCCTTTTAGGCTGTTTCCGACATCCAACTAGGTGAATACGGAGCTGGTTCCTGCATCCCGTTTCAGAAAAAAATGGTTCAAATGGCTCTGAGCACCATGCAACTTCTGAGGTCATCAGTCGCCTAGAACTTAGAACTACTTAAACCTAACTAACCTAAGGACTCACACACATCCATGCCCGAGGTAGGATTCGAACCTGCGACAGTAGCGGTCCCTCGGCTCCAAACTGCAGCACAGCCACTCCGGCCGGCTCCCGTTTCAGATACACGTTGCGCCAACATTCATAAAACATTCTTACACTTGCACGTGAGATTCACCTGTGCATTCACGAATATGACAGCAACCCAGGAGTCGCTAGTCGACTTCCGGGGACGCCCGCAACTATCTGGAAGTGCCATCGCTGGACACGGGGAAATTAGGGTTGACCGGAGTTCAACTCACCGTAGTGTAACACTAGTGTGTGGCTGAGTTTCCCAGGCGAGCCGCGCGTTTCCCGGAATGGCACGGCGCGGCTCCTATCGCGCTCTGCCGCCGCCGCCCAGACGTGCAGAGCAAATATTTGTGTGCAGGGCGAGGGCGGCGTTTATGACGGCGTTTAATAGCCGGCAGGGCGGCGGGCTGCGTCCGCAGTCGCGCCTGGTCACGCCAGCGCAGTCGCCGCTACAGCACACCGGCCTCTCGCCTGCTCACACGTTTTACGGCTACGTGCTCCTCACGCCGCGTAGACGACGCCTGCTGAGTTAACTTTCAGACTTTAATGTGTCATTCTCTTTTATACTTGCGTCCTAGGTCATTATTTTTTTATACGTACACACAACCTAGTCGTCGTCGAGTTAGCGATGTTCAGGCCTAAGACTGGTTTGGGTCAGCTCTGCATGCTAGTCTACGCTGCGTAAGTCTCAATCTCTGCGTTATCTACTTCAACCAACATCCATTTAAACCTGATTACTATATTCAGGCCCAGGTCTCCCTCAACAATTATTAGTCATCCCGCCCTCCCCACTTCCCCTACATTAGTAAACTGACGAGTCCTTCATACAGCAGGGTGTGTTCTGTTAACTGATCCACTTTTTCTAGAAAAGTTGAGTCATACTTGTACGAGGTATGTCCACAAAGTAAGTTCCGTTTGGTTATATAAAACAAATGTGTGCAGATACAGAAAAAAATAATTATTGTACAAAATCTACAACTGTTAAACTACTTTTCTACATAGCTTCCGAAATTTTGCAGGCACTTGTCATAGCGTGGAACAAGTTTTTGTATGCCTTCTTTACAGAGGGTTGCCGCCTGTGTATTCAACCATGTGGTAACGTGTTCTTTCACCTCGTCATCATCGTTGAAGTGTTGACCGTCAAGGACAGACAGTTACAAGAAGAGATGAAAGTCGGTAGGAGCGAGGTCCAGGCTGTACGGAGGACGATCAAACGCGTCCCAGTTCATCAGTAACCACAGACAGTCGTCCAAATTCGTTCTTCCTCGTGCACTTAAACA
Source organism: Schistocerca gregaria (assembly GCF_023897955.1). Classification (NCBI taxonomy): domain Eukaryota; kingdom Metazoa; phylum Arthropoda; class Insecta; order Orthoptera; family Acrididae; genus Schistocerca; species Schistocerca gregaria. The sequence continues at coordinate 563,759,450 of NC_064922.1, read as the reverse complement.
TGTCCTTCATTGAACAGTCTGACCCATCTTCTAACCATTGAATCACTCATAGCATTTTGTCCGTAAACCTCGCATATTTGCCGATGAATTTTCTTTGGTTTAACTTTCTTTGCATTTAGAAAACGAACCACAGATCTGATTTCACACGCGGCGGCATTTTCAATTACGGCTGATATTATAAAGAAGCACTACAAAGCACACGTCGGCGGCAGCGATCTGAAAATGGCGTACATGTCTTCTCCTCGAGTCAGAGTAACTGCCGTGCATGCTCGGAACTGCGGTCGTAGCGCTGACGCGGATAGAAATAGAAACTGAACTTAACATTTGAACGACCCTCGTATTTTGCTCCCAGTTCGATTCAATACCACCTCATTACTTAGGCGAGCTGCCAATTTAATCTTCAGCGTCAGTCTATAGCTCACCACATTTCAAAAACTTCTACTCTCTTCTTGTCTGAACTGTTTGTCGTACGTGGTTTCACTTCTGTACAGCGCTGCACTCCAGGCAAATGCGTTCGGAAACGATTTCCAACAATAAAATCCATCTCTGATGTCAACAAATTTCTCTTCTTCATAAATGCTGATCTTGCTACTGCCACGCTGCATTTTACGTCCTCTCTACTTCAGCTAAACTCATATAATTTCCTTATCTCATTACCTCGGCATCGCCTGCGTTAATTAGGCTACAATCCATTACTCTTGGTTTACTTCTGTTAATTCTCAGATTATAACGTGTTTCAACTGCTCTTTGACTCTCGCAGCGGCATTGCAACGTCCTCAACAAACCTCAATATTTTTATTCCTTCTTACTGAACTTTAAGCCCCTACCCAAATTTCTCCTTGCTTCCCGTCAGTGTTTGCTCACTGTACACACTGAATAACAATTCTGTCACACCCCCTCCTCAACTTCTGTTTCTTCATACTTAATACAAATCGACGTGGGCACTCACCATTATGAGCATTGCGCTCGACACTACGATTGCGAATTCAAGACCGCGGACTATTGCTACGTGAGCGTGTAAATGAGGAAAATGCAGTTTCCTCCAGTTCTTTCTGGAATGTTACTCGTCTCTTCCTACTTGGTGAGTATTATAGACAGCTGATTGATGATCTTCTCAGCACAGTTCTTCCGTGGGTTAGTTATAGTTCCTCACAATTCTTCCTGTGTGCCTTGGTATGCCGTCTGCCTTCTCCACGGTTAAATTCATGCAATCATTGTGTGCTCCATTCGTTGTATGGGTGTCTGACTTTAAGTACTCAACCATTATTAGAAATGTCTATCACTTATCGTTTCTTTCACCAGTGTATGACTCATTAATGAGGAACTATGGGTGAAAATGCGGTTCCGTCATTAGACGGTACATACCCCTGTCACTGGCTGCCTAAGTCATTTCAGATGTACGAGAAAGATAACGGCAACTCCCATAGTGCCATATGCAGTACTCACCTGCGCTGTTCGAAAGGTCCTACGAACAATCACAGTTTAAGCTGTATCTAAAATATCTATTCGATTTGGTAATATCAAAATTAATAATATATTCCCTCAATATCCCTGCCTTTTCCTCGAATCATCAGCCTCCTCACGGGTTTGATGCGGCCCGCCATGAATTCCTCTTACGTGCCAACCTCCATCTCAGAACAGCACTTGAACCCTACATCCCCGCAGACTCTGCAACGAACCTTCGCATTTCTTATCTGCGTACCTATTTTCAACAATCTTCTGAATTCTTTGACTGTGCTAGCCTAATTTTTGTGAAATCCTTGATTCATCCGTCATGGATTCTTTTTCCTTCGTTTGCATCGAAGGTAGAGGAACTCATCCGCCTACTTCGTGATCAATCTTGGTGTTAAGTTTCTCGCTGTTCATATTTTTGCTAGACCTCATTACATTCGCCTTTCTTCTAGTTCCTCTCAGTCCATATTATGCACTCATTCCACTCAACATGTCCTGTAATTATTCACTTTCACTGAGGACAGCAATGTCATCAGCGAATCTTATCATTTATATCCTTTCATCTTCAATTTTAATTCCATCACTGCTTCTTCGCTATGTAGACTGAAGAGTCTTATTCCCTCCTTTTTAATCCAATACCGCAGTTTCCCATCCCACTGTCAATAGTTTGCCCCATGCCTCTGTTCACTCCACTGCCCTCTTTGTAAAGGCCACTGATAGAACGATGGTGGCTCCTTAGACCAGAACGATGGTGACTCGTAGTCCGGAAGTCCTGGGCGGCCATTGTTGATATTTTGTGTTCAAAATTTAAGTAATGGCTGGGATCAAATCCAGGATCCAGGACGTTCTGATTACTAGTCAAAGACCATGGGTTACCTATTTCGTCTATTTTCATCCTACACAATTTTGTAGTCTAACAACAGTAAACTTGACAAAAAAAAATTCCCTCTGAGTGATATATCGTCGGAAATTAACATTGAGTGGTGGACGTTGGACGGTGTTTGTGTGTCTTCCGGGAGTGAAACAATCTTTTACTTCATGTAGGGTACGACCACCGTATATTTGTTAAGAAACATTTCAGCGGTTTTCACCTCAGCTGTTGCTGACGAGCATTCACTTTATTAAAACTAACGACTGGCGAATTTCAGACTTCCAGGCCATTTCCAAGTGAAACAACACTGAAGAACATCTTTTATCGTTGTTAGAATTTAGTGTACAGTAAAAATGGCACGCCAAGTAAAAGGGGACTCTTGGTGTAGTGAGAGCTGCTTCTGCGACATACTGGCTGCGCAGACCGCTCTGGCTGCGGAAAGAGCGCTGGCGAGGTGACGCGTTCGCTACTGTGTATATCTAAGAGGGAGCGGCGTCTATTGTCAGACGGACGCTGGCAAGCTAGCAGCACGTGGCGGCCACATGTGTGGCCAGCCGGCGCTCCGGAGCGCCACATCGCGGAATGCGACGCCGGCGTCACACGCTTGCCACTGCCACGGCTGGCACTGCCTGGGCTACGATGTCGCACTCAGCGGCTCGTCTTCATTAAAATAAATGCCGTACACAGCCTGCCTCATCCCTTGGGACCTGCATGAGAGTTTCTCTATTCCTCTCCATTCCGATTAAAGCACTGGACTTTAACTCATTACAGTCAGGTTCAGAGTCCGCCATTTTATCCAGATTCTCGTATACCGTGGCTTCCCCCGGTCACCTCCGTCAATGCTTCGTTAGAAAGATCGTAAAAGTCACGGCCGATTTATACCTGCACCCTTGTCCGTTCTAGTGCACTGAAGTACGGAATACTCTATGTCGATGACATGTTACACCCAATCTTCCTTTCTTCCCTCAGTCAACGCAGTCTTCGTCTCTATCGTCTAAAAATCATCCACCTACCCAGAGCACTCTGTTGAATACCAAATTTATACAGTCGTGCACATCTGAATTACAGAATCGTGGGTACTGACGGCCGTTACAGAGCACAGCATGGACTACATGAGAAGCGTTCTGGCGCCACACTGCTCAGAGATTATCATACTTGAGAGGAGATCCCTCCAGCTCGCTCATCTGTGCACAACGTTTCTCGAACGACTATAAGATCTCATAAGCGACTGTTTCTTCTGAAGGTACAGGTCATCTATGAGGTGCTATTAGGGAACAAACTGTTGCACATTGACAGTAAGTTTCTGTATCATCCACTGATGGTTGATAGTTATTCCATGCAAACATACCTCACACAAAAATACACTGACCGAAAAAAAATCGAAACACCAAAAAATAATTAAAAATGACTAATGAAATTTCGGGCATACATTTGTCTTGGTAACATATGTAAGTGATTAACATTGCAGCTTAAAGTAAGCGCGACATAAACAGCTGTAAATGTGCATTCATTGTGTTTTACAGGTGGCGGATCTCAGTTTGTAGGATGGAGTTCCTTGCCTGTTGCACCTGATCTGTCAATACAGTGACGAATAACGCTGTTCGTGAGCGACTCTGAAGTTGCCCGATGGTGCCCCATATGTGCTTGATTCAAGACAGATCTGGCGATCCAGCAGGTCAAGGCAACGCGTTGACACTCTGGAGAGTATATTGGGTTACAACAGCGACATGTGGCCATGCGTTGTTCTGCTGGAAGGCATCCCCTCGAATGCTTTTCATGAATGGCAGCTGGCCGGAGTGGCCGAGCGGTTCTAGGCCCTACAGTCTGGAACCGCGCGACAGCTACGGTCGCAGGTTCGAATCCTGCCTCAGGCATGGATGTGTGTGATGTCCATAGGTTGGTTAGGTTTAAGTAGTTCTAAGTTCTAGGGAACTGATGACCTCTCAGATGTTAATTCCCATAGTGTTCAGAGCCATTTGAACCATGAATGGCAGCATAACAGGTCGAATCACCAGACTGACATCTAAATTTGAAATAAGGGTGCCTGTGACAACCACAGGAGTGCTCCTGCTATCACATCAAATTGCACTCGAGACCGGAAGACCACGCGAAGCTCCGGTGTTTAGCACACAGATAGGTTGGTTCCACGCCATCAGCTGGCCACCTCCTAACGAACGCATGGTCATCACTGGCACTGATTCAGAACCAGCTTTCATCAGAAACCCAGCGTACATCCACCCTGCCCTCCAAAGAGCTCGCTTGCCATCAGTGAAGTCGCAAAAAACGGTCGTTAGTGGTCAGTGGAAGACATGCTACAGTGAGGCTGACACGAAGCTGCCCTTGAAGTAATCGATTTGTAACAATTCGTTATGTCATGGTGGTACCGACTGTTGCCCAAACTGCTCCTGCTGAGGCAGTACGATACGCTAGAGCCGCACACCGAACACGATGGTCTGCTCTCTCGGTAGTGCCACGTGGCCGTCCGGACCCCGGTCTTTTTCTGACCGTACATTCTCGTGATCACTGCTGCCAGCAATCACGTACAGTGGCTACATTTCTGTCAAGTCTTGCTGCAATGGCGCAGAAGGATCATACAGTTTCTCGTAGCCTTATTACACGACCTCTTTCAATCTGACTGAGATGATGATGATTGACTTGCGGGGCGCTCAGCTGCGCGGTTATCAGCGCCCGTACAAATCGCCAACTTTTGCTCCTTCCAATATCGCCATTTGCATGAATGATGATGAAATGAAGAGAACAACACAAACACCCAGTTATCTCGAGGCAGGTGACGATCCCTGATCGCGCCAGGGTGTTGATAAAGGCGTCATTGTCGCCCTAAAGGTATTCTTGACTAACATCAACTCACCACGTCCAATCCCAAAGGAACTAAGCCTAAAAACCGTTACAGTATGTATTTGAAGCAAACCTGATTTGCATCTTAAATTGGCGCTACTAGCTACTAGGGCCACTCTTAAGCGCCTGGCACGAAACTTGAATAGACGTCTTTCAGATGTAGGAACATGCCTACCATCTTTCGTTTATGTCGCACGATTCCTTCTTGGTGCTGCGTGTCTTTTTTTCTGTCAGTGTATTTCTATCATCTACCTGGAAGAATTACTACTGGCAAGCACGTAGCACTGCTTCAAGTTATTCTCAATCCTACATTGTCATGGATATTCAATGATAAGCCAAAACATAATTACAAGCATGTTGGACCAACTTTGTAACGCACAATTGCTGTGATGTATCGATTCCGCAAGTGGTGCTGTCGCAGATGTAGAACCAGATGTCTACACACCGTCACGCAATTAAATTTCGGCCGCTGGTTTTTGACCACTGATATGGCATTGCATATCATGCCGGATGTACTCCGTCTGATTCAGATCAGGCTAATTTGGTCCCGAACACATGCACTTGCGTTCAATACCACGCTCATGAAACCATTACAGCACGGTTCTGGACGCTTTTAATGCTGAAAGAAACCACCGCCGTCAGGGAATACATCATAAATAAAGGGATAAAGGTGTCACGAAATAAGGTTCATGTAGAGAAACTGCCGCTTGTCAAAGACGCTTAAGTCAGTAGACTTCTCCATTTGCGGCTCAAGTCTTCGCATGGACTCCGCGTTCGTCTTTGCACCCCTTTCATACTTTCATTACTGCGTCCGTGACCGCAATGTCACCAGGCCGCATCCAATTTTGCAGTGGTGGCGATGTTTACGCCGATCACTGTATACACCGACGTGTACTTCGCAACTGGTATTAGGTTTTCTCACAGTTCTTGAGCCCAGCAGCTATATTTCTTCACCCATGCTTATCTCTGGGCCCCGTCATGAGATGTGAGAAGAGGTACTTGGGAGAGGGAACGAGGGTGGCGTTTGCTTTCTGCGTAGTCGTCGTCGTACTCACCGTCCATCACTGATTTGGTGAGAGCTCTGCTGTGACAGTTCAGCTCAACGTCGCAGCCTGTCTTCGACACCTTTAAACTCGCAACAAATTCATTCTGGCGTTGGCGGTTTTATCAAATCAGGAGTACACACGCAGCACCTTTGACGCGACGGCACGTAAAAAGTTGAACGCCCGCACGGCCTCGGCGACAGACGGTTGTACGCCTCATGCGCCTCCTATCTGGCAGACACCAAATGCCCGTCCTGCACTTGACTGTCACCCCGACTTGCGGCACAAGGAAGAAGACAGACGCGATCCACCGAATCACATGAATCGGAGAGGTGAAGGAAGGACGGAAGAAACATTAGGTTTTGGCATCCCGTTGAACAACTCATCAGAGATCTAGGAAGATGGCCGAAATGTGCACGGACGAGGTATCAGCTGAATAAAAGGGGTTTATGCGGCTGCACGCCTGCAATCTAATGGTTAATCTTTTCAGTTATACTATTATTTGGAGACATGAAATAATACCCTTTCCGGGCGACACGATCCACATCGTAGCTGAAGTTTCGTCATGGTGGTTTAGGCTTAAAGCTATCATAAAACTTATTTTCTTCCTCAGAAGGACAGTGGAACGCAGCTACATTCTCTTGAACACAGTGCCTAACATGAAAAAAACAGGAGAAGCACGCAGAAGACGTGGCCGAATGTCTATGTATGCACCTTCACACACGAATACGCAACTGGTGGATATGTAAATGATAAGAGTTCCAACTCTCTTTTCTCTGAGACAGGTGGAACAGCCACTAGAGTGCATCATAGTTATTACCTGGCCTCTTAGGCTACAATAAGGCCTGTGGAAAGTGTCGGATGTTGCATGGTCACAGAGTAGGACAAGGAGACGCCGCGTACTTGTGTGACACACCGTTCTCAGCACCTGGAACAGTTTGAAAGTGACCTCACTGTGGGTATACATTTGGCTGGCTGGTCGACTCGTAAAATATCTCAATTTGTTGGGCATTCGGGTGTCGCAGTGGCCCCATGTTTGACTGCATGGAACACGAGGACAGGCACACTTGTCCGGTCTGCCACGTCCGATCATCACAAGGGAGCCGAATTGTGCTCCATGCCCACCATAAACCCTTCACAACTGCTCCTGTGTCGCTAGAAGAACAACCGAGCCCCAGCTGCCTACTATGTCGTCCTCCACCATGCTAAGGTTGCTGTTAACACCAAAATCCACATGGCTGAGTTTGGAATGGTGTGGTAACCGGCAAGCACGGACTGCCACGAATGGTGTCGCATTACGTTCAGGGATGAATCGCAGTTCTGCATAACCAGGTCGTACGGCGTCTTTGGCAACGACCTGGGGAGAGGTCCAATTCTTCCAGTGTTGTGCAGAGGCACAGCTATGTTACTCCAGGCATCATGGTGAGGGGAGCCATCGGCTATGCCTTCCGATCACGTCTATTACTGAGTGAGTTAGCTATGACGGCACCACGGTATTTTACGGACATGTTGCTTCTTCATGTTTTACCTCTCATGCGACAGTACCGTGGAGACGCTTTTCGACAGGACAACAACGCATCTTCACATACAACATGTGTGTCTACTTACTGCCTGCGTGAAGCTGGGATATTGTGGCCAGTAACATTCCTGTATCTGTCCCCCTCGGTGTATCTGTGGTATCAGGTAGGACAGCAACTTCGTCCGAGTGCGAGTGTCCAGGAAATCAAGCACCAACCGGAACAGTTGTGGGGAGAGGACGCAATGGCTTTGTGACACCACTTCAAACTGAATCAGTGATGTATGTATCTAGATCAGATAAGGTGGAACGTCATACTGACAAGTTGATTCAAGTTTCAAATTCTGCATTATATTTCAGAACAAGCGTTTGCTGTTCTAAGCGCTCGAATAGCAATGTTGCAGATATTACGATCAGTGTTTCTGAAACAACTATCCCAAATTTATTCTTCTTCCTCCTCTTAATATGAAGAGAGATCTTTCCAGCGTACCTTCAGAAAAATCCTTAGCAGTAAAAAAAATAGTAACTTCGCACTTCAAACCAGTCCCTTCTACAGTAGTAATGCTACAGATTAGAAAGTTCTGAGGTGCTGACGTTAAGCAAATGTGTGCTCTAGTTGCGGAAGATGCTAAGTAACACTTTTTGCAGAAATATTACGTAGATGTGTAAGATCACAGGAAGAGTTTTAGAAGAAAATATTTTCATCGTTCCACAAGTGACCCGTGGAACGGCTCTTGCGGAACGGCAGTATACGTCAAGCCGCCGTGCTTGCCTTTAGCGGAACAAAGGAGTGTGGTGGGAACGCAGACAGGAAGCCACTCGCCTTACTGCGCCAGCTGTCTGCGCCCAAGTCTGACATCGGGGCTTGGCGCTTCAGTCAGCTGTCTGTGCAAACGACAGTGTGTAGCCGAGCAATCAGAATCTGGTCGTCTTGTTTACAAACAAACAATATCGAAGGCCAACAGACTGACTGGTTGCTGTCTCGAAAGCAAAATCCAGTATTTATTTACAGTAGACTTGAAACAACTACAACAGACAAAGAAACTTTCAAAACTGCTAGATGTAGAAATAATCAGTTCAGAGACATAAAACATGACACAAATACTGAAAATAGCTTCGAATCAGGATGCTAATGATGTACGAATACTATAAAAATTGTTATCAAACTAAGAAGGAGACCGTGCCTATTCGTCGTCACCGATTTCGTCCAAATCTTTTGGTATAGGCAGGAGGGCTTGGCCCGAAATGAAAGTGACAGAAGTGGGAGCACCAGACGACCTAGAGTTTAGAAAGAAAAATACGGTTTTTAGCTAGGGTCGGCCGACACACGAGCCATTTACGCTAGCGTAGTCTCCATACTGCGAATAGCGTAGCGGAAAAAGTGCGGAACGGCATTCCGAATATCGTGGATTGGAGCCCCTATGCAAAACTATTTTATTTTCAATTTTTCCTTCACTTGCACCGCAAATGAATCGAAGTAACACTCAATATACCGTACTTTAGATTTTCATATATGCATGAATAGTGAAGGAAAGGAAAAATTGCTATTGTACATAAATTTCCAAGTTGTATTCCTTTCAAATGCACTCCTCTAGTGGAACACAGCGATGTCTATTTTTTTTCCTTCAGGTGAAAAATTTGATGATGAAGCTTCAAAACTGCTCTCATCTCATTGAGAGAGAAGAAGAAATCGGATCCCGAGAAGGCTGCACCAAAAAAACATTGCTAGATGTAGAAATAATCAGTTCAGAGACATAAAACATGACACAAATACTGAAAATAGCTTCGAATCAGGATCCCTCTCTGGAATTGTAATTGCAATCTCAAATTTTTCCTTGCCACTCCTTTCCATACCTTTTACGAAAATCTTAGTAAGTACAATATATTGAGTTATTTCGATTTATTTGCAGAGCAAGTAGCATACAAGTTGAAAATGGAAAACGAAAAAGGAAATTACTGCATAGGGACTCAAACCCACGACCCTCGGATTACCGCCATACCCTCTTTCAGTTGCTGTACCCGCCGCCTGGAGGCTAAGTTAGTGGAAGTCTCATGCCTCGCCCAATGCACGCCAAAAATTCTATTTTTTTTCCAAACGCTTGGTCACCTGGCGTTCCCATTTCTATCACTTTCACCTCCGGCCAAGTTCTGCGAATACCATTAATTTACGCGACATCGGTGATGACGTGTAAAAGTTCCTCCAAAAAGCATTATATAATTCACCACCAGCTCAAAGTCCATTAGAAGTTAACAGCACCATAAGTAATACAAGTCACCCTCAAAAATACGAGAAACAGTAAACAACGACTAAATTACTAAAGACGTTCGCTGATTCCAGTATTTACGTGATCTTATCGTAATAGAAGGGATAATGGTTGAAGGAGAGAAAGTAATCTAATCCAGTTCTACACAAACAAAACCTTGTGAACAGATTAAATGAGGTAACAAAAACTACGTCCAATCAACGTGGTTTTACCAGCGGGGTAGGCACTAATACACGCTATTCATACCTTTAAAATTGTAATGGTAGAACACGAGAAGATCAAAAACATTTCCATCTTGTTTCTGCTGACCTCGAAAAAGCTTGCGACCGAGGGCGAAGAAAAAATCCAAGGCAAGCTCTTTGTGCGCAACCTGTCCCACAGAAGTGCATTTATATTTCCAAGGACATGTACGAGAACATCTAAAGCTTTAAGTCCTGCAAGTGTCAATTTCAGGTAAACTTTGGTGTCCACAGAGGATCTGCTCTCAATCCACTATTACTCAATGTGGTCATGAAATACATGACAGAACATCTATGTGCACAAACACCGCTAAATTTTGACACGCTTACGACATTTCTGACAGTACACAATACAGGGTGATTCAAAAGGAATACCACAACTTTAGGAATTTAAAACTCTGCAACGACAAAAGGCAGAGCTAAGCACTATCTGTTGGCGAATTAAGGGAGCTCTAGGCGTCAATGTCAGTTGATGGTAAGATGGCGACCGCTCAACAGAAAGCTTTTTGTGTTATTGAGTACGGCAGAAGTGAATCGTTGACAGTTGTTCAGCGTGCATTTCGAACGAAGTATGGTGTTAAACCTCCTGATAGGTGGTGTATTAAACGTTGGTATAGACAGTATACAGAGAATGGGTGTTTGTGCAAAGGGAAAAGTTCTGGACGGCCCAGAACGAGTGATGAAAATGTAGCACGCATCCAGCAAGCATTTGTTCGCAGCCCAGGAAAATCGACTCGCAGAGCTAGCAGAGAGCTGCAAATTCCACAATCAACTGTATGGAGAGTCCTACGAAAAAGGTCAGTTATGAAACCTTATCGTCTGAAACTGGTTCAAGCACTGTCTGCAGCCCGTGACGGAGCACTTCATCACTGGCCTCCAAGAAGCCCTGATCTTACCCCCTGCGATTTTTTCTTATGGGGGTATGTTAAGGATATGGTGTTTCGGCCACCTCTCCCAGCCACCATTGATGATTTGAAACGAGAAATAACAGCAGCTATCCAAACTGTTACGCCTGATATGCTACAGAGTCTGTGGAACGAGTTGGAGTATCGGGTTGATATTGCTCGAGTGTCTGGAGGGGGCCATATTGAACATCTCTGAACTTGTTTTTGAGTGAAAAAAAAACCTTTTTAAATACCCTTTGTAATGATGTATAACAGAAGGTTATATTATGTTTCTTTCATTAAATACACATAACATTAGTCGATCAGTTCAGGTACCTCTGATCGGTAAGAATATGGAAAACTTCCGCGAATAAAGACATTGAAAATAGCATAAAATCTACGCAGTTGAAATAGAGTTCACTACCGACCGCCATCTGCGATGCGAAAATGACATTCGAATTCAAAAGAAATATATTTAAACGAGTGATAAGAACAGTTTTAAGGTGCGGTTTAGAATGGTGGGCCATGTGCAAATCAGAAGGACAAAAACTCCATGCTATAAGGCGAAAACGCTGTCAGATCCGAAGGAGTGAATCCGCAGAACAGAGAACGAAACGAGGACGTCCAGGGCTAGTTTACTACCAGACACAACATAAAAGCTTCAGGAGATTCGCCACGCAGGTATGGGCATGTCACGTGCCGTGAATCAAACTATATTACGAGAACAATACTTGATATAAAAGAACCCCAAAGGGGGCCGCAAGTGTACATTAAATAAGTGGATTAGGACCGTCAAAAATGGTTCACATGGCTCTGAGCACTATGGGACTCAACTGCTGTGGTCATCAGTCCCCTAGAACTTAGAACTACTTAAACCTAACTAACCTAAGGACAACACACATCCATGCCCGAGGCAGGATTCGAACCCGCGACCGTAGCAGTCGTACGTAGGACCCTCAAAAATGACCTGAGAGAGACGGGACTGCGGCCTGAAATGACATAAAATGCCTTCAGAATGGGGTAATAAGATTATGAAGCCCGGCCCCAAGGAACATGGGAATTAAGAAACGGCAACTGCACAGGAGGAGGAGGAGGAGGAGGAGGAGGAGGAAGAGGAGGAAGAACGTGGTTTAAGTTACAGTAATCATCTTTGGTGTCTTACAGTACTTGTTTCACATACGTGGATACTGGGTAAAACTGAAAATCTTTCTGTATCTTTGGCATCCGATAGCTAGGTCGACAGTCTGCAATGTCCGCTATGAATGACGATTCCAGCCGCCTGTACGAGGCGATAGCGGGCCGTCACATGGTTCTGGCTGCTGCCGTCATCCTGAGATTAAGTCCCTGCCTCTTGGAATCGTGCTCTGCTCAAGTATCTCGTCATTTACATTGTACTTTCGTGATATGACTGTTCACTGGATTTCAGTTGGACTTGATGTTCTACGAAAATGGACTAGCAAGAACCTGGATTATTGTGTGTGTGTGTGTGTGTGTGTGTGTGTGTGTGTGTGTGTGTGTGTGTGTGTGTGTGTGTGTGTGTTCTACAAATTACAAGAACCAGGTGCAGACTGCAACTGTGAGCTGTGATGCGATTATTGTGTATTGATGTAACAGTTGGACAAAGAAAGGTGAACAATAGTACAGTAGGAAGGGTTTAATATTTCCTGTTTTTGATGGCTAAAGACAATCTTGAACATTTCTCGAGAATTCAGCCAAGTGATATCCAGAAGGTGCGAAATTTCGACGCGCCTAATTCTTACCACCTTGAGATGTTCCTGCTGACTAATCTCTGCACGGCGGACAGACTAATAACTAAAGACGGAGCTTTCATTTAAGGACGGCTTGGGCCCCAACTTTAGCAAGGTCAAATCACAGTGACAATATACGTGGAAATCGATCCCATCATCACAACTGAAGAAGACGATGCCGCACTGGCGCTGACGCCGGCTGCAGCTCTACTGAGGACCCTGGGTCAACCCCACCATCGCACCAGGTCCGCGGCCACAGGCGGCCGGCTGGAGATTGTGGGAGGGGGAAAGAGGCTGTAAAGGCGTCGCTCAGCAGAAATGAATGACCGCACCAGCCAGAGGAGAACTCCCGTGTTTTCTCCTGAGGCCAGTGCTGCTGCAAGATTTTTTTTTTCTCTCTCTGCACCAGTTTGAGGACAACAGCATCTCTAGAGTATCTGAAGCCAATCCAACAAGCCAGGTAATCATAACAACACACCGACTGGTTCAGCAGGAATAACGTTTTCACGTGTAACTTGCACACATGGCGAGCAAGGAAAGCTCACCAAATAAGCGACTAGAAATGAATTAGTCAACACGAACGCCTGAAGAAGTCGGCTTGGCGAAATACCGCGCGCAGCAGGACGACGCCACATGGCTACCCGAGAAATATTCCGGATTTTCCAACGCCGAAACAACCTAAAATCAGGCATCTAGAGACAATGCAGTAACAAGTTACAGAAAAAATAAAAGGAGGGCTATCGACAGTGATCAAGACAGAGACCAAAGAAAGTCGGTTGACACCTAAAATGCACAGTAGACTAAAATACACTGGTGTCCAAAAATTAAAGCAACAAACTCGTATTTCCCCTTCCTGTGTCAAATTTATGATACGAGGGTCGACTAAGGAGTAATGTCTTCACCTTCGTAACTCTTCAACAGTTGGCAGGATTGGTATGCGGTAGGTACTAGCTTTTCTCTTCAGCTCCAGTTGGCGGGAAGCCTTAGCATTGAACGGTTGTGTTGCTACAGTGTAATGTAAGGAAACCTGCGCAGGCGGTCGGTCAAAGCGATTTAAGCAACGTGTAGTCATTGAATTCTTGACAGGAAGAAGTGTCACCCCAAAGGAGATTCATCAGAGAATGAAAGCAGTTTACGGTGATTGTACTGATTTGGATACTGTGCGTTGTTGGGTGAGCAAGTTTATAGATGTTGAGACGGGAACATCTGACCTGCGTGACGTCCTCTGAAGCAACCCCCGAGTTTCGCAACCAAAACGATGACAGATTGATTCAGGACGATCGTCATGTCACTCAGAGATAAATTGCATGCACAATCGGCATTTCACAAGAAGTGTGGGTCACATTACTGCTTTGCTTGGCTATCAGAAGATCTGTGTACGGTGGGTATCCTGGATGCTGACTCCTGAAATGAAATCTCACCACCGTACGGCATCCTCCATACATTCCAGATTTAGCACCGTCTGACTTCCATCTGTTCCCGATAATGGAAGACGATCTGCGAGGACATTACGTTTCTCATGAGGACGTTGAGAGAATGTGAGACTGTGGTTGCAGGAACAAGTGTCGACTTCTTCCGTGTCAGTTTCAGAAGACTTGTTCATCGTTGGAAGAAATGTATCCAATTGGCTGGTGATTATGTGGAAAACTGAATATTGGCAATTAAAGATCACATTCTAAGGATTATTTCTGCGTTTGATTTATTAAAATAGTCCCATCCAAATCCAATTAACAAAGGTGGAGGCATTACTTTTCATTCAACCCTCGTATAATCATACAAACTATCAACAGATGTGCGTGCGATCGTGTTCCCCACGGAAAATGGCATTTCGGTCAAAGGAAAACCACGCCAACAATGACGTCAGGACACCTATCAAGTGGAGTAGTGTGTCAGGTAGTCCCAAATCCACAATAGATGTGTACACAGTCGAAGACGGTGCAGTATCTTCTCGGATGTGGCGACAGTTTATAGAGACCAAAACTGTACCCCGAAGAACAGGGCAGGGCCGACCACGTATGACATCAGAAATAGAGGACCGTTATTTGGCTGTAAGGGCCAGGCGGTACCGCCTTAGTGCTGCGCAGCAATTGGCATCTGAACTGGCAGCATCCACTGGACATATAGCGAGGCAAACGGTGTAGAGAAGCCTCCGCCAGAGTGGCGTTTATTGTCGGAGACCTGCCATGTGTGTGTCTCTGACGCGTCTTCGCAGAAGGGAACGTCTAGAGCTGAGTCGTCCTGGACAGTCGAAGAGTGGGCCAAAGTTCTTTTCACAGGTGAGTCCCGATTCGGTCTGGAAAGTGATTCTCGGCGGATTTGCATCTAAAGGGAATTTAGATATTCGAACATTGTGGAAAGAGACCGATGTCGAGAAGGATCGCTAATGGTGGGGCCAGGGATTATTTTGACCACTCGAACACCTGTTCATGAAATTATATGGGTGAATGGGAAAGGTTTTACTGCTGTCAGTTGTCGTGACAGGGTCTAGGGACCTCACCTAAGGTTGTTACGAAGTGCTGTACGCCTTCTTACTGGTAGACGATAGTTCTCGACCTGATAGAGTAAGAGTGGTTAACGTTTTCTTGGAAACGGAAGATATGCACACATGGCGGGGCCTGCTCGCTCTCCCGACTTGTATCCCTTACAAAACGTCTGCGATGCACTAGAGAGACGGGCTGCATCACGCCAGCCATTCTCCATGACTTTCGAGCAGGTCCGTAGGAAGAATGGGCGTTATTGCCTCAACGTGACATTGATGACAATAGTCGTTGTCAGGACCTTACCGCTGCCAGAGGTGGACGCACCCCATAATGAGCAAATTAACCAGTTGTGTGTGTGTGTGTGTGTGTGTGTGTGTGTGTGTGTGTGTGTGTGTGTGTGTGTGTAAACCTGGTAAGTTTGGAAAAACGGAGAACATATTCTTCTACTGCCATGCACGTTGCAGTTGCTTGTGTTCTGTTTCTTTACATTGTTTCTAATTTGC
Source organism: Schistocerca gregaria (assembly GCF_023897955.1). NCBI lineage: Eukaryota > Metazoa > Arthropoda > Insecta > Orthoptera > Acrididae > Schistocerca > Schistocerca gregaria. The sequence continues at coordinate 563,743,594 of NC_064922.1, read as the reverse complement.
TATCACTTGTTTATAATGTTTTGTGGCGAAATAAACGCAACCCTGCAAAATTCCGTTTGTTGCTGTAATTTTACACACCAGTGTAGACCTAAGTCTCCAGCCAATATTTCAAAAAATGTTGGATAAAACTAAGGTCTTTCTTCCTGCAACTGCAAGTAAAGAGGGGCGGGGGGGGGGGGGGTCTTGCTCTGTGTGGCCTGTACTCGGGGTTTATTATCTATGCACACATTTACGCATCTATGGGAACATACACAGAAACAGATGCCAGAATACCACTGAGGTGTAGAGTGACTCTTTCATGTCTGCAGTGAAACTCGACGCAATAATGCTAGAACATTATCTACATGTCACTGTCCGAGTCTCGTTGCGGAATTATACAAGAAATTGCAATGAAAGTGCTGTCCTATCAGTGCACTCTTCTTCTTACGAGTTTTTTTTCCATTGCAGTTAACAAAAATGTATCTTTAGATTTAAAAAGATGGTGGTTACGTCAACATCTCAGTTCACACAGCAATGTTGTACGCTGCGAATCGTCTCAAGCTTCTAGATATATGACTACTTAATCTGAACTTCGACCCAGTCTTAAGTTTGTAAAAGGAAATCGCAACAGGATCAGGACTAAATTTTCCTTTGCATTTTTTGGGGGAGATTATGTGTAATGTATATGTGGATGGGAAATATAATTAACTACAATGCGTAACAACACCGTTGGAATTATTTACTGCACCACCAATTATGACTTCCTAAGTTCGTCTTTGGCGGCTGTTTGTTTCAGGTCTTACCAGTGCATCGTTAAAATCATCAGTCAACACGTTCTTGCCTTTACTTGGTTCAAATGGCTCTGAGTACTATGGGACTTACATCTGAGGTCATCAGTCCCCTAGAACTTAGAACTACTTAAACCTAACTAACCTAAGGACATCACACACATCCACGCCCGAGGCAGGATTCGAACCTGCGACCGTAGCGGTCACGCGGTTCCGGACTGCAGTGCCTAGAACCGCGTGGCCAGCACGGTCGGCTCTGCTCCTTGCCACAGAGCTGTGAAGTTAAGTTCTGTGATCAATGTTTGTATCAAGAAAAAAGCGAATGATGATCCACCTTAACTGTTACACATTTCCAAATTTCAGGTAAAAACTTGATGTTAGACAAAATTGAGTACAAACGTTCAGAATGGTCTGGAAATAGCCCCGATATCAACGCTACTGGGAACTTTTGTAAGTTTATGTGAAATGCTCTCGCAAAAAAAGAAGCCACGGAATAGACAAAAACTGTTGGACACTGCTGTGCGTGTGTGGTTTCGTGAACTGAGTGAGGAATACACGACTACCTAATTCCATTAATGTCTATGCAATATAAAGCGTCGATTAAGTCACGTGGAGGACCGACCAAGTACTAAAATGGCAACAGTGGGTTCACATGAGGCTACTGTGAATGTATTGACACTGAGAATTATCAGTGCTACGTCGTAAAATTAATATTCATCGTTTCTACGGTGACTAACACTCATAGTTTAGGAGAAAAAATACCACATCGTATCACATACGCGCTTCCACCTCGTGCCTCAAGAAAGTGTTAAAAAAAAAAAAAAAAAAAAAAAAAAAAAAAAAAAAAAAAAAAAAAAAAAAACATTTTACAGAAATAATTCAAGAAAATTAACCAAAATAGATATATTTTTTCTGTATATTTGCCTCATATACACTCCTGGAAATGGAAAAAAGAACACATTGACACCGGTGTGTCAGACCCACCATACTTGCTCCGGACACTGCGAGAGGGCTGTACAAGCAATGATCACACGCACGGCACAGCGGACACACCAGGAACCGCGGTGTTAGCCGTCGAATGGCGCTAGCTGCGCAGCATTTGTGCACCGCCGCCGTCAGTGTCAGCCAGTTTGCCGTGGCATACGGAGCTCCATCGCAGTCTTTAACACTGGTAGCATGCCGCGACAGCGTGGACGTGAACCGTATGTGCAGTTGACGCACTTTGAGCGAGGGCGTATAGTGGGCATGCGGGAGGCCGGCTGGACGTACCGCCGAATTGCTCAACACGTGGGGCGTGAGGTCTCCACAGTACATCGATGTTGTCACCAGTGGTCGGCGGAAGGTGCACGTGCTCGTCGACCTGGGACCGGACCGCAGCGACGCACGGATGCACGCCAAGACCGTAGGATCCTACGCAGTGCCGTAGGGGACCGCACCGCCACTTCCCAGCAAATTAGGGACACTGTTGCTCCTGGGATATCGGTGAGGACCATTCGCAACCGTCTCCATGAAGCTGGGCTACGGTCCCGCACACCGTTAGGCCGTCTTCCGCTCACGCCCCAACATCGTGCAGCCCGCCTCCAGTGGTGTCGCGGCAAGCGTGAATGGAGGGACGAATGGAGACGTGTCGTCTTCAGCGATGAGAGTGGCTTCTGCCTTGGTGCCAATGATGGTCGTATGCGTGTTCGGCGCCGTGCAGGTGAGCGCCACAATCAGGACTGCATACGACCGAGGCACACAGGGCCAACACCTGGCATCATGGTGTGGGGAGCGATCTCCTACACTGGCTGTACACCTCTGGTGATCGTCGAGGGGACACTGAATAGTGCACGGTACATCCAAACCGTCATCGAACCCATCGTTCTACCATTCCTAGACCGGCAAGGGAACTTGCTGTTCCAACAGGACAATGCACGTCCGCATGTATCCCGTGCCACCCAACGTGCTCTAGAAGGTGTAAGTCCACTACCCTGTCCAGCAAGATCTCTGAATCTGTCCCCCATTGAGCATCTTTGGGACTGGATGAAGCGTCGTCTCACGCGGTCTGCACGTCCAGCACGAACGCTGGTCCACCTGAGGCGCCAGGTGGAAATGGCATGGCAAGCCGTTCCACAGGACTACATCCAGCACCTCTACGATCGTCTCCATGGTAGAATAGCTGCCTGCATTGCTGCGAAAGGTGGATATACACTGTACTAGTGCCGACATTGTGCATGCTCTGTTGCCTGTGTCTATGTGCCTGTGGTTCTGTCAGTGTGATCATGTGATGAATCTGACCCCAGGAATGTGTCAATAAAGTTTCCCCTTCGTGGGACAATGAATTCACGGTGTTCTTATTTCAATTTCGAGGAGTGTAGAAACAGTGGGAAATTACACCATTTCACATAAGATACTGAACAATTACAAGAAAAGTGCTGAATTGTAGAAGATGATGGAATCAATAATTCGACTACTGTACATATCGTGAATTCCTGCAAGCGGAAAACCACGTCATAGGCACGTGAGCGGCTGCTGCTAGCGGTGTACCAAGTGGGCGTAGCTTCCGGAGACAGAGCGCCACACCACGTCACACTGTCTGCGTAGAGCCTCTCACTACGTTTTAGCCACTTGTCAAGCGGCAACGCCATTCCAGCTGTCCCCATCCCCGAACTCCTCCTCCAGGCCGCCCACAGGCCATTAAATTTACGACCGTGCTTTGTTTATAAACAGTGTCTGGTGCTATTCGGGGCGAGCACCCGTCTCCGTTTCTCTCTCTCGTCGTTCACCTTCTCCACGAAGTGGACGTGACCCTGGATAATAGTGGTTTTAGGCTCTCGACAGCCCGTGACAAATACCAGCGCCACATAATCGGGCTGCATCACACCGCTCCTCGGCGAATAAACATGGTCGCACGCAATCCTGCTAGCTAGCATGTGTAACTATTGCACATAAGCGTGCATAATTTGTCCCCGACTCCACAACTCAAACACGTTTGCACAGTTTGTATAATCCGAAGGATGGGAGATTAAGGTACAACATGACATTGACGATGAAGTCATCACATATGGTGCGCAAGCTGACAAATGTGAAGGACGGTCAAGGAAATCGTCCGTGCCTTTTCTAAGGGCATTCGGTTTAATCGACTTACGGAAATCACGCGAACCTAAATCTAGATGGTGGAATGGAGCTCTCAACCGCCGTGCGAATACGTACGAGTATCCATAATGCTACCACTGCCTCTTCTCATTTACAGCATTACGAGGGCAGACGGAAATGCCACATCCCTCTTAACTCCGTCGATTGGACGGCAAACAAATGACTGTTCAGAAAATTTAGCGCATAGTGTAAAGTAAAGGCGCTTGTGCAATCTACTGGACTCCAAAATGGTTCAGGTCCAAAGCAGCTTGAATGATTAAACTGCCAGCGCGCACTTTTCCCATTGGAGCAAAAGTATAATAACGTAAAACTGTTAAATGTGGCCTTGTTAGTGTAACCGTTTCTAGATCGTAGGGTCTCGGCTTCGATTCCCGGCCAGGTCGGAGACTTGGTATGTATGTTGTTCTAAATATTTCACCTCATCCTCATTGTACTGTCGGCGAAGTGTTGTCAAACAGAAAGACTTGCACTAGGCGGCCGAACAACCCCAGGCGAGGTCTCCCAATAAATTATGCCATACCACCACCACCACCACCACCACCACCACCACCACCACCACCACCACCACCACCACCACCAGTCATCGAGGACTCTGAATATCGTTTCAGATATAATGTAAAGAAAAAACGGTTTTCTCCGTCCCAAACGGAAAGCATCATTACAGAGGTTCGTTCCATACCAAATGAATGTTTCAGCTTTTGAAAAGACAATGATTTTTGTTTTAGTGATGGCAACCCAAGTAGACCATGCCATGCACTGTTACATGAACAGTAAAACACGGCTCTTCTCTTCGTTTATTGGTACGTTTCGTAACTTAGCTGATGCAGTCACAATTTGACAGCAGGCCCATTCGATGTATTGGTCAACAGTTTTTAGGTGAACGTCTGAATGCGATCGGATTCCTATACATTTAAGTTTATAACTTAGGTGTTTAACAAAACTGGTTAATCATCATAAAATTAAAATAAATGTACTTTTCACATAAAAGGGAACGAGCACTGAATTCTCCGTAAAGATTAAAAATATAAACCATCCGTAATTTTATTGCGCGTATGCACACGCAATTATATGTCAAGAATATGGCAGGAATGATTAAACCAAATGATAGAATACTTCGGAATAGTTCAGGAGCCAGAAATTTAAACACTTCGAAATATTTACACAACCAGAAATGACATTCGCAAGTAAAACAGTTTTAAACAATGAATTAACACTACAGAAACGGACAGAATTTTCCACTTAGAAAGAAGAACAACCGTAACGTGCATTAAAATACCAAGAAAATGGACAGAAGCTTCTATCCCTGGTGTTAATACAAGAAGCGCGACAAGGACGAAATGTTCATCGGGCATCTGATTATAATACCACAAAAGTGAATCATCAGGAGAATAACAATGAAACCATGGAAAACCAGATAAGCGCATCATCGTGAGAATAATAGATAAACTATGGAACCGTAAAAGCTATACCGTATTGATCACGGAGATCCAAGAAGGATGAGCGAACTACGAACTACAACCGAGGAGGAATAGGCAGTTAGGAGACCTTGACGAGGGCAGGTGTGTTTCGTCCTCAAGTACCGCGCTAATAAATAGTTAGTGGGCATAAATTGTTTCAGTGGATTATTGTAATTGTTGAGGACATGGAGGTGCTTTGTAGCATTTTATAGGAATATTGGTTATTTCATGAAAGTGAATTACTTACTGGCTAGGCTCGTGAAAATTAGCATCGAGAACATTGTATAAAATGATCTTAGCAGCTAATCCGATTGAGAACCGATGTTTGATCTGAATGAGAATCAAATAGTACTACGTAAGTTTATTTGGTGAACTACGATAACGAGTGTGTCAACTGCACAAACTATTGCACAAACTATCTAGTGATGTAATGAATAAGCCTTAGCCACGGTTCCCTGATTCAAGAAGAAAGTAAACGATTAGATGAGGGATGGGCAAACGAACGCTGAAATCGATCCCATAGCGAAAATTGCCATGATCAGTGTAGCTAAAAGTGCGAGGGCACGTTATGTTTATAAAAATGACAAACAGAAACTACAAGTTAGAGAAATAAAGTAAGTGCATGAAGCTGTTATTTACATGAACATATACAACTGGAGAAACATAGTAGCTACATGAATTATTTTACACAGGGTAGCTGCGGGGTTCAAAATTCAGTCCACAAATATGTATTAGATATGAAAACAAAAAATTTATTACACTAGTTGACGATGAGTAAAAGCTTAAACGCTTCTTGACATAAAAAAGCAATACAGAAGCACAGTAATTAAACTAAATGAAGGTTTATCTCAAGGATCTGTTCTGGCATTTCAGTCTGCACACACACGACTTGCCTGAATCATCATAAAAAAAAATCATTTACACTGATGAAATTGTTTCATGGGCCAGAGCTCCAACTTTTCTGATTCTAAAACCACTTTATCCACTGAATTGGAAGGCTTGGAAGTATGCTTCAAGAAATGGTGCCTCCACCTAAATCCTGAGGAAATAATTATAGTTTTATTTCACCTACGCAACAGACAGGCAAATTACAAACCGGAAGTCAAAGGCAAAGCCTAGACGTACCGCAGTACAACAAAATACCTAGGAATAACACTAGACGCAACTCTAGCAGAAGGAATCTTTCAGCTGTACCTACTAAAGTCAAAACGAGAAAAATCATTCTTCAAAACCTTCAACTGGTACCTAACGGGGAGCTAATTCTCTTGTTTTAAGATCCACAGCCTTAAGCCTATCATTGCTACTGAATACTGTCATTCGACCAGGATCAGTAGTGCTCACTCTAAGAAGGTGGACGTGCCAACTCAATCAGTCAATGTGAATAATTACGGGATACATTCGGAGTAAAATACCCTATGGCTTCCAGTACTCAGCAACCCACCTTCTCCAGCTCTAAGAAAACCGGAAGCTCTGCTGAAGGTCTGGAACAACATTCAGAAGAATACTCAGCTATCCATTTACAAAGCAGGACACCAACGCTTTAAATCAAGGAAGCCATCGTACCACATAACAAACAACTTTGTTCTGCTGGCTTCCAGTGTTAACCTTTCACACAAAATCTGGTGGAAGCAGTGATCTGTTGTCAACAGACATCTAATCTAAAGCCCTTCGATCTCCCAGATATCAATTGATGATCATGAACCAGACAAGGCAGGTGTGTTTACTGTGTGGACGGGCTAGTTAAGTCCATCCACCATATCATTGCAGACTGTCCTCTTCCAGCGTACAAACGAACGATAATGGAAATTCACTGCGCATCAGGAGACGCGATCGAATGGATCAGCGAACTGGATCTGGAGATGCAAGATTGTACGAGCTTCTGATTGTGCACATGTTGTCCACAAATGTTGTATATATGTATTTGTTTTCATCATACGATGAACACGTAGTGCATCATCGCTATATTCCTTCAAGCAACTGAATCCACAGGTCGTTGAGCTCACCCACCATCATCATGCATACATTATAAAAGATAAGGATTTAACGACCAGTCGTTGAGGAATGATTAGAGACTATCTACAAGCTAGATTTGAGAAGGAAATCAGAAGCGTCCTTTGCGAAGGAATACTCCTATCATTTGCTTTATGCGGTTTAGAATGACTGCGAAGAATCGAAATCTGGACGCTGAACATCGACCTGAACTTCAGACCTCCGAAATGCGAGTCTAAGCAGTGGTTTCCAACCTGATGGTAATTACCCCTAAGGAATAAAATGTAATTTTTTGAGGGGTGAAAATAAACATACGCTTACACCTCGTGAAAATGTCTTATCCCAGTTTTAGGCAGTTCTCGCAATAGTTCAGAAATGGCTTCAATACTCGTTTCGCAGAGGATAAACTAAATGACAACACAAAAGTAACTATGTTCATTGCTGTAAGCCCTACACAATATTATTATTAGCGGCAGTGGTCGGACACAAAAGTTCCGAGCTAAGTAGTCCAGAAATTAAGTGATTTACAAACAGAACTCCTAAGCATAGCGCAATATATATATATATATATATATATATATAATGGTCTTGCAGAGTGTGGGCGAGGCAATTGCTACTAAGGAGGCGTGATGCGCAGAAGCGTATATGCCTGACGTCAGTGTTGATAGTTACCGTATTTTATCACATAAGCTCCCCCCTCGACAATACCCCTCCCCTACGATTTTTCATCGTTAAAAAATTATTTTATTAACACAGAGCTTAACTCCCTCTCCTGGTTCGTTCTTCCTAGGGCGGCCTTCAAATGACTTGACAATGGACAACAACGAACTTGTTACAAGTCGTCATAATGTCAAAATATTCAAACTACATGGTAAAATTTAAATGAAATGTGTTATCTTACGCCGATACAAACGGAGTGAAAGCTGCAGGAAGACATTTCTCCGTTGATCCTAATTCAAAACGGTACTGGCGGAGTGAAGAAAATAAACTCATAGCTACAAAGGTCAATCCCAAATCTTCCGGCCGGTCGGTGTGACCGAGCCGTTCTAGGCGCTTCAGTCTGGAACCGCGCGACCACTACGGTCGCAGGTTGTAATCCTGCTTAGGGCATGGATGTGTGTCACGTCCTTAGGTTAGTTAGGTTTAAGTAGTTCTAAGTTCCTGATGACTTCAGATGTTAAGTCCCATAGTGCTCAGAGCCATTTGAACCATTTTGAACCAAATTTTTCCGTGGGCATAAAACAGGGATATACCGCGGAATTGATAATGGTTTAGTTGCTTATGTCAATGAAATTCCGGATGATGGTTGTGCTGTCTCTTACGCAAGCTCGCGAAATAGCTGCCAAGCTCAACACTGACAGAAAGGATTTTGAAGCAAGCATTGGTTGGGTGGTTTGTTTTATGAGACTGCACAATATCACTCTACGAAAGAGAATATCTTTGTGCCAAGGTTTACCTCAAGGCTACACGGATAATCGAGTTCCATCGTTGCGTATTACAAGTGCGAGAGCAATATGGCTATTTGCTCTCCAAGATTCGCAACACGGATCAACAAACCTTTCAAACAACATCTTCAATACCTGTATTCAGAATGAATGGCGGCAGGATCTCATCAGCTGATGCCAAGAGACAAGAGAGGGGAGACATGAATACCAACGATGTGCGAGTGAATAATCCGTGCATGGGACAAAATTAGTGACGATACTGGTAAGAAGAGTTTTTTTAAAAAAATACTGAAATTTGTGCCAATGACGGTTCCGAGGACATGGCGTGGAATAGTGAAAAAACTGAAGACGCTGTGCTATATGAGCCTGTAAATAGTGGAGACAGTGGCGAAAGCGGGGCCGCAGAATACTGAGGGGAAAATAAACAATGGTTTGCTGCTCTTCATTGTAAGCGTAATGAAACAGTGGTATGAATCCAGATCTTTGGGGTTAATCGAAAATAAATCTGTTAGGTATCACTTTTTTCACAAATTAACTTTTACCTACCTAACACAACGTTCCCTTCCTTTATGTATTCCTAGAAGCATCACTCTACTCCTAGCGTAATTTCCTCCCTATTGTTTCGAAGAAAATTTTTCGAGAAAAAATGGAATTACGCGATAAAATGCGATAGCTTTGTTTTCTGAGGCGGACTTGTATGCAGGAAACGCAAAGCACTGAAAATTGGTTCATCATTCCATGAAAAAGGTTGTTAGAGATACAGAGTACCGATCGTTCTCACTGATCCATTACTTCGTGGTTAAACAGAGAACCTAAAAAACGAAACTTCATTATCTTCTGCCATTTATAAAAACTTAAATACGAAGAAAATCCTATTTCATTCTACAGATTAATTGGCGCTAGTTCTGATGATGGCGGAGGAGTGGAGGGGTAATAGCTAATATCTGACTGCTCAGGGGTAATGGTCTCAGAGACGTTGGAAACTACTGGTCTGGAGGCATATGCTGCTGGTGGAATGATTAATACAGTATGAGCAGAGATAGACGATGATATACAGTAAATGGGCGAATTAATTATTGAAAAGGAAGACAAAGTTTCCGCCTGAGGGCATTGCTGCGGCGTATATGAAACGTAGCGCTACCCTGATGGGGGTATATAAGCGCCGACATATAGGCAACATGTTAGTGTGGCCTTCGTGTCCTTCCGAGGTGCGTGAGATAAACGTGGAAATGTGCACTTTGACGAAGTTATTAGTAAATGCATCCAAACAGGACCATCGTCCTGTTATTCCTTTCTCGGCTGTCGAATGGCAAACACCGGCAAACATCCATCGGAGAACGAAGAACGTGTACGGGGGCAGCATGTCTGTCGAAAACAACGGAAACGTCCAGGAGAATTGCGACAAGGGTGCTACTGCTTCATGACGACGCACGTCCCCATGTCGCAAAGGTCGTAACGCTGAAGTTGAGCCAACTCATGTCGGAGATGGCCGAGCACCCGCCCTGTAGTCCTGATCTCACCCATGCGACTATCACGCCTTCGATCCACTAAAAATGATCTTGCCAGGTCGACGATTCCTGCCGGACGACGATGTGCACCTGGTTGTTACGCATTTCAGTATTTTAAACATAGCTGCACAACAGCAACGGTTCCACGTGATAAAATTATAAACAGCCGACCAGTTGCAATGGATAAAGAATTCTTTACCAAGGTTTCGACAAATATAAATTTGTCTTCTTCAGAAGGTGGCAATTTTACATTGGTAAGGACTAATGTACAATCGCCTTTTTTTTACGATGTCGGCATAGATCCATTTGTCAAAATGAAATATAGCCCTAGAATTAGGGTTTGTCACGTAAATATAAATTAGTACATGGATCTTGACAGAGCAGGACACGGTGTTGTACGCAACAGACAGACATCTCCAACCTGGTGCATCGGTGGATGATTGCCTCAATGCTTGTCAAATACCCTAATGTTATTAGCAATCTCTCTCTCCTTTCTGGATGTACCGCACGCTGTAACGAGCTTTGAAACAAACATTACAAGAAACTGTGCGAACATAACTTCTCCAATAGTAAGAATGCGGCAGAGTGCAACTCTTTGGAAGAATGGTGCCACTATAAAGGTTAGACAGCCGACGGCTGAAGTGGCAAGGCGCGGCTTTGGCGGAGAGCACGGTGTTGTTTGGGAGCGCAGACCGGCGTGGGTCCAATAGCGGCCGGACGCGAAGGAAACAGCGTCCTGGTCTCCGCTCTGCTCCGCCCCATCCAAGTGGCTCTCGAAAAGCGTGGCGGCGCAAATGGGATCTCAGAGGCTGAGGCTGCCAGAATCAATGGCTGCTTCCAGTGAGGGCCGCGCGGCAATCGCTCGAGCAGAGAACAGAACGAACCCCCCTGCGGCCGAGAGAGTGGCGCCGTACCGTGAACTTAGCCCGCAGAGCTGGGGCTACAACTGAAGTGGCGACAAACTACCCACAGAACGCGGTAGCGAGATGACGGTTAAGCGTCCCATCCACACAGAACCATCTGAAGACTGAATACGAGCTCTGACCGAACTACTACAGAGAAGGGTATTCATTCCCCCCACTCGCAGTAATCAATTTACGGAAACCACGCATCGGTCTAATAGGTTTAGGGAAGGAAGTCGGGCGTGCTCTTTCAAAGGAACCATCCCGGCATTTGCCTGGAGCGATTTAGGGAAATCACGGAAAACCTAAATCAGGATGGCCGGACGCGGGAGAGAGGGCATGGGGAAGAGAAATAACACAATCAGTTCAAGAAATACTTTTGATGTGTGGCTACGGTACATCATACGATTACCTACCGGTACCATTACTGCTACAAATTGGCTCAATATGGCGCACATCAGTGTCCAGAAGAGTGTGAAAGCGCAGGATTGCATTCGGCACAGCAGAACGAAGCATTTCCGTAGGTATGCTAGCTACCTCTCTTGATATGCTGCGCTTCAGATCAGCACGTGTGTGAATCTTCCTCTGGTAAACCGTGCCCTTCAGGTAGCCCCACAAACAGGAACCACAGGGGGTGAGATCAGGTGATCGGGCCGGCTAAGCATTTGGAAACGATCGGCTGATAACTCTATCGTTTCCAAATGCTTTTCGGAGAAGCAGGTGAGCTTCACGAGCGATGTGCTGTGAGGCCCCATCTTGCATGAAAAATTGTTGAGTTCAACGCGTGCCTCTTCTGTAGGGCGGATATGACATGCTGGCGAAGCATATCGCAGTAACGCTGCCCAGTTACACTGCACGTCTTTGGTCCTTGACCACCAACCTGTTCAAAAAATAATGGGCCAATGATTAACGTAGCCGTCAATACACACTATATGGTGACACGTTCACCATACAGAACCACGCACAGTGACTGGAAGTGAAGATCTCCACACTCGATAATTTTGTGTGTTGATCAAACCATTAGAGAAAAATGAGCTGTCTGACCACAGGTCGGTCCAGGGACAGCCCTCGTCAACTTCAATCCTTGCGAGAAAGTGCAGAGAGAAGTCAACACGTCGTTGTGCGTCCTGTGATGCAAGCTGCTGTACGATGTGGATCTTGTCCAGATACCATTTGAGAACGGTTCGAAGCACCTTCCGTACAGTGGACCACGGGATGTTCAACTGTTGTAACACAGCACGCTCACAGCCTGACGATCGGGAATTGCGCGCAGCGTTGTCTGCCATAGCAACAGCGATTTCATCGTCCACCTGTGGTACAACCGGTCGTCGGTCTGTTCCCGGAGCGACGCCCATTTCTCCCGTTGATTCCAACTACTACTTCATGCTCCGCACAGCAGATGGAGAAAGAGGATCCTACGCTAATGCTTTCAGAAGGCGATATTCTAAAAGTGCAGCTGCAGCATTACTGTTGTTATAACAACAGTGCTTCACCAATACCACCCTGCTCCTTTTGTCCAAGACCATGTCGACACGTCAACAAATGCACTGCGACTGGAAAGGTGTGTCAGACTATGAATCACGATGAGTGATCATGGCAACTGCTGGCCATAGTTGGAACCGGACGGCGGCGCTGTGACGCATAGAAATCATGCACCCCATAACCTGGACGTTGATGTTACCAAGTTTGATACTTATACGGTAATAGTTTCCGTGCTATAACGTGTTAACTAGGGAAAGTTTAATTATAATCACGCGGTACGTTGTTTCAATGTAATAACGCATCGAAGATTTATCACTAACATCAAACATCGTACTTGGCACGATTTGTTAAAATTAAAAGTCAGTTAACGGCACATCAACAGCAAAGAACCTTTTGGAGATCCTAAGATAGATAATACTAATGCCAAGATTTGTATGGTGTCTGAATAAGAGGGTCCTTGTCTTGCAAAATACTAACCTTTTCAGCATTTTCGCTTTTATATCATATTCTGGTTATTTCTTATTCATGTAACTGAAGTATGCTCTGTAATATTTGATGTTATTTACATATGAGAGTGTGCTCTCTTAGGAACAAGTTGTCTTTCGAATAATGACTTCAGTCTGATTGAAAAATTAAAGCTGAAACCAGCTTGTTAAGAATATTTCGCTGTTTACTCCGAATATAACGCAATTTCCGAGGGTGTGGACAGGCAGGAACATTAGAGCACAGCTTGAATTGCTACGACTAAAACTAGCAGGAACGAAATTTATATTCTTGTTTGTCACAAATATTTAGCTGCGATCGAATTGTCAACACCACGTCCGTAAATGCAGCGGTGAAGACAAAGATCGCAGCAAACAGCGAGTGATGATAAACTTTGTGCAAAACACAGAACAGATATTGATGGTATGGTGTCCGTCGGTGATCTGTACCAAAATTTCCATACTTCATGTTCTACATCTCGCTAAATGATCATTTAAAGACGAAATATGCATTTAACTGTACAAAGTAACAGAATTCGCCAATACAACTATTCAATGCAAATTGTGCTACAAATTAAAAAAAAGGTATTGCTGAATCTTTACAATAAATCGATGTTCCAGAAGCAGAAGCCAGCAACAAGAACACTCACGTACTGAAATATGGACCAACTTATATTTCCTTCCCCTTGTCAGAAAAATAACAGCCGTGTGACAAAGTACATTATTTCACGAATCATTTGCTGACAAATTTTTCCCGCAATGTTTCACACGTAAACATTCAATTCTCTATATGTCTGTCACAGCGCCAACAGGACACCCAAGATAATGTATCCGCCAGACCCGACATAAGCACAGTCTAACACCTGTGACACAAGCACATCCGAAATGAAGCAAACCCATTGGCTCTTACTGTCCTCAAATGCTGTTCGTTAATCACCCTCCTAGCCGAGTTGTCTCTAACGTTAAGTCCGTAACCAGGCTCATATGCTTGAAATAGCTGTAGTTTCCCGTACTTAATCAGAGTCGAAACGGGTTGCACAGGGCACGCGGTAGAGATGCATTAAATCCATCTTCGGACAGAGGACGAAGACACAAACAGCATTTGAAGTTAAGCGCCCAGTGTTGTATGCACCTGGGCTTTGTCGCAGTCCGGGTCACATAAGTCTGCGTGTACTTCGTGTGGCTGACCGATCGCAATATATATGGACCTGGGCGTTGCTGTTTTATGAGAAGTATGATTTTAACGTGGTGTTACTAGGGTGAAAACGTCTTACCTATTTTTGGAAAGCACACTAAAGTAACATACGATCAATAGAAAATAACATGGGTCTACGTGGGAAAGTAAGAGAGTAACAGAAAGGTGCTATCGTGTTTAAACGTGCCCAAGACCACACATTGAACACTGTTACACAGTCTGTCGGTGTATCAACGTGGATTGTCCACCATGTTTACAAGAAATGGTGTTTCCGCTTACAGCCGTGTAACATAGTAGTTAGATGATCCTAACAGACAGAGAAAAGGATCCTAACCGACAGTGCAAGATGACGAGGGACACTGTTTCAAATGCGATGGGAACTGGTAGACTACTGTCAGTGAAAGATGATCCATCTCAACCAGCTTCCGAACGAACAATGCGGAATAATGCAATGGATATTTGGAATCAGTAGACTCGAAAATGGCCTTTGCTCCTAGTAGTACGAAAAACTGCATCTCTTTAATCAACCAAACGACACAGGAAATAAACATTAGCTGATTCTCAAATAATGTAAGTCCGTAGGTGGGTCAATGGTCAAATAAGGTGTTGAATTTGAAATGTGTATTGTGCCTAACGGACCCCAGATGATTCTGTGATATTTTTGGGGTGTTTTTCGTACCAAGTCATGGGTCCATCTGTTCAGGTTACCATGTGCATGATTCGGGATACTCACTCCTACATTCTCGATGACTTAATGCTGCAGTTTCCTTCACATGATACATGCTGTGGGCACTCCCATCTTTCAAGATGACACATCCGTGTTCAGAATGCTACAGAAACACCTTCCTCGTTTCATCAGGTCTCAGGCACTTTGTCGCTTCTTGGTTACCCACTAAATAAGTATCTTGATCACGCAGAAAATGTCGGGACCATTTTAAAAACAAATGAAATGTAGCAATCAACTTCCCCGCAATCTGGTAAAGGAGAGCATTTCGTCAGCTGGATATGCCATAGCTGAAGAAGTTCTGGTTTTCCCTCCTCACCGAAAACGCCGTCACTAAGGCTAGAGGCGGCATTATCGTGAGTTCTTATTTGTTTGGAGCGATTACCTTCACCACAGGTAAACTATAAAGAAGCGAGACGCTCAATGTTCACGCTACAGCCAAGCGTGCCAGAAATGGCTGGTTCGTCACGTAATACTCTGGCCCTAGCTACAGCACCCGCCTGCTTCTGCGCATATCACTCCATCTGGTGGCTGTCACCGAGTCTCCGAGCTCCTGGAAAGAATCACGCGGCCCGGTACCGACCTGTGGTGTGGGCGGCGCTCCCAGAATACTCCTCGCTCGCCGGTCACGTGGCTGGGCTGGGACGGCCGGCGTGCTCAGACCTCGCTCCGCTGCCCTGGAACACAGGAGGGACGCACAATGCAGCCGGCTTTGCTGCTCCGCTGCCGCACAACACAGCCCGTATTAAACGGCCTCCTCTGCTTTGTTTTCGCCTGTTTTCAAAAACACCTGCCCCAGCAGCGCCACAATGACGTCGCTGTATTACTGCAAATTAACAGCTCCAACAAAATTTCTAATCCCCTTTAACACACACACACAGACACACACACACACACACACACACACACACACACACACACACACACACACAGAGAGAGAGAGAGAGAGAGAGAGAGAGAGAGAGAGAGAGAGAGAGAGAGAGAGAGATTGCCAGGTGATGTAGCACTACTGGTTCATCAATGTATAGGGACAAACAACGAATTAAACTCCTGCTAAGATACTATTGACAACATTAGAGCATTTCTAGTAGTAATTAATTCGTCCGCTGGCTGCATATCTCGTCCCACACAATGTTAATTATTCCATCTTAATATTGCGTGTAGTCTGTTCTTTCGGCCGTGTTCGACGCACTCACATAATTGATTCGCCTCGTTGGGACGTGAATCCACCGCCTTCAGTGCGAATATTCAATCACGTTCGACCTCCTGCGAGAATCTGAAAGTAGAGAACATGGACCTCATGGGCGAGGACAGTGGTTAAGTAATGCTCGGTGTGAGCATGGGTCGGTCGGGAAGCGTGCCGAGGTAGCCCGCGCATTTACGATAAACACTGTGTCCGGATGGCTCAGTGATTACCGCAAATTCCTAGGGAGCAGGAAATACCGAGCCCGGGTCCGGCACACATTTTCACTCGTCGCCGCTGCTTGCATAACAAGTCCCGATGCAACTGACATCAACAATTTCTTCCCTTTCCCTTTCCTTCGCCTCTCGACTCCCATTTCGGAGGTCTGGACTTCAAATCTATGTCCAAGCATCCAGATTTGGCTTTCCCTTCAGTTCCTCTAATGGCAAATACAAATACAATGTTCCTTCGAAAACGATGCGTTCCATTTCCTTCCAACTCTAAGCTTGTGCTCCGACTCTAAGAATCTTGTCGTCGATGGGACCTTAAATCCCCGATCTTCCACAGCGTATCCATGATAGTGGCTGAGCTCAGTGAGTTGCGCATTAAACAGCAAGAAGGAATACAGCAACGAGACGCTTTTTAGACAGCTTTGTCTATGCGAAGGTGAGTTTTGGGTTTCCATACGACTTCTACTGCGTAAACCGTTTGTGTCTTCATCAATACTATTTGACTGGCGCATAGGTTCGCAGCGGTTTGCCGTTAGTTTAGCAAACATAACAGCTACATATAACGGAGACTTTCGTGATCAAAGAAACAGTACACTCTCCTTCATTATCTACAACAGTCTGCCAACGCTGGGAAAACTTTACCATTCGCGACTGTGAAAATCACATGGTTTTGAGTTGAAGAACTCATCGAGCATTTTCGGTGCGCATTTTCATCCGGATAGGAAGTTCCTCGCAGGTTGTTCGACAGAGAGAAGGAAAGGTGAGAATCTGAGGGCGCATGATCAGGTGAATAAGATGGGTGCGGCATGCCTTCCCAACCCAAGACTTGCATAGTATTTTTATTGTCGGTCTAGCAGAATGCGGGCGACCTTTATCGTGTAGTAGCACCACTTCACGCATTCTTCGTGGTCGTTGTTGTTAGACTGCGTCTTCAAGACAGCTCAGTTGTACACATATGCCAGTAGTGATGGTTACACTTGGGGGAAGCAACTCGTAGTACACCTCACCGTCACCTCACAAGATGTGTAACACTATCTTTTGTGGCTACGTGGATGTCTTTGTACCCGGAGTAACTGCTTTGTTTGGGCTCAAGTCATTCCGTCTTTTCATTATGTCAGCATAAAGACATCATTTATCGTGACCGGTAACGATACAGGATAGACGGGTTTATTCGCGAGCATGCTAAGATGATCACATACTGATTTTGCTATTTTGGCTTACAGCTTGCGGTACCCATACACCCGATTCTTTAACCTTTCCCACTGAATGCAAATGTCGCACGATGCGATGGTGGAATGATCACAGCTCATCATATCTGCCAGTTCCCTAGTGCACTGATGTTGGTTGGTTGGTTGGTTGGGTGTGGGATTGAAGGGACCAGACTCCTAAGGTCATCGGTCTCTTGTTCCACGATAAAATCACACGAAATAAAAACTGTCAGTCGTTAAAAACGGAGAACTGAGACAAGGGACGACACAATACAAGAAGACCAGACAAACGGAACTAAAATCACACCGAGTGTGAAGGTGGTTGGCCGACCATGAAAATAAGGAAAAGCCAACCACCAAACGACATTAAAACCCACAGTTTAAAACCACAGGCCAAAGGCCCAAGTCAATACAGGAAATAAAAGGACAAACACTCAAATCATACGATAAAAACCCCCTGCCCGAATAAAACTCAACACGAGGTACCCATAGCAACGTCATCACATAAAAGGGCAGGGAGGGTATCAGGCAGCGCAAACGTCTGCCTGAGTCCTGTTAAAAGCGGGCAGTCCACCAAAATGTGGACCACCGTCAGAGCTGCCCCGCAGCGACATAGCGGTGGGTCCTCCCGGCGCAACAAATGGCCGTGCGTCAGCCACGTGTGGCCAACGCGCAGCCGGCAGAGGACGACAGAGTCCTTCCGAGAGGCCAGCATGGAGGAGCGCCACACACCGGTCGTCTCCTTCACCGCCCGAAGTTTGTTGGGCGTGGGCAGGGTGCGCCACTCGTCACCCCAGGCACCAAGCACTTTCTGGCGCAAAAGCGACAGGAGATCACACTCCATAAAGCCGAGTTCCAGAGCCGGTGAATTCACTGCCTGTTTAGCCAGCGTGTCAACCCGCTCATTGCCCGGGATGCCGACATGACCTGGGGTCCAAACAAAGACCACGGAGCGGCCGCAACGGGCAAGAGCATGGAGCGACTCGTGGATGTCCATCACCAGACGGGTACGAGGAAAGCACTGGTCAAGAGCTCGTAAAGCACTCAGGGAGTCACTACAGATGACAAAGGACTCACCTGAGCGGGAGCGGATATACTCTAGGGCGCGATAGATGGCAACCAACTCGGCAGTGTATACACTGTTCCCGGGTGCCAGCGACCGTTGCTCACAATGATCCTCTAGAGTAAGAGCGTAATCAGTGCGACCAGAGACCATCGAACCGTCGGTATAGGCCACGGCAGATCCGGGAAACTCGGCAAGGAGAGAAACGAAGCGGCGGCGGAGGGCCGGAGGAGGGACCGAGTCTTTCAGACCCTGTGCCAAATCCAGCCGAATGCATGGTCGGCACACACACCAAGGGGGCAGACGGAGATTGGCCCGGAAAACAGGCGGGAGAGGAAAAAACTCAATCCCACACAGTAGAGCCCGGATGCAAACCGCGATCGTACACCCTGACCGGGGCCGCCTGTCTGGAAGATGGACGATCGAGTGCGGGAACAGGAGACGGTAGTTGGGATGCCCTGGCAAGCTACAAACGTGGGCAGCATAAGCGGCCAGAAGTCGGTCGCGCCGGATCCGCAATGGAGGAACACCAGCCTCCACAAGTAAGCTGTCAACAGGGCTTGTCCGAAATGCTCCTGTGGCGAGTCGGATCCCGCAGTGATGGATGGGATCCAGCAATTGCAACGCTGATGGCGATGCCGAACCATAAGCCACACACCCATAATCAAGGCGGGACTGGATCAGCGCTTGATACAGCCGGAGAAGGGTGGACCGATCGGTACCCCATCCGGTGTGGCTAAGGCAACGGAGAGCGTTTAAATGCCGCCAGCATGTTTGTTTAAGCTGCCTAATATGAGGCAGCCAAGTCAACCGGGCATCAAATACCAGTCCCAAGAACCGATGCGTCTCTACCACAGCAAGAGGTTCACCGTCAAGGTAAAGGCGTGGCTCAGGGGGAACCGTGCGACGCCGGCAGAAATGCATAACGCAGGTCTTAGCGGCCGAAAACTGGAAGCCGTGCGCTACAGCCCACGACTGCGCCTTGCGGATAGCGCCCTGCAGCTGGCGCTCAGCAACTGCAATGCCAGCGGAGCTGTAGTAGAGGCAGAAGTCGTCTGCATACAACGAAGCTGCGACGGACGATCTCACCGCCTCAGCGAGCCCATTGATCGCAATTAAAAACAGGGAGACACTGAGGACAGACCCCTGTGGGACCCCGTTCTCCTGGACCCGGGAGGAACTATGGGACGCAGCAACTTGCACGCGGAAGGAACGAGACGACAGAAAATTCTGAATAAAAATCGGGAGCGGGCCCCTAAGACCCCACCCATGAAGTGTGGCCAGGATGTGATATCGCCAAGTCGTATCGTACGCCTTCCGCATGTCGAAGAAGACGGCAACCAGATGCTGGCGGCGTGCAAAGGCTGTACGGACGGCAGACTCTAGGGAGACCAGATTATCGACGGCAGAGCGGCCTTTACGGAACCCACCCTGAGACGGAACCAGAAGGCCTCGAGACTCGAGGAGCCAACTCAACTTCCGACTCACCATACGTTCTAGCAACTTGCAAAGAACGTTGATGAGGCTTATGGGGCGGTAGCTGTCCACCTCCAGCGGGTTCTTGCCAGGTTTCAACACGGGGAGGACGATGCTTTCTCGCCATTGAGACGGGAACACACCCTCAACCCAGATGCGGTTGAAAACATCTAGGAGGCGTCGCTGGCAATTCACAGAGAGGTGTTTCAGCATCTGGCTGTGGATGCGGTCTGGCCCAGGAGCCGTATCAGGGCAAGCAGATAGTGCACTCTGGAATTCCCAGTCGCTGAAAGGAGCATTGTACGACTCCGCGTGGCGCGCGTGAAAGGAAAGCCTCCAACTTTCCAACCGCTCTTTCCGGGAGCGGAAGGCCAATGGGTAATTCGTAGATGCGGAACACTGAGCAAAATGCGCTGCTAACCGGTCCGCAATCGTGTCGGAGTCAGTACACACCACTCCATTCAGCGAAAGCCCAGGGACAGAGACAGGCGGCCGATAGCCATGGAGTCGCCTAATCTTAGCCCAAACCTGCGATGCAGAGGTACGGACGCCAATGGTGGAAACATACCGTTCCCAGCACTCCTGCTTCCGTTGGCGAATAAGGCGTCGGGCACGGGCACGGAGCTGTTTAAAAACGATGAGGTTCTCCAAGGACGGGTGCCGCTTATGGCGTTGAAGAGCCCGCCGGCGATCTCTAATCGCCTCTGCGATCTCGGGCGCCCACCAAGGCACAGTCCTCCGCCGAGGGGACCCGAATGAACAGGGAATCGCAGATGCCGCCGCAGAAACGATGCCGGTGGTGACCGGTGTCAGGGGAAGGAGGTGCGATAGTGGCGAGAGAGGAGAACAAGCCCCAATCAGCCTTATTCAGAGCCCATCTGGAGGGGCGTTCAGAAGAGTGATGCTGTGGTAGTGACAGAAAGATGGGGAAATGGTCACTACCACATAAGTCGTCATGGACACTCCAGTGGATGGATGGTGAAAGTCCGGGGCTGCAGATAGAAAGGTCGATGGCCGAAAATGTGCCATGGACTACGCTGAAATGTGTCGGCTCTCCCGTGTTTAAGAGGCAGAGGTCAAGCTGCGAGAGAAGAGTCTCGACATCTCTACCCCGGCCAGTAATCGCGGCGCTACCCCACAGGGGGTTATGGGCGTTAAAGTCGCCCAGTAACACAAAAGGAGGAGGCAGTTGCGCTATCAATGCAGCCAACACATGACGCGAGACATCACCATCTGGCGGAAGATACAAACTGCAGACAGTAATAGGCTGAGGCGTCCACATCCTTACAGCGACAGCCTCTAAAGGTGTGTGAAGAGGTACACATTCGCTGTAGACAGAGTTAAGGATGTAGACGCAGACTCCACCAGATACCCTCTCATAAGCTGCCCGGTTCTTGTAATAACCCCGATACCCACGTAGGGCAGGGGTCCGCATTGCCGGAAACCAAGTTTCCTGTAGGGCAATGCAGAGGAAAGGGTGACTGCTCATGAGTTGGCGAAGCTCAGCAAGGTGGTGGAAAAAAAGCGCTGCAGTTCCACTGGAGTATCGCTTTGTCCATGTCCGAAAAAGGCGTGAAGGGGCCGAGGAGGCAGATCACGCCACTGGGTCACCTGCTGCCACCGATGGAGGACCAGTACAATCTGCTTCCATGGCGTCTGAGGGTCCGGCGAGATCCAGGTCCTCAGCGGACGCCCGGATCTCCACCTTATCCTCAGACGCAGAGCCTGTAGGGAGCAGTGGGGTGGATGCCACCGCGTGTTCCTTGGCCTTAGAGGTCTTCTTCTTCGTCTTGTCTCTCTGGTCCTTGGGTTTCATTGGCTGGGAGGGCTCCAGCGAGTCAGTCTCCGGGACGGAGGAGGAGCGGGAATCCCTGCGACCAGCCGCTGGTCTGCTTTTCTTCCATTGGCTGACGTCACCCTTCCCAGAGGCGGAAACCTGGGAAGGAAGGGACCCAAGGGACCCTTTCCGTGCTATTCGAGCCGGGGAAGTTTGAGGCTTCCTCAGCTTAGAAGTGGGGACTGATGTCCCCAATGGTTGGGGGGTTGCTGCTCCTGAGGCAGGTAGTGCAGGAGCAGCAGGGAGTGAAGTGCCCCCCACCATCAAGGGGGCAGGTGTAGCATTCCGGCTCTGAGAGGTGGCAGTCTGAGGGAGAGCTAATGGGGCCATAACAGTAGTAGCCGCGGCGTAAGAGGCAGTCATTCGAACAGGATGGAGGCGTTCGAACTTTTGCCTGGCCTCAGTATATGTCAGGCGGTCCAGGGTCTTATACTCCATCATTTTGCGCTCTTTCTGGAAGATCCTGCAGTCCGGCGAGCAAGGCGAGTGGTGCTCTCCGCAGTTTACACAGATGGGAGGCGAAGCACATGGAGTATTGGGATGTGATGGGCGTCCACAATCTCGACATGTGAGGCTGGAAGTACAGCGGGAAGACATATGCCCGAACTTCCAGCACTTAAAGCACCGCATCGGGGGAGGGATATATGGCTTGACGGCACAACGATAGACCATCACCTTGACCTTCTCAGGTAAAGTATCACCCTCGAAGGCCAAGATGAAGGCACCGGTGGCAACCTGCTTATCCCTTGGACCACGATGTACGCGCCGGACGAACTGAACACCTCGCCGCTCTAAATTGGGGCGAAGCTCGACATCGGACTGCAATAGAAGGTCCCGATGGAATATTATGCCCTGGACCATATTAAGACTCTTGTGGGGCGTGATTGTAACCGGAACATCCCCCAGCTTGTTACAATCGAGTAACCGCCGGGACTGGGCGGAAGAAGCCGATTTGATCAAAACCGAGCCTGAGCGCATTTTGGACAAGCCCTCCACCTCCCCGAACTTGTCCTCTAAGTGCTCGACGAAGAACTGAGGCTTCATGGATGTAAAGGATTCACCATCAGCTCTCGCACACACCAGGTAGCGGGGCGAGTATGGTTCGCTGGCATCCTTAGTCTTTCGTTCCTCCCATGGCGTAGCCAGGGAGGGGAACGATTTGGGGTCATATGTAGTTGCGTTGTATTGAGCCCTGGAACGCTTAGAGACTGCTGGCGGCTGGCCGCCAGCAAGAGATGATGTACCACGCTTCATTGCGGGTCATCCGCCCTGATGCCACCTACTCCGACCAGGGGCCCTCCCCACGGGCGCCACCCAGCCTCAGCAACGACCACCTGGCAGGATGGCCATTGCCGGGAGTCCCAATGCCCCAAGGAGATAGGCATCTACTCCTTGGCATACGTGGGGAATTAACGGCGCTGGCATCAGCAGAGCGATCCCTGTGTAGTCAGGGGGCTACAACCAACAGGGTACATGGCGGCCCCACCACAACGGACTGGCTACCGTGCTGGATTTCAGGTGATGTAGTCCAATATCGTCATTGGCGTATAAAGCGACACAGCATAGCAGACTGCAATAAACTGCACCCAAGAACAAATCCACGCCCAAGAGATGGTAGGTGAGCGGGACTGCTAAGCGATGACGACAAACCTGGCTAGAGATGGTAATGCATGATGGACACATCGCTCCTTGTAAGGCGCCCTTCCCCAATCGGCTCGCTCTTCGGAAAATTTAGAAGGATGGAGGTCAAACCCTTTAGGGGACCATCTCACAAGGCCAAAACGTTTGAGACTCCTTTTAGTCGCCTCTTACGACAGGCAGGAATACCGTGGGCCTATTCTTACCCCCGAACCCACAGGGGGATGCACTGATGTCGATCATTGAGGACTAATGTCTTTAAACGATCTTCTTCAAACCCTGAAAGTCCTCCTGAACGTGGAAAGTCACGTCAAAACGAGCCTCCTTAAACATGAAAATCATTTCCTTGCTGTGCTCTGATCAATGGCATTATCCTAATACACTCCACAAATGTTTCTGGTTGCCTCTGCTGCTGTCACACCTCTATTAAACTCAAACAAAGGAGTATGTAGGAAATGTTACGATTTCTCCACTTGGCACTGCATTTGCCAACGTTCACAACTCCACTCACTATCTCCAGAAGACGCTATAATAATATGTTAACTCGAACAACAACAGTGAAATACAAATAAAAATGACAACGGACCAATAAACGCGTAACAACCGGAATACCAAAACGCAAAACAAAAACGCTAAGAATTATCCACCAAATTAAGACATGTCTGTCATTCATTCTGAACGCTGGAGTTGCTTTTGATGCTGTAACTTCTTGTTTCTTAAACGTATTACGACGACTGAAGATAGCTGGAACAAACATTCGTGTATTGGCAAAAATAATGCTCCCGCTCACATACATCTAAGTAATGGACAATGTGTAAAGGGGCCGGTACATATATCAGTAACAGGTTACACAAATATATCCATTATTCTTTGACGATCTTCAAAGCGATACGTTCGTTCCAACGCCGCTGTTGGCTGTTAGGACCACAGAAATGCAAAATAGAGTGTATTTCAGCACAAAAACGGTGTTCACAACACAGCTTGTACCAATGCTCTCAGTAAAGACATGAACTCACCTGGAGACGTCATCGAAGAAAAACCGCAGCTCTCCCGAGGTAGTTATTCCTTACTAAGTGTACAAAAGTAACCTTAGGAAGTGTACAGAAGTAAAAAAGAACAGCAGCTTCATCTAATATTCACAACCGGTCTCTCTACCGCTACGGCGACACTACCTCCATTGCATACGTCTGCCCACGAATTTACGTTTAATAATTGTTTCTTTAAAGAAATTCAAGAGGCACCTACGGAAAAATGTATATAGCCAGCACTCATCAGCATACAAAACGCACTCTGTCAACATGTAGCGCACTGTTAGATGGCGCCACTGCCATCACACACTGGAAGGTCTTGCTGGCGACGTAGAAGCCCATGATACGAAGGGCAAGGAAAACCCAACACGCAGGCGAACCCCACTTAAATTATTTCCGCGTGGCTGGAAAGAAGAATTGAACGTCTGAGTCGGTTTAATCAATCACAAAGTACTGCCACTATCTATGCAATAATTCCCTGTGCGCCCTCAAAGTTTCTAATACAGGACGCATGCAGCGACAACCGTTATTTCATCAGGCTGTTAGTTGCAGCACCTCCCACTTTGCTACTGTTCCAGCCCAGCGATACTTAACCGTACTTTCGGGAAAGATACTCGGTGTCCTAGACGTACTGTGCTATCTTCTCTGTTCGATACAGCCAATTTGGAGTCTAGATTAGAGAGCACTCTGCGTCCGGAACAGATGAAGAGCCTAACTGAATAATCACCATTCTTCCTAAGTGTGCCGCTTCGGATGCTGTGAATTCTTTACGAAATAATACACTGGTATGTGAAATTTAAAGACGAAAGTAGGTTTTTGATAAAGAGTTCTTGCGGATGAGAGTTCCATTTTCCAGCAGCGCGGTTGGTAATTGTTGGGTGGCCGCTTGTGAGTGTGTACGACCTACACGTCTCCCAAATGCACCCCACACGTGCTCAATGGGATGCGGGATCGGGAAGATTAGTCCATTCGACGAATATTCTCTCGTACCAAGAGCTTCTCCATCTACACCGTTCGATGCGGTCGCGCATTGTAATCCACAAAAATTTATCCAGAGCCGAATTTACCCGTGAAAAGACGCACATGCGTTATCGCTTGAAAGTGTGGAAATGTTACATTACAAGGACCATACAAAGCAAGCCATTTGTGATTTCTGTGGAACCATGAAGACAATGAAGCGGCTACTCGTCTACGACATCACCTTCAGAAGTGTAGCCCACGTCCACTATCTATCAAAAGTGGCTAGAGAACCTTAACAGGAACAAGGAAAAATTCCGAGAGCCCCTTGCGATCAACTAATTAAACTTCGATGTCTAATATGTCTGCGACCTCATCTGACGAGCATCTAGCCTCTCGAAAGCCTCATCGGCTTCACTGGGCATTATTACAACAATCTTATCAATGTTAGAGACCCAGTACTGGAGGAATGGTTTTCATTTTATTCGTCCTGGTTACGGTACACGTAATGATCAAGCTATGGGTCTCACTTTGCTCAACGTTTAATACCAACGTGTTCACACTGTTGTTACAGATAAGATTAAACATTCAAACGCTCTCAGTTTAATTTCCAATGGATGGACAGATGCGTCCCATCACCAAAACCACCTTTTTTCAAGTGTATTCGTCCTGATTACTGTAGAAAAAAAAAAACAATTTAAGATTTAAAATAGGCAATGGACTATCACCGAGAGATGTCAAATTCTAACTACGTGCAAAACAAACAAACAAAGCGAAGTCGTCGGCTCCAAGTTCCTCTCTTACACACTGAGTTACGCTTCTTTCACTACCAATGATAGCAATACTACCTGTAATGCTACCACTTACTACATCATTTGTGTACTGCTAACGAACCGTAGTTTTGGTGAAGCTTTGCTCTACTGTCCACACATCTACACCACCAAAACGATCATATTCGACAACGCTGGAAGCACGTAATGCACCGGGAAACCCTGTGGAGCAGTTATCAGCAGTGCTGGTTCAGGACTGGAACGCCCTATCACGTGAGTCCCCTACAAACCTAGTGGCCATCACGGTAATAAATTGCAGAGCATGCATTTTCGTTCGTGGTGATCTCATACCCTATTAAGAACTATGCCCCACCTTCAGTTATGTCAAGGGGATCATTACACATCGCGGTGTCTTCAGTGTGAACAGTGATTTATTTTCAAAGAATATTTTATTTACTAGCGATTCATCAAGGACATTTAATCACACTATGTAAGCGTGGAAGTAATTGCCAGGGAGTAACTGATGAAATCATGACCAAATCCCTTTTAACAAATGGAAATTTTATTCACTTTAATTGTGCCTAAAAGCATTATTTAAAAGAAACAGATTTAAAATTATAATTGGATAGCGCCCTCTAAATACCAGGTTACAATTTATTCAGAGGCAAAAAGAAACAAGTTTTGACTGCATGAGCTTTCGGGCACAGAACCTTGCCGCTCACTTTTGACACAGCCGTAGCTACGACCGCTCACAACAGCCTCTGAAAGACTACACTGGTGCAAATCTGTAACACACAGATTACTTTAAACCAGAAGTTTTAACAATTTACACAAGCACACAAACTATGCACCCCCATATGAGGGAAGGAAATTGTACAAAACGCTAACAATTAAAATATTAACCTTGCCACCGAAGGTGCAACTTGATTTTAACTTCTAAGAAAAGACTTACGGTGAAAGGGTGGCAACTTTATATACTAAAATGATCATTTAAATAAAAGCCCATAAAACGCAATCTTATATAACATTCTACAAGGCTGGCCAAACACACAGATACCAACTCTCAAGATGATATATAAGATCGAAACATATTTCAGGAATTAGGCCGTTACACTCCAAGCAATAAATTCGTTAACACACCAAATCCGACAAACATGAGAGAGGCAGCTCCGAACGACTGCCAGACACTAACCGCCTAACAAATGCGGACGAGAGACAGACGAGCAAGCTGGGGACGAGAGACAGACGAGCAAGCTGGGGACAAGAGACAGACGAGCAAGCTGGGGACAAGAGACAGACGAGCAAGCTGGGGACAAGAGACAGACGAGCAAGCTGGGGACAAGAGACAGACGAGCAAGCTGGGGACAAGAGACAGACGAGCAAGCTGGGGACAAGAGACAGACGAGCAAGCTGGGGACAAGAGACAGACGAGCAAGCTGGGGACAAGAGACAAACCCAAACTCCCTCTGGCGAGCTCATAGGGACCCCTTAAATGCACGTGAACAGGCTACCTTTCTCCCTTTCCCACCAGAGCGAGACACCAAAGCTGCGATTGCCACAGCGGCGCCGCCGCCAGAAACGGAGGGCGCCTGCTTCACACTACGCGCTGCGGCGCACTCTTCAAAACAGCAATTTTTACCACGACTCACAGTGTAATTATTGTCTTTGAATAAAGGCGTCATTTCTACCTATTTATTTCAGTTACCATCTATGCTGTAGTGTGTCAGTTCTTTCTACTTATTGTCCAGGTTCCATCGAGCTATGTTACGTGGCACTGAGGCATCATGCAGAATTTTCTTTCGTCCTTAATTTTTGCACAACAGTATACTCTAAGGACAATGTCTGGAAAGACAACGGAACAGTCAATTCCTGTACAGCTTCATCAGCTTCAACTACATCCTGTCAGCGGGATGATGTCAGTCAGCTAATGTTCTTTTCTTTTCGGCGCACTGTTGAAGTCTCATGAGCTCATGCCATCAGGCACAATAATTTACAAATCTTCGCAACGTTTATCCAGACCTCATGCCCAAAACGATGGAACGACCCTGTTTCCACAATTTCTTCACAACTGAAACAGCCATCGACACGCTAGACAGAATCCACTGTACCAGTCTTTGCTGACTGCCCTATTTAGCGATACTCGCTGCGCCATTACCTGAACTAGGGTGCTCAAAGTTGAATTTACACTGCAGGAGCCTTGAATAAGGAAATGCTACCAAGATTATCCCTTCACCTGATTAGATCGGAGTTACGGAACTGTCATTAGTACACTCACACACATTGGGGGCATGTCCCCTAACTGGATGCGTCCTATTTCCTGGTCGAGTGGAACGAACTAAGTGTGTACGCGATCTAATTTACAAAGCAGGTTAAAGCGATCTAATCTATGAAGCAGGTTAAAGACACTGTAATACGAATAACCGAAACAATTTCAGAGTCTATTGACATTAAAAGAGACTGAAGTGGATCGCTCGTAAGAGTTGTCTGTTTTTCGGCTGCCATGCATACCTTCATGTAGACTTTTGTAGCCGCGTGCACTCCATCATTCTTCCCTCGGTAATTCTCTGCTGCCAATGCAGGCAGAAACACGCGGTCCTTTTGTGGGCGACGTACCGTTACCCCACTGTCACGTCGCAGAAATGGAGGAGAGCGAATGGCGGAATCTGGACCTGTCAGTGGCCATCGCCCTCCTCAAAAGCGAGGAAATTAAACGCCACAAAAGAAAGAGCAGATGCGCTTAATGGCGGGAGGCTTACCCTCGCTGTTCCGCGCAGTGGTGGCTCTGTGACAAAGGATGCCACACACCTCTGCCAACAGCTCTGCACGTGTCCCGCCCCGAGGAGGGACAGGCGTTCAAAATGGAAGGAAATGCGCCTCTCAAAGTACCAAGCAATCGTCTACGTCGGACCTGACTAAAAGTTGCAGTTCGAGTCTCTTGACTGGCTGGTTGGTTAGAGGGTGGGAGGAGGGGTTGGAGGTGTCAAGGCACTAGACAGACAGGTCATCTAGCCCCCTGTCAAGAAACAGAACATCTGGAGTTATTAATGTCGAACAGAAATTTAGCAAAACTATGGAAGTGTATAGGTTCAACATGCCGAATGTGAAGTGCTCCAACAGCACGCAGCTGCGAGGTTTTCTCCTTAATTTTGGCGAGATCTTCGGCACTGACAGGGAAACATCATTTTGTGAACTACTTGAAGGTAAAGTTTGTAGAGAAAAGCGCTTTAATCTGCAACAACATTGTAATACCGCTCAACGCAGTAGCTTTTTGAAGAGTAGTGCTCAAAAGCGACAGCAGACAAACGCTGTTACTTGAGCTGACAGGTCCATCTTAACTGTGCAATCATTCTTCAAGGACGTATGTGACATAATGGTTTCGTGCAATATCTCATTGGCGAAGCTAGAGAACAGATGCCTTAGACAGTTCTTGGAGAAGGCATAACACATTCATTTCCAGATGAATCTACACTAAGAACGAACTAAGTATCCGTGTGCTACGAAGAGGTGCTCAAAAAATACGAATTAGTATTGCATACCAGAGCTCTGTGTCTTTATAGATTAAACCACCGATGAAAGTGGGCGTTACGTCGCAAATCTACATCTACGTGATTACTCTGCTATTCACAATAAAGTGCCTGGCAGAAGGTTTAATGAACCACCTTCAAGCTGTCTCTCCACCGTTCCATTCTCGAAGGGCACGCGGGTCTAAAAATTGATGGGCGTGGAGGAATGTTCCTCTTTAACGTGTGAAGCTCTCGAGAGAGTAAACTAACACGTTAACTGCCATTTAGTTTGACAACTCTATACAGCTACTGTGGCCGGATGGTGTGAACAGAGAGAACGTTTTGCTCCTAGTAACAGATGGTGCTTCATATATGGCTAAAGCAGCCAAGGGGTTTCAGATTCCTTACCCCAGTATAGTGTACGTCACTTGCCTTGCAAATACGTTGAACGGAGTTGCGGAAGAGGTGCTATCAAATTACCTTGATGTAGACAAATTAACTTCCTGTGGCAATAAACTCTGCTAACAGCTCCGTTTTGCGTGCACAAATTCAAGGAACAAGCACCTTTAATGCCCCTCAGCCTGTTCTTACGCTATGGCATTCTTGGCTTAACGCTGCTGAGTATTGCTGCACCAACTACATCAAAATAAAGTCTTTTGTGAGCTTGATAGTGATGAATGATGTGTTACTGAAACAGTGGAAGTGATCTTTACAGATACCATGTCTGGAAATTTTGGATACGTCAACGGAAACTTTTTCAGCGGTATCGAATGCCTTGACACGACTGGAAGCTGCTGGTACACAACTGCATGACATCCTGGACATTGTGCGACGTGTACAGATTGAGTTGGATCGGCGTCCGCGGTGGCCGAGCGGTTCTAAGCGCTACAGTCTGTAACCGTGCGACGCTGCGGTCGCAGGTTTGAATCCTGCCTCGGGCATGGATGTGTGTGATGTCCTTAGGTTAGTTATGTTGAAGTAGTTCTAAGTTCTGGAGGACTGATGACCTCAGATGTTAAGTCCCATAGTGCTCAGAGCCATTTGAACCATTTTGAGTTGAATCGAGGTCGTGGTCATGTGGCTGACAAAGTGAAAAACAAACTGCTAAGTGTTCTACATACTGAATTATACAATACACAAAATTAGTGACAGCCTTTCTGAGACTGCCACAACATCTGAAGACAATGGACCAAAACTGGCCTGCAGTGACCTCGCCGCCTTCAGATACGCTATTGTGATGTGGAGACGTGGTTTTCCAGGTACAGAACTATCCTCAGTGACAACTATATATCCCTGGGAATGGAAAATCTAAAAATGCACCTTGAGATGCAGTGCAACTCTGCTGAAACCAAATATTGAGAGGAGGAGGAGGAGGAGATTAGCGTTTAACGTCCCGTCGACAACGAGGTCATTAGAGACGGAACACAAGCTCAGATTAAGAAGGACGGGGAAGGAAATCGGCCGTGCTCCGGCATTTGCCTGTAGCTATTTAGGGAAATCACGGAAAATCTAAATCTGGATGGCTAGCAGCGGGTTTGAACCGTCATCCTCCCGAATGCGAGTCCAGTGTGCTAACCACTGCGCCACATCGTTCGGTAGATTGATAGGACTGTTCACTAATTTGGGACACTTTAAACAATTTGTGTGCAGTAGTAAAATCAAGACTTTATTATTGTGATAGGTGTTATTGTTTTCACTGTACTTTGTGATTTATTTCAGACACATGCAGAAATTTAAAAAGTGCTATTTGGTTTCAACCACTGCAACAAGTAAGAGTATTTTGTGATGCATGGTACAGAAAAATGTGATCAACGTTTTAAATAAGCTTATATAGCTCATATTTTATTTTTAAGTCATATTCATGTAATTTTTAATATTAAAAGCAGTTACTAAAAACAGCTGTAAGTAACACAATGTTGTTTATTAACTCAAGAACGACACCTTTCGCCTCGGTTACGGCACCATCTCACGAGTGCACAAGCTTTAAACATTGATCCAGACCAGAAAGCATTCATATGCATGCTCTGTGTGTATGTGGACGCGTCTCGGGTGCCGTTGGTCTATGGTCATATTTACAGCTTGTGCGTGTGGTCTTGTTCTGTGCTGCTATGTCTTTGGTAAGCAACGCTCATGAGAGAACCTGAAGACGCCCTACCTGAACGCGTCGTTCTTGACTCAATAAATTAATTGTGCAACCTACGACTGTTTTTAATATTAGCCATAACAGGATTGCTATATGATCACGCCACGAGGAAATGGAATAGTTTCTACACAATTTTTAAGTCGTAAATGCTTCCCTATTTTGCGTTTTTATTTTCATTAACATTCGGGCCATAGTAATGAGGGGCGCGCATTTCGCCAATAAGGAAGAATGTGCATACCGAAATACATCGCACAGTAAGAGAAAATTTACATCCATCGAACTGAAGCGTGCTCTGGCAATCATCTGGAGTTTGAAGTATTAAAAAAAAAAAAATGGTTCAAATGGGTCTGAGCACTATGGGACGTAACTGCTGAGGTCATCAGTTCCCTAGAACTTAGCGCTACTTAAACCTAACTAACCTAAGGACATCACCCACGTCCATGCCCGAGGCAGGACTCGAACCTGCGACCGTAGCGCCTAGAACCGCTCGGCCACCCCGGCCGGCTTCGAAGTATTATCCTTACTCAAAATGTAAGTGGCTTCCGTCTGGCAAGTGACAAAAATTGTTCCAGAGATACCGAACGAATAATGCAGCGTTGCATAGCTGAATTGATATTAGAAGTGTCTATGAGAAAAGATGTAGAAATCTTACTGATCGCTATACAGGATTTATATTAGTTGATCAGCTGGAACGACTGGCTCTGTTTTGCATGCCATCCGGGCCTAGTCATGAATGTTTCTAACAAATCAAAATCACAAGACTAGCAAGAGTGAGTTTTCTGCGAACACTTCAATTTTGCGACGGAGTTTACTCTTCCGTATGCATCTTCCGTGTCGAGTGGTATCACAGTCATGGAGGCATTTAATGCCAGATTTACGCGGCTAACTGGTTTATCTGAAATTTGTAATCCTTTTGGCTATTTATCTTAATGAATACTGTTTTCCTTGTAGCAATACCTTTATTACAACTTTTTTTTAGTTGAAGGGTAACTTTTTGTCCTAATAATTTCAAAAATGCTATAGACATTTCACACGGCGTAAATTAACTAATATATATT
Organism: Schistocerca gregaria; assembly: GCF_023897955.1. Taxonomy (NCBI): domain Eukaryota; kingdom Metazoa; phylum Arthropoda; class Insecta; order Orthoptera; family Acrididae; genus Schistocerca; species Schistocerca gregaria. The sequence goes on along the minus strand of NC_064922.1, from coordinate 563,710,414 downwards.
TCCTGGAGTCAAAGAAAGTAGTAATTCCCAAAATTTTTGCTTGGAGTCCAAAAATTTTCACTCGCCTGTATGATAAGTTTTCGTTAGTTCTTCAGAAAGTTTGGTAGGCTCTGATTCAAATTCTTCACCACTACCGTGTCAGCGGCAATTCAGTGCTGTACCCCACAGGAGCTATTCGCTTTAACACAAAAATGTCCGAGAAAAAAGAAAAAAATCCTGAATCCTTGAGCTACGGCTCCTCTTACATGTCACCAGAAATAAGCGTTTCCTATACCTTTAACTTGAAGTCGGCTTTTATATGTAAACGAACACTCCGGCCCTTTCCGAGGCGCCACCGGTCCAGTCCCTGTGACTGCAGCAGATACGCCAGCATGTGTGGACGCCCGGAGTGCAAACACATTTGCTCGCGGCGGCTGAGCTTGCCAGATAAGAGGCCGACTCAGCGATTTACTACAGCTAAGCCGGATCGCTTCACCAGAGCGAAAGCGGTTGCCTGTCCGCAAGAGCACGTATCCCTCTCGACGAGGTCGCATTTATATACTAAAAAAGAAGAATAATTTGCTCTGGTCCAGAACTCAGTGGCACATGTTATTAATATTTCTCCCGCATTCCAATATGAAAGTAGGCGAGCGAAGAACTACTGCTGAGTGACTATCAGGAGCAACGATGGACGGCAAATGTACTACAATGAACTACACATAAATATTGAGCATCCAAATGTCGAATACCCCATCTTTTCGTTCCGGCTGATTCGGTACTACCAATAACACGAAAAAATATTACCTAAAACTAATGGCAATTACAGTACTGTGGATAACACTGAAAGTTAGAAAAAAAGAAAGGTTAGAAGCTTTCCTAGAGCCTGTGAGAAAGTTATCCGATGGGGAAGTTCGAACATCGCACTATCGTCAACTGCTACGAAGAAAAAAGTCGCTAACATTATCTTACAATAATATTTGAGACTTTTTTTTACATAGTCAGTTAGTTACATGTTTCGAAGACAATTTGAAAGATTCTATCGGAACAAGTCACTGTTCAGTATCCGTATACAAGCTAGTTGTTACATACTGAATTCCTTTCTGAACCATTGACAGTTTTAATATTGGGTAATAAATGTCATTTTTTCCTCTACTATACTTACTATCTATAGTTAATATGCTATTATTATTAATGCTGTCGTTCTCATGTAATTTCGAAATGTGGTGCTACAGAATAATGCTGAAGATTAGATGGGTAGATCACATAACTAATGAGGAGGTATTGAATAGAATTGGGGAGGAGTTTGTGGCACAACTTGACGAGAAGGGACCGGTTGGTAGGACATGTTCTGAGGCATCAAGAGATCACCAATTTAGCATTGGAGGGCAGCGTGGAGGGTAAAAATCGTAGAGGGAGACCAAGAGATGAATACACTAAGCGGATTCAGAAGGTTGTAGGTTGCAGTAGGTACTGGGAGATGAAGAAACTTGCACAGGATATAGTAGCATGCAGAGCTGCATCAAACCAGTCTCAGGACTGAAGACAACAACAACAACATCGTTCTCATTACTGTAAAAAGGTATTTCACAAGAAACATCACATGCTAATTCGCGATAAGCAATGAAGAAAATATAGAAGTAATATACTTGTCGAGTTTAGAACCAGTTAATTTACGCACTGGAACTCATTAACTGAAGTTGCAGCAGAGAGCGGAAACCTATTAATAAATCGTGCAAAACAATAAAGATCAGATATATGAACTCCCAGTAAGTTATGATTCCAGTTACATGGATAAAAATAAAAAAATAAAAGTCAATAATTGTAAGAGTCCTTTAGAAAAGCCGAGGCAGCACTTTACTATGCCTTTAGACTGGGAGGTATATGACTACCAGAGGCAGAGGGTGAGTAAAGGTGGAGAAATATAGTGACGAAAGAGTACGCAAAGAACGTAAGAAAGAGAAGACAGAGGAAAAAGAGAAGAAAGTAAGAGAAAGGAGCTGACCATGTCTCTATTGGATGGATGCATAGTTCCCCAACATAACTCTGAGAAAAGAGGGTAAACTAAGTGAGTTAGGAACCAAAATATACTGCTCGGTCTTGAAATTGCAACACTGGATGCTGCGCGCAAAAACGTGTAACTGGCATGAAGAGCACTACATACTTTGGTATGCAAATGTTCAGCATTTCAATGCAGCCGCACGACGTAGGTGGGAGTAACAATGGTACAAATGGCTCTGAGCACTATGAGACTTAACATCGATGGTCATCAGTCCGCTAGAACTTAGAACTACTTAAACCTAACTAACCTAAAGGACATCACACAACACCCAGTCATCACGAGGCATAGAAAATCCCTGACCCCGCCGGAAGGTGGGAGTAACGTCACCTATATTATGTTCATATGGAATCCATACTCAGCGGCTTTCTCAATCAGAAATCGTATGTGAATGTTAGTTTGTTTGTAAGATGATCACGTTACGCCTCCTGCAAGAAGAAGGAACATCTACCAGCACAATTAAAGGCACTGGTGCAATAACCAGGTATGTACAATCTCGGACGTAAATAAAATGTCACTATGTCTGCATAGTCTGGAAATTGCTGAATCGTTTGGTGCAAGAATGAGACCTCTCAATCGGGGGCTTGCCTTGTAAATGCAGCAGAGAGTAGTCAGCTTCTAGCATTTGAAATGGATCTGGGATACTCAATAGTGCGGATTAAAGGAAGATAACTAAGCAATTCAGAGGCGGGCAGCTAGATTTGTTAGCGGTAGATTCGAAAAACACACAAATATTACTCGAATGGGAATCCCTTGGGGGAAGGCGTCTTTTTTCCGAGGAACACTACTGAGAAAATTTAGAGATCCGGCTTTTGAAGCTGACTACAGAAATATTCTATTGCCGCCAACGTATATATTTTGCATAAGGGCCACGAAGATAAAGAGAAAATAATTAGTAATGTTGCACCCTACCCTTCGCCACGCACCGCACGGTAGCTTGCGGACCACGTATGTAGATCAAAGTAGTTCACGGTGGTTGACGTTGCACAAGTCTGTTTTTAGACTTCTTGTCCCACCTAAAAAAAGCTGTTTCCTTGTAACATTAACAGTGCTGAAAATGAGAAATTTACTATTTGAAACTACAAGTTCTTTCAATGCTCAACTGTAAACAAGCATGTAGTTCGCTGTAGCGCATCATTATCAATCTTATGTATCATGATTTAGTAATTCAGAAAGCCTCAACTACATTGACTTTTCCTCGCGAAAGACGTTATAAATTTCCTCTGGCAATTAAATTTGAGAGTTGTCGTTAAGCTTACAAAGAAGACTGTGCCATACTCCGACATTAAATTTTATAATAAGCTGGCCTGTGACGGAGCTGTTACGGATGGAACGTACTGTTTACCAGAAGGAGAAGTGCAGTGAACTACGTGTCACCCTTCCGCGGGTATTACACTGAGGTGACAGAAGTCATGGGATACTTCCTAATATAGTGTCTTACCTCCTTTTGCCCGACGTTCTGCAGCAACGCTATGTGGCATAGACTCAACAAGCCGTTGGAAGTTCCCTACAGAAATACTGAGCCACGCTGACTCTGTAGCCAATCGTCTGCTGCCACAGACCATTAACGCCATATTTCACCGCACTTTCTTAACGAATACATTCGTCGCACATCCCACATTGACTTCTGCGGTTATTTTACAAGAGGTAATGCCTCAAATTGGGAATTCTCGGCACACTCATGACACTGTGGATCTCGAAATATTGAATTCCCTAACGATTTCCGAAATGGAATGTCCCACGCGTTTAGGCTCCAACCGCTATTCCGCGTTCAAAGTGTTAATTTCCGTCGTGGGGCCACAATCGCGTCGGAAACCTTTTCACATGAATCACTTTAGTACAAACGACAGATCCGCCGATGCACTGCTTTCTTGTACCTTGTGTACGCGATACTACCGCCATCTGTGCATCTGTAGATCGCTATTCCATAACTTCTGTTAGCTCAGTGTACTTTTATTATGATATCCAATCTTTTTCATTCTAAGAGACCTCATGATATTTAGTAAACTGTAAAATACTGATATTCTTTGTTTCTCTAGTTACTTGTTTATTTATTCATGTGTTTAATAAACGATGTTTGGTGCAAGAGCGAGTCAAGTCCTATTTTTTCTTTAATTCAATAAATATCACAGTAAATCTACCTTTGTTTATGTGATTAGCTATTACGGTGTGTTGGTGGCCTAAACATAGGATGGGAAAGCCTCTTGTGTTTTACTCGAAAGTGTATAAATGTGACTTATCTGATAATTGTACTAATGCGCCCAGATAATAGATTTCCACAGCGGGCCATAGAGACCTCGGTTCATCACTTCACGATACTGCTGCTGGCATCGATCTGTGTCCCACAACAGCATGTGAATACTAAAGCCAGTAGTTTAGTCAAGCCAATCTCGACGCCATGCACGATCTTGGCGAACCGCACAAGTGCTCGCGAGGATGGACGTACTGACTACCCAGCCGTGCAAGGACGACGCAGCCACGTCACGCACTGTACCTTAAATATGGAAATGGATTTGTTTGCAGCAAGACGAGTATCCACATAGATAATGTGTAGTGTACTACAGATTGTCAGCACGGCTACCGTTCTTGCACCATTCTTGTGGATCCTTTGGCATGGTAGCAGAGAGGGGCGAGCCGACATCAACCCTGGGTAAGAATGGCACCACGTCGACTTCTCAGACGATTTTCTATTCCGCATGCTGTATCACGATGGACATATCCGCCTAAGGAGGCCCTGAAGAAAGTTACCGTCGCCATATTGCATTTGTCATCGTCATATGGATCTAGAGCATGGAGCGATGGTTTGGGGTTTTCTTTAGTACGTAACACTGTCATGACTGGCTCGCAACGCTGGTAATTTGGAGAGCAGACATTACATTTCTCTTAATGTGATGGCTATACCCTACGTTAAAGGAATCCGTGACGTTATCTTTCACAAGATAGTAGAAGACCGCACGTTCCCGTGTTCTCCTGGTGCCCTGGGCAGAAACTTATCCGGATCTCTCACCTACCAGGAACATCATTTGGGACAGGTTGACAAGCGACTAACACGCCACCAATCGCCATCCACTGCAACTGGATGAAATAGCGTACAGGACTGAGGTAGCATGGAATGACGTATACGCGTTCGTTCGACTCGACGACCAGACGAGTAACAGTCACTGCTGCTGCCGCCGCCGGGTGATAGTTCCCCAAATAACCTAAAATCGAATTATCTATCCTTTTACACATCGAGGTGGCAAAAGGAATGGGACAACTCGTAGTACTGTGTTGGACCTCCCTTTGCCCGGCGTAATGCTACAGCTCGACGTGGCATGGACTCAACAAGTTGCTGGAAGTCCTCTACACAAGTGTAGCCAGCGCACGATTTTGTGCACCAACTGACCCCTCGTTACGTCCCATAAACGTTGGTAAGGACTGATGTCGGGAGATCCGAGTGGCCAAATCATTCACTCGAATTTTCCAGAATGTTGTTCAAACCAGTTGCGAACAGTTTTGGCCCTTTGGCATGATAGCGTTGTTTGGAAACAAAGTCCATGAATGACTGCAGATGGTCTTCAAGTAGCCGAACATATCCATTTCCAGTCGATGATCGATTCATTTGGACCAAAGGACCCAGCCCATTCCATGCAAACACGGCCCGCACCATTGTGAAGCCATCACCAGCTTGCATAGTGCATTGCTGACAGTTTAGGTCCATGACTAGGTGGGGTCTGCACCAGACACTAACCCTACCATCATCTTTCACCACCTGAAATTGGGGCACGTCTGACAAGACCATGGTTTTCCAGTCGTCTAGGGCCCGTTCGTTATTATTCCAGGAGAGGCACTGCAGTCGATGTCGTGATGTTAGAAAAGGCACTCGCACTCTGGTTGGTCGTCTGCTGCCATAACCCATAGAGGCTGAATTTCGCCGCACAGTCAGAACGGATACGCTCGTCGTAGTCCTACATTGATTTGCGCGTTTATTTAACGCAGTGCTGATTGTCCATTAGCACTGCGAACTCCACTCAAATGCCGCTGCTCTCCGTCGTTCACTGAAGGCCGTCGGTCACTGCGTTGTCCATGGTGAGACCTAATATTTGCAGTTTGGTATTCTCGGCATGCTTTGGCACACGGTGGATCCCAGAATATTGAATTCTCCAACTATTTCCGAAATGGAATGTCCCATGCCTCTAGCTACAACTACTATTCAGCGTTCTAAGTCTGTTGATTTCCATTGTGTGAATATAGTCAAATAGGAGACCTTTGCACAGAAATCACTTGAGTACAAATGAAAGCTCCGCCAACTTAATGCTCGTTCGTGCTTGTGAATTCGATAGTACCGTGACGTTCGGACTATTGCCAGTCTTAGGCAGTGAGAGGGGGGAGGGGTTGAGAGGAGCAGGAGGAGTGGCGACGCTAATCAATTAAGCTCCTGGAGCAGTCTCTGCAGCGGCCATAAATCGCAGCCCGCCCGGCTCCGCGCAGGCCGTCGCCTCGCCTGTGCAGTCGCCCGCGGGCCGGCCCCCACCGGTGCGTGACACGCCGCGCTTTGTGGCGAGGCAGTGTGGCCTGCCTGCCAGGCGCAGACTGCTCCCGGCAGTCTGGTAGCTGCACGCGCCCGGTGACAGTCTGCTTGCCTACGACGACTTCCTCAGCGGACGCACAATTTTGGTGCACTTCAGTCTAGAACGACCTAATTTAATTAACATTTCCCTTACTTTTCAAAACACTAAAAGCGAACTCGTATACAAATTCAATATCCTTTGAACGTACGTAGAAATTCCAACTTCGGCACGCTTCCGCCACGTTCCCACAAATGTCAAATACAATGTGTGTAATGATATGGTAACGGACTTTTTTTTATATCCTGGCGAAAATTATAGTTATTGAACCGAAAACGTGTCAATACGTAATTACTGCTTAAGGTAAAATTCCGAGTTCTGACCACAGGAAGGTCAACCGGACACAACCGACTGCCACGTCATCCTCCGCCAATGGCGACACTGGAAAAAGTATGGAGACGCATTTCGCCAGCACACCAATTCTGATCTTGGGACCCCTAACAGCTGCTCAGTTGGCCTCACGGGATCACGTGCATTCCGTACCAGTCCTCCCCCATGGAAAAAATTCGTTGTAGTACCAAGAATTAATTCCCGGTCCTCTGCATGGGTGTCAGCCACAATGTTCATCACTTACGGAAGAGGACTTTATAACTTCTTATTGACATTAATATGCAAATTTAACACTGTCATTTCCTTTATTTATTTAAAAGGAACCATTCCTACTGCTGTATGAAAATACGGAACGCCGCTACAAATACACGGTTCAATCACAATGTGACCACCACCCAAATAACCACTCACAAACGGCAGGCGGCAGCACTAGCAGGAGGGTATATGAAGTGTTTCGGGAGGGGGGGGGGGGGGGGGGGGACGTAAACAGTCGTCGTACTGACGCAAAGAGCAATTTATCTGACATACAGAAGGGCATGATCATCGGCTTTCGGGCCAAGGGTGGAACTGAAACGGCTAAGTTCGTAAACTGTTCTCCTGCTGCCGTAGTTAAAGTATACTGTACATAGCAAATGGCCAGAAATGACAGACAGAAGTGAACGACGGCTGCGGGGGAACAGACGTGCAACTGTTGAGCAGCTGACCTTCCAGATGAACCAAGGAGCTACCACAAGTGTTTCCTGAACTACCGTTCACGGAACGTTTTTGCATATGGGTTTCCGCAGCAGACCTGGTCCATGCACCCATGCTGATCATCGGCGACGAAGGCTGGAATTTGCATGACAGTACTGGAAAAGTACGTCCACCGAGTAGCAACAGGTGGCTGGCTGTCTCATATGAATCAGATTTATGTTTCATTACACTGAAAGCAACCACCCTGCAACAATCGTCGGAAGGGTCCAGTTCGTAGGAGGGATAGTTATGGCATTCTTTCGAGGATCTCGTGATTCTGGAATGCACAATGGGTCAACACATATATGCATCTATAGTTGGCGACCATGGTCACCAATACATGCAATCTGTTTTTCCTCGGCACGATAGCACTTACCAGCAGGACGATACAGCGTGTCAACAGCTCGCAATGAATGAGCGTCGTTCGAAGAGCAGCAGGATGAGTTTACCGTACTGCCCTGGCCACCGAACTCCCCGGGTTTAAACCCAATTAAGAATCTGTGGGACCACCTCGATCGGGCTATTCGCGCCATGGATCCTGAATGGAGAAACGTAGCTCAACTGGCCACAGCACCAGAGTTGGTACGCTTCAAATTCATGTCGATATCTTCCAGAATCTTATTCACTTTCTTCCTGCACGCCTCCCATCGGGCTGCGCTGCAAAAGATTGTGGTTCTGGCTTTTGACAGGTGAGCACATTAACGTGAATCGACAGTGTAGTTACGTTACACACTGCCGTGGTACACACTCCAATTCGGAGCCCTCTGGAGGAGGGTCACAAATATGTAGACAGGAAGAATAATGATGTGAAGTATCTTTCATTTAAGAAAAAAAAATTCGCACGCGTTAATTTTCAACACACCCTCATACTGCAACATTGCTGGTGATCTTTCGTGGTGAGTAAGCTACGGACAGCCCTGCCTTCAAATGTGGTGACAGACTTTTTCACTAGGCTGCATGCGTAGTTCCTGATATGACGAGCACTTAGGCCGTATCGCACAGTGACTAACCTTCTGAATCACAGTATATTAATCACATTATGTTTGGGACTAGTTTGAAAAGAGGGTGAAACGTAGTATCCTAGTAATCTGACAGCTAATGGACATGACGTACCTGAATAAAATTGTGGACACTCTTCGTAGACGAATTGGGGTCCCTAGCGAGGCTACAGGCAGTGTTATCCGGTTTTAGTCCAATGTCTGCTGGAGGGGAGGGAATTAATTTTTTTTCTGTTGTGATAACATATTCGCATTTAGAATGTGTAATTACGTACTGAGGTGTGTACATTTTGCTATATATATATATATATATATATATATATATATATATATATATATATATATATATATATATATATATATATATATATATATATCACTCTCTCTCTTGAAAAATATTTATTTTGCCGTCAGCTGAAACAGTCTCTTGCGCCAGTGATATCACATTAATGACTAACAACGTTGTACACCCTTCACTGGTAGCTTGATACCATTGACTATAGGCCTGCCGAAACTGTGAACATCTTGTTCTAACTCGATATTATAACGACATTACTGAAGTCGAGTGCGGACAGTTCAGTCTTAGCGGACCTCATTACAAAGCATTTATTTAATTACGCCAACTCATTTAAATGAGAAAGGTATGGTATATCTACAAGTCGGGTATAAAGCATATTCTAAGGCATTGGAAACAGGCTCAAAAGTAATCCAGACAAAAAGATAAGAGAGGCTTTTGAAATGTGGTACTACACAATGATGCTACGGATTAGATGAAAAGATCAAGTAAGTAATTGGAAAAGAGGTGGTCGGTGGGTGGGGGGTAGTGAATCGAACTGGCGAATAAAAGAAATTCGTGGCACAACTTGACTACTATACTCGATCGATTGATACGTCATACAGGCATCTAGAAATTGTTAATTTGATATTGAAGGTGTGCGCTGTGAAACTTTTAGACAGACACCTAGGAATGAAGATAAGATGAGTGTTATCTTTGAGTTCCTCTCGATATTTTTGACTATCGCAACTACTATCGTGGGGTGATTAGTGACACCAAAAATTATTAGTATACCTAAATTATTAGTATCCCTATTTACTTTGACTCAATTTTTTATGGTAACTGTTTTATACATTCATTTCAACCTGTTTACAACTGCTTTAATCTAAATATGAGGTATAAGGAAGCCAGAAACTCATACAAAACATGTTTATTTTGATGTCTACATTTTTTTCAATTCTCAATGCAGAGGTAATTTTAAAATAGCGAATTTTCATATTTGTAGTAGCTCTTCTTTTTTGCTTCATCTGCCTAGGTGATTAAAGTCCAAATTAATCTCTGAAAGTGGAAATGTAATTTTTTTATGCGTAGTGAAGAAATTAACAACCATTAACAGAAATTTCAATTTCTAACATACGTTGTTCGTAATGAAGTTACTCTTTGTCGCATTGTACACATAATGTCTTCTGCTGAGAGCGGTTTTTGCACATACATTTGTTGCATCTTGAAAAAGTGACTGACACTTTTTATCATGATTTCTTGAGCAAAAGTTACATCTTTGGCGCTTTTTAGGTCCACATGAGCTTGATGGTTGTAACTGCTCTTCCAAACGAAACGATGAATCAATTAATGTTTTCAAACTTGTTGATAGAGTTGGTACACTACAGTAGCACGTTGTTTCATGTGCCTTTCAGTTAGAATTGTTGACATTTCTTTCATAAATTGACAACGTGACATCTTTGTGTTAGAATTGGAGTACTGCCATATTACGTAACTTAACAATAGCAATATCCATTACAGCTAGGGGCCACCTTCCACATCTTCTTCCACATTTACAGAAAGCACACTTACGATCAAGAGCATGCACGCTCCCCTTTGTAGAACTGTAAAACAGAATAATATCAGGTTTACCACTCTGCTGATTAATGCGCTTGTCATGATGTAATGATGATAGCATGACTACTGATTTACTTTTCTTGGGGACATAGGAGCATATTGTTAAACCCTTTGTGAAATGAAATTCTGCTGCAATTTCAAGTTTCTGTTTCCGAAGTGTACTGACGTATGTCAGGACAATCTTTTTTAATTTATTAGCCAGTTCTGCATAGGTGAACTAGGTATTTCCACTTACGTTTCTGTTTGTCTTAGCAATAGGTTGAACCAGCTTCGCAACAGATTGAGTTGGGATGCTTAATTTTGATGGATTTGGCGTTGTCGCCTTCCCTGAATAAGTAAAAGCGTTAAGCAGATAGTGTAATATTGCACAACACAAACACACAAATTTTAACCTATATTTTTGGGGTTTGTTTTGTAGATACACTCCAAAACAACAGGGTCCACGAAATACTATAAGCATTTCAGCTACTGTAGCAAATTGTGAGCAGCTATGATTTGCTGCGGAGTTGGATATAAACTTGTTAAACAATTCAGATATAGCTACCAACTTGTCACCTGATTGTTTTCTCTGTTCCGTTGTTGCTCGGTTATCAACTCTGATAATAGAAAAAAGAAAAATAAACCGTTCCTTGGGCAGTGTTGCTCTAAATACTGGTCTTCCTGTTAAAGCGGATCTGCATCCTCATGATTAGATTTACAAGGACCTGCGAGATAAATCAATCCGAAAAAAGCTCACATTTCTTCTACAGACACATGATCAACATCAGAGACCATGCTTCAAATGGTGTTGAAGGCTTTCATTGCCGAGCAGGTCCAATCAGTCCCGGTAATTGAACAATATTAAATTTTCTTGTTCTAAAACTACTGGGCGGGTTTCGCGACCATTTGAATCTGATCTTCCCAGAATCATTTTCAGAGATTTCGTCTTCTGAGACATCCAGATCAGAAACTGTTGTGTCTGTATTGTGATCACTGTGTTCACTTTTACAATCACTTACATCGGAATCATGTTCGTAGCTTCGTTCTTCTTGTGCAGATTCATTTTCTATGTTATCTAAATAGTCCATAACCTCTTCCGCCGTCATAACATCTCCGTCGATGCAAATACATTCACTTTTCATTGTTAGATCACAGACGCAAGTCAGAAAACACAATAGAGTATTCAGAAATAATGTGCACGTAAGTAGTTTCTTGGAGTCTTCAGTGACCCCAAAATCCAATTACTCTGTAACAAACAATGTCACGAGTTGCACTAAGACGTTTCCTTGAAGACAATCGACTTCTAAGAGAATACATACAATCTTTGGCGCAAAGGGCGGCGTCATTCCAGAGATAAATAAGATAACGTTTATGCTGGGGTAAAAAATGAGCCCACGATAGTCACTGGGGGTTATTCACAGATGAACAGCCTTGCACAAGATAGATTATCTGCATCACACACAACTTCCGACTGAAAACAACAAAAACAACAGTAGTAGTAGTAGTAGTAGTAGCAGCAGCAGCGGATGCAGAAACACCGCTACTAGTCACAGTGCCCTCCGGTTAGGTCTTGATTGTTCCGTATATATTGCTTGATGTCATACGTTTCTGTTCAGTATTTGTTTATAGTACTGTTTAAACAGTCGGTGTTAACGAGACACGAACGTCAGCATGTAACATATGTTGTTAGCTCGCAGAAACTATTGACTTTGGTTGCACTTGCATGTCTCAGTCGCTTTGGGCGGTCGTTGACCCAGCCGGGCCGTACTGTATACCGTCCCTAGCAACGGAAACAGCTGTGGCGGCAGCTACTGCATTCGGCTGTCACTGAGGCGGAAAATATTACCGCTTCGTTTCCAGCAAGGTGCAGTCACTGGCTGTGGCTTACATAGCTTAAACAACTTCAGATAATTTGAGTGGAAAGTTGTCTAAACGTAGTTTGAAGAGATCGCAATTACTCTGTTAATAACGTGAGAATATTTCATCAGCAGGCGACGTCTCTTGTCATAATAGCGCACTTTATGTATTTCCTTCACTTAGATTTTTGTAGGTAATTATGGAGACTCAAATATTACACTATTTTATGGACCAGGAACTTATAGAGCTATCAAACTGTAGCGTTTGAGCAGCAGGCATGGGGTCACATATGATGCATACAGCAGGTATGCTAGTATGAGGAACGTCTCACTGTGCGAAAGGACATCTTTGCACATCGACACAGCTTGATAGCGGCACAGTGTGCGAGGGATTCAATCAAAAGAAACCGTAACAATGAGGAGGCAGGAGACTGTTTACATGTTTGCTCACCAGATTAACTCATGGCTGAGCTAATATCATGTTGCCCCCTTCGCCCTCGCCCCCTTACCCGTCAGTGAGGTGGAATTTCGGATTGTACCGGTACAGTACGAAAGACACTGCTCAGCAGTGGAGCGTCTGCTTCTGATTAACAGTATTAGGGGCTAGGGGTGAGAGAGATATAGAAAGCGAAATTCGTCGAAAGATTCTCAAACTAACCTAAAATCTGGGTTTCATACTAAATAGATTTCTGAGGCCGCACAGAGCGCAATGATGAGCCAGTGGACGGATGTCAGATTATTATTTTTTATTTTATTATACAATACCAGACAAGAAAACTGAAGCACCCAAGAGGACACTGTCGGATCTCAGTAGAATATCGTACACGTACATACCCTCGGCGGATATTTAAACGATTAGAGCATCAGTTCACTCCGATAGTTAGAATAGCCTGCATAGTACATTAATGTTGTTCGTGTTTAGTGCTGGTATCCGGCCTGGCACGGTATACAACGCGCGTGAACAGCATCAGATTTTAAGTGATCACTTAAGTACTTGTGTGAGATATCGTTGTCAGCACTTTACATAGCTCGAAAGGCTAACACCGCAAGACATACGGCTGCGGTTTGAGTGGTGCACCGCATCATGTTTAATTTCGTTTCGTCCTCACCTTCTAGATGCTTCACTTTTTGCCAGTGCCTGAATAATCAAACTTAATTTCGAACAGTATAAAACGTGAGAAATGGAAGTTTTTCGCGGCTACATTCTGGTATAAAATCTTCTCCGTGTTCAGACCGCGTCAAATCGGAGTTGAAACTCTAACGCTGTAAGATTGACAGCATCTTGTGACGAAGACGATGGTGTTAACCTTCGAAAACTCGCGTTTCTACTCCGATTTGACGCAGTCTGAACACACAGAACATTTTCTACCATATAATACACGGGTGGGAAACTGGAGGCCCCGAGAAGAAATGCGTGGGAGGGAAAACGAGACGCTCGGATTGTGTTAATTTCGGTTACGAAACAATCCATGCCTATGCCATCCGTCATCCAAAGCGTTTTTAGAAAAATATTTAAAAATGCTTGACAACAATGTCTGTTGATATTTACACACTACATATCAAATACTTGAATGAGCTGCCTACAGCCCACAGTCGTTAAGTTACTCCTTACTGATTGTTTACTGGAATTGTTTATTGCTCTGCCGATCGTTTTTCTTTTTTGGTTTCATAGGCGTCTATTTTGACAGGATATTCCAAGATGCCTGCCATCTCTTCATATGTTAACATATTGAAACTACAAAACATCGTTAGTAAGTAAACAATGTTCATGACGCATAAATAAATTTTAAACATATGAAGCTGGTGTTAACACGTACTGTATGTACTCTCACTAAGGGGAATTTTGTTCGCGTGGCTTGTTGGGAAAGTAATGCCATTCATATTCGTGCGTTACTCCACAAACATCAACGTCACTGTTGCTGTAGTTTTGATTTTATCCGCTAAGAGCGTTGATTTCGCGTCACGTGACTAGCCAGCCCGCAAACTTAAGGAAGTATGTGAAGAAGGCCCATAGGTCACCAAAGGTTGCCGATGCCTGATGCAATGCATATAGTGACCGAGCTGGGGCATTGGTTAAGATACTGGACGTTTCAGACAGAACAGCAGGTCAAGTATGAGTCAAACTACCCGCATTTAGGTTTTCGGAGATTTCCCTGAACAGCCAATGATTACTGAAGTAATGATTATTGAAGCAATGGTTATTTTCAAGGAACACGACCGATTTCTTTCCCTTGTGTACCGCCTCTAATGAACTGCTCTTCGACGAGAAACAAACCCTATCTTCCTACTCTTCATATCCCAGGTGTACGCCTGCTATACGAGATCCGCCAAAAAATAGCGGGATGAAGGTTGTAACATAATTTATTTTTATTTATTCGAACTTTTACTTTATCCCCTTCAAAATACTCCCCTTCACAATCCCTACACCGTATCATGTGAATTTATTACTGCTCAAAGTAGTTCATTCATTTACTGAACGCATGTCCATGGTTTTCGTCGATTTTACATTACGACGTTAGCTATCTCAAATTTTATTCATTTCAGTGAAAATTTCACTTTCGGGAACAGAGAAAAAAAAATCACGAAGAGTTAGGTCTAGTGAGTAGTATGGATGTGCGAACGCAGTGATCCCATGCTTAGCCAAAACTAACTTTACACGTTCGTGCACACCATTGTACAAGAAACTTTCCTCGTGTGAAAATGTTCACGTAAAATCTGCGTAATTGTTTCTTCGTCGATTCTTTCAATGCCAACAAACACACGAATACTCAACCAACAGTCTTTTCGGATTAATTCTCCAATTTTTTCATGTTTTCATTCGTTGCTGACGTTGAGGGTCAGTCTAAAAGGGTCTCATTTACAATCTCTTCATCTTACCTTTTTTTTTTTTTTTTTTTTTTTTTTTTTTTTTTTTTTTGTGAGTCTTTGTGACGTCCTTCCCACTTTTGACTCAAATTTTCACATTAATCTGCTTTTTTTTTTTTTACGAACTGCGGAGACACGGTTCTGAAACTAAGGAATGCCACGGCCCGATTGATCTGTCGGTAGCTGAATGGGTAGCGAAAATGAAGGGAGGGATCATCACATGACTCGGCAGTGTACGGTCTGACCCAATGGAGCCGCCCCGTTTGTCTGTTAAAAAATCAATCTGGTTTGGTTATTTTTTTGCCAGACCTCATACGTTCGCCCTACGCAGCACGAAGTATAATCTTCGGTCTCTTTCTTCAGAGCTCGGCTCGGTAGTTCTGAACAGCTTGATTTCAAGAGTGTTCGGGTCGCTATTGTTCGTCTTCGGTCGCTGCCAGTCTTGGTGATGAAACAGTAACGTGTGCAAGAACACTGTAGTAGCCCCTGTTATCGGCGCAGGAGGATGTGATTAGTGTTTAACGTCCCGTCGACAACGAGGTCATTAGAGACGGAGCGCAAGCTCGGGTAAGGGAAGGATGGGGAAGGAAATCGTCCGTGCCCTTTCAAAGGAACCATCCTGGCATTTGCCTGAAGCGATGTAGGGAAATCACGGAAAACCTAAATCAGGATGGCCGGAGACGGGAGTTATCGGCGCATTTTCCACATTTGTCTTTCTCATGAAATGAGTGATACATCAATTTGTGTTCACTAGCGGGCGCTACGCGTAGATCATTCTAGTGAATGCTAATTCATTGCTTCCTCCACTCCAGCACACTTTGTTCAATAAAATGTGAAATACAGTACTGGTGCACTCCGCCACTTACAGTACAATTACTTTCGTAGAAAAGGTGGTCTTTTAGAACTGACAACCGTTATGTGAAATATATGATCTACAGGGCCCCCCACTGCAACCTCCCTTATTTCAGAGACTCAGGAAAAAAAACCACAGTAGGTACAATGAAAAATGCACCACATTGTAGAGCATCTCAAAGAATCTATTTATCATCAATAAACCTCTACATGTGAACCATCTGTAGCACGAAGAATATGGAGACTGTACTCAATTTCTTGCCAAGTTCTTTGTAACATTTCCTCTGTTATTGTTGCAGTCGCCTTAGTGATATGATGTCGCAACGTCGAAATATCGACCACTTTGGTCGCATACACGTCGTCCTTCACGAATCCCCATATGAAGAAATCAAGCGGCGTAATATCGGGTGAAAGTGGTGGCCAGGCAATGGGTCCTCCGCGTCCGATCCAAAGATTGGGAAATTTGCTATCCAGAAACTTGCGAACAGCAGTTGACCAATGCGGCGGAGCTCCATCTTGTTGAAAAATGATGTTAGGTTGCAAGTCTTGGATCTGAGGGTACACAAACTGCTCCTACATGTCCAGATACACTGACCCATTCACTGTTCTTCCACAAAGAAGAACGGTCCAACAATACTGTTGTGCATTAGCCTGCACCAGACGTTTAGTTTAGGGCTATCACGAACATGTTCAATGACAACGTGCGGATTTTGCAAACCCCAAATCCCAACATTATACCTCTGTTAGATGAAAGGTTGCCCCATCTGAGAACAAACATCTTTCCAGGAAAAATTGTTGTATGTGTGGTTTGTCGTTCGGCGCCAGATGTGGCAGAATGTGCACTTAATAAGTACAGATACGAAGATGGTGAACTACACGATGCAATGTTGATCGAGATACATCAAGTTGCCTAGATGCTTGACGAATTGACTAACGTGGGCTTCTGAGAAACGTTTGTCTGATGTCCTCCACTGTCTCTTCTGAAACTCCGTAACGTGCACCGCCAGAATGTTTCAGGACACTTCTTGTTGCCAGAAGCTTCCTATACCATTCGTTACTTTTTCTCACGTCAGGTGGATCACATTCATACACACGATGATAGTTTCTTTGCACTGTAATCGGCGATTTTGTTTCTGCGAACCACACTACTGCTTGCGCACGCTGCTGAGGAGTCGCTACTTTCACTTCATGTGCCATGCTGCACTCTGGCGACGATACTTGGCACTTCTGACGAGAAAATATAAATTCTTTGAGATGCTCGACAATGTGCTGCATTTTTCATTGTCGTATCTACTGTGGTTTTTCCTATTCGGGTCCTTGAAATCAGGGAGATTTGAGTGGGACACCCTATATTTTAACGTTTATTTAGCAAGCACATTCCGAAACAGTGTCTCATAGTCATTATAATAGTCTCTAAATGTAAAGGTTTCATACTAACAGGGAGGAAAATTACGATTTTGCTTCCAGTCGACGAAGGGGTAATTGGAGATGGGGCTGACGCTGGCGAAAGATATCGGCCATGCAATTTGAAAGGAACCATGCCAGCATTCAATTAATGCGATACAGTAAAATCACAGAAAGTCTAAATGCAGGTGGCCGAACGGAGAGTTGAACCGCCGTCCGCCAAATATGAATCCAGCGTGCTACCACTGTGCACGCACCGCACATTTATTTCGTACTGTTTGAAGTTTACGTAAACAAACATTTCAAAATTTAATAATCTTGTAAATGATACTCTGCATTATTAATAAATCAGCGACTAGTTACTTTAAGTGGCAATTATTCCTTTGTATCACTACTCTTTAGGCAGTGTTTATTCACGTTCGCGCATGTCACACTGCTCAGTTACCCTTACATACTGTTCCTGTACCACATGGTTAAGATTTTTCAGGGTGTTATCAAACACCGACTCTGAGACAACGTTCAGCAGTCAGTCAGTCAGTCAGTCAGTCAGTGTGGTGGCCTTACGAAAGGATGTGGAACAATACATTCGAAATTTTTATCTAAAACATAAGGAGAAAGTACGCATGAGCGCAACAGGAACGCCCTTCCCTGTTGAAGGTCGGTAAATGCACGTCAGAGCGGTCTTGACCATACCTAACACTACAAAACACGTTCGATCGAACTTCATGCATTTATTTTCATGCTCATAACTTATAAATGTCCGATATTCGTAATTACTGTTGCTACTAATCACATTTTTCTTCATGAATTAGAACAGGAGTTAGAGAAGCAAATGTGACGCGCGAGGGGCAGGGGGGGAGGGTGCAGTAGACAAGACGTAATCGAGACGTGACGCTGCTAATAATCAACATAAAGAACCACCAGCTCTCCGACTATTACAGTCAACTTCCTTCTTCGAAATAGAAGCTCTAATGCGAACGTACACAGACCAAATTAAATGCTTCAAATCACGTCCTGTCTATCCTCCCACGCAAGAACTCTACGTTTACTTTGCTGCCTCCAGGATACTTTCTGCACATTACTTGCTGAGCGGTGCATTATAACGCAGGGAGGTCGAGAATTTACGATCGACAGTCGTATATCCTGGACCGGTTCAGTGTGCTATCGAACAACTGCAGAAGAGCAAAACTTCGTATCATTGTAGATGGTTTCTCTCTCTCTCTCTCTCTCTCTCTCTCTCTCTCTCTCTCTCTCTGCCTACTTTCTCCTATCCTATGCGTGTATGTGTGCCAGACACAAAAATTACTCCAAGATTTCTTCTACACTCATTAGTATCCATATTGCTGACTCGGAAGAAATTGTTAACGCTGAAAGGAAACATTAATACCGCAAGGAAGAAAATATTAACGCTGAAAGAAAACATTAATACCGCAAGGAAACAATAACACAAACCGATAATTTTTCCAAATGATCCAAGTTTCTGTAATGAAGTACTACCTGAAAAAACTGTAAAAATATTCAATAATACCCTGATAAAGATATCGGAGTGATGCATGGTATGGCAACTTAATCTTAATGCTCATAAATGTAAAACTGTGAACCTCATAAAACGAAGGAACTAAGCATTCTATGTGTAGGATATAAGAGTCAGAATTCCAATCAGTCAATTCGTGAGCGTATCTGCGTGCAACAATTTGTAGGGATTTAAAACGGAATGATCATGTTGGCTCAAGTCGTAGGTAGAACAGGTGGTAGACTTCAGTTCGTTGACAGTATACTGGGAAAATGCAGTCAGACCACAAAGGCGATAGCTTGAAAAGCACGTATAGAACCCATCCTAGAATACTGCTCAAGTGTGTGGGACCCGTATCAAATAGGACAAACGAAGGATATCTATCATAAAATAAGGGCAGCATTAATGCCAAAGGTTGGGTTAACTCACTGGTAATCATGATGGAGACGCTGAACAATCTGAACTGGCAATGAAGATAAGATGCAAACTATCCCATTAACTTACATGAATGCGTGGTGTCTGTTCATTCTGTCATGTCCGAAAGCAGAGACCACGTATTCATGTAACTGAGTCGCCTAGAAGGGCAACGGATCCACCTCCTTCATTGCGCATGCGCGACTACGTCCGACCTCCTGCGGGAATCTCAGAGTAGCAAACATGGAAGAAATAGGCAGGGGCTGGGGATAGGTGGCGATCGGTGGAAATTTGGGTCGGCCGTGAAGCACGCCGAGACCGCGTAGGTGCTGTAACACTGTGTCCCGGATGAAGCAGTGGTTAACGCTGCTGTCTAGTAAGCAGGAGATGCTGGGCTGAGACGCTGGATTCGCGTCCCGGTCCGGCACACATTTTCACTCGCCACCGCTGATTCCGCGTAACGTCCGAAGCAACTGACACATTACTCTTCTCCCTTTCTTTTCTCCCTCTTCCACCACCAATTTTCTTATATCCCGCCAAAGCCTACTTACAAGGTTTGAAGAACCAGCCTTAAGTGAGTACTCTAGGAAGATTATAGATTTCCCTGGGAATAGCTCCCGTACGGTTCGTGAAGGTAAGATTAGATTAATTCCAGCTCGCTTAGAGGTGTTCAACCACTCACTCTCCTCGCGCTGCATACGTGAGTAGAACAGGAAGAAGCTATAAAAGCATTATTGAGAAGCACACTCTGTCATACACTTCACACTGCTTTCCAGGGTATCGACGGAAATGTGAACAGCTAAATATCACAGCGAAATAGACATCAAATTGCATTTAATGTCACTCATTACTTGTTCTTACAAGACGACCGCACGAACTTCCCCTCACCAATTCACTCGTGTCAACAGGGTGTGTTGGGCACGACTAGGGCTTCAAAACACGTAAACAGGAAGGCACAACTCAACTGCTTTCGAGAAAATAAGTTTGAAAATTTTAAGGCATGGTTATACACTTCGTATTGTCCAAATATGTATGTAGCCCGCAGGCGAGCGAGTAAGTACTTAGCTTCATAAGCGCGAGGTGTGCGGATCGAATGTCGCTGCCGGTAATGCTTTTTTGTGAGTTATGTGCAACAATATTCGGTGATATTGTTCGACATGTGATGTACGTCGCGAAACTGCGTGGCGACCGGGAACTGGTTACGAACGTAAACGCAGTTTGTTTTACAATGAACATTGAAAAAACTAAGCACATACAAAAAAAATAATGCGTCCATTTCATGTGATGCATCTACTATCAGTATCATCCTGACGGTTGCACTGCTCCGCGGGTTTCACGTTAAACCGTCACAGATGTAGATATAATAATATAAATAAAATGACTACACTCATCTGATTGAAAGTTCTCGTGTATCCTTTTTTCATTTCCAATCTGCTTAACGAGGAATTTTACTCCTTTATTTCAGTATAAATATTAGGAAAACGATAAATAAACGATTAAATACTGATCATTTGCATAGTCGTAACAAAGTTACGTGAAAAAGAAAAGAAAAAAATAATTATAACTGCCGACAATGCGACTTAACCCAGGACGTGACGCTTCAAACCAGGCGCTTTCGCGCTCGGCTGCGGACTCCCTTAACACATTTATGTATATAAGCACGTCTACAAACTTCAAACTCAATTTTATCGAAACCGGTTGATAGTTATGTCTTCCTGGTTTATATTTGTTGATGTCCTAATCGTGCCCCACGCGGCCTGTCAATTGGAATCATATCGGTGAGGGGAGTTCGTACGTCACTTTGTTAGAGTAATTCCCCTTTTTAGATCAATAAAAAGTTAACTTATATGACTTAATAATGCTTAATAATTAAATAATATCATGATTCTTGAGTTTCTCACGGGGTATTTGATAATCAAAATATCCACGGGTGTACTGCCGGTCTATAGTGTCCAACGGGCACAATATTTCGGCGATCAAACATGTCGCCATCATCAGGTGAACTGACGGACTGAGCTCCTGTGAACGTGCCGGCACGGAGATCCGTACGCTATGGCTGCTCAGGGGAACTGGGTTCGGTCGCGGCGGCGGCCGATTTAAATACCCTCCGCCCGCGGCGCGCTCCCTCCCCCGTCCGCGCCCCGCGCCACGGTCGCGCGGTGGAACAGATTGCGACGGCGTCTGAGATGACGTCGGTGGATTCTGGTACAGACGTCGAGATACTGGGACAGCGTTGTCAGAGAGGCCATCGAAATTCGCACCAATGACAACCTCATAAACCGTGACTGTGGCTATAATCTTAGCAAGGCTTGGGAACCAGCGATTGGGTTAATCAAGAGTAAATCGAGCAAACGTATAGTTGTGACGACCACGGCGGACAGAGCCATCACACCGACGTCATCTCAGACGCCGTCGCAATCCGTCATAGAATCAGTAAAATGAAACTAAAAGAACTCAACCAGCATTTCATCTTTAATTTGTCATTTATACCTGTAATTTCTCAAACGAGAAAGAGCAGTTAGATTAGCAATACCTGCAATGGTAGACAAAAGACCCCCACCCCTCTCATCTTAACAACGGAATCGTTCGACGTGGGAGATCCATCATGTCAGATCATCACGCGTAGGTTACGAATGAGGTAATGTTTCCGTGCATCTTACTGTCTTCCTTTATTTGGGGTCAGACGAAAGAGCACTCGGTCTCCAAACTCCAAATGGAACAGAGGTTTCCGATGGTTCACCGGATCTAGAGCTACAGTCAGTTTTTTTATTTCGAATAAGAACGTTACCATCAAAATTAATTGCGTCGACGAGAGGAGATCCATTATAGCTATTTCTTCACTATGGCGTCCCACAGCCACGTGAGCCTATATTAACAGCACGGCACAGACCACATAGATTACTTGGGACACGGAACACCACTATCTGAGAAAAAAAGTGTTATGTGTTAGTATACACCGACAACAGGATGCCATGTATCAAGAAGAAGAAGAAGAAGATGATGATGATGATGATGATGATGATGTAATGATTATTTTACTACTGTTGTTGTTGACGACTGGATGTTACTGTGAAGTGTAGAAGTTGATCTGGTGAGCAGAATGATACGTGGCGCGACTGGCTTTTGTTGTGGTGTGGTAGTAGTGTCAGGGCAGTGGGACTATCCTCCAGGTCCACCTTCCTGCACCAAGGCGGAAATAGGACTACAGCAGTTTATTGTAACAGCCACATGTCTTCATGAAACGCATGATTCATGGCAGCTGTTTTATCGACTCCGAGCATGAGATGTAGGGAAGTATCCAACTTCAGTTCCCACCACATGCTGAGCAAAGAGGCGAATTCCTAAACAACAAGTGGACTGGCCTAAGTCAAGAGGGAACCACATTGTAGATAACATCATGACTCTCCATTCAGCTTTGCACTGTCCAGGCAGTGTGTGTGTTATATTTCATTTGCAGTCGTCCTTGACCGACAAAGGAAATTGATACGGGGCAACCCACCGATAAATCATATCTATCTGTTCACATTCAGCGCCCTCCCGCATACCAGTATGTTCAACAAGGCAATGTACCGCTTCATCGCTCCTCACACCAAGAATACTCGGACACTTGACGGTAATCCAGTTAAGCATGTTTACTGTGCTACAAAAGGAAGCGTCTACCTAGAACGTCAGTTCTGCATGTGTTGTGAGTTGCAGTTGGTCGGACATGACCCTGTGCGAAATTTTAGCGCTTCATTTCATCTAGTCTATCCCCTAATCGTATCGAGCAAAGTGGTTAAAAATACAGCACTGGTACGCTGGCTCAAATCTCTGTTCACTCAGTCGCAACCATTTAAATTTTATGTGGTTTCTCGAAGTCATATCAAGCAAATGGCGTGAAGCTTTCTCAAGTACGTCGTCTCTAATTGCCCATAAAAGTATGAAGCACTGAAAGTGTACATAAGACCCGAGTCTTTTAAACCAACGGCTTAATCGTCGCACTTTTCCACAATCACAACCCGTTTCGTTCCGTTACAGTTCTTCTGATCCGAACATGTTCCCCAACCGAACAACAAGAACTATCGCAAAAAAGTCTGGGAACATACTGGATAAGAAACGTTAGAATAAATCACCTGCCAGGGGTTTCTCATCTTTATAGTATGTCGAAGTGTCCGGAAATCGTTTCTATTCTGCTAGTTAAATACGTTGTATTCTATATAAGCGTTCTGAAGTGAGAGTCGTGATGGTGGAGGTTAATTACGTCAGTACGCTCTTTTCTGGACATACATACTACATCAATCAGGGCTCTACTTTCGTGCTGCTTCGGACCACGAGTTACACCCGACTTCAGTTTAACCAAGAAGACCAGGGTTAGTCAGCAAGTGCCCCAAGTAATGTTATGTCTGGTGGTAACAATAGGCAAAACATCAATGATGTTCTCGAACGTAGAACTGCATTTGTTGATCGACAGTTTCCTTACTGTGAATCGCAACACGTGAACCACCATGTTGTTTTCTCGTTTCAGACGCGTGCCTGTTAATACTCGGGATCTGAATTGGCAGTTGTCTGTGTATTTATCGATGCCACACGAGTCGTAGCGAAATTGACTTGGCAAGCAAACACTAAGATTTAGGATAGTGACTTTGGAAGCACTCACGTCCGAAGATTGTTGAGAATATACTGAACACGTATACTGAAAGACGTCACAGTCCGTTTTAGCACACTTTCCTGATCACCTCTGACTTTTAGAATGGCGTTTTGCCAGTGTTTTACACAATCCCGTACATAGATTCCTTATGTCTTTGATACGCATGACGCACAATCTGCTTCTGTAGTCGTGATTTATTACGTTTAGTACGGCACGTATTATTCAGTCACTGCCACTGATTCCTTTACCATCACTCTGTTTCAGAAAATAATCATGAAATTGTACTATACAGGGAGAACCAGAACTCCGCCGACAAACTTTCAGAGGTGGCAGTATCGACCAAAATAAGAAACCTGTAAACATAAGCTCTAAAACGCAGAACGTAACATATAGGTTCATTAGAAGAGATATTTCACAATAGCAAAGATGAACAAGTGCTCACAGCTCTTAAGATTTGAATTTTGGAGCCAATGTTCTTTGGCTATTTCTTCTTATTTTGATCAATACTATCACCTCCGAAACTACTAATATAAATACAATGCCATGTTCGTTATTGCACTGAATCTAGAGTTACTAATTCAGCAGCTGTGTTCAACGTATGAATTCTCCATCCTGAACATGTCTATATCGCAACACAAACTGACTGCGTAGCGTCTAAGTACCTTTGGCAGACGAATCTTCCACTTCTGCGTTACCCCCTTTCCCCACCTTCTCTTTTCTTTCTTAGGTCTAACGGTAAAGTAATTTCACTATGCAGGAACTCAGATTAGTTCTCAGGTACAAATAAGAACCATTGGAATCTGCCGGCACTGAATGTTAAATGACGCCTATTTCTGTGCCTTTTACGTACGTATGATTTCTCTTCAGTACTTTACTTTCTCTGACGGCCGCTGCTCGAAAAACATCAGCAGTCACGTTTATTTCCTTTCATTTTGGAACCATTGTATTGTTCTCGGAACTGCTGATGAATTCTTAATAAACTTTGAAGACTTAACAAAGTAGCTTACAGACGTCTAGAAGGGAACCGTTGTCGTGAAGGAATCTTGAGTCCAGACATACGTTTACCGCAGTCTCCGAGCCATTCCAGCGGAACCACAATAGAACATTTCATAAGGCTAAAGCTAATTCTGACCTATTCTTATGAAACTCGCATAACGCAATGTCTGTAATAAGTCCCCTGCTGAGGGAAGTTAAACCATACAAAAAACAAACAAAAAATTAAATTGTTTTCACCGAGCAATAAAAACTTTTAATTAAATTTTGGTTAAACGCTTGCTTTTCCACAGTGGAAAGTTCTAATGAAGAATGAAATGAAAAACATGTTAAGGATTTTGCGCAGACATGACTGTTAGCCACAGCCCTGGGAGGAGGATGAGGGGGGCAGGGGGGAGGGGGGATGTTCGCAGAGTGAATTTTTCACTCTACAGCGGGTGTCCGCTGGTATGAAACTTTCAGGTAGGGTGCCGTGTCGTGCTTGAGTAGTTCAGTTGGTACAGCATACGCCTGCGAAAGGCTAATATCGCGAGTTACAGTCTCGGTCCGACAGACTGTTTTAATCAGAAAGGAAGTTTCGTATCAATACATTCTCCACTGCACAGTGAAAAATTCATTTCTTGACTAGCTGTTCATGTTCCATATCGTAATACTTTTCTTTTTATACGCACTGAACACAGACCTTTGTGACGTAATACTGTCAGACAATATGTACTCCTGAATAGAATGCACGTAATTGGGCAGAGGGGCAAATTTTAGGTAATGTGTCCAGTTGCCCAGCTGATGTGAACACGTCTACTAATCAATGTCGACGTAAGAGAAAGATTAGAGTTTAATATATCGTCGATGACTAGGTCAGTAGAGTAACTGTGATCTCGGACAGGACAAGGAAAAACCTTAACCTGGCTGGTTGGACGCGGATTTCAACACCTGTCCTCCCGAATGCGAGTCCAGTACTGAAACTATTGCACCATCTCATTCGCTCTGGAACTCAAGAGGCGGATTTGTTGAATATTTCAATAATTTTAAAATGTTCTTCGGTTTTGTAGCATCTAATTTCATTTGTTTTATACTGTTGTACACCAAATGCCTTTACTTAACCTTCTCACGTGGCGTAATCCTTCATACGACCAATTTAGGAAAAGCGCGCTCAGTTATTATGTTACTACTGCTATTGTCTGTTACAAAGATTTGAAGTTGGTCGCGGTATGACTGTATTTTTATATTAATATTTTGCGAGCTTATGTGTTACCTGAATCATACAATGTATAAAATTAAAAGCTTTGTTCCAAGTATCAGTGCGCATAATTTCGTCCTAATCCTCACTGAACAAAAAACACACATCTGAATGACGAAAATCGTACAAGGGGCGTCCTGTAAGTAATACAAGACCTTTTTCTGAAAGCAGGTTTGTTTTATTCAAGATTCCAATATAACATATTATTCCGGACTCTTTAGGCTACAAAACCGCATTTTTCAACATCATAACGTAATCTCCGTTCAATGCGACGGCTTTACGCCAACGTATCGGAAGGGCTTGTAAGCCCGCGAGCCACCACTCCACTGGGCGATGTTGGAGCTAACGTCTTGCTGCATCATTAACCTTCCTGGTCCTTCCTTGCTCTACGATCTTCAGTTAGGCAGCGAGGAACTCAGCAGACACACACATTCGAGTATCCGAACCGGTAAACGAGTGTATCTGCACTATAAACAGAGAGGTCTAGCTCTGCAGAGAAGAGTTCGTTTGTGATCCATCGGTCACCTCGAATCAGAGCGTCCACACGTTCCTAGCTGCATTGCAGGAGTCACACTTGTATGCGGCCGGCGGCACGCGGGGGAGCGGAGAGGTTCGCACGACCTTGTTGCAATGAATCTAGACGTCTCGTCCAACGATTCGCCGTGCTTTTGGTAACTACCACGTCTCCGTAGACATTCTGCAAGGGCCTATGACTCTCTGCAATGCTCTTAATTTTCCACCGAAACAAATTCAATGTCAGGTCTCTGCTTGGAACGCAAATCTGTTACAGACGCCACTTAAGAGTCTACGTAGAGCGGCGCTACCGATCAGAGCTACTTCGAACTGCAGAGGCTGAAGCGGCGATATTCCCCAATGTCCCACGACGAATTCTGTAGTTTTTCAGTCGAAACCGGCCGAGAATTTTTTTTTTTTTTTTTTTTTTTTGCATTACTTATTGAACATCCCTCGCATTTAAAAATCCTACTCATTAAATAATCCAGCACACAGAACTTCACGAGTAAGATACACAGCAACATCCCTCGCCTCATTCTATCAATCATTCATTCAAAAAAATTTTATCAGTATTCTGAAGCGTCTGTTAAATTGCGGTGAAAGTTTTCACCAACACCAGTGCTTACTCGCTATACTTTAATAACTTCTCTTATGTCTTGACCACACTATTACGATGTCCAAAAACACCTTACGCGTTTCGACATTTCATCAGTTTCAAAGGCTACAAAATATAGCACAGGACTGGTATCAAAAGTTATTAAAGTACATTTCACCATTGGTAAGATATGAAGTACAAAGAGTGGATAATGGCTTTCTAGCTTACCAGTGTTATGTCAATGATATAAAATTGTATAGCAGATATACTGTATCGCGTTAACATTCTCAATCACGAGACACGTGCAATTGCTACCAAGGGAAAATTTTGGGGAGCAAATGGACTAAACCGCCAAGTAACGCTGGATGCGTGTTACACGCCGCATTTTGTGTTGTTTACAAATTATTTTCATCGTTACATCGTGTAAAACAATGTCGTCAGTAACCATGGAAATCAATAATGTTTTACAAAAAGGTATTTTTTTTAACAAACGATGTGCAGCATATCTTATGAGTGGTCGACATTAATATAATGGAAGGACGCGCTGATTGGCGCTGTGGCCAACTGTCTGTTAACGAACTTTTTTTTTTTTACAACTTACAACACAAAAATTACTAGCATCAGTAAAAGTATTATTCTTACAAGAATTTACAAAGGTGAGACAAGCATAATTCACTTATGAGGAACAGGTGGCGCCAATGCGTTGCTATTTTCGCCGATGAGGGCACATGCGTGTCTACACAGGAAATATAAAACAATTTGAGAGGCGCAATCTTGGAGCCCCATACATAAATTCCATCAATGATGTACGGCAATCATCCCAGACTGTCTTATGTAATTGAAACGCCTTAATCCTCAGCATAAGTCCAAATAACAATCATGTGAAAACACGCGTAGTATTAATGCTTATGGTATACTGGCGACTGTGCTACTTTACATGACTTGTGTTATTCTTCCTTACGTTAAATGTCACAATTTTCTTTATTTATCCATGAATCAAAGCAAACTTACAGAAACAGGTGTAGCTATACCACAACTATAAGACTTGATTGTACGTAGCACAACTGAAAAATTAAAAAAATTAAAAATTATTGAAGTTACTAGAGGGTGGGAAAGGAATTGGTTAGAATTGACACACTTGAAATGACGCACGCAACATCTATGACTCTATGATCTTAAAACTGTTTTCTGTGAATAACAAGCACTGTAAAATGCTATAACGCTATTAAAGAAGGGGGAGTGGGATAAAGGAGATACACAAGATTATTCACGACAGATTAAAAAATCGTGCAAAAACTGTCTGTAATACTGTGACTAGAAATGTTCATAAAATTACAACTTAAAATAATGTCTTTACGGAAATATTAAAAGTGTAGTCAACACATAACAAAAGTTACTGAAGTGCATCCAGATGGTCGATTAGTGTCTCATCATTTTCATGCAAATTGCAGCTTACTCCCTACTTTAAGGCAGTGGGACGACTTATAACGAGTTGCTCGTCAGACATGAATAAACTGATTTTTATGAGCATCTGGAAATGAATTAAATATACAACAGCAAAAAGTGAAGGGTTGCGATAATTATATTAACACCTAAAACAACTGCACTGTCATGGAGGATTCTGTGATTTCATTATGCATAGAAATAACTAACAGGGACTGTCACTTATGAACGCAAGCAGCGACGTGACAATTTTATACGCAGATTTTTATGAGTCACGGGTTCCTCGTGGACATAGTGAACACAACATGCCCGAAGTATCTACGGAAAGCGACGAAGTCGACAAAGTAGGTTGTGGCGTGCTTGAAGACGCTGCGTATTTCGTGCGTCTCTGGTGTCGCTTAGAATAACGACATACCGTTGGGTGGACGACAAGATTAAGCGGGCTCAGGATACGTTGGGATCATGAGGTATACCAAGGGGAGGGTCGAGTGACGCAGGCAGCAACCTCGCAGACAGCTGCGTCCCAGTAAAGGCGGAGCTAATACTCCGGGGAAAACTTGGGGGAAATGAGGAAGAGCCCAAAATAGCAGTGTGGGGGTCTGCTGCAGGCTGAGGTGAACTCACCGCCTCCCAGACACTGGCACACCACAGCGTTTTACGTGGGGACCACATAAACGACGTATCATACTGACCTTACCGAAAAAGTTGGTGTTCTATCTGCACATTCAGAAAAAGGCTGTACGGAGTGCGTTGGGCATTTTTATACAACCATACTACCTTTTCTTCACGTTCCAGCTATAGACGAAGCGTTGGGAAGGATATGTTAGAATGCGTCTGTGCTAGCTGCTACTAGACTGATTTAAATCCTTTGTCCCTAAGGGAGTGTAAGCAGCACTACGGAAAGTAATCTTTAATTCGGCCCACTGTGGGTTGAAGCGCAGGGATTCGATCGATTTTCGTTTGGAGGATTTTCCCCCTCGCTAATTTTGTCCCACCAAGAACTCCGCAGATACTTCGATACCGGCAGGAAGTAAATAGCCCCGTCTTTTCGCACGCGTGCATCGGTATAACGAACCTGATGTTAGCAGGGGTGTGGAGGGAACTGCCGGCAGGGCCCTACGGCAACATTGCGTGTATTTAAGAGCGCCCGCGCCCGCAACAACACATTTTTCCACCTGTGACCTAGAGTGCTCCTGGCCGCCTTGCCAAAGCAGACGGGTAATCTTTAGCCGTTGCAGACTTACAGACTAGTAAATTTATTGCCAGCCAGGGTGGCCGAGCGGTTCTAGGAGCCTCAGTCTGGAACCGCGCAACCGCTACGGTCGCAGGTTCGAATCCTGCCTCGCGCATGGATGTGTGTGATGTCCTTAGATTAGTTAGGTTTAAGTAGTTCTAAATTCTAGGGGACTGATGACCTCAGAAGTTAAGTCCCATAGTGCTCAGAGCTATTTTGTAAATTTATTCCTAGTCAACTTTCAAACGGCTACATAGTGGTCTTGGGCAGTTTTTCTCCCTACAGGACTTAAACTTTATTCATTCACGTTCTACCTTAACACTGACAACGGAGCATTAGACCTGTTTTCATGGATTTTGATGAGTCTTAGGTACGCTGTAGAGGGACACGTGCACATCTTCCAACAGAATCCATGTTTTATGCGTCCTCTTATATCCGTAAGGTCCAATATATTTTCACCGAGCCAGCGGTATGCAGGGGCTAAGGTTGCAACTACCACGCTGGCAGTACGTTTTCAAACACCGCCCGTGGTTTTTTAAATCTTATTTCATTGTCACCTTACAGAATACGATTTAATAGTATATATAATGCAAAATTAATCCGAATATAATTTTCTGGCGCAGTAATTTGATTAATAAACCAACCATTACGGCACACACTCTTCGAATGTGTGTTCTGTTTGTGGTCTGTAGTTACAATTCCAAATGTATGGACAGCTCGGAAGGGTTTTCAATGATGGACGAAGTATCAGCAGCTGCAGAAGGATTGCAGATACAGAGCGGAGTACTCGTCCATAATTTTGACCTAGATTATCTGACTAATACTGATCACACTGGCTCCAGGCCATTCGATGAGGGACAAATGGTTCAAATGTCTCTGAGCACTATGGGACTTAACATCTGAGGTCATCAGACCCCTAGAACTTAGAACTACTTAATCCTAACTAACCTAAGGACATCACACACATCCATGCCCGAGGCAGGATTCGAACCTGCGACCGTAGCGGTCACGCGGCTTCAGACTGTAGCGCCTAGAACAGCATGGCCGCTTCGGCCGGCGATGACGAACAGATTCCTTGAAGAACAAGGAGCGAAAACCGATTTGAACAAGATTAATAATTTTTTCGGGGCACAACATACTATAACTATGTCAGAAAAGATAGCGTCTTCTTTTGTAAGTTTTTAGAATCTGTCATTCTTCCGTACACGGCACAAGAAAAATTTCATTACGTTATTGATCCGTGAGGGGGAGTCGGCGGCAGACACTTTAAGATCAAATTTTTCTAGAAGAAAGACAGGCATCCGTCTGCATCGTAAAAACAATCAAAAATATTCCACTTTGCCAATCCTGTGACGTTTAGTTTCAGAGACAAGTTAAAATTTTAACATAGAAAATTCAAAATTCTCCCGACTTGCTGAAGATTAGACCAACACAGAAAGAACTTCTGTATCAATTTAGCGTACCTGCTTTCACAGGAACGAAGAAATACGCATAATTCGCATCAATGACGATCGAATAAAGCACAAACTTTTTGAACGTAAATGAATTGTGTTTCCCGTTATCGCTTCTAAAAAATGTGTGTGTCTGAAGGCACTGGCTTCGATTAAAATGAGCGTCATGATCGACGAATTTATGTTCCGCTTATTTCTGCAACAAATATCGTCCGGAATTCTGTTCCAGCACAGTTAGCGTCGCAAAACGATCGCGAATGAGACGACTTTGTCATCTATTCTTAACGACCGGAATACACATTTGAAGAAAGTGTGGTATTATTACTGATTTATTAATGAAATAACTAGAGCGAAAATGACTATTTTCGAATAATTTTGCACGAAATAAACTTCATATTGATCTTTTTTACGAGGAAATTGAGAAAAAAGTTTAAACCCGTGCCGCCTGGGTGGTAGCCATAAAGCATAGCCACTGTGCAGCGCTCGGTCGGTCTAAACATATTTAACGTTAAGCGTATAAGAAATACCTGTAAAACATCAACATGGATTTTCTCGGAAACTTATGAGCTGTCGCATGAGAGGCGGCTAGCCAGGTGTTCAGGACAGAACACTCTTCAACATATCCAATGGTCATCAAAATCCGTGATTAACCGATCTGTTGGTTCCCTTATGAGGGTTCTAAAAGGACTTTGCCTTTTATACAGTGTGTGAAATGAGCTTAGACTCTGTAACACTGAACTGGCCGTCAGCCACCAGAATTATTACTGTTCTATTTCACGAAGGGACTTATCTATGTTTTGCTTCAATCCTCGTCGGAGCAGATGTGCTATTAATCTTTTATAAATAAACTTGTTCAATCGTTGCCACCTGGATAACTTGTGTGCCGCTGTTGGCGGACATATAAGTTGACTTAGACGTTTTGTCTCCGCATCATGTGCTTGCGTGTTTTTCCACTTGAGAGAATGCTTGTTATAACGTTGCTTATAGCATGACGAAACCAGGGAATGCCTGTGCCCAGATGTTGGTACTATTCCGGCAGATGGAGCCCACACACGAACTCCAGATCGAGCGTCTGCAGACCATCTCCATGTCGCCTGCAAAAATTTCGCGCCTCCCCGGTAGGCGCCACCAGCTTTCGAGACGTTCCACAGGAAGGTCGAACCATGGGCAAACTACTGTGCACGCATCTACGTTGACAACGAGTGGAATGCTTTCGTTTTGGCACGTAGGCCCAGCCTTTTGTCACCTATTGAACAACTAAATCCGGAAGAAAATTTCTAACTAGTTTTTCGCAAGATATTTGGATACACTGTTCGAGCATCTACCATCTCACGTTTTTCAGTATTTTTGTTACTCGACTTTGTGTTCTAACCTCTTGAGATGTTCATTTTTGTACATGTCTAGGGATACCTGTTATTAGAACCGAATACGATACTCAGAGACAATATTTTATTCGTACCAACAACTGTAGGTGCTACATATGGTAATAACATTGATATTACGAATAATCGAAACCAAAACGATTCTCCCAATCAATCTAAGGTTGTCATCTGTTTTACCTACAATTAGTTCTATGCGCTCATTCCACCTTAGGTAGCTCGGGACGTCGCTCCTACGTATTTTACGGTTGTTAGTGGTTCTTTTGGTTTATCACCGACGATGTAATAGAACAGCAACAGATCTCTTCGCCTATTTACGCGCAATGCATTAGATAACATATATTTACGTTGAGAGTCCTCTATCAGTCTCTGCACCAGATATGAAACTTCTGCAGGTCTTCCTGCATGTCGCTACAGTTTTCGGCGTTGCACGTTTCCTAAAGACAAACTATAACGTTTGACTCCAAATTTCCAGAATGAAATTTTCACTCTGCAGCGGAGTGTGCGCTGCTATGACACCTCCTGGCAGATTAGAACTGTGTGCCGGAGCGAAACTTGAATTTTTCTGCGAAGGACTTCTGTGAGGTTTGGAAGGTAGGAGGCGAGGTGCTGGCAGATTTGAAGTTGTGAGGACGGGTCGTGAATCTTACGTGGGTAGCTCAGTTGGTGGAGCACTTGCCTGCGTAAAGCAAAGATCGCGAGTTCGAGTCTCGATCCGAAACACAATTTTGATATGCCAGGAAGCTTCAAGATCAAATCTGCCCAACCGCTGAATATTTTCTCCTAAAACTTGTAATCCTTACCTGCTCAAACATTTCAGTTACAGAAATGTTTCTATTAATAGATGACTCGCTATCCAACAAAACTGTTCGCATCTAACATTATGTAAACCAATAAGTATAAATAACAGAGCATCATTAGCAGTCACCACATTCTTCATTGCCTCAAGTAACGAAAATTCCGTAATTTCGGGGGTTTGTATTAGTCCGAATCGTGCTATTTTTTTCTTTTTTTTGTTGGTAAACCTTTCTGAAAAGTATCTATACATTTTTAGTCTGTTGGCAAGTTTCAAAATGGTTGTCTTCGCAATATCGGTGATTACTTATTTTTATAAGAATGGATCATATAATTTGTATTAAATTTTGCTGTAAATAAGGAATAAAGTGTACCAGTGCTTTAGAAATGATAAATATTGCTTTTAGTCCGTCTGCTATGTATAGAACAATGGACTAGGAGCGGTATAAGCGTTTCGGAGAAGGTTGTGAAGACTTTTAAGATGCTTGCTCACAGCCTAAACGTCCCAGTACATCATCAACCAAAAAAATCCTGGAAAAACGCGAAAGATATAAATTATCGATCGCCAAATCACAATTAGAGAAACCGACGCTGTTTGCACATCAACTGGTTCAGGCCGTGATGTTTTTATCAGACGTCGTCGTTATGAAACGCGTGACAACGAACTATTCCAAACTTTTTGAACTTCGAACAAAGACACAGGCGAAAGTAGTTTTCGCACGACTCACTTGATGAAGTGAGTGATGTAGGACTACTGAAACATCACGTAACTAATGATGAAACATGGATGTATGTGTATTACGTCGAAACAAAGTCTCAATCGTCCTAGCTGAAGCATTGTGGATCGCCAAGATGGAATAAAGTTCAACACGTGGGATCAAATGCAACGGTTGTGCTCAGTGTGTTCTTCGATTTTAATGGCATAGTGCGCCACGAGTTCATGTCACCAGGTCAAACGATCAATCAAGTGTATTACATAGTAGTTCAATGCCGTCCGCGTTAAGCGGTCCGAGTCTCTGGAGAAGCTATTCCTGACTTCTGTAGCACGATAATGCACCTGTTCACACAAGGTTGTTAGTTCGTAAATTGTATTACAAGGACTACAGTAATGACGGCCCGGGCTCCATATTTTCCAAACATGGTCCCACGTTCCCAAAAATAAAGAATTCTTAAAGAGTAGTCGCTTTATAAGCATGGATCAGATTAAAAACGCATCGCTACAGTCTGTCCCAAAGATGGAATTCCAAATATGGTTCGAGGATTGAAAAAAGTGCTGGGATTGAAAAAAGTGCTGGGATAAGGACATATCATGAGATGGGACTATTATAAAGCGGATGTAGACGAATAAATAAAATTCTTTCCAAAGAATATTCCGGTTTATTTCGAATACACCTCTTATAAACCAGAATATGCAAATTGATAATTATTTGTATTAGCATATAAAAAAATTAAAATTGTCATTAGATGATGTTAACCCAGTTGCCCTATGGATGTCCCCTCCTTCCACCAGGAGACATAAAGCCGAGTTGATTAACTGTAGGGACTGCAATTCAAGAAGAATTCGGAAGTAAATTTCGTCCACTAATGTAGCTTAAGCCCGGCCGGTTATCGGTGCGATCCCCGGCACGAATTCGCTCGGCGGATTAGTGTCGAGGTCTGGTGTGCCGGCCAGTCTGTGGGTGGTTTTTAAGGCGGTTTTCCATCTGCCTCGGCGAATGCGCGCTGGTTCCTCTTATTTCTCCTTCGTTACACTACGTCCACCATAATTACTCTACCACGCAAACATTGGGGTTGCATTTGTCTAGTATGAGACGATCCCTGGGGGCTGGGGGGAGGGCGTCCAACGGGGCCGAACCCCACAAAAGGCCTGGGTTCCGTGTGGGGCGGCGGTGGGATGAGTAGACTGCTGTAGCCTGTAGTGGGGTTGTGTTCCACTGCCGTCTACGGTGGGGACGAAGCCTCTCCGTCGTTTCTAGGTTCCCAGTTCCATACAATACAATCTAACTAAAAATCCTAATTATTTTTGATCATATATAACGTCAGTAAACGATGAAAGCCATTTATTCAGGCGCTCAGTGATCATATTAGCATAGAGAGAGACATGACGGAAGGCCGAAATGCTGGATTCGGTCTTCCTAAAATGGTACACCGCCAATGACCGTAATACGGTTCCTCATTTCAATCATCGCCGGAATGGCAAGTATTGAGAAAAGTGATCGCGGCATAGAAGATAAACTGAAACTGATCAGCAATCTAAAGGCAACTAGACTGTATGAGACTCCTGTGAGTTCTACAGAGATTATGCGAACTAACTTTTTCCCCTTCTAGCAGTAGTTTATCTTAAGTTACCGGAGCAACGGAGAGTACGTAGCGATTGAAAAATGGGCCGTCTTATTTTCGTTTTCAGGAAAGGCGGTCAGACGGACACACACAACTAGAGGCGTATATCGCTTACGTCAGTCTGTTGTAGAATGATGGGGCACGTTTGAATCTTACGCAATATGACGTTCTTGGAGAACAAAACCATCCTCTATCACAGTCAACTCGGGTTCCATAACGATATCTTGTTAAACTGTGTGTCAATGACATCCAGAGCGCTGTAGACAAAGGCGCCGTGTTGATGCTGTGTTACTCGAATTTTGGAAGGAATTCCATACATTTACGCACAGTCGTTTAGTGAACGAAATGTGAACTTGCCGAGCATCGGATTTGTGGCTGAGGCAGAATACCTGACAGCTGGCTGTAAACGTAAAATAACGTGATTTGGATAAATACGTCGTGAGATCGATCCCTTTTCTATTACAATAGTGATGACAAATCGCAGGAAAAAGGAACAGCCGTAAAATACCTATGATTCATCGACCGTCCTGAGCGACCGAACGTGCACCGAAGACAGAATTAAATGAAACGTTCTTTTCCTCCGTGACTGAGGCTTTTCGTGACGGCACGCGAACTCACACACGTGGTCGCGGCCAGAATCCACACTCTCTTGGCGCTGTGCAGTGCATGAGCCAAATTTACGCGACGTACTGCTCCACGGATTTAATGAGAAGAATACATTGTCTGCACCGTTACACAACAAGATCAATATAAATATGGGTCGGTGAACTCACTTTGACCAGCTAGACAGTGTTATTCAATGTCAGTATCATTCGTACTCAGGTGATTCATGTGAAAAAGTTTCCGACGTGATTATGGCCGCTCGACGGGAGTTGACAGACTTTGAACGCGGAATGGTAGTTGGAGCTAGACGCACGAGACATTGCATTGTGGAAATCGTTACGTAATTCAATATTCCGTGAGCCAATGTGTCAAGAGTCTGGTGAGAATGCCAAGTTTCAGACATTACCGAGAGCTTCGGCGTTTGCGTAGAGTTGTCAGTGCTAACAGTCAAGCAAAACAGCATGAAATAATCGCAGAAATTAGTGTGGGCATAAGACGAACGTATCTGTTGAGGAAAGTGCTGCGAAATTTATCGGTGATGGACTATGGAAGCAGCGGAACGAAGCGAGTGTCTTCGCTAACAGCACGAAATCGCCTGCAGAGTCTCGTGACCATGACGTTTGGATACTAGACGACTGTAAAACCGTGACTTTACCAAATGAGTCCCGATTTCAGTTGGCAACAGAAGATGGTGGGGTTGGAGCGTGGCGCAGAGCCCAGGAAGAAGTGGACCCGAGTTCTCGACAAGGCAAGCTGGTGATGGCTCCATAATGGTGTAGACTGTGTGTTTGCATGGAACGGACTGGGTCGTCTGGTGCACCTGAACCTATCACTGACAGGAAATTATTTTCGGCTACTTGAAGACCATTCACAGCCAATAACAATTGAATTTTTATGGATGACAACGTCCATGTCACCAGGCCACAATTATTGTTCGTGATTTGTTTGAAAAACATTCTGGACAATTCAAGCAAATGCTTGAATACCCAGATCGCTCAACAAAAATTCATCGAACGTTCATGCGACATAATTAATTTGTGCACAGAATCTTGCACCGGCAAGATTTCCGTAATAATGAACGGCTACAGGCGCAGCATGGCTCAGAATTTGTTCAGGGGACTTACAAAGACTTGTTTAGTCCATACCGCATCAAACCGCTGTGTTACATTCCATGTGGCCTGAATGGAAAGAGCTTGTCCCAGTTAGCGGTTGAGAAACACTGATAGGTCATCGGGGGCTCATGTTCTGTTGGAAGGTATGGACTACGGTCCTACTAGCACGGAGCCGCTGATTTGAGTGGTTGATGGGGAAAGTGGTTAGGCAACACAAATAAAGGATTTAAGAACTAGTACAAAGGGATATATTCCGAAATTGACGCAGAACATACCCTTAACCGGGGACAGCCTCCATGACATCCACCCATTCACAGTACGACATATAGTAACAGCTTTCAACTATACCTAGACAAATTTAACTGGGAACACCTGACGGAGAGAATACTGAACCATGAGAACTATGTTTCGGCAACCAAGCGGGGAAGGGGGAAAGATGGGGTGGGGGCAGAAATCAGTGAACCTTACCGCATGGCTGGCGCTGCTGCTCTCCCGTATTAGCGAAATACGGGCGATCGCTAAACGGCCGAAACGACCATCGAATCCAAGCATCATTTTTAGTTTGTTCCCGAGGTAAAGATTCAAGAACCGTTAACATTTACCGCCGCATGGCGAAGCCTGGGTATGGACAATAGGCGAGCGCGGGCGAGACTGCAGCTGGTGGCCGTTCCAAGCACACGTTCCAGAATGGTTACTGCAGCGATGCTCAGCGGTTTTGTTAGATGGTCCACACCTAACACTAATGTGTCTTCGACTGAAAAAGTAGATCCGGTGTCAACTACTTTGGTGGTCAATCGGCTAGCTTTAGCCTGCCATACACCTGGCCGCTTCCTTTTTACTCCAAAAATTTCCTAACCTGGTGCAACCTCGGCCGTTGGAACGGTGGGATGTTCTGTGTTCGTTCGCCTTCAAGACGGTGAAGAATATCCGCTTGAACTTTCATCTATTTAATGTCCGCCACCATTATGAAAAATACATTAATTTCTTTCAAAATTACGGCAGCCGACATCTGTTTACACATCTCGGTTCCTCTGTACGTATGGAATTATTATTAAAAGGTTTCTCCCGTATCGCCGCCCGGGATTAGCGGTCTCAGGCGCTGCAGTCATGGACTGTGCGGCTGGTCCCGGCGGAGGTTTGAGTCCTCTCTCGGGCATGGGTGTGTGTGTTTATCCTTAGGATAATTTAGGTTAAGTAGTCTGTAAGCTTAGGGACTGATGACCTTAGCAGTTAAGTCCCATATGCTTTCACATACATTTGAACATTTTTCTTCCGTATCTGTAACTATTTAGATACTTTAATTTGCGGTTGAATCTTTCATAATTTGAAATAAAATTGATACACAAATTATGGATATAGCAGCGGTCTGTTCCTCGTCAAAAGGTCGTGAATCTGTAATCGCCCCACGCGCTAGTCACTGCACGTGGCGTTCTTGAGATAGTTCTTGTCACTATCTGTTACAACGCGACTACTGGACTGGGGTATATTCACGGCGAACAGTTCAACGCACAGCCTCGAAATCGTTGCTAGCACCTCCCGCCAATAATTCCCCGAACAATAAAAATGAATACAGTTCAAGCTTAATAAGGTAAAAATCAAACATAAACAACACTCAAATTTGCACGGAAACAGATGAAGCCTACTGGTATCATTACCCCAAGACACGTCGGTCACTTATCGACCACCACCTCCAGCTAGTTTTGTCTGTCTATAGAGAACAAGTCCACTCTAACTAATCTGCAACACTAGGCGAGAAAAACACATAAGCGCCTGAGCAGAACTCGAAGGTCGCAGAGGCGTTTTTGAATGCTTTTGTAGGCTTTCCGTACAGGAAAAATGGTCTTGTTGATGGCGAATAATAGCAATGAAACCGCATCTCCTAGTCACAACTGAGTTCGACCAATTTTATGGTCTATGCCGGTCTTGGCCAGAAATGAAAGTGTGACTGAGGTGGGGGCTCCATACCGTCAAGCGTTTAGGAAAAAGTCGTATTTTTGGCGCGGGTCGGGAGAGGCGAGAACCATTTTGTTAGCTTAGTGTCTTATCAATTTTTATGGTACTTATCTGGAGATAAACGGACACAATGCATTTTGTATTTATTAATATTTTTATAAATGGCACGAAGAGGTAGGGCAAAGAAAAATTTGGGATGCAAGTATACGCTGATGGAAAAAAATCGAAACGTCAAGAAGGAATTATACGACATAAAAGAAAATTGGTAGTCGTGTTTCTACAAGCCACCATCATAATGCAGATCTAGTTTTCTTTAAATACAGTCAGTAACAGTCGAGAGCGTTAGTCATCCTTGAGGCTGGATGTGGGGGTGATCACGTTAGTCAAGAATGCCTTTGACGCGACAAAGACGTCGTTATCAACACCTCACTCACTTTGGACGAGATCGTATAAAAGGCCTACGAGATAATTACTTGTTTCTGGGATACTGCAGAAAGACTTGGCAGGGATGTAGCCACTGTACATGACTGCTGGCAGCGATGGGCACGAGAATGTACGGTAGTACCAGACCAGCTCTAGACGGCCACGTGGCGTTACGGAGAGGAGAGACCATCCTGTTCCAATTTAAGCAGCACTTGACACCACAGTGCTGCTACGAATTGTCACAAATCGGTTACAGCTCCAAGGCAGAGGTCCTGTAGCGTTCATTCCGCTGATCCCAAACCATACCGCTTTTGTGACTTCCGTGGTGTCAAGAGAGAGCTCACTGGAAGGCAGCATGATCTGCTGCGTGATCAAAAGGTCAGTATTAATGTGAAAACTTAATAAACTTCGGAATAATGTGGATAGAGAGGTAAAAATTCACACATGCTTGGAATGACATGGGGTATTACTAGGGGAAAAAAGTATTGCTAGACGTGTGAAAGATCTCTTGCGCGCGTCGTTTGGTGGTGATCTACATCTACATTTTTACTCCGCAAGCCACCCAACGGTTTGTGGCGGAGGGCACTTCACGTGCCACTGTCATTACCTCTCTTTCCTGTTCCAGTCTCGTATGGTTCGCGGGA
Organism: Schistocerca gregaria; assembly: GCF_023897955.1. Taxonomy (NCBI): domain Eukaryota; kingdom Metazoa; phylum Arthropoda; class Insecta; order Orthoptera; family Acrididae; genus Schistocerca; species Schistocerca gregaria. The sequence goes on along the minus strand of NC_064922.1, from coordinate 563,669,596 downwards.
AGAAAGACTGTCTGAAAGCCTCCGTGGGCGCTCGAATCTCTCTAATTTTACATTCGTGATCTCCATGGGAGGTATAAGTAGGGGGAAGCAATATATTCAATACCTCATCCAGAATCGCACCCTCTCGAAACATGGCGAGCAAGCTACACCGCGATGCAGAGCGCCTCTCACGCAGTGTCTGCCACTTGAGTTTGTTAAACATCTCCGTAACGCTATCACGGTTACCAAATAACCCTGTGAAGAAACGCGTCGCTCTTCTTTGGATCTACTGTATCTCCTCCGTCAACCCGATCGGGTACGGATCCCACACTGATGACCAATACTCAAGTATAGGTCGAACAAGTGTTTTGTAAGCCACCTACTTTGTTGATGGACTACATTTTCTAAGCACTCTCCCAATGAATCTCAACCTGGTACCCGCCTTACCAACAATTAATTTTATATGATCATTCCACTTCAAATCGTTCCGCACGCATACTCCCAGATATTTTACAGAAGTAACTGCTACCAGTGTTTGTTCCGCTATCATATAATCATACAATAAAGGATCCTTCTTTCTATGTATTCGCAATACATTACATTTGTCTATGTTAAGGGTCAGTTGCCACTCCCTGCACCAAGTGCCTATCCGCTGCAGATCTTCCTGCATTTCGCTACAATTTTCTAATGACGCAACTTCTTTGTATACTACAGCATCATCCGCGAAAAGCCGCAAGGAACTTCCGACACTATCTACTAGGTCATTTATATATATTGTGGAAAGCAATGGTCCCATAGCACTCCCCTGTGGCATGCCAGAGGTTACTTTAATGTCTGTAGACGTCTCTCCATTGATAACAGCATGTTTTGTTCTGTTTGCTAAAAACTCTTCAATCCAGCCACACAGCTGGTCTGACATTACGAAGGCGCTTACTTTGTTTATCAGGCGACAGAGCGGAGCTGTATCGAACGCCTTCCGGAAGTCAAGAAAATAGGGAGCCTGTATCTAATATTTTCTGGGTCTCATGAACAAATAAAGCGAGTTGGGTCTCACACGATCGCTGTTTCCGGAATCCATGTTGATTCCTAGAGAGTAGATTCTGGATTTCCAAAAACGACATGGTACTCGAGCAAAAAACATGTTCTAAAATTCTGCAACAGATCGACGTCAGAGATATAGGTCTATAGTTTTGCCCATCTGCTCGTCGACCCTTCTTGAATACTGGGACTACCTGTGCTCTTTTCCAATCATTTGGAACCTTCCGTTCTTCTAGAGACTTAAGGTACACGGCTGTTAGAAGGGGGTCAAGTTCTTTCGCGTACTCTGTATAGAATCGAATTGGTATCCCGTCAGGTCCAGTGGACTTTCCTCTGTTGAGTGATTCCAGTTGCTTTTCTATTCCTTGGACACTTATTTCGATGTCAGCTATTTTTTCGTTTTTTGCGAGGATTTAGAGAAGGAACTGCAGTGCGGTCTTCCTCTGTGAAACAGCTTTGTAAAAAGGAGTTTAGTATTTCAGCTTTACGCGTGTCATACTCCGTTTCAATGCCATCATCATCCAGGAGTGTCTGGATACGCTGTTTCGAGCCACTTACTGATTTAACGTAAGACCAGAACTTCCTAGGATTTTCTGTCAAGTCGGTACATAGAATTTTACTTTCGAATTCGCTGAACGCTTCACGCATAGCCATCCTTACGCTAACTTTGACATCGTTTAGCTTCTGTTTGTCTGAGAGGTTTTGGCTGCATTTAAACTTGGAGTGAAGCTCTCTTTGCTTTCGCAGTAGTTTCCTAACTTTGTTGTTGTACCACGGTGGGTTTTTTCCCGTCCCTCACAGTTTTACTCGGCACGTACCTGTCTAAAACGCATTTTACGATTGCCTTGAACTTTTTCCATAAACACTCAACATTGTCAGTGTCGGAACAGAAATTTTCGTTTTGCTCTGTTAGGTAGTCTGAATTCTGCCTTCTATTACTCTTGCTAAACAGATAAACCGTCCTCCCTTTTTTTTATATTCCTATTAACTTCCATATTCAGGGATGCTGCAACGGCCTTATGATCACTGATTCCCTGTTCTGCACATACGAGTCGAAAAGTTCGGGTCTGTTTGTTCTCAGTTGGTCCAAGATGTTATCTCCACAAGTCGGTTCTCTGTTCAATTGCTCGAGGTAATTTTCGGACAGTGCACTCAGTATAATGTCACTCGATGCTCTGTCCCTACCACCCGTCCTAAACATGTGAGTGTCCCAGTCTACATCTGGTAAATTGAAATCTCCACCTAAGACTATAACATGATGAGAAACTTTATGTGAAATGTATTCCAAATTTTCTCTGAGTTGTTCTGCCACTAATGCTGCTGAGTCGGGAGGTCGGTAAAAGGAGCCAATTATTAACCTAACAGCGACGAACACTCCACCACCGGTTGCATGCAGTCTATCCTTTCTAAACACCGTCTGTGCCTTTGTAAAAATTTCAGCAGAATTTATCTCTGGCTTCAGCCAGCTTTCTGTGCCTATAACAATTTCAGCTCGGTGCTTTCTATCAGCGCTTGAAGTTTCGGTACTTTACCGACGCAGCTTCGACAGTTTACAATTACAATACCGATTGCTGCTTGGTCCCCGCATGTCCTAACTTTGCCCCACACCTGTTGAGGCTGTTGCCCTTTCTGTACTTGTCCGAGGCCATCTAACCTAAAAAACCGCCCAGCCCACGCCACACAACCCCTGCTACCCGCGTAGCCGCTTGTTGCGTGTAGTGGACTCCTGACCTATCCAGTGGAACCCGAAAACCCACCACCCTATGGCGCAAGTCGAGGAATCTGCAGCCCACATGGTCGCAGAACCGTCTCAGCCTCTGTACCAAAGGTCCGCAATCAGTCCTGTCGACGATGCTGACGATGGTAAGCTCTGCTTTCATCCCGCTAGCGAGACTGGCACTCTTCACCAAATCAGATAGGCGCCGGAAGCCAGAGAGGATTTCCTCCGATCCATAGCGACACACATCATTGGTGCCGACATGAACGACCACCTGCAGATGGGTGCACCCTGTACCCTTCATGGCATCCGGAAGGACCCTTTCCACATCTGGAATGACTCCCCCCGGTATGCACAGGGAGTGCACATTGGTATTCTTCCCCTCTCTTGCTGCCATATCCCTAAGGGGCCCCATTACGCGCCTGACGTTGGAGCTCCCAACTACCAGTAAGCCCACCCTCTGCGACCGCCCGGATCTTGCAGACTGAGGGGCAACCTCTGGAATAGGACAAGCAGCCATGTCAGGCCGAAGTTCAGTATCAGACTGAGACAGAGCCTGAAACCGGTTCGTGAGACAAACTGGAGAGGCCTTCCGTTCAGCCCTCCGGAATGTCTTTCGCCCCCCGCCACACCTTGAGACGAACTCCCACTCTACCACAGGTGAGGGATCAGCCTCAATGCGGGCAGTATCCCGGGCAACCACAGTCTTAGTCCGATCGGGGGATGCGTGGGACGAGCTGGACGTCCCGACAAACCCCCATCCGGACCTTCACAGTGATGCCCATTGGCAACAGCCTCAAGCTGTGTGACCGAAGCCAACACTGCCTGAAGCTGGGAGCGAAGGGATGCCAATTCAGCCTGCATCCGAACACAGCAGTTGCAGTCCCTATCCATCTGAGCTAATCTACAGAGAGCGCAAACAAATCAACACAAAATTTAAACGGTTATTAAAATACAAGATTGCCTAGTAAATGCAGCAATGCTGCTACTTGCGCACTGCTGACACTGCTTGGCGGCGGAAGGAGACTACGCGATTTTATACTATTCAGGTACTAAACGCAATGCTACAACTCTCAAATACCATAGTACGCCCGAAATTTATGAATTAAACAATGCAAGTACCAAAAACACGCAAAGAAATTAAGAATTAAAATATGTAACAAATGAGTGAGGTAGGAGTATACGACTTGCTGCTACAGCTACTTATCCAACGGCGGCATGGAGCACACGTGTGCTCAGCCGCCACTTTCGTCATGCTTGACCTCCCACGTCCCCAGACCTCAGTCCGTGCGATTATTGGCTTTCGGGTTACCTGAAGTCGCAAGTGTATCGTGATCGACCGACATCTCTAGGGATGCTGAAAGACAACATCCCACGCCAATGCCTCACCATAACTCCGGACATTCTTTACAGTGCTGTCCACAACATTATTTCTTGACTACAGCTATTGTTGAGGAATGATGGTGAAAATATTGAGCATTTCCTGTAAAGATCATTACCTTTGCATTGTCTTGCTTTGTTATGCGAATTATTGCTATTCTGATCAGATAAAGCGCCATATGTCGGACATTTTTTTGAAATTTTGTATTTTTTTGTTTCTAATAAAACTCCATGTCATTCCAAGCATGTGTGTCAATTTGTACACCTCTATCTACATTATACCGTTATTCGCTCAGTTTTCAAATTTATACTGACTTCTTGATCACCCTGTATTATGTTTCCTGATGAAAGATGATTTAGCTTCGGTGCTAGTGATGGCAATGTGTTGGTTAGGACGATCTCAGCTGAGGGCCTGCAAACAGCCGGTCTGCGTGCTGGACACACTGGCCCTTCACCTGGAGTTACGGTCTGGGAAACGATTTCGTATGACAGCAGGGGCACACTCGCGATTATCCCATAGTACTGATTGCTAATTTGTTTGTTAATTCGACCTCGCGTGCTGCCTTTCATGGTTAGCAGTCCAGGAGGTGTTTTCCAACTGGATAATGATCGCCCATATACCGCTGTTGTAATACATTATGTTCGCCATAGTAACGACATCATGTCTTGGCCTGCTTGATCACCAGATCGGTCTCCAATCGAGAACATAAGGGATATCATCGGACGGCAACTCCCGTGTCATACATAAACAACACTAACCGCTCCTGTATTGACCGACCATGTGCAATAGCCAAGGAGCTCCATCCCGCAAACTGACAGCCGGCACCTGTGCAACACAATGCATGCACGTTTCCATACCTGCATTCGACATTCTCGCGGTAACGCTGGTAATAAATGTACCAGCATTTCAAATTTACAGTAGCTTATCTCGCGCTTACATTAACTTGTGATCTTGCACAGTTCATCACTTTATTTTACCTAGGCAAATGTACTCCCGAAATTTTATTACTCGAATTATTTTTTGGTCACTGTATTTGCATTATAGTTTTCCCCTCAAATGCACTCTCTTCGATGTCTATTTTTTTACCTTCAAGTGAATAATTTGATTCAGAAGCTTCAAAAGCTGTTCTTATCTCATCCAGAGGGAAAAAGAAATTGCATCCCAAGAAGATTGCATCAAGGTTCGTTTCATCACACATCACTGCATATACTCGCCAGTGCTTAGCGAATTCATGCGTTACTTGTGGTTTGCTACCGAACTGTTCGATGAGAGACATCCTTTTATGAATGTGAACTATTTCGTTTTTCTATAGAAACTTTAAAACAAGGATCTAATTGTAAAAATGTTGAGTTCATAATGTTTGCCAGACGCCGAGAAAATTACTGATTCTCTCTTTTTTACGATGAATATCACCTAACACTTTAAAACCATCAACCTATAAAATAATAAAAGTATGTAATTTTATATAATACGTTCTTGTGTACCCCTCAAAATCCGCCCCTGAAAATTTACGAACAATCACAGATTTTCCTTTGCCTATCATTTTCATGCCTTTTGTGAAAGTCTTAATAAGTGCAATATATTGATCGTTATTTCGATTAATATATAAAAACTGGAAAGAAAATTTCCGCTTGGGGCCTCGAGCCCATGACTCTGCACTCTTTCCGTTGCGCCAATTGCTGCCTGGAGGCCACCAAAAATGCTTCTGTTTTCTAAAGGTTTTGCCGTCTGGAGCTCCCACTTTTATCACTTTCATTTCTGGCCATGCCCTGCATACACCACAAATTTGGAAGAAAACGATGACGACGAATAGGCGCGATCCCTTTGTAGGTCCGGATTAACCCCACGGGCTCCTGATCGCTCCCCGGAATTATTTCACGCTCAAGGCTTCTAGCCAATCCGAATCAAGAGCATGATGTAGGCGTTTTTATTGGCTATTTCCCGCTACCCCTAGTAGAGATTCTGTAAGATGCAGCTCCTCGCAGAACTTTTGTAGCTTTTTTATGAATGGGATTTGCAAAATACCGGTTGACCTGGAGAATTTACTTGCATTTAAAGTCAGACTAGATGCCTGCGACCGCCACTTATTTAGAAGGAACAGGGAAAAACAAACTAATTTTCTTCAGGTCGAACAAAAACTCGTTTCCTCTGCTGCCGGATAGCGGCTCAGGAAGTTACAAAACCGAACAGGTCTAGCACACATGAGCGGGTATAAAAAGCTATGTTGCATAAGCGAAGGAAGAGAAGATTCCAGGTAAAGAGTCACTGAGAGAATACAAAGGATATATAACTCACATATCATTTTACGAGAGATTGGGTATTGTTTATTGTTTTGGGATCGCGAGTTACAGAGAAGAGCTAAGAGCGGTGCGTTTTTTCAAGGGATCGCCAAAGGTCCAAGGAAAATAAAAAAACATACAGATAATGGCGAAGGAAGTGATTAAGATGTGCACCATTTTCACGCAAACAAGTATTTACGGAGACGTCGATGCTCACAAATGATACACCGCTTGAGCAAGGAACTAACTCTCTCATGCACAAAATGGTAACATATCGGAGACTTCCCGCAGTTTTTCGTCTTTGCGGTTGACATTGGTCGCAAATTGCACAGAAGCTTTCAGCACAGAACCGAGCGAAAGATGCAACGACTCTGGAAATACCATGTCCTACCCTGGCTTGGCTGGCAGCGCTGTTATGTTACTTGTATGGGAGCTTCGGGCGCGTCTTTTCTGAAATCGGCCTGCTCTGGCCCCCCATAAACGAAAAAAACTAACACCGACCAAACTGAATCAGATAAAAAATGAAATGAATTTTCGGTAAACTGACATAATGAGCATGGAGAACAAATTCGCAATCACTGGTTTTCAGACAGACGTATTATCCGTCTTGACTGCACTAATTTCTAAAAAGGTTTCGGTTCAGCGTGAACCATTCTCATATCTGAATCTACTGGTTTAATCTGTCCAGTTATCAGAAAATTTGCATGCTGCATCACATCATACCTGAGCGCAGAGCTTGTTGAATGGGAATCTGTAATTTAAGGAGTTAATGCAATCAAGACGGTTCATAAATAACTAGAGGAATTTACGTTCGCATATTTGCTTGTACTTTTTGCAGGCCACACTTCTGTACGCATTGACATTAACAGCGCGCGTGCACACACACACACACACACACACACAATGGTGTGTACACCATTCCACCATTTGTTTTTTTGTTTTAGCTTTGAATCATGTTAAGGCTAAGACAAAGTAATTTCTGCTGGAAAGTTGTTGCACAGAGCCCTACAATCATGTTACTACGCATGTTTGCAATTAATGGAGAAAGCCTTACGGACTGGTCCTCTATGATGTTCTTCGTATTTTGCAGAATCTGAGGGTCAGTGCCGGGCATCAGTTTTCTAAAGTAGTACTACGCAGTTCTCCAACATTCTCTATAAAACAGGAAAACCAAAACAAGTAGATTACCGAGCGCGTTTAAATATGAAACACTGGAAGATAAATTCTGGAGTAGACGACAGCTAAGTGCGTAGTTCGTAGCACCTAAGTTTTGACATCACAATTTGTTTCTTCGATTCTTGGAACTAGCAACTTTTTAATTTTTATTCAAATTCTGTACTTATCAACAAATATCGAATCAAAATTCCTATTATAATCACCCAGTCGTACTAAAATGAATTTAAATTTAATATGTTACGCGAAATGTCTTACTGTTAAATGAAAAAGTTAACACATCAATAATACTGTTCACTCTCTGGAAACAAAGTATTTAATTTTCTATTTGATTTCACTCGGTGGTACTGCCGACTTAAGATATGGTTCCGCGTTCGAGTCCCCGTGGAGTTACAATCTGACAGCAGGTTTCGTATGGTAATAAATTTGCGAGCACCGTGCACTGTAACAGAGATTGCCACTGACGGACTCAAGTTGATGTGGATGAAACTTGCAGTGATGGAATACTCTTCGAATGCTCACAGATGAAATGAGGGAATTATTCCCACGGTTCAACGAGGACTCCCTTCGAAGTTATCTCGCACAGTTTCCAATGCTACAAGGAAACCAACCTTCCCCCCCCCCCCCCTCCCCCCGGTCCATTTCTTGCTTTACCATAAAATCTGAACAATGCCCATGAAAATTACTGGTTCCAGCTTCGACTGCGTGTGACTACGGAAATCTCCGACAAGACATGGCACCGGGCCTCTCGCTATGCAGCTGTCAGCCTACTAAGACGTCTGTGAGACACGCGTACACCTAGCACTCCTGTGAGCGGCATTACCGCTGCACAGTCTGAGCCTTTCCGCACTTGTGATGCCAACATCAACTTGAAGTATCCTCCTTCCTGCGCCTCGCTATACGCGGTTCTGTTGACCAGCTGGACTGGCTACAGTAGCCCCTGAGACGAGCGTCTCTGAGCGGCTGTCCGCCGCGCTGCCCTACTGTAGTCGCTGGTGCCCCGCACCGCAGCTGTGACGCCACCTCCTGATACGGTAGCCGCGTCATCGCCGGTCGCTCGGTATCTTCTGCGGGAGTGCGGCGGCGGCTCCTTAACGCCCAGGCGCCAGCCCTCTCCTCAGGCTACGCATTCCAGTCATCTCATGATGCATCTAACGCCGAGTAAATTCCCAGTCGCAATGTACATAGCTTGCAGACTTCTTTCTTGTCTCCAGAATGGAAACATCCCCCAGGCTGTGGCTAAGCCATGTCCCCGCAGTATCCTTTCTTTCAGGAGTGCTAGTTCTGCAGGTTCGCAGAAGAGCTTCTGTAAAGTTTGGGAGGTAGGAGACGGATACTGGCAGAAGTAAAACTGTGAGTACCGGATGTGAGTCGTGCTTCGGTAGCTCAGTTGGTAGAGCACTTGCCCGCGAAAGGCAAAGGTCCCGAGTTCCCGTCTCGGTCGGGCACACAGTTTTAATCTGCCAGTAAGTTTCTTTCTTGTCTGTTTATTCGGTACAATTTTGCAACTGACTTAAAACTAATTTCCCAATGAGCTAGAGAACTTTCAAAATAGCTAAGTACTGGACGCACTTTCTTGTCTGGTGTGCGGAGGAGGGTACTTTGTGTACCATTGCTATTTCCTCTTTTCCTGTTCTACTAGCGAAATGTTTAGTGGAGATAACGGTTACCTGTAAGTCCCCATATGAGCTCGATTCTTCGTCAGTTTTACATTCGGGGCTTTTCGTGAGAGAATCGTTGGAGGAAGCAATGTACTGGCTGACTTATATGAAGACAATGAAATAATCCTGAAATTTACCGTTCATCGAAATGTTTGAAATCGAGTGAAAAATCTCATACAAAAAAAATTAGAAAATAATAATAACTTTTAATCTAACAAGTTTTTAAAAAGGACTAAAAAGAATGAAAGTTTCTTTTAGCGCCGTACAGATCCCTAATACATACGTGTAGTGTGTCATAAAAAAAAAAAAGACAAGCTTTACTTACACATAAAAGTAAACTTCTAGTAAACAAGGCCTCTAAAATGCGCACCTTGTTCAGCAGAAAAGATGTGTTTCATACTACTAACGACGAACACGTGCTCGTAGCTCTTAAGGTACGCATTTTAGAGCCCATATTTACTAGCCTTTCTTTCTTGTTTAGGTGTAAGGAACCTGTCCCTAAAGCTTGTCAGATTTTTTTTTTTTTTTTTTCCTCCCTGTATACAGAGTGTCCAGAAAATTTGTGCGTGTGAACTTACAACAGTTACGAAAATACTCCGTACTATCACGTATTACATGCACTCTACGTTTCCGTTTTAAATTCTACAACTTTTTCATACCTATCAATAATTCACAAGCACAAATTTTCATGACTATCTGTATGAGGTTAAGAACATGTGTGGTGCTAAAAGAAATTATTTTATCCTTTTATACCTGTTTTGAAGACGTGTTACATTAACGCGTTTTTTTAAAATTAAATAATGATTATTACAATCATTCTACATCTACACCGCGCAAGCCACATTACGGTGTGTGGCGGAGGGTACTTCTGGCACAATTAACGTTTTCCCCTCTAACCTGTTACATTCACGGATGTGTGTCATTTCGCAAGACTGAGTCATGTTCGAACGTCTGTTCCCGAAATTTCAAAATAAACCCGTCCGTTATGAACGCCTTTCTTGAAGCGTATGCCACTAGAGTTTGTTGAGCTACCATAGTGTTACTTCCAAACTGACGCTTCCAAGCCTCGGGGGTGTCTTGATTAAAATTTCATCCTAATGGGACCTTACTTTCTGTATTTTCAGTATAGAATAATGTCAGTGCTACAGATGGAGAATGGTGTAAGAATATGATCACTTGTTGGTATCTCTAAAGGCATTTTAACTATTCAGTTACAGAACGCAATACATTGTGGCCACAGGACGTGCATGTGCACCTTTCTGTCAACTTCTGGACTTTCGGAAAGTTCGAATGACTGGCATGAGGGGATATGGGAGCATCACACCAACAGAACGCAGAGTCTTGGAGGTAAAGTAAACCTGGCTGGTAACGAGACGACCAACGACAACATTGGGAAAGGAAGAGTCATCGGTCTTTGTGGTAGGGCTGCATCACTAAAAAACCGCTCGGTGTTTACGGACTGACGAACAGATACATGACAACAGATGTGGTTGGTCGGGACAGAGGTTACAGATAAAGTGTCACCAACGAACCGTCGAGAACATTTGCCACGCGCCATTTACCGCTGACACCACACCAGAAAGAATAGAGGCTTGGAAACTGTTGAACTAGAGTAAACAATGACATTGTCATGTTTCAGCAATTAGTCTCGCTTGCGTCTGAGGCGATGAGATTCACGCCAACGTGTCTGTAGATGGCCTGGTAGCAGGTCAGAGGAAACAACAATTTTCGAGACTTTTTATCTCTCAAAGTGCTGGAATCACGGCGTGGGGAGCTTTTGGAAGTGACAATAGGAAAATTCCATTATTTTTGGAGTGGAAGCTGAGTGCTCACCATTTTTTGGCAAGAATGGTTCACATCGTCAGACAATCATGATTAGGATAGTAAATGGCATATTTCAGTAGGATACTCCAAGACCCCGCACAGCAGTTCCCAAACACCTTGAGGAATGTACCATTTATTGACTGGCCTGCCAAGTCTGGTAAATTTTCATCCACAGTATATGTCGGAATGCAATGAGAAGACATGTACCTTTACACCAGCCTGCCATCTTCATGAACTGACACAGCACGTGTTTCAGGCATGGAAAACCGTTCCTGATAATGACATGCGGTGGCTGTTTGGCTGTCTGTCTGTCAGAACGAATAGAAGAGTACCATAAAGCCCTCGTCCATGCCTAATTCCTTGAAGACTCGAACTTCCACTAACAAAACAGCTTCAAACGTCTGATTATTTTACAATTTTGCTAATGACTTAATATTTGTCGTTATAATTTCAATACCCAGTCTTTTAGCAGAAGTAATAAGAAGTAACGAGTAAGCGGCCGTGAAGTATTGTATTAGCAGTTGCAGGCTGGTAGCCCCAGAGTGGTGATTGTGAGACGAGGCTAGCTGCTCGCTGTGGTAATAACCGTAGCGGGAAGGTCTATGAAACCACACCTTTTTACCGGCAACGTGACTAGGTGCCAGGTTTTAGTGAAGCAAGTGCGCCTCGCAGTGACATAAAGGTCTGAATTTTGAGGCAGAAGCAGTCTCATTGCCAAAGTCCTGCAGCACCACCATGACGCCATAGCGACACCGGACAACAATATGACTAGATATCTCCAGCAACAGCCATGAATTCAAGATCATGTTGCACCTGTCGCCGCCAGTATTAAGTTTCTCACGGGACTTCATGCCACAGCGCACTCAACGTGCCGTGTGCAGCTGCTGCCACCACCAGCACTGAGTTATTCCCCCCTCCCCCCTCTCACCGACGTTACGCCACGGCGCCAGCCACTATGTGATTCCTGCCAGACAGCAGCAGTTTGAATCCATCCCGCGTACAGCAAACTCCGCGCCGCCGCAGTTAACGCGTGTAGAGCCGAGAGGCCGTTGCAAGCGCCATCGCAGACGAAGTAGCACGCCGCTGATGTAGCGACCGTGGCCTACAGCGGCCACCCGCTGCCCACAGGCCTGCTGTCTGCAACGCAGGGTGCCTACGCAGCATCCGCTCACTAGGGCGGAAGCCACCGCCATATATCAGCGTGGGTCAGGGTCAACACAGTGGCTTGTTTGTGCTTGCCCAGCGACGACTTAGCATGTACATAAACTGACGCAAAGAAGTCGGAGGATGTCTATTCAAATTTCGCGTCAGTTGCACAAGAGTGGCGCTGATAGCGCCAATAAGAGGGAGCAAATCAGATTTGCTGTAATTTACGCTGTAACGGTCGTGAGCATTAGTTACGTTTGAGATTGCAAGTGGTGAATTGATGTCAGTCGAGAAAGCCTTTAAGGCGACACTAACTCCATTATCAACACCTCACTGAAATTGAACGACGTCGTGTAATAGGGCTACGAGGAGCTGGATGTTCCTTTGCGACATTGCAGAAAAACTCGGCAGAAACGTAGCCATTGTACATGAATGCTACTAGCAAGGCCACGACAATGTACGGTCGCAAGAAGACCGGGCTCTGGACGGCCAAATGGCACCACACAGAGGGAAGATCATCGTGTTTGGTATGGCTTTGACGCATCGTACTGCATCTGCAACAGCAACCTGAGCAGTAGTTGGCATCACACTGACACAAAGAACTGTTACAAAACCGTTATCTCTAGGACAGCTACGAGCCAGACGTCTTGTAGCGTGCATTCAACTGACCCCAAACTACAGACATTTCGACTTCAGAGCGAGAGCTCACTGGAGGGCAGTGTGGAGCTATGACGTGTTTTCTGATGAAAGGTGGTTCTGCCTTGGTGCCAGTGATGGCGGTATGTTGATTAGGAGCAGCTCAGTTGAGGGCCTACAACCAACCTGTCTGCGTGCTAGACACACTGGACCTACACCTGGAGCTGTGGCCTTCGTGTGACAGCAGGGGCGCTCTCGTGGTTACCCCACGCACCCTGACTGCAAATCCGTTCACTGATCTGGTGAATCGGCTTCTTGTGCTGCCATTCATCAACAGCATTCCAGGGGGTGTTTTCCAACAAGATAAAGCTCAACTATGTTCCGCTGCTATATACCAACATGCTCTACAGAGTGTCGGCATGTTTGTCTAGGTAACATATTTAAGTGATAAAGATTGCATCAACAGGTTAATGAAAGCGCGAAATAAGGCATCGAAAATGTGAAATGATGGAAAATTAATAATCGGAGTAACCGCCAGACTGCTGAACGCAATCGTGCAAACGTGCATGCATTGTGTTGTCAGGTGCCAGATGTCAGTTTATGGAATGGAGTTCCCAGCCTGTTGCTCTTGGTCGATCACATCAATGACGTTTAATGCTGGTTACGGATGACGCTAGAGTTGTCGTCCGATGATATCCCTTTTGTACTCGACTGGAGACAGATTTGGTGATAAAGCAGAAGTGAAATACCAATTGTTTCATAAATACTACACAGGCAATTTTAATTACGGGTTTGGCTGTTCTGTTACAGACGTATATAATTCACGAGCCGAGTTGCAGAGCAAGTTGAAATTTTGCGCAAATATTGGAATTAAAAGATAATAAAATTAGCAACTAACAAACGAAAAGCTTCTGTCTTCTATGACAAGAAAAAGTTCACAAATCTTGCCAAAGAAAAGTTTGTTGTTGTTGTCTTCAGTCCTGAGACTGGTTTGATGCAGCTCAGCATGCTGCTCTATCCTGTGCAAACTGCTTCATCTCCCAGTACGTACTTCAGCCTACATCCTTCTGAATCTGCTTATTGTATTCATTTCTCGGTCGCCCTCTACGACTTTTACCCTCCACGTTGCCCTCCAATACTAAATTGGTGATCCCTTGATGCCTCAAAACACGTCCCACCAACCGATCCCTTCTTCTAGTCAAGTTGTGCCACAAACTTCTCTTCTCCCCAATCCTATTCAATACCTCCTCATTAGTTACGTGCTCTATCCACCTTATCTTCAGTATTCTTCTGTAGCACCACATTTCGAAAGCTTCTATTCTCTTCTTGTCCAAACTAGTTATCGTCCATGTTTCACTTCCATACATGGCTACACTCCAAACAAATACTTTCAGAAACGACTTCCTGACACTTAAATCCATACTCGATGTTAACAGATTTCTCTTCTTCAGAAACGCTTTCCTTGCCATTGCCAGTCTACATTTTATATCCACTCTACTTCGACCATCATCAGTTATTTTACTTCCTAAATAGCAAAACTCCTTTACTACTTTAAGTGTCTCATTTCCTAATCTAATTCCCTCAGCATCACCCGATTTAATTTGACTACATTCCATTATCCTCGTTTTGCTTTTGTTAATGTTCATCTTATGTCCTCCTTTCAAGACACTGTCCATTCCGTTCAACTGCTCTTCCAAGTCCCTTGCCGTCTCTGACAGAACCACTTCGTCTCCATGAATTTTAATACCTACTCCAAATTTTTCTTTTGTTTCCTTTACTGCTTGCTCAATATACAGATTGAATAACATCGGGGAGAGGCTACAACCCTGTCTCACTCCTCTCCCAACCACTGCTTCCCTTTCATGCCCCTCGACTGTTATAACTGCCATCTGGTTTCTGTACAAATTATAAATAGCCTTTCGCTCCCTGTATTTTACCCCTGCCACTTTCAGAATTTGAAAAAGAGTATTCCAGTCAACATTGTCAAAAGCTTTCTCTAAGTCTACAAATGCTAGAAACGTAGGTTTGTCTTTTCTTAATCTTTCTTCTAAGATAAGTCGTAAGGTCAGTATTGCCTCACGTGTTCCAACATTTCGACGGAATCCAAACTGATCCTCCCCGAGGTCTGCATCTACCAGTTTTTCCATTCGTCTGTAAAGAATTCGCGTTAGTATTTTGCAGCCGTGGCTTATTAAACTGATAGTTCGGTAATTTTCACATCTGTCAGCACCTGCTTTCTTTGGGATTGGAATTATTATATTCTTCTTGAAGTCTGAGGGTATTTCGCCTGTCTCATACATCTTGCTCACCAGCTGGTAGAGTTTTGTCAGGACTGGTTGTCCCAAGGCCGTCAGTAGTTCCAATGGAATGTTGTCTACTCCGGGGGCCTTGTTTCGACTCAGGTCTTTCAGTGCCCTGTCAAACTCTTCACGCAGTATCGTATCTCCCATTTCGTCTTCATCTACATCCTCTTCCATTTCCATAATATTGTCCTCAAGTACATCGCCCTTGTATAAACCTTCTATGTACTCCTTCCACCTTTCTGCCTTCCCTTCTTTGCTTAGAACTGGGCTGCCATCTGGGCTCTTGATATTCATACAAGTGGCTTTCTTTTCTCCAAAGGTCTCTTTAATTTTCCTGTAGGCAGTATCTATCTTACCCCTAGTGAGATAAACTTCTACATCCTTACATTTGTCCTCTAGCCATCCCTGTTTAGCCATTTTGCACTTCCTGTCGATCTCATTTTTGAGACGTTTGTATTCCTTTTTGCCTGCTTCATTTACTGCATTTTTATATTTTCTCCTTTCATCAATTAAATTCAATATTTCTTCTGTTACCCAAGGATTTCTAGCAGCCCTCGTCTTTGTACCTACTTTATCCTCTGCTGCCTTCACTACTACATCCCTCAGAGCTACCCATTCTTCTTCTACTGTATCTCTGTCTCCCATTCCTGTTAATTGTTCCCTTATGCTCTCCCTGAAACTCTGTACAACCTCTGGTTCTTTCAGTTTATCCAGGTCCCATCTCCTTAATTTCCCACATTTTTGCAGTTTCTTCAGTTTTGATCTACAGGTCATAACCAATAGATTGTGGTCAGAGTCCACATCTGCCCCTGGAAATGTCTTACAACTTAAAACCTGGTTCCTAAATCTCTGTCTTACCATTATATAATCTATCTGATACCTTTTAGTATCTCCAGGGTTCTTCCACGTATACAACCTTCTTTCATGATTCTTAAACCAAGTGGAAAAGTATAATGTGGATTTTCATTGCTTTGACTTCCAGAAGAATCTGCTATGCTCCCCATAAACGAAGTTTATTACCTCCATCATCTTTGAGAAAAAACAAGAGTACAATGTTTATGTGGGACGAAACACAGGATCATAAGGGTGTTAGTGAAATTATTTCATGCCTGAACAGCAACATTACAAGAACATTAACATCACAAGTTGACACAATTTACTTGTCCGATGGATGCATTTGCCACAACAAAAATATTGCAATGGTTCATTATTTAACAACTTTAGTTGCTTGTGGAAGATTCAAGTACATCAATCATTAATTTCCCATGAAAGGCCATAGATCTCTTCCATGTGACGCCAACCCAGCAAAAATAGAAAAAATTAAAAGAACGAAAAAAAGGTACTACATTCTAGAGATTGGAAAGATATTGTCAAGAATGAAGCAAATTTATTTACTCTTAAAGTATGCACATGCCTGAAACTTGCAAGGAATTAATAAGTGATGGCTAAAAATTACGTTGATTCGGCAAACCATCTCCTGTTATAACGTAACTATGTAATATTGAAAAATCAAATTTCTGTCGCCTTAGAAGCTGTTAGGCAGGAATGAAAGTTCCACCATTTAATACCCGTTAGTGATGAACACCTCGACAAAGTTTGGCAAGTGTTGTTGAAATGATTTACGTTTTACCATTTTAGCGCACTCAGTCACAACGCGAAAGTAACTTCAGTCAGATGTAGGTAATTTAGACGAAATGTTCCCGAAGTCACGCTATTACGAGAAGACGACATGCAAAATAAATGCAAATCATCGCAATCTGTCACGGTTTTCAGTCAATGCCGATGGTGGTAATTTGTTCCAAACGTTGAAGATCTCTACTGTAAACTGCAGACGGTGAGCGAGGCAGCAGGCGGGCAGAACGCCTGCAGCCTCAGCAGGTGAGGCTGGCGGCTTCGCGTGGGAGGAGGCGGAAACGGGCGCGTGGGAACGGCTGGCGGGGCCCGCGCCTTGCAGAGCCTGCCCCGCGCTGCCCAAGGTCGCCATCGATTCCCGGCGCGTACTAAGAGCGCCCGCAGCTGACGTCAGCACCGCACCGGTTAATGCGTACGGTATCTCCCACGTGACAGGCCTGTCCCTAATTCATCATCCACTCCAACTTTCACTCTTCAACCGACACTCTAACAAAAAAGCCTCAACATAAAACAGCCATCGCTATCTTCCTCCAGATCAGTTTACAAACTATATGCCACCTCAGCATGTAAGGAGAGACAACAAGGGCGCTTTTCACGTATAATAATTTTGGTATAAATATTCGTACTATTGGTACGATGGAAGTGTAATAACATGCTTACCGTCAATGTCTGCAATTGTAATCGGTCGGTAGAATGCTTGCTTCGTCATAAATCTTAAGCACTTTCCCAGCTACGAATGCGCAGCACCTGACATATAACAACTTCAGACAAATTTCTCACTCACAAGTTCCATTTAGACGACCTGTATTTCACATTTTTCCTTTCTTCCAGCTATTGGGGGCGTTCAGTAACTAATGGAATACTTTATTCTGAAAGCAGATTGGTTTTATTCGCGATTCCAATACATCATATTATTCCCCCGCTCTTTCAGCTACAAACCCTTATTTTTCAACATAACCTGCCTTCGATGCGACGGCCTTACGCCACCTTCCTGTGACGGCCTGGCCGACCGGGGTGGCCGAGCGGTTCTGGGAGCTACAGTCTGGAACCCCGCGACCGCTACGGTCGCAGGTTCGAATCCTGCCTCGGGCATGGATGTGTGTGTGATGTCCTTAGGTTAGTTAGGTCTAAGTAGTTGTAAGTTCTATGGGACTGATGACCTCAGAAGTTAAGTCCCATAGTGCTCAAAACTTTCTTCTTTTTTTGTGACGGCCTGTTTGCTCGCAGGGTAACACGTTACTGGTCGACGCCGGTGCCAACGTGTTGCTGCATATTAACCTCCCCATCACTCACGCACTCCTTCCCGCGGAATGCAGTCATCATCAGGCCACACAGATTGAAGTTGGAAAGTGTGCGATCCGAGCTGTAGGATAGATCAGGAACAAGAGTCCAACGAAGTGTTGAGAGCGCCTCTCGGGTGCGCAGAGTAGTACGAGGCCGTGCGTTGTCGTGGAAAAGGACAAGTTCGTTTGCATTTTCGTGACGACGGACACGCTGAAGTTGTACTTCGGTTTCCTGATCGTAGCATAACACAGTTCAGAGTTGGTCATTGTACCATATTGAAGTACATCAAACAGAATAACACCTTCAGACTCCTAGAAAACAATAGCCATTACTTTACTGATGCTAGCGTTTCAACCCTACGTCGCCATACCAGTACCAACCCCTAGCAGCAAGTTATGACACTAACATTACTAACAACGCAAATTCTGCAGCGCACAGTTTCAACATTATTCCTGTAAAGTTGGGTACCCACACGGTAAAGACACTGAAGCGCCAAAGAAACTGGTATAGGCAGGCGTATTCAAATACAGAGATATTTAAACAGGGAGAATACGGCGCTGCGGTCGGTGACGCCTATATAAGACTAGTTAGTGTCTGGTTCAGTTGTTACATCGGTTACTGCTGCTACAATGGCAGATTTTCAAGATTTAAGTGTGTTTGAACGTGGTGTTACAGTTGGCGCACGAGCGAGGGGACACAGCATCTCCGAGATACTAATGAAGTGAGGATTTTCCCGTACGACCATTTCACAACTATACAGTGAATATCAGGCATCCGGAAAACAACAAATCCCCGACATCGCTGCGGCCGGAAAAAGATCCTGCAAGAAAGGGACCAACGACGACTGAAGAGAATCGTTCAACGTGACAGAAGTGCAACCCTTCCGCAAATTGCTGCAGATTTCAACGCTTGACCATCGATAAGTGTCAGCGTGCGAACCATTCAACGAAACATCATCGATATCCTTGATGACTGCACGACACAAAGCTTTACGCCTCGCATTGGTCTGTCAACAACGACACTGGACTGTTGATGACTGGAAACATGCTGCCTGGTCGGACGAGTCTCGTTTCAAATTGTATCGGGCGCATGAACGTGTACGGTTATGTAGACAACCTCATGAATTAATGTACCCTACATGACACCAGTGGACCGTTCAAGCTCGTGGAGGCTCTGTAATGGTGACACGTACGTAAGCATCATGTCTGATCACCTGCATCCATTCGTGTGCATTTTGTATCCCGACGGACTTGGGCAATGCGACATTCTTACGAGTTTAAAAATTTCCGCTGGCCACCAAATTCCCCAAACTTAATTGAACGCATCTAGGATGCCTTGCAACGTGCTGTTCAGAAGGTATCTCCAACCTCTCGTACTCTTACGGTTTTATGGTCAACCCTGAAGGATTCATGGTGCCAGTTCCGTCCAGCACTACTTCAGACATTAGTCGAGTTCATGCCACATCGGGTTGTGGCACTTCTGCATGCTTGCGGGGACCCTACACGATATTAGGCAGCTGTACTAGTTTCTTTAGCTCTTCAGTGTGGGTTTAATAATTCTCCGTGTATACTCACTCTCTCTGACTTATGTTAATTCTGTGTACAAGTGCTGTAAGTCGTTTACCACTGATACCGTCATTGAAAGCTTTTCTCATCTAAACATAGTGTTTTGCTTAGTATTAATTTCGGAATATATCAATATTTTTGTTACTACTTCTTACTAGAGTTCTGATATCCTAATGTGCTTCCCAGTATCCAACAAATTAGGCACCCCCACGCAAGCAGAATGTTGCCGGCGCCCTACACGGTCGAATTCCGGATAGGCAATCAATTTAAAATCTTGTCATCCAGTAAACATTTACTGAGCCCGCAAATTGGGGCAAGTTCCTTTCATTTTTGCCGCCTGGGACTGCAAGAGCACGGATTGATATCCAAAGGAACATTGCATCATAATTTGGAATAACACAGGCAATGCAGTATCATACATTTTAATAATGGTTGGCTTCCTAAAAATGGTCTGATCGAATGTACTATCATCCTGCCTCCTGAACCACACACCAAGGAAGGGGAGGCACTCATCTTTTTCCTCTTCTAGAGTGAAGCAAATACTCTTTCAGTGCCGCAGCGCAATTCGTATGGCAGAAACCCGCTTCTCGTCGGGATGTCAGCCCGCCGGGAGTCGGTGAAAGGGCCGAGGCGCGCCTGCAGCTAGTTGGCAGCCACCGTGGCGCTCCTGACTGGCGGCTTCATTACTCGCAGGATTGGCAGACGAGCGCTCTGTCGGCAGACGCCACACAGCCCGCCACTCCGCACCTGGGTTCCCGCGCCTTCAAAAGCGTCGCCTTTCACGGGTTTCTACTTTCCCGCGCCCCGCCGAGGTGCCTCGTATTTCCGGCCAATTTCTGGAGGGCGGCGGCGGCGGCAGTTCCTGTATACACCGACACGCGCCAAGTGTCAAGGGTGCTGGCGGCGGCGGCGGCGGCGGCGGCGGCGGCTTTCGTGCAGCCCCCGCCGTCTCAATTACCGCTGACATTCCTCACAAGAACCTCTCTACGCTATAAGCGACTTTCTCAAGACAAATGTCATTAGTCTTTCACGCCACTTTGCAGGGCAGTTCTGCTATGTAAACACCGTGATAAAGATCTATATAAACGGAAACGCCGCTTCCTCGAGCAGAGTCTTTTCTTTAAGAGAAATCAGATTCGGTAATTAGTACTGCCTTTATAGAGGGTACAGCGCCTAAATCATCCACCGCAAATATTTCGATAATGGAAGAAGCGGCTGATATGCAGATTTCACATATTGGAATGGTAGGCAAGGACCGGCCTCTGCAGAGTTTTATGAATTTCAGATGTGCATTTACTTACAAACGGTGCAAATATTTCAATGGACAAAGCCTGCTGACAGTATCACAATCAAAGTAGGCTAAGTTACCATGTCAGAGGTGTTTCTTGCAGGAGCCTAGTGCAAGTAGTTAACAAGGCGTCTTACTTTGAACACTGTAAACATCGACAGTTGTTTGTTCATGTGGTAGCATAACGAATGTGGATTTCACACATTTCCTAGGCCAAACGAAATACAAACAAAGGTGAATATAGTACCTCTAAGGTGGTCTGACACGTAAACAACCAATGTACCCTCAAAGCCTGTGCTCAAAATAACCACCAACAAATCAAAACAAGTTTGCAGTCTGCCATGCAACTGTTGTTTCCCACGTTCTAGCATTTCAGCGGAAATCAGGCACCAGTAATACGCCGTTTTCCATCATCTGTACTGTGTGAAAATGATGACGTCTGTTGGGATACCTTTCGGCGTAAATGGTACACGAACCAACGGAATATTTCCTACATTCACGATATATCATGAGCATAACCGCTTTTTTTTGCACTGGGAAACACCGTCTTACATAATCTTACAACGTCCACTGTGGCAGAATAACTGACAGAATAGTCGTAATGCAATTGAACTGTACACACAACACAATGTAAAGAAACGTAACACTGTCGCAACTAAGTAATAGGATGGAACAAACAGCTGTCGGTGTTAACACTGTTCAGAAAACGTTAATTCGTAAACTGCTTGCACTAGCTTCCTGCAACAAACACCACTGACATCCTCATTTACACTGTTTCTAGAATGTTACTGTCAATAAGCATTACACCATTTAAAAATTTGTAACTGTTGTAAATAACTGCACTTTCGTAAACATATCAAAATCTGTTGCAAATAGTTCCCCGAAAACAGCACATTGATACAGCCTGCCAAGTCCGAAATACATGCCATGCAAGCGGTAGGTGATCCATGATACGTACAAACCGCCACAGATCAGGTATTATTTGACTAGTTTCGCTCATTGGACACGACCATTCTCAGATATTCATTGTTCTGGTGGCAAATACGTTTACAGTTTAAAACGCCGCACAGCACCAGAGTCAACACGAAGTAATAAGCGAACACTGCGGACCCAACACGCATTATTTCGTGTTGACGATAGTGTCGAGCAGCGTTTTAAAACTGTAAACGTATTTGCCGCAAGGACAATGAATATCTGGGAATGGTCGCGTCTACAGACTGGTTACAACGTACGATGTGTCCCATGCAGGCGAAAATTGCGTTTGACAGAAGTAGTGCACACTGTAAATTACCACATATATGAAGGTATGCATTTAGAAGCATGTCAATGACGCCAACGAAGACCTCGTGTGGAATAGATAGCAACACGACGAGTTAGGAAAAAAAGGTAAAGTGCGAATAGGACTCTTCGCGCTCCGAGGGTACAGAAAAAATTTCATTGTGTGTATAGGTATTGCATCCATCCAGGGAATCGGGAAGCTAGACGATTTTTCTCTGTTATCAATGTCGATACTGGTAAGACACCTAGCCCGGGAACTCCCAGACTTTAGAAAGTGTTTTAAAAATTTCTGTAATTTCGCATTTGCTACTGTAATTTTTGCGATTACTTCATTAACTTTGGAGCTATATAAACATTTTGCTACGCGAATTAGCAAAACTAATTATTTAAGCTTTTTTTAAAATTAATAATGTTCGAGGGAGCAGAATCGAACTTTACAGAGCGGTTAGCGTAATTTTTTGCGATGCTACGCACTCAAACATTTCTTAATGTTTTTCAACTGTAATAATTAAAGTAATGCAATTATGACAGAAAGTGACTAATAGATACTTAAGTCTGATACTTCGTTTCAAGCCACAGTGAATTAAACTCCCGTCGAAACAAAGTATATATTTCACCAATAAATATTTCTCAAGAAAGAGTCCTCGAAACGTGTAACTGCGAAAGTGGTATGTTCACAGCGAAAGTGATGAGGTATTTGTAAGACCGGAACGCCCTCGGCTTATCTTCACTCATAATTACGTGGTAATGCGGTTAGGCCGGGGTGTAATATATCATATGAAAATAGAAAATTAAGTTGACTACTTACTCATAAGTATTAAATTTTCTCCAAATTTATAAGCGATGATTGAAAAAGGCATCAATATTACCACACTATGCATCAAAGTTGGGAAAAATGTTGTCAATTACTTTAGCTCTTCTAGTGTCGCGGTTTATTTATCACTTAATAAAAGAAAGTCTTCCGGTCCAGGCTGTATACCAATTAGGTTCCTTCCGGAATATGCTGATGCAATAGGTCCATACGTAACTATCATATACAACCGCTCGCTCGACGAAAGATCCGTACGCAAAGACTAGAAAGTTGCACTGGTCACACCAATGCTCAAGAAAGATAGTAGCAGTAATCCAGTAAATTACAGGCCTGTATCATTAACGTCGATATGAAGCGGGATTATGGAACATAGTTGTGTTCGAACATTATGAATTACCTCGAAGAGAACAGTCTATTGACACACAGTCAACACGGATTTAGAAAACATCGTTCTTGTGAAACACAATTAGCTCTACTTACACGAAGTGTTGAGTGCTTCTGACAATGGATTTCAAATTGATTCCGTATTTCTTGATTTCCAGAATGCTTTTTATACTATACCACACAAGCGGTTTGTAATCAAATTGCGTGCTTATGGATTACTGTCTCAGTTATGTGACTGAATTCGTGGTTTCCTGGCATAGCGGTCACGGTTCGTCGTGGCTGACGGAAAGTCATGGAGTGAAACAGAAGTGACTTCTGGCGTTACTCAAAGTCGTGTTTAGGCCCTCTGTTCTCTATCTATGTAAACGATTTAGGAGACAATCTGAGCAGCCGTCTTAGGTTGTTTGCAGATGATGCTGTCGTTTATCGACTAATAGTCATCAAAATATCAAAACAAATTGCAAAACGATTTGGGGAAGATATTTGGATAGTACAAAAATTGGAAATTGAACCTAAATAACGAAAAGTGTGAGGTCATCCACATCAGTGCTAAAAGGAATCAGTTAAACTTCGGTAACAGGATAAATCAGGCAAATCTAAAAGGCCGTGAATTCAACTAAATACACTCCTGGAAATTGAAATAAGAACATTGTGAATTCATTGTCCCAGGAAGGGGAAACTTTATTGACACATTCCTGGGGTCAGATACATCACATGATCACACTGACAGAACCACAGGCACATAGGCACAGGCAACAGAGCATGCACAATGTCGGCACTAGTACAGTGTATATCCAACCTTTCGCAGCAATGCAGGCTGCTATTCTCCCATGGAGACGATCGTAGAGATGCTGGATGTAGTCCTGTGGAACGGCTTGCCATGCCATTTCCACCTGGCGCCTCAGTTGGACCAGCGTTCGTGCTGGACGTGCAGACCGCGTGAGACGACGCTTCATCCAGTCCCAAACATGCTCAATGGGGGACAGATCAGGAGATCTTGCTGGCCAGGGTAGTTGACTTACACCTTCTAGAGCACGTTGGGTGGCACGGGATACATGCGGACGTGCATTGTCCTGTTGGAACAGCAAGTTCCCTTGCCGGTCTAGGAATGGTAGAACGATGGGTTCGATGACGGTTTGGATGTACCGTGCACTATTCAGTGTCCCCTCGACGATCACCATAGGTGTACTGCCAGTGTAGGAGATCGCTCCCCACACCATGATGCCGGGTGTTGGCCCTGTGTGCCTCGGTCGTATGCAGTCCTGATTGTGGCGCTCACCTGCACGGCGCCAAACACGCATACGACCATCATTGGCTCCAAGGCAGAAGCGACTCTCATCGCTGAAGACGACACGTCTCCATTCGTCCCTCCATTCACGCCTGTCTCGACACCACTGGAGGCGGGCTGCACGATGTTGGGGCGTGAGCGGAAGACGGCCTAACGGTGTGTGGGGCCGTAGCCCAGCTCCATGGAGACGGTTGCGAATGGTCCTCGCCGATACCCCAGGAGCAACAGTGTCCCTAATTTGCTGGGAAGTGGCGGTGCGGTCCCCTACGGCACTGCGTAGGATCCTACGGTCTTGGCGTGCATCCGTGCGTCGCTGCGGTCCGGTCCCAGGTCGACGGGCACGTGCACCTTCCGCCGACCACTGGTGACAACATCGATGTACTGTGGAGACCTCACGCCCCACGTGTTGAGCAATTCGGCGGTACGTCCACCCGGCCTCCCGCATGCCCACTATACGCCCTCGCTCAAAGTCCGTCAACTGCACATACGGTTCAGGTCCACGCTGTCGTGGCATGCTACCAGTGTTAAAGACTGCGATGGAGCTCCGTATGCCACGGCAAACTGGCTGACACTGACGGCGGCGGTGCACAAATGCTGCGCAGCTAGCGCCATTCGACGGCCAACACCGCGGTTCCTGGTGTGTCCGCTGTGCCGTGCGTGTGATCATTGCTTGTACAGCCCTCTCGCAGTGTCCTTAGCAAGTATGGTGGGTCTGACACACCGGTGTCAATGTGTTCTTTTTTCTATTTCCAGGAGTGTATATAGGAACTACAATTACGAACAACTTAAATTGGAAGGAACACAAAGAAAATGATGTGGGGAAGGCTAACCAAAGTGTGCGTTTTATTGGTAGGACATCTAGAAAATGTAACAGATCTACTGAAGAGATTGCCTACACTACGCTTGCCCGTCCTCTTTTGGACTACTGCTGCGCTGCCTGGGATATCCACCATATAGGCTTAACGGAGTACATCGAGAAAGTTCAAAGAAGAGCAGCACGTTTTGTATTATCGCGAAATAGGGAAGAATGTGTCAATGACGTGATACAGGAGTTGGGATGGACATCATTAAAACAAAGGCGTATTTCGTCGCAGCGGAATTTGCTCTCAAAATTTCAATAACCAACTTCCTCCTCAGAATGCGAAAATATTTTGTTGATGACGACCTACACTGGGAGAAACTATCAGCATAATACAATAAGGGCCATCATAGCTCGCAAGGAAAGATGAAGGTATTCGTTATTTTCCGCGCGCTGTTCAAGACTGGAATAATAGAAAATTATTGTGAAGGTAGCTGGTGAACCCTCTGTCAGGCACTGAAGTGTGATTTGCAGAGTATCCATGTAGACGTAGATGTATATGGTAATATCTCGTTGAAGGAGAAATACAAAAAAATAGCATTTTGAGATTTGGCTTTAAAATCTGCGTTGAAATCTTCGACAGTCAACCAAGAAATGTAATCGTTGCCGTTGTTATCGTACATCACGGATTTTCTGCATTTTATACGAACATTGGTTATACACTGAGGCGACTCTACACAGCAATCAACTGGACCTCTAAAATTTCATAATATACACACTCACAATGGCCTTTTGCAGCACCCGGGTAACTCAAGGTCTACTTTTACATGATCCGTTTGCCACAGCTTCTCTTACATTGTGACTTACATACGCAACAGATCCTCAACCTGAATTTCCCGTCTATTTTGCACGCCTCATCAAAACCATTTTAAAAGTGTCGTTATGTCAGGTTTCAGCAAACAGTTGCGGTATGTGAAGAAAGAATGACAGACTCTGTGACGATGTCTGGCAAAGAGACGGTAGACCACAGTAAGTGACAAATTTCAACTTCATACTCGAAACTATTCCTGAGAAAAAGGGGTCTTAACAGGCAATCGGATAAGAAATTACAAAAAATATTTTTTCGTACAATAATTACAAATTAACAGATTTAGTTTTTTTTTCTTTGCTTACATGTGAAGCCTCCCTCATTACCAAATTTCAGGACTGGGTCAATGGAAAGTACCCGATAGGTTTTGATGTCAATCTGCGAGTATCAAATATGTAACATGGATAGTTGTATCTTTTTATTGCGAAGACTCAAAGGCCTTAAAATTTTCAGTCCGCCACGGCACCGTAGAACTTAGTACGTGACACAAATTTTAACCTAATACACTGACCCACTTCATGAGAAGAAGTGGCCTTAAAAGACGGATGGACAGACAGAGACACAGCAGGATCACAAATTTATCCTATAAGGGTTGAATTTTCACTGACTGTTGGATCGAACCCTCCTCATGGGGACACCGCCTTAATGTAGTACTGTCCTTGCTGATGAGTAGGTTTGCGTGCTCTGGATCCGGAGGGCTATCTGGCGATAGCGTAGCTACCAGCAGGGTCACCCATGCCAGACAGGCCGAAGGGGAGGAGCCAGACCAAGTGTGTCCCACAACGACCTATCCAAAACCTGTCTCCTACCCTTTTCCTATACCTAGCCCATCCTTTTTCTTTTCCTTCCCATTTCCCCCACGTAACCGATGCTGGCGGTTAAACCATGAGGCACGGATGAAATGCCAAGCCCATATGCCGAACATTTGGCAATTCGTCTGTGCCTGAGCTATACAGTGGCAGCCCCACCAAGGCAATAGTAAGTGGTGGGCCGATCACCCGCCCTTCTTAGATAACCTGATTACTGAAACCGAGACGAAAATACAAAACCGGATGGATAAAATGGTAACGACCTTTAACATAAAAAGGGATACAAAAATAGGAATATACGAACCTTGAGAGAGAGTAGCAAACTGAAACAAGTGACAAGGGAAATGAATACCTATAAACTTGATATCCTGGGGTTGAGTGAAGTGAGGCGGCCAGAGTTTGGTGAAATTCAGACATCGGATGCAATTACGTTTTTATATTCAGATGAACAGGCTGATAGAGGAGAACAAGCAGCCCGGAGGGGGGTATGTGAAAGAACTATATGGTATCACTAAGATGCTCTCAAAGAAAAGCTTCCACAGGAACCGACCAGTAAGGAATAAAAAAGGGGAGATACTGACTACACACGAAGAACAATCACATAGGAGGAAGGAACACTTCATCGAATTCCTAAATAGAGACCTTGGCGGTTAGGTACAAGAACAAGAACAAACGGAATACAATGATCCTAGTCCCATCATTGGTATAAATGCACCCACGAAAGCAGAAATTCGGATAGCACTGAAGCAGATCAACAATGGGAAGGCACCAAGACCAGATAATACAAAATATGAGATGCTAAAAACAGAGTTGTTGTACATCCTCTTAGAGAAGATATGGAGAGAGGAGAAACTGCCACAGCATTGGAAATGAGATATTATCGTGAAAATACCCAGAAAAGAAGATGTTACTGAACTGCAACAACTGGCAGGCCATTATCCTATTGTTAGTACCGAGTAAGGTACTTTCGAGGATGATTTCAAACGGCATTAAGGATTCTACTGAAGCACAACTGAGGAGAGAGCAGGCGGGTTTTAGGAAACATCGAATCTGTGTGGATCTTATCAATACTCTCAGAATTATTCTGGAACAAAGTGCGGAATGGCAACACATCCTCTACTTTACCTTTATTGACTTTGAAAAGGCTTTCGATTCGGTCAATCCAAGAGTCACGTGGGATATACTTGCAAAATATGGCATTCCAACGAAGATTATTAACACCATCAAGGAAATGTATGAAGACTGAATGCCATGTACTACATAATGGAGAACTAACAGAGCCTTTCCAAGTTAATTCGGGAGTACTACAAGGGTGTATTCTTTCGCCAACAATTTCTTTTGGTGTTGGACCATGTGATGAGGAGAGTGATGGGGGGACGGAAGAGAGGTGTGCAATGGTGGATGCAGGATAGGCTCGAAGATCTAGATTTCGCAGACAACATCTGCTAAATGGCACATCGGTATCGAGACATCGAAGAGAAACTGGCCAGGTTACAGAGACAGGTGGAAGTTGCAGGCCTCAAGATAAATGTTCGCAAAACAAAAGAAATGCGGATAAATTCGACCATCACGAATAGACTGGCCATTAATGGAGAGGACGTAGAACAGGTCCCATCTTTCCTCCACCTCGGAAGTATAGTCACGACTACAGGAAGCTCTGCGGATGACGTCAGGACTCGCATCTGCAAATCACATGTTGCGTTTGTACAACTGTACCCTGTTTGGAGAAGCAGGAAAATCTCAAAGAAAACCAAACTCTGGCTTTTCAATAAGCTGTTCTGTAGTTGCAAAACTTGGAAGGTAACTAACCACATCAAAAACCAGCTCCAAGTTTTTATCAACCGGTTTCCGGCGTATTTTAAATGTGAGTTGGCCAGATATAATGACACATGAAGATCTTTGGAGGGAGACAAATCACCAACCAGTCAATATACAAATCAAGGAAAGAAAATGGAACTGGATTCGGCATACATTGAGGAAACCAGATGGAGCTGTTGAAAGGGTGGCATTGATTTGGAAACCTAAAGTTGTTAGAAAACGTGGCCATCCCAAACAGACGTGGAAAAGGACGATCGAGAGAGAAGCTGCGGAAGATGGGAAAACCTGGAGTGAAGTGGAGAGACTTGCTAGAAATTGTACTAGGTGGATGAATTTCCTCACGGCCCTACGTTCTAGAGGGAACGACAGGAACTTCAAGTCAGAGGGATGGAACGCTAGAAACGATAATTATGGCGAAATAGCTCCAAGGAACGTATAGGAGAAACAGAGAAAGAAGATACTTTATGATCAGGGCAGCACTGCAAATGAATACAGAACAAATTAACAATGTAGTTAAAAGTTGAACAGTTTTTGCATGTCGGACGATTGGATGGACAGGAAAAATTGATTAAATAAATAAAAAATAAAAAACAAAAACTTAACGGAAGGGATCAATGGGATTGGAGTGTTCTTGGTACATTAAATAACGTTTTCAAACCCGAGTTTCTGATTTTTCAGAAAGGAGAGCTTACCATCAGTTTCAATGTGGCGGTGAGACGTGGAACTTCTATGCAGAAGCCACCCATAGACTCAGCAGTCTTCATCGAGCAATGGAGACGTGTACGTTGGAAATTACTAGAAAGACTGGAAGATATGAAGGAAGTGGTTGCGCATAAACTATAGAGAAAATTAAATGAAGATGGGCGAGTATACAGCTGTACTGTATTCCAAGCGATGACAAAATACCGCGATGTCGACCTAGAGGAAAGTGGGTGGACGACATTAGAAAACGAGCTGCACAAAGCGATAAAGGAGCATTTAAGACTAAAAATTAATTCGTAACAACAATAAAAATTGATGAGTGGGAAAATTTGCACATCAATTGTGTGTGGGATACAAGGGCGGTCTAGAGGTATTTTTCCTGTATTTTTCCAGGCCGATACCTTGTTTCATTACAAGTCCCTATTTATTTCCTTTAAAACGAAGTCTTCGTAAGAACTTTAACACTTTTACTAACATGGATACACCTGTGTTGACTAGTTGATCGCTAGAGGACGCCAATGACTGGTAACTTCACAGTTCTGAGTGATTCCTCGAGAACCGATGCGAAAGGTACAGTTATGTGGGGGCATACAAATTGGTGCCACTCCTGTCTGTCAATCATTATCTTCGAAAGGCCAGGTTTCAAAAAACGCCCAATGCAAAGAGCGGCTCTCGCTTTTTCGCCGCCATCGATAAGTCAACACGCATTTCCGCAGAAGGCACAGTTCACCTTTGGGACACACAGACCATAAGTTAAGACCCCATGTTTTAGCAGCGGCCCTTGGTGCCCAAGTATCCGAACTTTAGCGAAGGCTGTTGGTTTTCGACGAGTAAACTAACTCTCTTTTTGCTCACTAGTCGCGTAAACTAGATTAATAAATGTTACAATGATACCTGACAAATACGACCGCAGTAGAACCTTCGGTGCCGGCCGTGGTGGCCGAGCGGTTCTAGGCGCTCAGTCCGGAACCACGCAGCTGCTACGGTCGCAGGTTCGAATCCTGCCTCGGGCATGGATGTGTGTGATGTCCTTAGGTTAGTTAGGTTTAAGTAGTTCTATGTCTAGAGGACTGATGACCTCAGATGTTAAGTCCCATAGTGCTCAGAGGCATTAGAACCTTAGGTACATCCACAGAGCCGCTCAGTTAACGCCAAAAACTCTACTGCAATTAGTTTGACATCATCTGTCTTGCCCACCTTCATTTTCCGTATATTTCAGGATTTCATGCATTTGATTTTCATCTCTTGACCTAGCTCATGGCCGCTGTTCAATCTCTTGTGCAAGCACACTTTACCATTCAATGCAGTGCTGTCACATCAGATGGGAAGTGAGCTTTATGAATCTGTATCTGATGGTTTTATTCAATATACATTTTCTTTGGGTCGGCAAGCGGCCGACATTGTCTTAACTTTGAAATATCTCCTCTCCTTCACCTTCGTTAATTTCCATTGGTAGCTTGATCATGATCACAGAGATTGCTGTAGACGCCAAGGATAATTGAGTCTGCGCCTACATAAGGAAACTAATGCCTGGCTAACTGTCATGTCAGGACGCTTTAAGGCAGGTGCCCACTTTAGTAACAAAGGACAGACTATCTTAATAATTTCAGTTGCAGTTGAACGCCTTTTAATCGCGCATAGCACGCACACTCGCAATCCTCTCTTTACAAAATAGCAGACGGCACTATCTCTCTCACGCGCCAAAGCTCTATGTTTTATTCCACATCTACGTTCATAAAATGCCAAAAATATGCAAAAGTTTACAGGAAATGCAGACAAAGAAAAAAGACAACGCGTTTAGCTTAACTACCGAAAAATAAATATACCTATAAGCACGTGTACCAAATCTTGCCTTTACCTTGTTGCATCTCAACCATTTAAGACATCTATTACGCGAAACCTCTAACATTTGCATCTCTACGTCGGGACCTGCACTAAATACAGTATCTACCAAAAGCATGGCTACCAATTTTACACTCTAGCAATCACAAGCCTACCAAATCCTAAAACTACCAAAATAAAACTCTGTCAGCATAATTCTATGCTACTAAATACCACAAAAATACATCCTCTCCCTTAAGGTAACGTATTTCGTGGCCATTGTCAAAATATTATTAGTGAACTCTGCTTACTAATCGATGCCTGTGTTAGCTGCTAATGAACAATAAAATCAGCAAAACAGAAACAACGTATTATATACAATCTAGATTTGTAAGTATGATATCCAGTAAGTATTACGTTATGACACCAGATGGCATGTGGATACCGATAAAGCAGTGTGGCAGCGCGGTGGAAACTAAAGCGTTCCTGATAACGCAATTTCGTTCTTTAAACAAAAAAAAGGCATAACCGTTGACGTATCAGGAGAAAATGCTAAAAATATGGTATATGCTAAAAGGAATTTTTTGTGCTACATCACTTACAAATATGCTACATTTGATCATAAAAACAACAAATTTGTAACGCTGTCAAAGGAAACGGTGGGCGCCTAGCGCCATTCTTATACCTGTAGGTTGTATAATGGTGCTTTCCCATCAGCGACGCCAACTCGCTGGATTAATGATGCCTAAGGGTAGACTCGATCTGTCCAGGACAAGATCGATGTCTGCACCGTTAAATGCGGGGAAAAATACAGTTACTTTTTTTCTACACCGCTACAATGTATATTTCATATGTGACGACAGGTTGTGAATTTTTGAACTGTTGGAGATAAAGAGAGAAGGAAGGTAAAAAAAAATTATTTTATTAATAATTTTAGAAAAAAAATTGTCTCACGAAATAGGCGAAGACTGTGAGAGCCACCACCCAGCTTCGCGCTCCAAGGAGGGCAACAACCTGGAAACTGATGTAACTGCAGTGGAGCCGCGGAACAAAGGCATAAGAGGCACGGCATCCACATGCTGCCTTTGTCAATAAAGAAACAAGAACATTTTGACATTCTACTGGTTGGTCATTGCATTGTATTCGTTCTGGACTGAGAGATTTGTAATAGTGCCAGAGCTACTAAAATTATCTTTCACTGTATTTCGAAGAATGTTAGGAAGTTGTGATTAAAAGGGGCAGTACCTCTATTATTATCTGAAGAATATATTGAGATTTTAGTTGAAAAGAACGAAAGAGAAATTAGTGCTTATAGTCCCGTCGACAACGAGGTCATTAGAGACAGAGGACAAGCTCGAGTTAGGGGCGGACGGGGAAGGTTGGTTGATTTGGGGGAGGGGACCAAACAGTCAGGTCAGCGGTCACAGCGGATTGTATGGGCAAGGAAAGCGACCATGCTCTTTTAAAGGAACTATCCTGACACTTGCCTGGAGCGATATAGGGAAGTCACGGAAAACCTAAATCAGAATGGCCGGAAGGGGATTTAAACCCTCGTCTTGCCATATGTTAGTCCAGTGCGCTAATAATCACTGCGCCAGCTCACTCAGTGATTTTAGTTCAGTGGACAATGTAAAATAAATCACAGTGAATTTGTTTATTCTCAATGGTTTCAAGCAGCATGTAGTTTCTTTTTAATCGCTGCGTGAAGCGGAAACACGCTTTGTTTTAATATCTAGGGCTCACAGGCCTTGTTACCGGAACATTTTTAATGTATTCAAATGCGAATTCTAGTGCCCCAGTTATGATTTTAATACTCGTGAATTAATTTTACCAGAGAATTTTAATTATTTAGGCCTCCTTATTGCGGTGGTTCAACCGAGTAACAGCATATGAACTTTTACCGCTCTCGTTTGGAAGCATCTTAAACATTCTTAATTAAAGCCTCACCTTTATACCAAGTTGAAATTTACATACCACATACTAAGGTCTACGGTCCCTTGGCGGTGTAAAAACATTTTAAGCCTGTAAGTCAGTGAAATCAAAAGATACGGCCATTTATGTCAAGTATTTTGATACTCGCAATCACCAAAACTCCTACAGTACTTCCCGCTGACCTAGAATCGCGGAATTTGTCAAGAAGCAAGGTTCTACAGTATAAGTACAAGAAAAACATCCGAGAATTATTAATTCGTAAGTATATCACACGAAAGTCTTGTAGTCCGCATGGATGCACCTCTTGCCAGTATTGATATCGACAGCGGCAAAAAACATCGAGATTCTTTATTCCCGGGATGGATGAACTTTCTGCATACATTGTTATGTTCCTGCTTGAACTTTGACAACTTTTTTAAAGAAAGGGAAACTCATAAACGACCTTCAAATAGCAGTGGGTGACACTTAGGTGGAAATGAAACACGGAAATGAAACCTCAGTTTACGATAAATGTACGTACGCTAAATTCCCACCGCACACTGGAAGACACTTATCATCTGTGATGTTTTCGTTTACGCAAAATCGACTCCGAGAAGCCCACTTAAGACGATCCGGAGGCGGACGCTGGTGGAAGCGGCGCTGCCGGGAGACGGCTAGAAATGCGACACCCACGGCCGTTCCGCCGCCGCCGGACCCGCGTGTGTAGGACGAGTGGAGGCCGACGAGTGCGCGCCGGGACACGTCGGGCGCCTCGCGAAGCCGCCAGATTGCGCAATGCCACACCGCCACTGGCCTAGTCTCTACATGAGCCGCCAGGGTGTTGGGAGGGCGCGCCGAGTGGCCATCTGGAGGTGGGGATATACTACTCTGTATTGGATCGACTGCACGTCTGCAAACCGGTGTCGAACTGAGAATGAGCATATGGGTCGCTGCTGTCCAAATCTGTTCCACTTGTCGACGGCGGGCCTTCTGCGATCATACGAAGCATGAGGGGACTTCCTGCGACGACGCACTGCAATCTGAACTGGCCCCAAGCATGATCGTTCTTCTTAAAGTCTGCAGAAACCGCATCCTATTCCGTGGGTTGACTTCTCCTCCCCTGCAAGAAACTGTTCACGGGGTGCATTAGCATCTTTGACGACGGACGCATTGCGTAACGCTGACTGTGCGGTTGAATAATACTATGGCGTACTGAACAGAAATGCCTCCGAATGTTTTATTCTGTTTTCAATATAGGTTGAGGTATTACTTGCCATGCATTACTCAGTACACTTTCTCTCTTTGCTGAGAGCTCCGAATTGCAGCGCGTCACACGGCACTGTGTAACGTAACTGTGTTAGCGCTTGACAATCAGCGCGCTGTGATCGAGTTTATAACAGCAGAAACTTTATCCACACATGCAGCGCCCTCTCCTTCAGCATCACAATGCCACAGCACACGCAAGCCCTGCGACTTTTGTAACAATCGATTCACTGACCTCGATCATCCACCGTACAGTCCCGACTTCGACGCATCCGAATTTCATCTGTTTCGAAAACTTTAACACCTTCGAGAAGTCACTTTGACAGTGGTGAGGCGGTGCAAGCAGAGGTACGGTAGTGGCTCCGTGAACAAAGTCAAACATACCACGGTGATAGTATCAACAAACTGGTTTCTAGTTGAGAAAAATGGGTTCGTCGCCCGGGTAACACAAAAAACTATACAGGAGCAGCAGTTAAAACGAGGCTGCGTTGTTTTGCAACTATCAACGAACAAAGCGACTACTGTTTCTCATTAACTTAAAAGTCATGCTGCAAGTTGGTTCTGTTATTACCTTAGCAG
Source organism: Schistocerca gregaria (assembly GCF_023897955.1). Classification (NCBI taxonomy): domain Eukaryota; kingdom Metazoa; phylum Arthropoda; class Insecta; order Orthoptera; family Acrididae; genus Schistocerca; species Schistocerca gregaria. Next base: position 563,634,359 of record NC_064922.1, on the reverse strand, counting down.
CTGCCCACCAGTTAAACTTCGTCTCTGAAACAAACAAGAAAAAAGAATTACTACAGCTTCAAACAAAAATAAATAGATACAAGAAAACACAGTTATCGAAGGCAAAGCGAAATTATTTTAAATTTTCTTTGAGTTAAAATTTTTTTAGCGAAGTGCGATGCTGGAGGGAGGGACTGCTTGATTTTTGGTCAGCTGAGGTACACAGGAGGTTAGCAGTTTAAAGAAGGAATGTTGTATGATCCTCAGTGTCAGCGGGTAACAAGTAGTTCTGCACACACATACCTCCACAGTAACAGCAGGTTCGTTAACAGTTCTTGACATTTGCACCACATGGTACTTCCGACAACACATATCATGCGGTTCTGAGACTCGTGCAACCTTGCTATTTATCTTCACTGCGAAAACTTACCTGTCAGTTTCGCTGTTTGTTTATCAAAGCAACTTTTCATTTGGGTCACGATGATCAGTGGACTCCGTTCGAGACCTTTCTACCACAGATAAATCTGAGTCGGCACTAAGCCATGGCTGGGAGATGGGTCCTGAGAAAGCCATAGTTTCATTTATTTCTCACCGTGCTCGCATTTTTTAGTATCCATTACGCCTTACATAAAGGTAGGTATCGTTCGCGTTGTGGAAGTTGAAACAGTGCTATCTGCAAGCAATTCAATAAAATAGACCTCTAATGTTTGATTTAGACATTTTCTTTATATATCGATACTACTATGGTAGAACGAATGTGCTGTTTGTTCATTACAATAAGGGCTGCAGCAAGGTTCGCTGCAGGGTGACTGTTCCACCGGCCGTGTCGGAGGTGACGGGGGGGCGCGCGGGGGGGGGGGGGGGGGGGGGGCGCTTCGTCTGTGCGATCGACAGCGGTTGACCGTGACTGAATTATTCCGCCAGGGAGGAACCCGATGAAACGTTAAACTGGGATGTATGGCAAACACAGCTCGCAGGTGACGAGCAATGATTCGGGATATAGCATCGTTAACGTCGTAATGAAGTCCATTATCGTTGTCCAATACACTAACTACTTGCCACTTATTGTATACCTGCATCTACGCACATGTAGCCACTGTAGCAGCAGGGTTATCACCAATAATGGCCTTGTGTACGAGTTAGCAATACACGTTCGAATTCAAACAGTTATGCGAAAGATGAATCTCTGACCGGCTTGTCATTGTAATACCGACGTGTTGAGCTTGACAGAAGGAAGATCAGCATCCGCGTCAGCAAAAACAGCACTTTTCACACCAGTTTATCTACCAGATTGAGGGCAAGACAGAAACACTCGTGGCAATATTTTCCTGCGAGACCGTTACCGGCCGCACGATCCACCGTCTGTCCTCGCCTTCCCTGCAAAAGCAAGTAACGATTCTTCTGCGTCCCATGTTTTCTGACCTGTTAGGGAGATATTTCCAAGGGACCAGCTATTGACTTGTAAATAATAGATTTCAGCTATCAGTCGTTCTTTTTAAATTTTATTGGCAGATCTAGATTTCAGCTAGAAACTAGCCATTCTCAATGCACTATCATTTTTTATCATTGCATGTAATGCCTGTTGGCCGGGCTTCATCCACAGTTGATTGAGAAGTAACCTGATGGACCAACTATGTTCACTTGCCATAATAAATTAACTGCTCTCTGTGACAGCTATTTTGGCACACGTTAAGCCTCATGCGCAAATAGGACGAGGTGAAGGATTTCTTTTACACTTCTTTGATGTCCACACAAATGCTGACTTCACAGGATTGGTGTTGTTAATAGCAGTATGATACGACTGGTTTTTATTACTCACAAAAAGCAAACTTTACACATTTCTGGCGTTGTGTAATTTCGCTCGACGATGTAACTGCAAAAAGCTGTAACGATTCTTTTATGTCCCATGTTTTCTGACGTATCGGGGAGGTATTTCCAAGGGAAATATTGTGTTACACTCAGCTGAAGTCTGTCCTTTCCAGCAACTCTCTCTCTCTCTCTCTCTCTCTCTCTCTCTCTCTCTCTCTCTCTCTGTGTGTGTGTGTGTGTGTGTGTGTGTGTGTGTGTGTGTGTGTGTGTGTAAGGAAAGTCTGCCCGGCGGTAGCCACTTACGCCACCGGGCAAAGACGACACTCAAAGCAGGACGCTGGCGGAGAAAACGCAGGAACAGCTTCGAGTTCTGTCTGACCGACCGTGTCTGAGAAAAAGGGCTTACTGCTCTGCAGCGACAGATGTTAGGAGTTGCATTCGATCGCCTTACGGAATAGTCTACAATCTTTTGAGAAGACAGTGCGCGCCTTATCCCTTCCCAACTCGCCTTCTACAGCTCTTATGCGTTTTCTTTTCTTTTTCTTTCTGTCTGTTCTCTGTTGATGGCTGTCTGATTTGTATGTCTTCCCCTTAGAGTCCCTGCTCCCTTAAATTATTTATATACATCTGACATGAAGAACATCACATTCTACAGGGACAATTTCTCTGTGAGTCTAATAACACTTACTGCTTAAGCTCTTTCTCTCTCCACCGCAGGTCAGAGCCATGTTCCAATAGGTACTTCCGAGCCTTATACCAGACTAACCAGGGCCTGCAGCCTAAAAAAAAGCTGGAAGTTGCAACTGGTATGCGAAGTAAGAGTACACGAAGTCGTAGCCTCATTTCAGTAAACGTTTGCCGCTATAACCAAAACCTCGAACATTTCAATACCTTGAATTTCCTAGTTGTACTCACTATGCGACTCCGCCGATGTGATAGCTTCACATCGCCTCGGGTGATCAAGTGTGGTTCATGTCCCTGACAATAGGTTCCCTTAAGTTGTGGACCTCGATCGTCATTGTAACGTTGATACTACAGAAACTTACTGTGCGTTTCTTCAAATTGGTCTTGTGATGAAGTTTCAACAACGTGCCTCTAACGTCTGGTGAGTAATATCGCAAAACACTTTAAGATACAAGCAAAACATCTTTACTTGGTTTCAAAGCAACGTCTACTGGCCGCACTATACTTCTGGAATGCTTGTACTTACACAAGGCAATGAAATCTTTGCAACGTCTTCATCTCTTTAGCTAATTATAACGTCGTAAAGGGAGAATGGATCCTCCGCTTAAACAAACCTCTGTGAACGAAATTCCAACGCCTCTCACAAACAATCACTGATTTTGTCAGCGTCTACCGTAAGGGATCATCTTGTCTATCGTTGTGTTTAGTAATATTCGACCTAACTTTCCCATTTCATCAACAGTTTCCCTCCACCGTGGATGTTTTTAAAACGGCGTGAATCACATTTGTTCTCACTGTTTCCGTCGCACGCACTTCCTGCACCAGCACTATGTGGGTCTCCGTTGCGACAACGAAACTATACGTTAATGGGTTGTTCCTCTGCGTGGAGTCTTCGGCGTCCCTAAACTCGACTAGCCGTATCACACAAATCTTTGTAAGTTTAGCATGATCCACGCTATGTTGAGCTCCTCAATCCCTCCATCCACGAGAATTCAAGAATGTTTGACACACTATGGATTGCAAATGTCTGTCTATTCGGCGGAAATTTGAAGAGGTACCTCCTACTTCAGCTCATTCTGTCTTCAGAAAATACATAAATGGCAGTCGTTTTCTCATAGTAGTCGAATGTCAATAGTTCACTTATATCACTGTTGTAGTTTGCCGTATCAGTTCCGATGTTTCCATTATTTCTTCATGGTGTCCAATACAGTTTTTCGACTAACAGCGCATTTTCGGAATAGTAAATACATCTTGCCAAATAATATTAAATTGCGAAATGATGAAACTTTCTTCGCAGCTGTTCTGAAGTGAAGGAAGTAGCGGGGTTTGCTTAAGAGGCGCTTTCGCACGGTTCAAACTCGGAAAGAAGCGCATGCCGAAAGCGAAGAGAACGTTCGTCACACAGTTAAAGTACGAGATAAATATTCATGCCGCAAGTAAACAGTCACCGTGTGCAAAAAAAGCATTTTAAACAGTAAACAATTTCTACATAACCAGCCGCTATGATGGAATTTGCTACGTAACAGCTGCTGTTCTTGATCACAATGTGTTAGTTTTCAGAGATATCGAATGAAAGCTGCGAACGATAATGGAAATCGGGATGCGACACACACTCGCCAATAACGGGAAACTTTACGGAAAACTTTGGACAGAAAACTGTTCTTAAGTATCGCGGAGAGCAAGCATGTGCAGGGACCAATATCCTCTGGTGTTGAAAACGGAGAAGAGTTTGGGCGTTCTTCTCGAAACTAAATGACGGCGTTACGGTGAAATATTCCTTACTGTCTCATTCTGAGCGGGAAATGTTTAAACACAGGCTCTCCGTATCACCTACGAGATTGCTCTTAAAAATACAAGAAGTTGTATGCTAAAGAAAATCTCCAACCCATCCAATGTATAGAAATTATCGTTTTACGTACATAACATCCAGAATAGTAGTGCTGATACGCGTGTGATGTACGTAACGGGGCGTGCCGAGTACAAATACAGAAAGACAGACTCAGATGGTCAGCGGCACTAGAACGAGAGGCTAATACAGCAAACAGTCGGTTATTTCCTATGCAGGCGACAGTCCAAAGAATCGGCGGACGGTTGGGCGGACAGGGATACCAAGAAACGTCTTGGCAGATTAAAACTGTCTGCCAGACTGGTCTCGAACCGGAGACCTTCGTCTTCTGCGGGCAAATGCTCTACTGACAGTAATCGCAGTACAACTCTCAACTCGCCCTCGGAGCTTCACTTCTGCCAGTACCTCTTTTCCTGCCTTCGAAATTTCATAAAAGTTCTGTATTATATCTTCCAGTACTAGCACTACTAGAAACAATCCCCTAGTCTTTGATTAAGCCATTTCTCCGCAATTTCTTCTTCCAGGAGTGGCAGTCCTCCTAAGTGTGTGGAAGAACTTCTCTGTGCGCAGGAGAGGTCGGTACAGTACTCCCCCACGAAATGCGAAGGTCTCAGGATCGAATCCGATTTAGCACACAGTTTTAAAATGTAAATAAATGTCAAATTAGCGTACATTCTGGTGCAGAAGGAAAATTTATTCTAGAAAGAAATACAATGCCTTATATAATCAAGTACACGACTTCGCGCGCTCCTAAAAAAAGACACGTAGCGTAGAACAGAAAGCGTATTAGAAGAGCAGAAACGAATGGACAATCATAACAGCAACGTTATGGTTCGCAAATGGGGATAACCATTAGCGACTTGGCAAAGGTCAGACGATTACGACCCGACGTCTGGGAACGAGTATCTCGGAAACGGCGAAACTGGCCAGCTGTTAGCGTGATACTGTCTAGAGCCTGTATCAGGCGTGGCCGAAGGATGGCGAAACCTTGAGTAGACGACAAGGTGCTGGCGTCCACGTCTCACCACAGAATACTGAGATCGGAGGCTGCCCGCTCTGCTGTGATCTGTGGCAGGTCTGACAACAGAGTACAATGCTAGTACAAGTGCTTCGGAGCACACTGTTCAGGACGCAATGTTAAACATGGGGCTGCGCATCAGACGGCTGCAACGTGTTTCTGTGTTGAAGCAACTTCGTCCCAAATGCACCTTCAGCTAGCGCGGAATCATCGAGATCGGACCGTTGAGCAATAGAAACGCGTCGCCTAGTGGGGTAAGTGACGTTCTTATCACATCAGGTCGGTGATCGTTCCCGGGTACGCCGTATCCAGGCGAACGGCTGCTCGGAAGATGCACCGTGCTACCGACGATGGCACGTAGAAGCAGTATTATGCTGTGGGGGACTTTCATCCGGACTTCCATAAGTCCCGTGGTAATATTAGAAGGACACCCTGCATCCCTTCGTGTGTGACCGAGTGAGAGGGTGCACTGATTAGCACACTAAACTCGCACTAGCGAAGATGACGGTTCAAATTCGCGTCCAGCCATCGAGATTTTGGTTTCCCGTGATTTTCTTAAACTATTTAGGGTAAAGGCCAGGATGGCTCCACTGCAAGAGCACGACCGATTTTCTCTCCCCTCTTCACCCACTCCGGGCTTGTTGTTGGTCTATAATGAGCTCGATGTCGACGGGACGTCAAACCCTACATTTCTCTCCCTCGTTCATGTCTGATGTCCTCACTGACTTGGATGACATCATCCAGAAAATTAAGTGACCGTGTCACAGGATGTGTCACAGTGGTTTCAGAAGTAGGAGAGTGAGTTCACGTTGATGTCTGCCACCAAGTTCACTTCATCTGAAGACAACAGAACAACACACACCAGTAATTTAGGGGAACTGCGTTATCTTTGAGTAGATACCTGGTGCCAAATACCTAACGCAGACATTCGCATGCATGATACGAAGAATCGCCACTGTATTGCGTTCCATATGTGGACCAACACGCTATTAACGTTGTGGTCGAAATGTTTTGGCTCATCAGTGTACACAAAATGACTACCATATTGCACCCATAATAACGGATAGGGATACCACTCCCCACATTAGTAGTAATAGAGAGCTAGAGCAACACCGAAAGCATGGACGAAGTTCAAAGACGTGAACCTCACACCTGTCCGACTGCTCAATGCACATAGTAAACTCATGACAGAAAGTGAACAGACTGTGTCTGAGGCGGTTTTATGAATAGTATTTGATGCGTTACTTTAATCCAGTACGCACTGTTATTCTCTTATTTTATTCTGCTTTTTAGCGTTCTGTAACTCAGTCGGTAAAAACGGTACCCCACACAGGAGCACTTTCTTGTCCGTCTATTTGCCTTTCTGTCCGTCTGGTAAGACTACTTTTCTCAGGACCGGGTGGAGTTACCAACTTGAACTTTAATGGCAGATACTAAAACCTACGGTCGCTTGGCAGCGGATAAAATTTAAGCAGTTAATTCAATCAAAATATACGGCCATACATATCACTTATTTTGGGGCTCGTGAAGTCACTCATCACAACTTTTCCAGTTCTGCCGTCCTCAGTTGCGTGTAATATTATAGTATGTTGATAATTTAAGTTCGAAAAAAAAAAGTAGTATGTAGAAGAACATCCACGAATTCTGCAAGAAGGACTTTAAATTATTTCTACATCAGAAAATCAATCTGTCCGAACTTTTTACAGTCTGTATATATATCATCCCCAATTTACACCAAACTGCATAAACAAAAATATGTACACATTCCAGGCCAGTGAATATGCCTTGCAAAGAATAATGGCCAAGCAAGTATGGCACAAAAAATGTTTCGTTCAGTTGACGGTCCAAAAGTAAAAAATAGTCACTCATGACAACTCATTAATGAACTATCTATACTCATGTCGATTCTGGTGGTCTAGCAGTGAAGCGCGTCCCTGGAAACCAAGCGGTCGCAGGATCGAATCTCGGTCGGATCGCGGATTTTTCAGTCTTGGTTTTACCCTAGACTTTATCTCTCTATGACGTGAAGAGTCACCACAAACGAAACGTCGTTAGAATTCTTGGTTAAACTGTAGTTCTCCTTTGCACGGTCAGGTAACTGCGGCCGGTTAGGGACACGCAAGTCGACAAAGTGGCGTCCAGTACAAGGAGTTTCATGAGGCTACTGATCATCACCATCCTCTGTATACATAATTACGTTTGTATGGAAATGTCCAAGTACGAGTCTTAATCGCACTTTTTGTAATTGAATACACGGATTGTTATATTTATTCTGTCATTTTCTGCTGATTTCAGTATTTTACGTGTATTTTATTGTGATGAAAGGCAGGTGGCTCTAAATGTAGAAAATTTAAGTTAATGCGGATGAGTAGGAAAAACAAACTCTATTGCTCGGATAAGCACTAGTACTGTCCTGCTTGACGCAGTCACGTTGTTTCAATATCTCGGCGTAACTTTGCAAAGAGATATGAAATGGAAGGAGCATGCGAGGATTATGGTAAGTAAGGCGAATGGTCGACTTGGGTTTATTGGGAGAATTTGAGGAAAGTATGGTTCATCTGTAAAGCAGACCGCATATAGGACAGTAGAGCGACCTATTCTTGAGTACTGACGGAAGACACTGAAGGAAACTGACTGCAAAACCATTCTACTGCAGCCAACACACGTTTCTCGTAAGGATACGAGACATTAGAAGCATAGACACAGTCGTTTTTCTCTCGCTCTATCTGCGAGTGGAGCGGAACAGCAAACGCCTACTAGTGGTACAGGGCACCCATCGCCATGCACCGTCCGTTGTCTTGCGAAGTAAGAATGTAGATGAACAAGTGGTATGCACCTGTTGTAGCGCAACAAGGGTTAGAAGTGGCGTACGATATTTCATCAGCGCCCCTGATGAGTGAATATTCTACAGTACTGTTCTACAGTACTGAGGGTTAGTGAGGTGCGTAGAACCGAGACGAAGTGTAGCACGTAACACTTCAGTCAGTTTTAAGCTATTGTTGTGCTACTTTGCCTCCATAATGTACATTACATCTGACAAACGCGCCAAGTGTTATACGACCAATCAAGAGATACAGTATTCAGTAGGCTACACATCAGCTTTTCGATAGATTGTCACAGGCGAACGCTGTGTTCGTAAGCTGACTCATTGACAGCTACCGCAGGAGACAACGGTAGAAGCTTGTGCTACGAAACAGAGACAGGGAGCCAGGTGGTAACATCACGAAGTACTCTGTTTGCCATCGCATACTAAGTCGAACGCATCCGCCTTCATTCCGGCATAACAGTAAAGGAAAGCTAAGAGCCTACTGAGGACTAGGCTCGATGCGGCTGGACAGATACACACATGGCCTGGCTCCTGCACGCTTCGCCTAGCGTTCCCGAAAGCGGCCCGCGTGTCCGTGCCTTGTGCCGATCTGCTGTCGCTGCTGATGCGGAGCGTGACTAGAGCGCAGGGGAAGACAGCGGTGCAGCCGCCCCCGCTATCTCCTCGCCGCATTCCTCTGCCGCCCACGTCACCGTACGACACTGCCCGGCCACTGCCGGGGCTGGCTCAACCTACAAGCCACGCTGCAGCACCCAGCACACTTGGGTTGCTTAGTTGTTTACTTCGTCTAGTAACCTAGAAAAACAAGCATGAAGGTCAAGGAAGTAGGTCAATATCCTGACCGATCTTTTCCAACCTTCTGCGAAATATTCTGTGACAGAAAGCGTCCCAGGGAGGACTGTCACTCATTAAATGGTGAACATGGTCTCTGGTGACTGACTCGGCGAAATATCTTCAACATGGAGATACAATTCTATAAAACATCACAAAATCATCTCTCATACTACAATGTTGCCCTCTCCGCCCCTAAGCTCTTTCAGTGCGTGCAGCCTATCTGTTTCCAAGCCCCTTGCCGGACCCGCCCACATCGAACCATCTTTTGAGGAAGAAAAGCTTGAATTCGTTGTCCGTCAGCAGTAGTGCACGCTTAGATATACCACCACCACCACCACCTCCTTCCTCCTCCTCCTCGCTCGAAGAGTTACGCCAAATAACTTCTCTGGTGCCCACTACATGTTGAATGTTCCATCCAAAGCATTAAGTACCCATTGACTTCATTCCATTACAGTATGTGAAGACTAAATCATCTAGGAGATGAAGTTAGAAACTTGGGGTGAATTTTAACTTACGAATGGAAACTAAAAGTGGAATCTGTCGGCAGTTGTGAGTTGGCGCGTCATTTGTTGCCGGTAGAGGTCTGCCAGGTGGGACTAGCTCGCTCATACCCAGCGAAATCAATATGGTCGTAGCACAGCAGCAAAAGGTGATCTGCATTCTCCGTTTCTACAGGTGCAATTCAGTTACAACTATGTGATGCGATTTTCTTCCAGAGTGAGTCAGTGCACCACCTATATCTCAAGGCTTTCGACGATGCCAGCAGCATTTTTTTAGACACTGAGCGTTTATGAGATGGAAACCCCTTACGCTAATTCAACACGCATCGCGCATTCAACGTAGTTTTGAACGAAGTCTAATCGTCGTGCCAGAGGAAACTTAGCCTTTCATCGTGTGCCTTTTCGGAGCGTTTTGTATTGAATTTAAGAGTTTGAATCCAAATATAATTCAGTTGCTTTAAGTCCTTCGTAGTCAAGATAAAGTTTTGTGGCTTCACTCTTGCTGTGGAGACGGAATATTGATTTCCTTTCGCTATAGTGTCCACTATTGAAGTTACGTTGCAATTACGTAAGAACAAGGTGGTACACAGAAGCCATGTATCACAGCCGATCAGAAGAGACTCTGCTGAAGAGACTATTCAGATCGTTACACCGGTTTCGAGATTTCAGCCAATCCCAGTAACCAATGAATAACTGTTGGCTTAAGGCTGAGTCGAAATTTGTAGAGAGTCGGCTAAGAACCATTTTCGGGATGGCTATAACGTTGAAGCCATCTGAACACCGTGTGTTTCTTGTTCCTCGTGAACCTTGAGGTGTTCCGCTATTAGCATCAGAGTTTAGCTTCTACAAACACTCGTGATCAACATTAACTTCCGGCACCAATGAGTGGTACACGAGCAATGTCCCAAGTTCATTATTGAAAAAAGTCTTGTTAATCCATTCGGGACATACTACCATTACAGATGATAGCTAACAGTTTACAAATACCGTCGTTCACGAAACACTTCCTCCTTCGCCAGAAAAGCGGGAGATCATCCCTTTTCTGAAATGTGCTTTAGCCACTTTCTTTATCCGTAACACCAACGAGTGAAATTAGCACATAGAAGCTGTCAGTATTATCACATACCTACATCACCGTGTACACAACCTTACCCACGTCACAAGCTGAGCGTTGCAGATATCGAGTTGCGATTTTTGTCCTAACAACAGCTCGATCAAGTCTGTTGATTTACGTTATTTATCAGGTCTACGTATTTAGAATTTCCTGGTACCATATCATCTTAATGGCCAGGTCACTGTTCAAAACACAATGTCTGGATATTCCCATGGCTTTGGTCAGTAATAGTGGGTATAGACACTGCCTGAGCAGTCTTTCGTAGTAGTTGCTTTACAAAAACATGGAAATCGATGAACACAATCCATTACACAAAAACACACATCTTAACGCAAGAGATCACCACAAGGTAGCATAGTATTCTGTTGAAAATCAATCTACCTTCTCCAAATTCTACTCAGCTCAAAATTATTCCACTTACGTAACTGAAAAGCTCTCCATCACCTATGACATAATGTTTGACTACGCGAAGAGTCTGCGACGCTGTGCTAAATGCGAAGGCACTCAGGAAATTTCTTTGCGGAGACAAATAACTGACGTAGTCTAAACCTCAAAATTCTATAAGATAAGAGTTTTGCTTAGCTTGCGTTAATTTCTGTTTCGCTGTAGCCGAGAGCAACTATTGCAATGCTTCGACTAACGATTCCCATTCCTCTACTGTCACCGATCTTTTTACACATTAATCAGCTATAGAATTACGAAAAGTCACATAACAACTTGCTGCTACACCTGTATCATGTGAAGCAACTGCATTTGCTTGTGCCACCTTTCTGAAAAATCGCTGAAACATGTGTGGAAGCAGGGGGGGAGAGGTCTAAGTACCCACATAAAGGTATAAATCTGAGCTACCTCCCGGTTCTGAAATTTTTGATTGCATCCCCTAGAAATGATGTCCAGGGCTGTAAACGAAGGCTTTCGAGTACATGTGACTAAAGAATACGTATGAGCGTGTAAAAGCTAGTGCAAAGTGACTACAAACAAGTGAGTAGATGTCACTCGAGTAGCCGGCCGCGGTGGTCTAGCGGTTCTAGGCGCTCAGTCCGAAACCGCGCGACTGCTACGGTCGCAGGTTCGAATCCTGCCTCGGGCATGGATGTGTGTGATGTCCTTAGGTTAGTTAGGTTTAAGCAGTTCTAAGTTCTAGGGGACTGATGACCTCAGAAAGTTAAGTCCCATAGCGCTCAGAGCCATCACTCGAGTACCACACGAGGAAGACGCTAGAAAAGCCACTTGCAGCCAGCGGCGTTAAATTGAAGAGCGCCACTACTTAGTCGCCAAATGCCAGCCCACTGACATCAGCGCAATCAGCTGAGAGACTCCGCTCTACTGCTGCTTTCAGTCCAGCCTGTCCACACACCATCTCCCACATCAACTTCTTCTAAATGGGAAACCACGTAAGCACTGTGATATATTAGCTTCTCTTAAGTATCTGTATACTAGCCAACAGGTGACGACACTATTTAACAGGCGAGTGTGTTCACACTTCGTTGAAAGGCGTACATCATCATATACAGGGGGATGCAGCTGCCCCTACTGCTGTCGTCTGTGCATCCTGCAGTGTTATTCACAGAAGCGCCAAAGAAACTGGTATAGGCATGCGTATTCAAATACAGAGAGATGTAAAGTGGCAGAACACGGCGCTGCGGTCGCAACGTCTGCATTAGACAAAAAGTCTCTCGCGCAGTTTTTAGATCGGTTACTGCTCCTGCAATGGCAGGTTATCAAGATTTAAGAGAGTTTGAACATGGTGTTATAGTCGGCCCATGAGCGATGGGACAAGGCGTCTCCGAAGTAGCGATGAAGTCGGGATTCTCCGGCAGGACCATTTCACGAGTGTACAGTGAATATCCAGAAATCCGGTAACGCATCAGATCTCCGACGCCGCTGCGGCCATGAAAGATCCTGCAAGAACGGGACCAACGACGGCGGAAGAGAATCGTTCAGAGTCACAGAAGTGCGACCGTTCCGCAAATTGCTGCAGATTTCAATGCTGTGCTATCGCTTTCGGAGCCAAAGGCCCACTCTTGTGTACCCTTGATGACTCCACAATACAAAGCTTTACGCCTCGCCTGGGCCTGTCAACACACTTCGCTTGCTCCCGTCAACACGACATTGGACTGTTGATGACTGGAAACATTTCCCCTGGTCGGACGAGTCTCGTTTCAAACTGTATGGTGCGGATGGACGTATACTGTATGGCGACAACCTCATGAATCCATGGACCCTGCATGTCAGCAGTTAACTGTTCTAGCTGGTGGAGGCTCTGAAATGGTGTGCGGCGTGTGCAGCTGGAGTGATCTGGGACCCCCTGATACGTATGGATACGACTCTGACAGGTGACACGTGCGTAAGCATCCTGCCTGATAATCTGCATCCATTTATGTACATTGTGCATTCCGACGGACTTGGGCAATTCCAGCAGGACAGTTTGACACCCCACAGGTCCAGAATTGCTACAGAGTGGCTCCACGAACACACTTCTTAGTTTAAACACTTCCACTGGTCACCAAAGTCCCCACACACGAACATTATTGAGCATATCTGGTATACCTTGCGACGTGCTGTTCAGAAGATATCTCCACGCCCTCGTACTCTTACACCACGTCCTACGTGAGCGGTCAAATGTGAAACGCTGCGCGGCGCCGAACCGCGTGAACAAGCGCGCGACACAATGCGAAGTGGTGCGATTCGGTCGTTCTGTCCGACGTGAGCTGTCAGCTGCGCGGCGGATGGCTCAAATGGCTCTGAGCACTATGGGACTTATCATCTGAGGTCATCAGTCCCCTAGAACATAACTAACCTAAGGACATCTCACACACATCCATGCCCGAGGCAGGATTCGAACCTGCGACCGTAGCGGTCACGCGTTTCCAGACTGAAGCGCCTAGAACCACACGGCCACTACGGCCGGCGCGGCGGATGTTAACAGTTCATGAGAAAAAAGTGTTTTCCGATTTTCTTGCAGCAAAAAATAACGTATGTTAATGAAGCATAGCTACATCAACTCCTACAGTTAGTTTTTCGGTTGAGATTCTCCTTTCCCATTAAAAATTTAAGAACCGCTTCTTTCGGTTTTAGAAGTTTTCTTCAAAATGTAATACTTCTCATTCGATTATAAGATAACTAAGCGTTGCAAAGAACAGACTTTTCCGTATCTTACAGTATCGTGTTGCAGCTTGATAATGAAGTATGAATTATTTCGGTATTTGTCATAGTCATTGTGATAATCAATTTCTAAGTGGTTCAAATGGCTCTGAGTACCATGGGACTTATCATCTGAGGTCATAACTAACCCAAGGACATCACACACATCCATGACCGAGGCAGCATTCGGTTCCAGACTGTAGCGCCTAGAACCGTTCGGCCTCCCTGGCCGGCCAATTTCTAAGTAAACTATCGCATCAAATTTAGAGTGTTTACAGTGAAAAATGTGGTTGCTAGCTACGTTTGGTTAATTTTAAGTGATATGTTCCTGATTATAAAATTTAGCTGACCTGTAGAAATTATTTTTAAAGCTGAAACAAAAGCCATATCTCATTACAGAATGGAGTAAGATGCTGAAGTATTTTTATTCGAGGGCGCAGGTGCCGAGCGCGCTGACTGGAAATAGCCTGCAGCTCAGTCGTGAATAATTGTGAAAGCAGACGCGTTTTCTGGTGTCAGCACACCCGCCCTTTCAGTACACTGCATTCATTATGGACAGAAGGAAGACATTTTTAATGGAAAGTCGTATCTAAAGTATCAAATATTGAAGAAATATTGTCTGCAACAAAGGACTGAAACTAAAATATATATATAAAGGCATATTCACGGAGAATTTCACCATTTGTACGAAGAATTGAAATGTCAACCTTTGCTATTCAGGGAGTATGCCCGAATGTTACCTACAACGTTTGATTATATCGTGGACGCTGTAAAATCTGTTCTACCAATGAATTCAACTAATTTCCAGCGACCTATTTCAGTTGAAGAACGGTTGATGGTCACTTTATGGTAAGAACACAAACAAATAATAAATCAGTCCTTTTACTTCTTTATTCACATAACTGTATGTACTTCTAAATTTCTCCAAATTAGTAAGATCTGAATGATCAACTTGTAGCACCTGTGGTGTATTTCGCTTCGAAAACGTCTTTAATAATAACTCCAGCATTTAGCCATGGGCATACCGTTTCGCCAACACGCTTTTTCATTCAGAATTTCTAAATCGGCTATTTCCACAATCGTTGTAGAGGTTTGTAAAACTATCTGGACGACACTTTTAATGAAGCACATGCCTGAGCCAACAGTAGATGACTTTAAAAAACACAAGGTTTTCCGGACAGATGGCAATTCCCTCACTGTCTTGAAGTATAGATGCGAAAGACATTTGTATTAAAAAAACCAGTAAATCTGGTTTCATGTATTACTGCTGCAAATCTTTTTTTTTTCCATTGGATTATTAGCCGTCACCGACGTAAATTATATTTGTCATGGTGAATGTGGCCTCCTACGGTAAGTGACGCAGGTGTGTTTGATGAATGCCCCTTCCGACATGCAATATGAAAGGGAAGACTATAAGTACCTGAAGAAGAATTTTTGCCAGGATCCAGTATCAAGTGTCCGTATGTTTTTCTAGGGGATGCAGCATTTCCACTAAAGGAATATTTACTGTGGCCTTTTCCAGAAATAACGACGATTGCAGGTGACGGTTAAGTGATGCAGAACTATCGGTTTTCTCTGGCAAGAATGGTGGTACAATGTTCATTTGATTCTACAACATCTAAATTTAGGATTTTGTATAAACCTATCGTAACTTCTGTGGAAAATGCACTACATATTGTTGAAGCAGTAACTTTATTACACAACATCATCCGTGATCTTGAATCAATAAATGAGCCAGAGGTGGCATTTTCCCAAGATGTATACCGAAGTATACCAAATACAGCACAAGGCAATTTACAAAATAGATACAATGCATCATGACGAGCAGCTGTGCAAGTGAAGGATAATGTTAAATTGTATTTTGAACAAAATCCTGTACAAAGAATGTAGAGTATACTGCTTAAAAATGTGTTATGTGCACTTGTATCATTTATATTAGCAACGAAAAATTTTAAATTGTATATTGAACAAAATCCTGCGCACAGAAAGTAAACTACACTCTTTATTAAAAGTGACACATGTACTTATTTGTAGTACCAATTATTTTCGCGACTTCCTCCCATTCACGGAATGATATTAAACGGTTATGATCATTTTTATTTATCTTCTCCCACAATACACGCCGTTCTTGAACAGCACTGATCAAAATCTCAGCCATTTCAAGATGAAAAACACACTGCAAACCGCGACTACTTCACGCAGAAACATCAAACAATTTGATCGCGTCCGCTTCGCCACAACTCGCGTCGCACACTGCCCCGCACATGCGTGCTCACAGAGGACAATTTGACCGTTGGCAATTTTTTGATATTTCCGAGCGGTCGTCGCATCGCAGAGCGTTCGCAGCAGTTCGCTCACGTAGGACTCCGCCTTACCGATTTATAGAAAGCCTTGCAAGATTCATGGTGTCAGTTTCCCCCAGCATTAGGCCTACTTCACATCAGAGATTAGTCGAATCCATGCCACGTCGTGTTGCGGCACTTGTGTGTGCTCGCGGGGGCCCTACGCGATATTACGCAGGTGTACCACTTTCTTTGGCTCTTCTGTGTAGTTGGCGTTCATGAACTATGTGCTTGATTTTCATATCCTCTCGCTTGCTATGCGCAAGGATCTTTTTTGTAAGAAATTTAATTACATTTTGGCGTGCAATTAATGTAAAACGTCCGGGAAAACTGCTTCTTGATAACGCACGTCCCCGGTCCAATAGCCTGTTCTTACCTCAAGCTATTATCACGCCTTCGGTCGCTTTTAAAAAAAGGATCGACGAGTCCTGCTGGACGAGGATGTACAGCAGGAAGTTACGCACGCACTTCTTCACGCAGGAGGATATGGTATCTTGAATCTGGTGCTTTAGTGGGATGATTCGATTCTGGGCTATATGGCCTCCGAAGAGAAACTGTTTGATCTCCCCTGAAGTATATTATGCGGAATAGACACTACTTCATTCCTTTTCGAAAGCTGTCGAAAGGTCTCCAGACAGACAGCGTTCTACCGAAGTCTACGAGCTATTTTACCTTTCTTTACCTTCATAAACATAATGGAACCAGTCACAATCTAGTCAACGAGAGGATAGAGAAAGAAAGAAAGAAAATAATGAAAGGAAAAAGGTTAGTCACTTCCTTCGTTTCAGTTGTTCACGCAGTGAAACGCCAGCATCATGATGAAATTTCAATTTATTATTTCATTTTGCACTCACTACGAACATATACCGCTGAATTTATCTGCGAAATTGTATCATTATATGACACATAGGTCAGAAGCTATAACGTCATAAAAATTGAGATGCGTAAAAATTACCTTTTACATACGAGTTCGGGGTTTCTGGTGAAGTACGGATCTAACGATTCAGCTCTTTATTCCCGCTCTGGTAAAATGTGTTTCTAGCGAGCAAGGGAGAGCCCAGGTTAACAGAAAGGCGGGAGCGGCTAAAGTTCTGGTGCGGGTGCAAATGTTATGACAACGTTCACGTTCTCGCAGGTAAGCCCTGAGATGATCTTCAGTTGTTTTCTTTCGAGGCACGTTTCAAAGTTTCAGTTTACACAGAAGGAACTTTAGCTTTCCTCAAAGAGCTCAGCATTGTGGCAACATTTCCCCCCCATATTTTTACTCTTCTTCAATGGCTTGAAACAAAATGTTTCACCACTATATTTATTCAAGTCACGAAAAAGGCAAACGATTATGTCAGTTTGCTGCCTACGTGTATAGTAGGAATCTAGACGGCATGACAAAATCGTTGTAGGAGATTACAGTACACAGATCAGCAGACAGAACCAAGACGAGGGGATAGGGGAGGAATACCCTTAGCTGTACAGAGAGCACAAAGATTTACGACAATACACAAAACTGACGTTCATAGCGTTTGTTTTCTTCATGTTCTGTGTCACTTTACTGCTTATTGATCAAATGTTAATTTTCTTGTTCTATGAGATTAGAATATTGCCAAACAGAATATTTTCCGCCCTGAGTAACGCTACTGGGCAAGTTACTGATGCACATCAGGGACAGTATTGGTCCTGAAATGCTACCTTGAGGAATTCCTACACTAATTTATTTTGGCTCTGCTAAGTAGTTTACTAAAATTTTAGCCTCATTTGAGGAATGTGTTATGTCTTTGCATCGTATCTATTAGGTAACACCGGAACAGCCATTAGCTACCCCTCTTATTCTTAACTCTTCTAGCTTATTTAGCAGAATGTTATGATCAATCGTGTCAAAAACTTTAAAAAGTTCTAAAAATATGCCTGCGAACACTCATCTTTGTCAGTATCGTGAAGTACCACTTTGTGAATTTTGCTATGGCTGATCCTGCACTTCTACCAATTTGGAAATAGAAATGATTCACTTAAAATGTTGTATTTATTCAGTTAACCTATTTTTCATAACTGATTCCTTAATTTTTGAGAACAGTGAAGCAGAGAAATCGACGGTAATTTAGTATGTCTTCTGCATTACGTTTCTTGGTAGGGAGACAGCACTTGCACGTTTTAAATACTCTGGCAATTTCCTTGATGTGATGGATTCGTTTGTTATGGTTGAGGGTGCTTGTATACACACTAAGCATTTTTTCAGTACACACACATTGGTACTTCACATCTAAGCCTACTCAATTTTTCTCTTTTAGTTTTCGTACACTTTTACTGATCTCATGCTCTGTTGTTGGTAGCAATATCAATGTACTTAGTGCATAATTATTTTCATGTGTTGTAGTTGCTTTTGGGAATTTTTGCAGTAACTTCCCTGCAATACTCGAACAATTGTCATTCATATTATTTCCTAAGTGGTGTGAATGATTTATTGCTTAGTATCTCTCACTCATCAGTTATGCTTTTGTTTGTCTCTCCCTGTTTCCTTTTTTTATGACAGTCCAGACTACTTCGCTTTTATTCTCTGTATTGTTCATTTTGTGTCTTTAAATGACTCTTTTGCAGCAATCAGCACCTTTCTGTAAATTGTTTGCACGTATGACAGAAATTCGAGAACTCTGACTCATTACTATTCTCTTTCGTGGAAGCAAGGCACTTAAGTGTTTGAGAGAACTTTCTCAGACTTCATAGAAGAATAATGCCTCGCAACAAGTATTAACACAGCATTGTCGTGTTTCAGTTTCACATGCGCAGACTTGATACTTAACGTTTTCGTAACGGTTAGCTGGTAACAGAAAGGAAAAAAGATACAGGTGTCCAGTTTTGTCTGCATTAGCCGGTCATAATTAAGAGCTCACTCATTTGATGCTTTCCCTTCGGCTCGCCTGTGAGACGTAATTGTGTCGGCAGGCGAGATGCTGTGATACGCTGGGAGGCCGGTGGGTGGCTCGTACAGCGGGGACAGGTGAAAGGCGCCGGCAGCGAGGCGCGTCTAGGAGGTGCTCCGCAACGGTGGATGCTTCCGCAGCCAGGACTCTGTGTGGCTCGCCGCTGCTGCTGATAATTACACCGGCACCAGCCGTGGCCGTAATGAGAAAATGCGTGCCAATGCATAGCAGATGAGCGCAGAGCAAGCTCCGCGCCTCAGCCGCCTTCTCCAGTCTTCCGCCCCATTTAGCTTTCCACTGCTTTCGCGCTTCTACACCAGCGCGCGTCTCGGAAGTTCTTCGCTGCAGGCTAAATTAACGCCACAACGTGAGTACGGCTCCTGTAAGCCTCCGCAACGTTGACACATGCGAAATCACTTGTTTTATGGCGGAATTTCATCAGCTCTCAAGCAGTAGCAAGAAACCAAGTCTATGTTTACTGAACATTCTGTCCCCATACGTGCGCTTATGCTTTTTTGGACTGAAACAACAAGATGCTTACACTAACAAGGAGAAATCCACATCGCACCCCCCTCAGACTTAGTAGTAAGATGGCAAAGTGGATAGCTCGTCAAAAAATCAATACAGATCAAGGATGAAAACAAGAAAAATGTGAAAAAAGTAAAATAGAAACAGTGAACGGCCCAAGAACAAGATCTGCAATGCAGAGCAGACGGGAAGAGAAATGGCGTGGTTAAGCCGTTACGGTGTTTGTTTGCCAAGCGGCCGAGCCGTGTTCGAATCTCCCTCGCGCCAATTTTTTTTTCCGTTGTTCGCTTTATTCAAATTTGTTTCTGTGTGGTGGTGTTAACTTCTTGTTCATGGGCCGCTCGCTGTTTATTTTTTTCACAGTCCAGTACACCTCCTTACTGTTTTCATCTTTGATCCGTGTTTAGTTTTTGACGGATTGTCGTCTGGGCCATCCTATCACTAAACCCGAGGGGGGTGCGATAGGGAGTTTCCCTTCTAAGAAACATCACAGGAGCTGTCAATCTCGCTGTCGAAATTCACTACAAGTGCTTGTCATCTACATCTAATCGTACTCCGCAAGCTACCTCATAGTGTGTGGCAGAGGAGACTTCTGGTACCACTAATTGAACACCTTTCCCACTTCCACCGGCGAAAGGCGCGTGGGAAGAGGAAGAGGAGGAAATTAGTGTTTAAAGTCCCTTCTACAAAGATGGCTTTAAAGACAGAGCACAAGGGAAAGATGGGAAAGGAAATCGGTTGCGCCCTTTCAAAGGGACCATCCCGGCATTTGCCTGACATGATCTGGGGAAATCACGAAAGACCTAAATCAGGATGGCCGGACGCGGGGTCGACCGTCGTCCAGAACGCGAGTCCAGGGTGCTAACCACTGCGCCACCTCACTCGTTGGCGCGTGGGAAGAATGAGTGTCGTTAAGGCTCTGTACTAGTTCTAATTTTCCAAATTTTCTCGTTGTGGTGATTTCGCGAGGCACATGTGGTCCAACTCTTCCCACACAGGGCTATTTCGGAATTTCAATAGTAAACCTCTCCTTGGCGCACAATGCCTCTCCTGCAGCGTCGGGTGCCACAGCTTGCTCTGTAACGCTCGCATGCCGACTAAAAGATCCCGTGACGAAACGCGCCAACGCGCCGCTCTTCGTTGGTCTCTCTCTCTCTCTCTCTCTCTCTCTCTCTCTCTCTCTCTCTCTCTCTCTCTCTCTCTCTCTCTCTCTCTCTCTGTTTCAGTCCTACGCGTTGACCATCAGTGGTAGTCGCACTGTGCACACCGAGTTTCTATTTCTATTACGATCGCCGCCACTCCCGTCTTGGTGAAAAATAGTTCATTCCTGAAGTCATTTATAGTACACGTAAGGTACAGGGGAAAAAAACAATTCTACATATTAAGCTGCTAAGCGTCCCCTTTTTTCATACCTACTAATAAAAGAATTTATTTCGAACAAGGATATTCAACAGAGTATAGTAAAACACAATTCTGGCCAGAGCTATATTTGTTTGCATATCTGAACGTACACAGCAATTCTAACATATACGGTTGTTAACATTTAGATTTGCAGTTACCCAGCAATCTCTTGGCTTCGTGTGAGAATGCAGATCTGATTCGTGAAATTGTTTATATATAATCGTATTATGATCTCCAGAGTGAGAGGGGCAGGGAGGGGGGGGGGGGGGGGGGGGGTGGAAGGATTTGCAGCATCTGTAATCTGAGGCAAAGGAATGAAGGTCTGTTGTAATCACTTTGTAAGTATTGTAGGCTACCGACCACATCTGGTCATAAATGCGCGAATCTGGAAACTGATGGCAGCAGAACCAGCCGTAGGAAAATGCAGGTGTTATGTCTCACAAAATGTTACACAGCTATCGTAGTGTTGCGAGGCGAGCTTGGCTGACTCTTCGTCAGAGCAGGGACCTAAGGCCGCCACCACATCGGGCCAACGCCGAACCTCGGAAGCAGCTTGCCCCACCAGCATGTCGCCTGCCTGCCCCTGCTGGACAACCCAGTGCCGTGCCGCAACACAAGCGACCGCAGCTATCCGAGACCTCCCAGAATACTGACGGGGAAAACAGAACACTTAAAACCGATACCAGTATTCTAGTTCTCAATAAACGGTATTTTTCGGTTTTTGGTCTCTGTTATAACGACTTTTTTTTATTTTTACTATTAACCTAGTGAAATATCGTCAATGCACCAATGCTGAAATTTTTACTTTTTAAACAAACCTTTTTTAAAAAGGTGTAATTTTTATTTGTAAAATTCATATTGGTATGAAATATTGCGATGTTATAAAAATGGGAAAAGCAATCACTGCTATTTTAATACCAATGCCGACAGAAAGAGAAACACATGGCATAAGAATTGGTAGACCATTTATGAGGCAATGTCCCTATTACCCTGTGTCGTGGAATAAGGTCGTGTGTACGTACAGTGTTCAATACCTGCTCCCACGTGGTGTGTTAGGCAGTTTCTCGTTGTCGTCCCCGGGCAACCGCCGTATTGCAGAATGGCACCAACCCCAGTCTGGAAATGTGTTTTGACCGAGTGGTTATAGGCGCTACAGTCTGGAACCGCGTGACCGCTACGGTCGCATGTTCGAATCCTGCCTCGGGCATGGATGTGTGTGATGTCCTTAGGTTAGTTAGGTTTAAGTAGTTCCAAGTTCTAGGGGACTGATGACCTCAGTAGTTAAGTCCCATAGTGCTCAGAGCAATTTGAACCATTTTTTTGGAAATATTTTTACGAAGTGATGTCGCAGTGAAGAACAATGCTTCATTTACTTTAAAAGATCAAAGATTTGTCCAGCATTTCTGAAAATATAATGAAAGGGACGAAGTTATGGTATAGGTTATAAATTAGGAATTTAAAAACAGTTCATTTGCAGTATACAATGAAAATGGAAAGTACGTGATCTGCTGCTTCATTCTGCATAATATGCCTTTATCCTTTGTAGTCATTTATGACGGACAAAGTAACATGAAAAACAGAGTTCCTCAACCCGTGTTTGCACTGTTTAGCACTGACTGTTCGTAATGCGCAAATAGTAGTACGATGAAATTCTATTACAAGATATTTCAACACAGTTTTAAAAATTTAGGATCAACAGGAAAATACTCGTTTTTCGTGGTATTCACTTTCGGAGAGAACAGCTACGGTGGACGGACTTAAGTTTTCGTTTAATTTAATATTTTAATCATGTGTATCTGGAAGCCGATAGAATCAAAAGTTTTCAATCTGTGCTCGATTTATACGCTTAATACATGAGATAATAAGAAAAAATAACAGGAATGAAACACCAGTTATTTTGATTGGTTTTAACGGTCAGGTTATAATGACGTGGGAAAATACTGAGCCGGCCGCGGTGGTCTCGCGGTTCTAGTCGCTCAGTCCGGAACCGCAGGACTGCTACGGTCGCAGGTTCGAATCCTGCCTCGGGCATGGATGTGTGTCATGTGCTTAGGTTAGTTAGGTTTAAGTAGTTGTAAGTTCTAGGGGACTGATGACCACAGATGTTAAGTCCGATAGTGCTCAGAGCCATTTGAACCATTTTGAAAATACTGATATAATCGAAAACCTGTTGTTTCAGTGAAAACCGCTATCCCTAGCCCAGATCCGGAGTCGCTGTTGACGGAAGCTGTTGCGTCACAGGCCGCTGTCCGGCCGACGCTGCGCTCAATCAAGCACTGCGGGGTGGCAGCACGTAGGAGCCCGCTGAATGGCGCTGCCGAGCTTTCTATTACGGGGGACCGTAACACGTCATTTGGAATTACAAGCCGTTTAATTCGCGTCTCACTGAGCCACCCCCGGCACCCTCCAACCCATCTCCACCAGGCACTTTCATTATTATTCCCACTAAAGAAGCATATTTGAACCGCGGTATGCAACAGTGCTATTTAACATTATAATAGTACGATAAACATGTAACAGCTACACTGCCGAAACGCTCTGACTCAGTCTTACACCTACAAACAAACAAAATTATGACTCTGATTCAGGAATTTCTTGCTAGTTGCTTGTTAAATCATACTTAGAACGAGTTAACAGAAAGTATTATATCATAACACAGGCCAAGGAAAACTTTCTTTTGAAAACTTTTTTTTACTTTGATAGCTGATCGTCATAGGTTTTTATGAGCTGAATCAAAATCTAGCCTTAATTTTTGTGTGTCACCCATAATTTTCGAGCAATCTGCTTTTTACTATCTAGTATAAAAATCCTATGTTATACGGTAAACGGGGAAATTAATGTAACGTTTTCTTACAACATAAGTATGGTTTGAATTTACAGTAAGCTACTTAAAACAATGATATGTGTTAATAGACGTTTCACTTGTCAGCTGGAATTGGTTTGTATTTTCTTTCTCTTTTTCTCATTGAAGCTTCTTGTGTACTTTCTTCTACGATGAGTCGCTTGATGAACTTTTTGGTGAAGTGACCAACAGTAGTCCCCCATCATGCTGGTGTTCCAGCGGCCTTGGTAGCGTTTTTCCATCAATTTAATCTCCTGGTGAAAACACTCTCCTTGCTACTCACTAACATCTCCCATATTGTCCGAGAAGGTATCAAAGTGACTGTTCAAAAAGTGAACTTTCAAGCTCATTAAACAGCCTAAAGTTTTAAACTTCTTTAACACTGTAGCTATAATAGAAACATATTCTGGGTCTTTTTATGCCCTAAGAACTTTGTAACTACTTGCTTGAATGATACCCATGCTTCTTTCTCATTTAAGGTCACTGTGGATTCAAAGTTATCATCAAACGTCAATTTTCTAATGTCAGGTCCAACAAAGACGCCTTCTTTTAGTTCAGATTCTGAAAGGTGTGGAAACATTTGGCAGAGATACTTAAAACATGGCCCAACCTTAGGCAAAGCCTTAAACTGTTTCATTAGGCCTAACTTTATATGTACAGGTGGTAGGAGTATGTTTTTAGGATCTACGAGGTTTATGAGTAGAATGTTCCTCCCACCACGTTTTAAAAACTCCCTCACTGGCCAATTCGTTCTGCACCAGCGTTGATCTCTAGCACTACTGCCCCATTCACACAGCCTATTTTATTTATCACTGTTTTTAGGTTTCTCATAGCTTTCTTTCATATATACAGAATGTCGAACAGGTATAGATGCATACTTGTTACCATTGTGTAATAAAACAGCCTTTAAACAGCCTCCAGTCTTCCTGTTTGTATTTAATACCAAACTCATTCACCAGACAGGGAATGTCTGAGCAGTACACTAAATCACCTTCTTGTTGAAAAAACTTCGAAAATTGCTTTTCTCTCTTTCTATACATGTATATGATGGTTCCAACTGCCAATAAGTTCTTTTCTCTTAATCTGCAACCAAGCAATTCAGCTTTTTTTGTTACGCCCAGATCCCTAACCAAATTGTTAAGCTCGGTCTGAGTAAACAATTTGGGCTCTATAATTTCAGTATTACAATTGAATTCATCATCATCTGGTTCATCTAAATCAGATTTACATCAGGAAATACTTCTGTTGGAGTAGAATTTAAATCATCTGGCGGTTCAGGAACCGGCAAATCTACACCATGCCCTACTGGTCGGATGGTGAACGGAAGGTTAGGGCAGCTTATTATCTTCTTGTTTTTCGAATTATGACCAGTAATATCAACACTGTAAAACTAGCAACCATCGAAATGATTTCTTGGCTCCCTCTATATCATAGGAATGGCAAATATAAATACTTTTTTCTCCTTTTTGGACCATTTTCTCAGATCTTCAACAAACACATAACAGACCTTATGCAGTGCAGAAGATTTGTATTGATTTGTATTGATCAAGTTTAGATCCAAAATATGATAACTTAACCTTTTTCACGAAGTCTGTAATGTTTCTTTGGTGTTTTTTGATCACAAGTTCACCACAAATATAACAAAAACTGTCAGCAGAGTTTTTACAACCACGATTAGACATTATACTGAGCACATGTACAGGAAACGGGAAAATGAGGTTAGGCTGACAGTTGACAGTAAATAAAACACCATCTGTTAACACAAAAATAGAATGGACCTTTTTCTGCCAGAAAATGTTTTCAGCAGTGCTACCAACTTCATTTACATTCATTACACCTGCTTTTTAAATTATTTTAACGATATAAAAGCTGTTAAATTCTATAAAAAATCGCTTAATTTAATAAATTTAACAGTAAAATCTGAAGAAATGATGGGTGATAGTTTTTTAAGCATCATATTTGGATTTCCTACCCTAAAAAAACGAAGGAATAACGTATTTTCAGCAAAAAAAATTGGCCTGTGTTAATGTCATTTATAAGCGCTCTTACGAGACTGGCAAATTAGATTTTATCTGCGGATAAAAGTGCGTGACAGGTGCGTAGCAAACCGTCTGTGCCAGGGAAGTCGGCACTTTATCTCCATCTCTTCATATCATCATAAGGTTACCAGTAGGGTGTCACTGACGGTCCACCTGCATCTTCGCCGTAAGGACGTTTCCTAGCCCTCCCGCTGTTAAGCGCCAGCGACTTGCATCAGGCGACGCTTTTGGCGCGCTGTCGGAGATACAATACGGTACGCCAACGGACAGCAGTGGACGTCCCACAGCAGGACGGCGAGGCGACAAATCACCACAGAAAGCCCCGTGGCCCGAAGCGTAAAGTAATTCGCGCGAAGCGGCAGTCCATAAATACGGCGAGGGAAGGAGGCGTAGACAGACGGCCCGCCACGGTCTATTAAGCCCGCTAAACAGCGTCAGGAGCCGCCCGCTGCCCCCCTCCTACTCAACGTGTCCCCAGCGAACACCACTGTAAACGGAAACATACACCGCATGTGAGTTGTTTTTCCTTCATTTATAGTTGCCCAATTACGACACCCACTTCGTTTTCGTTTTTACATGAAACTAGGTGCTTTTTACTCTTGCACTGGGAAGAGCATTAGAAAAGACAACGTGAGAGCAACTTTATCAAACAGTAACAGCATAACAGCTAGGAGTGGCACTGTCCTGCCGCCAAAAGAAGAGCTTTCACACAGTCCACAGCCTCCATGTAATTATGAAACATTGTTCCTTCTACTTCCGTGTTGCAGGAAGTGAAAATCCGTCGACTTAAAGATTTTTTACGGTGTTAATTTATACCCCAGTCCTTCCTGAATCAGAATATGTAGGGCTTTTGAATGTTTGGCGCATACTAATAGGAAAGAATAATCATTTTCTAAACACCGACATCCACACTTTGTCAGCTGTCAATTGCGCTGTGTCTATTTATTCGTTGACACTGCTTTGCAAGTTTGTCATCCTGGTGCTAAGCTAGTGTAAGTAACAACTGAACGTCAGTTCAGCGTTGTGTTTTCGTTTTAATCGAGGAAGTGATTTGAAATAGTGCTTGATTTTAGGAAGTAATTTTATTGTGTTTACACTTTTATCTTATCCGCTCAGACCGCATATACAGGGTGTGTCACTAACTATTGCCACCAAGAATAACTCCGGAAGTATGATAGGAGATGAGAAGTTTGTGGGACAAAAGTTGCATGCGACAACGGGGGCCATAATATGACGTTTGTTTTTTGTTGCTAGGTTGGGTCGTTTCAGAGATATGAAGGTCAACCTTGTTTTTTTTCCAATGGGGTGCTATATTTTGGTACACATTTTCTGATAGCGGCTATCGAGACGAATCCAATGACGTGTAACAGTAAGGTCTTTGATAGTCAACGTAGGTTACTAACGTGGTATCGAAATTTCTGGTAAGATCTTATGGGATCAAACTGCTGAGGTCATCGATCCCTAAGCTTACACACTACTTAATCTAACGTAAACTAACTTACGGTAAGGACAACACATACATCCATGCCCGAGAGAGGACTCGAACCTCTAACGGGCAAAGCCGCACGGACCATGAAAAGGCGCCCTAGATCGCGCGGCTACCCCCTGCGGCAAAGGTGGCATGAACCTCCATTTATAGAAGGTGTTCGAAGCGATGACCATTAGCATCAAAGCAGTGTTGCAATCTACTTCTCATGGAATGAGTGTTATTCCTTATCACTTCGATACTTGTCGAAGCACATGCTCTAACAATTGTCTCTCGCATATCGTGCAAATAGTGAATATTCGCCGAATACGGCGTATCCATCTAACGTGTAGTTGGCATATAAACACCATTCAACGGTTTCGCAAAACAACAATAATAGGTACGGAGACTAGTATTGTCGAATCAAGCGAATCTGAATGATGTATTCCTCCGAAGAACAAGTCGATATGCTTGCCATTTACGGAGAATGCTAACGAAATTCAGTGAGAGCTAGAGACACGCTGAAAGATATCCTCAACGTACTCACCCTACACGTCCTACATTTAAATATTTGTATGATAAATTGAGAACAACTGGATGTTTAACGCGTCGGAAACATATCCGGCAAAGGAAAGTTACTAACGAGGAAACGGAAATTGGTACTCCTGTCACTGTGGTTTGAGATCCTTGTGTTAGTTCGCGTCAAATCGCAAGGGAATTTCGCATGAGCCAGAGTAGTGTTGTTCATGTTCTGCATCGCCATAAATATCATCCTTACCATATCAGACTCCACCAAGAATTAACTGGTACGGACTGTATGCGTCGCACTGAATTCTGCCGATAGGCTCAACTTCAAATTCAGAGGGATGACACATTTATTAATTTGATTTTATTTACTGACGACGCTACATTCACGAACAATGGAAATGTTAATTTGCAGAACATGCATCATTGGGCAACTGAAAATCCATGTTGGATGCGGCAAGTTGCACACCAAGAACCGTGATCGGTGAATGTATGGTGTGGGATTCTGGAGGACAGAATTATAGGCCCCTATTTCATCGAAGGAAATCTTAATGGTAGGAAGTACACCACATTCCTGCAAGAAACATTAGGTCTGTTATTGGAAGAAATAACTTTAGGAACAAGAAACAGTATGTGGTATCAACACGATGGGTCACCGGCACATTTTTCGCTGATGGCTAGAAATGAGTTGCGGAGATAATTCCGAAATCGTTGGAGTTGACGCGGAGATTTGTCGTGGCCCGCTCGTTCGCCAGACATGACGCCTCTGAATTTTTTCTTGTGGGGATTCGTAAAAGACATTGTTTGTAAAGGCGTTCCAACTACACCTCTAGATATGCGAGAGAGAATTTTTGACCTTCGTTGAGCTTCAAAGACCTTGCTGTTGCACATCATTTGAATTGTCTCGATAGCCGCTATAAGAAAATAAGTACCAAACTATAGCATACCATTTAAAAAAACAAAGTTGACCTTCGTATCTCTGACGCGACCGCACCTAGCAACAAAAACCAGCGTCATATTATTGAGCCCGTTGTCCCATGCAACATTTCTACCACAAACTTTTCAAATACTATCATACTTTCGGAGTTATTCCAGGTGGCAATAGTTAGTGACTGACCCTGTACAAACGGAGTAAGGAAGTTTAACCGTGGAAATAAGTTTAAAGGTAACAGAGGATCCCTGTCACTTTCTCTGTCCATACAGCCTCGAGTCATTGTGTAAGTAACAGATAGCTGCTATAACGTCGTGAGTGACATAACCATGTTCTATTAGTGTCAATATCAGATGTCATAAAATATATCTATAGACACTTAGCTAGCAAAAACATGCCTGCTAAAAGCAGATTCCAACGAAAGTTTCAATCACTGTGTGCGGGAACGCTGGCCTAAAACAGTATTTGTGGCCCTTAAATCACTAAAAACAGCTTTAACGGTTGCAGCTTTGTCTCTCAATAAAAGGTCAGGACCTAAGCTGAAAGTTTCCAGTTATATGGGCATGGAACCTGGGGTGAACATGAAGAATGCGGTTCTGTCAATGAACTACCTGAGAATGCGGGATGCTGAGGAAAAGGACCGGAAAATAATAAAAGAGGCCCGAATCCAAAAGATGGCCGCTAAGCGTAAGCTGGATGATACAAAAACCCGCAACGATGACAACTATGGACTTGCCGAGCTTTAACTATGAATGTAGGTTGGAAAGAACTATGATAATTTTATCTCTAGGTACAATTTCCTTTCAAACTGAGAAACCTATATCAATGAAACTTGGTACAGAGATTGATTATATTACTTTCATTAAAATGTATTAGAATTACAGCAATCAAACGAAATGTTGAACAAATACTTAGACTTTCTAAAGCTGTTTTTCCAGGTAACGTACCTTTTTTTGGAATTTATACTGTGATAACAATGTTACTGCCACATAAGTAAATACACTTTGAAGAAAATGAGACAACTTACATATATTTCGAGTTTGGTTTGAACATACAGTTTTTGAGAAAAGTGCACCATCGTTACTACGGTCAACCATAGGAAATTAGCTCCCCCTTATGCTTTCCAACAATCTATTTATTGTGACTGCAATTTCGAACATTACTCATCATAAGTCAGAAGACTCAAATATAAATACGCGTAGAGGCATCAACATTGCTGCTGGTACAAACATCGAATGAATACCAACGGCATTGTAAGGACTCGAGTAACCACAAAACCAAATAAAAACCAATTACGTTCGTAGCGTCCCGCTTGACAGTTCTGTACCGCAATAGCATGTTGGTCCACATGTAAATGTAATACAGAAAAGATTCAGTGTTTCATGGGTCCGCTAAGTCCTTGATAGCCTTCCAGACGAATGCGGCATGAAATGTCTACGCAAAGGACACGTAATTCGCGAAAAGTATGAGCAGTGTTTGTGGTTGCTGAGATGGTTCCAAATAGCGTCCTAAATACGTTCCATCATTTTCATATGAGGCGCTTTCAATGACTAAGAAATAAAAGCGGGCTCACTACCATGCTCCTGAAACCGCTGTAGCATGACTATGGCCAAGGATACTTGCCCTGCAGATCTCATGGAAGCCAATGTGAATGACCCCGAAGCATAACACTGCCCTAGCCAGCGTAAGTCCGTGATATGTGTGATATTACAGACAGTCGTTCCCTAGATTACCGTCTACGGTCCAACAGATACGGTCACGAGCCCAGGAGAGGCGCTGCAGGCGATGTGCTGTTAGCAAAGACATTCGCTGCCACAGCCCATTACCGCCAAATTTCCCCGCACTGTCCTAAGGGTTCGTCCTACGTCCCACATCCCACATTGATTTCTGCGGTTATTTCATGCAGTGTGCTTGACTGTTAGCACTGGTAAGTATACGGAAACGCCGCTGCTCTCGGTCGTGAAGTGAAAGCCGTCGGCCACTACGTCGAGCGTGTTGATGGGTAACGCCTATATTTGGTACTGTCGGCACACTCTTGACGCTGTGGATCTCGGAATACTAAATTCCCTATCGGTTTTGCGACATGGAATATCCCACGCCCCTAGCCCCAACTGCCATTTCGCGTTCAAGGTCTGTTACTTCCAGTCGTGCAACCATAATCACGTCGGAAACCTTTTGACATGAATCACCTGACTACAAATGACAGCTGCGTCAATGCACCGCCCTTTTATACATTGTGTAGTCAATACTACTGCCATCTGTATATGGGCGTATAGCTATTCCAAGACTCAGTGTATACTATGCTTCTGCGTCACGTGGCAGCAACAGGTGGGCAGTAGTCATCAAGTTATGGCTCATCAGTGCACATGACATATACAGTGGGACAATCCGCCTGCAAATGGCTTAGCAACAAGGAATTTCTCGTGTAGGTAAAGAGTGTGTCATCGTGTTGAAGACGAAACGTCTTTTAAATTAATGTTTTTATAAAAAAAAAAACAGTTTTCACCACCATTAATAATTTTCCAACACTGTAAGCCAACTTTTTTTTACGTCACATATGCATATGAAAATAAAATTACTTTTTCAAGCACACTAAAGATTGGCTGAGAAAGTAACTCAACCTGCTGGTACGCGTAGACGGTGACTCGGTGGTCTGTCTGTAAGTACCTCATCGGCGTTTAATCACACTCCACAGGATCGTCGATTGGTGATAATTTCGATGATATTTTGATCTAAAATTTGGTAGAAAAGAATGTTTGGGACTCTTTACAACTGCCTAGAAATGTTTAGAAGTAGATATTGGAGGGTTAGGAAAAAATGGTATTGTAACGAAGTAACATATGTAGTCAACAGAATTAATTTTATATCATAGACAGATATGATTACTTTTCCCGCTTAATGGAAGAGTATGTCGAATAAGTAAGCAAACAACGGCTAGTAATAAGCTACTATGTTTAACTGCCTGTACATTTGCTTTGCTACCACTGTGGAATCAACTGAAACTACCGAACATCCTGGAGTACCTCGTCAAAAGCCTTATCTGCTACATCAGATGACCCAGGAAAAATATTGGGCTGCTTCAAATGAAAGTGCAACAGTGACTGGAGATACGAATCAAGCACAAGCATCGCAGCGCCGAACCCCCCCCCCCCCCCCCCCCACACACACACAAAATAGGATTCAATTAGTCGATGGATGCCTACGACCCTCGTGCAAAAGCGACCAATTGCAGGGCGATCAAACACATGGCAGCAAATATTGAAACGTGTGGATGATGATTGGATGGCTGTTGAAGCTGTTAAAGCATTAATTGATTCGCTATAGGCCTGCTTGCGTAACACTGCTGGCACCTGATGACCCCAGTTATTTGGCAAGTTCGCTTACCCAGCAAGTGGCACAGTTCCGTATTCTGTACAAGCAAGTGTGAACGGGTTTGCTGATATACCGGTTAGGATAACAGCGCTACATTTGCGGAGCATTGCAGGTTTGTGAGACATGAAGCGAGAGTTCATCCATAGCCACTGTTCACCCTGAATTAAATTACAATTACTGGAATGTAATGCCGTTCTTTGCATTGAATCTCTGGAAGAAAATAGTAACACTTTTCTTCTGCAGGCGGGTGCCAACAATTGCTTTCTAGTGGTCAGTGCTGGAGCAACAGTCGAGGCTTCAGGTACGTAGTGGAATGTTGCCAAGTGATAAGTCAACTTTTTTCTCATCGTTTACGAGAAGTTTCACCTTTTTAGGCGCACCGTTATTGTACTACAGCGAATTTCTTGGAGGAATATGTCACATTTGATCGGTCGTGTAATCTACATCTACATCCATACTCCGCAAGCCAGGGTGGCGCAGGGTAATGACAGTATGTATTTTGAAACTCCTTGG
Source organism: Schistocerca gregaria (assembly GCF_023897955.1). Classification (NCBI taxonomy): domain Eukaryota; kingdom Metazoa; phylum Arthropoda; class Insecta; order Orthoptera; family Acrididae; genus Schistocerca; species Schistocerca gregaria. The sequence goes on along the minus strand of NC_064922.1, from coordinate 563,601,737 downwards.
TACCCCCGCTTCATAAGATCTGCAATTACACTGAAGCAGTGCAAAATGTCAAACTAATAAGGCAGTAGTCATGCAAATAACTAATATTAACAAATCGACGAAATACTGCAAAGCAAAACAGAATAACTGTTAGGGTCACTTATGGAAAACTATCCTACTTAATGATTAAGCATACTGGCAGTAGAGAATTTCCCCAAACCGCTCAGATGACAACTTCCAGGTTGAGGTTTGTTTAATCACCAATTTAAAGTGAAACGTCACATGAAGAACTGTGTACAAGACGGATGACTAGGCTAACCCGGGTCTAAGGTCGATTGTACTGATGACACAGCCTTGGTTGACACAGAACTTTATAGGAGTTGTTGCTTTCTCGCCGAGTGAAACATTTTGTCTCCAACACCGGAGGGCTGGTTTGCGAGACAGTGAGCGTACCCGCCCCGAGGGACGAGTTACCGTAAGTCATGTTAATTGGGCCGTAACGTCAATACGTATCTGCTGACGTAGAAGCAACGATCAGTGCAGCAGTGAAAACATTTTCTCTGATTAGCAACCCGTTTCGGTGAAAAGCTGTGTAAAGCACTTTCGTTCGAGTGTCTTGTACTGAGCGAAGATAAGTATATTGCCCTTAGTTTCTAGATAACAGTGTTAAAATTGCCAACATTTCTGTGGTACGTGAGTGCCAACTTCGAAATCAACTGAAACCACGTATAAACTAGCATTGGTTAGTTCACGCTGCAATGTATAAATTAAATTAACACTAGACGCTATGATCCAGTGCACCAATGAACTGTTGCCTCAAGACCTTGCAAAGAGAACCACAATGTCAAGCACACTCCTGTTCATTTCAGAGACCTCCAGCTGTTAAATTAAACTGGTAGAACACATCTTGGTGTAGGCACCTCTGTGAGGTACGAAGCTGATTGTGCATCCTACATAAACGAACATGCTAACCTGTCCGATAGCAGAACTTAAGTATCTCAGATGTTAAATTAGCAAAAACAAAGAAGTGGGTGTTCCATGATGTAGTGACATCTGTGAAATGGATTAATACCGACACAAAAGGAAGTGGGAGAATAAAGCTTGATAGTGGAACACAGCCTAATACACATGAATACACTACTGGCCATTAAAATTGCTACACCACGAAGATGACGTGCTACAGACGCGAAATTTAACAGACAGGAAGAAGATGCTGTGATATGCAAATGATTAGCTTTTCAGAGCATTCACACAAGGTTGGCGTCGGTGGCGACACCTACAACGTGCTGACATGAGGAACGTTTCCAACCGATTTCTCATACACAAACAGCAGTTGACCGGCGTTGCCTGGTGAAACGTTGTTGTGATGTCCCGTTTAAGGAGGAGAAATGCGTACCATAAAGATCGGATTGTAGCCTATCGCGAATGCGGTTTATCGTATCGCGACATTGCTGCTCGCGTTGGTCGAGATCCAATGACTGTTAGCAGAAAATGGATTCGGAGGGTAATACGGAACGCCGTGATGGATCCCAACGGCCTCGTATCACTAGCAGTCGAGATGACAGGCATCTTATTTGCATGGCTGTAACGGATCGTGCAGCCACGTCTCGATCCCTGAGTCAACAGATGGTGAAGTTTGCAGAACAACAACCATCTGCACGAACAGTTGGACGACATTTGCCGCAGCATGGACTATCAGTTCGGAGACCATGGCTGCGGTTACCCGTGACGCTGCATCACAGACAGGAGCGCTTGCGATGGTGTACTCGACGAGGAACCTGGGTGCACGAATGGCAAAACGTCATTTTTTCGGATGAATCCAGGTTATGTTTACAGCATCATGATGGTCGCATCTGTGTTTGGCGACATTGCAGTGAACGCACATAGGAAGCGTGTATTCGTCATCGCCATACTGGAGTATCACCCGACGTGATGGCGTGGGGTGCCATTGGTTACACGTCTCGGTCACCTCTTGTTCGCATTGACGGCACTTTGAACAGTGGACGTTACATTTCAGATGTGTTACGAGCAGTGGCTCTACCCTTCATTCGATTCCTGCGAAACCCTACATTTGAGCAGGATAATGCACGGCCGCATGTTGCAGGTCCTGTACGGGCCTTTCTGGATACAGAAAATGTTCGACAGCTGCCCTGGCCAGCACATTCTCCAGACCTCTCAGCAATTGAAAACGTCTGGTCAATGGTGGCCGAGCAACTAGCTCGTCACAGTACGCCAGTCACTGTGGTATCGTGTTGAAGCTGCATGGGCAGCTGTACCTGTACACGCCATCCAAGCTCTGTTTGACTCAATGCCCAGGCGTATCAAGGCCGTTATTACGGTCAGAGGTGGTTATTCTGGGTACTGATTTCTCTATCTATGCATCCAAGTTGGGTGAAAATGTAATCACATGTCAGTTATAGTATAATATATTTGTCCAATGAATACCCGTTTATCATTTGCATTTCTTCTTGGTGTAGCAATTTTAATGGCCATTGTATAATTGGGGTGAATGTAATGGAAAGGAAACCGTATGGGAAAGAGATAGGAAGGAAATGACTTCCAGTCGCACAAAGCATTGTGCCGCACCAGGATTCGAATCCGGATGGCCCGCTTGTCTAAAACGATCGCCTTAACCGCCTCGACCATCCGGGCACACTTTGCGTCAGACCCAGATTCCCTACTTCCCGCTCGCCGCACAGCACGACTCCTTCCCTTTAACCTTCTACCCGCAGATTTCACATTCATGTAGGAGTTCCGAAATGTGCATCCGTACTGAAACTGTTTCATAAAACAGCCGTCGCGCTCATAGAATTATAGACGTGAGTGGCGCCTGTTCCGACTGGAATGTAGAAGTAAACAATAAAGATCCTTTAACATTCACTTGGGGTGCGACCTAAGCTAATTTTGCGTCTGAAGGCCTGTGTGCTGCAAGAACGACATGTTATACTGTATTTGTCAGTAACAGTACAATCGATACACAAAAATGGCTCGAAAATTCCGCACGCTCGTCTTTCTTTGATCAGTGACATGGCGGAACAGCAGCGACCACTTCCGAAAAGTCAACGAACATAGCACCAATTGGAGGCAGGTATTCGTTGGCTGAATGAGAAGTGAAATTCGGGATATCCAGTAGGGTAATATACGACAGTCGAATCCCTTCCAAGAAACTACAGCGCCACCAACCTAGGTGCCGGTATCCGCTGCCTCGATGAGAAATGTACAATAGTACGAGCGTATTGGGAGTGAGGAGAGGCGGCGGGCCGGCTGGACACGGTACGGCGCCGAGGGCGACATTAGGCGCGACTCGAGCAGCGGCGCTTCGTTACGGGCAGGGCGAGGGCGAGGGCGGGCCCCGGGCGGCGACCCGCGCTAATGAAGCGAGCCCGGCCATTGTGTGCGCCGGCCGCGCCGCCATTGTCCGCGCGCCGCGGCTACTTGTTGACGGCCGCGCGGCGCTACTCCGCTCCGCGATCTGTCCTCTCCCGCTAGATGGCTCGTTACGCCCCTGTCCTACGCTACGCCAGCCGCTAACTCGCTCCTGATTAGGGTGGATGTTTAGGTGCTGTAACAAACGACGGAGATGGCACAAGGACGAGTAAAAAGAGCGTTTGTCGAGAGTTTCAAATGAAGCAATGAGCCGGCTTCAAACACATCATTGAAGAGAGAGTGCTGTGACCGACCCGTCATACCACCGACGTGTTTGGCTCCAGGAATTTAAAACCGGCCAGCGTGGCCGAGCGGTTCTAGGCGCTTCAGTCTGGAACCGCACGACCGCTACGGTAGCAGGTTCGAATCCTGCCTCGGGCATGGATGTATGTGATGTCCTTAGGTTAGTTTGGTTTAAGTAGTTCTAAGGGACTGATGACCTCAGCTATTGAGTCCCATAGTGCTCAGAGCCATCCAGGAACTTAGAGGGCAGTGTACACACTGGCTTTCGCGTATAATATTGTGGTAATAGCAAAGATAATGCAGAACCTGGATAAAATGGGAACTGTACTGATGGATGAAGCTAAGAAAGTATGTCCAACTACAAATGAAAGTAAAACAAAATTGGTGGTAATAGGAAGAAGAGCTTAATTAGGACAAAACCATGTAACCATGAGGAACCTAACAATACCGCAAACAGACACATTTACTTGATAGGTTCCCTGTAATTACGCCGGATAATATTGTAAAAACCGCACAATATTTCAGCGAGACGACTGCCCGCCATCTTCAGGTGCTACTGTCGCGTCGCTGAGAAGCTCGCCAATTTATATGTTGGCTTTCTAGAACAGCGCAGGCGCCAGCGGGGACATAACGTCACCGAAGACCAATCGTAAACGGCGTGGAATACCAGAGCCCTCTGCTGGAGAAACGGGTCGCGGTCTGCGGAAGCGCGCCGCGGCCCGGGACAATGCGGCCGGGAGCGACGGACCCCGGGACCCCGCTCGCGCGCGCGTGGTGTTGGCGCGCGATTTAAGCATCTGCGCTAAGGTTTCCCATCTGCGTTGACTCGGTGCAGTTGCTAATCTGCGGCTGAAGATTCCTTAGTGCCGCCAAGGCTGCCTTCCAGGCTCTGCTCAGGTGAACACCCGTGTCTCTGTTTATTAGGTCACTGCTTATACGTGTTTCGACCGCCTCTTTGATGATGGAGTTCCAGTATGTGGAAGCATACGAAAGGATCTTGGTTTCTTCATAATTCATGCCGTGTCCCGTGTCAAGGCAGTGTTCAGCAACCGCAGATTTCTCTGGCTGATCCAACCTCGTGTGACGTTTATGTTCGTCGCATCTGTCTTTAACCGTACGACACGTCTGGCCAATATAAGACTTCCCACATTGGCATGGGATTTTATATATTCCTGGTCTCCGCAGGCCGAGGTCGTCTTTAAAAGAGCCCAGCATTGATTGCGCTGAGGGCCGGAAAACACATTTAAGCCGTTATTTCTTGAAAATTCTGCATATCTTAAAAGACACGCCACCGACATACGGTAGAAAAACCAACCCCGTGGTGTTCTCTGCTTCTTGAGGCTGTTCTTGAGGTTTGGAGCGTGCTGGTCGAAATGCATTCCGCATCTGCTTCTCGGAGTACCCGTTCTGGGCAAATACAGAGCGGAGATGGCTGAGCTCTGCCGATAAGCTCTCCTGATCTGAGGTGGCCCTAGCCCTATGCACTAGCGTCCGTAATACACCACTGCGCTGTGAGGGATGATGACAGCTCAGAGCTTGTAAATACCTGTGTGCGTAGGCTTCCGGAACACACTGTGACCCAAGGAGCCGTCTCCTTTTTTGCGAACCAAAACATACAGAAACGGGAGCTCACCGTCTTTCTCTACCTCCGTGGTGAAACAGATGCTTGGATGGAGGGAGTTCAGATGTCTCAGAAAAGAAGGAAGCGTTACTGTCCCATGCGGCCATACCACAAATGTATCATATACATACGTCCAAAAACATTTGGGTTTCAAAACCGCCGTCTGAAGTGCTTCGTCCTCGAAATTTTTACAATATTATCCGGCGAAATTTCCGGGAACCTATCAAGTATATGCAGCGCCGGGAAAGCCTCAAAGAGACATTTACTTTAACTACATGTCAACATCAACTAACAAAATCTTGTGAAACAAGAGATCGTATAGAGAGTTCAAGCCGTTGGAAGATGATCAGGAGCTATGTATAACATCGTAAGATCGAAGTTACTATCCAGACAGACTAAAATAAGAATATATCAGACTATCATCAAATCAACAGTGTGCTACATAAGCAATACATGGACCCTATGAGAATATAAACAGTGCAGAATAGGGGAAAAAAGAGAACTTAGTTATGCACGCACACTACCTGGTATTGTACCGAGCGTGAAAACTAAAAGACTGAAACGGTACAGACATGTGAGGAGGAGAGGGGAGGACATGCTAATAAATGCAGTAATAGATGGAGAAGCCGAAGGAAGGAGACCACAAGGATGGCCAAGAACGAGATGGAAGGATAATACCACAGGATACATGGAGACAATGGCCCTGGGAGATGAGGATGCACTTGACAGGAAGGTGTGGAGGGATGAACTGAGTGAGGTCAAGTACCAGTTGTGGTCTGTGTGGCCAGTAAAAGTAAGTGTTCACACTCACCCAATGTGTGACTGCGACAATGCAAACCAGTACTAGCGCAAAGGGAGCATTAGGCCATTTTGTTAGTGTTGGTTGCCTACATTAGGGACAAACATACATTCAGGGGGAAACCTATTGTTCTGCCCATGTCAGCCCTTAACCTGGTGATCTCTCTTGACTGGCAGGTCCTTAACCTATTTTTACATGTCACTTTGCATCAAATCAATATCTAATTAGTTAATCACCCCCAATCTTCCTGATGACACGATAGGTTGCCCCCACCCACTCACCTTTATTTTATGTGCCACTTTTTGAATGGGATTCTGAGTTACTTTTCTGTATCACCCACCCATCTGGGAAATATGGAACCGCACACTACATTTCTATCAAATTGACTAATTAATTAAATTCACTTTTCCTTGATGGATACTGAAAAAGTTTGATTGGCAGGAAATCGATTGCAGTGTATGGAATAACAAATGCACACTTCCTGTTGTGGAGGAAATACCCCAGCCTTCCTCCTCCCTGGCGCACTTCCTTTCTTTGAGGCACAATAACCACACCATGCGGAGCCAGCAGGAGCCCAGAAGCCACACCTCGTTCCTCCATGGCACACTTTGTGCAGTTTTGTGGGAAGTGGGGAATAGCCCCAAACTTTCTTTGTGGTACACTTGCAAGAAACATCCCAGCCTTCTTTTTGTTAACATGAAGTGCTACAGGAGTTATCAGAAATACTACTGAAGCCAATAAATTGATCGACTTATTATGTTCTGGTCACACGATCGTGATATAGGGGATATGAGGTTGATGCAGTAGTTCACAACGGTTGCAGTTGCAGTCAGTCTCTGGAAGAACAACTATGAAGCATCACCAGCTACAGTCGAGATTCTTCTCTGCCTCTCTATCACAGACGATGTGTAAAAATAAGTGCTCATTACATGTTGTTGCTACTATTACTGCATGTAGTAGTTCCTTCATTGCCAATTTCTCATTCTTTGTGCAACTCCATGTCATTTCTTCTTCTTTGTTCAGCAGCCTCCGGTGTGCCTCGACCGGCAGTCACATCCAGCATGTCTGGGTCAGCAGCAGGTATCATTAACTTGTTGGGTCCTGCAATGGTAGCAGCACCATGGGATCCTGTAGTGCACTTGACCAGCATGCTGCAGCAGGACAATGAGCTGTTGTTATCCAGCCCACTCATTGATTTAGACACCCAAAACCAGCAAGTCCCTGACATTCAGAAGAACTGTGCAGAGGGCCCTACATCACATGGCGCGGGTCAGTACTACTTTCTGACAAATGCACCATTCCAAAAAATTTCGGTTTTACCGCTAGGTCGACGTGTTGATGTGCTGGATGCTTTTCACATCAACTTATAATTTAACAGCTAGCTGTTCAAAGTGCTTAAATTTTGCCATAGAAGCGTCGGTTGACAGTCAGTGGTATGTTAGGGATTGAAATTGCATTGACAGTATTGAAGTGTTGTTTACGGAGTTGGAATGGGCTGAAATGTCGTACAAAACACTACATCAACCAACAGATGACCTCTGAGTATTCTCAGTCTCTGGACATTTACTGTGCTACTTGTAACAACTTTGTACGATAGTGTGACACTCATCGTGAGATCTGAAAGTCACGTCATTTCCCAGCAACACTCCACCATTACAAACTTGTATGGCCTATGGGCAGTGCCATCCCTTGTGCTAGAAAGACTGAATTGTGGGCTGCTATGTTTTCCAACTATGCATGAGATGATGTGGACAATCTCCTTAAGTATAATGCGCTTGGAGATGATTTAGATCAATGCATCAACATGGTGTGGTGTGAAACAAAGAACCTGAAGTAACACCCATCAATCTGACAGACATACATTTTCAATTTATCACATACAAGACACAGTTATTCAGAAAATACTATAAAAAACGGTCAGTGGCGATTATAGTTGATGTAATATATCCTACGTATCAATGCTGAAATGTAAATATAATATACATTACCCAGACGTTAGTTGTTTTTCCTATTTAACCAGTCTGTCATTATATAATGTAAGGTGTAGCCATCTTAACGCAATCGCTAAGATGGCAGCACTACAGTGGTAGTGGTCACATTTATTATTATTATTATTATTATTATTATTATTATTATTATTATTATTATTATTATTTTCTCGTGTCACTACTAACAGGTATGTTCTGCCAGTCGTAAAAGGCGACGAAAAGAACAAACCACTAATAGGACCAACCCCCTTGTAGTGTGATTAGTTTGTTCAGGGCACAACTAAAGAAGCCTCGGACAAGCGCCGTCATGGTCGGGGACGACGCTTGAACCCTATGCCCGCCAACAACGGTAACTACACTGGTAGCCACACGGAAAATGATTTAAATAAAAATAGAGGTGTTTTGCAGGATATGCTTCCCGCAACCACCCTAGAAGGAAAACAAAGACAGAGGATGAGATGGTCAAATGAAGTTAATCGACACCTCATGTTCTGTTATTACCAAGCAACAAACCTAGGAACCAACACAACTGGATACAGATCACAAGTATACACAACATTTATTACCAGATACCCAGAATTAAAATTTTTAACAGAAAACGACTAGCTGATCAGATCAGTGTAATAATAAAAAATAACAGGATACTCCAGTCAGAATTAGAAAACATCAAACAACAAGTACAACAAATACTGGAACAAAATAATGTGCAACCAGAGGAAGAAGAAAATACAGTAATGGACTCACACATCCCAGAGCAAACAAACAAAGAACAACACGCATCAATTAAACAATCAGAGGAAAACGAAATATAAAGACTGCCACCAGAACAAGTATACATAGAACACGAAGTGACACACATGTTAGATATAGAAGAAAAATTTCAGCTGACATATATAGAATACAAAGACACAAATACAGACATTAGACCATTCTTGCATAGACCGCCAAATAACTTACAAGTCGAAACAACAATAAAAACTATCAACACACTGATACACAACAAAATAAATGAAAACACAACTATGGAAGAGCTACAACTACTGGTTTATATAGGAGCATTCACTACACTAAATATACACACTAGGCAGAGATCAGAAACAACCAATACACAGAAGAAACCCACAAAACCAGCATGTCAGCACAGGCTACAGATCAGAATAGAAAAACTGAGAAAAGACATCGGACATAACACAAATTATAAGAAAAGAAATACCAGACAAAAACCGAAAAAGGTTAGGTAAAATCTCACAACAAGAAGCGATAGAGCAATTAGATGAAAAGAAGCAGAAATTACAAGCTTTGGCCAAACGACATAGAAAATACAAAAAAGGTGAAAATAGAAGGAAACAAAACCAAACATTCAACAAAAACCAAAACTAATTTTACCAGACAATAGATAACACACACATTAAAATAGACAATCCACCAAACATAACAGACATGGAAACCTAAAGATCAAGCAGACACAGAAAACCCAGCTAAATACCGCCCCATAACATGCCTACCAACAATATACAAAATATTAACTTCAGTCATTACACAGAAATTAATGACACATACAACACAGAACAAAATTATAAATGAAGAACAAAAAGGCTGTTGCAAAGGAGCACGAGGATGTAAAGAGCAACTGGTAATAGATGCAGATGTGACATATCAAGCTAAAACTAAACAAAGGTCGCTACACTACGCATACATTGATTACCAAAAAGCTTTTGATAGTGTACCCCACTCATGGTTACTGCAAATATTGGAAATACACAAAGTAGATCCTATATTGATACAGTTCCTAAACATAGTAATGAAAAATTGGAAAACCACACTTAATATCCAAACAAATTCAAATAATATCACATCACAGCCAATACAGATTAAGCGTGGAATATACCAAGGAGACTCATTAAATCCTTTCTGGTTCTGCCTTGCTCTGAACCCACTATCTAACATGCTAAACAATACAAATGATGGATACAATATTACTGGAACATACCCACACAAAATCACACATTTGCTATACATGGATGATCTAAAACTACTGGCACCAACAAATCAACAACTCAACCAATTACTAAAGATAACAGAAGTATTCAGCAATGACATAAATATGGCTTTTGTAACAGACAAATGTAAGAAAAATAGCATAGTCAAGGGAAAACACACTAAGCAAGAAGATTACATATTGGACAACCACAGCGACTGCATAGAAGCGATGGAAAAAACAGATGCCTATAAATATCTAGGATACAGACAAAAATAGGAATAGATAATTGAAATATTAAAGAACAACTAAAAGAAAAACATAGACGAAGACTAACAAAAATACTGAAAACTGAATTGACAGCAAGAAACAAAACAAAAGCTATAAATACTTATGCCATACCAATATTGACCTACTCATTTGGAGTAGTGAAATGGAGTAACCCCAGGCCTAGAAGCACTCAATACACTTACACCATCACAATGCCACAAATATAGATATTTGTGGCATTGTGATCGTTTAAGTATATTGAGTGCATCACATACATTCAGCAACAGAAAGATTCACATTAAGCAGAAAGGAAGGAGGAAGGGGATTTATCGACATAAAAAACACACATTATGGACAGGTAGACAATTTAAGAAAATTTTTTCTAGAACGAGCAGAAACTAGCAAAATACACAAAGAAATCACTCATATAAATACTTCGGCTACACCACTGCAATTTCATAACCACTTTTACAACCCTTTAGATCACACAACGTCAACAGATACGAAGAAAGTAAATTGGAAAAAGAAAACACTACATGGCAAGCACCCTTATCATCTAACACAGCCACACATCGATCAAGACGCATCCAACACATGGCTAAGAAAAGGCAATATTTACAGTGAGACGGAAGGATTCATGATTGCAATACAGGATCAAACATGAACACCAGATATTACAGCAAGCATATTATTAAAGATCCCAATACCACAACAGATAAATGCAGACTTTGCAAACACCAAATAGAAACAGTAGATCACATCACAAGCGGATGTACAATACTAGCAAATACAGAATACCCTTGAAGACATGACAATGTAGCACAAATAATACCTTAACAACTTGCCACACAACATAAACTAATAAAACAACACGTTCCCTCATACAAGTATCCACCACAAAATGTACTAGAGAATGATGAAAACAAATTATACTGGAACAGAACCACTATAACAGATAAAACACCACCATATTATAAACCTGACACCATACTCGACAATAAAAAGAAGAAATTAACACAACTAATCGAAATATCCGTACCCAATACAACAAATATACAAAAGAAAACAGGAGAAAAAATTGAAAAATACATCCAACTGGCTGAGGAAGTCAAGGATATGTGGCATCAGGATAAAGTTGACATTATACCAATTATACTATAAACTACAAGAGTCATACCACACAATATCCACCAGTACATCAACGCAATACAGCTACATCCAAACTTGTATATACGAGTACAGAAATCCGTAATTATTGATACATGTTTAATTACCCGAAAGTTCCTAAATGCAATATAACATATACCGTACAGTTAAAAGGAAGTCACGCTTGATCAAGGTCCGCGTCACTTTCTACTTTTGACCAGACATAACGTCTGAGATAAGATAGAAATAATAATAATAATAATAATAATAATAATAATAATAATAATACCAGTAACAATATGTAGCCACTATAGCGCACTCATCTTACCAACTGAGCTACAATGGCTACACCTTACATTACACATTGTATAATGGTTGGGTAATTACATAAGGAAAACAACATTTGCGATTATTTCCAGGGTGTTTCAAAAATGACCGGTATATTTGTTGCAATATGCTTGGGACAACCGTACATTTTCAGGCAGACAAACTTTCGAAATTACAGTAGTTAACAATTGTCAACAACAGATGGCGCTGCGGTCTGGGAAACACTATAGTACGATATTTTCCACATATCCACCATGCGTAGCAATAATATGGCGTAGTTCTGAATGAAATTACCCGAAACCTTTGACAACGTGTCTGGCGGAATGGCTTCACATGCAGATGAGATGTACTGCTTCAGCTGTTCAATTGTTTCTAGATTCTGGCGGTACACCTGGTCTTTCAAGTGTCCCCACAGAAAGAAGTCACAGTGGTTCATGTCTGGCGAATAGGGAGGCCAATCCACGCCGCCTCCTGTATGTTTCGGATAGCCCAATGCAATCACACGATCATCGAAATATTCATTCAGTAAATTAAAGATGTCGGCCGTGCGATGTGGCCGGGCACCATCTTGCATAAACCACGAGGTGTTCGCAGTGTCGTCTAAGGTAGTTTGTACCGCCACAAATTCACGAAGAATGTCCAGACAGCGTGATGCAGTAATCGTTTCGGATCTGAAAAATGGGCCAATGATTCCTTTGGAAGAAATGGCGGCCCAGACCAGTACTTTTTGAGGATGCAGGGACGATGGGACTGCAACATGGGGCTTTTTATTGACGAAGCCGTCCAGATAAAAATAAGCTTCGTCAGTAAACCAAATGCTGCCCACATGCATATCGCCGTCATCAATCCTGTGCACTATATCGTTAGCGAATGTCTCTCGTGCAGCAATGGTAGCGGCGCTGAGGGGTTGCCGCGTTTGAATTTTGTATGGATAGAGGTGTAAACTCTGGCGCATGAGACGATACGTGGACGTTGGCGTCATTTGGACCGCAGCTGCAACTCGGCGAACGGAAACCCGAGGCCGCTGTTGGATCACCTGCTGCACTAACTGCGCGTTGCCCTCTGTGATTGCCGTACGCGGTCGCCCTACCTTTCCAGCACGTTCATCCGTCACGTTCCCAGTCCGTTGAAATTTTTCAAACATATCCTTTATTGTATCGCTTTTCGATCCTTTGGTTACATTAAACCTCCGTTGAAAACTTCGTCTTGTTGCAACAACACTGTGTTCTAGGGGGTGGAATTCCAACACCAGAAAAATCCTCGGTTCCAAGGAATAAACCATGTTGTACACAGCACACTTGCACGTTGTGAACAGCACACGCTTACAGCAGAAAGACGACGTACAGAATGGCGCACCCACGGACTGTGTTGTCTTCTTTATCTTTCACAACACTTGCAGCGCCATCTGTTGCTGAAAATTGTAACTACTGTAATTTCGCAAGTTTGTCCGCCTGAAAATGTACTGTTGTCCCAAGCATATTGCAACAAACGGTGTCTTTATATCGCTGCTCGTTTAGTTTTTATTGCCGTTTCAAATATACCGGTCATTTTTGAAACACCCTGTATATATTTTATTTACATTTCCTCAATGATACATAGATTGCATTACAGCAACACCATAGACTGATTCAATTTTTACAGTATTTCTTGAATAACCGTTTCCTGTATGCAGTAAATTCAGAACATATTTCTCTCAAACTAATGCGTGTTCCTTTAGCTGCTTCTTTTGACACTGTACTGAAGCACTACTCTAAATCATTTGCATGCACACTATATGTACGGAGATTGTTCACGATGTCTTTATATGCTATCTGAACACATGGCAGCTCTTGGTTCAGTCTTTCAGGCGTAAGGGATAGCACCGTCCTTAGGCCATACAAATTTGTAATGATGGAGTGTTGCAGATAAATGGCTTGACTTCCCGATCTCACCAGGAGTGTCACCCCATTGTAAAACGATGTTGCAGATAGCATCAGACTAGCACAGTAAATGTCCGGAGCTGGAGAATAGTGGGAGGTCATCTGTTGGTTGATGCACTGTTTACATGACACAGTCCATCCCATTGCAACTCCGTCTACAACACTTCTCGAGGCATTTTGAATCCCTAACATAATGCACCAGTCACTGTCCACTGAGGCTTATATGCCAAAATTTAAATGCTTTTAACTGGTAGCTGTTAGATTACAAGTTGAAGCGAAAAGCAGTAGAGTACTGGCAGGAATCGGCAGCTTCTCATCCACCACATCAACGCGCTGTCCTACGAGTAACACCGTCATGTTCTGGGATGGTGCATATGTCAGATAAAAGTACTGACCTGCACCACGTGCTGTAGGGCCCTTTGCACAATTATTCCGTGAGTTTGGGTCTTGCTGGGTGTCTAAATCAATGAGTGGGATGGGTTACAACAGCTCGTTGTCCTGCTCCAACATGCTGGTCAGGTGCCCTACAGGATAGCACTACTTGCTACCAGTACTGGTCTTGATAGACCTGAGTTCGCTTAAGTTCCCGATGAGGCGATGGTAGTTGCTGCTGGTCCAGACACGCCCAATTTCGCTGCCGGTGCGGACACACCAGAGGTGTGAGAACTTGACAAAGGAGAGGAGGAACTGTTACATGCGGTAATAGTAGCAACAACATGTAATGCATACTTATTTTTACACTTCTTCTGTAATTGAGAGGCAGGTGAGGCTTCTGGACTGCTGCTGGTGTCGCTTTATGGTTACTTTTCTTGCAGAGGAAGACTGCAACTGCGACCTGTGGACTACAACATCCGCTTATATTTCCTACATCACGTGACCGGGAATTGATTACTCAATCAATTTATTGACTTCAGCAGTATTTCTGATCACTCTTGAAGCAGTTCATGTTCAATTACACGAGAAGTCTGGATTATTTCCCGCGAGTGTGCCACAAATAAAGTGTGCCAGGGAGGACGGCTGGGTTGTTTCCCACAAAAGCGTGTGAAGTGTCCCATGGGAAGGTGGCATGTCTTCTGGTCTGCTGCTGGTTCCATCTGGCGTGTTCTGTGCGCCACAAAGCAAGGATGTGCGCCAGGGAGGAGGAAGACGCAGGTATTCCCTGTGCGACAGAAAATGTGCTTTTGTTGGGGGGGGGGGGGGGGGGTAGCCCAAGTCCAAGCACGGTGCTACTAGGAGCGTCTCGGAACCTGTAGAGAGTGGAGCGGCCCAGTAACCGACTCATCATGCAGCTCAGTGGACAGCGGGACGCCATCATCACATATATTTAGTGCGATCTGTGACCGTGTAATTCCGTGTTTCGGAATTTTAAAAAAGTGCTGCAGTTCCATACACTGCCTTGTATCCCACAACGTTTGTGACATAATTTAGTCTTAACCACCTACACATGTAAGAAGAATGTTGCCACTAATTTATGAAACAAAGTGTGCATAATGACAATTACTGATCGAGTTAGAAAAAATTTATTTCATACTGAAAGTGATCCCACTATAGCACCTATAAACGGTCATATGTCTACTGATCCATGTTGCAGACGATGAGCCATCGGTAAGTCCAGTCGTAATTGTAGCTGCGGCACGAGTAGGTAAACAAACAACGAAAATTGGATGGTCGGTCGGTCGGACTATTAGAGGTCGGACTAGCTAGGTTCTGCTGTATTTCTTGGGGCCAATACTACCTCATTTCACTGCCACAGCACGGTCACGTTGTTGCGTTGTCGTGAATTACTTTATAACGACAAACATAAACAACGAAAAACGTTCTGAATTAGGGCGCACGTTCAAAAAATGTATTACGCTAAGTGTACAACGGCGAAAGAAAAGTAATGCCTATGAATGTTTTACGTGAAAACTCTTCAAGCTTTTTAACTAAAACTTTATTAACACTCCACATACTTATTCTTTATATCTACACATTTCTCAACAAAGTAACCCTGGCGACGAAGGTATTTCTCCCAGCGAAATGACTGTTTGTTGATAGCGTCACTGTCGAACGTTTGACTTTGTTGATGGAGTCACAACCTCACCTCTTCTTGGACCGCTTCATCATTACCAAAATTAAGTATTCGATGGTGTTTTTTAAGTTCTGGAAACAGATGAAAATCGGATGTGTCCAAGTTGGGACTGTATGGAGGATGAGCGATGACTGCGGGCTCAAGGCGCTGGTGTGTGGTGTGGCATTGTCATGCTAAAGGAGGGCGTGTTTCATGTGTAGACCAACTCTTCGAATTCTTAACTTGATTACAGCACACTGCTTCTCACGCAGCGACGAACGTTACACATCGCCATATTACACACTACAATTCGGAGTTCTCTAGCGGGAGACGGCTGCCAATAAGTACACACGAAGAATAAATACGTAGAACGTGAACAACGTTTGTTTCATTTAAACAGCTTTACGAGTTTTTACGTAAAAAATCCGGAGGCGTTATTTTTCAGCACGCCTTCGTATTACTTATCCCAATCTCTGCTCCTTTCTGGGATTTCGTCTTATGATTCAAAAGTATGATTTATGCGGCGATATCTGTTGTTAGCAACATCGACATTTTGATCATTGGTTCTATCTCAGCGTGAACGGATCACACATGCGCCCATGTCGAGAAAGACGTGTGAACCCACACGCATGACGAGTGGGGTGAGGTAGAGCGCAAGGCGAGGAGCCGGGCTTTTGAACGTCAGAGCTGAACGAGCCGAGTTCAACGTGCAGATACGATGCGACTTGTGCTTACGGTAGGTGGTATACGCGATCGCAGCGTGCTCCAGTAGCAGTTATAGGCTGTATCTGGTTTGCAAATGGCACCGTTTACGAAACGGAGGGCGTAAAATTCCTAAGCAAGCTCTATTAAATGCACATTTCATCCCTCTTCCATATGCAAGTCATGTTGTTCTGTCTGTAGTATGCATAAATTAAAACTTCAATATTTATGGACATGTTGTAATGCAAAAGGGAAATACCATGTCCAGTCAATAAGGAAATCGATGAATATGAGTTCCATTACACACAGTTCCTTAAAAAATATTTAGCTTACGTGGAGAATTTTATTTCATCATTAACACATTTTATTAAAACCCTAAGGGCACCCTTACTGGATCACTGTTGTTATTCAGTAGCACAATCTTTCAATCATATCAAATACCAGACATGAAACCAAGAATGTGCAAAACATATTACCCCAAATAGTGCAAACTGTCTTGTAGATTAAACCAATCAAACAAATTTACTCCTCAAAAATATACTTTTATTACACTAATAAAGTTTCAGAACCGATCAGAAAACACGAAGGTTAGTAAAAAAATATTTTGATGGAGTGGGACTCCAACCGGCAACACTTTACCTCATTCTACGACGCTACTCATTGCGCTACACCAATCATCTGTAATTAGCGACCACAGTTTGCGTGTTGCATCTCCTGAAAGCTTTAATCGAAGATACATTACCGACATTATAACGAAATGTACCACGAACAACGTATTTTTTATGGACCCTTGATGTGCCGTTGCCTTGAAACGGCATCCTTTCGTAAGACGCGGGTGCAATAATTCTGTAACCACGAATGAGATATTTCCCGTCATTTTATTACAACGAACCATACAACTGACGACGAGTTTTGGAGATATCCTGAATTTGCTGGTGCTCACAATCATCTTCTATACACGTGGGATTCAACTGAAAGACAATATGGCGCCTCGCGTCTCTGTACTGAAGAGAGATGGTGAGCATATGACATTGATGGTGTTCTGTCATCTCACTGGTCTACGTTTCAACGCACGTCCAGAATTCGTAACGTACTATATATTGCTCTGCGCGTTCAGAAGGACTCTCCAACATGTTTTTTCCACGCTATGATATCAGAAACTCCCTCAATGCTCGAATGCACGGCCCCTGTGCCGAAGGCTTTAGATGGCCCAAGTGGAGTATGGGACCAGAAGCAACTGCTCTCTCCTCGTCGTCCGGGGCCGTGCCGGCCGCCTGCTCCCGAGTGCAGCGCCTCCATTGATTCGTCCTTCAGGCAGCTCCTCACGCTCCTGTCCCTGACTCTAGAGGAGATAATCACACTGGCCGTGTCTCCCACGGCTGCTTCTGGCTCTCACTACCTCTAACAGGAGCCCTGCACCATGCCAGAGATAACAGCTTCTGACCACCGCGCTTAATCTTAGAAGCGGAAGAATGCACCGACCGGTACTAAACTGCGAGAAAGTACGCGTATTCAGTTAAGTATCCTTCCTGCTACTCGTACATATTTACACCGTGCTTTGTGCTACTCTCATTCCAATATAATAGCCGATTTACGCTTTCATCTGTTGGGGAACTGTTTCGCTTGCTATAAAACTAAATAACAGCATTTCTTGTACTGACAAGTATAGTGGCTTGCAAACGGCCTATTGCAACGTTTTTACCGCCACTTTACGAAGCTGTAACACCGGAAAGACTGCGCTCTCCAGCTAACAGTAGGCCGCTACCTGCCACGGCACTAGCGATGGAGTCTGTGCGGTTGTCAAAGGTATGTTACGTATAAGAGCTAGCAGGATGATTGCGCTTGTAGTTATTTAACTTTTCTGTACTAGGAACCAGTGAAGAAAACTATTTGCAACTCATAGCTGTGTGTTTGTCCTTAGGATAATTTAGGTTAAGTAGTGTGTAAGCTTAGGGACTGATGACCTTCGCAGTTAAGTCCTATAAGATTTCATACAGTTTTTTTTAACCTGAAGATGGCGTATTGAAATGCCGAAACTGATTGTCAAAATAAAAAAAAACTTCTCAAAACGTATGGCTGTTTGGAGATTTTCCTTCGTAAAAATTTCGCCCATCCCCCCTGCCCTCTTTCTGTACACACTGCCCACCACCCCACACCCCGTCCAGCCCGCCCCCTCTCTCCTTTCTCTGACCATTTATCCTTCCACCCATCTGTGTCCATTTCCCTCTTCTCTCCCCATATTATCACCGCTACCCCTGTAGGAAGGTACTGGTTCTTACACCCATAGTATTTCTTTGCAGGTAGGTAGTAGTAGTACGTGTACCAAGTTTCGGATGTAGTTTTTATCTGTGGCTTTTCCAGCAAACGCACACGTTTCACATGCATCTCACCTATCTCATACATATTTGTATGCGTATTTCACCAATATCTGTCGCGAATTTCGCTCTGCATTTCACTCCCATGCAGCTCAATGTCTATGACTTCATATCTCCTGAACTGTATGTTGTATAATGATACAATTCTGCCGATACATTCAGTGATATATGTGAATACTGTATACAAAAGGTGTAGCGAAAACAGTAACGAAGAATTAATAAATTAAAACGTGATGCTTCGTGCGGCAGTTTTACTGCATGAACAGCGCAAAATTACTAAGCGGTAAACTTTTTTCCTTTCATCCCTACCGCCACGTCCTCCATAAATTGATGGTTCTTACTCGCACAGCGATTCATTCTAAACAGTAAGTGATGAGCGTACCAAGTTCAGTTGAAATCTGTCCACTGGTTTAGGAGATGATTTGGACCATGCATATGTACCCGTACATACATTTTTATAATATATATTACATTTTAGGTCGCTCCGGATAGGGCTGCTGCTGAGTATTTTACGCTTGTTGCTCCTTCCAGCGATTTCTCACCAAGAGCATAACCGAACATTAATGGGCCTCTTCGCCTTTTCACGCGCACAATGTCTCATTCATTTACGCTAAAAACGTCTGCAAGAAGCCTTATAAAGTTTCGGACAATACCCACAAGATGACTGTTATATACTGTAAACAGTAATGGGCCTGTAACACTCCCGTAAGGCTCTCCAGGGATTACTTGTACGCCTTCGATTCTATACCCTTAAGTAAAAAGTACTGATTATAAGATTAATAATTTGAAACGGCAACCAGCCACAAATATGGTTTGAGAAAGTTTATATATATATATATCAACCATTATGGGTTTCAGATTGTACTAGGCATCTTCAGATGCCTAGTAGACAGATTTTATTTCTTCTGTCAGCTATAAAACGCAGAAAGGTGGTGTTCAAGCTATTTCCGTAGCACAGCACTCACTCAACTTTTATAACCTACAACACAAATTCGTGAGGAATTCCTCGCACAAAGAACACCACTGTGCAAAACCTGGAACGACTAAAAAACGAAGACCCAGAAAGAAAGCAAGAAAATATTTAATAGCCCTCTGAGGATGCATTTGTAATAATAATCAAAGTGGTAATGGCTTGATTTAAATTTTCATAAGCCATATTTGCATATAGATGGTGGTTGTTTTAAGTTCCGAACCTTGTGACTGTACAATAGGCAAGGTTCTTATAAATGTTTATTTTCGACAAATGGGTGATAATGTGTAAGTTCTATTTCTTCGAAAGTCGTGAATCCAGTCAAAAATGTGGTCGGATATTCTACGGGCTCTTATTTCGTTCACCAAACATCTATGCTTCTACCTTTCTCCGACCCTCTGAACTGACTTCCCCAGTCACAGCTCATCTTGATATTTTGATATTTTTCAAAGATACAGGTTAATAGTAGGGGTCACAGAAACAGTATGTGACAGAGAAAAAAAATCGTAGTATCGACTGACAACTGAAATCAGGACCTGTCGATCTGTAGTTGAACACTCAGTCATCGAGCCACAATATGACAAATCACAAAATACAATGACATTCATATCTACAAAGTGGGATGTCTTTCTTTTCTTCCCCAAAGTTTTAGTACCACTGCGTAGCTGCGTAGTTAATAGTATCAGATTCTTTTGGCTAACGGCGATTCGATGTCTCATTCAGGTAGCTTTGCTACTGAGGTCTGGTGCCTGCACTTGGCCACTTCTCTTTTACAGGAAGCCAAATTATACACCTTCCAGCCATCAATTTTCAACCTTATTTTATTTGGCAACCAGTTTCAGCGTTTTACTACGCCATCGTCAGGCCCCTGGCCGACGAGCAGGAAGAATCTACCTCCCTTGTGATCAAAACGGGTGGCAGCAATACTGCTGTTAGTAGGTATTTGCTATAGTGATCACTTCAACCATCACCTGCCAACTGTGTTTTGATCACAAGCGAAACCTTTATTAGGACACCATTTTTTAAGCGTTTCTTTGCCAGCCTTATGCTAATGCTGATAGTAGAACACAGTAACACGTTTTTTCCTTCCTTGGACCAATCACCTTTTGGTTACCGTACTTTGTGCCATAGCCGTGTTTGCAAAGAAAAATTGGTATATTAATCCCACCTTAAGTCGGACAGTCTGAAAGTACTTCTCTTTCAACATTTTTCAGCCTGTTGTTGGAATTTTCTGTTCGCTGTTAACTTATTTGTCTTGTGGAAATTTTTGTCCAATAGTAACACCGCTTGAAGATTGTTCGTGCAAGTAGAGTTCAAACCATTTCTAAAAATATGAATAATACTTGTAATTTTAGTTAATATTAAAACACGCAAATAAAGTTGTGAAAAAGGGAGTTAGAATTGTTTACAGCGAAAATTAAGTTTCGAAAGTATTTTGGCAACATTCACAGCTATTCTATAAGGAAGTAGTTGCTGTCTTATGGCTAGTGTTGGTTGGTTGATTTATTTTGGGGGAGGGGACCAAATAGCGAGATCATCTGTTGTATCAGGTTAGGAAAGAAACTCAGCTGTGCCCTTTCAAGGTACCCATCCCGGCATTTGCCTGAAGTGATTTACGGAAATCACAGGAAAACCTAAATCAGGATGTCGGACGCGGGTTTGAATAGTAGTCCTCCCGAATGCGAATCCAGTGTGATAATCACTGAGCCACCTCGTATATGCGACAGTGTTAATGTCTCTCTGGAATCAATATTGAGATATTACCAAGTCCTTCGTATGATTCGTTAATAATTCACTGACAGCGCAAAAAGCAGTTCTGTTGAACTATTTTACAGGTTCAGATCACGGTAAACCGATACAGAAGTCTTCAAACTTCGTGTTTCCCCTTAAAATTTTTCTCTTAACTACCATACTTATTTTTATTTTTCCGTCGTCCACTAACGATGTACATAAAGCCTAATACGAAGATGAGCAAAAGTATCCCTTAAAACATAAAATACACCTAATCGTACGGCTTAAAATGACATAGTTAGGAATGTTTGTAGTCAAAAATAAATCAAAACAGCACACCTTAACAATAAAGTCACAACTCAATATTCGCTACACACCATCAGAAAGACACCGTATACTTGTGGATTCTTGGTATACAGGAGAAAACCTAAGTAAGTCACTTGAGGGTCTTCAGCCGTTTATGTGCGAACGTTTCTCTGTGCACACTGTACTTGTTGGAGGCGGAAAGTGACACTGTTACGCCTCCTGGCGAATTACTGTTACAGTCACCGATGGTGAAACCTAAGAAATTAAATCTGTGAGGATGGTTTGGGAACTGTCATGGTTAAATATCGTTCTAGTACCTCAATGGTATGAGTTGTGTATCAAATACTGTTGATTGCTAATGATCCAACGGTTTCCCGGAACAACTGGTCCGAATATCTGCTTACCATCATGTCAAAGGCGTTGGATACCCTCCTCTCCGTCGGACTACATAGCCGCTTGCGGCAGTGGGGAATATTTTTTTGTCATCGGTCTACTGACTGGTTTGATGCGGCCCGCCACGAATTCCTTTCCTGTGCTAAAATCTTCATCTCAGAGTAGCACTTGCAACCTACATCCTCAATTATTTGTTTGACGTATTCCAATCTCTGTCTTCCTTTACAGTTTTTGCCCTCTACAGCTCCCTCTAGTACCATGGACGTCATTCCCTCATGTCTTAGCAGATGTCCTATCATCCTGTCCCTTCTCCTTATCAGTGTTTTCCACATACTCCTTTCCTCTCCGATTCTGCGTAGAACCTCATTTCTTACCTTATCAGTCCACCTAATTTTCAACATTCGTCTATAGCACCACATCTCAAATGCTTCGATTCTCTTCTGATCCGCTTTTCCCCACAGTCCATGTTTCACTACCATACAATGCTGTACTCCAGACGTACATCCTCAGAAATTTCTTCCTCAAATTAAGGCCGGTATTTGATATTAGTAGACTTCTCTTGGCCAGAAATGCCTTTTTTGCCAAAGCGAGTCTGCTTTTGATGTCCTCCTTGCTCCGTCCGTCATTGGTTATTTTACTGCCTAGGTGGCAGAATTCCTTAACTTCACTGACTTCGTGACCATCAATCCTCATGTTAAGTTTCTCGCTGTTCTCATTTCTACTACTTCTCATTACCTTCGTCTTTCTCCGATTTACTCTCAAACCGTACTGTGTACTCATTAGACTGTTCATTCCGTTCAGCAGATCATTTAATTCTTCTTCACTTTCACCCAGGATAGCAATGTTATCAGCGAATAGTATCATTGATATCCTTTCACCTTGTATTTTAATTCCACTCCTGAACCTTTCTTTTATTTCCATCATTGCTTCCTCGATGTACAGATTGAAGAGTAGGGGCGAAAGACTACAGCCTTGTCTTACACCCTTCTTAATACGAGCACTTCGTTCTTGATCGTCCACTCTTATTATTCCCTCTTGGTTGCTGTACATATTGTACATATTGTATGACCCGTCTTTCCCTATAGCTTACCCCAACTTTTTCAGAATCTTGAACAGCTTGCATCATTTTATATTGTCGAACGCTTTTTCCAGGTCGACAAATCCTATGAACGTGTCTTGATTTTTCTTTAGCCTTGCTTCCATTATTAGCCGTAACGTCAGAATTGCCTCTCCCGTGCCTTTACTTTTCCTAAAGCCAAACTGATCGTCACCTAGCGCATTCTCAATTTTTTTTTCCATTCTTCTGTATATTATTCTTGTAAGCAGCTTCGATGCATGAGCTGTTAAGCTGATTGTGCGATAATTCTCGCACTTGTCAGCTCTTGCCGTCTTCGGAATTGTGTGGATGATGCTTTTCCGAAAGTCAGATGGTATGTCGCCAGACTCATATATTCTACACACCAACGTGAATAGTCGTTTTGTTGCCACTTCCCCTAATGCTTTTAGAAATTCTGATGGAATGTTATCTACTCATTCTGCCTTATTTGACCGTAAGTCCTCCAAAGCTCTTTTAAATTCCGATTCTAATACTGGATCCCCAATCTCTTCTAAATCGACTCCTGTTTCTTCTTCTATCGCATCAGACAAATCTTCACCCTCATAGATGCTTTCAATGTATTCTTTCCACCTATCTGCTCTCTCCTCTGCATTTAACAGTGGAATTCCCGTTGCACCCTTATTGTTACCACCGTTGCTTTTAACGTCACCAAAGGTTGTTTTGACTTTCCTGTATGCTGAGTCTGTCCTTCCGACAATCACAACTTTTTGGATGTCTTCACATTTTTCCTGCAGCCATTTCGTCTTAGCTTCCCTGCACGTCCTATTTATTTCATTCCTCAGCGACTTGTATTTCTGTATTCCCGATTTTCCCGAAACCTGTTTGTACTTCCTCCTTTCATCAATCAACTGAAGTATTTCTTCTGTTACCCATGGTTTCTTCGCAGCTACCTTCTTTGTACCTATGTTTTCCTTCCCAACTTCTGTGATTGCTCTTTTCAGAGAATATACAAACAGAAAAATTTGCTTCCACGTCTCACCTATCGGCTGAGCTCACGTTCTGCGCAAAACTGAACACTGTGCCGAAAGTTTCAGTTTCACGATGTCAACAGCAGCCATCTTTCTGTACTCCCACAACGTGTATGACAAAATCTGACAACAACGCTTTGTTACAAGATAACTCCGACGCCCATACCAAACACGAGTATGAGAAACATCGACGACTGCCTAAGAAACAGGCGTTTCTTGGTAGCCCAGAATGGACAACACACTATCTTAAAATATATGGATGAACAGACGCCCAAAGATTGCGTTCTATCGCTGGTAACATACAATATTTACGTGAACGATACGCCTCCAGACCCACACTGTTACATTGCGCTACGGTACGTCCATTTTCACATCAGGCCGCAACAACGACTACAATATAAATCGATTACAATGTCAAATCCTTAAAACCGTCTAGTGGTGCTGTGGCAACAAATTCGTCCCCAATGTTGAGAATAGACAGCCGCGGTGGTCGAACGGTTCTAGGCGCTTCAGTCCGAAACCACGCAACTGCTACGGTCGCAGGTTCGAATCCTGCCTCGGGCATGGATGAGTGTGATGTCCTTAGGTTAGTTAGTTCTAAGTTCTAGGGGACCGATGATCTGGTTAGTTAGTTCTAAGTTCTAGGGGACCGATGGTCTCAGACGTAAAGTCCCATAGTGCTCAGAGCCATTTGGATCACTTTTTGAGAATACAAGCATTTATTTTACGAAGGAACAGCCTATCCTCCACAATAATATCGTCATTAACGGCACAAGGATCCCGTGAGGAAGTGTACTTCGGGATGCATATGGCTCACGAACTCCTTCCACCTTCTGTTGATCATGCCCAACAAAAATGCATTAAATCAATACGAGCTCTCTGATCCTTTTCCACCAGTAGAAATGTGCGGACACTCACCTGGGCCTGTACAAGGCTGGAGTACTTCCGTCATGTATATATGGAAGAAAAGCTTGGTGACAACAAAACGGCCATCGAAGACTGATCAGCCCTTCGGCTCTATACGAAAGTCGACGCCCTTCGTGACATAGTTGAAGGACTGCAGACAGTTTTAGTTTAGTTAGCAACCGCTCCTCACCATATTAAAGGAGTTGAATAATGACCGTGGTTAACCCAAATGAAGACCAAACTAGGAACAGAGAAAAACAACATCTCCTCGCAGAATATGTACTGACACAGTCGGAGGGCAGTAAGGGATTTTGCAAGTCCAGCAGAGCACACCTGCAACGTGAATGATTATTTTATTTAATTAAAAATCCTTAGCACTAACCTCACCAATCCAGTCAGATCAGCTTCACTGGTGGTACTATACCTGAATTATCATCACAAAAAAGTAAACTATGTCAAGTAAGGAAAACGAACCATGGATCTGGTGATATTGTATGCTCGGTATCTGTGTAATGCTCTCTCTTGAAGCAGTATGTAATGTTCTATTCTTGCTCCCTCCTTGATGGAAGATTCAATTACGTAAATGGGTCTTGCATATTCGCTACCAATGCTTTGCGAGTAGCATCCTTAACGCCTGTATCAGCTCTTTCATTTACTTCAACGCTGGTGTTTATTTCATCCAGATGAAAGCTATGGTTTGGATCCGCTGAACACATTCTTAATAGGTTGTACGGATTCTCTCTGCTTTACCACTCTGACATCTGGATAGCATCATCTGAATTATTTTGCGCTAGCAATGTCTCTTCTATTTATCTGGTTGTCATTCAGCTCACACAACGTTAACAGCGAGTTGCCACCCCCCTTTTAGCTCCTATCACGAGACGTAGCTCAGTTCCTCCAACAGGCGAGATCGCTCTGGGCTTTGTCGGCCACAAGAATAGGTGCTACTGTACGGCTGTTGCCCCGCTTTGTTCGTGGCAATGACACGCTATTTATTTCTTTATCGCTGCCTGTGGATAACGGCACTACAGTAGCCATCTTTGGAGAGATGTCTGGTCGAGAAAACGCCATATTTCCACCAGCAACATTTGTCGCATTTAACATCCTACACGCACGTTTCAACCTCGTGCGTCAAGTCTATATCCCCTATTCATTTAGGAAGGTACAATAGGAACTAAGCCAATCGACCTTCGAATTATACATGGAATTTGTTTTTATCCTAATGAAGTCTATAGTTTGGACTCGCTTGACACATTGTTAATAGGTTGTATGGAATCCCTCTTCTTTAGCACTCTTTCTGGGATTGCAGGGGCTGTGTTCCTCTTAACCCAGATGAATTAGCGCCACATTCCGCCATTTTGAGGCGTCATGGAGTCTCGTGCCTTCCAGAACTTTTCCAAATAAGCTACGGCGTAACTGTATTGCCACTACGTAGTCCCAGTCAAACATTTCACGTGATCAAACGCCGTCTTCGATTCCTGCGTCGTATCTGTCGTTACCTCCTTGCTGTGACCATAAAATCAAATATGACACCGGTTCTGTTGCTTACCTTCCTGGCCCAGTGTTTCTTGCAGAAAGTATATGACTACACCGGACAGCTCCTCTGAAGTTTGCAGGAGTATGTACCTGGCAGCTTTGAGCGTTGTCCTACAGCATGCTCGGGCGGCGGGTAAGTTTGCAACAGCTTTGACTGCGAAAGGCAAAGGCTGCAGACGATCTTTACGTCACCGTTTGAGACGCTAAAATGCACAATGGTCACATGAGTAACAGTGGTAAATCGCAACGCTAGCCAGTGGGTTCCTACAGGAAATAGTACACACTGTTTTTAGTACTTCTGTACGTGTCACGATCCATATCAGATGGCTGAAGAGAATGGGAAAAAATTAACTGCGCGATTGAAGTATAGTCCGTAAGCTTGGCACAGGGCCGTCACAGAGACAGACGGCAAATCTCAGTCAAACACAACAGTGAATGTGTCGCGCAGTGTATTATTACTTCAGTCTGTCGATACGCAAAGAATACATCATTCAGTATTGGAATATCGGGGTTATCGGAAATCTTGTGGTACTTATGTACAGCGCGCTCTGCTGTCTGTTGGCAGAAGGTGGAATGTGGCTGACGACAGGTGACCATTATGTGGGATACTATCGACTCACTAACCATACGCAAAGCTTCCTTAAGATGTATGTCTATTTTAAGTGTTGACTACGAAGCCAAATGCATGGTCTGATGCAATCTGCGTCTCTCAAAGTACACATCAAGGGATGTGCGTGCCAGCCTATTGGACGGACGAAAACACGCAACCTTTGTTTTATTTGACTTTGGTTGCAACTTCCATTTAAGGAAGTGTTGTCTTAAGATGTCTAAATCATAAGTTACGATTTATTGAGTTGTTTCAAAGACTTCGAGCCGAAAAACTATTGCCCAGTCGGCCGCATAGCCAGACTTCCTGGACTGTGTTGGGAGGAATATCATATCAGATATACATAAACATGTGCACCAACGGATCCATCTGGTAAGTCATTAGTCAATACTTTTTGACAGCTCATGCCTTTTCCTGTCGTTGAAATAAATGTCATTCTAGCTAACATGTTGTCAATTAGGTTTTTTTGTCCAGCTGCGTGGAACAAGTTGTAATAATTATAAAGCGCCTCCAAACGGTGCCACACGCTGCATTTAGCTTAACGAAAGCAACTTACGTTTTCTAGTTTATTTGGTAACCTGCTCCAACAAATGATGTTAATACTAAGACATGAAAAGCGCAGACCCGTCCTGGTTAGCATCCAGCTTGCTCAAGAGGAAGGTTTTGAAAGATCGCCGATTGCACACAAGCCTTCGAAGGAATTTTTAAATAGTGCTTAATAGTGCGATTCGGTGATAGTTATTTGGCGGGTTTGATGCTTTGCCGAGTTTGAGTATTGCTATAATTTTTGATTGATCAGGTTACCTTCCATTCCGAAGGCTGTTGCACGCAGTGACTTATGTTGACTTGTAAATAATAGATTTCAGCTATCAGTCGTCCCACTGAAATTTAATAGGCAGATCTAGATTTCAGTTAGAAACAAGACATTCTCAATGCACTATGATTTTTGATCAATGCATGTAATGTCTGTTGGTCTGGCTTCATCCACAGTTCATTGAATTTTTAATCGATTTTTTAGTGCGATTGAACCCCATATCATAATGTCGAAGAAGAAATCCCCCAGTCATCTTTCTGCATAGATCCTACCACGCAGAAGAAATTCGGGATGGATTTCATCACTTCCCGATGCTTTTCCAGGTTTTAGAGTTAAGAGCAGCAAAAATTTTCAGATAGAGGGAAAGTTCTTGAGAACTCTGATTATCTGCTAGCGTTCATTTCGATTAATATACGTCTGCTACTTTTTACGAGTTTTATCCGCTGGTGCTTTGGATTTGGACACCATCCTATTAGCTAATACACGAGTATTGTCCCTCAAAAAATGCCTCTGAGCACTATGGGACTTAACATCTATGCTCATCAGTCCGCTAGAAGTTAGAACTACTTAAACCTAACTAACCTAAGGGCATCACACAACACCCAGCCATCACGAGGCAGAGAAAATCCCTGACCCCGCCGGGAATCGAACCCAGGAACCCGTGCGTGGGAAGCGAGAACGCTACCTCACGACCACGAGATGCGGGCTATTGTCCCTCACTGATATTTTGTTTCCACCCAGCTGCCTTAGTAATGACCATGCTTCGATATCTGATGTTTGAAAACTGAGTGACTCAGCAGTCTCCTTACACCTAGAACATGCGCTATATCGAGGTTTTGAAGGAGGTTATCCACTATTTCCAGGTCACAACTTTTTAGAAATTCATCATACTATCTCTCGTTAGTTTCATTTCAACCTGGAATACATTGATTGCAGTAGCCCCTAAAGATTGCTTTGTTTGTGCACTTATCATAGCTCCAACAAGCCTCTCAATTTCCTTTGGGGGACTCTAATAAGGAGGTTTGCCAGATTTTTAGGAAGTACATTCCACGCGCAATTTAAAATTAATTTGTCGCAAGAGATGGACACACACGGTTTTTCTCAGAACCCTCCGCTATGAACTTTGGTTATGTGAATAAATGCAGTGAAATCATTATATAAGTCCCTGATTATTCTTATTAGTTAATGGAATTTTCAGTGTTACTCGTTTTTTAATTGTTTTTAAATACTGTACACCTTCAGGAGTTTCGACTTAACACCCTATCAGAATCACATTAAAACAACCTCGACATACAGCGGCGCTTCTTAATTTGTTAGTTTTAGGTAATGTTTGTACTTCGTAAGTGAGCCTTGCCACCTGGCCACCTCTTGCCGCACTATACGCGGTGTTAGCATCATGGTATGTCAATGTAATACCTGTGTGCGCGTCAAACGGGCACTGTGCTGTGTGCTGCTCAGACCGCGTTTATTTTGTAGGCGTGGCCTTATTTTGTGCTGCAACGGCGGAGTCAGCTGGTGTGCTGAAGGTATCATCCGACAGCCGTTGAAAATTTTTCCGCCACCTTCTTGGACACACTAAATATATTTTATAACGGATGGATTGCGTATTCAGTTACTTTGGAGTCCATTTTCCATGTCACAAACCTTTATGACGGATGGGTTAAATATCCAAGACTTTTATTCAAGTTTCTACTCCTTTCAGTTCAAGATAGGTCCATGCACCTTCCGCTATTTTTTCTAATTCATTGTTTTCTTGTTTTTAATTGACAATCTGATGTTGCCACAAAAGGGTGATTTTAAATAACCTCTCAACCAAGACTGTTTTTATTGTGAAGTAATTTGAAACCGGTTGCTGCACCCTGCCACAATGGAATGGAAAAATCTTTTATAAGGTTAAAAACGTAATGGACGTCTGTACGATATTGCAGTGGTTCTATTATTCCGAATTAGGGCGCAACATTCCTTCGGCACTGCAGCGACTACAGCCGTTATGAAGTACAAGAAATGTGTTCGCAGTTGTGAATACGGGCAACCGTCAGCTGTATAATGGAATAACGACAGTGAAAATTTGTGCCGGACCAGGTTGACGATATGTAGAAGTTTGGGTCCGGCCGTGAGTCGGGTTCGAATAGCCAGTTTGTAACGCGACCGCTCACGATAAGCAGGAAATCCGGGTCCGAGTCCCAGTTCGGCACAAATTTTCCATCATACAGGTGACGGTTGTACATATTCGCAATTGCGAGTACATTTCTTGTGATGGACGTCAAGTTGGGCCGACAGTCATAAAATAAGGCGAGAGAAATGATCAGATAAGGATGCAGACAGATCAGTGTCCTCTGTGGCTCAGCTTTCCCCACACCCGAACAGTTACAGCCAAAGTTTTAAAAAGAAGAACAGCACTCACTACCCTTCGGAATGTATCAATAAAATGTAAAGTAAGGTGCGGCAGAAAAAAAAAAGCCTTACCACATCTAAAAGCAATTAAAACAGAGTTTAAAACACTGTACCTGAGAATAAAAACTTTTCCCGGGGAAAATTAAGAACCAGTTCAACTGTTCTTACGTTGTCCACCAGTGTTAAGAGACGATTAAACACCAACAATCTGGAAGACAATGCGTAGCGTGGTAAGCCGGGACGACGGGGGGACATTGCACCAGGATATGAACTGCTGTCTATCAAGCTCCGCAGCCACAACTTGGGGGCAGTTCATTTCACAAGGTAGAGCTGTGGCTGAATCTGGTACAGCCGATGCAGAGACGACACAGGACGCTGGATTCCTGAAGGGAGGAACGAAAGGAGGAGCGCCGTACAGCAGCAGCCTCCTTTGATAGAGCGCGGTGCAGTAGTCCATCAGAAGACGTTCCGCCACCAGGTGAGGGGGAGATCTTATTTAAGCCCGTAAATACGCACCTCGGATCGTCAGAGTTGGACAAGTAGTCGCTTCTTAGAATTTTTTTAATAACGTACAGTCAGTGTAATGTAAAAACGATATAGTCAACGTAATAAGCAAAATAACCGTCAGATGTGACCGGTTCGAGCATATCCAAAGGGTATGGTACAAAACCACCACCGATCAAAAAACTGATGACCAACGTCAGAAGCGACAGGACCTTGTTAGCAGATGATAGTATTTCCATGGGGAGGTGGCGACACTAAGAAGACCTGCAGAGGACCGACGCTTAGTGTACGAGTGTTACACGTGTAACGTATTGCTCATAAAGGTGTGTGGAATGATCACTTATTGTCTGATAAACGATCGCCGACCAACACCTACACGTAGTTACAACCGTGAAGCACCTAGGAGTGGGTGCAGCGAGTAATTTACAGTGGAAGATTCACACAGAAACTGTTTTGGGAAACATAGTTCCTCCCGAGTCTTTGCTCCTGTACGTCGGTGTTACCGCATAATAGCTAAGTGTCCTTTCCAACCAGACCATCATTCGTCAGAGTCCTGAGGTAGTGCAGTCTACCATTCCGAAACCTCAAAATTCACTGTGTCGGAAATATCACTTCCGCGCAAGTATAAACTCATTTTGTATCCGCTACCACCACCACCACCACCACCACCACCACCACCACCGTCAGCATCATTTACAAATAATATCGAAATTATTAGCAGCGCCAATAGTGCAGCTAGTATAGGGGTTATTACTTTTTATTAAGTACTGTATTTAATGTTGTCATCAGATTCATTAAGATCATTTTAGTTCTATTAATACTATTTCATTACTGTCCTTCTTCTTCTTCTTCTGCCTGTCTTAATGTACTGCGTAATAAAGGGCTGCACCAACAGTTCCCATTGTCTTTGTTCCTGAGCCACAAGGTAACATCGCGTTCCAGCCACCAGCTTCACGTCATCAAGTTATCTTTTAAGGGATCTTCCAATGCCTTGTGGTCACATGGTATCCAGTGAACAATTATAGGAATCCGGCTTCCGTAATCTGGGCGAGCTAAGTGTCCTACACATAGCGACTAAAGTCTTGCAGTCCTCTCTAGGACGTCTATTGCCTCTGTTATTATATTGTCCTCTGATCCAGTAGTATCCCTGAGGATGAATCCCAGAATCTGTCGCTCCATGGTTCGTTATATGAGCTGTTGTTTACGAGCACTTAAGTCATAATTTTCAGACTAAGTTGTAACTGGTAATACGCAAATAACTAGACCTTAGCCTTGAGATCATGTTGGTTAGGACGAATTTTAGTTTCAGAATTGCTGCCCAACTCAGTCCTATTCTCCGTGGATTTTTTTCATTTTGGCTTTTTTCCTAATTTGATCTTACGATCTGCGTAGATGTAATCATCACCCGCTTCTCTAGATTGGTTTCCGACTGTAAATGGTGGCCTGCCTGGGCTTTGTACCTCTGTTTTACTGATATTCATTTTACAGTCCATCTTTGCCGAGGCAAGTTTTAGTTGTTAGATCACACTCTTTAGTTCTATTAAATCTTCACTTACGAGTATAACATTACTAGCAGCACGCTGATGGATCAGATATGAGCCACTCACTTTTATTCCTCTGTTATTCCAGTCCAGTGATCTAAAAACATCTGCCAATACAGGAGTGAACAGTTTGACGAAGATGATACCTTGCGAACTCCTTTACCGATTGGGATCTTATTGGCGATAAAGTCTTTAACCATTCCGACTGTCACTGTTGCCTGCTCAAAGATTTATCTCAGGAGCTTTACCTACCTTGAATTTATCTTGACATTTACAAGGGCATTCACGACTGCCCAAATCACCGTGTAGTCCAAAGCTTTTGATACTCTGCACAGTGTTCCGGCCCTATTTCTTCAAATTAATACGGCAGGCAGAGAACATCAATACAAATACATTTAGTTATCATTCCGACGGCACTTTCTAATGCTAGGGACTGTTTACACAGCACGCCAATTACAGCTGCATTCACAGGAAATGCTCACGTGCGCGACCAATTGGCCTATATGCACGCAGCACATCGTCGGACCATTGATTGTCGTGTCCCTTCGAAGACTCCTGGCTTGTCCGCAAAGCTACCAGCAACTAAAGCATTTCTAGGGACGAGGTCGTTTCCCCAACGGTTTGCCCGCATCTCGTGGTCGTGCGGTAGCGTTCTCGCTTCCCACGCCCGGGTTCGATTCCCGGCGGGGTCAGGGATTTTCTCTGCCTCGTGATGGCTGGGTGTTGTGTGATGTCCTTAGGTTAGTTAGGTTTAAGTAGTTCTAAGTTCTAGGGGACTGATGACCGTAGATGTTAAGTCCCATAGTGCTCAGAGCCATTTGAACCCCAGCAGTTTCATGCACCAGCTGCTTCATATGCCCCCAGAGGAAGAAATCCAGACATCTTTAGATCAGCTGACCTGCATGGAAGGCCACAGGGTCACCTCGGCCGATCGATTCCCGGAGGAGGCTCTCAGATGATTCCTCACAGCACTACTGAAATAGACTGTCGCCCCCCTCTTACTGGAAGTGCGTACGTCCTTTGTCTATCATTCAGAGGTACATCTTACAGCAGTTTTGGCTTCAGATGTTTCACAAATATACGATACCTCCACCCGTCGAGGCGGAATAAAAGAGTGCCTGGTTCAATCAACCTATCACCGAGAATGCCAGCCAAACATTAACGAGTTCGAGTACCTCGTGGATTCGTATGTGTCCAGACATGCGAATTGTAGATACCAAAACAATTATCACGGGAAAACAAAGCATCGTCGGTGTACAGGACCCCGCTGGGAAGTAAGATGTTCAAGTCACTGTGTTTCGAATACCACTATGCGAACTACACGCGTCAGGGAAAATCTTCAGGTGCTAGTGCTGCCACGCGCTGAAGTTGGAAAGGATGAAGCTGCTGGTCACGTAACACATTTCACACAAAGGTATGTCCGTCGCCAAGGATGTGTGCCACACACAGTGTATTTGTAGACGGAGTGTCTTCAACACGCCGCAGAATCTCGTCTTCAATTTCACGAGTTCGCACAGTTAGATTCCCACCTGTATCGTGCATATTTGCACGTAAAGTGCCTGTTTCACGTAGCAGGCGATGCAGAGTCCGGATGTCTGCTGTTGTGACACCCGTCGGTCTCTCACTGAGGTTCGTCCACTACCAGTCACGGACCCGTCTAACAGATGCATGTCAGCCATTTTGGCGTGAGACGTAATAGTGGTTTTGCAGTCCTTCCTTGTTTAACAGTGTTTATTCTTCTGCTGTAAATGTGGCGTTCGTAAAGCTTTTTGTTCTTGGATAAAACTGTGTGTGAGGAGGGGACTGGGGCTAGAGGCTTTTTGTGCACTTTTGTTGAAACATCAGATAATGTAATTTCTTGTTATTAGTGCGTCGTGCGTTATGACTCACGTATCTAAAATACTTATCCATGAATCATCAACGCTGCAAGCTTAATGGATGGGAAATAATCGATATTAATGTCATACAATGTTACAGGGAATATACAAGTTATACACACCTACGAGTTACATTAATAAATGTAAAAGGAGACATGAAATTCCTTAAGGTTTGTGTCCAAATTAAAATTATCCCAAACGATGTGCGCATCAAAATCATCGCACCATCCAACCTTAAGGCACCAATCAAGGCGTTTGGGGCAAAACTGCAAAAAAAAAAAATGGTTCAAATGGCTCTGAGCACTATGGGACTCAACTGCTGTGGTCATTAGTCCCCTAGAACTTAGAACTACTTAAACCTAACTAACCTAAGGACATCACACACATCCATGCCCGAGGCATGATTTGAACCTGCGACCGTAGCAGTCGCACGGTTCCGGACTGTGTGCCTAGAACCGAGAGACCACCGCGGCCGGCAGCAAAACTGCAAATGCAATAAGAAATAAGTAACAAACAGAACGAGAAAGCCTCATTAAATCAATAATTATATGTAGCTCACCTACAACGTAACAATACTTCCACTCCACTAATAGTGGGTCATTTACTTGGATTCATTAATACATTAGTTACAGAACTAATAACGTACGACGTACTCACAACAAAAAATTACGTAACATCATGTATCAACAGAAGTGCACAAAAACCAGGGGCCACAGTCCCCTCCTCAATACAATTTTATCCTAGAATAAACAACCTTACAAAGATGACGTTTACAGCAGATGAATAAGCACTGTTTCACAAAGGACTGAAATACAATTTCCAAACGAAACTGAATGAAATAAACATAAAAAACATAATAGCTACTACTAAAATAGCCCTGACAATGCAGAACTATGAATACGACAATAAAATACACTAACTATAAAATTAGCTCAGTGTGTAGAAAGGGAAAGAAACCAACAACATACTCGTAGAATCCATAATTACAGAACAGCTGACCACAACATCTTCTCCAACATAAATAACAAACTCGCCTCAAATCAAGCAACACCAATAGCTATCGCAATCAAGGAAGACAAGGGCAGTAGTCTTGTCATAATCAATCAATAGATTATATACATAAAGTAGAAGACACTTTCACAGTTAATAAGGAAATGTATTTGTTTTTATGTTCTCTATCTTCTGAATAGTTTCGGAACATCCTGTATAGACGTCAGATTAATCCTAACGTTATATTCAGTTGTTTGCTGACGGAGAAGGCGAAATATTTATCATATTAAAGTTTCTGTTTGTTGAATAACCATAATACAGAAGTACTATATGTGTAAAACCCTGATCCGACGTAAGAGTCTGAAAGCCCTAATATGATCAGGCTACATAGATAGTATGATTAGGGAGTACATCCCATAGACGACAAGGTCAGAAGAGATGAATTAGAAACTCGGATTGGAGACGACTAACAAAAGAAAGCGGCCCTCTTCTTTTTCAAAGGAACCATCTTGGTATTTGCTTTAAGCAATTTAGAGAGTTGGCGGAGAACTTAATTTGTGTGGGTGCTTGGCTATTTGTATTCCTCTCCTTCAGAATGCCGTTCCAGCGTTGTCCCATCGCGAGCACTGTTAGCTATAATTGGGGGATAGGAGCGAAATGATAATGGCGCACACTAGAGGATACGATGTAGACTGCTTAATGTTTATGAAGTGGCGCTGGTGCTTCAGCAAAGAAATCTGTGAAGCTGAAGAAAAACTGTGCCGGTGCGGTCGGCTGGGACACGGCAGCACGGTACAGCGAGCCGCGGCTTCACGTCTGGCTCTCCTGCGGTTACGGATGTGAACGGCGCTGCGGCGGTGGAGGCGGCGTCCTGCCTTTGTCGCATTTGTGGCGAGCGGCCGCAACGCGCGGCCAAGCGTAACGGCAAGCACCGCACAGTGCAGTGTGTGTGTGTGTGTGTGTGTGTGTGTGTGTGTGTGTGTGTGTGTGTGTGTGGTAGGGGGGAGAGGGGGGCCAGAGACAGAAGACAAGTCGGCGCTCGACGCACATGACGCTTGACCATTAGCCACCTCTGCGGATGCACTACGCTGCTTGTCGTAGGTCGGTTGCTTGCGTGTTTGGTAGCTTGTTCGTTTAGTGTACTCAAATGGGCGTTAATTATTACTCTTATTAACGCACTCTGGGAAGGATGTGGCCTACAAACGATATAGTTTCCAACTGCCATCCTCACTCGTATTATTATACTCCAGTAGACAAAACCTGCGACAGTTTAGCTGCTGTTTCGAAGTAAACTTTAACCCTCCTAATACCGTGGGGTCTATAATTACCCCAGGCCGTAATTTTCTGTAAAATATACCTTCTTTCCTATTCCTAAAAATTATGAAAAATTCTGACTTTTCCTGAGTTAAGTAATGGGTTCGTAGTAAATTAATATAACTTTTTGAAAATATTTAGTTTTGCAGAAAATCAAAAGAGAACCATTGAATACCAGTGGGGTTAAATGCGACCCCATTTCTCTCTTGCGGTATTATTACCCAACAATGCTGCATTGAATCCGTAACTGTTGCTGTATTTCCTTTGTTTTATTCTTGTAAATATAGTTGTAACGTGTGATTGTTGCCAATACTTTTATAAGCCGACAATTATTTGTCCCATATAAGTGGAGACTACTATTGTGTGTGTTGAATTTAGTGGAAAATGTGTCGACAGCTTTCTGAAGACGGAGTGCTTGAAATATTACTGCAGGATAATCATCTATCTGGAGAATCAAATAGTGATATCAGCAATATAGTTTCTGATGTCTCATGCAGCGATGGAGAAATTGACGTCTTAGAAGAGAAGATTCCTCAATCAGACGGAAGTTCAGAAGAAGATTTGGACAGCACAGATGTCCAGCCCGAACAGGAAGTGATACATATTTCTGATTGATATATATAAGTACAAAATGTATTTTTTGGAAATATGCGTTAGGATCTAGAGCCAAGATATACCCTATGTATATATTTTTTATTTTGTGTAGGTCTAAAAACAAAGAAGAATTGTGGCACAAACACGAGTTGAGAAGAGCTTGTGGAAGAGAAGAGAGATGGAACACTACGTGAGTAAAGCCAGGTCCAACAAAATTCACAGTGAAAAATGTGGACTCCATGGAATTAGCTTTTCAGATGTTTCTTAGGAGAAACGTTGTTGATGTGGACTAACAAAGAGGGCAGTCTTGTTTACGGTAGTAAATAGAAACCAGTAGATACCAATCAACTGAAGTGCTTTATCGGTGTCTTGATCCTAGCTGGTGCTTACAAGGCCCATAATGAAGCACTTACACATCTGCGGAACAAAGAGGATGGTAGACCCATTTTTAGTGAAGCAATGGCTAGAAATAGCTTTACGCAAATTTCAAGGTGCATCCGATTTGATGACGCAGATGTCACAACCGTGCTCCTGACAAGCTGGCTCCCATTAGAGAAATATTTGAAATGTGGGTAGTCTACACACATTGCAAGAAGCTTGTGTTCCTCACAGAAACTTAACAATTGATGAACAACTTGTGGCATTTCGTGGTAGATGTCCATATCAGCAATATATTCCTTCAAAACCAGGAAAATATGGGTTGAAATTGTGGGCTGTAAGTGATAGTGCAACGTCTTACGTTCTTAATCTCCAAGTGTACACTGGGCGACAAGAAAATGAATCTCGTAAAGTTGGTCAAGGCAAGAGAGTTGCTTTAGATATGGTGAAATGCTTAGAAAACAGTGACAGAAATGAAACAACTGAAATTCTTTCACTAGCCTTAGTTTGGCGAGACAACTTCTGAAAATCAATCTCTCACTCTTAGGAACAGTTAGAAAAAATAAAAGAGGACCACCACAAGCTTTCACTCAGACCAAAGGTCGAGTCAAATATTCACCTATTTTTGGATTCCAAGAGCATGCTTCAATTGTTCCATATTGTCCGAATAAGGGGAAAGTTGTAACTTTGCTCAGTACAATGTATTCAAGGAAAGAAGTGGAAGATCATGAAGAATGCAAGCCAGTAATGATTCAGGATTATAAAAAAACAAAATCGGGAGTAGACACCATGAACAAACTGGTTAGAACGTAGACTACAAAGAGGATGAGCAGAAGGAGACGTATCAGTGCACTGAATACAGTTATCATATGGCTACATCTTAGCCAGATTGGGCAGAAAGGACCAACTACAAGAGACGGGCATTTCTCATAGAATTAGGAAAGCAGCTCGTCAGAAGAAAGCCAGACAAAATTATGTCCCCAGTACCTCCATCAACAGTAGACAGGTTTGTAAAAGGTCTGAGGATAGACAATTCATCGATAAATGTTCAAAATGTGGATGTTCTGTGTGTAAAAACCATTCTGCAATTTATTGCTGTAAGTGTAATGTGTCATAAATGTCAATTCGGAATTTAATCAAAAATGTTTGTAGTTTCGTGAGAATCATTTGTAAACTTTATGGAAATAAGTAATTTAAAAAAAGTATACATTTTAATTTAATGTAATGTCACTGACATCTTGTTTTGGAAAACACAAGGAATGTGATTTTATTCTACCATTATTAAAACTATCCTTAATACAAAATAAATTCCGTTGGGGTCACTAAAGACCGCAATGGTACTCAGTGTAACAAAAAATACTCGGTATTAGAAGGGTTAAGTGCGAATGCACAGAACGAAAACTGAAACTGCAGGTCAGGAAAATTTGGTTCGCTGTTCACTTACAAAGCCAAATGATCAGTCAACGATACAGAATACAAGTAAAATTGCGTATCTTACAAAACAGAGCACGCACACACACACACACACACACACACACACACACACACACACACACACACACACACACACACCAACCTAGACTTGATCATCTGAACTGCAGAACCACGCATGTCAAATTAATATGAAGTGTGCAACATATTTGGATACGCAAATGAACCCCATTTCAGTGCATATGCACAAAGAACAGCGGTTACCTGTGAAAATATCGTGTTATACGTCGCGTAAGAAGATGAAACATCTACCAGCACGTGTCTTAATTCGATAGCGACAGTGTCGTGGCCAATGGAGGCTGCGGTGTGTCGATCGGCAATGTAACAGCTCACCTTGGTTTGGATTCTAATAGAAGTCGTAGCTAAAGGTAAGTTAATGCTCTCCGTACTGACTTTACGGACCATTCATTACCTAAAGGTCGCCACGTCATCCTCTGCCAGTAATGTCATTCGGATGTAGTACGACGGGCCATCGGTCAGGAGAAACCTCTCACTGCAGTTGTCGGGTACTCCGAAAGTGGAGCCGGTACTTCTCAGTCAAGAAGCTCCTAAATTGGCGTCACCATGCTGAGTGCGCCACGTCACAGTTTTCCCAACAAGGGAAAGTGCCTGGCAGTAGCGGGAACCGAACCCAGGTTCTCCAGATAGTAATCCGACATCGTCAAACGAGACCAGCACCTCGCTTGATGCTATGTAGTGTCACTGGGTACAAAATACCATCATCTTTGAATCGCATTGCCGCAGAATTGTAGTTGACACTGACAATGTTGGATGTGGAGCGCTGAACAGCATGATGATCAGCGTCCTTAAGAAAATTCAGCAAGTCATTAACAGGTTGGGGGGGGGGGGGGCGACTACGAAGCCTGTCCCCCACACCCAGAAGAGTTTACAGCGCTTACCCTACCCAGTATTTAGGGATGACGCCCGACAGTTCACAAAATTTCTGAACTCGTGTAACACAGACGTCGGTATCAGCAAGGATGGTGGCCAGATCTCCAACCGCACCGAGGGCTGCCCTTACGTCAGTAATAAGACACACTCAGCCAAAACATGCTGAATCGAAAGTAACAGACCACAAACTTAAAGAGTTGTGGATCATTCTGCCAGAGGAGGAAACAGTATGTTAAAGGGTTACGTCAATGCGCAGCCTGGTGAGAATCTTCTTTGGCTGGTTTACGGACTACGTCGTTTCCTCGTATCCCGATTTCTCCCCAGTAAAAGACCACCACCTTGCCACGTTGTCGAGGCCGCTGCAATAATAGATCACTGAGTCAATGGATCTACGGGATACTTTTGGTGGACAGCTTTAGCGCACTTAGCGGGAAAAAAAAGACACGCGCACACACACACACACACACACACACACACACACACACACACACACACACACACACACACACACACGAGAAAACTTGTACTATGATACCTGTGAAGCCACTACAGTGCCGCCATAATGTCATTCAGCTCCGCATAATAATTTATTAATTGTTCTGGAAGGTGCACTTTGAAAGCCCTTTCAGGAAAAAAACAGCTGAATAGCCGAATGCATTGTCTTGCCGCAATCCATCTGTATAAACAACGCGAAACTGTGGTACGTACTTGAAACAGAGGAAAAAACAGTTGTAAAAACGTAAACAGTAGTACAGGTTTTCTTGTACTGCTTCGAGTTTAAAATCACTTTGGGCCTCCGAAGACGCCTCGCCAGACGGTAGTTTGCTCTATCCCCTGGCTGTGTGTTCGGAGGTCTGATATATCCAGCTTCTTGAGACAGTCAGTATCAAGTATCTGAATGGCTTGGTCGCATGGGGCCGACTCCTGAAAAGTCATTAAAATTTGTGGAGGACTACAAATGACTGAGGCAACCCCTATATTTTCAAGGCCTGTTGAGCAGCAGGCCGTAGTGGCCGAGCGGTTCTAGGCGCTACAGTCTGGAACTGGGCGACCGTTACGGTCGCAGCTTCGAATCCTGGCTTGGGCATGGATGTGTGTGATGTCCTTAGGTTAGTTAGGTTTAAGTAGTTCTAAGTTCTAGGGGACTGATGACCTCAGAAGTTAAGTCCCATAGTGCTCAGAGCCATTTGAACCATTTTTGAACCTGTCGAGCAAGAAGGAGGCACTGCCGAAACCGGAATGGCTGTTCACCATCCTCTGCACATAATGAATTTAGCTGGTTCGATAGGCTCCCGTCGATATCTGAGTGCCGTCGTGGTCAACAGCATCTAACATCTTGACGTAGGAAATACGAGCTGATCTATAAACCACGCTGCTGTAATCTAACCGAGATCTTGCAAACTTACTGTCCAAATTCAGGGGGCCGGATATGTCAGCTTCCCAGCTAATTTGGAGCGCAGGCGTTATACTTCTGGTATTTTAAGGTCGGAAAGTGCCTATTTCCGAGAACTCCGTGATTCTACCTTTCAACCTGGCAACTCAAGACAGCATGTCGCTCATGCTGTCCTGACCTAACTCCAAATAAAGTTCCACTAAGTACACTACGTACTGCATAGGAGGTTCTACACACACACACACACACACACACACACACACACACACACACACACACACACACACACACACCGTATTAACTGTTTTATGTGATGGTGTGACATGATACTAAACTCCTTCCGAGTCTGTTACTCGAATGCTTCATTTATTATGGGCAGATATTGAATTAGTTTTAGTAGCAGACAAATGACAAAATACAAAGAACATGATTATCTTATAGCAATATATATACAAAAATTATTGAACTACTGTACGTCAGTATTTAAACTTTTGTCTCCAGTCCAAAATAATACAAATCACACAAATGACAACAGCTACAGATGGATATCAAAACGTTTTATTTATTTTTCATACCACTCATCGCTCTCAGGAAATCTTCGAAGACACCGTGTACGCATGTCCGAAACTGCTGATACACTACAGTCACAAGGTAGTGATGAAGATTTGCCCCACTTGTGGGGACTGTGCATATCTTCCATGGCCCGTTCGATGCGCTTCAGAGCAGTCTAATTTGCTCATGGCTGGTCAAATCCAGGGGGGTGTCTTCTGGATACAAAGCAGTTTCAGGCAATGTGGATGACAGTTTTGTTGAGCCGGCCGGAGTGGCCGAGCGGTTCTAGGCGATACAGTCTGGAACCGCGCGACCGCTACGGTCGCAGGTTCGAATCCTGCCTCGGGCATGGATGTGTGTGATGTCCTTAGGTTAGTTAGGTTTAAGTAGTTTTAAGTTCTAGGGCAGTGATGACTTCAGAAGTTAAGTCGCATAGTGCTCAGAGCTATTTT
Organism: Schistocerca gregaria; assembly: GCF_023897955.1. Classification (NCBI taxonomy): domain Eukaryota; kingdom Metazoa; phylum Arthropoda; class Insecta; order Orthoptera; family Acrididae; genus Schistocerca; species Schistocerca gregaria. The sequence continues at coordinate 563,559,195 of NC_064922.1, read as the reverse complement.
CGAACCCACCACATCAGATTACTGAACCGACATTGCGTGATTCCTCATTCACTGACTGTCATCCTCGACGCTTAAGTGACAAAAATCATGGCATAATCCCAAATATCGTGTCGAACCTCCTTTTGCCCGGCGTAGAACAGCGACTCGGCGGGGCATGTACTCGACTAGTCGTTGGAAGTTCTCTGCAGAAATATTGAGCCATACTGCCTCCATAGCCGTTGATGATTGCGAAAATTTTGCCGGTGCAGGATTTTGTAAACGAACTGACCTCTCGCTTATATTTCAGAAATGTTCGATGGCATTCAGGTCGGCCAGTCTAGGTTCAAGAAACATCGCAAATTGTTCAGAATGTTCTTCATACCAATCACGAACAATTGTTCAAATGGCTTTGAGCAGTATGGGACTTAACTTCTGAGGTCATCAGTCCCCTAGAACTTAGAACTACTTAAACCTAACTAACCTAAGGACAGCACAAACATCCATGCCCGAGGCAGGATTCTAACCTGCGACCGCTGCAGTCACGTGGTTCCAAACTGAAGAAAAATTGTGGCTCGATGACAATGCGCATTGTCAACCATGAAAATCCCCCGTTGCTTGGGCACATGAAGTCCATGAATGGCTGTCAATGGTCTCCAGGTAACCACAACTATTTACAGTGAATAATCGGTTCAGTTGGACCAGAGGACACAGTCCATCCCATGTACACACAGCCCACTCCATTACGCAGTCATCGCCCAACCTGCACAGTACCTTGTTAACAATTGGGTTCCATGGCTTAGTGGGGGGCTGCTTCACACTGTAACTCTATTGTCAGTTCTTACTGATTGAATCAGGACTCATCAGACCACAGTTTTTCAGTCACCGATGGTCTAAACGATATGGTCACGAACCCCGGAGAGGGGCTACAGGAGTTGTTAGCAATGGCACTCGCATCGGTCGCCTGCTCCTAAAGCCCAGTAACGCCTATTTCGCTAAGCTGTCTTAACGGATGCGTTCTTCGTACGACCCACATTGATTTCTGCTGTTATTTCACGCAGTGTTGCTTGCCTGTTAGCACGGACAACTCTACGCAAACGCTGTTCCGTTCTCCGTGGTGAGAGCTAATTTCTGAGATCTGATATTCTTCGCTCACTCTTGAGACTGTGTTTCTCGAACTACTGAATATCCTGAGAATGAAATGTCCCATGCGTCTAGTTCCAACTAAAACTTCGTTTTCAAAGTATGCTAAGACCCATCTTGCGACCATAATGACGTCGGAAACCTTTTCACATGAACCACCTCAGTACAAATGACAGCAGCACCAATGCACTGCTCTTTTATACACTCCTGGAAATGGAAAAAAGAACACATTGACACCGGTGTGTCAGACCCACCATACTTGCTCCGGACACTGCGAGAGGGCTGTACAAGCAATGATCACACGCACGGCACAGAGGACACACCAGGAACCGCGGTGTTGGCCGTCGAATGGCGCTAGCTGCGCAGCATTTGTGCACCGCCGCCGTCAGTGTCAGCCAGTTTGCCGTGGCATACGGAGCTCCATCGCAGTCTTTAACACTGGTAGCATGCCGCGACAGCGTCGACTTGAACCGCATGTGCAGTTGACGGACTTTGAGCGAGGGCGTATAGTGGGCATGCGGGAGGCCGGGTGGACGTACGGCCGAATTGCTCGACACGTGGGGCGTGAGGTCTCCACAGTACATCGATGTTGTCGCCAGTGGTCGGCGGAAGGTGCACGTGCCCGTCGACCTGGGACCGGATCGCAGCGACGCACGGATGCACGCCAAGACCGTAGGATCCTACGCAGTGCCGTAGGGGACCGCGCCGCCACTTCCCAGCAAATTAGGCACACTGTTGCTCCTGGGGTATCGGCGAGGACCATTCGCAACCGTCTCCATGAAGCTGGGCTACGGTTCCGCACACCGTTAGGCTGTCCTCCGCTCACGCCCCAACATCGTGCAGTCCGCCTCCAGTGGTGTCGCGACAGGCGTGAATGGAGGGACGAATGGAGACGTGTCGTCTTCAGCGATGAGAGTCGCTTCTGCCTTGGTGCCAATGATGGTCGTATACGTGTTTGGCGCCGTGCAGGTGAGCGCCACAATCAGGACTGCATACGACTGAGGCACACAGGGCCAACACCCGGCTTCATGGTGTGGGGAGCGATCTCCTACACTGGCCGTACACCTCTGGTGATCGCCGAGGGGACACTGAATAGTGCACGGTACATCCAAACCGTCATCGAACCCATCGTCCTACCATTCCTAGGCCGGCAAGGGAACTTGCTGTTCCAACAGGACAATGCACGTCCGCATGTATTCCGTGCCACCCAACGTGCTCTAGAAGGTGTAAGTCAACTACCCTGGCCAGCAAGATCTCCGGATCTGTCCCCCATTGAGCATGTTTGAGACTGGATGAAGCGTCGTCTCACGCGGTCTGCACGTCCAGCACGAACGCTGGTCCAACTGAGGCGCCAGGTGGAAATGGCATGGCAAGCCGTTCCACAGGACTACATCCAGCATCTCTACGATCGTCTCCATGGGAGAATAGCAGCCTGCATTGCTGCGAAAGGTGGATATACACTGTGCTAGTGCCGACATTGCACATGCTCTGTTGCCTGTGTCTATGTGCCTGTGGTTCTGTCAGTGTGATCATGTGATGTATCTGACCCCAGGAATGTGTCAATAAAGTTTCCCCTTCCTGGGACAATGAATTCACGGTGTTCTTATTTCAATTTCCAGGAGTGTACTTTGTGTACGCCATACTACCGCCATCTGTATATGTGAATATCACCATTCCATAAATTACGAGCTCAGTGTAATTCAGAATCAGTCTTCAGCATAAACCAAAATTTTCTAGTGATCTGTTGGTTGTCGATACCTGATTTTCCTTACTGGCTTCCATTGCAGCGGCTCAATCCATTGTACCTGCGGATCTACCTTCAGATTTCCTTCTTCTTAAAGTGACGTCGTTGTTTGCCAGGCCGTCTAGATGTGTCTTCTTTTACCCGGCCACAGAAGGGGGCTCCTTGCGTCGACTGGGTCATCTTGACTGGTGCAATTATCGGCTTTTTTTTTTTTTTTTTTACTGAGTTGTTCTTCGTATTTCAACTTCATTTAACGTGTTTCATCTCTTATTTTAGGGGCCTCAGTTTGAGCTGCTGGACGAGCTATTTTGTTTTCTCATTCCTACAGTGTTTTGGAACAAGATCTGCAGATCCATATTGCTCGTTTCGATGTTACTTATGTCATCCAGGATTTCGGCAGGAGAACTGCAGAATTTTTCAATGCTTTCTGCAGGTCCCATTTTCCGTTCACTACATTCGTTATGTCACGACTGAACGTTCATGTCTAAGTTTTCAGTCTGTCAGACATTCCGGCTAACCTTCTGCGAAACACATGTTGTCGCTACAGGCGGAGAGGTCGCTCTGCCTACCTCTGCCTCGCCGGTCCCTGTCGCGTAAGTAAGAGGCATGTTGACAGCGCCAGCCGTGCGCTCGACCGCGTCTCTGGGCGAGCTGAGCCACGCGCCGCCGCGAGCACACGGCACGCAAATGCTTTGTGTATAACGTAACACATCGAGTTACGAACCCTCCCAAGCACGCCAGTGCAGTGACAAGCGCGTTGGCAGCCTCGCAAGGCCGGAAACTAATGAGGAGTCGAGAGTAATTAATGAATATGAAACCAGAGGACAGACTCACCTTTTGGATGAGGAACGAACCGCTCCTGTATCTATAATCTGCGTACTAATTTTATTTGGAAGTATCTAATAATTCAACCGCGAACTAAAGAAACGAAAGAAATCTTGTAATAATACCGTTATTATTTTCTGTTTTCCGTCTTATCTTAGCTGCTTTAAAATTCATGGAGGTATGTTATGTCTAAGCAACTAATTGAAGGCAATTTGTTTATTGCTCTACGCGTTTCGGTTCTTTTAATTGTGAAGCATCTTCAGTGACCTGCAATACACGTTTCTTTTTATACATATAACAAACATTATGTGGTAGTTACAATATGTTGCTTTGCCACATTTTGTCGTGTTTTGCTCTTTGACAGTTCAAAATGGTTTAAATGGATCTGAGCGCTATGGGACTTAACATCTAAGGTCATCAGTCCCCTAGAACTTAGAACTACTTAAACCTAACTAACCTAAGGACATCACACAACAGCCAGTCATCACGAGGCAGAGAAAATCCCTGACCCCGCCGGGAATCGAACCCGGGAACCCGCGGGTGGGAAGCGAGAACGCTACCGCACGACCACGAGATGCGGGCTCTTTGACAGTTATCAAGAGTGAATAATGACAATAAAAATCTCCTAACATGGCAAGAAAATTTTCACAAACAATGGCAAAGAAGGTACTCAATGACTAAATCGATATAAACAATGTATCTCTGATCACGCTAGCCACCAAAACATGAACGAACAGAGATCCAAAACATAACCAGAATATATAATTAATGGATCTCCCTCCCCCCCTTCTCTCCCTTCTCTCTCTCTCTCTCTCTCTCTCTCTCTCTCTCTCTCTCTCTCTCTCTCTCTCTCTACACACACACACACACACACACACACACACACACACACACACACGACAGTTGGCAACACTACACATCAAAGACACAAATATGTTGATCACAAAATGGAAAATACAAGCGATATATGCGACGTGTTGAATCAGATGTGGGTGAAAGAACGCTGGAAATCGGCTGGCTAGAGCATGGAAACTGAGGAATACATCGGCCGGCTAGAGCATGGAAACTGAGGAATACATCTCCAGGACCATACGCATGAGGTAACAGCGCTGGAACTCTTAATTAACACCGAATGATAATTTCACTACACGAAATTTGTGCTGCAAAAGTTGAGTCTAGCCTAAAGAAACAAGAGCAAAACACGACAAAATTTTACATAGCAACATATTGTAACTATCACATAATGTGTTTGTATAAAAAGAAACACGTATTACAGGCCACTAAAGATGCTACACAAATAAAAAAAGAGAAACGCGTATGGCAATAAATAAACTGCCTTCAATTAGTTGCATAGGCGGAACATGCCTCCATGAACTGTAAACAGAATTTGGGAAGAAATAAACTGTTCAAAATGGCGGCAGTCGTTGGAAAGATTCATGTTTAAACGGAGCGACGTCTTCGTCCTGAGGCCCGCACGAACATCCCGCCTTCCCAATCGCCGAGGCTGAGCCAGATTAATAAACTTCTAGGTCAAAATGGAAGAGAGCAAAGCCTATGGCCCAGCAGGCGACAGCTACCCGCTAGGCCAACCAGCGAGTTGGCAGCGAAACTACCTTTTCAGCCACACACTAGTGTGAGGTGACGACCAGCTAACAGAAGTCCTGAGCATCGAAGCTCCAGTCTCATTCTGAATAATTCTTGCAGTGTCCGCTAGCTACCGTCTCGCCCGCGACCGCCTGTTGTGCCTACGCTAAGCTCCGCCAAGCGACGATAGAGCTTAACGGTTCGTGATTTCGGAGACAATCTTATAATGGTGCTCGGATTTGACCACCGTTTCGGTTGTTTGGCGATCGCTTGGATTTTGGATTTTGCTAGTACGTGAGAGCAGCAGCACCGCCCATGCGATAAGTTTCACCGTATTCTGCAACCTCTCCTCCACCCCCACCCCTTTTTTTTGCTGCCGTAAACTAGTTCTCATGGTTCAGTATTTTCTGTCTGAAGTGTTCTCAGTTACTTATGTAGCTGTAGCGGTAGGTGAATGCTACTTCGGTATGTAATTCTGTGAATATATGTATAACCGTGGAAGCTGCACTCGGTTAAAGGTATGTTATTCTGTGCTAATTTCAGAATGTATCTATTTGTACTAGTTTCTAATTCCTTTATTTGTGTTGCGATTTCTACCCCCTTCCTTCAGTACCCATTCACATCAGTGGTTCCCTGCAAGTAGGGTCGTAGTAAATGCTTTCCCACGGTCTAATACTGGGTAGAATATTAACAGGAGATGGTAATTGCCTATCGATATTTATCTCGCTCACTAACTGGGACAAGCTCTTTTCGCTCAGGGCAACTGGGATACAAAAACTGTGGCAGTTAGTTTAGGTATGGTAGCTCAAGTGGAGTCGCAGACAGTATACGTCCTCGGCTGTCTGTCATAGACAGCTTACGCACGATGTCCAGATAAATTTATGAATAACGGAACGTGTGGCATACTCGATTACAACTTGCAGCCTTTGGCAACAGGAGAGAGGAAAATTCGTGAACTACCACTCTTCGTGAACACGAACTGCTAGTCCACATTTACTTCCAACGTGAGTTACAAGATCAAACGAGATGTAGAAGAGGAGCTACAATACTCTTACGGTGCGCAACCTATGCCAGCATGTGTTATCTGAAACTCACTTGTACCTCCGTTACCCCGCGTAAATTTGCTAGTGCCACATATCTCTCTCTTCAATTACACGACTGCAAATTTTTTTCACACAAGCAACAGTTGCGGAAGGCGGTAAGTGCTCAAGCGCACCTCTTGCCTATATTTAATAGTAACCTTAAATTTAATCTTTTAAGTTTGCAACTGAGTAGAATCAAAATTTACGTAAAACATTCATCTTTAAATGTTGTCACATCAAGGGCGCACACTTCAAAAGCAATGTAGCTGGAAATTGCCAAACTGAGACACTTACTGTAAACTGCCTTTTGGAAACATATTGCCATCGCGTTAAGCATTTTAATCAGGCCAATGTGCAGTGTTGGTTCCCATCATTGCTTAGTAGCATCTGATCGCGGAAGTTATTTGAATTCTCAAATACTGAGATATTAAATGAAATACAATTAGACTTCGTTTTTAACTAAGCAAGTTCTTTGCGAAATAATAGGACATGACTAACGATAATGCGCGACCAGTGAATGAGGGTTTCCGCCCCTAAACAATCATATCCGATCCCAGTTTTTTACAAGGCCATTAACAGCATATGAGAGAGAGAGAGAGAGAGAGAGAGAGAGAGGCTTAATTACAGACTATATACAAGTGGAAACTAATTTCGGACGCTTAGAATACAAAGGAACTTATTAAAATTATCTTTGGTTGCATAGCATTGAGTCTCTGTTACACAGTAGCTTATCGTTATTCTATGTCATTAACAGTTTTACACATCTTATTTCCGTTCGATGTAGGTAGTGCCGGGGAAAATATGTGACGGTACAATGCACACTAGTAATATCATCTAGAGATATTCTCAACATCTCAGCAACGAAACCGTGAAACTCAAATGCACCAGGCTTCACACAATCACAAAACGAAATTTTGAAGTATCTCTTCTTGAAATCAACGATATCTTTAAATAATCTACATTTATAAAAACAACCCTGTAATAGTAAAATACTCAACGACAAACATAGCGAACTTTTCTTGCTTTCTGAAGGGCACAGTCAGCGTATACCGCTCGCGACAAGGTTTCGAACCACAGCATCACGAAGCTAAGGAGGCGGTGCTGAACACAGCCGGCGAATGTATTCTTCATCGGAAGATAAGCCTCGAATTGTCAGCACTGTCTGACGGTACAACGCGCACACATCTCAGAGCTTAACATTTACCCCTGATCGCTTGAAGCGTGGTGTTATCTTTATACCGAGAAGAGACCCTTGCACGAACAGCTGCTGCCCCACTGCGAGGAAATACGGGCCCCCCTTTACGGCAAACGACCGCTTTGGACGGAAGCCAGGTGGCGTCTGCAGCAACTTTCAGCTTTCAAGTGGCTTCGCACGCAGTGACGTAACAGCCTGTCACCGACTCATTGTAGCGTGCCTCAACACTGGCTCAGTCTAGTATTCCTACGGTAATTCACAAGAGCGACGAGTTACAGGAGCCCTACTTAGGCCGCCAGTAATGTGTCCTCTTATCTGGGAGCATTTAAAGCGAACTCTCGATTATCTGAACGAAGTACGACGCTAACGCACGTACTTCGCAACCACATTCAGCTATAGTGGGTGCTCTTTTTGGCTGAGCACAGTGCGTCTAGCACCCACTGCTGCTCCTCAAGAATCGCTGCCTGCCTGGACAGTATGAGCCTCACCGACAGCCACCGCCTCCTGCAGGCGGGCTGAGCTCCAGAGAGGTCAACAGCCTCTCTGTGCAGGCAAGCCGGGCACGTGCAGTCGCGCACGAAGTTGCACCAGTTCGCACACAAACGAACTCCTCAGTCATCATTTAGTTCCTACTACACTAAAATAGCTGTATTTATGGTAAATATTTATGTGCCTATGTTTAACGCCAAATTCTGAGAAATGCATATTTGGTGTTGAAGAAAGAACGCTAAGAAAAAAGTACGTGTTTTAAACACTTTAGCAGTTCGAAGACTTCCGATAACAGTCCCCAACAACCATTTTGCATTTGGTCTTTGTTACAAAAACTGTTATAAACAAGGTCATTCACCTGCCCTACCGTTGTCGTTTTACGCAGCCCTCAAGGCTCTAGCTGGACTTCAAAAACCAAGAGCTTACCTTCTCTCAATTCCTACGTCGGAAATTTTAGTACTCCCGACGAAATTAACAGGACTTTTTGTAGAAAATTTAATGTGGACAAACTATGTACTGGGCTATGTTTCCGCTAGAGGCCACAGTTTTCGAATTCTTCCAGAAAAATGTACCATAGTGACGTTCAAACGTATGCTCACTCCCACACTCAGCCCTCATCGGTCAAAATTTCTAGTATGTCACTCCATGTTATCAGTGTACAAAAAATGGTGACAACAAAAATTATTCCCGTATTCTACGTTTACTGGTCTTCATTAATCGGAATTATTATGCCAATGGATTTGTCTACCTCTTACGAATTGTAAAACTGACATTTGTGTAACTTTTTATCTAACAGTATTGTGAATTTTAACAGCATGAAATAAACATTTACATCGGTGTATTCGACACCTCGGGGAAAATCAGTGTGGATTCCTTAGAAATTTAGGAACACACTTTGGGAGAAGAAGAATTTGTGGCACAACCTGACTAAAAGAAGGGATCAATTGGTAGGACACATTCTGAGGCATAAAGCGATCACCAATTTAGTATTGGAGGGAAGCGTGGAGGGTAAAAATCGTAGAGGGAGACCAAGAGATGAATACAGTAAGCAGGTTCATAAAGATGTAGGTTGCAGTAGTTATTCGGAGATGAAGAGGCTTGCACAGGACAGAGTAGCATGGAGAGCTGCATCAAACCTGTTTCTGGACTGAAGACCACAACAACATCCGCCAGGCCCTGTGACTACGAAACTACTGTGCTTATAAAGATTAAGTTTGGATGAACTGTCAACGTAATTACTTTTAGCGTACGGCTGTAGGTAAATTATTGCATCATGGAATATGTATAGACCTCATTTTCAATAATCACTGTCATTGTTCAAACATTTGATACCGTATTAAACACATGCAATAAAACCAAGGGCCCGCTAATGAGACACAGACGTGCCGACACATTTAGTTTACAAAAACTGGCGAGTCCCACTCATATGGCGCACCTCCATTTATTGTCCCATATATTGCACAAATGACACTGCATAAATATGTGGAACACTACAACTTAAAACAGTTATTTCGTTTATACTTTAAAAAAAAGTTCAAATGGCTATGAGCACTATGGGACAACATCTGTCGTCAACAGTCCCCTAGACCTTAGAGCTACTTAAACCTAGCTAACGTAAGGACAACACACACATCCAAGCCCGAGGCAGGATTCGAGCCTGCGACCATAGCGGTCACGCGGTTTCAGACTGAAGCGCCTAGAGCCACACGGCCACACCGGCCGGCGTACGAAATAACACACACACACACACACACACACACACACACACACACACACACACAGAGAGAGAGAGAGAGAGAGAGAGAGAGAGAGAGAGAGAGGATCTGACTAGCTCCGCAACACTAATCATTAATGTAATACATATTCCGTCATATCAGCAATAGTCTGTGGAATGAATTACCCACTAACCAGAATCTAATCCAAAATCACGCTGCAGTCAGGTGAAGATTAAAGCTTTTCCTGTTATCATTCGAATAGCCGCGTAGCCCCGTTGACTTTCTAGTGACAGGTTTGGGAAGCTATTAATTCGATGATCAATTTCTTGTGATATCCCGCTTGAGAAGGGAATACACAATAATTATATTTATCGATTATAAAGATCTACAAGAGTGACGTTTGCTATCTATAAACACAAACAGATTAGGCTGCATAAATTTCAGTGGATCAACGAATTTTTTTTTTCATAAAATTTATCGATTTTTCTATCACCGCTAAATTGATGAGTGTTACTGTTTACAATGAGACTTGATAACGTACTCTGAAGTATTTATAAAAAAACAATTAACATCTTTTTCTCACAATAAAATGTCAGAATCAGTTTCCTGGGAGTCAGTTATTACCTTGAATGAATAGAACAATGGGCCAGCGATTTTTACGGGGAACTTCAGTGGGTATCACTGTAAGTCAGTTTGTAGTTCGCGAATGACTCATGGCTTCCATGCTGCAAGAGTTTAGCAGCAGCACTTTCAGTTAAGGGGTATCGTTTGTGTGAAGGCTATTGCTGAAATGGACTGGAATCCACGTGTATTTCGGCAATATCTCATTTGGTGATCATTTCTGCTTCTGACCGAAAACTTGACTGACTTTCCAGCAGGAATTACAGGGTGGTTACGCATCTCCTCGCTCCATGCGCTGTTGCGCTGTAAATCATATGGCCTTTGGACTGGCTTCAATTATCGGTAACCTGCAAGCCGACAAGAAGCAGAGGACTGTCCCTCAACTACCACGGCGCGAGGAGTCCTGCATGGGGCACCACCATCTCGTGAGGTGCTCCGGTTCCCTTGTCTTCCGCCTCCCCTTATGCAAAGCCATCACGACTTCCTGTACCCAACAGTGAACCAGTATTACTGGTACTTTGACAAACACGCCCAGCTTTCTCCGTCCCCACCTAATTATGTATTCTTTTCCCTTCTTCCATGTTTCCTGATACCTTCAGCCTATATTTCTCGCTTTTCCTGCGATACACCTGCATCTTTTTGTACTGCTCTTACGCATTTCTGTTAGTATATAAATACTCCCTCTTGACACGAATTGCATTTTGTTAGCAATATACTGAAGAAAATACAAGTTAATTTGACATAATAACAACAATTTAATATAGCTCGTGTACTACAGAGATTTCAAAGTTAACAGTGAGAATCTTGAGGGTATCTGGTTAGGAGTGAGTGAGGCCAAGAAGACCCTAATCTTCTCAAATAAAACAAATACATACTTAAGTAAAGACGTTTCTAAAAGGAGCGGTCACAAAACAGCGCTCTTAAGCTCCACTAGCCAGTGCATGACGATCAAATGATTCAAAAGGCTCTGAGCACTATGGGACTTAATATCTGTGGTCATCAGTCCCCTAGAACTTAGGACTACTTAAATCTGACTAACCTAAGGACATCACACACATCCATGCCCGAGGCAGGATTCGAACCTGCGACCGTAGTGGTCTCGTGGTTCCAGACTGAAGCGTGTAGAACCACTCGGCCACGGCGACCGGAACATGACGATCACCATGGTGGAGATGGACGTAGCACGCACATCTCGCTAGGGGGCGGGAGGGGGGGGAGCGCTGGCGACGGCGAAGACACGGACGATAATTGTCCCTATTATAGGCTAGGTTGCTTATAATGTATTAAAACTCACCTAACACTCTTAAAAAAAAGCCTTTATTATACACTGAACTACAACACGTAAAAACGATGAATAAAAATACTAAACGGTCTGGTCGAGTTATCCACTCAAGAGGTCGTTGACTTCCTCTCTGAAACACTTCAGCCCAAATAAGGGTTCACTGATGTCAGCATAAAGTACACAGTTAAAACGAACTGGAGCCAAAGCGGTACACTACGAAATTCACACACTGGTGGATCTTCCCTACGAAGGAGAAAACTGTTTATCAATAGACAGTGTCCTTTCGTCACCCTGGTAAACTTTACTTCCTTTCATGTCGTCACCCCGTGGCAGCACTATGTAAATGTAACTAGGTCTTCTCAGGCTGCTATCAAAACCGTGCACTACCCACACTAATATGGAATCCCGAGTGTAAAGTTTTTCGTATCCCTGTCGACGATCTTCGTTTCTGTTTATTTTGTCATTTGTCCCTCCGTTTCATCTGATTCCTAATCTCAGGTTCAAGAGGCGAGAACATGTCTACGCTAGCTGTATTTGCGTGCCTGATTTGAGGGCGAATCTGAATTTCAGAAGTGAATAATACGAAATAAAGATTAAGAAACTCAAGGATGTAGAAGTATTTCACTTTTTTCTTCCGTTAACTGTTACAATTCGTAACATCAGTATTTTCTGAGAAAGAGAAAGAAACATCAAAAACTTTGATTCAAATTTATCACAAGTGACTGCAGATAGTAGTTGAAAGCAACCGTGCGCAGAATAAGACTGTTCAACAGATGGCACGTTACGTAAGGTGGACTGGCTCACAATCTGAGTGTAAACAGAGCTCGCCTCGTGCCGACGTGCTGACACGGACATCCTCCGCTAGCGACCACCGCGAATTTTCCGCGGCGCCTTTTCATTCGCGTGTAGTTGCCATTTTGACCTCAGCAAGCTACCCCCTCTCCGTGTACCCATTCCAAGATAACGCTGGCGTAATGGTTTGGTAAACACCTGTCAGCGACGTTTACGTTAGCGCTTGATGTGGCAAAATTTAGAACTTATGAAGCTCAGAAATATCTGATGGTCTCAGCTGAAATCTCTGATGGACCTGTTCGCGGTGTATCTAATCCAGACTGCTAGTCTCGTTGAGGAACAATAACCGAAAGTAATAATTTGGGGAGACTGTAATTTCACATTCCATTGTCGGCAAGAACGAATGTTCTTCCTTCTTACAGCATTGCTTCTTGCGAATAATGGGGGTCCAAAGAGCCTGTATAAGCCAATTTTAAGCGCTATGTCAGAAATCAGACCATGTATCGAGTATATCCAAGTGCAAACAGGACGCGTGAACAACGTATGTTTTCTGACACGATGAGTCAACAGAGAGAACTAAGTGTGTATAACCTAGATATAATTGTAGCGGCTTGTAAGTTCAGGCATTCACATTGACTGTATGATTAGTGAACTCCCTTCTGTTTCGTAATATATTCGATAATACGATTGATGAGAAAATAGATACTGGTAATGTTTTCAAATAATCAAAGTGACATACCCGATATTTAAATTACATTCAATATACAGTTATTTTCAGCACCGCACATCAGCTTACATTTAAGCCTTTACTGATAGTCATTAATATATATACTATTGGAAGTAACAAAATTTTTTTCCTGTTTTATTGGTGCTAGTAATTATCAATCCAGACCGCATGGTGGACTGAAAAATTAATTACAAATTGAGCAGTTTGATTCATTGTTATTCACAAACAGTCTATGTTGACTTATATTTCACTATTATGCCGGTAAAAACATTTTGTCATTTAAAAGGTTAATAACGTTGATTACTTTACACCAAGTAAAGATACGAACATGTGCAGATTCCAGGAAGACTATCCACAATATCTGTTTAAAGACTGGCCTATAATATTTTCTACAAAATATTTACCTAATATAAAAAACACCTATCACTTTTTAATGACAACACAAAGTAACTGTAGACAATTCTTATACATATTTGGCAATGAAAAAAATTTGTTCCATTTTTATAAGCGAATTTTTAGGAAAGTACGTTCTCCTGCATTTTATGATAAAGCCTTCTAAGATTATTCTAGAAACAAAATCTTATTTTGTAATTATTAATTAATATTTAAATGCTGACAAGTGTATTTCAGCAGGGTGGAAATTATAAGTTCACGCCGTTTTACTATATCTTACATGTTCCATATTTTCTAACATGAAATATTGCTATCCACAATATTTATATGACTCTAATCAATCAAATGGAAGTTTACATTAGAAACGACGACGACCAGAAACAATGTTCGTAAAAGGATTTGGACAAGTAACGTACAAAGTGAGCAAGTGTAACTTAAGAAAAAGAAAGAAGACATTAGTATTACGTTAATTAAGATTATTATCAGAGCAAGTGGAACTGCTGCACCGTGCAAAGCTACAATACAGATTTCACAAAAAGTACTTCTATACGGCCAAGTCCAGTGTTGGCGATATGAAATGTACGAAGAATCGACGGGAAGGCAATAAACCTAGTCATCAGTTTGAAAAGTAATGACATTAAGTGGCAAGTATCGTCTAACTCCTACTAGTATACGAACCATCTCTGTAACATCTATGTGAGCTGGCTTTGAAGCTCCCACGTTCAGAGGTTATACAACTCACCTCTTCCATTAAGTCGGCGCACAGATGCCATGTAAAGCAAGTTCGAATGCATGACGAAGAAAGAAATTTTATGGAATGACAAAATGTGCTCAGAACAGACAAGAGGAACAGTTTTTAGCAGAGAATGTTGTCGCGACGACCTAGGTATGGTGGACCTAAGCTGTATTACACGAATTAAGATCGGGTCGATACGACAGAGAAAATTATTTGTTGCTCTTGATGATGACGATGATGCTGATCATCATCATCATCATCATCATCATCATCGTGTCTTCAGTTCGAAGATAAATTTAATGCAGCTCACCGCAACTGTCCGCCACGTGCAAGTATCTCCATTTCCTCCTAACTTCTTCAGCAAAAAATAATTTCACCCGATTTACTATACCCAAGCCTTGGTCTCCCTCTACCCTTCCACATTTTCCTTCATTACTGAAATAACTGTTCAATGACGGCTCTTGGTGTGGTCTCAATTCAACTGCTACATAATCCTCTTTTATCCCCGATTGGCTTCAGCTCCTATTTATTAGTTAACTGACTTAATCGTCTAATAGTATCCATTCTGTAATCCATATGAGGCTACTCTTCAGAAAAATTCACTACCTGGTAAAACAGGTGAAGCACCCAGGAGACGTGGACGAGTGTCATGTAATTTCGAACACGTACATATCAGTGGCGGTCGTATGAAGATTGGCAATTTTCTGTGAGAGGTGGAACGGCCACCAGAGTGCATCAGTGTTTATAAAATGGTTGAAATGGCTCTGAGGTCATCAGTCCCCTAGAACTTAGAACTACTTAAACCTAACTAACCTAAGGACATCACACACATCCATGCCCGAGGCAGGATTTGAACCTGCGACTGTAGCGGTCGCGCGGTTCCAGACTGTAGCGCCTAGTGTTTGTATCTGATGTTTATTGATCACTGCGAAGATGTCGTGTATCTAAGTCCTTGAGTCCCGATAAACGCATCGACTTTCTTACTTTTTCGTCTAACACCACTTGGTAATTAATAGGTTTCTTGTGCTTATCCACAGTGACTTATCTTTACAACGACAAACTGGATAAATGTATTTGTATTCCTTTCCTCAGTACCTTAGTATAAATATTACTTGCTATTGCTCACATTTGTCTTCCGGAATATATTACTAATTTTATAGTTTGCCAATATACTTTAAACGCCGTAAATGCATTACTTGCCACTTCCTACTCTGATGATTTACCCCTCTATTAAAATTTTCCTGTTCATTTGAATTTCCCTTCTTCCGAGACGTATTACTTTTGTGCCACTAGCTGCTTGTGAGGCTAGAGATTTCACTTCTCTGAACTATTAGTAGTTTTCTGCGCTCTGGTTGGGTGCTGCGTTCCCTTCTCGACCTGCCCGCTTTGTGTTCTCTTCTGCTCAGACCACGCCCCGCTCCTGATCTGCCTACTTTCTTCGCTTCGCTGCATCCACACACAATGACATCGTTTCTGAATCGGGGCGGATTCTCCGAATTTTTTCTTCTAGCGATTGCTTCCGTCGATTTTGGACAGATGTTGTAGTCGTCATCTCCGAAGGTTGAAAACATTCCCATCAGTCATCATAACCTTTCATCTGCCTCTTTTTCTGACTTCTTTTCACGATAGTATCCAAAGATTAATGCAGCTGAAGTATTGTCGAAGGGAGCTAAGTGTTATCTGTCCAGCCTTTGGGTTAAAAGGATGTGAGTTATTTGAGTGAAGCAAGTTCCATGCACCAAACTTGTAAATTATGACAGCATTAATAGCGCCTATTAATGAGGTATTTACGAATAAACCCGATCTTCCATTTACACAATTTTATATGCCATTGCGCACATCACGCGCACCCGTGACACGCTCGGTGTGATGGCTCAACCGGGATTGCCTTACTCAAGTGCCAAAACTATCGTCGGGCACCAAACCGTGCCCCACTTACATTGGATTGGTGCATAAATTGGTATAGTTTTTTTTCCGTAAGCTTAATAAACGAAAGAGAAACACACACCAGAGACCTTAGTCATCACCAACATATTCTCCTCCACTATTTACAGCAGTCTGCCAATGCTGGGTTCACTACGACTCTGGGATTCCACAAGTGCCGAAATCACGTGGTTTCGAGGCGAATAACTCACCGACCCATGTTCGGAGCGCATTTTTATCCGGAAAAGAATTCCCTTGAACCCTGTTCGAGTGACAGCGATAAAGGTGAATATTTGAAGGCGCAAGGTCAAGTGAATATGGTAGACGTGGAATGACTTGCCAATCCAATGACTGTACAGTGTTTCTTCTCAGTGTAGCACAATGCGGGCAAGTGGGACGTCGGACGTTATCGTGGAAGTAGCATCACGTCATGCAGTCTTTCTTGTCGTTCTTGGATTCCGTCTGCAAAACGTCTCATTTGTTGACAATAAATGTCAGCAGTGATAATTACATCTCGGTGAAGCAACTCCCAGTACACCACACCGTCGCTGTTCCGCCAGGTGCGCAAAATCTTTTGTGAATGCACGCAGATCTTTGTACGGGGAGCTACTGCTGCGTTTGGGCTCAACCATTCCTTTCTTTTCCTTATGTTAGCATGGAGACACCATCTCTTGTCACTAGTTTGGGGCATCAGTGTCGTCGACAGGCTCAATAATTCGATATCCGCACCCATACACCAGAAACGTTTAAGTCTCTTTCTTCCCGCGCTCCACAGGCGATTGGAAGAGAAAGAAGCCCGAACATGTGGCAAAATGCGAAGCACTCTTCGCCATGCGCTGTGCAGTGGTTTGCGGAGTAGAGACGTAGATGAAGGTGGTGATCTCTGTTCACGGCCGGGACCAGACACTTTAATTTACAGTTGCCAGCTGCCACGACACGGGCTCTCAGCGAGCATGCAGCCAGCCACGTCCGCCGGCACCTGTGGACACTTGGACGGAGACAGAAACACGTGGATACGGACATGGACAGGTAGCGGCGCCGGAAAGTCGCGCCACGCCCGCCACGCACAGCCATTAGCTAATTGCCACGCACAGGGTGCCGTACACTCCAATCCGCCGCGAAACGAAAGCCATAACCTCTGTAACTTTTAATGGAGAACTGCGGGGCATGGGTCGGGGGGATAGGTGGAGGTAGACCGGGGGGGGGGGGGGGGTGAAGGGAGGACCACAGACTAAATTTGTTACTCGTCGGTGTCTAACGGAAGAACAAAGGACAACCAGCAAAACGCCACGCCAACATTTACACCAAATGGATTGGATGTATTATGCTGAAGTGGGTACAGTTGTTTTAAAACACATGCGCTAATTTATTAGGTGACTTCATGCCCTTGTGTAATCACCAACGCTGAGCACACATAGGTGAAGTTATATCTTCCCCATTATGTAAATTTGGGCAGTTAGTGAAGTCGTCGGCTGTACACTATGTATAAAACACACTTCCACATAGACCAGGCTCTGATTTTTCTTGTCCTTTAATACGCTTTCCCAGCTTTTCGGGAACTTCCCCTTAGTTACAGGGTCAACGCTGAACTAGAAGATCCCATCTAATTATTCGCAGTTGCGACTACTCCGCCCCTCCACCAGTTCGCCTGGAATTTGGCCGCAAAGCCACTGGATGAAAAAGATGATGGAAGTGTCGTTTCACCGTTGCCTCCAATATAAACTCTAGACAACTACGTCAGCTACATCTGTGTTATTCGGTTATTCCTTCAAAAGACAGTTGCTTTTATGAAGAAGAAAACTGTGTATATCGTCGTTATCTCCGATATTAATTGGGAGCTAACGCGGCAAGTTTTTCCTAGATGTAGCCAAGTTCTAAGTTTTAGGCAGTCTGACAAGCATCCAGTCTCAGCCATTATAAAATATGAGAGACGCTCTGACAATACTCTTATTCTTCTCGAGGAAGTGTCACGGGTGATGTCGAGGACTGCGGTCGTGCAGCAGTGCCAACATACTGGAAGTGTGTGGCTGAGTTATACATATTGTTCTTCACGAAAGTTAATAGAAATAAATCAAGTCTAGAGGTGTGGTGGCTTCGTGAAGGGAGTGATGTCTGAAAATGATGCACGATCAATCCGTGGATCTGGCAGGTCTCTAAGCACTCACTAATCGACATTATACGCCACTGTGGTAGGACCCCGTCTGCAAAAAAAAAAAAAAATGTACTTTTATTCTTCTTCCTTCTCGGCTGCGAGCTGCGGCATTTTCTAATGTCCCAGTATGCAACAAGGAAGATTCTTTTCAAATCGTGCATCCAGGGATGCAACCGTGTTAGATGTGTGAAGACCCACTGTGCCCTCGCTGATGACGCCATACTGGATAGATGGATATCCATCGTTTGCGTAGATTAACACCGACCGGACACCAGTTATTAATAAATTCAAGGAGATATGTGAAATCACTAGCGCAAAGAGACTGAGAAGTTAGTGAATCAGAAATAAGTCCAAACATATTCGCACTTCAGCAAATTATTTCTTAAAAAGAAGCATGGTTTGAATTCAAAGCAAAAAGATGGAGGTTTAATACATCAGTGACATCAAGCTCTTTAGCTCTAAATAGAAAAGAATAGGGATGGAAGGAGGTCACTGACTTGTTTAGGCAAGTGTCCCAGTATTTGTCTCAAGTGATTTGACGAAACCAAAGGAAAGCTGGATGAGAATGATGTTTTAATCACACTGTTCCTACGGAAGATCCCACGGTTAACCAACGCCCTACATCACTGCTGTAATTCAGTAGCTACAAGAGCGGCGGCACTGTTAACAACAGTAACTTTAAAAGGTAACGCCCACCCCAAAACGTACTGTCGAAATTGCTAGTCATAATCGGCAAGATTAGAAACGACCGTCGATATCGCCATTATCAGAGACAGAATACAAGTTCAGTAGGACGAGTATCGAGATGTTACAATCAGCAGTGGCTCTATTGAAATACCTTCCCCGTAATTTCATGAAGGAATTAAGGGAAACCACAGTAAACATACATCATCGGGATGCTCGGAAGAGGATTCAAACGATTTTCCTTTGCTGGAAAATTCTCGACAGCATAGCCAGTTGAAACCAAATGCTCCCGTAGTTGCCACAGTGCAAGAAGTGTGATTCAGGTGTATATTGATCCATTCAGATATTAATTCTGTCTTCCGTGAGGACTGGAGTATATGACAGAGGAATCGATAGCGTTGTCAGGCGCCCATTAATTCAATGAAGAGCCGTGATATCTGATGTTACAGTTTGGTCAGGTACAGCACGTTAAGGCGAAGTCCCTGTCATTGGTCGAAATAATATTCGAAAAATAGAATCGTCAACGCTGCTGAAAACTCTGAAGAATATCTTCTTCGAAGAAGTGACTGCCAGGCGTTGGCACTGATTTCAGTCGTCTGTTACTGTCAACGAATATCTGAACAATTCCAAGAACGAAACAGTGAAATACAAAGCAGTAAGGCAGATTTTTATTACACAAAGGCACACTACTTCTTTGTTCAAACTAAAATAGGGAGTATGCAACATTTGGCATGCGCACAAAAAAAAATCTTTTTGTAAGTAGCATCTATGTACAGGCAAAAATGTAACATCTTCATATGTAGAAATAACATCTGACTACATATGCTATGAAACAACGAGTTTGCATCTCTCTAAATATGTTCACACATGCTGTACCTAAAAAGAATGGGACCACTGATGGAAACATAGAATTCTCTTTTCTGTCTAAGTTTAGTAAAAAATTTTAACTGCCTTATAACACAGTGAATCACTTTGTAATATGGCCTATGTATACATGACAAGACCAGCGGAAACCAGTTTTCGAACAGTTATGTAAACTGATACCATGCACCTGAAGATGAACCTCCAGAGATCGGAATGAATCATGCATTTAACAAAAATCAGGTTTAATGATTTAAAACGGTTTTTTCCTTGCCATTTTTATGATAAATTTTATCTTAGCATTTAGGAATCATTAAAGTGTAAAAAGTTTGTAATGATGGGGGTATGTGTGTTCTTGTGCTCTGTGAGCCAAGGAAAGGATAAACTCCGAGAAAAAGTAAAGACATTACAGTCATTATTTAAAGATACAACACAGACAATGATGCGCTGTAAAATACATTATCTTTCAGGACAAGGACAAATTTCGATTCCTAAACTCACTGGCACACCAGGCAAAGAGATCTCATCACGCTTCAAAGGTACCTGTAATTACAAATTATACACATGTAACAATAAAGCAACTCTTGGTGGCAACACGTTCTCGTAACTCGTCGTACCAATGAATACAGGCAAATAAAACTGATACAGAAAAAAGTTATAGGCTTAGACCTCAACGAATTCCATACATAGTGATAAATTTAAGTAAAACTGTTTCCTCTTACTTTAAGATTATTTGCAAAAACTAAGTCGGGAGCTCACACAGTTTGCTACTCACGCTACCGGACGATTTGAAGTACAGGTGTTGAAAAAAAAATATGGGAACATCGAGAGAGATGCACTCTTTATCATAAATACAATGATGGACACGCCTGCAGGTTGCGGTGTTGTGAAAGACCACGAACGGCATCTGTACAATGTTCTCAGAACTTACAAATGTCAGTCGAGTTCAGAAGTGTTCTGCGTAATACTGGGAACACTATGTTGGAGCTAGTGAATTCTTGCGTGGGCAAATTGTTGGCGCGCTTGTGGTGGGTACTTCAGTAACCCAGGAAGCTGAAGGGAATGGTGTTTCAAGAGGTAGCGTATCGAAGAGTTATATAGTATACAGGCAGAACGGAGAAATATCATCCGCTACGTAACAATACGGTAGGAAGAGTGTGTTGACTGCTCGTGACGGACAGTCACTGAAGTGGACTGCGACAAAAATAAGGGAACGACAGCTGCAAAAATCACTGCAGAACTGAATTTCGCGCTACAGAACTCCGTTTTAGAGTTCCGTAAGAAGGAAATCGCAGGGCGAGCTGAAATTCCAAAACTACACTTCAGTGACGCAAATGTCCGTAACAGCAAAACGTGGCGCCGAAGCCATAAACCATGGACTATGGAGCGATGGATGGAAGTCATTTGGTCGGATTTCACATTGTTTCCAACTTCTGGCCGAGATTACGTCCTGAGAATGAAAGATGGGTCGGGAAGGAGGGGGGGGGGGGGGGTCGGTGGATTTGGGCACCATGGTTCTTCTGCAAAGTTGCATTACTGTGAAGGATTATGTGACCATTTCAGCTGATCAGGTCCACCCCATGGTACAATGTTTGTTCCTCAATGGTGATGCTGTGTTCCAAGACAAGGCCTCTGTTCATACCGCTCGCATCGTCCAGTACTGATTTTGTGAGCATGAGGGCGGATTGTCTCTTATCTCCTGGCCAGCATAGTCGTCACATCTCAAAATTATTGCGCCTTTGTGGCCTGTTTTGGTGAGAAGGATGCGAGGTCGCTATCCACCACCATCATCGTTACCTGAACTTTCCACCTCTCTGCACGAAGAATGGTACAGGATTCTCTTTAAAACCGTACAGGACCTGTATTTATCCATTACGAGACGACTGGAAGCTGTTCTGAATGCTAATGGTAAATCTACACTGTGTTAGATACCGCAATGTTTTTAGATGTTTCCATATTTTGTCCGCTCGCTGTATAAGAAAAAAAATGGCTCTGAGCACTATGGGACTTAACATCTATGGTCATTAGTCCCCTAGAACTTAGAACTACTTAAACCTAACTAACCTAAGGACATCATACACATCCATGCCCGAGGCAGGATTCGAACCTGCGACCGTAGCATTCGCGCGGTTCCGGACTGAGTGCCTGCGGCCGGCGCTGTATAAAAGAAAGGGGGGTTAAGTAAAATACTGTCTTGCTCATGGGGCATTATAGGCATAAAACAGGCAAGTAGAAAGACAGTCACAACACCTGCTGGTGTTTGGTTTGTGGGGCGCTCGACTGCCCGGTCATCAGTGCCCGTACAAAGCCCCAATTTCTACACAGCCCCATCGAGCCACTGACACTAATGATCCTGATGAAATGATGAGGACAACACAAAGATCCAGTCCCCGCGCGGAGAAAATACCCAACCCAGCCGGGGGTTACCTGCTGTAAATCACTCCAGAAGTCAAAAGCGCCGTAAAACATGCAACAGGTATCTCAATGCAATTCTAGAATGCTGACCACACTTTATAGTCCAAACGTTAATGAGTCTTCACCGTATACTTAATACCGACTTCTCTTGGCACCAAGGGGAGTCTAGTGTTGCTTCATTGTCCATGAAAAAGAGCAGCATTTCCCGACTTAATACCTGGCGCATTGCCCAACACATTTACGGAGCTTATAGCCTTCTCGCGCTCTGGCCGAGTGTACTCATTTCTCACTTGGCCACGGTCTCCATGTCAGCCTACAAGTCCCGAGGACATTTGTTACACAAGTGCTTCGGTGAAATGTTGGCACGGGAGAGAGGAAGGGGGGGGGGGGGGGGGAGGAGAAGAGGAGAGCGAGCGGAAGAAGAGAGGAAAAACAACCCGAAAAAATCTGTAGTAATTCTTATACCATTCGTGGATGGATGGGGCGAGATGACTGCTCGTGTGACTCGGAATGAGGGGTTCGAAAGTAACTGCAATTTGTTTCCAGATGACGGAGACTCGGTACTGACGAGTTCTGCCAATAAATGTGTCTACTAGCCACGGTTTTGATCGACCATCATCTGGGCGGTGTTTTTGGTGTTCCGCGTTTGTGTTGCGTCTCTAGTCATCCTGAAGATGTCGTTTCTTTTCCAGGTACTTCTCCATTCTAGGGAACATGAAGAATTCACAACTGGTGATGGAGGGGGGGAGGGCGTGGGCTTTTTGCGAGAAGTCGTTTTCCATTATGCGGCCAATACTTACGTGACACTCAACGCTATATAATCGGTAAGGGTTGTTGAAGTGGAGGAGCGAACATTTTAATCGCCATAATGATGACAGTCCCCCCTCCCCGAAGGTGACCCACACGATCCTTAAAGCACTTTAACAAAGTACTGATGGCGAGCTGGGTTACCTGGAGGAACAAGGTCCCCCGACATATCTAGAACACAAACCAACAGTGTTTTCACCTTGATTCTGATCTCCACTGCTCCCATCGGGCGTGCTGATTAAACAGAAGCAGCTCAACACTGCAGATTTCAGGAAACAGAACCTGACTTTAGCAGTTTGTTTTGTCACGGCACTGACTACAGTATCACCGAAGACGTGTAATAGCGTTTACGAAATGTGCCTTTTAATTTGGCCCGCCTAGAATCTGCCAGTGACTGTACATCGCGTTCATCTCGACGTAATTAGTCAACGTGTGTCTCTTCGATCTCTGGCAGTATAAACTTCCATCGCACTCTCAAACAAGCTGTTGTATGATAGGGTCTCATACGTAGCAGAACTGCAATGTCGATAGACTGCACGCAGTAGTTTTGTGAAGTGTTACTGTAGTAATGGCTGCTCAGTTTCCGGATCTATTATTGTTTTCTACGAGTTCATGTATTGATTTATTTTTCCTAATTTATCGTCTGAAATTTACGATATCATATTAGTTGTCCCTCACCCATAATAACTTCAAAACCATCGAGGAGTTGTAGTAAACTTTCATAGAATTTCCCACCAGACTACATGGCACTGTTGATACTGCTGCCGACTATGGTAATAGCAATAGTTTGGACACTTGCGAGTGCAGAAGCGATTCGTGAAACAGGAGGCAATATCTGAAACGAAAATCAGCTCGTTGCACCAATTACGTCGGTCAGAACGGGAACCTGGAACAGTATGCTGACGGCCTGCCGGAACAGCCTGACGCAAGGCACCAAAAGAGGAGGAATGACTCGGACAGCGGATGGGGTCCTGCCGATGCGTGTCGGCTGACGCGCCCTGACGTCACCGCCAGCGACACCCACACGCGTGTCGGAGCACCTGTGGCGGTGCTGATTTCACGGTCACGCCTCTTACCAGTCAAAATCTTGCGGCAGCAGGGTAGTCACCCTTCTCTCACTACAGTCGTGCTTCCACTATGCCACTAGCTGTAATGTTCCAGGACCCACCACAGTAGCCGAAGACACTAGATCGCGTGTTCGACGTGGTGGGAGCCAGTTCGGATCCTTCCGGTGAAGGAGTTTCGCCCATCAGCATATGTCATGGCATAAAGCTGGTCATCAGCCGGCCGATGTGGCCGAGCGGTTCTGGGCGTTTCAGTCTGGAACCGCACGACCGCTACGGTCGCAGGTGCGAATCCTGCCTCGGACATGGATGTGTGTGATGTGCTTAGGTTAGTTAGGTTTAAGTAGCTCTAAATCCTAGGGTACTGATGATCTGAGATGTTAAGTCCCATAGTGCTCAGAGCCATTTGAACAATTTTTGAAAGCTGGTTATCAACAGACTACCCAACCAAGCAAGACAACGCTATGGTAAGACACAGTATTCACAGTCGATTGGACTGGGGGCCGAATTCCTTTGTCGCCATTACCTTTTGGGTTCTGTACTTTTTCACAAACTGCTAAATATGCAGTTACGGACGATTCATTCGAAAAGGAGCATATGTTCCGTCCTTAATGATCTTGTCGTCGCGTCTACAGGACGTTAAGCCCTAATCTTTCTTCCTTCCAACTATATGAAAATGTCCCGCATTAAAAGCCGGACGTCTCTGTGGTTTCTCAAGAAGTGACTGAGTGAGGTGGCTTAATCGTTAGCACACTGAACTCGCATTCGGGAGGACGACTGTTCAATCCCGCGTTCAGCCATCCTGATTTAGGTTCGTGATTTCCCTAAATCGATTCAGGCAAATGTCGGGATGGTTACTCTAAAAGGGCACGGCCGACTTCCTTCTCAATCCTTCCCTAATCCGATGAGACCGATGACCTCGCTGTTTGGTCTCTCTCTCCAAACAGCCCAACCTAACTCAAGAAGTGAGGGCAACAGATTACTGATGGTAATCAATCTATCGGAAGCAATGTTAAATACGACGCCCCCCCCCCCCCTTTTATCTACTGGCTATTTGGGACTAGCACATCCCATTCTAGTCATTATTTACACGCTACGCGCCAGCGACAGTAGAAACACTACCATAAAAACACTCGTGACTCTCGTCTACACTCAACAACGTAAGTCGACAACCAAACCTCGCTCTTTGGAAAAGCGCCCAGCTGTTTCGGAAACTTGACACTCTCCAACTAAAGTGGCTTCTGCATCACCAGAAATCATCCGAGCCAATCTTCCAATATGGGATTTAAATTTTGTTATTTCAACAATTTTGACTTGTTGTTTTCTCTCTGCTCGACAGCCTTTTATTTATTCTGCAGTTTTTCATTTGATCCTTTTCAGGAATTGATGTTGATAAAACACAGAAACACGGTGCGCAAAAAATGGAACCCCACTGTTTCCTCCACGTGTGGGTTCATAGCAAGAATTTTCTGCGTTTCAAAACTATTTTTTAGCGATGCTACGCCACCTTTCCCTATACAGCCAACTGCTTTCAACAACTACCGAGGTTATCTTGAAAGTCATTTGTATGTATCGCGAATAGCAAAGGTCGTAAGCGCATTTCCTTCAGATAACGCGGCGCTAGCTTTCTACAACCTAGGCACACAAAACAGCTCAAAACACTGCTGTAGAAGCAACAAAAAAAACCTGCCAAATTTAAGAGGACGCGAAAACAGATTGGCGATGTTTTAATAAAGCTCGAAACTTTGCACGGCCTTCAGTGCGAGGTGATGTTAATACCTTTCCACAAACAAACTCTGTCTCCAAATCCGAAAGAAAATTCCAAGATATTCTCATCGTTTGTGAAGTACACAAGCGGCAAGACACAATCGCTGCTAAAGCGGAGTTACTGAACACAGTTTTTCGAAATTCCTTCACCGAAGAAGACTAAATAATTATTTCAGAATTCGAATCAAGAAATGCTGCTACCAAGAGTTACTTGGGTATTTTTTTCTCCAGTGTACCGAAGCAGCTTAAATCACTTAATAAAGGCAAGTCTTCTGGGCGAGGCTCTCTACGAATTAGGTTCCTTTCAGAGTACGATGATATAATAGTTCCATACTAAGCATTCATTTAGAACCACTCAACTGAAGAAAGATTCGTATCTGAAAACTGGAAAGTTGCACACCAATGCTGAACAAACGAATTGGGAGTAATCCTCTGAATTACAGACCCATGTCGCAAACGTTGATTTGCTTTAGGAGTTTGGAACATACACTGTGTTGGAAAATAATGAATTACCTCGAAGAAAACCATCTACTGACTTATGGTCAAAACGGATGCAGAAAATATCATTCTTATGAAACGCAACAGTTTTCTACTCACACGAAGTAGAGAGTACTATCGAGAGGGGTTCTCAAACTGTTTCCATATTTCTAGATTTCCAAAGGACTTATTACACCGTTCCTTACAGACGGCTCTAACTCGAATTAGGTGCCTATGGATATAGTGTCAGTTGTGTGGCTGGATTCGTGATTTCCTGTAACAACGATGGTAGTTTGTAGTAACTCATGGAAACTCATCGAGTAAAACGGAATGATAAGTGGCGTTCCTCAAGGAAGTGTTATAGGACATTTGTTGTTCCTGATCTATAAAATTGACTTAAAAGAGATTGTTTACTGATGATGTTGCCGTTTAAAGTCTTATAAACTCATCAGATTATCAAAACCAATTGCGAAATGATTTAGATAACATATCTGTGTGGCGAAAAGTGACAACTGACTCTAAATAATAAGAAGTGTGTAGCCATCCGTAAGAGTACTGAAAGAGATCTGTTAAATTTCGGTTCACGATAAGCCACACAAATCTAAAGACTGTCAATTCAGCTAAATGCCTAGCAATTACAACTGCTAACAACAAAGATAATTATGTGGACAAAACGAACCAAAGACTGTTTTCTTTGCAGATCACTAAGATGCAACAAGTTTACTGAAGAGACTGCCTACACTACGCTTGTCCGTCTTCTCGAGTACTGCTGTCCAGTATGGCTTCCTTATCAAATAGCATTGAGGAAGGACATCGAAAAAATTTTTAAAAAATTACAGCTCGTCTCGCATTATCGCGAAATAGGGGGGAGTCTCATACGCGAGTCGGGGTGGCAATCATTACAACAAAGGCGTTTTACGTTGCGGTGAAATCTTTTCAGGAAATCCCAATCTCAGTCTCTCCCCACCGAATGTGAAAATTTTTTGTTGGCGTTCCCCTACATAGGCAGAGATGATCATAATAAAATAAAAGAAATAAGAGCTAAGAGCTCATACAGAAAGATTTAAGTGTTAGTTTTCCCCGAGCACTGTTAGCACGTGGAACGGTAGACAAAGTCGGAAAGGGACTTGAGTACACATTGCAAAGTAGTCGTGTAGATGTACATGAGGATTGAGGCCATACCTAATTCCATCCAATACGAAATTGGATGGAATAGAGGTCGTTATACTTTCACTTACCATGTATATACAGAGTTGATTTCCACTTCAGGTTTTGTTTTTATTTTCTTCATTTGTACTACGGTAAGTAGTATTTGTCTTAGTAAATGTACCAGCAGCATTTTTTTTTTTATAATTGTTGTTTGCGTAGGAGATGCAAGAGTCTCTGAATACTAGCCGCATCTACCCAGTGATTTCTTCTAAGTGGGTGCTAAAATGATAATTCCCCCATTACAGTTCAACAAAAGATAATTAAGTGAAAGTTTATTTCAGTTTCTCTAAATTGTGTTTTCTATACCCTGTAACTAAAATACTAAGGCTATTCGTGACGTAAGGTCCGATCGTGCGCGAAATGGAAACTACACGGAAAATCCAATGGAGCTCTGCGTGGATGTTTTGGGCAGTGTCTCTAGCGAGCGTCATGTCGCTCTTTTCAGTTCTGAGCGCAAAGTGCGCAAACGAAGATGCCTAGACGATAGTGTCTCCTGCCAAGTATGAGAATTCACCCGACATGCAGCCCACGTAACTGCCATGCGTTTCCTCCTTCGTAACAATGATCGGACGCACTGCGCAGGGACAATGAAAAAGCCCCTGAGCTGTTTTTGGTGGGCAGTGTTTGATCACGCACAATAAAAACCGTGTAACTGGCTACTCCTGAGTTTCATCTCTGCTCACATGAACCGCGGGCTATGAAGACAACATCTGGACACGGACAACGAGCTGTTACACTAGCGTAGGGAATTGGTGGAAAGCTCAGGACGTTGCCTTCTACGAGGAGAGTATTGGAAAGTTGGCACAACGCTACGACAAGTGTCTAAGTTGGGGCGGTGACTATGTCAAGAAGTAGCTGGAAGGTATAGCAAACTTTTGTAAATAAAATCTTTTTGATTTTCACTATGGTTTCCGTTTCGCGACCGATAGGACATTACTTTCCGAGTAGCGCTCATGTATAAACGCTATCTGCAAGTGCCAGAAAAGGCTACCAAGAAAATTAGCATATGATGATGTGATGATGTAAGGGGAACTACATTGTTGAAGCCTGAAGTACGCGATATGCTCTGTGTAGCAATCTGATGTACCATATATGATAACGGGACAAAATGACTTTCTGGTAGAAACAAAACAGTAATCTGATGTACCATGTATGATAAGCGCTAAGACCTTGCCGTCGTGCGCCAATACCACCATATCCATCCATACATGATAGTCTCGCCAGACTCAACGTTTGTCATCCCCTTAGAAGAGCACCCTGGTCGCGTTATAGCGCTGTAGAAGACGCAGAATTGGCACAAAGAGGCCATGTGACACTCCACCGCTAGAGTACTCCGTGGCCGTGAAATGGTGCGCAATCTACCCAACGCTTCTCCGCTGACAGGGATACCCTATAGTACTAGAAGGGACAGACTGGCACCTTGAGATCGTTTCGCGCGAAGGAGTGAGTCGTGTCGAACCAATCACGAGAGTAGGACGCCTATGTACGTGAGAAAAGTGATCGTGGTTAATATTTTAACTTTGTAGTCTAAAATTAATTTCGTATAGGTGAGTTGTTATATAATAAAAAGGCGATCGTACGGTACGGTACGGTATCGGCAACGGTAAACTCAAATAAGCTAGTGACAAATGGTGCGAGTGCGATCAGAACACAAATGGACGCGATACTTTAATAAAGTGTTCACATATTGCAACCTCTTCATTATCATTGTTAGAATATTTGAAAAGGAATTAATTAGAGAAAAGTGTGGGAGAGAAGACATGCGTCACAGGCTCGTGGTCAGAACTTTAGTTATCGCCGCACGTACCAGGGGAGTAAGTTCGCCATCCAAAACTGGCTACTTATGAATGTCCGATGCCTAATTTTCCAACCAGCCAGGCTATACCACTTAATAATCAAGTATAAAATAAAGTTAAGACAATGGCGTCCCCCATTTGTAAAAGACCGTAAAAGGTGTACACCTGAGCAATAAGTGGCAGGCGGGCCATTGGTCCCATTAACTGAGGGGTAGTGTCTAACTTTAAACCGGCACGCGCCTGTAAGGGGAAAGCTGACCTCGGCAATTGTCTTTCCATGAGGACATCTAGTTGCCACATTCTTCCACGTGTATTTCAAATTCGTAACGGTCACTGTGGATACCCGAAGTATTGTCTTTCTATTACCGGTTTGTATGTCGTTTTTTACCTTTACATGGACCACGGTGGCACTGGAAGAGTGTTTCTTAGGACGGTGGTTGTGATCACTGTCCATCCATCCATCCATCCAGTTTTACGTTTCCCGTTGTTTCTTTAAACTACTACTTCCCCAATCCGAGCTTGTTCCCCGTCTCTAATAACGTCCATGTCGAAGATACATTAACGTGTATCTTCCCAGAATGAAATTTTTCACTCTGCAGCGGAATGCGCTGATGTGAAACTTCTTGCAAGGTGTGCACGTTGATAATAATCAACTGCATTACGCATTTTTGTTGTGAAGTCATGTAATAGGCACTAATCCACAAACAACGGCCTATTCACCGCCAGGGAGTATCAAGCAGTATCGTGTAACGCCGCCTGCAGCCTGGCGGGAAAGAGCGTCCACAAGTTTCTTCAGGATGCCAATACTCAGCGGAAGCCACTCATATTCCAACCAGAGGAAATAAACAGTTTGCAATTATCATTGAGAGAATAAGTTACTTGAAGATAGAGTAACGGTTCCAAGTTTAATAACTGAAGTTAATAATCTGTCACAGTAGCTATCTAAGTATTCGAGAAGACGGATTGCGAACACGCAGGGATGAGGTGGGGGGGGGGGGGGGGGTACATCGTATCCAAAAACGCACTAAGCAAAATTATTATTATTATTACTACTACTACTAACAGCCGATAAGAATATACTTCGCACAAAATATACTAGCGTGGAAAGCTGCATCAATCCAGTTTTCGGACTGAAAACCACAACAACAATAGCAAACCATGCGGGTTTCGGACATTTAACGGAGAGTGAATGCTCTTCTGCTATACAGTCTGTAAATTTATGCTGCCTGCACCGTCCCCTTATAGC
Organism: Schistocerca gregaria; assembly: GCF_023897955.1. NCBI lineage: Eukaryota > Metazoa > Arthropoda > Insecta > Orthoptera > Acrididae > Schistocerca > Schistocerca gregaria. The sequence goes on along the minus strand of NC_064922.1, from coordinate 563,528,490 downwards.
AGAAGGGAATATGGCGACAGGGTTCTGCTTTCACGTTAACTGTAGACCGGTGGCTGCGTTCCTCCCCAGCGCAGAGACGATATAAGAAATTCGCCCTTCTGCTCTGGGCTCTACACCCTCCTCTAGAAGCGCTTCTTCTTCCCCTGTCAGCAGCCATCTATCAGTCCTGAGGACATCGTCTGTCGATACTCTCCCCTCCACGTCTTCTGGCATTTCGTCAACAAAAGAGCAATAACTTGCTGCTCTTCCCAAGTTCTGCCCCTCCCCTTCCCCACCCCCGCAATTTCTGAGGCGTATCTAGCGTTTCGCCCCCACCAGAGAGGAGTTTGTTCAGCACATTCAGTGATAACAGACAGGACACCACGCCGTTCCCGCTGCACGTAGGTTGGGAGAGCCAGTTTCGCGGTGCGGATTTTTCGTTGTATGTGCACAACTCGTCCAACCAGGAAAGCCTATCAGACGAGTCATAAACAACTTAACATGGCTCTTACTGGCAGTTCACTATCAAACTGCACGGACACGAACTACCATTACCGTGAAATTTACCTCGCATACAGGCATTCCAAGTGAGAAATGCCTACAGTGTAAGTGAAATTCTGTGACTGTTCTGGCGTTATGGCCATGTCTGCAGAGAGAAACAGAAGACCCTGTCTGCTGACCGACTGCAGTCACTGCCCCCCCCCCCCCCCAAAAAAAAAAAAAAAAACACAGAAGGAGAAAGAATTGTTACAAAACAGAACCAAATATGATCTCGTAGCTTTATTAAACCAGATAAGTCTTAACCTGCGAGATGGATAAAATCTCATTTCACTACCGTGTGTAGTTGGGTTACAAATTAGTGTCGAAAAACTGAGCACAGAACCACAGTAAAAAAGTACCACTCCCTAGATCTAAAAGTGAACTATATCAGGTATAAATATGTAGAAGAATTCATATACCTTGGATCGATTTTTACTGAAGTCATGTAACTCAGGCAGAGATTAAAGGAAGACTGCAGGTGGGAAAACAAATGCGACCATTCTCTAAACGCGGAAATGAACTAAGACTATATAAACATTCATAATGCCAGTTGTACTACGAGTTGTCAAACCTGGACCTCATGAAAACAAGAGTTTAACAGAATGCTTAAATTTGGGAGAGACGTCCTCAGCAAAATGTGTGGACAAATCTGTGCACCAACTACTGAGAATAGAGAAGGCGCCACAATACCGGACTAGAGTAACTATACGAGGTGCCCAGCATCGTTTGAGTGATGAAAAGTAAGAGTGTCCAATGGGCTAGACACGTAGTGAGAATGCGAGACGACTGCGCAAAACTGCAATCGACTGGATCCCATTAGGCGGCAAACCAGTAGGACGACCTAGGAGAGATGGATCAATGGGGTGAGACGTGACTTGCTGCAGATGGGAGTTTGGGGAAACTTGGAGTCAGGTAGCAGAAGACAGAAAGAGGTGGAGAGCCACAACTGTGACGATGCGAGGTCCTCTGGGCCTGATCCCGTAAGGTAAAGTAAGTAAGTATGTATGTATGCATGCCTGTAAGCGTAGTCAATACAATTTGAAAGTAAGATGCCGGAAATCTGTCAGGTCGCATAGTCAACATTCTGCACGAAATTCTTATTCTAATATTCATCTGGAGTCGACTTAATGACTCTGCATCCTTTTATCAACCCCATTAGTGTCCCTAGTCTGATTAATTTCTTAAAATTACACACAAAAATAAAATGGCATTGTATCTCGAGTGTGATTATAGAATCACTGTGTTTCATCATACTCCCCTCGTCCTCCCCTCTTTCGACTACTTAATCCAACCATCTATCTAGACATGGAAGACACACACTGTAAAACAAAATCGATTGTAATGCAGCTTGGCATTTCTTCACATATGCATCTACATCCACCGACGTACACTGCGAACAGCTGTATAGCGCATGTCGGAGAGTACTTCGTACCAATGTTACCGGTTCCTGTCTTATACCACTTGGGCAATGAGTGAGGAGGAAAAATATACCGCTAGGCGCGATCATCTCTCTTATGCTCGTCCTCACCTTTCCTGCGCCAAAAATTCGATGGTGGTAGCGTAACGGTCGCACGGTCTTTCTCGCATGCAGGCCCTCTGAACTTAGCCAATAAGGTTTGGGAGAGAAGTAAATCGCCCTCTACGGAGGATTCCTACCTCAATTCCCCGAGCGTATCTGTTACACTTCACATGCACCACACAGACTTTTTCCGGTCGTTGCATCCGGTCTCTGTATTCTTTCAATTTCTGTAGTCACACTTACATGATAAGAAATCCAAACACTGAATCATTACTCTAGAATGTCGCCTTAGTGTCTCGTGTGAGACTTCCTTTACATATGCACTCATCTTTCCCCGGAAACCTTTCAGTAACTTCAAGCCTTACTTTCGTCTTTGTCCTATTTCATGTAGCCTCTAAGAATTACCCTTAAATTCTTCGACGATGAAGCGTGCTCAATACGTTTACCACTAATCTCTTACTCGGCTTCATCTGGCTTCTCTTTCTTTGTTACCGGAACTGCGTTGCATTTACCCGTATTTTAAGAAAGCTGCCACTCATTTTTCCACTTTCCGGTTTCTCCGTTTCTGCATGAGCATCCAACCACGATGTTTTATTGCAGACAACGGCTTCATGACTATCACCAGGATAGTGGTGCTAATTCTTCGTTGAGCACTGCCGGAGGGCAAGCTCGTTTTTAGTGTTAGACAATATTCTGTGGCCTCCTAGAGATCAAACCCGGGTCTATCTATTTTTTGCGCGACACATACTAGGCCAGGAATACAAATGAAAACTTTTTCAGGTGTCTGTAAAAATTGTGAACAACTCCGCATTAGTGCATGTGCCAAGAGTAACAAACATAATGATATTTTCATTGACACCATGGAATAGATTTAATTTACTGTATTTTTCTTTTCCACATTTAATACCGAACAGCCTCAAACTGTGATGGAACGGTAGTTTAAGGAATCGATTGAAAACTGCGACCACTCACAACTGACGGTGCATTTTGAGGCTTAATGTCCTATCTAAATGTCTCGTCTCTAGCACAATTTTTAATGAACTGTATTCTGATTGGTTAGGTTTTTAAATTGAGTTTATACTAGTATTTCATGCTTATGAGTACTGGCATCCAGCTGTGAATTTGAAACCTATTCTAATCAACATCACTGAGGCAAGAGCACCCGATTACACATTTCAAATACAGATGATCATGCATTTAATTTTGGGAAAAGTGTGATATTACTTTCCGCTGCCGCGGCTCTGTGGTTGGAATGCCTTTCATGACATAACTTATTAGACACGCTTCCCTTTCAAAAATCTAAAGTTTCCCCATAAAAATAGAAGCTTGTAGGTAATATCGGGAAACTGTAAGTAAGATAAACCTTTAAACATCCTGGCAGATTCAAGCTTTGTGCCGGGCCGAGACTCGAACTCGAGACCTCTGCCTTTCGCGGGCAAATGCTCTATCGACTGAGCTAGCCAAGCACGACTAACGACCCGTCCTCGCAGCTTTACTTCCGCCAGTACCTCGTCTCCTACGTTCCAAACTTTACAGAAGCTTTCATGCGAATCTTGTAGAAACTAGCTCTCCTGGAAGAAGGGATATTGCGGAGACACTGTTTTGCCACGGTCTGGGGATGTTTCCAGAATGAGATTTTCATTCTGCACCGGAATGTGCGCTGATATCAAACCTTTGGAAAGTTCCCGGGAGGAGTCTAGGTCCGGCACACAGCTTTGATCTGCCAGAAGTTTCACATCAGCGCACTCCACTGCAGAGTGAAAAATTTCATTCTGGGAAGATAAATGTTAATGTATCTTATTAGGGACGGGGAACAAGCTCGGATTAGGGAAGAAATAGTTTAAAGGAACAACGGGAAACCTAAAACTGGATCGTTGGACAGGGATAACAACCGCCGTCCTAAGAAACACGCTTCCAGTGCCACCATGCTCCATGTAAAGGTAAAAGACGACATACGAACAGATAACAGAAAAGACAATACTTCGGTTATCACCAGTGACCGTTACGAATTTGAAATACACGTGGGCAACTAGATGTCCTCATGGAAGATGAGCTGATTAGCTAACAAAATTTTCACTACAGTCCTATCAGGAGAAGGTAAAGCAGGCAACGGTCTAACGTAAAGTGGATAGGAATCGTCACGCAATGGGCAGCATTTACTTTTATACGCACTGAAGAAGACATGGAGACATTTCGAAGAGGCAGAGCGAGGTAAAGAAAAGGCCATAATTACTGTTGTTTGTTCTTGTTGACGATGACAACAATTTACTTTCGGTTTTTCTCTAAACTTTCATTACGACCACTAGAAAAGAAAAACTGTGTCGTCTTGTTCTCGCTCTGATGTTTTATTCGATGAACTTTAATGCACGCACATCCACGTTAAATTCATTACCGCAAACTTCCTGCGTGCATGCGAGCCATAAAACGGCTCGGCAGCTGTGCAGAGCAGATGGGAGCCGCTCCAGAAAATTTATTATCAGCCGTACTCTGATGAAGTTACATCTAGACGTCTAATTTGTTTGAGTAGGGTAATAACTGCAAAACTTTAGCCGCGCCGCGCTAGTGTGATCGCATGAACGTCAGAAACTCGGGAGAACTTTACTACGTGTGACGACGTTTGCGGGAAACACTTCTCTCATTGCTGGCTAACAGCGGTAAAACGGCGCAACGCCCCTGGCTTCCGCTCAGCGCACACTGTTTTTGTTGCAATGGAGCGAAGGCTGGATGAAAAAGGCATCGCTCTACGCAGTTTACATAAGTAATTTTAGACTTTTATTATTTTGTTTCATTCATTCCGTTGAGCAATAAATGTCATTACATTCAAATACTAAAAGAACATAGGTATTTCAATGTATCCTTATGTGTGTGTGTGTGCTTTTAGATAGCCTATATTCGACTGCACAAACAGTACAATCGAGTCAGGCGGAGAAAAGAGGAATGCTGATTGTGTGTGGTGTGAATGACGTGTTGGTTTCCGTACATACAGACACGGATGAAACACACAAATTGATACGTGCGACGTATCGTGTGGAAGCAGAAAAAGTCACTAACACTGAGTTCACGGTGAACTATATGCTCAGTTTTATGCGTGTATGAAATTACAATTTTCGTCTGTGGAACTCGGCTGGTCACTTGTCAAACATTGCGCGTGAGCGAATCACGTTTATATATAACGAGGACTGTGCTTTGATGTGAATACGCCTTGAACTGTGCCATATCAATCACTGAACTGAAAATATTTCGCAGATGTCATCGAGTAGGGCACTGTATAGACGAATATTCTCCGTAAATACCTCAGTGCTGTGTGAATGGAATTACGCGCGCTTTGGAACATCAGTCCCACGGAATCAAGCTCAGGACGACATCTGCGACAGCACTGGAGCCCTACTACTACCAGTTAGTGATGTACACTGAAACGAGAAGAAACTGGTAGAGGCATGTGTATTCAAATACCGAGATACGTAAACAGGCAGAACACGGCGATGCGGTCGGCAATGCCTAAATGAGACAAATGCCTGGGGCAGTTGTTAGATCGGTTACTGCTGCTACAATGGCACGTTATCAAGATTTAAGTGAGTTTGAACGTTTTGTTACAGTCGGCGCACGAGCGATGGGACACAGCATCTCCGAGGTAGCAATGAAGTTGGGATTTTCTCGACCGACCATTTCACGAGTGTACCGAGAAATTAGGAATCCGGTATAGACCATTTCACGAGTGTACCGAGAATATTAGGAATCCGGTATAACATCAAATCTCCGACATCGCTGCGGCCAGAAAAAGATACTTCAAGAACGGGACCAACGACGACTGAAGAAACGCCAGCAAGTGACAGCCTGCGAACCATTCAACCTTTACTCCTCGCGTGGGCCCATCAATGCCGACACTGGACTACTAATGACTGGAAACATGTTGTACGGTCGCACGAGTCTCTTTTCAAATAGTATCTAGCAGATGGACGTGTACGGGTATGGAGACAACCTCATGAATCCATGGGCCCTCTATGTCAGCAGGGGACTGTTGATACGTCTAGATACAACTCTGATAGGTGACACGTACGTAAGCATCCTGTCTGATCGCCTGCATCCATTGACGTCCATGGTGGATTCCCAAGGACTTGGGCAGTTCCAGCAAGACAACGCGACACCCTGCACATCTAGAATTGCTACAGAGTGACTCCAGGAACACTATTCTTAGTTTAAACACTTCCGCTGGCCACCAAATTCCCCAGATATGAACACTACTGAAAATATCTAGGATATCTTGCAACGAGCTGTTCATAAGAGGTCTCCACTCCCACGTACTCTTACGTACAGCCCTGTAGGATTCATGGTGTCAATTTCCTGCAATACTACTTGAGACATTCGTAGAGCCTATGCCACGTCGTGTTATGCGTGCTCGTGGGGGCCCTACGCGGTATTAGGGAGGGGTTCCAGTTTCTTTGGTTCCTCATGGTATAACGGCTCTCGCGACATTATTTCAATGCAGAACTGCGATGTAACAGCATGGTCACCACTTTATCTCGGAATTCTGTAAACGAGTTAAAGCGCTGCCAAAGATGATAAAGACAGCAAAACCCGATCAGGTTCTCAGTTTAGAAGTAATGTAGTATCTTTCTTCTCTTTAAAATAAGATGATGTTCCAGTCGTGATTAATAATTTGTCCAACAACAAGAATTAAATCATTATTGTAACAGTACCGAGCTCGCTCCCTCCTATTTTTCTACCGTTTTGTAAAATAATAGTCACTCATACTTCCATTTTTTCAGTGTAATTACCATGTTTCGCAGTTTTTGATTTCTCACATAAGTAAATAAAAAACGGAGTCAAATGAACAAATCTGCAAGCCGCGATTATACGGCGTTCCCGCGAACGTGCCATAAATGTTCTTGGCTGAGACTGATCGAGAACCGCTGCGCGCGGTATTCGTATCTGACATCTGGTATACAAGTGACTGGGATGGGCTGTTTAGGCATTTCGAGAAAATGAATGAATTTCTTCGTGCATGCATGGCACCATAGACTTGTGACAACTACATTTAATGCCGAAGAATGCTTATTTTATTTTCTTGATCCTCGTTTTCGTTTGCTTGAGTGAAGGTAAAGTGCAAGGAGATGAGATCGGTTTTATTGCTTTTGAGTTGCTTTCTTTCGGCTCAGAATGTCACACAGGAAACTGATCACTGATAACCAACACAAAAAGGTCCGTTCAACGTAGCGTAACGAGGTTAAGTTAATTAATTACACGGTCATTTGCACTGTTTAAATTTAGTTTCACCATTCCCGTTGTGTAATACGGCGATGGGGCGAATGTGCCAGCATAGCAACTCTACATACATCTGCGACCACACAATGACACCACTTCTGGTGCTGACTTACTATTTTGTGGTCCTTTGTGAAATACTCTGCTTTTGCATTGTGCATCTGAAAGTAACGTAGTTTTATAATCGTAGTTCTACCTCATTTCAATTTCGCAAGACATTCCTCCACAATAACACGTTTCTTCCCAATTTTTAACATTATTTACTTACGTGGGTGGAGTGCAGTATCTCGCTACTCCAAGTTTCAACGTAACGCAGTTCATCTATAATACTAGCACTCAGTGTGTCTCAGGAGGAAGAGCAAATACACTCTAAGACAAAAAACCGACACATCACGAAAGGATATCCCAATGGGACGGAAGTCGGTAGACGTGATGTACATGGACAGGCAAACAAATGATTACAAATTCAGAAAAACTTTATGATTCATGCAAGAGAGAGCTTAACGAAGTGCCCAATTCAATAACGGGTTGATCCACCTCCGACTCTTACGCAAGCAGTTATTCGGCATGGCATTAATTGATAGAGCTGTTTGATATCCTCCTAACGAATACCGTGCCTAATTTTGTCCGACTGGCACGTTAGATCGTCAAATTCGGAGCTGTTTGGAGGGACCTGCCCATAATGCTCCAAAGGCTCTCAATTGGGGAGAGATCCGGCGACACAGCTGGCCAAGGTAGGGTTTAATCTTGTGTGCGCTGGCATTTTATTGCTGAAATATACACCAAGGATCGCTTGCTATGAAGCGACGTACCGCTGTGCTGTATAGGTGTCACAGATGACGACCAAAGGGGCCCTGCTATCAAATGAAATGGCACCTCAGACCATCACTCCCTGAAGTAAGACCGGATGGCGGTGGTCAGTTAGGTTGGTACACGGCCGCTGTCCGGGACACCAGCTGACACGCCTTCGATGGTCATCGGGGCTCAATTCGAAGCGAGACTCATCACTGAAGACAATTCTGCTCCCGTCAATAAGATAGCAGGCTGAAGGAGAGTATGGAGATTTCCCAGACAGAGGTGGGATACCAACCTGATTGTCACCCGCCATACGGCCCGAGAACCAGGAGTTTTGGTGTGGTATGTGGTGCCGTTTCTTTTCATAGCACGACCACTTTGGTTGTCATCCACCACACCCTTCCAACACTGAGGTAGGCCGATGATATTCTACGTCCTGTTTTGTTGCCCTTCATGGCAATCCATCCTGTGTTTCCATTTCAGCATGATAATGCTCGCCCGCACAGGGCGAGAGCTTCTACTGTTTGTCTTGATGCTTGCCAAATTACAATTCGGGTAGGAAGGTCGCCGGATCTCTCCAAGTTTAGAACTTTTCGCATTATTGGGAGGGCCCTCTAACCAGTTCGGGATTCTGACGCTCTAACGCACCAACTTGGGCAGAATTTGGCACGACATCCTTCAGAAGAACTTCCAGTAAATCAATCAATGCCAAGCCGAATAACTGCTTGTTTCATAGCAAGAGCTGGGCCAATTCGTTGTTGACTTGGTCAGTTTGTGAAGCTCTCTACCCTCAATAAATTATCAATTTCTTCTGAAATTCCAACCATTTGTTTATCTGTTTATATACCAATTTTGGTCCCAATCGGATAATTTCTTCGTGGAGCGCAGGTTTTTTGTCTTAGGGTGTATTTTAGGAGGCGGGAGTATGGATTAACTCGAATAAAACATTTCCCTAACATGGGCGTAACTTTACCGGTAATCGAGTAAGCTTTCATTGCATGTGTTTAGGTTATCATTTTTGTTTTGAACTTAAAATTGCGAAGTTGAACTTGAGCGAACATAAGCAAATTTTAGGCGAATGTGACTCGATTTGCTGGCCAATTCTGAAGTATCGTTTAAGCATGCCGCACATTTACGAATTCTGAGGAAGACGATAGGGTTTTGTGTATTGGATTTTTAATGAAAGCGCTGCTTCTGCTGCTGCTTGAAGAGAATACGTTAAATGATTTCCTAAACGCAGAGCAGCAGATTCAGGAGTGTTGACTAGTGTTTTCTATAAACTACATGGGCAGTGCTCATCTGAACGTACAAATGAACAGAATGTGGATCATGCGGAAGTCATTATTCAGTGGTCAGTACATAGTCATTGAACAAGCACACGCACAATTCAATTTCGACACGTACCAGTATTCCACATACAAGAATGTGGCAGACATCACGTATGCACGGCCTCTATCCTCCTCGTTTGTAGCGGATTCATCACCTTCTTACAAGATATGAAGGTAGACCATTGGAATTTTGTTTCCGTGCAAATCGTCGAGTAATCCCGTTGTGAGACTGTTCTTCACTAGCTTAGCGCCCACTGCTTCCGCTCGCGTAGACTGTATAGTCTGCAACGAGCTTTTTTTCCTTATCGAATATTTATGTCGTGCGCAAATTTTAACACCTTCTAAACTTTTCGGGCTAGTTAAGCCCATAGGAGCATAGTCTTTTCCGAAGGTATTTCTGACCAAACAGCGATTCTGGTAGCTCGAATCCAAGATTTTTGTTAATTCTTCCTTTTGTGAAGTTATTTCGATAAAAACTTCCATCCCCTAACACATGTTTCTTTGTATCTAACACATGTTTCTTTGTATCTAACAGAAAAGTGGAATACCAATTTTCATAAATTTAATTTAAAATTTTAACATAACGAAATATTTCGTTAAAAAATTTCATTTCGTATTTCACTCCCTTAGCTAATGAATTTCCAGAAACAGTGGAACATTTATTTTCATTTCTACCAGAGAAACCAAATACAAATTTTCTTAGATTTAGCTTTGAAAACTCTCTCATAATGAAACAGTTTCATAAACGTTTTCACCCCTCGTTCACTCCCTTAGGGAATTTCCCAAAACAGTGAAATGAGTTTTTTATTCCTAACCGAGAAGTTAAATACCTATTTTCATAGATGTAGCTTTAAAAAGTTCTTTGATAATGATTTATTTTCAAAATAATTTCGCGCTCTATTTCACCATCATAGGTGTTACATTTCGAAAATGCTGAAACGTTATTTCTTCATTTCTGACCGAGAAACCAAATATCAATTTTTTTTGTAGTTGTAAGCAGGCTGTTTAGGTATTTATGTTGGTAAGGCCACGTAGTGTTCTGTATGAAAATCACAGACTGTGTAGTCTGTGGCTAGTTGGCATTGTTGCAATATTGGTTACTGTAGTGTTGGATAGTTGGATGTGAACAGCGCGTACCGTAGCGCAGTTCGAGGTGAGCCGCCAGCACTGGTGGATGTGGGGAGAGAGATGGCAGAATTTTGAGAGCGGACGATCTGGACGTGTGTCCGTCCGAGAAAGGAAATTTGTAATACTGCATATCATGAACTTATATATAATGACTTTTGAACACTATTAAGGTAAATACATTGTCTGTTCATCAAAATCTTTCATTTACTAACTTGCCTATCAGTAGTTAGTGCCTTCAGTAGTTAGAATAGTAACTAAGATTTTTGTGAGGTAAGTGATTCATGGAAGGTATAGGTTATTGTTAGTCAGGGCCATTCTTATGTGGGGATTACTGAAAGTCAGACTGCGTTGCGCTAAAAATATTGTGTGTCAGTTTAGTGAAACACAATGGGACTCGGGGCAAGTAAGGCTAGCAACCTGCTTCCCTGGTAATTTTAAATATGATGCTGGCAACAATCAGAGCAAAATGCCTCGAACCTTTGGAAGTGACGGAGTCCCACCTCTAACTGACAAACCAGGGACTCCTAAGATACGACTTGGCAAACAAATGGTAATGAGATGGGGAGCTAGTAATATCAATGGAGGCTACTCAGGGAAGAAGGTAGAGATGGCAGAGGCTGCAAGTAAGATGGGGCTGGACGTTTTAGCTGTTAGTGACATTCGGGTAAGGGGTGAGAAAGAAGAGGAAGTGGGAGAATACAAGGTCTACCTGTCAGGAGTCAAAACAGGAATAGCACAATGGGGTTTAGGACTTTACATCAGGAAAGAAATGGAACCCAGCGTAGTTGCAAATGAGGTATGTAAACGAACGACTGATGTGGATAGATTTGACAGTGTCTAGCAAGAAAATTAGGATTGTGTCAGTATATTCGCATTGTGAAGGGACAGATCAAGATAAGATAGATAGTTTTTATGAAGCACTCAGTGATGTAGTTGTTAGAGTAAAGGGCAAGGACAGTGTTCTGCTCATGGGTGATTTTAATGCCAGGATTGGAAATCGAACAGAAGGGTATGAAAAGGTTATGGGTAATTTTGGAGAGGATATGGAGGCCAACAGGAACGGGAAACAACTCTTGGATTTCTGTGCCAGTATGGGCTTAGTAATCACCAACTCCTTTTTTAAACATAAGAACATTCACCGGTATACTTGGGAAGGCAGGGGAACCAGATCTGTCATTGACTATATAATAACAGATCGGGAATTCAGGAAGGCTGTGAGGGACACACGTGTATTCAGGGGATTCTTTGATGACATTATTTAATCTGCAGTGAAATTGGGATTGTGAGACCGAAAGTGCAGGAGGTCAGGTCCATATGTAGGATGATAAGAGTGGAGAAACTTCAGAATAAGGAAATCAGGCACAAGTAGATGACAGCGATCTCAGAAAGGTACCAGTTAGTTGAATGTAGTCAGTTACAGTCATTGGAAAAGGAATGGACAAGGTACAGGGACACAGTACTAGAAGTGGCTAAAGAATGTCTTGGAACAGTAGTGTGTAAAAGTAGGACGAAGCAAACCGCTTGGTGGAATGACACAGTCAAGGAAGCCTGTAAAAGGAAAAAGGCGTATCAAAAATGGCTACATACTAGAACTCAGGTAGACAGAGAAAGTTATGTTGAAGAAAGAAACAAAGCCAAACAGATAATTGCCGCATCCAAGAAGAAATCTTGGGAAGACTTTGGAAACAGGTTGGAAACTTTGGGTCAAGCTGCTGGAAAATCATTCTGGAGTGTAATTAGCAGTCTTCGAAAGGGAGGTAAGAAGGAAATGACAAGTATTTTGGACAGGTCAGGAAAACTGCTGGTGAATCCTGTGGATGCCTTGGGCAGATGAAGGGAATATTTTGAAGAGTTGCTCAATGTAGGTGAAAATACGATCAGTAATGTTTCAGATTTCGAGGTAGAATGGGATAGGAATGATGATGGAAATACGATCACATTTGAGGTAGTGGAGAAAATGGTCAATAGAGTGCAGTGCAATGCAATAAAGCAGCTGGGGTGGATGAAATTAAGTCGGAACTTATCAAATACAGTGGAATGGCAGGTCTTAAATGGCTACACAGGATAATTGAAATGGCCTGGGAGTCAGGACAGGTTCCATCAGACTGGACAAAAGCAGTAATCACACCAATCTTTAAACATGGAAACAGAAAAGATTGTAACAATTACAGAGTAATCCCTTTAATCAGCGTTGTGTTTAAAATCATCTCAGGTATTGTTGAAAGGAAAGTGCAAGCATTAGTTGATGACCAATTGGATGAAAATCAGTGTAGGTTTAGGCCTCTTAGACGTTGTCAGGACCAGATCTTTAGCTTACGGCAAATAATGGAGAAGTTTTATGAGTGGAACAGGGAATTTTATCTATGCTTTATAGATATAGAAAAGGCATATGACCGGGTTCCTAGGAGGAAGTTATTGTCTTTTCTACGCGATTATGGAATAGGAGGCAAACTTTTGCAAGCAATTAAAGGTCTTTACATGCATAATCAGGCAGCAGTTAGAGTTGACGGTAAATTGAGTTCATGGGTCAGAGTAGTTTCAGGAGTAAGGGAAGGCTGCAACCTGTCTCCACTATTGTTCATATTATTTATGGATCATATGTTGAAAACAATAGACTGGCTGGGTGAGATTAAGATATGTGAACACAAAATAAGCAGTCTTGCATATGCGGATGACTTAGTTGTGATGGCAGATTAGATTGAAAGTTTGCAAAGTAATATTTCAGAGCTAGATCAGAAATGTAAGGAGTATGGTATGAAGATTAGCATCTCCAAAACGAAAGTAATGTCAGTGGGAAAGAAATATAAACGGATTGAGTGCCAAATAGGAGGAACAAAGTTAGAACAGGTGGACGGTTTCAAGTACTTAGGATGCATATTCTCATAGGATGGTAACATAGTGAAAGAACTGGAAGCAAGGTGTAGCAAAGCCAATGCAGTGAGCGCTCAGCTACGATCTACTCTCTTCTGCAAGAAGGAAGTCAGTACCAAGACTAAGTCATCTGTGCACCGTTCAATCTTTCGACCAACTTTGTTGTATGGGAGCGAAAGCTGGGTGGATTCAGGTTACCTTATCAACAAGGTTGAGGTTACGGATATGAAAATAGCTAGGATGATTGCAGGTACTAGTAGATGGGAACAACGGCAGGAGGGTGTCCACAATGAGGAAATCAAAGAAAAACTGGGAATGAACTCTATAGATGTAGCAGTCAGGATGAACAAGCTTAGATGGTGGGGTCATGTTACACGCATGGGAGAAGCAAAGTTACCCAAGAGACTCATGGGTTCAGCAGTAGAGGGTAGGAGGAGTCGGGGCAGACCAAGGAGAAGGTACCTGGATTCGGTTAAGAATGATTTTGAAGTTATAAGTTTAACATTAGAAGAGGCACCAATGTTAGCACTGAATAAGGGAACAAGGAGGAATTTTATGAGGAGGCTATGCTCCAGACTGAACGCTGTAAGGCATAATCAGTCTTAAATGATGATGATGTGATGATGAGTTTAGTGATGATCAGAATAAGTAAAGAGAAAAATGTCTGAGTCCATAATTCTTTTCAAAAACCTTTTACCTTTAATTTCAGCCATTAGGGGAAGAATTTCGAAAAACCCCTTCTTAAACGACATTTACAGTAAAAGGTCAACACCCTCCCGAAACATCAAGTTTCTGTCCTTAGTGGATTTGGCTGGGCGATGATGAGTCAACCAGTCAGGACTCTGCCTCTTAATATTCTTTACATTCTATGCTGGGAGAAACTGTAGCCCAATTTATAACAGCATTAATGATAAAGTGCAACAGCAGAATGTTCGGTTTGTATCGGCCAGAAATTTTTGGTTGTACCGGACAACATGAATAGCATAAAAACTTGGTTGTACACTTTTACTAACAGGGAATGATGGATGTATCACGACATAATTGGTACGAAAATAACACGATGGGACCAGAAGAAATAGTTAGACGCCTTGAAATGAGACGCAGGGAAGCGAGTGAGAAATATACAACTACAGTAAATTTATTCAACGTAAGGAAAAGCTTTACGGGGTAACGAAGGGGTGGCCATGAAGCCTGTTTTATGAAACTAAGTTTTTTCAGAATGTTCAGTAATGAACAACGTAACAGTTTTGTACAACCACAATAAAAGTTTCGTCAGCCAGCTTATGCCTTTGAATAAGGATGTGTTTCAAATATAGTGCACAAACCTGCAGAATAAGTGAAAGAATCGGTTCGAGAACACATAGGTGAAAGCGGGTAAGGATTTTACTATTATTTTACGAAAAGAAATGATGACTTCAGGCTAAGAGTAGTTGAACTCGCAAGTTTGAAGCGAGCAACAAGTTAAACCTACCAAGAAATGTACGTTCCTTAACGAGCTATGTTAGCTGATCGACAGCTTAAAGTTTAAAACCATTCACAACGTAATTAACAATTCTCCAAAAAATATGAGTTTTCACCCATTATAATTCTGATGTCCGAGAGATCAAAAAATTTAAGCGAGCAAGATGCGAGCAGTGGAAAAAATATTAAAAATCAACGAACGTACGGTGCTATGATGTCGATTTAGCGTAATTCTATTAAGCAACGTACTACAGTATGTGTTCGAACATAACCTTCAGGAAACGCAATTTCAACAAAGTTTACGTGTCCAACACCACCCAATCTTTCTCTACACACTAACTGGGTGTTTCTATGGTGTACAGGTTTAATGTAGTAACAAAATTTTCTTCGTTTTTAAAAAATCCAGCATTAGCCACGTAATTGGCGGCGTAACAAATAGCGACGCTGTAAAATACGAGAGCGCAGGCGGCAGCGGGGCTGTTGCGCTCCTCATCCGCAGACACAGCCGCCGCCTGCGGGTTCCCCACGGATCGATGCGAGCCCGAGCCTGCTAGCGGCACGCAAACACCAGGAGGCGGCGGTGGTGGGGGAGGCTACACGCTGCTAGCCGCTCAGCTGGCGGCGCCGCAAACAAAGGAGCCGGGCGACACGCGCAACACGGCCCCGAGTGTGCACAGTGAGGCACACTACACAACGCCATGCACTTATAAGTTACGTTGTCCGTGCGCTACCTTGTAATCTTGTGTAACTTCTATTTGTTATCCAATTGAAGGCGGCTGAGGGCGAACGCAAGCGGCCACATACCAGGGGGGGTACTCAAAAGAAACTGAGCTAATTTTTTGGTGGACATAGCTTTCCTAGTACCACGTTTTGCCGCTAGAGCGGACTCCGTGTCAGTAACCCGAGACCGCGCGGGATTAGCCGATCGGTCTCGGCGGTGCAGTCATGGACTGTGCGGCTGGCCACGGCGGAGGTTCGAGTCCTCCCTCGGGCATGTGTGTGTGTGTTTGTCCTTAGGATAATTTACGTTGAGTAGCGTCTAAGCTTAGAGACTGATGACCTTAGCAGTTAAGTCTCAGAAGATTTCACTCACATCTGAACATCAGTAAGCCGAGTGCCGTCGCTAAAGGAGATGAGGACGAAGGTCCCGGGTTCGATTCCGAGTCGAGTCGGAAATTTTCTCATATCGGGGACTGCGTGCTGCTTCGTCGTTTATCGTCATAATTGACATTACTATTAAAATGGGGGCATGGCACGTATGCAAATAAAATTTAAAAAAGATCAGCAGTAGTTTCCGCAGAGTTTAGAGAGAATTGTTTCGTCTTATGGTCGTTTTTATAATGGCTGATTTTCGTGAACAGCGTGCAGCGGTAAAAGTCTGCTTTTTGCTTGGAAGAAGAGGAACAGAAACTTTTGAAATATTAAAAAAGGTGCACAAGGACGATGCTGTGGGGAAAAACTGAAGTATGTGAGTGGCGTACTCGTTTCAAAACTGGTGAAACTTCAACTGATGACAAACCTAGTTCTGGTCATCCTTCCACGTCCCCAACACAAGAAAATGTTGAAAAACATTCGTGCAATCATCATCGAAACATTCGTGCAATCATCATCGAAGATCGACGGAGGATCACTTAAAAAATTGTGGAGCTGTTGGGAGTGATGGAGTTCAGTGCAGCGAATTGTGACAGAAGATTTGGAAATGAAAAGGGTGACTGCCAAATACGATCCACGACTGCTGACTCGACAAAAACGAGGTGGCGTGGAAGCAGGCTGTCATTTTTTTCAAAAATTGTCACTCGTCACGAAACTTGATGCCACGCTCACGATCCTGAGTCACAGCAAAAATCAAGCTAATGGAAGCCTTCAAGTTCTCCTCACCCCAGGAAAACATGTCAAGTGCAACCAAACATTAAGACAGTGCTTATTTGCTATTTCGATGAGAGAGCAGTCGTCCATTCGCAGTTTGTTCCGCAACGTCCGACAGTTAACCAGGCTTTCTGATTTCAATTTTTGAAAAGACTGCGCAACAGCGTGCGGCTTAGGCGCCCTGATTTGTGGCAGCTGGCTGACTGGGGAGTAATGTGGCTGGCACATCACTTACAAAAAACATGGGTAAGATGCTGTGATAAGAACAAAAAAATTTCTCCCTCATATTTTAGAGAACAAGCCGGACATGTCACATGATCTGTAACGTCGTATCATATTCGTCACATTTCCAGCTGCAATACCAGTCAAGTCTGTGGTTACATTAATCGCTGCGTTCTTGTTAGAATACAAGAAGTGCAGTCAAGTAAAACGTGGCACAGTGTGATCTGTATGCCAATAGTGGGATCAAGAAGCGTTGCGTCACACGGCTGAGTCACACGTGAAGACAGGTGTGAAGGACGTCAACTCGTCTGTGTGGCTGGAATGAGGTACACCATGACAGCGTTGTCGACATGACTGGTTTCGGGACACTATGCCCATCTTCTGATTGCTTAACTTGTTTCTTTGTAATGTCAGTTTCGTCTTTTACTGTGCTGAATACGAATGTTTGTACAGCTATGACTCCTTTATATGAAGTGTGGATGACTTGTATAATACAGAAAAACATATTTATGTGGATGCAATCGAAAACATGGAGTTATTTTTTTGTCGATCTTTGTTCATTAAGCATTTCTGGTAAGAAATGCGAAGTTGTCATATGCAAACAGCATGAACCTATTGCGTTGTAACTGTGGCACACAAATATTTTACAATATTATTCATGGTAGTTGCAGCTTCTGATATATGCTTTACATGTAATGTTTTTGTTTAGAATCAAAGTTTGTTCACCATACAACGCTATCATTTATTTCCTGATAAGTAAAGATCTCCACTACGTTAGATAGCTACCTTTGGCTGCCTGAGAATCAGGAATATCTGTGGTTGGTAGATTATTGGAGGTATCATTGCTGATGACAAATTTAAGCGACATGGATTTACCTGTGGGGAAATAAAAGCTTGACGATGATGACTGACTATTTAAAAGATAACATAGGAGAACCATGGATAATTTGCATCATATGGCATCTTTAGCACGTACCAACTGTGCTGGAGCAGAAACCGATCTATATGTTAATGACTGACTAATAAAACTTTCTATGTCTAAATTTTTACAGGCAACTTTTCTTGAGCACGTAATAAGAAACATCCATTCTATCACCTTCTGAAAAGGGATTTGCAAAAGAAGTTTAGTTTCCGTTATGTAGATCTGAAATACAGCATTTTCAGCCGTCATTCTTCAACAATTTTATAATTTATTTCATACGACATATATGAAAAAGAAAATCCCGGAAAAAAAGAAAAAATGTGGGCCTTCTCCTTGAACGTATTTACCTACAATATTGAAAGAGAATCTTAACACAAACTACGAACAACTTGCCTGAAATCACGCTGAAAAACCTATTATTATTATTATTATTATTATTATTATTATTATTATTATTATTATATTATTTCTCTTTCCTGTCTCAGACGTTATCTGGTTAAAAATAGAAAGTGACGCAAACTATGATCAAGCGTGACTTCCTTTTAACTGTATGGTATATGTTACATTGCATTTAGGAACTTTCGGGTAATTGAACATGTATCAATAATTAAAGATTAACTTTCGGGTAATTGAACATGTATCAATAATTAAAGATTAACTTTCGGGTAATTGAACATGTATCAATAATTAAAGATTTCTGTAGTTGTATATATATATATATATATATATATATATATATATATATATATATATATATATATATTTGGATGTAGCTGTATTGCGTTGATGTACTGGTGGATATTGTGTGGTATGACTCCTGTAGTTGATAGTGTAATTGGTATAATGTCAACTTTACCCTGATGCCACATGTCCTTGACTTCCTCAGCTAGTTGGATGTATTTTTCAATTTTTTTCTCCTGTTTTCTTTTGTAGATTTGTTATATTGGGTATGGATATTTCGATTAGTTGTGTTAATTTCTTCTTTTTATTGGTGAGTATGATGTCAGGTTTAGGTTTATTATGTGGTGTTGTTTTATCTGTTATAATGGTTCTGTTCCAGTATAATTTGTATTCATCATTCTCCAGTACATTTTGTGGTGCATACTTGTATGTGGGAACGTGTTGTTTTATAAGTTTATGTTGTAAGGCAAGCTGTTGATGTATTATTTTTGCTACACTGTCATGTCTTCTGAGATATTCTGTATTTGCTAGTATTGTACATAGGCTTGTGATGTGATCTACTGTTTTTATTTGTTGTTTGCAAAGTCTGCATTTATCTGTTGTGGTATTGGGATCTTTAATAATATGCTTGCTGTAATATCTGGTGTTTATTGTTTGATCCTGTATTGCAATCATGAATCCTTCCGTCTCACTATATATATTGCCTTTTCTTAGCCATGTGCTGGCTGCATCTTGATCGATGTGTGGCTGTGTTAGATGATACGGGTGTTTGCCATGTGGTGTTTTCTTTTTCCAATTTACATTCTTCGTATCTGTTGATGTTATGTGATCTAAAGGGTTGTAGAAGTAGTTACGAAATTGCAGCGGTGTAGCCGATGTATTTATATGAGTGAGTGCTTTGTGTATTTTGCTAGATTCTGCTCGTTCTAGAAAGAATTTTCTCAAATTGTCTACCTGTCGATAATGTAAGTTTTTTATGTCGATAACTCCCCTTCCGCCTTCCTTTCTGCTTAATGTGAATCTTTCTGTTGCTGAATCTATGTGATGTATTCTATATTTGTGGCATTGTGATCGTTTAAGTGTATTGAGTGCTTCTAGGTCTGTGTTACTATATTTCACTACTCCAAATGAGTAGGTCAATATTGGTATAGCATAAGTATTTATAGCTTTTGTTTTGTTTCTTGCTGTCAATTCTGTTTTCAGTATTTTTGTTAGTCTTCGTCTATGTTATTCTTTTAGTTGTTCTTTCATATTTGAATTATCTATTCCTATTTTTTGTCTGTATCCTAGATATTTATAGGCATCTGTTTTTTCCATCGCTTCTATGCAGTCGCTGTGGTTATCCAATATGTAATAATCTTGCTTAGTGTGTTTTCCCTTGACTATGCTATTTTTCTTACATTTGTCTGTTCCAAAAGCCATATTTATATCATTTCTCAATACTTCTGTTATCTTTAGTAATTGGTTGAGTTGTTGATTTGTTGGTGCCAGTAGTTTTAGATCATCCATGTATAACAAATGTGTGACTTTGTATTGGTATGTTCCAATAATATTGTATCCATAATTTGTATTATTTAGCATGTTGGATAGTGGGTTCAGAGCAAGGCAGAACCAGAAAGGACTTAATGAGTCTCCTTGGTACATTCCACACTTAATCTGTATTGGCTGTGATGTGCTATTATTTGAATTTGTTTGGATATTAAGTGTGGTTTTCCAATTTTTCATTACTATGCTTAGGAACTGTATCAATATAGGATCTACTTTGTGTATTTCCAATATTTGCAGTAACCATGAGTGGGGTACACTATCAAAAGCTTTTTGGTAATCAATGTATGCGTAGTGTAGCGACCTTTGTTTAGTTTTAGCTTGATATGTCACATCTGCATCTATTACCAGTTGCTCTTTACATCCTCGTGCTCCTTTGCAACAGCCTTTTTGTTCTTCATTTATAATTTTGTTCTGTGTTGTATGTGTCAATTTCTGTGTAAGGACTGAAGTTAATATTTTGTATATTGTTGGTAGGCATGTTATGGGGCGGAATTTAGCTGGGTTTGCTGTGTCTGCTTGATCTTTAGGTTTCAGATAAGTTATTCCATGTGTAAGTGTATCAGGGAATGTGTATGGTCTGCAATATAACTGCTAAATAATTTAGTTAGATGTGAATGTGTTGAGGTGAACTTCTTTAGCCAGAAATTTGCTATTTTATCTTTTCCAGGGACTTTCCAATTGTGAGTAGAATTAATTGCTTTGGTGAATTCATGTTGCAAAATTATCACTTCAGGCATTTGTGGTATCATCTTGTATGTGTGTGTTTCTGCTTGTATCCACCGTGCATGCCTGTTATGTTGTACCGGGTTTGACCATATGTTGCTCCAGAAGTGTTCCATGTCTGTTATGTTTGGTGGGTTGTCTATTTTAATGTGTGTGTTATCTATTGTCTGGTAAAATTTCTTTTGGTTTTTGTTGAATGTTTGGTTTTGTTTTCTTCTATTTTCACCTTTTTGTATTTTCTATGTCGTTTGGCCAAAGCTTGTAATTTCTGCTTCTTTTCATCTAATTGCTCTATCGCTTCTTGTTGTGATATTTTACCTAACCTTTTTGGTTTTTTTCTGACATTTCATTTCTTATAAATAGTGTTAGCTGTCCGATGTCTTTTCTCAGTTTTTCTATTCCTCTGTTGCCATACTGGTTTTGTGGGTTTCTTCTGTGTGTTGGTTTGTTCTGATCTCTGCCTAGTGCGTATATTTAGTGTAGTGAGTGCTCCTATATAAACCTGTAGTTGTAACTCTTCCATAGTTGTGTTTTCATTTATTTTGTTGTGTATCAGTGTGTTGATAGCTTTTACTGTTGTTTCGACTTGTGGGTTATTTGGTGGTCTATGCAAGAATGGTCTAATGTCTGTAATTTTGTCTTTGTATTCTATATATGTCAGCTGAAATTTTTCTTCTACATCTAACATGTGTGTCACTACATGTTCTATTTGTACTTATTCTGGTGGCTGTCTTAAGATTTCGATTTCCTCTTATTGCTTAATTGATGCGTGGTGTTCTTTGTTTTTTTGGTCTGGGATGTTTGAGTCCATTACTTTATTTTCTTCTTCTTCTGATTGCACATTATTTTGTTCCAGTTTTTTTTTCACTTCTTGTTTGATGTTTTCTAATTCTGACTGGGGTATCCTGTTATTTTTTATCATTACACAGATCTGATCAGCTAGTCGTTGTTCTGTTAAAAATTTTAGTTCTGGGTATCAGGTAACAAATTTTGTGTATACTTGTGATCTGTATCCAGTTGTGTTGGTTCCTAAGTTTGTTGCTTGGTAATAACACAATATGAGGTGTCAGTTAACTTCATCTGACCATCTCATACTCTGTCTTTGTTTCCCTTCTAGAGTGGTTGCAGGAAGCATATCCTGCAAAACACCTCTATTTGGATTTAAATCATTTTCCGTGTGGCTAGCAGTGTCGTTACCATTGTGGACGGCCATAGGGTTCAAGTGTCGTCGCCGAACATGACAGCGCTTGTCCGTGGCATTATTAGTTCTGTCCTGAACTAACTAATCACACTACAAGGGGTTTAGCCCTATTAGTGGTTTGTTCTTTTCGTCGCCTTTTACGACTCGCAGAACATACCGGAGGCCTATTCTTTTCCCGAGCCTTAATAATAATAATAATAATAATAATAATAATAATAATAATATTACCACCACCACCAAAATCAATATCTCCCAATACATGGAAAACGTTAAGTAAACAACATACTCAACTTCTCTTTAGATTGTTCTTCTTGTTCCAGTAGGCTTGTTTATGTTCTTCCGACTACTTTGGTCTGTGCTGTTTTTGTTTTGGTTTCTCTGATGGAACTGCCCATTTGCTGCTTTGCGTCTGAAGGTGTGTCTTTCTAAAATGTAGGTTGGTCCTGTGTTTGCATTGTTGACGTCCTTTCGTATTTAGTTCAGCTAAGGTGTCGGGTTCGTAAGTGATGTTACACAGAATATCTTTTTTTTTTTGTCAATCGTTTTTCTGGTAGCCTGTTGACATGAAAAAAAGAATTTCACTCGTCTTATCTGAAGGATGATATAGTTCTTTGTGGAGACGGATCAGGTCTTTCGCTATCTGAGAGAAATTTCAAACTAAAATCATTAAGTCTTCTGTACATTGTTCGTCCCACTTTGTTATTTTAGAGTCTTCGATTTTGTGTAGGTCAAATTTTGGGACCACCTGTGTGTTCTTGTTGAATTTTCTTTCGGGAGTGAATTTTTTATTCTGGTTAAATAATGACACCAATCGATGTCTGCACTTCTGCGTACTTGCACATCGTAAATTTCTATTTGGCAGTCATACAATATTGCCACAAAATCAGTCTGAAATTCTCCTAAATGATGGATAGGTGATCGCCAAGTCTTTTGTGCCTTCTTCGAAATGAGCATATTGTAATTATCATTATTAATTCTTATTATTAACGCATAGTAAAGAAATATTTCACTGCAGAAGTTGTAATCGTGGGCTAGGAAAGCGTTTGTGTCCATTATGACGTTTTAATAGAAAGCATCCCAATATTTACTCTGAATGACTTGTGAAAATCAAGTGAATCCGAATCAGTATCTCGAAAATAACTGTCCGGTATGTAAAGCTCCGCAAAACAAAGTTATTTTGTTATATGGTTAATATAGTACAGTTTTTATTTGCCGAGGTACTGTAGCTTGACGCCTATTTTTCTTCTTTTTCTATTGCTGTATTTCAATTGCATACGTCAGGCTTTGAAAAAACGACGCTTGCGACATAATGTGATTACCACCTGACGCAATCGCACTGTGAGAACTGTTCTGAATTGTTTTGATGGTAGCAATATTATGTTTCCCTCGTTTCTGTTGTGCTTAGTGCGAGACAAATGATTTTTTAGCTACAACAAGCCATCAGTTCTATTTGTCGTTAACTGTAACAAGACAATTACATCGCACAAAGAACCTTACGGGGTGTAAAAAATCCATGTATACAAAGACACAAAATTATCACATCGCAGTATGAACACGGTGTCTGAACGTCACTAATTCAAAACCTTCAATGACCTCCAACGGGGACCAATGCACCTGTGACATTTTTTAAACATAAAAAGTGTATTTTATCTCGTCTCAAAACAGTTAAATTTTACATACAGCACTTAGTTTCCCTACAACTTACATAATCAACGTGTATCATATTAACAGAACATAATTATACTATTGGTCAGACCAGACTTGCGCGATGCTCCTCATTGCTGAGCTTTGGGGTAGCAGAGCGTAGTACTCGGTTCTGTTCTAGTCGAAACAAAAAGTAAAAAAAACCTTACCACTACAGTGCGGACCTGGCGCTGCTAATCACTCACCTGCAACAGAAAGAAAGAAATGTCAGGGTAAATGTATGCATTCCAATTCTGTTAATTTGTCTATCAACGTACCTCTTACCCCACCGCCCCAGCCACTCCCCCCCCCCCCCCCCCCCCCCCACACACACACACACATACTACATAGTGTGTAACATTATTATAGCGAGAAATGACACGGTTAAATATACAGCAATAGAAAAAAAAGGGGGAAGTTCTAATTGCGAGTGAGATAATACCAGCCACCACTGACTTCAGTCTGACATTGTCAGAGTTAGTAAAACATTTTCGAAACGTCAACTTTTCGATTAAGTCCTCAACCAATAGAGCTCAAATCTCATGCATGGCTCATGGTAAAGGAATGTAGCACAAAGGTAACGGGAGAAAGGAACATTTTGCTGCTGGTGTAAGACAAAATATAACCTGTCATTGTGATCCAATATGGATATGTTGAGCGGAGCCTGTTCCTTGGCCTCCAAGACAGAATGACATCACAATCATTTCGTTTCTTCTATCTGTGAGCACCTCTGAAGGGGTGAAAGCAAGAAATCCTTACTAACTGCAAATATGAGTGCAGTATTTCATCCTGTGGTGTAACTGCAGGTGTAAAATAAATATAGTCTCAAAAGAAAATAAAGTGAAATGTAATAAACCTTTCGTAATATTAATGGTAGCTGAAATGAAAGTTCTTGCAATTTGATGGGTGTAACTCAGTAGTATCTTCAGAATAATAAGTAAGGACGTAAATGTATTCTGATTTTGATGCTCTTGATGCTTCGCTGCCGACGCTGTTTCCTTGAAGTGTGTTAACTGAAAACAGGCCGGAGAATTTCATTGTTCTCAAAACTCTTGTAAAGACAGTTGTTGTTACAGGTGTACTATTTATTACGTCGCAGAGTCCTCGTCGAAATCTTACTGCTTACAGACTCCCCTACTCCCCACACACTCTTTATCCATCTTTTATAATAATCGACAGATTGTTGCATACAGTAGATTCGCTGATTAGAATTACAAAAAGTATCGGTAACTGTAGTAAATATTATTATCTGCCATTTACAAAATGCAATGCATTAAATGTGATATAAAATCAACCGCAATTCTTCTGTTTTTTAAGGAAATATCGTCGAAATTTTCTGAACAAACAATACTGATTATGTTTTTCTTAATTACACAGAAACTACTCTATCCCGAATCTTCCTAACAAATTTTTAGTTTTTTGGTGTGAACAGGATTTCAGTAAGTACTACAGTAGTCTATTTGGACGCTTTGTATACATCGTCAATAAGATTCCGTTTTACAGGTTTCAGTATCTTCTAAGTAATTATGTGTTACGATGAGCAACTGCATAATAAGCTGACAGTTTGTTAGCCAGAGTTGTTATAGGTTCCAAACAGTATAAAAACAGTGTTTTTGGCGTCTCATTCAATATGTAATTGTCTGTAACTGAACAGTTCCAAGTGTAATTAAATGAACTGATTATTCGTGTTCCTAGCAATGGACAGACGCAATATTGACAAGCACTCAACGTGATGTTACTGAATATTACGCTGCGGTGTTCAAAAGCTGAAATTATCTACATAGGTCATATCTAATGAAATAACAATTAAGAAACTGAACGTGAGGACGACACGTGGAAGTTCTCCTTTGCAGTACATTCTAACATGTATGTAGCTAAGTGGTATTGCATTCCTTTTAAGGAACGAATGAACGATGCAGTCTCCTTAACATGATGGTACCTTCTACGACAGTAAAAATAAAGTACCTCAACCTAAGCCAGTCAGAAAACGTTTTCGTTGAGGAATGTCATTCTTCAAGAAACTATCCCTCACCTACTACTAACTTAAACAAAAAAAAAAAAAAGAATAAAAATTGGATACGTTTCTTAATTGAGAATGATAAGTTACCACAGCAAGCAATAAATCTCTCTTGCTTGTATGATCCTCAAGAACCTGACAACATATTTCCATCACAGGCAAACCAGAAGCAGCTCTGCTGATAATACAATGCGAAATATGACCCCGAAAAATAAATATCTACTTACTCTGATACCGCGTGCGGCGGAATCTGAATCCCCACCAGACGTCATTGACATCTAAGACCCCTAGAGGTCTCTGCACCATCGCGCCGTAAGCTGTGGCGGCGCGCGCCCACATTTAGTGTGAGGGCGCCACAGTGGAACACGTGGTTCCAGCGGCCAATAGCGGCGCCCCCGATCGAGTATTTAAGCGCCTGCCTCTCGCCAGTCAGTCCAACCTTGCGTACGTCTCTGAACACATCGCCGCGCCGTAGACAGCTTATTTGCTTTCTTGACGAGTGGACGTGGTGGTTAGGTTTTCTTGTGACTCCGTTGTTTCGATCTTGCTGTTGTTGTTGTTGTTTCTGTCGTTCGTTGGTCTTGTCCATCCTCTCCCGTTGTGTTAATGTTTGCGAGTCCCGACGCGCTTTCCGTCACTTCAACCCCCCGACCGTTCCGGTCACCGTAACAACACGTACGCCCCTACATAAAACCCTCTGTAGAAGAGTATTTCCTAATACCGCTGTTATAACGTCTCTCTCTCTCTCTCTCTCTCTCTCTCTCTCTCTCTCTCTCTCTCTCTCTCTCTCTCTCTCTCTCCAAGTACTTACTATGGTTTCCAGACGCGCACCTGTGTTGCTGCCCCCGTCCTCAAAAGACAGCTCACTTTATGTCTTTAGACGGCTCTCTCTATTTCATCTCCCACCTAACTTTGTATTCACCCGTTATAGCAGGCCCTACGTATTCCTTGATCTTCCCTTCGCTTCTGGTAATTTTCGTGTTTCTTTCCCTTGCTCTTTCTCCTACAGCTCTCTTGATCCCTGCCGGTAGTCAGTTGCTATCAGTTTATCTAGACGTTGTATCTGTTAATAGTTCGCCTTTTTAAAAATTTTATTTCGTTACAAGGCAACTGAAGATAGAGTCAAGTTAACTATTTATCTCTCTTTGCTTTCACCCTGTGCTAAAAAAAACTTCCATACTCTCAGAATGAGTTGATTTTCCTCTCATCTGGCCTTTCGACCATTTTTTTTCCTGAAAATCTTTGAATTTCTTGACTTCTAGGCTGAATTTGTTTAGCCTACTGTTCAATGTGCATTTGTCGTAAGTACGAGGGTCGGTCAAAAAGTAATGCCTCCCATTTTTTTTCTACTTAAAAAAATTAAGTTAAGTGAAAAATTTGAATTTGGCGCCATTCCTCAAACCTTCTGCAATCCACTGCAGTAGTAACTTTCTGTGTCAACAGGTGGCAGCACAGCAGAAGTTTGTAAGATAGCCGACATCGATGTTCGTTTGAGACAGCATTGTGTGATTGAATTCTTGAATGCAGAAGGTGAAACGCCCATACGCATTCATGAAAGACTGAAGAAGGTGTATGGTGTTGTGACAGTGGATGTCAGCACTGTTAGACGATGGGTTCGTCGTTGTAAGGAAGCTGAAGGGCAAACACCGTTGACTGACGAAAAGCGGAGCGGCAGGCCGGTGAGTGCAGTGACTCCACACAACATTCAGCAAGTTGATGACATCATTCGTGGTGACCGTCGGGTGACTGCAGATGAAGTGTGTCGCATTATTTCTCTTAGTAAAGGCAGTCTGATCACGATTATTAAACAATTGGGGTACTCAAAAGTTTGTGCACGGTGGGTTCCAAGAATGTTAACCGATCAGAATAAAGAGGCAAGGAAAACAATAGCCTCCCAACACTTGCAGCGCTTCCGTTTGGAGGGAGATGAGTTTCTGAAAAAAATTGTGACCGGGGACGAAACATGGGTGCATTTTTTTGAACCCGAATGAAAGAGGCAGTCAATGGAGTGGCGTCACACAAGCTCGCCGAGGAAGAAAAAATTCAAAACTGTGCGATCGGCAGGGAAAGTTATGGCAACAGTTTTCTGGGATACAGAGGGTGTGATTCTGGTTGATTTTTTGGAGCAGGGATACACAATAAATTCTGTTCAATACGTCACAACCCTCAAAAAACTTAAAGTACGTCTTCAGCGAGTTCGCCCAACAAAATCAATGGCAGATGTTCTTCTTTTGCATGACAATGCAAGACCACACACCAGTCATCACACCTCTGACGAGATTGTCAAAATTGGATGGGAAGTTTTGCCTCATCCCCCATACAGCCCTGACCTGGCACCATTAGACTTCCATCTGTTCGGGCCACTAAAAGAAGCTCATCGTGGGATTCATTTTGAAGATGAGGAGGCTGTCAAAACATCCGTGCGTCAATGGCTTAGGAAGCAGAGCTGTGATTTTTACCGTGCTGGGGTACATGCCCTTGTTCAAAGATGGACCAAAACTGTAGAGATGGGCGGAGATTACACTGAAAAATGACAAAATGATCCTCAATGTTGTGGTTTTCAACCTATGTAATTGCATTTAAATTTCCTGACAATTAAACGTAGAAAAAAAAAAATAGGAGGCATTACTTTTTGACTGACCCTCGTAATTTCTTACCTCCCTACACATTTCCTCTGCCTGTTTACCCGTTTTGGAAGAGTGAATTGATCATCTTTCTTGATGTCTTCCTTCATTCCCTCTAGATGCCGATGGGAGATGGCCGAGTTTTACCCAATCTCATCTTTTATTTTAGAACAGAATTAATGTATTTCCTTATTTGGTCTCAAAATCGAATTGCCATCTTTCTTCTTAATTGGTCCTCAAATTCTTCGCAAGATTCTTATTTCTATCTCTTCCAAATAATCTAATGCCGTTTTCCATCTAGATAAAAGTAGTGTTTCCGACCCGTAGAGGACATCTGGTTCTCGGCGCCTTCGTTCAGAAATTCTCGTGTTTTGCTCACATTCGCTGAGGACCCAAATATTATTATGAAACCGTCTGGATAGACCAAAGAATTCATTTTTTTCAATCTACTGAACTGTATGTAGTTACCAACTTTTTTTATTTTTCCTCTGTTTTCAAATTCTCTTCTAAACTTTTACCAGCACACAACTGAGTAATTTATGGTGACAAACTGTCTCCTTGTCTGACTCCTGTCGAAATTTGAGAGGTACTAGAAGTTGTTTCAAGAAATTTAAAGTTAGATACTGTGTTTGTACAGTTCCTTCACGCATCACCAGAGTTTTCCTGTCTGGAAATATTTGAACAAACTTTTAAATTTATTGAACACCTTCTAGTCCCCCCCCAAATTTTACCTGGCGTCAGACAAGGAAACGATTTGTCCATGTATCTGTTGTATCTATAGAAGCCGTGCTGCACTGCAGAACTGTCTAAATTAAAATGTAGCCGCGTTCTTCCACTGCCGTTATCCTTTGTGTTGTTTTATTCCTTCTCAATCAGCATACACTTGCATGACGAGAATAATGTTATTTGTAAAACTAAACTTCAAGCATGATTGGTGGGTTTAACGAGATGCCCCGAAAGTCTTACCAGTTGTTTTGTTTGGACTGTATGGGAATGAGATTTTGTTTCCTGCGTGTGTCATACACATGCGCATCGCGTAACATTTCCACAAGACGTTGACGCTCCTTACCGAGATAGGAAAGTAAAGGGGATAGTGTGTACGCAGCGCAGAGACAATACGTTGGTATGTGGAGTTAATTTTTTGAGCTCGTTTTCCCCCAAAATGTTTGCCATGCAGTGACACGAAACTGATACAACTGAAATCCGTTCAGACGCCTGAACCTGCACTATAATGAATATGTCGTGATAAATGACAATGTGTGACATAACGGCATTCGAACTCCACTCTCTATCCATATACGACTAATTCATTACATTTCTGAACAGAGTTCGCTGATCTACTCTGTTCCCCGCTGGTTTCGATTATTTAATTTCCGTGAATTTAATTTAATTTTTATACTTTCCTGCGATAGGATATGACATTGTTCTTCTGTAAGTCATCTCCTCCAATTGTGCTATTCCCACCCCCTCTGTGGATGAACCAGAGATTACAGTGTTCCAAAGCGATAGGAGGGAAACTTCAGTGACGGTGATAATGTGTGTTGGAGGCGTGTCAGATGGCACAGATCGGTAGGGCAATTGATCGCGATAAGCCAGACCCCCGGGTCAGAATTTTGGCCTGGAAAATACTTTCATTTGTCACAGCATATTCCAAACACATCTTACTCTTTTTATTTTCCGCGTACAGCTGTAACGACGACTGTTCTGCAGAACCGGCAAGCGTTGGATACGGAAGCTACTAGCACCGCTCCTTCACAAGCTGCTTGTACGTGATCTGAATCCTAGACGACTTACTGTTCTGCAAGAAACACAACAGCCAGGCCAGACGTACAATGAGAGAGAGTTATGTGCGTGTTCCTTTCTTCTTTTCACGTGTCTTGCACGGAGCCTGCAGCCGTGCTAGGCTTCAGAATTGTCTGAATTAAAATGTAGCCGCATACTTCTGTCATATGCATTCAAGTGTCTTACCTCACGTGTTCCAGCGACGCCCAAGAGCCACACAAGTGAAGCAATTTTATAGGCAGCACGTGACGCAACTCCCCCACCCCCCCAACCCCTAGATACACCTCTCTCTCTCTCTCTCTCTCTCTCTCTCTCTCTCTCTCTCTCATCCGCTTAAATGGCACACACTGTGTTCGCATTAGAACTGCGTCCGGGATACCCACACTATCGCCGTGTACTGCCGGTTGGACTGGCAGCACGCTCTTTCAATGCATCGGTTTCCGATTTTAAATCTCAAACCATCTACACACTAACGAGTACGTGAACGTCGTTGGCGAACAGAGTGGCAAAATATCATGGTTTGCCGTATACTGATGGAAGCATGGCACACCTTCCAGTGGTGACAGCAGTCTGGTTGCTCGCATTGTTGAGTGCTATAGCGGACAGCTGGCAAGTGTGAAAGTTTATAGCGATAGTGGATAGAGCATGCTATGTGGACTGCTACGAACCGCGGGTAGCCTCAACAGCAGCTGCTGTCCAAAGGAGATTCTAAATCCCAATGTACGGCGCCGCCTCCTCCACCCCCCCCCCCCCCCCCCCCACCCAATTCGGGTGTCTTATTTCAGTAGGCCAGCACCCGTCAACATTCGGCGAAGAATGCAGCAAAGGCATTTTCCGAACAGCACTTGCTACCATTTCCACGGCACCTTCACCTTATAAGGCGTCCACTAAATTTATCTGAAACGTGGTCAGTCAGAAACTTAAGTCGTTAAAAGTGCTCCAGCAACCAATGTTAGCGCAGAGAAATTACGTGGAGATTTGACGGAAACATATCCAGGCCCTTTTATCTCAGACCTTACTATGAAACGTAGAGGCTCTGACTGCGAAATATACTGAACTCTGAAATTCCGGTCATTTATCACGTACCTAATCTGCAGTATTAATTTCGTCGTCATATGTAACATTATTGGCGTTGCAGATTACACTAACGAAAGTGAAATTTCCTGTTAGTAACAACTAGTCCGAGCTGTCTGCAAACAGAGTACTCAAAGGAACTGTTGTTAAATGTTTGTAGAACTGCAGCTAGTATACACTGAGAAACCAAAACCTTATGACCAATGCCCATCGCAACGATGGATGCCGCCTGGTGGCGTTGCGGGCACGTGACCCTAGCGAAGATATTGGCTGCAAATGGGGAAATCCATTGAAATAGGCGACTTTGACAAAGGGCAGATTATTATTACGCAGAGGCTGTGAAAGAGTATGTCGAAAACTATGAAGCTGGTCGAATGTTCACGTGCTACTGTCGTGAGCATCTACGGAAAGAGGTAGGAGGACAGTGGAACTACCACTAGGCACTAAATGATTGGACGTCCACGACTGGGGTTCGGAGGCTTGCCTGCTCTGTGGAGTACGATAGAGGGTGGTTTGTGGTATATCTGCCGAAAGAGCGCAGTGCTGGTGTACGCACAAGTGTTTCGGAGCACAACGTTCGTCGTACATTTTTGAACATGGAGCTCCGCGGCAGACCACTTCTACATCTTCACATGTTGACCCAATGACATCGTCAATTTCGATTGCCATCGGGATCCGACAGCCGAACAGTGGAAACGTGTTGGCTCTTCGGATGGATCACAGTTTTGCTATACTAGGACCATGGAGCATGGTCGTCTCCACAAGTGACGTCATGGAGGCGAATGGCGGCTCGAAACGTGCAGCGCGACACGGACGCAAGCTAGCGGAAGAAGCATTACGCAATGGGTACTTTCTCCTGCGCTTTGCATGGGACCTGCGGTAGAAATCGAAGACACGTTGACAGCTGTGAACCATCTGCATCCTTTCATGTTTGATGTGTTAACCGACGGTGATGACATCTTTCAGCAGTATAATTGTCCGTGTCTCGGAGCAAAAACCGTGATGCAGTGGTTTAAGGAGCATTATAGTGAATTCACGTTGATGTCTCGATGACCACTTTCGCCTGATGTAAATCGTATGGAACCCATCTGGGTCGCTATCGGCCGTCATCATCACGTACGCTAATCAGCGGTGTGTTATTTACTTGAGTTACATGACCTGTGCGTATACATCTAATGCTACATACCTACACTAACCTACTAACAAAGTCGGATCCCTGATACGTAGAATCATTAATGTATTTCGTCCCGAAGCCCTATGGATAAGCTATTAATGAGGTGATCAGGATCTGACTCATCAGTGTAACTGCATTCATGTATTATGATGAACTGCTTTATGAATATGATGTTCATTAGAAGATTATCTTTCATTCCAAAGGAACATGCTAGTCCTCTTTTTACAGTTCTGCCCAGGCTAAACAAGTGATTAACGCTCTTTATGGGTTTTGCCGACACCTTACTGGATATCTGAAACCTACACCCCAATTTAGCTGGAATTGCCCCTCCAGACTTCAGGCATGAGGTATCTACAGGCAGCGAAAAGCATGATGCACCTACCTCGGATAAACGTTCACTATAGGATCGTCATTCTCCTATTTCTCGACTGACGCCCAGTAAACGTTTAATGAAGGCAACCAACATCTACTACTGGGCAACAAATGGTTTTCCCATTCCATATGTGGGAGACGCGGACTGAACACCACTGGGTGATACCATCGGAAAACCTAGCTGCTAATTTCACTGAAGAATGGCGCCTGTGGAAAAAACTAAAAAAACTAACTACGGAAGTTATACCTATTCAGATTACGTCTTGAAGGTGTACCATCGATGAATTTATGTCAGTAAGCTCTTAAGTCGTTTTGGGTGCAAACTACTGGGCTGAAGTTGTTTAGATTGTCGTCTTAAATTCTTTTATTTTAACATTCTTTTTATGTACACCATTGTAATGTGTGTCCTGTTATATGTAACTTTCATGAAACTTTTAAATAAGTAATTACAATGTGCTATTACGTGTGCATATATGTGTGAACAGTTGTGTGCCGAAGTTTGATGCTTTAACACGAATAGACAGATACTCCAAAATAAATCAAATCAGTACACTATCATGAAGTTGACATTAAGCTGTTTATACTCAAAACATTCAAGAAGACGTATTGATGAGTCTATATCACAATGCTCAACAGGCTTTTCGCTATACTAAAGACTGTACTACATAAGCAACCTCTGTTTAACGATACAGATAGTTAACAACCTTCAAACTGAGTGGCGCTGCATATATAAAGTGTGCCGGAACTAATGGTATGGCAAAGGACGACAAATCAGTCGTTTGCTGCTGAACCCTATGTGGTGCTTTTGTCTCCCTACAGTCCTGCTGGAAATTGGCTGTATATTCAAATCGGTGACGATCTGATTCAGCGTACACTGGTGATCGACACGTATGAAACCATTGGCTCTGTAACACTGAATATCCACAACAGGCATTATTGACCTACCTGGAAACTGGAATTATTGTGTTATGCTCGGTACGCTATGACCTCAGCATACTAGCCTATTATCTTCCCACGTCCGAAGTCCGTTTGTTTGCCAAGTTGAACGAACATCTGTACGTAAAAGACTGTTCAGATATCGCACGCTACGTCGTATGTGACCGCAACATTCTGTCCGTCATATACGGCAAACCTTGGGATCGAAACAACCCTTCCCGTGAGTTCCGGCCACTCTGTTTATAAATATTCTGTAACAAATATTTTATCTTTATTCGTTCTTACTATGAATTATGTATGAATCTAAAGGGGCTGGCTGCAACGATGCTTATGAACAACATGAAATATAGGCAGACACAATCGGTAGCAAACTGGTATGTAGTACTATCACACGGCAATCGGATTTTTGTACTGTTTTGTATTTACGGTACGAGAAGTTCATCTGGAATATATATCCTCCGAAGCAGTTCAATGCACCTCTCAAAAATTCGAGAAAATCGGCTTCGAAGTTTTTCGAATTTCTTCAGTATCCAAAATTAAGATCAATTTTTCGACAATCAGCATGGCTCTGTGGTAGAATGCTCGCCTGCTACGGTGAGGGGTCTGGGTTCAATCCCCAGCCGATGTTCTGCGAGCATTTCCGTGAAGCGTAAAGTACATAAATCGATAAAAAAACAGTAGCATGAGAGACTGCTAATAGCTGGTTGGAGTCTCGCAACGGTCATTACTGTTTCCGTTCAGTTTGAATACCTACGCCATTTAAATACAAAATTCAACGAATGTATGTCAATTAACACTTATCTAATTGTCATTTTTATGGAACATGTACGCCATCTTATTTCTGTATGTACATCACACTCCGAACCAATCTAACGGCGAGTGTCTGAGGGTACTGCTAGTACCTCTGACCCATCCTTCCCTGTTCCGCTCGCGAATAACGCTTGGAAATAACTACTGTCGGTAGGCCTCTGTACTACCTCAAATTCCTCGCATTTTCTCATCTCATCGAGGTCATTTCGTGAGACGTGTATGGAAAGAAGAAATACGTTGTCCAACTCTTTCCGGAAAGTGATCTCTCGGAATTTCGATAGTGAATCTCTCCGTGATGCACAATAGTTACACAGCGCAAAAATTTTTTACTCAAAATGTAAGTTCTTCATTACCGATCTTTTCTTGGACGGTGTTAAACTGTTTACACTAAAAATACAATTTAATATTTTTTCATTTTATGTATTTTACGTTTCAAGGTAACAATCATTGAAAATTTTGTTTAAAAATTAAATTTACCATAGCGAAGAATCAAAACCGGGCCTTCAGAGGGCAGGTGAGCGCGCTACCACAGAGCCACGCTCCCTGTCTAATAATCGTACTTACTTTAGGGTATGAAAGCCACATGTGCAACAACCGAGTTGGGTTTCTCGAGAATTTGGAGTGTTTCACAGAAAGGTTTTGGTGGATTGATATTTAAGTTCTAAACTTCACGTACCGTAAACATAAAAAAATTACTGAAATCTAATTGCAATGTGACCTCCTTGTAAGGGAAAGAGGAGTGCAATACTTATAATACAACTGCAACACTCAGCGAACTAGTGTTAGGCCTCTGTCAGACTGACACCCTTTGAAACATTTTTGTGAGAATACAGCAGTTTTTGGTCACTGAAATTGGCCAACAAGTTCTTATTCCGGCCCCAGAAAATTTTATCTTGTTAAGCCTAATAAACTCAGCTTTCGGGGTCAGAGATTTTCTCTGCCTCGTGATGACTGGGTGTTTTATGATGTCCTTAGGTTGGTTAGGTTTAAGTAGTTCTAAGTTCTAGGGGACTGATGACCATAGATGTTAAGTCCCATAGTGCCCAGAGCCATCTGAACCATTTTGAAACTCAGCTTTCCACCAAGTCCTCCACAACTGGTTTCAGCTGCAAAAACACATACTGCATATCTTCCATCCACTGTCTAAACGATAACAGTAGTACCGTAAATTACCGATCGTAATCCAGGTGTTTTGACTGAGTTCACAGCAGTTAGTACTTCATTTAATGCTGAACAAGACAAACAGATATTCATGAATCTTCAATATTGTTCCAGCTTTGCCTGTTTATAGACTTCGGCGCCCGTTCTCCGTGAGTGCAGCCTGCTGGTTCCTTGGTGAAAACCTCGCTAAGGTGTTATTTCCACACCTCTTTACCAAGCTCCGTGTTGGCATGTACGGAGTCACCACTCCGGGATGGGCGAAAGAGCGCGAGGAGCCAGCGAGACACTAATTACCTCGCGTTACACAGAACTGAACAAATACGGCCAGCGATGTTCATTCATGGGTTTCAGTAAGATGTACGGAAGATTCAGCTCTTTGGTTCTATTTCCATGCTGATTTAGAATACATCCAGAAGTGTAATTAAATATTCTGTCCTCGTGTAACCGCTTTAATCTTACTGGCAAAATATACACACTTCATCTTTCACTCCACACTCTTATATATCTGATAATGTTCAGTGAATGCCAACATTTGTTAAGGTTTTCAAGCGTTTTGTGATTGTGTCAAATGGAAATGAAGTGTTTACAATACAGAAAATTGTCTCCCTGTATAGCGCCGAGCTATTCCATTATCATGTCTTGTGGTTGCCACTTTTCGCAGCAGCTAAGAATATCAATTATAATGTATAGCACGTACATCAAACGTACACCAAATGTACATCAATACCACCTGAAGATACTCGACGGTAAATGCCCTTGTGTAGCCGAAACCGGTAGAGGTGACCTAGAAAAGAAGTGCAACGGTGTTGTTGTCTGACTTCTAGTCATTAGCATGAAAACGCCTTTCTGGATGCAGCACACGAATTTTTACTTTCACCCTTGTAACAAGGCACCTACGTGCATGTCCTGGAATATTACACGATTCTTCGTTTTCACGTAGGCCAATTGGTTTTAACATTAAAAACGGTCTACATAATGTTTTATACTAAATTGAAAAAGGACTTACATTACGCAGGGTGTACACACGGACAAGGAAAGGAATTCCTGGATTTTGCCCGGTTAAAAATACATTCTTCCCAGTTAAAGAAACACTTTTTCCGTCTTAAGTGACCTGAGTACTTTCCCACGGAACTGTAAAACTTATCGATCTCCTTTGAATAGCGAAGGTTTTCTACACTGGCGTAGAACATCCCGGCACTTTAGAGAACGAAAACCAGAATAAAAACAGTTGTAGAAGAATATTTGATGTGCTGCAACATGTACGCTGCATATTTTCTTATTACGGTATGATGCATTACAAATTCGAATTAAAACACAGACAGCACTTCAGTTTCCAAAGCATTGAACTCATGATTGCGATGCCCTCTTGTAAGCTGAAAACAGCTCGTGTCACATGATCTCGCCAGCCGATGACAGCAGATATTCAAAGCATAGGACACGTGATGTAGTCATCCAATAACAACATCACTGTTAAGTTGCGCGCGCCGGCCCGCCCGCACACACACACACACACACACACACACACACACACACACACACACACACACACACACACACAGAGAGAGAGAGAGAGAGAGAGAGAGAGAGAGAGAGAGAGAGAGAGAGAGAAATAGTAACAGTTAATGATTTCAATTAATATACATAGTGTAGCTAGAAGAAAAGCTAACCTTTCACATGTAATGTTCGTCTCTAAGACTAATAAGCTACAACAGAAACTAAGCTTTCATGTTAAATATTTGTCTTTTTACGTGTGTTACACTTTAAGATACATCACACAAATATGGCACTAAAATTTAAAATAATGACTTAAATTTTTGGTCTGCTGGGTTTGAAATTCCTTTAAGTGGCTGGTTCTCATACCGTTACGTTTCAAACGAGAGATAAACGTTCTGTGCTTTAAGAAAGTCTTGTCACAAATAGGACCGTTCCAGCAGTTGCCAGGGACCACCGGAAAAACGTTAATGTGTGTGCGCGCATCTACGATGACACAGGAAGCTCATATGTTAGTACGTACAAAGCATTAAGAGATTTTACATTACGTGATAAAAGAAACAAGACATCAGAGGACATTCCAAGAGCATCGGAATTTCGTATACCACACAAGAATGCATAATTTGGCTTAAAGTGCACATTTGTATGCCCTAATTTACAATTAAGTAGGCTCCAACCTGATTTAAGCTTTTCAGTGTGGTTTTCGGAATGTAAATTTTTTTGGACGAACAGTTCTGTAGTATCTCATATTTGTTTCTTTCTTACGGTATAATGCAATACGTGACCGATGATAAAAGCGTGCACTTGAAACTCTGCAAACAGTTGAAAGTCAATACTGTGGAATAAAACCGAAACACTTTGTTTCAAATAAATTGACTGTCTCAGGGAAAAAAAGATTAATAAAAGCCAAATTTCTTTAGCAAACTGACAAAAACTTCACTGTTGTGCAAGATGATTAAAGCTCGACTGTCAAAAACGTGGAAATAAAATAACATCAGAGAACTGGAAGTACAGTACTAACATTCACCAATCTGGCAGCTTGGGCGCGTTAAAAACATTTTTCCCGTTATCATCTGGCTGCTTGCTGCTACTGTACATACAGCTAACAGCCCCACTTTAAGTAGCCAGAAGCGGGAGAAGACTGCTCATACGGGACTCAGCCGAGCATGCACATGAGCCCGCAGTCAGTTACTCAAACGAACCTAATTTTGTAAACAGTTGTGACGTCATCGGAAGCATCTGTTGTTATAACGTATTGCACGGTCTTCGTCCTATGGCTTTTGACACATTTTTCTGTTTGCAGACGCTTGTGTGTGCACTGTGTTTTGTTTTTGTAAATGGCGAATTTCCTTGGCAAATTTAGTTTCATTTTGTGTTTTTTTCTCTCCTGTGTGTGTTACTGCTACAGTATTGTTCTGCAGTAGCGGGATAAAGTAATATTCTTGGTTAGGATATCAGTTGTTACTAGTCAAAATTGCAGGAATTTAACTGAAAACTAAAACAATGGAAAATTACCTGAATTCCCGGTTTCTTCCTGGATGAAAAAATTCTCGATTTTTTCCAGCATTTCCCGTTTGTACCAGGGCATATACAAACTGAAATTACAACTTCTACTTCATGATTTTAAGATCATGCAGTTCTCATTACACAGTTCTCCCTCGTATGGAAAACGGGCTAACAATCTAACTTTCTCGTGTTCAGTCACTGTGATTTCAATCATAACATTAGTTCAACCGTGAATTTCATTGTCTTTTGTTTATGTAAGATACCCAAAACAGCAAACGAATTAATGTTATGAAATGAAATTGCAGTGACACGACACGAAAAAGTGCGACTGTAAACAGTTTTCCAAGCGAGGGATGAACATAAAGCAATGAATTAGACTTTTATTATAGGCAAATTGGTTTATCAGTACCTCTTCAAGTCAAGGATAGGTTATACCTGAGTTAATCCACCGAAAAGGGGGTGTCACATGTAACACTTCCGGCATCTGATCACACACTTGTGCGAATGAAGGTCCGCCCCCCCCCCCCCCCAATGTAAATTACCGGCAACTGATCAAGGTCATCCAGGGGAACCTACATCCCACCCGAATCAAGGTCATACGGGGGGAACTCCCCTTCACTCAACCCCCCCCCCCCCCAGTCCAATGAGATTCATACCGCCATCTTGATCTTTTTTAACGGCGGCACTTGAGTGGGCGATGTTCTCTGTGGAGTTGGGTAGCACACAGAGAATCAGGCTGTGTCTACTTTTTAATAACAAGTGTGTGTGTGTGTGTGTGTGTGTGTGTGTGTGTGTGTGTGCGTGCGCGCGCGCAAATATTAACGTAATGTATGGTGTAGGACATTATGATAGTGCAGTGTGGCTAAATTAACGACGCCATGATATATTATGCAAAAATGGAAGAAACATTTGTCCAGTAAGATGGAAGATTCAAACATGTTCATTTCAAGCCAAGGGGCTATTCCAAAATTTGCCTCTTGTGAGATATTGAATGATGCTGCAATATGTATTCTATCCACGCATCGAGGTAAATTAGGTGCGTCTATCACCTTGTTGAAGTTAGCTGACAGGTAAAACCTATCAGAAATACAATAATACGAGATCTGTGAGAAAAATAATTACATTGACTTTTTACCCATCACGTTTTTATTTTTTATTTTTTTTTTTCAAAGAACCATCTAGTCCCCTTCAAAGTAGTTCCCTTTGGCAGCTAAACACGGGCGGAGTCGCTGTTGCCAGACTTGGTAGCAGCGCTGAAAGTCTTCAACTGGTAGGGCCTTTAACATTTAGGTCACATTGTTTTTAATGTTCTCCTAAGCAGCAAAATTACGTTATTTTTAGACTTTTTCAATTTCAGATCATGTGAACAGTGGGGCCTTGGAACAACAGGAGTGCCTTCTGAGGTCAAAAATTCCGTGGAGGAAGTGGCTGTGCGACACAGGGCGTTGTCAAAATCCAGCATCATCTTGACTGCAATGTCCGGTCTCTATCCACCATTTTCCTGAGCATTTTATAGAAATGTTTTTAAACACTTGGTTTACAGCTTGTCCTGGCGGAACAATCACACAAGAGCCCGCACACTTTCGACGTTTCCGTCGCTTTTTGAAGTTAAAGGTCTCCCTGAGCGAGATTAATCTTCAGCGTGTTCCAGGCCTTCCAAAAATAATTTGTGCCTTCGAAAAACTTGTCCTCTCGATCAGGATTGTCACCCGTAGAGCTGTTTTTCAGCTTTTCGAGGGCCACACTCGCAGATTTCCCAAGTTCAACACATTATTTGATTTCATAAAGTGCATCCAAATTCCATTGTTCCATTTTGGTAAAACCCAAATTTCACTGATGGCGCTCTGAAAAATCAAATCATAGCTCTACAGAGCTGAAATTCTGATGAGCATCTGGATGGGACGAACACACCGGTCTATACAAGTAGAAGAACACGGCGTTACCAGATTGCTCGCAGCATTGTCAGCCTCATTAAAAACTCACACATCTCGTACACTCTTGCAAACTTATCCCCACAGAACTATTGTGTGTTAACATTCTCATATTGGTACCAATAGTGTCACGGCAGATTCCGGTAAATACTTACAAAATGCGTGACACTGGGGAGTGAAGTCATAGCGAAATTCTAAAAGCGCAGCAGTTTCACTCGTTTCCAAAGACATGCAGAAATGCAGTATGTACATCAATTAGCACACTTCTACAAATAGTGTGCCGTTGATCTGGAATGAAGCGTTGCTTCCGATGTCACTGTCAGCTGTGACACTGACTGTGATTATTCTATCAGAAGAATGCTCCAGAGTGGTTTGTTACTGCCATCAGCGAATTTATTAGGTACTGCTAGCCATCTTTTTCCCGTTTTCATAACGTAATGTAATGTAATATTGTGAACTACTTGACACGGTTCGATCTACACTTAGAGTTATCAATAAAGTTCTGTTACAATAGTCATGGATGTTGTTTACAAGTCTTCAATTCACAATTTCAGTTTTCTGTAAACGGTAAACTGTCACAAAAACGTAGACTCCATAACCTGACTCACTTTACAGTTTGGTTAAACAGTGTATCTATGCAAAACGGTAGCGACGAACGTTCTTCCCCTTTTCCAGATTTAATTTCATCTCTCCAGCCGCACTGCGCGGTATTCTGCCTCCAAACGGTTCGTGGGGAGGGTGCATACCACTGTTTCTGCGCCGTGTACGCGTCCAGCCTCCCGGAGATGAACAGTTATCGGAAACGTACGAAGCCTGCAGAGAGAGAGAGAGAGAGAGAGAGAGAGAGATATTG
Source organism: Schistocerca gregaria (assembly GCF_023897955.1). NCBI lineage: Eukaryota > Metazoa > Arthropoda > Insecta > Orthoptera > Acrididae > Schistocerca > Schistocerca gregaria. The sequence continues at coordinate 563,487,033 of NC_064922.1, read as the reverse complement.
ACATCGCGTCAGCGGGGCGGGAGGCGTCACTTGCCGCCAATTAAGGGGCGTCTGTTCCGTTAATGCGATGAATTACGGCAGCCAGCGCTGGCGCGTCGTCACGTTTTTCACGTGACAGGTGCGGATAACGAGAACCTGCGCACGCGACACTGGATTCTGGTGGGGTCTGCGCGCAACTGCTCTACGCTAGAGGAGGTCGGCAACAGCGCGAGGGGGAAATGTGTGCGGACGCGAGGCCATCCTGTCGCTCGTACCGTTGACCTGTTGCCGTAGTCTGCCGCGCCAGACTCGTGAAAACAAATTTCGAATAAACGTAAAGTTCACGGGTCACACTAGTTGGAATGAAAACTTTATTTGTAGGATAAGGCTCTATTTAATACTTACATTATCCAAAGGACGGTACACCGTCAGGGAAAGGAAACGTAGTTTCGGACTGCGAAAAACTTGGAAACCCCTCACTACGTGAAACACCTCTTCGACTCCAAGCGAAACATTTGTATCCGACACACACACACACACACACACACACACACACACACACAAACAAACAAACACACAAACAAACACACACTAAGGATGTGTAAAGTTCGCAAGAAAAAGTACGAATCGAAACGACGTGAGATTGCACCGAGTGTAATGTGCCGTTACATACCACAATGCTTTCGGAACTGCCACGCCATGACGACATGCAAGACTACTCATTTTCCGTGTAGTAGGTATTTTCCTCTCATAAATTCGTTCAACGGGAGCATTTCTTCTTGTCAGTAAGTTCCTTTTTTGTTGTTATGTCTACGTTTTGCCGTCGTGTTATTAAATCCCTTCTGAAGACGTCAGTCCTGAAGACGCCCATGAAGATTTTTTCTTTTAAACTATTGCTTATATGTAAAAATGTATGAAGAATTGTTTCAAATATTGTATTATATTGCGATTGTCTCGCGCACCACGCTGCCCTGAATCGCACGCGTCGTCTCTAATAGCTTGGGCACTGATTTCGTCGAACTAGATGGTACGGCAAGTGTTTAAAGCCATGTCTTCCTAGGAGCAGGAACTTTGCGCCGCGTTGTACATAATGTGCCCGCCATACTGCATCGTTCCCTGGACAATGACAAAACTGTGGACATGTTTTCAGGCACACTGCTTTACGTCAGGTGTAACAGGCCAGTTGGTTCTGGACGAGTCGAATACGTCATACGCCACGGTCCAGTGAATGAGTGACGAAGACCGTGGAAGAGTATCCGTGATCCACAAGGAGAGTCAGCTACATGGACATGCTGAGGTTGCTAGAATGTGTGGACCGAAAATGCGAGAAATTGTCGTAATGCGTGACATGGTCTCTGCAACAACGGTGAAAATAACTGCTGAGAAACAGCAGAGTGTGAACCGCTTTCCCCCTAATCCCAGCAAACATCGGAATCATTTCTTTTAGCGGCATGATCACATCCCCCGACCAAAACAAGGAAGGAAAATTATGCACTTCTGAAATACTTAAGTAAGAAAAAAGAAGACAGACGCCACTTTTAATAACTGTGTGGAATACCTGTAGATACAACCACCACAAGAGGATGGAATAAACGTTTCATTCAATACGATGACTATAACAGTGAAAAAATTTCTGACTGATCTCATTATGTAGACCAAGATTAGAGTTCTTAGAATAATCATGGAGATGGGAGTATTACACCAACAGCGTCAATGCGATTCTAGGTCAGCAACGGTGGATTAAAATCAAAGTCGTTCGTCCTCGCAGCATTCGTCAACGTCGCTCCACAGGTCCGCCATTGACGTGCCCACAACACCTCTAAGTGAAATTACCCAAACAAGTGACACAGTCACTCAAACACTCTGTTTCTCTTTAAATGACTTTACGACGAGTAGCAGTAATACAACAAATGAAGTAGAACAACCCAATTAATGTCTCAGGTGCTGAAGAATATATTTTGATGAGACAACTTTTTCTCGCCTTTCAGCACCATTACGTTTCACACTCGTGTTAATGGATTCTTCCACCGCTTCTTGGTTGAAAAAAATTTAACTTTAACTGCAGTTTGTTCCACTATTGTACGTATTAATAACTAACAAGTTTTCAGCGTATCAGGCCATCATTATTTAACAAGTAATGAGCCTCGACAAATAACTTTAGTTTTCAAGGTTTAGATACTTCAACACCAGTCTTCGTCAGCGCCAGTCAACTGCTATCTAATGATGGCCTAATAAGCTGGAAACAAGTTAATAATAAATACATATTAGAGAAGCAAACTGGCCTGTCATTGTTTTTCACTTTTAAAATGATTCATACTTCTATTAAAAATAAACAACGAAACATTGCAGCTTGCATGCGGCGGTTAAATCCGGACAAATTTCAATTTGATATTCCCGCCACAATTCGCCGCAGACCGCGATTGGCGTTCCTGAAAGCCATAGGCATCTAGTAAACACTCAGAACCTCAAAGTGGAGGAGATACTATGGACAAGTGCGGAGTACAACCGAAGAACTGCGATTACCTGAAGTCTTTGGGCTGGGCGTTCGCCCACTGAAAGAGTTTGATTCTTCGGGTACAGGAGATGAACTGTTTACGAATTACGGCGAAAAAAAAATTTTTTAAACCTAAGCAGCATGCTCTATAAGCATTTACGTGAAGCGTAAAACACAAAAATATAAAAAACTAATTTTTTTAATTATGCAATCCTAGTTATCAATCTTTTGTAAAAGATCTGTGATCAAGAATTTTTGTTTGCAATGGAAACTGGATTTCTTATGTTAGTTACTTAGAATTAATCAAATATGTGCTATGTTTAAATTACGTAGGTATTGGAACTGAACGGGGAAAAAAATTGACCGAAACAAGACTCGATCTAGAGATTGCCAGTCACGTGTCCTTTATGCATTTCACGCTTCACGGATATGCTGGTAGAAATGCACCTTTGTTTAAAACTTATTTCACCTGGATCGAATCCAGCCCCCCCCCTCCCCCCCCCCCCTCACACACACACACACACACAGCGAGAGAGAATTTTACCATACAGAGACACACTGCTCGTCGTAAAATGTCTTATTTCAGCATATTAAACACGGCTGGGAAACTTTTAAGCCCATTTTCTCGAGAATTTTTGAGAGTTGCATGGAATTGTTTTGGTAGAGAGGTTATATTTGAGTGCTGAACTTCAGGTACCGTAAATAGAAAAAATTTCACAATGCTATTGCCATGTGACCCCTTGTGAGACACACATTCTATTCAAATTAACGAATAAACGATGTTCTGCAACTAGTGGCTTCTCTATCTCTCCAGACTTCATTGAAAATTTTTAAGTCTTTGTGCAGTTGCGGGCATTTGCGTTGTGCACACAGGCTGCGGACTATAGTTTAATCATTCTCCTGCAATCACGGACACAGAGTAGTTAAAATGTTTTCATTATTATTCGGAAAAAATAAAGTTGCTTTCATACACTGATGGAAAAAGAATCGCTACGCCAAGAAGTAGTTGTGCGACAAACGGAAGTTAGTCGGCGTGCTTCTACTTCTGATGTTGCTTATTCAAATTTCGCAACAGCTGCATAAAAGGATGCCCATCAGGTTTGCTTTAAATATATGCTGTAACGATTGTTAGCGTTACTTACCTCTGGGACTCGGCGTGGTGTGTTGATGTTAGTCGAGAAAGACGCCATTATCAACACCTTACTGAGATTGAACGGGGTCGTGTAATAGGCCTACGGGAAGCTGGATACTCGTTCTGCAATACTGCAGTCAGGCGGGGGCTCCCTGGAGGGCAGAATGGTGGTCTGTTGCGTTTTCTGATGAGAGCTGAACCTGTCTCTTACCAGTGACGGCCGTGCGCTGGTTAGGTCGCAGTCAGCTGAGGGCCTGCCACCAACCTGTGTGTGTGCCAGATAACCCTAGAACTACAACTGGAATTATGGTCTGGGGCGTAAGTTCATATGACAGCAAAACCACTCTCGTGATTCTTCCACGCACCCTGACAGTAAATTTGTACGTCAACCTTGTGATTCGAACTTTGTTGCCGTTCATGAACATTATAGGTGGTGTAGGAGAAGGCTCGCCCACATATCGCTGTTGTAACCCAACAAGCTCTACGGAGTGTCGACATTACCTTGGCGTGGTCTATCAGTACATCTGTCTCCAATAGAGCGCCTATGGGACATCATCAGACGACAACTCCAGCGTCATCCATAACCAACATTGATTGACCAAGTGCAACAGGCGTGGAACCCTATCCCACAAACCGACTTCCGGCACCTGTACAACACAATGTATGCACGTTTATATGCTTGCATTCTGGCAGTTACACCTGTTATTAATGTACCAGCGTTTCACATTTACATTAGGTTATCTCGCACATGCCTTAACCTGTAGTCTTGCAAAGTTACCTAGACAAATGTATTCCCAAAATTTCATTATTCTACGTTAATTATGTTTTAGTGTAGCGATTTTTTGCCGCCAGTGTATTTATCTCCGCATTTCACGACAGTAGCAAGCCGCTAGAAGACCCGTAAAAATATGGTGTAGCCCATTGCCAAAGTGGAGATGCAGACGTGTATCTGCAAACAAATTAACGAAGTTATTTACGTAGCTTCATTTTTCAAGACTATAATTGACTCGGAGCTGCAGCTTCTTGTCAAATCGCACGGCCATCCGCTGACACGATAGACAAGTCGCAGGCGACCACGTGGTTGCGCAGCGGTGGAGGGGGACGACTGGTGGCAGCCGCCGCTGTGCAGAAGGCCTGCTCAATGAACGGAGGTATTGTACCTCAGCGTTAGAGGCCACTGCTGTCTGCTACAGAGGACCCGTTTAAGCCGAGCCTCTCGACGCGTGGCCGTAGATTACTTTATGCTGTTGAGCAGCGAGCGGACGGATCTCTTACACATTATCCTCGTGCATCAAACGCAACGGACGAATTCCAGCGCGAAGGGTGACATCTTACGACAGGCCCAGATAGCTGAAGCAATGCTTAGCAGGCCCACTACCGTCTCATCTCTGTGCACTACTAACTGGTTTCAAGTGTCGAGAAGGCTGACCGCCTGAATGAAGAACTTTATCCAGTTACACGTGTGTATATATTATTAATAATTTCATACACGCATCGGTATATGCAATGAGAAGATGTAGCAACGAAAAATTTCTCTTCGCAAGACCTGCACAATTGTTCTTGGCCAAAGTCCAAAATGCAATGCAATGTCTCCTGAAAAAGAGAGCATGTCGTACTACTGACTGCGACGAATCCATAATCTCGGTAGAACTTGCAGTGATGTTCGAGAAGAGTTTCACTCCTTCTGAGGCATTGCACTTCAGTCACGTATTGATAGTTGAAGGTTTCTCAAAGGTGCGGCGAGAATTTAACACTTAACAAATGGTGTAATTTAGTACAACAGAACAGAAGCGACGTGGAGGCAATCCACATTGAGGATGGATAATTTTCCCAAGATCCAATATTTGCGTCACAGGAAAGTTCTCTGCTTTTATCCAACAATTTATCTTTCAGAAATCCACCTTCCTGTAGTTGTTTGCAGATCCACATGGTATTAGGCCAACGATTAGCCTTGCGAACGTCACTGTTTGGAAACGGGAACAGATCAGACTAGCGCAGTTTTAACTGCAAAACATTGCGTACAACCGAAAAATGATCGGAATAAATATCTCATGGGGGTTCGAACACTAATTGAAAAGTAATGAACGAAAGGACACTGCTTACGTCCGATCGTTAGTGTCTGAGCAATCCGCCGACAATCTCGCCTACGTTTTCCGGGGACATGTGCCATCACAATGATCAAGAGACAAGGCGGCGGCTTGAATTAAACACGGAACCAACACAATAGATACATTTGAATAACCTTTACCGATCAAATACATTTACAACTAACAAACTGACATCTGCTAAACTTGAACTCCTAATGACAAAAGGAGATATCACAGAAAGAATAGAGGCAGTCACTGTGCTTAGTTTAGGGAAACAGTGTTTACAACAATTATCCAGGGTACAACCACGCCCCACCGACGAGTACCTGCTCCTGTTGAAAACGGATTCAGCCATTTGAACGGGGTCGCACTGTGCGCCTACGGGAAGCCTGAAGGACTGCTGCACACGTCGGGCACTCTGTAGTGGTGGAGTATCGCCGCTTTGCACAGTGGACAACGGAACAGTCCCATGCTTGTAGACCACGTTATGGAAATCCTCGCAGTACAAACGCACGTCAAGATCGACGCACTGTGCGAGCAGCATTGATGGACCGATCATCATCCAGGGACGAAAGTCGGCCGCATTTTGCACCTCTTGCATCATCAGGGGTCATTGGGGGCTGTCTACTTGGAGCAGGACTAAGATCACATGTGCCTCAGGCCAAGTTACCACCGAGACCACGACATCGCCAAATTGACTACTCTTGTGTCGTGAAATAGTTGACTGGAAAGGGAATCACGTTCTGCAGTCTTCAGTGATGAGGGCAGGTCAAAAAAAAAAAAAAAAAAAAAAAAAAAAAAAAAAAAAAAAAAAAAAAAAAAAGAGGTTGAAATGGCTCTGAGCACTATGGGACCTAACATCTCAGGTCATCAGTCCCCTAGAACTTAGAACTACTTAAACCTAACTAACCTAAGGACATCACACACATCCATGCCGAGGCAGGATTCGAACCTGGACCGTAGCGGCCGCGCGGTTCCAGACTGAAGCACCTATAGCCGCTCGGCCACACAAGGGCAGGTTCTATCTGTATGCTAGTATGGACGTAAGCGTGTGATTCGTAGGCATGGTGATCTGGCATTCCGTCCTACGACACACAGGCCCCATCCAAAGCTCCATGGTGTTGAGGGGACCTTCAGTTACAACTCGCGGTCACGTTTGGTGTTTCTGCAGGGTAAAGTAACGAGAGCCCGCTTCATTATACAGGCTGTTATCCCCAGGCTACTGGCATTTCTTCGACAAGACGGTGATGTGCTTGTTCTGCAAGATAGTGCGCGTCACATAGGGTTGCCGCAAAGCAACGTGTTCATCGTTATGTAGAATACTGCTCTGGCCAATAAGCTGATCAGATGTCTCGCAAACTGAATGCGTCTGGGACATGAAGTAAGAACTTACTCGTTATACAGGCTCTGCAAGAATCACTGCCTAATTGGAACAAAAGACACAAGATGCATGGGACAATCTATCGCAGGATGTCATTCGGCACCTTTATGATCGTTTGCGTGTGAGAATACACGGCTTCGGCGCCACCATATGGTGGGTACACTGTGTACTGATACGACTGTTTGCGGGAACCATCTACTATGACATGAATGTTTCATTTGGTCTCAATTTGTTATCATTTACTTCTACAACAATGGACTACTTATCATCCGACTTACCGATAAAATGACCTTGTCACTGAGAGAGTTGAATTTTTTTCCGGCATTATATTTTGTTGATTAGGCAGCAATGCGGAGATGTATCTGAAGGCTTCTGAAGCCAAGGAGCACGGCATCAACTTGGCCGCCAGTATCTACTGCTGCTGCTTCTAGTGCTGATGCCTGTGACTATTAGGCTATCGCGCAGAACAACGACATGGGGGTCCACAGTGGCCCGCTTTCCAAAAATACGAAGTGCAATGACAGTCATTTGCCCCTTTTCTGGTATAAACGTGAGAACAGGTCAATGTCAGTCATGCCCAACTCTCGCCCCGAGTTTGCAAGGTACATTGAAGCGATTTTAAATCTTAATTATTTTTGTTCCAATGAAGTTCTTCAACACTTTTTAATGGAAAGGTGTTTAACACATTTCCATTATGAGATTGCAAAAGTGCTATAATATTTCGATCAACATGTATGTGTGAAATACCCTTTATCGATTACGAAACTAAGTCACGATTACGTGGCAAATTCAGTGCGAAAGTCTGAGATATTGTCTGCGTCTGTCCGTATGCCGACGGTTTGTTCCAGTTAAACATATTACGTCTTTAGCGCGCAAAAAGTAAGTAATACTGTAATTTTCTTTTGTTTGTAATATATGTTGTTGAAAAATGTGAAACATTAAACGAAGTCGTATGCAGGCCGACTGCAATACCATTTGAACGCGGCGCGTCCACAGTCTCTCTCTCTCTCTCTCTCTCTCTCTCTCTCTCTCTCTCTCTCTCTCAGCTCTGTAAAATAACAAGCAATTTAACTTTGTTTTCAGTGACAATATTTTATCTTGAGACATAAGGGTGATTACGTCGTTTTTTAAGACCTGTTACTGTCCTCGCTATCCGCTTTTAGCGACCTGCGTGGCCCTTTTAAGTTCCGGGACGTAATTACGGCCCACCGTTGGAAAAATTATTTTTATGATAGGTATGCCTACAATTACTCTATTGTCGTAACTATTTCCTAGTGAAACAGGTTTATACTGCTTGTGATGTGTTGCGTAATTCGTAGACTGGGAAACGCATACCTCAAAAAGTAGAAGCACTCGCTGAAGCAATTTTTAATTTTATTGTCGTGTTCATCTTTGTCCGAAGACGGGAAAATGGAAACTTTTCTTCGCGGTTAGAATCTTCGTAAGTTTCTATTAATGGAGACGCCAGGAAAACCTTTTGCTATATAGCATAATGCGTTTTTCGTTGCATTGTATGACTAGTTCTAGCCTAACCACTGAACGGAGTCGCACATGTTCTGGCCAACACACCATAAAACTGCCTCACTTAGCTTAAGAAATTTATCAGCAATAGGCTAATTTTCTTTGCGCGTCAACCAACATTACGTTACCTATTGATATTTAACTTATGGGGAAAATGGTATACATAATTTCCCTAAACGTGTGTCACGCACTAATGTTGACTGAAAATCAAGAGAAGCATTAGAACAAATACTGAAAACTGTGTAACAACCACAGGTAGACTGTTAATCATTTCTGTCGTTCTCAAACTGTAAAAAAGGATTCAAGAGCCAAAACTTCCGAAACGGAACGCAAGAGGCATAACATGTACCTGTGAAGATGTTTTATATCCACATAGTAACAATCGATGGTCGGAGCTGATTATATTTTTAGGTGGCTCAAGTATGGCATGAACTGTCAAAAAATTACGGGAAATGTTTACAATATTGTAGCATAATACTACGCCACGCTGTATAAAACGGCACATGAAATCGACATTTTAGAATTTCACGTGATATATACGAGAATAGTCACCAGAAACAGCCACGCCAGGTGTTATATCTACGTAAGAACAACGTGGACTAAGTCTCCCTCTAACATACATAATTTAAAAATATAAACATTAATTACAACATGGTTGTTAGTGTAATTTGTGATAACGAAAATTATGACTGCAGAGTCAGTTATAACTCAATAATTGATGAATTTATTCACTTATAAAAAATTAAGTCTAAAATTCCTATAGAACTACAGCACATTGTAATTCTCCAACTTTATATACGCAGGTACTTGAAAATGACCATCTTCCGAAACAGCTGTCGTAATTATCAATAAATGTTCTAAGCAGTGATACTGGAACCTTACTTACAATGTCCTTTCAAGACATATATTCCACTGCAGGCCCAGTCATCAAGAAAATATTTTATTTGATGATAAAATTAGTGAATCATTTGTTGTACTTACATTAGTTGTCATATCACATATCAGCTATCATATGATTACTGAATACTGCATTCGGTGATTTTACACAGTGACCTTTTGTATAAAAGGAGGCACTAGCATTCGTAAATTATAACAACATCAGGTTGATGTAATATATTGGTAACGAGTACTTGGAGGGAGTAACTGCTTACGGTAAGTTTCGACGTAGGGCGTTGGTAGTGGTCGAAGTTGGTTATTCATTAAGCAAGCGTCTTCGTGACATTCTAAGAAATAGATGGAGTATTGCTTAGAATATAAACTCCCTGTATACTGTATAAAGTAGCAGAAATAAGTTTCATTTTGCCCACGTCAATTCTAAAATGAGCCGAACCAGTCAAACATTGTTCGTTCTGAACAATTCACACAACAGTCTGAAAGCGGTGCCCACACAAAATAGACTCGTTTATCAAACTGGTATGATTAAGTTTTGTTTGTTTATGTCGGGACGAGGGATTTTTGTACATTCGAGCAAGGCTAAAGGTTCCAAAACGTCAGCTATTTGAATTCCTAAAAAATAGCCAATCAATCCTTAGTGGTTCTGTATTGTTGCACTATCTGTGCATTTCTCGACATCGTGAGGGTGTCCGGCGGCTTGCCAGTATTAGAAGAACAACGAATGGATAATCCCTCCAGTCAGCTCAGAGTGGTATGCCCTTGGAGTCTTTCAATCTTCAAACTGACTGACCCAAATTAACGTCAACTCCGTCCGACGGCGTAACTCATACTGTTTCAGATTAACAAGTTCTTGGAACAGGCGAGACGAAAGACGCCACACATGAAAGAAAAACCAACTTGGGATCTGAGCCTCTACCTTTGGTTTCGAAGCCTGGCACCTAAGCACTGATACACATACACTGACTGCACTCTGATACAACTCTCAGCCTGGAGGCTGGCGGGGAATAGCAGTATCGATGAAAGTCCAATAGTCTCGGCGCCGACAGCTTTCCCGGCGCTGCAAGCCTAGTAACAACCTTAGCAGACAACCCCGATAGGTACGTGAACGTGCTCTTAAACGAAAGACGTAACACGCGCAGTTCAAGATCACAGTAACGTGCTATATAACCGAGTTGTGAGCGACGTGACTCTCATCAAAATCGTTCCCCGTGTACTGCCGCGTCGTCTTACGACGTACTTCAAAACTTATAGTACTGTTATAGTACTATTACCACTTACATATTTTAAAAAATGACGCGTCAGAACACTAACAAGGATTTTAACGAGTTTGAAAATGTATTAAGTGTCTGTCATGTTCAATGAAAAACGCTCGGGTCCGATGTAGGGCGATGTCATGGAGGTTATCCGTTACTTGGCCACATGAGTGGGTAGACAATCTGACTACTACATAGGACATCAGTCTAGCCATTCACAGACGCCTTGCCCCATTGATATAAACCAATGCTCATTGCAGCTAATGTCTGCTGTGTGTGTCTTCATTCTTGGTGGCTGCAGCATCAAAACGGTGCCTCTTCTTTCGGACATGTGTGAAAGAACAGACACCACATATATAGTTCACAGAGTCTCGTGTCATGTTTGGATGAGTTTTTGTCCTACTGAAAATTGGCACAACGTTATTGTCGCATGAGGGGTGACACACCGAAACGGAGGATGTCCGAGACGCAACGTTGTGCCGCTACAGTTCACTCAGTCAGTATTAGCTGTGACCTGAAGTCATATCTGATGCCTCCCCACACCCTGACGCCAGGACAAACGGCGCTGTGTCTCTTGGCAAAATGGGACCTCTCCCGAGGTTTTCGCCGTACTCTATGACGATGGTCATCCAGGATGGCGCAGAACTGCGATTCATAGCTGAACATAATGCGACACCATACGGCTGCAGTCCATGTTTCCTAGTCACGGATCCACTACAGATGCAGCCTTTCGTGTTGTGGAGTTAACGCCATTACCCATGGGACGGTAGAGTTGACGTTAGCGAAGTATATAAGATTCTTTAGGAGTTGTACCTCGCATACGTTGTTTGGGCGATAGGCAGCAAAATGGCGGCCATTTTTAGACTTCGTCGACCAAGTAAAAATATTTATAGTTGATGGATCGGAACAAATGTGGTACAACTCCTGGACGATTTAGTTAGCTTCGTCGGAAACAATGAATCATGCCAATCGGTTCAGTAGATTTGAAGTTACCATACGGCGCGATAAAAAAAAAAAAAAAAAAAAAAAAAAAAAAAAACCCACTCATTTCGAGAAAAACGTTTTGAAGTTTTGACTACATATAAATGCAATATTATGCAACATACGTTCAATCTGCTATTCCAGGTCCATAAACTAGTCCTTCCTCCTAGAGGGCGTTTTGCTCGTTCTGGGCCATCCTGCGCTGCTTCAGAGCCGCTCGTACGGCCGGTGCCAATCGGTTTTCGGACGCTTGAATCCGCTGGTCGTCCGAATGCTTGACGAACTGCGTCGAATAGAGTCCCAGGGTGAGATCCATCGTTGTCATGCTCTTCAGAATTGCTGAATACCCTTCGATGAAGCTGCTCACTGCCAGGAACGTCGCAATATCCACTGTCTTCGCACCAGAATGCCAACTTGTGGCTAACTTCCAAACACACGCGTTCAAACTTTCATTTGAAATTTTTGTGTTTACTCCCAAGCACCGGTACAACAACTCTTCCTCCGAAAAAAAAAAAAAAAAAAAAAAAAAAAAAAAAAAAAAAAGAAGAACTGGTGCGTGAAAAAGGTCCATTACAGAGAGGGGCAGTTTTTTGTTGAACCGCAAATGATAAACATTTCCGTTCCGTATTCGGAAAAGCGGTTTCAGGGTTGGTTCCAAACACTTATGGATGCAAAAACGCAATTTCTTAAAAAAATCGATTTTTGAACCAAAATATAGCAGGCCTCCCCTTCAACTACAATCTCTGGTCCATGCAACCCCCAACACTTTCGGTGTGCGTCGGAAGTGTAACTCAGAAATAAACAGCGGTGAGATCCCAACAATAGTGCACAGTCTGGTTGGCGCCCAGGCAGCGAGTACCTCAAACTGTGCCGAGTACCTCTAACTGTGCAACTCGCAGCACCAAAAGAACTAGATTGGTCGTCGAAATATTGCGAGTAAAGCGGAAACAGCAGCTTCGCTGAATGCACTCTATCCGATATGTAGATATCAATAGACGCCTCTCTAGCAACCACAGAGCAGAGTCGTGGCGTATCTTCCGCGGTGTGTGGGTGTATCATGCAGTGTCGGTGCCGCGGCTGCAAAACGCTATTTACAAAATGTTGTCGACGTAATTAATATATATGAATGTTGACAGTTCAGAATTAGTGATTCATTTAACAGTGAAAATTCCGAAACAGCATGTCGTGTCGAGAGGAGAACAATCAACCGCGTCGGGTCGGTTCCGGACAGCTAACATGTACTGGTCTGCGTAAAACATTATGAGAGAGAGAGAGAGAGAGAGAGAGAGAGAGAGAGAGAGAGAGAGAGAGAGAGAGAGAGAGGGGGGGGGGGGGGGCATATAAAAGGTTTGACCAAATATCAAGACCGTAGATACTTTTCGTCCGGATATCTAAGGGCTGTCAATTGGACTAAATACGTAGGAATTACAATTTCGAGCAACTTAAATTGGAAAGACCATACAGATACTGTTATGGGGAAGGTGAGACAGAGACTGTGCTTTGTTGGCAGAACACTTGGAAGGTGACAAACCCACTAAAGAGCCTACATTACACTTGTCCGTCCTCTGCTTGAATATTGTACGATTGACGAAGGACATCGAAAAAGTGCGAAGAAGGGCAGCTCGTTTCGTGTTGTCGCGCAATAGGGGTGAGTGTGTGACTGATGTGATACGCGAGTTGGGGTGGCAGTCATTGAAACAAAGGCGCTTTTCTTTGCGGCGCTCTTTACGAAATTTCAATCGCCAACTTTCTCTTCCGAATGCGTAAATATTTTGTTGACACCCACCTACGTAGGGCGAAATAATCATCACAATAAAATAAATCAGAGCTCGAACGGAAAAATTCGGGTGTTCCTTTTTCCCCCGCGCCATTCGAGAGTGGAATGGTAGACAAGTAGTATGAAAATGAGGGTTCGATGAACCCTCTGCCAGGCACTTAAGTGTGAATTGCAGAGTAACCATGTAGATGTAGGTATCATACCGCTAAATCATGGAAAACCGGTTTAACGATAGGTAAAACTAATTACCCCACATAAATGATTAACGCCAACTGCAACGACTGTGTCACTCGTTTAAGCTTATGACAGACTGTATGAACATTACATTTTGTGTGTTGTGCGCCAGGCATTTGTACTGAGTGATTTACTTCTCGAGAATAGACTTCGTTACACACCAGTGGACTAAATGACTGAAATAGCAAAGGACGATTAAATCTATTATTGATATTATAGTTGTGAACAGTGCAATGCAAGATTTGAAGTGTTTGAGTATCAGTATATACTTGGATCTTACCAGTTAATCATAGATCTGTTTGTGTCCCTCCTCAACGTGTCACTACTAATTCTCACTTACAAGACCGAACACTTTGCTGGAAATGGAAGAAGCAAAAGGTCGTCGGCCGCGGGGAATCCAGCTGCGTTGGGTTTACGCAGGCGGTCGTTAAATGTTTTCCCTTTGTCCCTGTGTTTCTGTTATCTGTGTACGAACTGAGAAATACCAGCATAGACTAAAGCGACAGAAGTCGTGGGATAGCAATATGCATACATATAGACGCCGGCACCACGGTGTACGCAAGGTATAAACGGTTGGTGCATTGGAGGAGCTGTCATTTGTCATCGGAGGATTCATGCGAGAAGTGTCCGACGTGATCACGGCCGCACGACGGGAATTAACAGACTTTGAACGCGGAATGGTAGTTGGAGCTAGACGCATGGGACATTCCATTTCGGACGTCGTTGGGGAATTCCGAGATCCACAGTGTTTAGAAGTGTGCCAATGATATCAAATTCGATGGATTACCTTCATCACGGACAACAAACACTTAACGACCGAGAGCAGCGACGTTTGTGTAGAGCTGTCAGTGCCAACAGACAAGCACCATTGCGTGAAATAACCGCAGAAATCATTGTGGAAGTTACGACGAACGTATCCGTTAGGACAGAGAGGCGAAGTTTGGCCTTAACGGGCTACGACAGCGGACGATATCGCTTGCCGCACCTCTCCTGGGCTCATGACCATATCCGTTGGAACCTAGGCGGCTGGAAAACTATGGCCTGGTCAGATGAATCCCTATTTCCGTTGGTAAGAGCTGATGGTAGAGTACTAGTGTGTCGCAAACCCACGAAGCCAACTTGTCATCAAGGCTTTGCGCAAGCTGGTGGTGGCTGGATAATGGTGTGGGCTACGTTTCCACGGAATGGATTGGGTTCTCTTGTTCAGCTGAACCACTTTGAGACCATTTGCAGCCGTTTATGGACTATACATTCCCAAACAACAGTGGAATTTTTAAGGATGATAATGCGTCATGTCAGGCAGCCACAATTGTGCGCAATTGGTCTGAGGAACATCCTAGACAATTCGAGCGAGTTGTTGCGCCACCCATCGAATATTTATGGGACAAAACACAAATTCCCGCAACACATTCGCAATTATGGGCGGCTGCCGAGGCAGCACGACTCAGTATTTCTGCAGTGGACTTCCAACGACTTGCATTAAGCCGGGCGTGTTAGGCACCTAAGTAGAACGTTAGTTTAATCTTGACTTTTTACCACGGTCCGTGGCACCACACCGACACAGTGTCTGCGACAGCCATATTGAGTGGCCCGTTCCATCTATTTGCAGTTCAATCCCGTTGTGAACAACACATTCAGTAATGTTAGTTCACCCGCTGCCGTAGATTAATTAGAAAAGCAAATTTAAAAAAATAGGAAGTGGAGGTAGCGAGTGTACATAAATTTGCTAATTAGCGCGAACGGAAATTGACAGCACGCGAATTGTCTCCAAAACGGAAATTTGCGCTTTATGAGTGTAGAGGTAACGACGTGATTAGAGGCCGCGAGCGCGTCGTGAATAGCGGCTTGGCCCGCGCCTGCGGCTCTCGCGCTCAGAACGGCCTACCAATTACCTTGTAACTACGCTGGCGGGTGCATCATTAGCTGGTTACTGCACTGGATTTATGCCCACCACCCGTGCCAGCGTCTCTGATAATTTACAGCCACATTCCTCTTCGCTGTCCCTTTTTTGTAGTGTCTAGGATTTGTGGACAGATTCTCTGTTCTCCTTGGCCACCGCCGTTCCGAGACATTTTACACAACATTGCGCCCTCACTTAACTCGCCGTATTTTGTGGTGGTGATTGTGCAATTAGAGCAGTCGACAGTGCGCCTATTAGGGCCACTAAAATGTAAGGGATGAGCGGAACAAAGGGGTATCCTTCAAGAAAGTACTTTTTAGATATTTAGCATTTTACTATAGGTTACCTATAACTTTAGCAAAACGATAAGAATCAGAAAACGTTTTACTGCTTGGATTATGTAGGTAATGTATTAACTTCCCGCAAATGTGGGACATAATATATTTTTTGTACTTTTGTTGCGGTCTTCAGTCCAGAGACTGGTTTGATGCAGCTCTCCATGCTACTCTCTTCAAGTTACTTCATCTCCGAGTAACTACTGCAACCTACATCCTTCTCGATCTGCTTAGTGTATTCATATATTGGTCTCTCTCTACGACTTTTACCCTTCATGCTTCCCTCCTATACTAAATGGGTAATCCTTTGATGCCTCAGAACGTGTCCTATCAACCTTTACTCAGGTTGTGTCACAAATTCCTCTTCTCCCAAAATTCTGTTCCGTACCTCCTCATTAGTTACGTGATCTACCCGTCTTGTCTTCAGCATTCTTCTGCAGCACCACATTCCGAAGGCTTCTATTTTTTTCTTTTCTAAACTATTTATCGTCCATGTTTCACTTCCATACATGGCTACACTCCCTACAAATACTTTCAGAAATGACTTTCTGACACTTAAATCTATACTCGAAGTAAACAAATTTCTCTTCTTCACAAACGCTTTTCTTGCCATTGCCAGTCTATATTTTATATCCTCTCTACTTCAGGCAAATAGGAAAAGTCATCTACTTCTTTAAGTGTCTCATTTCCTAATCTAACTCCCTCAACATCACCTGATTTAATTTGAATACATTTCATTATGCTCGTTTTGATTTAGTTGATGTTCGCCTTATATCCTCCTTTTAAGACACTGTCCATTCCGTTGAACTTCTGTTCCAGGTCCTTTGCTGTCTCTGACAGAATTACAATGTCATCGGCAGATCTCGAGGTTTTTTTTTTCTTCTTCTTCTCCATGGATTTTAATTTCTACTCCAAATTTTTCGTTTGTTTTCTTCATTGCTTGCTCAATATACAGATTGAATAACATCGGGGATATGCTACAACGCTGTCTCACTCCCTTTCCAACCACTGCTTCCCTTTCGTGCCCCTCGACTCTTATTACTGCCGTCTGGTTTCTGTACACGTTCTATATTTTAACCGGCCACTTTTAGAATTTGGAAGAAAGCATTGTAGTCAACACTGTCAAAAGTTCTCTCTCAAACTACAAATTCTAGAAAAGTAGGTTTGCCTTTCCTTAATCTTAGGTAAGTCGTAGGGTCAGTATTGCCTCACGTGTTCCAACATTTCTGCGGAATCCAAACTGATCATCGCCGAGGTCGGCTTCTACTAGTTTTTCGATTCATCTGTAAAGTATTCGCGTTAGTACTTCGCAGCTGTGACTTATTAAACTGATTGTTCGGTAATTTTCACATCTGTCAGCACCTGCTTTCTTCGGGATCGGAAATATTATATTCTTCTTGAAGTCTGAGGGTATTTCGCCTGTCTCATACATCTTGCTCACCAGATGGTAGAGTTTTGTCAGGACTGGCTCTCCCAAGGCTGTCACTAGTTCTAATGGAATGTTGTCTAGTCCCGGGGCCTTGTTTCGACTCAGGTCTTTCAGTGCTCTGTCAGATTCTTCACGCAGTATCGTATCTCCCATTCCATCTTCATCTACGTCCTCTTTCATTTCCATAATACTGTCCTCAACTACATCGACCTTGTATATACTCCTCCCACCTTTCTGCTTTCCCTTCTTTGCTTGGGACTCGGTCTCCATCTTGATATTCATACACGTGGTTCTCTTTTCTCCAAGGGTCTCTCTCATTTTCCCTTACATTTGTCCTCCAGCCATCTCTGCTTAGCCATTTTGCACTTCCACTAGATCCCTTTTTTAGATGTTTGTATTCCTCTTCGCCTGCTACATTTATTGCATTTTTGTATTTTCTCCTTTCATCAGTTGAATTCAATATCTCTTCTGTTACCCGAAGATTTCTACTGGCCGTCGTCTTTTTACCTACTTAGTCCTCTCCTGCCTTCACTCTTTCATCTCTGTATTTCTTTCCCCTGAATTTGTCGATCGTTTTCTAATGCTCTCTCTGAAACTCTACGACCTCTGGCTCTTTCAGTTTATCCAGGTCTCCTTAAATTCCCACCTTCTTGCAGTTTCTTCAGTTTTAATCTACAGTTAAGAACAAACAAATTGTGGCGAGAGTCCACATCTGCCCCTGGAAAATTTAAAACCTGGTTCCTAACTCTGTCTTACCATTATATAAACTATCTGAACCTTCCAATGTCTCCAGAGCTCTTCCACATATACAACCTTAAACCAAGTGTTGACAATGATTAAGTTATGCTCTGCGCAAAATTCCTCTTTCAGTCCTTACCCCCAGTCCATATTGACATATTACTTTTCCTTATCTTCCTTTCCCCTACCATCGAATTCCAGTTCCTCAATGACTATTAAATTTTCGTCTCACTTAACTATCTGAATAACTTCTTTTATCGTATCATACATTTCCTCAATCTCTTCGTCATTTGCGGAGCTAGTTGGCATATAAACTTGTATTTATGTGCTAGGCGTGGGCTTCGTGTATATCTTGGCTACAATAATATGTTCATTATGCTGTTCGTAGCAGCTTATTCACGTTCCCATTTTTTAATTCATTATTAAACCTACTCCCTCATTACCCCTATTTGATATAGTAATTAAAACCCTAGTTCACCAGACCAGAAGTCATGTTCCTCCTGCCACCGAACTTCGCCAATTCCTACTATAATTTTAACCTATCAATCTCCCTTTTAAAATTTTATAATCTACCTGCCCGATTAAGGGATCTGACATTCCACGCTCCGATCCGTAGAAAGCCAGTTTTCTTTCTCCTGATAACGACGTCCTCCTGAGTAGTCCCCGCCCGGAGATCCCAATGTTGTTGTTGTTGTTGTTGGGATGTTTAAGGGGGGACTAAACAGCTAAGGTCATCAGTCCCCCATTCCAAAAAAACCGGCGAAACAAAATTTACGGAACAAGTAAAACCCCAAGGGGGGAGGAGACGCCCCTCCCCCCAGTCACTGAAAGAACACCAATGTGTCAGCGAACACTAGAGACAAGAAGAGTACAGACGAACACTGGACAGAAAGAAACGGAAGAAAATAAGAGGGTCGGAGACTGGTTGACTGACCATGGGTACAAAAATTGGGAAAGAGTCAACCATCCGAATACACACATTAAAATCTGCAACCAATGAGACACTCGAGGACAAGATACACAGAAAGGGAAAGGGACAGGTCCCCCCTAAATGGAACCATAAAAAGGACTACCACGGATAAAATTTAAAACGTCGTCAGCCATGGAGGCATCGTCGCATAAAACCAAAGGCAACGTGCCCGGGAGATTAAAAGTCTGCCGGAGGATGCGCAGGCAGGGACACTCCAACAAAATGTGGGCGACCGTCAACCGGGACCCACACTGACACAGGGGGGGATCCTCCTGACGCAAAAGATGTCCGTGTGTCAGGTAGGTATGGCCGATGCGGAGCCGACACAGGATGACAGAGTCCCTGCGAGAAGCCCGCAGGGAGGACTGCCACACATCGGTCGTCTCCTTGACAGCCCGCAGTTTATTCGGAGAAGTCAGGCTACGCCACTCGTCACGCCACATCTGAAGCACCTTACGGCGCAACGCCAGCTGCAAATCACGAGCCGGGAGGCCGATCGCCAAAGTGGGGGCGTCGACCGCCCCTTTGGCCAGCCTGTCGACACGTTCATTCCCCGGGATGCCAACGTGACCTGGCGTCCAAACAAAGACCACCGAACGACCAGAGCGGGTAATGGCAAAAACAGACTCCTGAATAAAGGATACCAGAGGACAAGAGGTATAGCAGCGGTCGATAGCCTGGAGGCTGCTCAGGGAGTCACTGCAGATGACGATGGACGTACCTGAGCAGGAACGCATATGCTCAAGAGCGCGCAATATGGCCACCAGCTCTGCAGTAAAAATACTGCAGCCAGCCGGCAAGGAGCGCTGTTCAACATGGGCAGCGTGAGCAAAAGCGTAGGCAGGACGACCATCCACCAGGGAACCATCAGTGTAGACAGGCTCACAGCCTGAAAACGAGGCGACGAGCGCAAGAAAACGGTGACGGAGGGCCACATGCGGAACCGAGTCCTTGGGTTCCCGTGCCAAGTCCAGGCGGACGGACGGACGGGTCATACACCAGGGAGGCGTGGGTGCACAGGCCCGGAAGGGCGGCAGAAGAGGGAACGACCCCAGTTCCGACAGCAGGGACTGGACACGGACAGCAATGGAAAGCCCAGACCTAGGTCGCCGGTCGGGCAGAGGGAGGACCCTGGCAGGGAAAAGCAGGCGATGATTGGGATGGCCCGGTGAGCAATGCACATGGACAGCATAGTCGGCGAGCAGTCGGTGGCGGCGAATCCGCAGCGGGGGAACCCCGGCCTCCACCAGCAGACTATCCACGGGGCTCGTACGGAAAGCACCAGTTGCAAGCCGAACCCCACAGTGGTGTATGGGGTCCAACAACGTCAACACTGAGGGCGATGCAGACCCATAGGCCAGGCTCCCATAATCAAGCCTGGACTGCACAAGGGCTCTGTACAATCGCAACAGCGTGCTGCGATCTGCACCCCAAGACGCATGGCTCAGGCAGCGGAGGGCGTTGAGGTGCTGCCAGCACTTTTGCTTCAGCTGAGTAATATGAGGAACCCATGTGAGCCGGGCATCAAAGACGAGTCCTAAGAAGCGGCTAGTGTCCACCACTTCAAGTAGGTGACCGTCGAGGTAAAGTTCCGGATGAGGGTGGACCGTCCGACGCCTGCAGAAGTGCATAACTCGAGTCTTGGCCGCAGAGAACTGAAATCCATGAGTCAGAGCCCATGATGCCGCCTTGCGAACGGCTGCTTGCAGCCTGCGTTCGGCGACTCCCGTAGTCGTTGAGCTAAATGAGATGCAGAAGTCGTCGGCATACAAAGAAGGAGACACCGACGTTCCCACAGCTGCAGCCAGACCATTAATGGCCACTAGAAATAAGGAAACGCTCAATACCGAGCCCTGCGGGACCCCATTTTCCTGTATATAAGATGAACTAGAGGCGGCAGCGACTTGCACCCGGAAAGAGCGGCGCAATAAAAAGTTTTGAAGAAAAGCTGGAAGCTGACCACGAAGACCCCACTCGCGCAACGTAGCAAGGATGTGATGCCTCCATGTTGTGTCATATGCCTTCCGCAGATCAAAAAATACAGCAACGAGATGCTGACGGCGGGAAAAGGCCGTACGGATAGCAGATTCCAGCCGCACCAAATTGTCCGCAGCAGACCGGCCCTGACGGAAGCCACCCTGGGATGGAGCGAGGAGACCGCGCGACTCAAGGACCCAACACAAACGCCGCCCCACCATACGTTCGAGCAATTTGCACAAAACGTTGGTTAGTGTAATGGGGCGATAGCCGTCCACCGCCAGAGGGTCCGCACCGGGCTTCAAGATGGGAACGATAACACCCTCTCGCCATTGCGACGGGAACACGCCCTCGCTCCAAATGCGGTTAAAGATGGTGAGGATGTGTCTCTGGCAGTCCCTGGAGAGATGCTTCAGCATCTGCGCGTGGATGCAGTCCGGTCCTGGCGCTGTATCAGGGCAATTGGCGAGGGCAGCAAGGAATTCCCTCTCGCTGAAAGGAGCATTGTATTTTTCAGAACGACGTGTGTGGAACGATAACGGCGTCCGCTCGGCGCGCTCCTTTAGAGAGCGAAAGGCAGGAGGGTAAGTTGCAGTCGCAGAGCTCGTAGCAAAGTGCGTGGCAAGGTGGTCAGCAATGGTGGCGGCGTCCGTGCAGACAGCGCCATCCAGGGAGATTCCAGGGACACCCATAGGGGTCTGGTATCCATAAATCCGCCGGATGCGGGACCACACGAGCGACGGGGAGACACGGGAGCCCAAGGATGAAATGTACCTCTCCCAGCATTCCTGCTTACGCCGTGCAATAAGACGACGGGCCAAGGCACGGAGCTTCTTAAAGACGATGAGGGTCTCCAGAGACGGGTGCCGCTTATGACGCTGGAGAGCCCCCCTACGGTCGCGAATAGCCTCAGCAATCTCCGGCGACCACCATGGGACAGACTTCCTCCGAGGGAGTCCAGAAGAGCGAGGGATGACAGTCTCGGCCGCAGAAATAATTGACGAGGTCAAGACACGGACCACCTCGTCAATGTCACCCTGTGGGAGAGAAGCAATGGTGGCAGCGGAAGTAAAAGCCGGCCAGTCAGCCCTGTTGAGAGCCCAGCGGGGCAGGCGACCAGCAGAATGACACTGGGGCAGTGACAAATAGATGGGAAAATGGTCACTACCACACAGGTCAGGATGCACTCTCCAGTGAAGGGATGGGAGAAGTCCGGGGCTGCAAAGAGAGAGATCGATGGCCGAGAACGAGCCATGGGCCACACTGAAATGCGTGGGAGCACCGGTGTTCAAGAGGCTAAGGTCGAGCTGAGCCAACACATGCTCCACAGCGCGACCACGGTCATCGGAGACAGTCCCACCCCATAGAGGGTTGTGGGCATTGAAATCGCCCAGAAGCAGCAATGGCGGCGGGAGTTGAGCCAGCAGCGCAGCCAAGACATGTCGGGGGAGTTGCCCATACGGAGGAATGTAAACAGAGCAAACAGTAATAGCCGGCGAGAGCTCAATCCTGACAGCGACTGCCTCTAAAGGCGTCAGAAGGGGTACTGGTGAGCTACAGACAGAGTGGTGAACAAAGAGGCAAACTCCACCTGAAGCTCGTTGACAGTCAGCGCGGTTCTTATAGTATCCCCGATAACCGCGAAGGGCAGGGGTCCGCATTGCTGGAAACCAAGTTTCCTGAAGAGCAATGCACAGAACAGGGGAAACACTCAAAAGCATCCGGAGCTCAGGCAGGTGGCGGAAATAACCGCCGCAATTCCACTGGAGAATGGAAGCAGGAAGGGACTGGGAGGGCGTTAAGTCCACTAAGAGGCAGACGGCGCCGCAGAGTCAACGGCCGCCACCGAGCGAGAGTCAGCTGTGTCCATAGGAGACGTCCCCGAGGGTTCCGTGAGGGCGAGATCCGCGGCAGAGGCGAGGATCTCCACCGCATCCCCAGAGCCAGAGCTATTGACAGCAGGCGGTACTGAAACTGCCGGAGCGTCCTTCTTCTTGGACACGTTCCGGTCCTTCTTCTCGCGTCTGTCCTTTGGCTTAGAGGGCTGGGAGAGTTTCTCTGGAGCGTCGGAGGCTGACGACGACGCAGAAGCCCTACGACCAGCAGGTGGATGAACCTTCAGCCACTGGCTGACATCCGGAGGGGTAGCAGAAGAAGCGGAAGAAGGGAGGGCCCCGAGGGACCCCTTCCGCGAGAGAGGAGCCGGCAGAGACGACGCCGGCGGAGACGACGCCGGCAGAGAAGGGGGAGGGGGAGGGGGAGGGATCGAGCCCCCTGGTTTTGGAGCAGATGTCACTCCTGAAGCATGTGCGGGGGGAGTGACAGAAGGGGGTTTGCCCCCAACTGCTAAGGGGGCAACAGAGGAAGGCTTGCCCACAGACACAAGGGGGGCAGACAGAGATGGACGGCCCCGAGGGCCAACTGAAGGCGGCACAGAGGAGGCGACAACTGCCGCCCGCGAGGGCGACGATAACGTAGCTGCAGCATAAGAAGTTTGAAGAGGGACAGGATGCAACCTTTCAAATTTCAGTTTTGCCTCGCGATAAGTAAGCCGGTCCAGGGTCTTAAATTCCATAATCTTCCGCTCCTTATGAAGAACGGGGCAGTCCGGCGAGCATGGAGAGTGGTGTTCCCCACAGTTGACACAGACAGGCGGAGGCGCACATGGAGAATCGGGATGGGAGGGGCGTCCGCAATCTCGACATGTGGCACTGGATGGGCAACGGGAGGACATATGCCCAAACTTCCAGCACTGGAAGCACCGCATCGGGGGAGGGACGTATGGCTTGACGTCACAACGGTAAACCATTACCTTGACCTTCTCAGGCAATACAGCACCCTCGAAGGCCAAGATAAAGGCACCGGTGGCCACCCTGTTGGTCTTGGGTCCTCTGTGCACACGACGGACAAAATGCACACCACGTCGTTCCAAGTCAGCTCTCAGCTCGTCATCGGACTGTAACAAGAGGTCGCGATGGTAAATAATCCCCTGGACCATATTTAAGCTACTGTGGGGAGTGACGGTAACAGGGACATCTCCCAGCTTATCACACAAGAGCAACGCCCGTGACTGGGCTGGGGAGGCCGTCTTGAGGAGGATGGACCCATTCCTCATTTTAGACAAACCCGCCACTTCCCCAAACTTATCCTCCAGGTGTTCCACAAAAAACATAGGCTTTGTCGAAAGAAAGGAATCACCATCACTTCTGCTGCAGACAAGGTATTGTGGTACATAAGGCTCCTGCTTGGCAAAAGATCTGCGTCCCTCCCATGGCGCAGCCAACGAGGGGAACGACTGAGGATCATATTGTGCAGCATCGAATTCAATTTTACCTCGCTTAGAGACGCTGGTGGCAGTGCGGCCACCAGCTTGCTGAGATTTATTGCGCTTCATTGCGCCACATCCGCCCAGATGCCACCTACTCCGAACGAGGGCTCTCCCCAAGGGCGCCACCCAGCCAAAGCAACGGGTACCTGGCCGATATCCCATTGCCCGGAGTCCCCGTGCCCCAGACAAGATGGGCACATACTCCTTGGCATGCATGGGGAGGAAACAGCTCTGGCATCTGTAGTGCGATCCCTGCGTGGTCAGGGGGCTACCACCATGAGGGTACATGACGACCCCACCACAACGGACTGGCTACCGTGCTGGATTTTAGGTGTTGAAAGGGTCCACAATTGCCGTGGGCGCTAAGAAGGGGATTGCGCACAAGACGAGGAGGCAACCCAGAAGACATGGGGTGTAAATCCCTCCACACGACAATAGATAGCATGCAATATGGAGGTGCACGATGGACCAATAGAAAAACACCACGTAAGGCGTCCTTCCCCAAAGGCACGCACTAACAACGGAAATTTTGAAAATGGCAGGTCAAACCCAAGTGGGGACCATCACATAAGGCCGAAACTTTGAAGACTCCTTTTAGTCGCCTCTTACGACAGGCAGGAATACCGCGGGCCTATTCGTACCCCCGAACCCGCAGGGGGGGATCCCAATGGGGGACTATTTTACCTCCGGAATATTTTACCCAAGAGGACGCCATCATACAGTAAAGCTGCATGCCCTCGGGAAAAATTACGGCTATAGTTTCCCCTTGCTATCAGCCGTTGGCAGTACCAGCACAGCAAGGCCGTTTTGGTTATTGTTACAAGGCCAGATGAGTCAATCATCCAGACTGTTGCCCCTGCAACTACTGAAAAAGCCGCTGCCCCTCTTGAGGAACCATACGTTTGTCGGGCCTCTCAACATATACCTTTCCTTTGTGATTGCACCTACTGTACGGCTCTTTGTATCGGTGAGGCACGCAAGCTTCCCCACCAACGAAAAGGTGCATGGTTCTTGGGGGGATATATTTTTTATTGTTGTAACAATCTTAGACTATTGACACATACTGCGGGGAAAAATGGTAACCTGAAAATACGGCGTCGATTTTGATCGGATAACGGCATATTCCACTGAATTCTGGGGGAGGGGAGGGGGGGGGGGAGAACTGGTTTCAACATCGTCCGTCAACAGACAGCGCTGTGACGTATCTACCAGAACGCCATTTGTGTGTGCCCTGTAATAGGGAATGCTCACAGGCAGAAAGTTCAGTGTTGTGTGAACGTGTGAATCCAGCAAGCAGGCAATCACGCCACGGAGCCGCACTCCGGGCCGACGAGTTCAACACCAGTCAGGGACGAAGCGTGTAAATCAGCTAACGCCCAAACCAGTGTGACCAATGGTAAAGTAACATCTTGCAGCTCAGTGCACTTGCGTGCTGGCTAAAACTCTCCTTTTACAAATATGACTGAGCGTAGCAACCCGTGCTCGGTGAGGAGCCATGGACCGAGCCAAAGCTGAAGGGACGGGTTGTGTGAAACAAATCCAATCCATCACCCCCCTCCCCCTCGCCGAAGTAGGACTACTGCAGAAGTAAGTCATAAATACCCGAGCCTGGAGGCTCAAGACATTCAGTCGTGCCGCCATTCTGCCAGTGTCTGGAGTCGGAGAGAACGACAAACTGTTGAGTTTCCGAGGAACAGTGACTAACACTTAGGTGATGAAAATCTGCTGCCCTGCCTTCCGACAAACGTGTCGAGTTTCGGACCGAGGCGGCACAGTTGTGGCTGCTGGACTTGGGTAAACTTCACCAATGCGGGAAGCTGGTGCGCGGCCAGTCTCCGCCATCAGAGGGACTTCGGATGACGAGACTCCAAGCTATCCACAACCGGATGGGGGAGGCACACCCTCGCGGCCTCCTAGCAACCTAGACATCGTCGGCCATCGTCCTAGTCGACCCCTAATAGGTAACCAGGGCCTTAGTGCTCAGCATCGAACTTCTCTTGTCAGTTGTCGCACCTGAGCGCACCACATAGTATGCGCATAGCCGGCCACCCTCGTCTTCGCCGGGTCGTGTGCCACGTGGTGCCGTGGAGGTAGCCGCTCACGACATGGGCAACACACATTCTGCCATTCTGTCACTGATTTCACACATCCGACAAGCACATATGTACCATTTCATTGCTGTACGTCAGATGACCATTTGGTATGAATGCTTCACCGTAAGAGCGCTCGAAAGAGACGAGCGTGCTCTTTTAAATGGGTGAGTTTAACAGTTACATAGTAAAAACGCAAATCAAATCTTATCCATTAAGATGAAATAGTAAAAATAAGATAGTACCACTGCCTCACACAATAGTGACCACTTTATTTGAGTAAACAGGTATATGCCCAGTTTGAATACTTCAGCCAGTAAGTTCTATTTTTATTTGGCGTTGCCACGCACAAATATAAATAGCCTTCAGACAGAGGAATCTGCATTTCTCTCATTAAACTATGGAGTTTGGAATCATCACCTTCTGCCTAAGGAAGGGCAGGTTAATACAGAACATAAAAGCGCACACAAATAAGACAATGGCTATCTAAGCGAAGTTTGTTGCAAATATTGCTCTCCGCCATTACATACACCAGCCAGGAAGAAGTAAGAAACGCGTTCAATAGTATCTAGATGCGTGTAGACTGAACTGTTGCAACAAATATTTATAGGCACATATAGAACTCGCACGAGTCCAGACATTTTGTTTATGCTCAACACCTACCGTTGCTTGAAGCGCCACCCAATGCACCAGGCAGTAAACAACGAGCTGACTCCCTCTGTGCTTTTTCTCTCTCAAGTGCAAGATAACATACATTCCTAAGTGCATAGCCCGTATCACTATTGAAGGGAATCTAATTTCAACTGGTTCCCTGATCACAGAGTCCCAATAGGTCGAGCCATGACAAAGTATTCCGGTTTTTCAGATAAAATCTTGCGGTTATGTAAAAGGATGTGCTCCGCCACCGCCGAATTGTCCAAATACCCGTATTTGAGGTGACGCTGATGCTTGATGCAGTAATCGGCAACAACCCGTATAGACGGGCCAATAAAACTTTGACACACTTATAGAAATTTTATGAAATCCCGGCACTCTCATCTTTAACTGGTCGCTACATTTTTTCAATTTTTCTTGGTGGCTGGAAGACTAGTCTGAATCCCTGCCTGTTCAGGATTCTACGTAACTCTCTAGTAGTTGCGACGCAGTATGGAATCCGCGCTACTTGTTGATCTTGTTTGAACGACGTCGTGTCTTGGTTTCCTCGACAGCGTTGATCTAATATCACTGACAGAATACCCGTTCCTCCTGGACACCGTCGTCAGATGGTTAATCTGTGAGCAGAGGTGGTCCTTATCCGAATTATTCCTGGCTCTGTGTACGAAGGTGCTCACTTAGTTACCTTCTGAGCTGCATAGCGAAAGCTACGCCCGTTGATACGCAGATCAGTTTACATCGGCTTTTCTGAACACATGATGGCCGAGTCGTCCTTAGCATTTCCATTCGACCAATACATCTATGAAAGTTAACTTCGCGTCCTTATTTACCTCGGCTGTAAACCTGAAGTTAGGATGTAGAACATTCAAATAATCAACGAACTGCTGCAGCGCCTCACTGCCTTGCGGCCAACGTATTTGAAGAAACAGAATGGCTGGAAGGGAGCACAGTTCAGCTCTCGTTCTTCGAACTCCTCCACGAGAGAATTAGTTATGGATGGAGGCTGTAGCGAACCCATGGCATTTCCACAAACATTTCATAATAGTCTCCTTTCTTCGTGAACAGGAAGACCAGATCGAGACTGACCATGACTTCATTCGCGCCTATTCTCATCTGCTTTATGATAATAAGAAATATTTGTGAGTTTTTAATATGAAATCTACATTGGCTGACTATGGGTGCCAATTTTTGAAGAACTTTGCCAGCCTGTACGTCGTACAGCCGATAGCGCTAATAATTGGCCACAATGGACCGCTATCTCTGTGTATCATAGACAGACAATACAGCCTGGGTAGCAGCCTACGTGCTCTTGGCGTTAATTTCTTCGAAGTTCGTCAGAGACGCCAGAGTCCTTTAGCAGCTCTCCTGTCTTCCTGCTAAGTGCCGATGTAGCATCCCGATTGATAGTTCGGTATGCGCCATCTTCCAACTATTTTCTTATGATAATCTGTAGCACTGAAGATAACTGTAGCATTCCCCTGTTGGGACTCTGATCAAGAAGCATTTGAAATTAGACTTTTTTTTAAAAAAAATCTTTATTCAACCAATAATATCAATACATGATAACCCACCACCTCATACATTAGTGGGTCTTAAGATCTACAATACATTCAATGATATTTAGCAGCATTTACTAATTCTAGTTTTAACATGCTACAGGATGTGAGATGTTAGTTATTCAATGGGTAAGAACTATAGTCTCTAACTATTCTAAGAAGCTACCTCCTGCAGACTTTGTGAAATAACAGCGAAATCGGCTATGCACTTAGCAATATTGCGCACTTGATAATGAAAAAGCACACAGGAAGACTTATCGCGGTTTACCGTCTGATGCGAGGGATGGTGTTGCAGGGGGGGGGGGCACTATAGAAAGCGCAAACAAAACCTACGGACATAGATGGCGCCACCACTGTACACGCCATTTCTGTCTTATCACGACGTAACCCAGCCAATCGGATGCTGTCCTTTGGGTATAAAAGTGGGAGCCTCGCCATCTCACAACAGTCAGTCTTAGCCCCTGACTGCGATGATGGAAGCGATTACCGAAAGCTTTGGGTTTTAACCTAATTTGACACGGCAAGTAAACTGAAAACTTTTTATGCATTGCTGTATGAAACATTCTCTAACTTCTTGCCGCATCAGCTCGGGTAAAACCTAGAGCTTTAGACGATTATCTTCATCGGCTTCATCAGTTGCTCCTGACGAAGAGGGCTGAGGTAATCGTCGAAAGCTCGAGGTGTTGCAGTGGACTGACACAGCAACAAGTTCGAGAATGTGCCGTCGCGAAAGACTTCGTTTTCAATAATCAGTACTACCGATCGGTTGTAAAGCAGAGAGATGCGAGAGACTTAACACTGACACTGTTCTTCAACTTCCTAATACAAAGGAATTGTTATTTAGGGTATCCGCACCGGTGCAGTCTTTTATCTGTATAGTAGTTAATACTGCATATATCCACAACTATGTAGACCACTACATACACTAACTGATCGAAACTATCCGGATATATATTCATGGAAAATGTGCGATATGTCGACTTATTTTCAGTCGTTCACTGTCCAGTGGCGTCGCTTTTCACACCGCCTCAAGCACCGCTCAGCATTAACTACAGGAGCGTGTCATTTAAGAAGAACTGTTCGAGCACTGTATGTCAATCTTTTTAACTCCACATGCACAGTCGCTGTGCTAACCTGAGTATTGGAAGTACGCACAAACTCTCGAGTGACTGTTTCCGCTGATTTCATAATATTTTTGCAACCGCCCTCTGTAACGCGTGACAATCCCTGCCAGTTTGTACATGCCTATTCTTGGTTTAGCTGTGGTTCTCGCTTTTCGTTTCCACGTCACAGTCACACCAGCACCAGTTGACTTGGCCACCTTCATTAGAAGGGTTCTAAGCCCCTGATCGATTTCTTACTCAGGTGACATCTAATGAATAATCCATGTTAGACGTCACTGAGCTGCCATGGACGACCCATTCTGCTGTTCCTGCTTCTCTGCTGCAGCACTCCTATGATCCTGGCGGGTTCTCCTCTCGTGATACCTAGTGATCAATTCCGCACTTCAAACGTGTGTCCGGTCATCAGTAGTGCCTAATTCTACAATGGTGCCTGTGTGTTGAATACAATTCAACAAAAAATTAATTACCCGATTTTGGCACATGGATCAGTTAGCCTATCCACGCTACCCTTGGCAGTAGTTCTATACGAAGTCATGCCACGAAATCTGTATGAGCGTCGTTATGGTTCCTCTCACGAAACGATCAAGGCAAGTGCCATCATCCGAACTCAAATTTACCAGAAACTTCGCTCAGTGGAGGAGGGGTAAAACTATGCAAACATGTGTGTGTGTGTGTGTGTGTGTGTGTGTGTGTGTGTGTGTGTGTGTGTGTGTGTGTGTGTCCGTAGATACTCGACTGTTTCTGGAAGAAAAATAAAAAAACGTCAAAGTTTTCGAGGTATTTTGAGGTACTTTGTGCGTCTTTTACAGTGTGATATCCTCTGACGACATGGTGGCCCAGTGGTTACCGTCTAAGCTTCTTAATTTTGCGCCCTGTGTACGAAACCTATGTCTGTTCAAGTTTCCTGCTCTAATGTTTTCTAGTGTGTAATGATACAACGTAGTCCTTATTCGACCACTAATGTGTGTCAGATGAATGAATTAAAAACGAGAGGTTATTTGAAAGTGTTTTCGGCAGTAGTGTATCTTAATCGATTGCAAGCATCCGTTTTCGGCAAAATAATCCGTTACGTTCGCTTTGCCGAGAGATAACTGCCAACCCGCGAAATATCCACCATTGTTCACAATGTTTCTTTTCCGAATGAGATTCATACCAAGAAATGTCTATGTGGTAAATCTGTCTTCGTGCGATGCTCGTGGTGTTCGCAATATTTGTTTCCGGATGTGTCTGCGACTGGTATTGTCGACCAGAATGCACCAATTCTTCCTAAAGAACAAACACGCGAATAAAATATAAAAATTAATATAGGAATTGATATCAGAGTGAAATATCAGAGTATGACAATTTAAAAAGATCGTAACTCTTCGATGTGACCCACACAGATGTATTATATAATGAATCTATGACACTTATAGTGATATTAAGCTGTTACTTTACAGAATGCAACGACGATACATTAATTGTAATCCGATACGAAACATTCGTGTCATAACCTTCTAGGGCACTTGTAATCCGATACGAAACATTCGTGTCATAACCTTCTAGGGCACTGAGAGATGAATGAAAACAATAAAGATAAAAGTAATGCCTCCATTCCGTCTGACTATATCGTGCATTTTTTCAGAAACGGTCGAATTTTGACTCCTGCCTTCCAATGAGCGAAGTTCCAGGGAAATCGGGTGATGGCTTTTGCCGTGCTCTCCTCGCCAGCTCCCATGGGCCCCGCCGTCCACATGCGCCCTATCTGTGATTTGGGAGCCGCGGGCCGTATAATGCGTGACCCCTGTCCCCCATAATCGCGCCAGACCTCGGAACGCGCATTCCTCAGCGAGGCCGCCCCGTGACGTCAGCGCAGTAGCCGCGACCTTATCAGCCGCTGCCTGAAGAAACAAACGCCACGTGCACTTCGCGTTCCGTCTTTATTTTGGCAGCATCTGGCGCTCGTCGACAGCCGCGTCATTAGTGGACCAAGCTAACTGCACCTAATTTATCTCAATGGGCGAGGGCTGGTCTGACGCCATCCAGCGTCTGTTGAAAAGTTTATCGCGTTTTTTGAGCTTCTGAATGGAGGAGCGAGCGTTGTATCACGCGCAGAAGCCGCTCGGATGAGTAGCGATGTCTTAGGAGCTACCAGGTATACGTACGCCATTGCACTTAATTATTTTTCTTACATTAAAAAGGTTTTGATTACGAAATGGGTCACACAAATTAGTACACGAGGAATACAACAACTGACGATGGCAGAAGTAAGTACGATATAAAATGCAATATTAAGAAAAGCTTTTCGAAAATGGTGAAATACATTAACATCGAATATAAATTTTTCAGTTTCACGAAGTCTTTTCTGAAGTCTTTTGTCTGGTGTGTAGCCATCTGTGGGCGTGAAATGTTGACGATGAACAATTCTGACAAGAGAAAGCTTCTGAAATGTTGCGCTACAGAAGAATGTAAAAGGTTAAATGAACTGATCGAGAAATAGAGGAAAAAGTACTGAATGGAATAGAGGGGAAAAAAACTTTGTGGCAAAGCTTAACTCGGTTGATAGGACACATCCTGAGGCACCAGGTAATCGCCAATTCCTTTGAAAAGGGAGAGGGAGAGGGAGGAGGTAGAGTGTGCGCACGTGTAGGGGGAGTGTAAAGGGAGCCAAAGCTTGAATAAGTAATCAAGTTAAAATGGACGGAAGCAATGATCAAAGAGGCGTCTCTTAAACGGAGTCATTAGCAAGTGCTTTGTGTAGGTGACTACATTGAGTTCGTTTCTAGTGCGGTGTCATCATTATTGATGTTATGATGATGATGATGATGATTATGATGATTAGAAGGGGGAGGGTCATCACGAGAGCCAAATGTTCTCACTTCATTAGGCACAGACGCCAAGTCAACAACAATAACAACAATAATAACCACCCCTTAGTGGCTAAGTTCTGCAAATGAACATTTCTTCCATTTCCAGGGCTCCAAAAGAGTATGCTTCCGGGTAACAACACAGCACTATCATGCGCTCGGCACCGCCCATACGCGGTAGGAGAAACAGTGCCGACAAAGAAAAATGAAACTACGTAGTTTACACAGCACTGTGCTGCTAAGTGTTCGTCGACAGCTCAAGAACAGACTACAGCACAGACATGGACAACGGTGTTGACCGCGGCTGCAAACATGTGAAACAGAACACAGCCGTGGGGAAAGTGACGTTAATTACGGCGCACGTCAGTACACGTTACTTCTCTGTCCGCCGGCTATGTCTGCTGCGGCCATTACGATTCCGCTCGCACGCTACCACTGGCAAATTACAGCAGCGTTTCGAACACAACACGTAAAAGGAAACTTGCCTTCGCATAGTTGCATCGCGAGACATCCTCCTAACACCTTGTCTGTACGGCCCCTTTTACCTTTACAACCGAATACGATCGAACGCCGGAATATTAACAACACAACAAAACAAAACGACTGAACAATCATTCCGACGAAATAGCACTGTAGGAGCTAGGACGTATACGCACAAACGTCACCAAATGTAATCAAGGCATGGTTATGCAGGACGCAATGTGGACTAGCGCTCTATTCAGGGTACCTAACTGAGTACACGCCGTTTCTTTATTGCGTATTTATGCAGAGTGAGGGAATTTGTGACAATGTAATACCTGGAATATCTGTAGCAAACAAATTCTACAGAATGCCTTGTACACGTGGTGCTCAGCGCCTTTTTAAGATTGGATAAAACCATTTTTGGGGTTACGTACCCCAATTCGTAAAAAACCAATCCTCAAGTATCACTTTGTTGTCCGTCCGCCCGCTCTTTCGTCTGTATACTGAATATCACTTAGGTTCCTTTCAGAGTATGGTGATAAAACAACTCCATACTGAACTATCACATACTACCACTCGCTCTACGAAAGATACGTACCCGATGACTGGAAACTTGAACAGTTAACCACTAGTATTCAGGGAAGGCAATAAGAGTGATCCACTAAATTACAGCCCCGTAACATTAACGTCGATACGCAGAAGATTTTGGAACATATATTGTGTTCGAACATAATGAATCATCTCAAAGAGAACGGTCTATTGACACACAGACAACATGGATTTGGAAAACATAGTTCTTGTGGAAGAAACAAGCTGTTTACTGAGACAAAGTGTTGAGTGCAAGCTACAAAGTATTCCGAACTGATTCATTATTTCTAAATTCCAGAAAGTTTTTTACTTCGTACCTCATAAGCGAATTTTAATCATATTGCGTGTTGTGGAGTATCGTCTCAGTTACGCAACTGGACTTGTGATTTTCTGTCGGAGGGGTCACAGCCTGTAGCTACCGACGGAAAGTCATCAAGTAAAACAGAAGTGATTTCTGGCGTTCCTCAGGGTACTGCTATATGCTCTCTGCCTTCTCGTACCTACGTAAACGATTTAGGAGACAATCTGAGTAGCGGTCCTAGGTTGTTTGCAGGTGATGCTATTGTATATCGCCTTCTAAAGCCATCATAAGATCAAAACAAATAGCACAACGATTAAGTAAAGATTTGTATGGTGCGAAAATTGGCAACTGACACAAAATAATGAAAATTGTGAGGTCATCCACATGAGTGCTAAAAGGAATCCTTTAAACTGTGGTTACACGCCAATTCAGGCAACTCTCAAAGCCATAAATTCAACTAAATGGCTAGGAATTAAAATTACGAACAACTTAAATGGGAAAGAACACACAGGTTAACTGAAGAGACTGCCTACACTGCACTTGTCCGACTCTTTCACAGTACAGCTGCGCTGTGTGGGGTCCTAGTCAGATAGGATTACCCGAAGACATCGAGAAGAACAGCACGTTTTTTACCATCAAGAAATAGAGGGGAGAGTACCACAGACATGATATAAGTTTTGGGGTGGGCATCACAATAACAAAGGCGTTTTTCGTTGCGGGGGTCGGCTCACGAAATTTGAATCACCAACTTTCTTTCCGAATGCAAAAATATTTTGTTGGCACCGACCTACATACGAAGGAACGATCATCATAACAAAATAAGGGAACTCAGAGTTTGTACAGAAAGATGTGTGTTAATTTTCTCCGTACGCTGTTCGAGAGCGGAATAAAAGATAATTATTCTGAAGGCGGTTCGATGAACCTACGGCCAGGTACTTAAGTGTGATTTGCAGAATATCCAAGTAGATACAAATGTATGTTTGTCCGATCGTCTGTTAGACCCCCCCCCCCTCAACCCCTCACGAGCGAGTCTATTCGATGCATCTAGTTGAAATTTATGTCACATGTATATTAAGCTCTATGATCCGATGGCGACGAAAAAACGTTAAGCTTCTAAAGTCAGCGCAGACAAAAGATACGGTCAATTAAGTCAATTCTAAATCTCGCAAACTCACTTATCGAAACTTACAGGGTACTTCCAGTTAACCCAGAATCATGAAATGTGGCAAGAAGCCAGGTTTCAATCTACAGCCAACCAAAAAAATTGTCATTTCTTATTAACTGGCTGCCTCTCCTTTCATCAATTAAGACCCCTTCTTCTTAGAAAAGGGTACTCGTGTCAAGTTGAAATTTGTGTCACAGACTAATGTATACAGTCCCTTGGCAGTGTAATAAACGTTAGCTTCCAAGTCAATTTAATCAAATGGTAAGACCATTTATATCACGTATGTTGATATTCGCTAACTCACTCATCAAAGTCTATAGCACACCTTCCGTTGACCTAGAATCATGAAATTTGAGAAGGAAGGTAGGTTCCAGGCTGTAACCAAAGTAAAAAATTCGATAATTGTTAATATGTAATCGAACCATACGAAAAAATTACTTCTTTTGAGATTTGTTGTCCGACATCAAACATGACATTAAAACATTCTCGGGACTCTTGGAATCCCTGAGACCGACATCTTGCCAGTATCAATGTTCGTAACAGAGAAAAGTCGTCGATATTTTTGATTCCGCGACTGGATGAAGAGTCTGTATACTTAATAAAGTCTGCACGGAACTCTCAGTCCGCGAGTCGTACTCGCAACTGGCCATTTTGTTTTTATTTACTATTATGTACACACGCCTATGTCAGCAGCACCAGCATTACGGAAAACAAAACATCTTTCAAAATTGTGTAATTATTACTGGCGATGTGCTTCACGTTCAACGATAATGAATGAGTTGTTTGTACCATACATTATATAATTTAATATCTAAAACGTGTTATTTACGTTAACGGAATACCTAAACAAAGGAATGTATTTCAACATTAAAGATTTATGTAAATATTTCTGAAACTTTCACTTCCTTAGATAGTACTGTTCGTTTAAAATGTCAGGATGTTTCGTTAAACTTGTGGTAATTTCTACTTCTTCTAATATATACAACAAGGAACTACTTCCAATGGTGTGCAGGATTGATAGCCATTGTTTTAAGTCACTAGCTGTGTGTTTCTGTTTTCCTTAGGTATGAGCTACATGTAGGTAAGTTCATGCCAGTGAGATGTAGATGTTCACTGAATCTTGTTTTGGAATTTCCCCCGTCTGTCCTACATATATTTTAATTTTTAAACACCTACACTGGTAAATTTAGAATCCAATGAAAAAATTGCATTACCCTAGTAAAAACATAACAAAAACGCTCAGTACACTATCATACAAGATTTGGGAAAAAATTCAGATGGAATGAACCTTGCTATTTATGAAACCAATTTGTGAATGAACTTCAGAATACACAACGAAATCATCAGTTTGTGTGAACGTCCAACAACCTGTCGCCTGTTCGTGGTTTCATTAACCTTCGACAACTTTCTATAGATGATCAGGATGGCACCATGGGAAAAGCCAACTATCTTCGCCATTCCAGAGATGATCGATCCTAAGTTCCTGTAACAACCTGCTCTTTGTCAAAGTAACTTCTTTGTTGATTTCCTTATTTGCAGCCTGTATCGCCGCTAGCATAATTCCCCATTTCCGTCTGTTTCACTTTATCTCCTTTCCTTACAGTGGCAGATGGCCTCAACGCCGCCAGGCGGCATTCTATCTCACTATGGGTAGTGGTGACCATGTTCTTGCTCATTTTAGTACTTCTCTTATAAGCAGTCACTTTCAATTTATCAGATAATATTGAAATGCATGCACCTTTGCAGATTATTTAAATGCCTCGATGTGTGCTGTAATATTCTAATCTTGTCCTCACGATCCCTATGTGAGTGATACATAGGGTATTGTATATCCCTTGAGTCGTCATTTAAAGCCAGCTCGTCAAACTTCGCAAGTAGGCTTTCACAGGATATTTTACACCTACCTTCAAGAGACTGACTTTTCTTTTTTTTTTTTTTTTCAGCATCTCTATAACACAGTCCCACAGATCAAACAAAAACCTGTGGCCATTTGTGCTGCTCTTAGACCCCCCATTATACCTCTTTGGTATGGGTCCCACACACTTTTGCAATATTCTAGGACAGGTCACATGAACGAGTTGTGAGTAGTCTCCTTTGTAGACAGAGCACACTTCCCCAGTATTTGTTACATACAGAGAGAGGAGGTGTGTATACATGTATGTCTGGAATTCCTTCCCAAGTCCCTCAAACAATTTCAACCAAATTTGGTACAGAAACAGTAGGCCTTACAAGTATCATCACTGTGTGGTTGCCTTACAAGTATCATAACTGTGTGGTTTTCTAATCACGTAACTCCAATTAGAGTTGAGATATAGGAAAAAACATGCTTCACCCCTTCCATGGCACATAGGTTGTTCTCATGTGGGAACAGTATTGGTCTGCCAAATTGACCAGCTTTGACAAGCACCCTTTGTGCCAGGAGCAAGGAAGGGCTTACTGAGCCCTGACATGTAGGCTGCCCTGCATGACAGGTGTGTTGTGGCAGTAGTATCAAGCAGTTTTACTGAACTGTATTGCAGGGGTACAGTGCTGATGAGAATGACTGGGGACACAATGAGATGGATAGAGGTGGCAGAGGAGGAAGTGGACAAAGAGAGGGAAGGGGAGGGAGATGCATGAGGCAGGTGGAAGGTTTAGAGAGGTAGTGGACAGGTGTAAAAGGAAGAGGGGAGTCAAGGATATGAAGAGGTGGAAGAGGCTATGGTCAGAGGGATGGTGGAGGAAGATATAGTCATAATGAACAAATAGAGGGGAAGAAGCTGTGAGGAAAAGGGAAGTCCTATCAGCAAACCATAATCTACCACCCTTGTAACAGGTACTTGTTGTGCCAAGGAATACTGCACACTCAGTTCACTACACAAACAAACAACTCATTAATAAGAGTTTCATTACAACAAGTACGAATACTTAACTTTGAACTGAGAATTCTTGTAGTTCTTTATACAAGATCATCCACACGTGCAATAACACGTATGTGTCGCATGCAAAGGGAGACATACAAAATAATCAGTCTTCTTCAGACAGACAAACACAAATAACACTTCTGATGCTGGCAACCGCTACTAATGAGAGTATGTCAACTGAACTGCAGTGACTGCTGGTCTCTAACTGTGCTACATAGAGACTGCTAATGAAGGCCCTATGATGCGTCGGCTAACGAAGTGGCTAATGTTGAAGCTGCTACTGAAGTGGGCTGTCACCAGTCGGACATGGCGCTTATGTCGCCTTCACCTGCTGCGTTGTCGTCCTGGAAGGAGGTCTGTCAGTGAGAGATTGGCTGACCTTTTCTCACAGCCTTCACTTCTCTGTCATTTCCGGCTGGCGTGCGTAGGCGTTGACTTTATGTCGTAACAGTACCCTCTGCTGTGCGCTACACAGTGGTTTGCAGAGTACAGATGTATGGGTGGATTCCTAAAGTCACGCTGATATAACATCAACATCCCCAGACTCCGATTTCACAACATTTTTGCTAGAGGAGGTCCTTGATTCACTTTATAGGAAATACAAAAAGTTAGTTATATGTGGTGTCAATATTAATTGTATAAGTGATTGTGCAAGGAAAAGGACGCTGGTAGACCTCCTTAATTCATATAATCTTATGCAAACCTTTTCTTTCCAACGAGAGTGCAAGGGAACAGTAGAACAACCACAGACAATATTTTTGTTCATTCCTCGTTACTAGAAGGGCATTCTGTTAGCAAAAAGGTGAATGGCCTTTCAGATCATGATGCATAAAATTTAACTATAAAAGATTTTTGTGCTGGAACACATGTTGAATATAGTTATCAACTGTTTAGGAAAGCCGATCCAGTTGCTGTAGAGACTTTTGTAAACCTTATCAAGGAACAAGGGTGGCAAAGATGTTTATAATGCTGATACAGTAGACGATAAATATAATGCTTTCCTCAAGACTTTTCTCGTGCTCTTTGAAAGTTGCTTTCCGTTAGAACGTACAAAACAGGGTACTAGCACAAACAGGCAGCCTGGGTGGCTAACTAGAGGGATAAGAATATCTTGTAGAACAAAGTGGCAATTATATCAAAACGTTAGAAACAGTCACAATCTAAATGCAGCAGCTCATTACAAACAGTATTGTAAGGTGCTTAAAAATGTTATTAGGAAGGCAAAAAATATGTGGTATGCAGATAAAATAGCTAAGTCTCGGGATAAAATTAAAACCATATGGTCAGTTATAAAGGAAGTGGCTGGTCTGCAGATACAAATCGAGGGTATAAAATCAGTGCGTAGTGGGAATGTCCGTGTTACTGGTAAGTCGCATATATGTATAGTATTTAATAATCACTTTTTGAATATAGCAGGTGAACTAAATAGAAACCTAGTCCCAAAAGGGAATTATGAAGCGCTCCTAGAAAAAACTGTTCCGAGACTGTTACCTGAAATGCTCCTCCATGATACTGACAAGAGGGAGATCGAATTAATAATTAAATCACTAAAGACCAAGGACATTCATGGATATGACAGGGTATCTAGCAGAATACTGAAGTATTGTTCCATGTATGTTAGCCCAATAATTAGCCATATCTGTAAATTTTCCTTTAGAAGTGGTCGGTTTCCTAACCGATTAAAGTACTCGGTAGTGAAGCCACTTTATAAAAAGGGAGACAGGGATGATGTTGACAATTTTAGACTTATTTCTATGCCATTGCTGTTTGCTAAAGTTATCGAGAGGGTTGTATAAACAAGGTTACTGGAGCATTTAAATTCACATATTTTGCTGTCAAATGTACAGTTTGGTTTTAGAAATGGCTTAACAACTAAAAATGCTATAGTCTCTTTTCTCTGAGAGGTTTTGGACGGATTAAATAAAAGGTTGCGAACGTTAGGTGTTTTCTTTGATTTAACAAAGGCTTTTGACTGTGTTGACAACAAAATATTACTGCAGAA
Organism: Schistocerca gregaria; assembly: GCF_023897955.1. Taxonomy (NCBI): domain Eukaryota; kingdom Metazoa; phylum Arthropoda; class Insecta; order Orthoptera; family Acrididae; genus Schistocerca; species Schistocerca gregaria. The sequence continues at coordinate 563,446,932 of NC_064922.1, read as the reverse complement.
GTTGGATATTATGGAGTAAGGGGTGTAGCTTACAATTGGTCCGCCTCTTACTTTAAGAACAGAAAGCAGAAGGTAATTCTCCGCAATATTGACAGTGGTAGTGATGTTCAGTCCCAATGGGGCACTGTTAAATGGGGCGTTCCCCGAGGGTCGGTGCTGGGGCCACTGCTGTTTCTTATTTATATAAATGATATGCCTTCTAGTATTCAAGTATTCTAGTATTCAAAAATATTTCTGTTTGCTGATGACACCAGCTTGGTAGTGAAGGATCTTGTGTGTAATATTGAAACAGTATCAAATCATGTAGTTCATGAAATGATTTCGTGGTTTGTGGAAAATAATTTGATGCTAAGTCACAGTAAGACTCAGTTTTTACAGTTTCTAACTCACAATTCAACAAGAACTGATATTTTGATCAGACAGAATGGGCACATTAGAAGCGAGACGGAACAGTTCAAGTTCCTAGGCGTTCGGATAGATAGTAAGCTGTTGTGGAAAGCCCATGTCCAGGATCTTGTTCAGAAACTAAATGCCGCTTTATTTACCATTAGAACACTATCTGAAATAAATGACATTTCGACACGAAAAGTAGTCTACTTTGCATATCTTCATACGTTTATGTCGTACGGTATTATTTTTGGGGTAATTTTTCTGATTCAAAAAGAGTATTTTTGGCTCAAAAATGGGCTGTTTGGGCTATGTGTGGTGTAAGTTTGAGAACCTCTTGTCGACCCCTATTCAATAGTCTGGGAATTTTTACATTGCCCTCACAGTATATATTTCCTTTAATGTCATTTGTTGTTAGCAATATTAGCTTATTCCCAAGAGTTAGCAGCTTTCACTCAGTTAATACTAGGCAGAAATCAAATCTGCATGTTGAGTGCACTTCCTTGACTCTTGTGCAGAAAGGAGTGCAGTATTCTGCTGCATCCATTTTCAATAAGCTACCACAAGAACTCAAAAATCTTAGCAGTAGCTCAAACACTTTTAAGTCTAAACTGAAGAGTTTCCTCATGGCTCACTCCTATTCTGTCAAGGAGCTCCTGGAAGAGCTAGAAAATTGAGCAAATTCCAGTGTTACATTGTTGATTTTCTTTATTTAAACTTACCGACTTATCGCCTGAATATGTTTTATCTGTTTCTACAATCTACAACTGAATATGTTCTTATATTTCATTTTATGTTTCTACAATCGCGTTATAATATCATGTATTGACTCGTTCCATGACCATGGAGACTTCTCATTAATGTGGTCCCACAGAACAATAAATAAATAAATAAATAAATAAATGACGTTAAACGTCATAATTTACAAGCATACTAGCACTGTTATTAAATTCAGACTGCAGCAGCACACATATACCGGTATATAGGACATACACGTCGACTCACTCACAAGGCAGACGCTCGTACTCGTTATCACAGATTTCTTCAACATTTATGGCCTATGCAGTGTCTTACCGAAATGATAGGTCCACATGGCCAAATATTAAGAGAAAAAAAAAACCCTTCTTGACGCGTGTCGGGGGATGCATGAGCGGTTTATGTTAGCCTAGGTTCCGGGCAGCGGTTAGCGCAGCGGAGAGAGTATAGAGCGATAATTCGGAGGTCGTGGATAGATTCCCTGTGTGGGGACCTTTTTTTACTTCAATTTTTATGTTCACTACTCTGCAGATAAACCACACTAATATTTTCATAAAAGAGCATGAAAAGAAAAGGCAAAGGATAATTTGGGACTCGAGGTAAATTAGATTATAAGCTGAACCCGAGAACTTTGTGAATAAAATTAAAAACAGTTCTACAGTAGAATAATAAGTAAGGACACGAATAAAATTTTTCTCAAGGAGCAACGGAAAGGGCGAAGTTGTGCGTGTCTGCCAGCTACACAACTGTGTCGTAAGTGAACGCCAAAATGGAGAGACCCAAGAACAAACAAGCTATGAGCACATTTCACCCGACTATGCGAGAGGGAAGCCAAGAACAACAGATTCAGCACTTCAGCAACATGGGGGAACAGGCAGAATGTGCTGCTTTAACAAATCTAAATTTAGTAACTTGACTTACTCTTAGAGATGCCTTTCAAGGTGCAAACTTCGCATAAAGGAACACTCTGAAACCATGACATTAAACACTAGAGCAGCCGAGAGCGCTTACACGCTCTGGAAACGAGAGCACATTTGGTGACCAGCAAGCGTGCGGGGGGTGGAGGGGAGGGGTGGGGTGGGGGAAGAATCAGATCATTGTCTTCTATAAAACCTCCGCCCTCCTGAAGGTCATTCTCAGAGGTAGGCCATGACATCTGTATCACGTACGGCACCGAAGACCAGATCCATTACGTTGTAGGAAGCTCTGATGATTCAACAAGTGTATACAAGCTGCCGCCAATATAGAGTCCACTCCTGCAGACTCAGAGCCGTAGAGGGGACACCTATTGCTGCCAGTCACAACTGTGAATTACTGTGGGGGGCCCGGCCCACCTCCGTGAATGAATAATCAATCTGCCTGTCTGCAAGCTGTTCAACTTTGGCGCTGGGCACTTGTGTTGCCACTGCTGGGGCAGTACGAATGCCGCCTTACTGGCTGTATGCTAGGTCTGCCAATCGGACTGTCCTTCGTGTTCCTGCTGTGTCTGTGGTCTACATGGCACCTTGACAACGACGACAGGGACATGCTGAGTTCCGGGGCCTAATCTAGGTGCAGCTTCACTCAACGAAAGCGCTGAGGCACTGACGGATGTATAAAGCAAGGATATGCTGCGAGGACGCTAGGCCGCCGCATCCTCCTGTGCCGGGGCTGCAGCACTGACCACAGGCTCACCAAGTTCCTCTCCGGGTAATGACGTGCCACCTCGCGCTTTCAAGTAACGTAGACGCAGAGTGGACTCAGCACTGCCGCTGCTAGGCAGCGCCGGGAAGAAAATGGAGTGATTGTAAAACTTTCGCCAATATATCACTGTTAATTGAATGATGTTTCATTTGCGCCCAGGCGCTATACAAGGTCACTAATCTCCGCTCGACCTCCTAATAATGACGTGACCCCAGCTTCGGTCGTGACAGTAGCCTTAATATTTTACTGTATCGTAAAAACAAGGGATGCAGTAATTTTATTGCCATCTCTAACACGTTTGAAGGCGGTAGGCTTACAATCAAATGTTTGTTTTACAGTTTCCACACACAAAAATTTGGTTCACATTCGTAAAAGGTTCTACTACATGGCACAGTTTGGCAGCAACACGAGTAACGCAGTATTATGCCAAAATTATGATGGCTAGTGATGTACGATGAAACGTATTCTGATGTACTCATCTCGGGATGTGATTACTCCTCCTCTCTCGGTAAGAGCAGTTTTGAAGTTGATCAAATTACTTGTCTGACAATAAAAACAAACATCGCACAGTTGCATTAATGGAGTACATTTGTGGAGAATAATTTTAATACTACATAATACTACACGACAGTAGCCCTTGATCTTGAGAATTCTCGTTGTGTAACTATGGATTTCTTTTTCTTCCCGACGAGTCAGAAGAAATTTATTCCCGGAGTGTAGTGATTTATCACATCAGTTAAAAAAACCGGATAAAGCTGTTATAAGTTTCTCTGATTTGAGAAGTAATGACTACATTCCTATATTTTACCTGATACTCATCCACCGCTTCTTGATGCTCCCGTCCAAAAGAGCCAGTGCACTTGTAGGCACACACATACTTCTGGCAACAATTTTCCAGAAATATTTACAGCGTATTGAGCAATTTACGATTGGGCTACTTTGTTCATGGTAGGTTTATCTGCAGTGTAATTAATTTAGAAAATGAACAATAAAGTATTCCGAATAGGGACTCGACTCTAACGCATGGATCACCGTTCTGTACTCTTCCTGCTGCCTGTAGACTACGACAACATTAAAAGCTCACGCCTCGACCGACCCGCGCAAAAAGTTTTCTTCTCTAATCGCTTAGCCATGTGCAGCTCCCGCTGCTGTCTCTTTGGTTTCCCGCCAAGCCCTGCATGTTGTTGTTGTTGTTGTGGTCTTCGGTCCTGAGACTGGTTAGATACAGCTCTCCATGCCACTATCCTGTGCAAGCATCTTCATCTCCCAGTACCTACTGCAACCTACATCCTTCTGAATCTGATTAGTGTATTCATCTCTTGGTCTCCCTCTACGATTTTTACCCTCCACGCTGACCTCCAGTACCTACTGCAACCTACATCCTTCTGAATCTGCTTAGTGTAGTCATCTCTTGGTCTCCCTCTACGATTTTTACCCTCCACGCTGCCCTCCAGTACTAAATTGGTGATCCCTTGATGCCTCAGAACATGTCCTACCAACCGATCCCTTCTTCTAGTCAAGTTGTGCCACAAACTTCTCCCCAATCCTATTCAATACCTCCTCGTTAGTTACGTGATCTACCCATCTAATATTCAGCGTTCTTCTGTAGCACCACATTTCGAAAGCTTCTATTCTCTTCTTGTCCATACTATTTATCGTCCATGTTTCACTTCCATACATGGCTACACTCCATACAAATACTTTCAGAAATGACTTCCTGACACTTAAATCTATACTCGATGTTAAAAAATTTCTCTTATTCAGAAACGCTTTCCTTCCCATTGCCAGTCGACATTTTATATCCCCTCTACTTCGACCATCATCAGTTATTTTGCTCCTTTGCTCCCCAAATAGCAAAACTCCTTTACTACTTTAATTGTCTCATTTCCTAATCTAATTCCCTCAGCATCACCCGACTTAATTCGACTACATTCCATTATTCTCGTTTTGCTTTTGTTGATGTTCATCTTATACCCTCCTTTCAAGACACTGTCCATTCCGTTCAACTGCTCTTCCAAGTCCTTTGCTGTCTCTGACAGAATTACAATGTCATCGGCGAACCTTAATTTTTTTTTTTTTTCCTTCTCCCTAGATTTTAATACCTGGATTTCTTTTGTTTCCTTTACTGCTTGCTCAATATACAGATTGAATAACATCGGGGAGAGGCTACAACCGTGTCTCACTCCCTTCCCAACCACTACTTCCCTTTCATGCCCCTCGACTTTTATGACTGCCACCTGGTTTCTGTACAAATTGTAAATAGCCTTTCGCTCCCTGTATTTTACCCCTGCCACCTTTAGAATTTGAAAGAGAGTATTCCAGTCAACATTGTCAATAGCTTTCTCTAAGTCTACAAATGCTAGAAAAGTAGGTTTGCCTTTCCTTAATCTTTCTTCTAAGATAAGTCGTAAGGTCAGTATTGCCTCACGTGTTCCAGTATTTCTACGGAATTCAAACTGATCTTCCCCGAGGTCGGCTTCTACTAGTTTTTCCATTCGTCTGTAAAGAATTCATGTTAGTATTTTGCAGCTGTGGCTTATTAGACTGATTGTTCGGTAATTTTCACATTTTTCAACACCTGCTTTCTTTGGGATTGGAATTATTATGTTGTTCTTGAAGTCTGAGGGTATTTCGCCTGTTTCATACACCTTGCTCACCAGATGGTAGAGTTTTGTCAGGACTGGCTATCCCAAGGCAGTCAGTAGTTCCACTGGAATGTTGTCTACTCCGGGGGCCTTGTTTCGACTCAGGTCTTTCAGTGCTCTGTCAAACTCTTCACGCAGTATCGTATCTCCAATTTCATCTACATCCTCTTCCATTTCCATAATATTGTCCTCAAGTACATCGCCCTTGTATAGACCCTCCCTTCATTGCTTAGAACTTGGTTTCCATCTGAGCTCTTGATGTTCATACAAGTGGTTCTCTTATCTCCAAAGGCCTCTTAATTTTCCTGTAGGCAGTATCTATCTTACCCCTAGTGAGATAAGCCTCTACATCCTTACATTTGTCCTTTAGCCATCCCTGCTTAGCCATTTTGCACTTCCTGTCGATCTCATTTTTGAGACGTTTGTATTCCTTTTTGCCTGTTTCATTTACTGCATTTTTATATTTTCTCCTTTCATCAATTAAATTTAATATTTCTTCTGTTACCCAAGGATTTCTACTAGCCCTCGTCTTTTTACCTATTTGATCCTCTGCTACCTTCACTACTTCATCCCCCAGAACTACCATTCGTCTTCTACTATATTTCTTTCCCCCATTCCTGTCAATTGTTCCCTTATGCTCTCCCTGAAACTCTGTACAACATCTGGTTCTTTTAGTTTATCCAGGTCCCATCTCCTTAAATTCCCACCGTTTTGCAGTTTCTTCAGTTTTAATCTACAGGTCATAACCAATAGATTGTGGTCAGAGTCCACATCTGCCCCTGGAAATATCTTACAATTTAAAACCTGGTTCCTAAATCTCTGTCTTACCATTATATAATCTATCTGGTACCTTTTAGTATCTCCAGGGTTCTTCCATGTATATAACCTTCTTTCATGACTCTGAAACCAAGTGTTAGCTATGATTAAGTTGTGCTCTGTGCAAAATTCTAACAGGCGGCTTCCTCTTTCATTTCTCTCCCCCAATCCATATTCACCTACTACGTTTCCTTCACTCCCTTTTCCTACAACCGAATTCCAGTCACCCATGACTATTAAATTTTCGTCACCCTTCACTGTCTGAATAATATCTTTTATTTCATCATACATTCTTCAATTTCTTCGTCATCTGCAGAGCTAGTTGGCATATTAACTTGTACTACTGTAGTAGGTGTGGGCTTCGTATCTATCTTGGCCACAATAACGCGTTCATTATGCTGTTTGTAGTAGCTTACCCGCATTACTACACTCCTGGAAATTGAAATAAGAACACCGTGAATTCATTGTCCCAGGAAGGGGAAACTTTATTGACACATTCCTGGGGTCAGATATATCACATGATCACACTGACAGAACCACAGGCACATAGACACAGGCAACAGAGCATGCACAATGTCGGCACTAGTACAGTGTATATCCACCTTTCGCAGCAATGCAGGCTGCTATTCTCCCATGGAGACGATCGTAGAGATGCTGGATGTAGTCCTGTGGAATGGCTTGCCATGCCATTTACACCTGGCGCCTCAGTTGGACCAGCGTTCGTGCTGGACGTGCAGACCGCGTGAGACGACGCTTCATCCAGTCCCAAACATGCTCAATGGGGGACAGATCCGGAGATCTTGCTGGCCAGGGTAGTTGACTTACACCTTCTAGAGCACGTTGGGTGGCACGGGATACATGCGGACGTGCATTGTCCTGTTGGAACAGCAAGTTCCCTTGCCGGTCTAGGAATGGTAGAACGATGGGTTCGATGACGGTTTGGATGTACCGTGCACTATTCAGTGTCCCCTCGACGATCACCAGAGGTGTACGGCCAGTGTAGGAGATCGCTCCCCACACCATGATGCCGGGTATTGGCCCTGTATGCCTCGGTCGTATGCAGTCCTGATTGTGGCGCTCACCTGCACGACGCCAAACACGCATACGACCATCATTGGCACCAAGGCAGAAGCGACTCTCATTGCTGAAGACGACACGTCTCCATTCGTCCCTCCATTCACGCCTGTCGCGACACCACTGGAGGCGGGCTGCACGATGTTGGGGCGTGAGCGAAAGACGGCCTAACGGTGTGCGGGACCGTAGCCCAGCTTCATGGAGACGGTTGTGAATGGTCCTCGCCGATACCCCAGGAGCAACAGTGTCCCTAATTTGCTGGGAAGTGGCGGTGCGGTCCCCTACGGCACTGCGTAGGATCCTACGGTCTTGGCGTGCATCCGTGCGTCGCTGCGGTCCGGTCCCAGGTCGACGGGCACGTGCACCTTCCGCCGACCACTGGCGACAACATCGATGTACTGTGGAGACCTCACGCCCCACGTGTTGAGCAATTCGGCGGTACGTCCACCCGGCCTCCCGCATGCCCACTATACGCCCTCGCTCAAAGTCCGTCAACTGCACATACTGTTCACGTCCACGCTGTCGCGGCATGCTACCAGTGTTAAAGACTGCGATGGACCTCCGTATGCCACGGCAAACTGGCTGACACTGACGGCGGCGGTGCACAAATGCTGCGCAGCTAGCGCCATTCGACGGCCAACACCGCGGTTCCTGGTGTGTCCGCTGTGCTGTACGTGTGATAATTGCTTGTACAGCCCTCTCGCAGTGTCCGGAGCAAGTATGGTGGGTGTGACACACCGGTGTCAATGTGTTCTTTTTTCCATTTCCAGGAGTGTATTTTCCTATTCATTATTAAACCTACTCCTGCATTGCCGCAATTTGATTTTGTGTTTATAACCCTGTATTCCCCTGACCAGAAGTCTTGTTCCTCCTTCCACCGAACATCACTAATTCCCACTATATCTAACTTTAACCTATCCATTTCCCTTTTTAAATTTTCCAACCTACCTGCCTGATTGAGTGATCTGACATTCCACGCTCCGGTCCGTACAACACCAGTTTTCTTTCTCCTGATAACGACATCCTCTTGAGTAGTCCCCGCCCGGAGACCCCAATGGGGGACTATTTTACCCAAGAGGACGCCATCATCATTTAACCATACAGTAAAGCTGCATGCCCTCGGGAAAAATTACGGCCGTAGTTTCCCCTTGCTTTCAGCCGTTTCGCAGTACCAGCACAGCAAGGCCGTTTTGTTTATTGTTACAAGTCCAGGTCAGTCAATCATCCAGACTGCTGCCCTTGCAACTACTGAAAAGGCTGCTGCCCCTCTTCAGGAACCACACGTTTGTCTGGCCTCTAAACAGATACCCCTCCGTTTTGGTTGCACCTACGGTACGGCTATCTGTATCGCTGAGGCACGCAAGCCTCCCCACCAACGGCAAGGTCATGGTTCATGGGGGGAGGAAGCTCTGCATATACCACACATTTTGACGAAATCGGTGATGACGAGGAGGGGCTGACCCTTATCAGACCCAACCTGCCGGTACACAATCCTCGATTCAGAAACGCGGCGGCAATGCCCAGTTGCTGTGAACAGTGTGGGCGGATAACTTCAAGTGTTCCAAGATAAGACTTCGTCTAAACGATATAGCCCTATGTTTAAAATGTGCTATGTCTGATGACATCTCGGTGATGTGACAATATGCATGGTAGACACGATCTCAACCGAAATTCAGAGGTGCAGATGGTCCCAAGTACTGCAATAGTTTATTTTTCTTTCTATATTTTAATAAAAATGACATATTTCCTGGCGAATTTAAAATGCTTCCCGAGGTTATACCAGAGAAACCGATAAGGTGACGGCTATTCAACGCTGATCCACGAGGAGCTAAACAAATCAGCGCCTTGTTCTAACAATGTCGGAGAGATGTGTCCCCAGAGGACGAAATCCGACACTGAAACCGTATCCGCAGGCTGCATCTCTCTCTCTCTCTCTCGACCAGTTACTAGTGACTTCCTGCTAGCGCCCGGCGTAGCTTCCGGCACTTGCCGGGTTTTGCAAGCCGACACCGCCACAACCGCACAGCTTCGCGGCGTCACACGGCAGCATGGTGGTGGAGGGTGGACTCGCTGTCTGGCGAAGCGAAGGAAAAAAACCATGCGTCTGCCACTGAGAAACGAAACACTCGGCGAGATCAGATACGTTACGAACAGGGACAGTCTATGAACTGTAGAATTATTTTTATGTCCAGGATACCATTCTTACTCTGAAAACAAACTGTGTATTCAGAAAGGTATCACTTCACGAAAAGTATTTCTAATACATTAGAAGAGTGGTAACATTTTAATTCTATGGCACTGGATCTTTCGTAACTGAATGAGAAGTATTTTAGTATGCACTGCAACGTAAAAGTATGTACATTCGAATACACAAAAAAGGGCCAATTTGAGTGGTGGGACATTCTTCCAGTACGTTTCCCTTCTGTTATCTAATTCTCAGCAATCTACTAACATTTTGTACGTGTAAAAATACCGAATAAGTAACCTTAGTCGCCTATCCACTGTGTTGCGCCTGTAGCGATAGGAACAGAGTGTCGAATGTTTATCACCCCCGTCTAAGATTGGCAAGGTGAGCAGGGAATCGCCATGGCAGGCATTCCTATTGACCCACGCCAACTACTTCGAATTCATTCAACTTATTCTGGTACAGCGGCACAAACAATTATTTATAGAGATTTACAACACGACTCCAAAGTATTCTCTGAAATTAAGCCTTTAGATATGTGCTTAATCTCTGAGCCAGAATTTTATCTTCGTGCAAGAAGAAAAACAAGACTCGTTACCGCCCTAAATGTCAAACTCTGCCTAACGAGCACAGAAGTAAATACACAATTAATTGTTCCTGAAAGAAGACTCTCATAGCGGAGGGGAGTAGCCGTTCCGACGGAAGACGATGATGACTTCAGACCGATACTCACTTCAGATATGGAAGGTTCGCGTCTCGGTCCACCATAAATTTTCATTGTCGTCATTCCATTACACAGTTGGTGGTTGTCCACATCCGCTACTGCGAATACATTTCATGCGTAACACCTTTGGAAAAGCTCTGTTCTGGAACGTGTAACACAAAGAGAAAAGTTGTTACGCTTCTCCTTTCGGACTTTAGTGTTCATTCACTCCCAGTCGGATACCGATGTTTGAGACATGACAGTACATAATTTTCTAAAGCCTTACTTCGACACCCTGGACGGCTAATGAAACTTCAGCCATGACGGTGTTCTTTCGGACACCGTCGCCCCAGGCATCCCCCTGCGAAGCACCCGTGATAAGGCACCCTCCTGCTACGCTACATGCCAGGCAGCTGAGGCATGGCACAGCGGCGCGGAGACAACACGGAGTGATGAGGGGGACATTACACATTACTTTGCAGGGGTCAGCTCGCGTGCTGTGATTCGCCCGTTTCTAATGAGCCACAGCCGCCGCCTGTTGTCTAGATTGGTCGGCCTTGTTACGCATTACCACACGACTTCCAACCGTCAACACGGCCATTTCTAATGCCGCGCAGATTGTCTGCCACTTAGGGAGATGTCCCGTACCCAGCACTCGCGCAAAGATGTTGACTTTTTTAAATATGGCAGAAGAAGATAGAAAAATGAAGTACTATCTTTCGAACATCATCAGAACTGAATCGCCATCCTTTGCAGATAAAAATAGACGGTAGCTCTTTAGTACTACTGAGTTACGAGTTTTTATTTTCATTAGAACTAAATAGGGAAATACGCAAATATAATTTCCGTCATTGCTTGATCACTCCCAGATACGGTATTAGAGACTAAACAAAATATTAAGTGTAATTGCGGAGCAAACGTCTAAATCGGGCCGTTGTACATGGTCACACTGGAGTTGTTTAGTATATAATGCCATTGGGCATTCTACCGAAAACTTCTATTCGCCATTTGTGGAGGTTGTTTATCAAGCTTTATTCATCACATGAGGCTGCACAGTGGCTAAGACCCATCTTGTAGGAGGGTCCACTGGTTAACTTCCATAAACCATACTGGCTAATTAAAACATTTTGACCATTGCCCACCGCGACGGAGGATGCTGCCTGATGGTGTTGAGGGCGCGTGACGCGGTAACTACAGTATGCAAGCCGAGAAGACACGGATGGCGATCACCCTAATAAAGATATGGGCTACAAATGGAGAAATCCGTTGAGATAAGCGACTTTGATAAAGGGACGATTATTATTACGCAGGGCCTGTGAACGAGTATCTCGAACACGGCGAAGCTGGTCGAATGTTCGCGTGCTACTGTCCCGAACATCTACGGAAATAAGTAGGACAGGGAAACCAAAACTATGCGCTAAATGGTTGGACGTCCACGACTATTCGCAGAACGTGATGTTCGGGTGATGTCTGCGCTGCAAAGTAGTATAGATAGTGAACTGTGGCATCTCTGCCGAAAAGAGCACAATGCTGGTGCACGCACAAGTGTTTCGGAGCGCACCGTTCATCGAACATTGTTGAATATGGAGCAACGCAACAGACCAGCCCCACGTGTTCGTACGCTGGCCCAACGACATCGTACATTACGATTGCTGTGGGCACAAGACCACTGCGATTCGACCATCGAATAATGGAGACGTGTCGGCTCTTCGGGTGAACTACATTTCTGGAACACTAGGTCGATGATCATTTCCGCAAACGGCCGACACTGAGAAGAGCGGCTGCTCGAAACGTGCACCGCGCCACGAACGCAGGCTGGTGGAAGCAGTAGTATGCTATGGGAGGTATTCTCCTGCGCTTGCATAGGTCGTGTGGTAGTTTCGACGTCACGCTGACAGCCGCGAGCCACCTGCGTCCCTTCAAGCTTGGAGGTCTTCCCCGATGGCGATGTCATCTTCCAGCAGTAGAACAGGGTATTTGAGTATTTTCTTGAAATTGTCTTAAATGATTTGTTGTTTCCTTTTCTGATCTTAACATGCTTTCTTTCTCTTAAATTTCAGTTTTCTTTTTTAGAAACGGATATGCAATTCAAATAATTTGAACGTCAGCTAAAACGCTCCATTCGAGTCATCTGATGCCTGTGACGTCACTGGCTATCTGGCTGCTCCTACTGTCACAATGCTGATTCACAGTTATGTCTTGTTTTGGAATTTCCGTTTCAGAAAATGGTTTACAAGTTGTGTGTAGTACCACACTGTACAAATAAATCTACAAAAACTCCTCAAAAGTTGTTTTTGAGTGTTCAGAGAATGAGAAGATGCGTAAAATGTGGTTGCACTGTACCGACAAACCGCGCTGCTGCTATGGCGCAGGTTCGAATCCTTCCTCGGGCATGGATGTGTGTGATGTCCTTAGGTTGGTTAGATTTAAGTAGTTCTAAATCTAGGGGAGGACTGATGACCTCATATGTTAAGTCCCATGGTGCTTGGAGCCATTTGAATTTGTACCGGCAAATTGCCACCACGTCGACGCACAAGTTCACTAACTTAATCAAAAAGTGTTGCACTGTGAAATAAACCTTATCTCCGAGATATAGTGTCCCGCTGTTACACGTAACTACGCCTCAATTATTCGGTAGTTTAGTTGTTAGAGCGATAAACTGTAAGATTTAAATAAGACGATGTTCGTAGATCGCTGGTTCGAATATAACCCGAAAGAACGTTTGAACTTATTTGTAAAACGACTCGACAGTCCTCTTATACGAAAACAAATTCATAATTGCAAAACCTCACCACACCGATCAGAATATCAGAAACAAAATATTGTGCTTTCTTGCTTTTTACGTGCGCTTACATTTGCAATCGCTGTTCACGCACGTCACATTCAAAAAGATATTCTGTAGTTAATGTGACCACACACTTTTCACTATATTAGAAACTATGTTTTTGTATTTGTACTATCTAGTTAGACTCATTGTTTAAACTTTCGCAGTTTCATAACCTTACAAAAAGATGAAGTAAGTCTGCTTCAAACGCTAACGTTACTTTACACTCACGAACATCACAGCCCTTACGTTTGTGTCACCCGAATGTTGCACACGCTGTATATCTCACCGTATAACCTCATCGTCCTACACCTCTTCGTACTGTGGACGTATGGTTATATCTTCATAACTAGCAATTATTTCCAATAAAACAGTTTGTTCGCAAAGTAAATGCATTTGTCATCTGTTGTCCGTTCTCAGACTAAGAACATTGTGAAGCTATGAGTAATACATCCCACGATTGAAACAGTTGCTGCAGTCGGTTCTTACTAACGCTATTATTGTATTTCTTGTAAAACTTTTAGCAATATATGTCCCTTCATTCCTGTCCGTTGCACCACGGAACGCCTGACGTATGCTGAACCTCTGCTGAGTGCCTTCTACACAGGCAATCAGCAATAAGTTTTACCAAGAATATTTCGTGCCTTGGATTGGAACTCATTACTGATAGCTGACAATTAGTTATAGAGCATAACCGCATTAACTTTCGCAAGGCTTCCACTATCAGCGTTCACAATATTCCTTTAAATTGTTACTTAAAAAGTTGTAATTACGTTTTCTATTTCTAAATAGCTGAAATGTTTGTAGAAAAAGTGCGTGAAAGCCTTGTAACTTTGGCTAACGCTACTTTAACACAAGTATTAGCTTCGTCTTGCTAGTAGCCTGAGCCAATAATATAGCGTTTTCGATTACATGACCAGATCCTGATATTTAATGATTTTTAAGATTTAATTAAATAAAAATAACGTATTTTGTGAGAATACTGAAAGTACATGCTATTTAAATGTTATAATCGATCAGAATAACAACAACCCCAGCCCATATTTTTAACGTCGGAGAATTGTCTATTGTCTGTGTCTCGGAGCCAAAATTATGTCACAGTGGTTTGAGGAGCATTACGGTGAACTCACGTAGATGTCTTGGCGACCAAATTCCCATGATGTAAATTCTATGGAACCCATCTGGGTCGTTATCAGGTGCCATCATCCCTACGCTAATCAGCGGCCCGTTATTTACGCGACTTACATGACCTGTGCGTAGGCATCTGAAGTCACATACCTTCACAAATCCACCAACAAACTGTCAGATCCCTGATACGCAGAATCAGTGATGCATTTCGTTCCAACGACGGACAAACAAGCTACCAAGCAGGTGGGCACGATATTTTGGCCCTTCAGTGTATTACAGCATTGCCGGAAAAAACTTTATACGACGCCGATTTTGATCAGATGACGAAATATGCCAGCTGGGGGATAGTAAATGTATTGATAATGGTTTGAAAGTCGTCCGCGAATAGACAGCTAGTGGCGTAGCTATCAAAGTGCCATCTGTGTATACCCTTTCATAGGGAATGCTCACCGCCAAAAGGCTCATTGTGGTGCAAACGCGTGAAGCAAGGAAGCAACCACGACAAGGGGACGACGCACGTGTGCTTCCCACAGCCAACTGAACGAGTTTGGAAGGGGCTAAATTCTGGACTCCCGAGTTGCGAGATGGTTCTTTTGGAGAACTGCCACAGAAGTTTGATGTACTTTCAGTTTAAACTGCTGTGATTCACTGACGATCCTGCCGCCGGATTTGGACTTAATTGTGGTTTCGACGTGACAATATTATTAGCTAGTATGATCGTGAGATACCTCCGTAAGACATGCTGAGGTCGAATCACCACACTGTCCTGCACCACAAAAGTGTATTGCACACTTATGCCATTTGAATCAGATACCACCACCCTCGAGTACGTTTACATATAGTAGGCTAACTGCTCTAGTTTTGGAAACTGTGGAATAATTTCAAGTAACACGTCAACTTCTTCTCCGTACAAACCAAACAGGGGTTGGAGAATATGCAGCAACTGGAAGATGAGAAATGGAGAGAGTTGAATGTTGACTGGGGCCGTATTAGTGTGTTCGAGTTTCACGTAACACCTCTCCGCTCGTAGTCACAGATTTATTTACCATGATTTGCATAGTAACACGCCAACATGTGTCAGTGTTTCTTACTACGCTCAAGGCCTATGTTCCGGAACTGCCGCTTCAATTACGGACAAGGCTTCCTTCAAAAATCGGTAAGGCAGTAAAACGTATTACCTCTACTATTGAGCTAATTATGAGAATGCCAACTTCCCAGAGTCCTGTTCAGGATGCAATGAAAGTCAAGAGACTTAACGCAGATGCCCTGCAATAACAGTTAGTGAGTCCTACCATTCTGCGAAATTACCGTTACATTTTTTTCATGGAATGCTTGCGGCTCGCAGCAGTCTTTTAGAGTCCAACAACGCCCATCGCTTGCCACGGCATCAGATACGCCACTTTCAAGCATACAGTGTAGGAGGTAAGTACTCAAGGGTGCGGCGGGATCACAGCCAAATCTCTTTTATCTTTGCCGACAAATAAAGAGAGAGAAAGAGAGAGAGAAACAGAGAGAGAATGAGGAGGGGGACCGGTGAGTACAGGCTGTCAATTGTGGTGGCCTTGGTTCCTAGGTGAAGTGCTCTCTAACCAAACACGGCTGCCCGTCCTGCCTGTTTGCAAGTCCTTGATGTGTTCTTCGTTACATCCGACGGCGAAGTACAGTACAGCAACAAATCTACTAAACTAGAATACTATGAGCAACATTCATTATAACAGAATTAATACTTTTCTGCAAACTACAACTTCGCAGCGCTTGGTGAAATCCTACGTAATGTGAGCATCTAGTACAGTACCTTTATAAATAATTAAGATAAATGAAGTAACGTATTCCCGGTTAGACAACTTGGGGTTTTAGGAAGCAAAACAGCAGTCATAAACGCTCAAATCATGACTAAGGGAAGTACTGCGTAGTTGTTGAAGTCAGTTGACACATAGGAGCCTAAGACTATAATGAATAGCATCAACGCTAGTTTAAAAAGCATTGGAAAGGTGACATGAAGAATTACAACGATCTTCCTTTTCGAGAGGATGTTTCGAAAGCGTTTCTACGATAACCGGCGTCCCGATCGAAAAATTATATCATTTTCGCCATGTTTCTACGGCGAGTAAAGACTAAAGTGCGATCTACAGGCTTTGCTGACTGCTCAAGTTTCAGATACCCTAGTGATCAAAAGTACTCCAACACCTGATTGAAAACGACTTACAAGTTTGACGCGCCCTACATCGGTAATGCTGGAATTCAATATGGTATTGGCTCACCCTTAGCCTTGATGATAGCCTCCACTTTCGCAGGCATACGTTCGATCAATTGCTGGAAGGTTTCTTTGGGAATGGCAGCCCGTTCTTTACGGAGTGCTGTATTGGTGAGAGGTATCGATGTCGATCGGTGAGGCCTGGCACGACGTCGGCGTTCCAAAACATCCCAAAGATTATCTATAGGATTCAGGTCAGGACTCTGAGCAGGCCAGTCCATTACAGGGATGTTACTGTCGTGGAACCACTCCGCCACAGGCCGTCAATTATGAGCAGGTGCCCGATCGTGGTGAAAGATGCAACAGTGGGAAGCGAGAAGGTGACTAAAACATCGTTGTAGGCCTGTGCTGTATAGTGCCACGCAAAATAACAAGGGCTGCAGGCCACCTCCATGAAAACACCATCGCCTCAGAATTTTACTGTTGGCACTGCACATGCTGGCAATGACGTTCACCGGGCATTCGCCAAACCCACACCCTGCCATCGGATCGCCACATTGTGTACCGTGATTCGTCACTCTACACAACGTTTTTCCACTATTCAATCGTCCAATGTTTACGTTCCTTACCCCAAGCGAGACGTCGTTTGGCATTTACCGGCGGGATGTGTGGCCTATGAGCAGCCGCTCGACCATGAAATCCAAGTTTTCTCACCTACTGCCTAATTGTCATAACACTTGCAGTGGATCCTGATGCAGTTTGGAATTCCTGTGTGATGGTCTGTAGAGATGTCTACCTATTACACATTACGACCCTCTTCAACTGTCTGCGGTCTCTGTCAGCCAACAGACGAGGTCGGCCTGTACGCTTTTGTGCGGTACGTGTCCCTTCACGTTTCCACTTCACTATTACATAGGAAACAGTGGACCTAGGGATGTTTAGGAGCGTGGAAATCTCGCGTACAGACGTATGACACAAGTGACACCCAGTCACCTTACCACGTTCGAAGTCCGTGAGTTCCGCGGAGCGCCCCATTCTACTCTCTCTCACGATGTCTAATGACTACTGAGGTCGCTGTTATGGAGTACCCGGCAGTAGGTGGCAGCACAATGCACCTAATATGAAAAACGTCTCTTTTCCGGATACTTTTGATCACATAGTGTAGCTCAGATGGCCAACACGAATTAAAACTTGAGATAACTACATACACTAGATTAGTAAATGGCTCACCGTCAGTGGTGCGTTAGTGAGAGAGAAGAGCTGCGGGTTCGCCGATAAACAGACGGTGTGATGATGGTTGAGAAGACAGTGTCAAATGCATAGTCTGGTAATATTACCTCCTCGCGACAAGAAGGACGAGAGAAAATCGTCCAAGCTGTAGGAAGGATTTCATCTTCTGAGTTTGTACTCAAGAACAGACGAGTAGTGACAATATTCCTACGTAGAGAAACGCTGAGATAGTCTGAGGCAACTGAGCAGTTAAAAGACGTGGATAATAGAGAAGCAGCCGTAAGAGCAGCCTCATACCCGACATATCGAGAAGTCCAGCTACCCATCCGAACGACACATCGGCGAGCGAGTGAAGGCGGTCCTGGATCGGTTGTCCACAGGCAGTTACGCATCGTGGTCCACAGTTAAATTACAATTCTGCCTTGATTCCTGGAACATGAGACTGCCCGAGATGGTGTTGCTGTACTTAAGACAAACGTTTTCTCATCGAAAGCAGCAATCTTCAAATTCCCGTCCAGACATCGTTTTTTAGACCATAGGATGCTGCGGAGTGTAAGATTCATCCTGGAAACAGTCCCCTAGCTAAACAACTTCTCCGCAATATCCTTTCTTCAGTTGGTGCTAGTTCGCCAACATACGCAAGAAGACTTCTAACATTTTGAACCTAGGAGAGAGATCACAAGGCAGAAGAGAAGCTGTGATGGCTCAACTGTTAAGACCACAGCCCTCGCAAGGCAACGTTCGTGGTTAGAGTTCCGGTCCGGCACACAATTTTGATCTTTCACTAAGTTTCAGCACTATGTAGCTTTATCATAGTTCTTGAAATCGCTGAATTTGAATTTCGGAACTGTTTCTCCAATAGGACTACGGCGAATTTCCTTCCCAGGTCCTCTTCAGTGCTACATCTCCTGTGACCTCATCGTCAACCCGATGCTCTTTAGCACAACCGCGGCGTTTATTTTCTGCTACTGCGATGTGTTACTAAGAGAGAGAACCACGCCGACATTTGTTTTACACGAATTACGAAAATCGGGGAAAACCTGAATCCGGATAGCTACACGAATATCTGAACCACAATAGTCCAGGACACTGGTCTAATCTTCAATATTTTCTCGTCTTTTCTTTCCAGAAATTAAGCATCCTCGCCAACTCCTTGGTAAGGCGACACAGCAAACGATACTACGATGTGCAGTGGCAAGGACACAAGAATTAACGCATCAAAATTATTTTGGGTTGTTAAAGTGATTAAAATGAACTGAGTTTCAGAGCAACGATTATTCACTTGCATCACTATTTCATTATTTTGTCACTAGATGACGTTATGTGGTTTCCGTGGTTTTATTGTAAGGTAAGTTTCAGAAACAACTACCAACTAGATTTTATAGTTTCTTGCCATTTACGGTTTCAAGCGTTTTTTTTGTCACAGCATATGGCAGCACAGTATTTACAGGACTAACTGTTAATCAGCTTTTATATCGTTTGACTGGCATCTTGACCTATAGTAAAAACATTTGGAACCGAAATTTTAGACAAGGAAATGAAAATCTAACGTAAATCCAAGCTAGAATTGTGTGATAAATTTACAGCACATATACTTAACAGTGAAAGTCTCACTTGCTTTGAAAGCTTTTGTTTTTTACGTGTTACAGGAAACGCTGTACTGAGTAAACAAAGCGTGTGTTTTTCAATCACGTTCACATATCCACAGTGTCCAATTCGGCGATTAGTTGTACTTACACATTGGATAATCTTATTTTATATTTGAATCACGTATTGTACATGCACTTATAGCAAGCAAAGACACTAGAAAGCAAGCCATAACAAATACATGACCAATGAGCAGCAGAAACCAATTACACATATCAGAGAACTGTTAGCGTAATATTAACAGTGTTTTCTTACAGAAGCTGTAAGTAATACATTACTCTTACATCATTCTAATCAGAGTCGCTTTGTATTTTTACTTTACAGGTGGACTTGCAAAATGCGTGTACGTAATTCTTTTTGTTGCTTTGATTTGCTTAGATATTATTAACCGCATGAATTGTTCTATTTAAAAAAAAAAGGAAAGAGAGAGAGAGAGAGAGAGAGAGAGAGAGAGAGAGAGAGAGAGAGAGAGAGAGAGATATGAAGTATTTAGCATTTATCAAATCTTGTTAGCCCACATACATAATTTAAGTTCGTCCGAACAGGATACGCAAGGCCCAACGGTACCGATCGACCGCCATGTCATCCTCAGACGACAGGCGTCACTGGATGGATGGGCGTTAAGGTCAAGCACACGGAGCCGCTACTTCTGAATCTTGCAGCTCCTCAACTGGCCTCACAAGGTCCGAGTGCACCCCGATTGCCAAAAGGTCGGTAGAACCTGACAGTCGCCCATTAAGTCATAGCCAAGCTCGACAACGCTTTTCTTCACTTCGGTGATCTGACTTCCTGTAGTGTTACCAATGCGGCAAGACCGTTAGACAGTTTGAATACATACTCTGCAAGGTATTGTTTCTTATACGGTAAGGGGCGGGAGCTCAATTCATGTCAAAGTTAAGCGCTCTGTCTTGTTGCTTTAGTGTTCGGTGGGCGGGAAAATGGCTTTATGCTTCACTCTGTATATGTCTATTCTCCCTTTCCTTATTCTCACGATCGCTATGCAAAATACACCGTAAAGGCAATAATACTATTGATTAATGTATGCCAACAGCCGGTTCGCGAATGACTCCAGGAGAATTTCAGAAGGACAATGTGAGTTAACGAGCATTGCGCTCCCATTTAAATAAATGGCCGAAAGAGTCAGCCTTCAGGAATTGTGATACGAACCCTGTCGTCCAGGACCGGATGTCACAAAGGGCGCAGATTCACCACGAGATGGGGAAACACACAGGCGTCTATTGTCTATTAAGGCCTATGCGCTGTAGTGTGCGAGTGAGACAGACGAGAACCTACATCATAGGGAAACCCAGTAGAAGGCATTTGTGGCCAAGGAGATGTATCAGTGTTAAATGCGGCGGACTTAAGATCGTCCATAAAGAGAAAAATTTATGGAAACTATTTAATTCTGTAGTAATGCAGGGAATCAAGCCACAGTAATTGTAATCTGCCATCCTCCTTAAATTTCCATGGTGATCCCAATAAAACTTAAATATTTATCATCTCTATAATAGTTTAGGATTTACTGTAAAAGTGAAATTAACAAGTTTGTAATAAAGACATGAATACTAAAATGTGAACGCTTTAGTCGGTCTTGACGATGGACATTTCATATAGAAGCGCATAATTAAAATGACAAATGCTGTAAATATCAACTCGGTAACTTCGTTTGTTTAAAATGATACAGTAAATTTAAATTATCAGTATTTTTCAGTTAAGCATCCGATCATTTCCTTCACACAAAACATATTGAACGATGACAGCATGACACCTTATTGAATCATCAGGTAATAGAATACTTTTTGTAAGGTTTAGTGCATAATAGTTACATTTGTTCTTTGTTTATTTATTTATCAGAAAGCACATTGGTGCAAGGCTACTGGCCGTGACATTCAAAGTTAAGAAGGAAATTGCGTTGGTTTCATGTAAAAGAATATAGAATAAGCTGTAGCCAATCAGTTGGCAGACTTCAGGAAAGGGAACTGCCCTAGTCAGTTGAGTGACGATGTTCGGCGTGCGGGAAAAACGCGGCCGGAGACGCGCCGAGAGGGACAGTTCTAATCGAGGCGCCAAATAGACAGTGCTGGTGCAGACGCGAAAGCACGAAGTTCGGCTGGAGACACCAAAGGGTAGAGTTCGGATTAAGACGCGAAAGTGGACAGTCTGTCTTTACGTATCTAGAAAGTGAAACGAACATTTCGCGTTGTGTGGTATCGCGGGGCTTAGTTTCGAGCAGTGAGCAGCTGTGTACCTGGTGTGAACACACTAACTTTTCGTGTGAATAACGAGGCGGAGTTTTTCACTTGTGTTTCACTATGAGATTGTGAATGATCGAACTGTGTCAGAAGGATATGCGCTAGAGTGTAAAAGTAACTCTAAATACGACCTCTTTCGCTATTAGTTTGCTTTCTGAATAAACATTATTCTAACAACATCGCAACTGTGTGGCCTACATTATTTATGGGTCGTTAACTTAATTCCCGATATTATTGTTACTGTTGTTGTATGTTATACTAACTTTGTATTTCGCAAACATGCCATCAGCCAGACAATTTAACCAAAGGGTCGCAAGTGTCTAATATAGGGCGTGTAATGCGACACGTGCGGTTCAAACCCTAGAGGAGTTTGAGCCAAGACATTTCTACGAAGAGGAACCGCATGTGAGCCCGAACATCTTTGGGATGTTAGCTCGAAAATGTTATCGTCCTTTCAAGGATTGGCACTGAAGTTCCCTAAGATCCCTCTCACACTTTCAAACAGTCTTGCATATTTGATGAGGACTACGGACACTGGAGCTGCAGCAGGCTACGAGAGGGGCACTAGCGTACTGTAGTAGACGCACACTCATCCAACAAAATCAAGTCTTCCATTCGGTTTATGTAACACCGATGTCGCGCATTCGTTCTCATTCGGTTCACGTATTGATACAGAACTCGAGAATGAGAAACATTTGCCAATCAGGTACGCACTGAATGTCAAATTACAAAATATACCTAAATTTGTCTATGTAATACACGCCTTTATCCACTGTCTGCAAGCCTCTGTGAACTATATGGGGAAAGATATTAGCACTGTACCACATATTAACGTTTCCTTGCCTTTCCAACCATGTATGGAGCCTGGGAAGACCAAATTCTTAAATGCTTCTCTGCGTGCTGTAATTAGCATAATATTGTGTTCTAAGTTCCTATGGGAACCATATGTAGACACTGAAGAGCACCTCTAGATTCTTTACATGAAATTGGTTTTTGAAATTCTGTACGTAGCTTTCGCGGGATGATGAACGCCTATCATCAATATTCTACCAATTCAGGTTTTTCAACTTTTACGTGACTTTCTCCTGGGAGTCTAACAAATTTGTTAACATCCGTGCCCCCCATTCTATGTTTAGCTCAGTGTCGCCCTTCAGTCCTGTGTGGTATACGTCACTTACATCTGAGCAATCATCTTGAGGTTGGAGCTCTTGTGTCCATGTTTGTTTTACAAACAGATTTGTATTTGGAGGGGGCCCGCCTTGAGCAAAACACAATTTTACCTTTTTGCTCAAGGCGGACCCGCCCCAAAAACTCCATCTGAGCAATATTCCTCAAGGATAGTCAATTGCGGACGGGACAGACGGGAAAAATTAAGAAAATTCTTTATTATTTCCAAAGTAATCGCCATATCTGTTAATTCGCTTACTCCATTGTAAGATTAGACCGTCAGTGCCCTCAAGGAAAAATGTTTGCGATTGCCCCCGGAACCATGATTGTACCCAGGCGCGCACCTCTTCGTCTGAAGCAAATCGAAGGCCACGAACGTCTTTCTTCAGAGCTCCGAAATATGGAAATGGCATGGTAAGAGATCGCGACTGTATACACCATGTGTAAGGGCTTCCAGCGAAACTTCTGCAGCGCAGTCGAAACAACCTTCACAACGTGTTCGTGCGTATTTTGTGGCAGGTTGTTTCGGCTACGCAGCAGAAGCTTGACTGGGGACTTCTTGCACATCCTCCAGACAGTCTCGACCTCTCCCCATGTAATCTCCATATTGTTAGAGCACCGAAGAGAGATTCGTGGCGGTCGCTTTGCTTCCGACGGAAAGGTGCACGCCTGCATACAGTCATAGTTCCGTCGGCAGTCGCCAACTACATGAAGGCTACCGACCGTCTTGTCTCAGAGTGAGATAAATGTGCTAACAGTTATGGTGATTACTTGTGAAATAATAAACAGTTTACTCGCTTCCTTCCCCCTCCCCCGTCTCTCTTTCATCTAACTTCCCTTATACGATAAGATGCACAACAGAGTTGTCCAGTGATTGTATTTTCCTACAATCCGCCAATGAAACGATGTTTGCCGTCTGCTTTACCTATGGCTTACCCTATGTGATAATTCTATTTCATATCTCTAGAAACTGTTACACGCAGGTATTTGAATGAGTTGTCTGAATTGTATTACACTTCTTCGTTTTGCGAAATTTACAATTTGGCGTTCTTTCAAAATTTAAAGGAAGCTGCCAATCTTTGCACCTTTGTGAATACTTATCAAAATCTAATTATCTGTGTACCTTTTTTTCAGAAAGTACTTCATTGTAGATAACTGCATCATCCACGAAGAGTCTGAGGTTACTGTTAACATTGCTTGTAAGGTCATTAACACACAAGTTGATTCCGTAATGATCTTACTAACTTCAACTGATAATGGAACAGGGTAAATGCGTCAATTTGGGGTAATTGAACCTGGCTCGGGAATGACCAACTCTAGAAGTTGCAAGCGAAAATCGTTCTGATACCTATGACAGTGAAATACATGTACCGGCACCGTTCTTGCTAGCACTGTACGTTAGGCAACTTCCACAGGTGGTAGTACGGACCAAAGCAAGAAATATATGGCTGTAAAATGAAGGTCTCAAGAGCTACGAGCAGTTGTTTATTTTCGCTAGTGTGAAACATCGCTTCTACTGAAAAAGTGGCCATAGCTCTTCCCTGTTATTATTTTCTTGTTTTAGTCCATACTATCACCTCTGAAAGTTACCTACCCTACAAGCTTTGCAACAACTATAGTGGCAGATTTATTCTTACGTCCGAGGTATCGAAACAACTTTCTCTTATAATTTTTGAACCGGGCGTTCCCGGATCTGGGTCCCGTATCTCAAATTTACTCTTCTCCATAACCCCTGAAAATTTGTAGTATCATCACGAAATTACCCTGTACAACATGACAGTAAGGGTCCCACCGCATTTCCTTTGGCACACCCAAAGTTACTTCTACAGATGTCAATTTAATAACTTTCCTGATGTCTCGACTATACTTTTTGTACTGTTATTTCGAAAACCACCTTACTCGTTTCGAGATTTCATCATTTTCAATGGCAGTGTTGTGTCAGTTATATAAAGCTGTTCGTTAGATATTTCGTACTTCGTCAACATTCTCAATCACGAGACATGTGCATACGAACTCTTTGGACTTGGCTCTTGCTTGACAATGACGAGGAGATCCAGTTTATCTAACGAATAAATTTATGTGTATGACGTAACACTGCCTTTGAAAATAAAGGACTGTCGAAAGGCTAAGGTGGTTTCGGAAATAATAATAATAATAATAATAATAAATGTAGTAATAAAAATAGTGTGGTCAAGACACCGGAAAAGTTATTGCAGTGCATCCAAATGGCCGCTTCGTCTTATACAGGGTGTCTACGTGGACAAGAAAAAAATTCCCGGATTTTTCCCGGAATTCCCGGTTAAAAACACGATTTCTCCCGGACGAAATTTCGTATAAAGCGGGTGAAAATACATCGGTTCTAAGCAACAGTATACTTTCCCTGGGAGCTGCAAAACCTATCAGTCCTTTGAATCGTAAAGGTCTTATACCGGCGGAGGACGTCCCAGCACTTTAGAAAACGAAATCCAGGAAAAACAATAACGTTTGGAAAGATGTTTGATGGGAGACAATATGCACAGAGTTTATTTTCGTATTGCGAAAGTATACACACAAATTCCACAAATTACAGCACCGTAGCTTCGGAAACTATAAAATAGCGAATGCGTTGAGCGATGCACTTTGTCAGCCAGTCGTAGTTCATGTCACGTGATCTGGCTAGCGAATGGCGGCAGTTATTCAGAGCACGAGGCCTACGAGAAAGACAGGCCATGGCGCGTACGTTACGAAGGTAGGCCGAGCTCGCTCAACTCAGCAAAGTGCGTTTCTACACCGGTTAACTCTTAACTAGATGTGTGTGTACGAACGAGAATTGCCTCGTCTATTGGCATCCACTGTTGTTAGTCCTACAATGATAGGAAGTCCGTAGGCCTACTAACAGGCTCTAATTTGGCAATTAAAATTGTGCCAAAATGATTATCAGTTGCGTAGAAAAGCCGAGGTGTTCTGGCATGAAAAGACTTGTGACATTACTCAGTAACACATTATGCACATTTTTCTGAAGGTCAATTACACTTTTTGCCATCGATCGCATAATTTTTTATCTATGTAAGAACAACATTAAATATGAAAACTAACTTGAAGCTCGGTCTTTTTTTAGCGTATGTTACACGTTAAGTCATATCAAATACAAATTTTAAATAGTGGCATAAATGACTTATCTTCTGGGCCCGACGTTTTTCAAATGGCTGATCCACAAAGTGTTACGTTTTGAATGAGAGTTATAACGCCCTGTGATTTAAGAAATTCACTGCACATTCTCACACGTAACATAAATCATCTTGCGTGAAAATTTCCTTTGAAAGTAACGCATCTCAAGCCATTATTCGTAATATTTACTGGTGATCTGTTAGATATGTAAACAATTGTGACGTCACGCACATTGTTGTTGTTGTTTGGGGGAAGGAGACCAGAGAGCGAGGTCATCGGTCTCATCGGATTAGAGAAGGACGGGGAAGAAAGTCGGCCGTGCCCTTTGAAAAGAACCATCCCGGCATTTGCCTGGAGAGATTTAGGGAAATCACGGAAAACCTAAATCAGGATGGCCGGACGCGGGATTGACCGTCGTGCTCCCGAATTCGAGTCGAGCGTCTAACCACTGCTCCACCTCGCTCGGTCACGCACATTGAATGCACGTTAGTTGTTACGGACGCACTGCATAATCTTCGACCTAAAGCCTTTGACACTTTACGGTGTTAGCAAACTGGTCTGTGCATTGTGTAAATTACCCATTTTCTATGCAACTAAACTTTTATTTTGGTGTTATTCCCTGATTTATGTTTCAGTGTTGCAGTATTATTCAGCAGTAGTGGACTAAAGTTCTTTGTCCGAGTATCAGATCTTACACATCAAAACCTACAAAACTTTAACTCAAATCTAAAAAAATGAAAAATCCCGGAATTTTAAGAAATTCCCGGGTTTTTCCCCGATGAAAAAATTCCCGGGTTTTTCCCGGACCTCCCGGATGTCCCGGGCCGTATACACCCTGTTATAGTATTTTCCTGCATATTACATGTGTCACTACTACTGTAAATACCGTTAAAACCAATCAGTATAGTATCTCACATTTAACAACGTATCGAACACCAAACCACTACATAACTAATCTAACGACATCGAGGAACACGAGCAAAAAACCAAGACAGCTAGAACACACTGAGTTCAGTACTTTGCCAAATATTTTCACAACACTCAACTGACTGATATTACCACGTGAGCTGTTGGAAACTTCTAGTGTTGGAAAGCATCTAAGTCTTCGTGCAGAAACGAAACCAGCGTACTTGCGCCACTCCCCCCCCCCCCCCTTTTTCTCCCACAGGCATTCCCATCAATAATAGCCGTAACTATACCCAGAACGTACGATTAGGCTTCACATTTAGGCATAACAGCATGGTGCTCACGTTTAAGCATAAGAGTGCATTTATGAAGTAATTCTGCTCTTCCGGGCATGTCGTCACAAAAGAAATACTACTTAGCTTTCCTTTTTTTTAATGCGTGACGTCAGCATAATACTTTGCAACTACTGCAAAACCTCGCTGCTCGCTGCCGAGCGTTTTATACGAAAGGCAAAGCAAGCAGGCAAAGCCGGCAGCTATGAATATTTCATGTCGTAATTAAAGCTCAGTAAGGAAAAAAAGCCTGTGAACTTCCATTTGAAGTTGCGTGGTGTTTGAATGATGATGACAGAAGCCTTTATAGCTCATACAAATGGGAAATTTCTTTTATTACTGGTCTGTTATAGCAGTAAAAAATAAAAACAATAACTTCTTGCCAATAAAAGAAATGAAACAATAACAACAAAGTCGTTCACCCCTCCACGGAAGAAACATCTGCGTCCCGAACGCAATATACGACTATAAACAAGCTGTCCTCTCGCTTCTATTACGCTGTCAAACTGCTGATGGTAAAACCTCTGATCTCCAGTAAAAAGTGAACCAAACATACAAAGCCTAATGACTGAATGAGTACGAAGGAAAGACAATTCGTCTAATCCTCGATTACCCCGTGACTTAGTAAGTCAGTTCTTTAGGCGTCAGTCTAAGCTTCTGCGGCTGTGCGAAGCACTCATGGATTTTAGGATATTTAATGTGATTTATCACATGAGATACGTCGATCCGCAAAGGGGTTGAAGTTCTGCGTTAGTGCTTCAGCGTTAGACCATCTCTAAACTGGGCTAGCAAGGTACATATTAGGCCACAGGTATTAAGAAAGTACCATAAGAGATAGTTAGCCAGGTTCCACGTCTTTCGTCCTCATTTTTTGTTATCTGGTTTGGGAACCAGAAGTAACAGTAGATCGTCAAAGAAAACCACAGTACTGCAACAACTATTGAGGAAATATTTATTGAATGTATCGCATTGCTCAACACTATGTGACTACAGATAAATCCCTTTGTTGTGAACGCTACGACGGTTCCATCCATTGTCCTTCAACTCGAGTATAATGTTTATCCTACAACGATCGACACAGAAATGCGACTTCAGTTTTAAACAGTTGATCCTTACGGAATGCGGAACGACTTGGGCAAAATGAATAGCAGCTCTATTTAGAAATGGAAGAATGCACGATACAAAAAGAAAGACGACGACATTGCCCAGCTTGTAGATAGCTTAACATGTGCAATTTCCTCAAAGATTTAACTGATGCCTTCTTCTGGAATCTAAAATCTTGACTGTTTTCCCAACTTTCGTACGCCGATGTTCCAGGACTATATCGTGAACTTTTCCGATGATTTCAGGTGTTTTTACACATTTCAAATGTTATAGAAGTACGTCATATTTGCCACTTACACGACCTCGTTTAAATTCGGCTGTCCATCTTCACTGTGGAAATTCAGTCACCATACGTAAGTATGAACCGAGAATGAATGTCAGTCGGTGACAAACCACCTTACACACAAATTTCTCTCTGCACCATACTCAATTTTCTCGATTTACGAGATTTCACGAATCGCGCCTAGTTCATACGGCTGCCTTCTGCCAACCACTGGACAGAATGACTTGCAATTTCATTGGCAGAATGTTGAAATTTGTAACAACGTGTCAGGGGAGGGGCAATCTCACACCCACTGTCGTCATCTATGAACGAGGCCAGTAAGACAGTCAGATCGATGAAACGATGTAACTATAACAAAGAAAAATGTGAAAGCAAAAAACTTGTGTCAGGCCCGCCAGGGGCCGCCAGAGACCCTCGGAAGCTAAAGCCGTCTCTTGTAAGGCTCCTATCGCGAAGCTCAGCAGAAGTGGTGTGCGCCGTGGCTGCTGCAAACTCTGTAACGGCCTGTTATACCTCACAAAACGCACTCCTCATAGAGATTTGCGACCTTAGCGCTCTCCAGCGGCGGTTGTCAACTGCATCTGGTTGCAAATCACATAGTTTATTTATAACAACGGAATTACATGAAATAGCTGCGTCAACTGTTTGCTATCGCCGGAGAACGGCAGAGAAAATCTCGAAGAAGATTTTGATTTTGGGCTCTTCGATGGCGAGAACAGCGAATCGCTCACAGAGGAAAACCTCATATGCTGCAACTGACAATGACAAACAAAATGTGTTACAGATAATTTTCCGCAAAAATTATAAAATACGCTATTAACAGACATATTTAAATCATCTTCCCAACATCATCTATACTGCTTGCTTGCTCTCTCTCTCTCTCTCTCTCTCTCTCTCTCTCTCTCTCTCTCTCTCTCTCTCTCGTTTTTCTACTTTTCAGGTTTTAGATGTCTCGCATATTTGAACTTTTTTTTTGTCATTGCTTTGGAGTCTTGCTTTTTGTCTCATGCTTTTCACTTGGTCAAACAGTAGGTATAGAGCCCCGGTTGGACGATATTAGCTGTGGTAATCCTTACTTTTTAACGTTACATATGTAGCGCCCCTAATTCATTAAAACACGTGTTCATTCCTGCGACCACAAGCTAGCCATGTTGTTCTCATAGTAGTATTAACTTTACTGAACTGCGAGCGAATCAGCCAGTAACATAAGCGGCAGTCTTGCAATTCACTGATCCCTGTTCCCTAGCACATTCACAAAATCAAACGAACACTCTCTTGGTTCGAGAGCGCTCTTACTCATAAGAAGTGACATCGAGTTTTAATAAAAATATGCAAGTAGTCGGATGTGGACCTGTTATGTTTGTCTCTGTCGATCACGATCTATCAAGTACGCTACAGATTCAACATGACAGTAGCGTCTAAGTTCCTGAAGCCTGTAACCACAGATGTCGTCATTTCACATGTAACTGTAACTAACTAACTGTACTAAAAGCGACACAATTTCGTCAAGTTATCAAAGCGGCATAGGAATTTAACGGCATACTTTCATGTCACACGAATTGTAATACGAAAGGCATGAAATATAAGAAGCCTTTAACTATTGACTGCAGTTTCCCGCCGTTTTATCATCATAAAGCGCACCAAAAATGAAACGTTTTCGATGGCTTCTTAACGTGCCTGTGCATTTAAACATCATATTCGTATCACATGTGCTGTAATATAAAAAGCATCAAATACAGAATTATCCATATGACTTAATTCAATATGACGTCTCCTAAGCTCCGCTTGTGAAGTAAAACCAACGTTGCATGTAATTTGACACGTTCCTCTAAACGAGGCAAAAATATGGCTTGGTGGATCCTTTCTTTCACGCTTCGCAATGCAGTGGGACGTGAAAATACAAGCTGTGATGTAAGGAAACTCGACCGGATCCCCGCCCACGAACACTTTCACGTCCCGTGACGGGAGACCTTAGGACTGCCGCGGATGCGACCAACTACCAACTAATGTCACTCCTCATGTATGCAGACGGGGAGGAAAACGAAGTTGTCCGCAGGCGTCTAGTAAGTGTGAGGGAGGGAGGGAGGGAGGGAGGGAGGGAGGGAGGGAGGGAGGGAGGGAGGGAGGGAGGGGTAGGTTGGCCGCAAGTCGGAGTGGCCCGTGTCTGTGAAATACAGCCGGTCCACTGTAATCTTCAGACTATAAGCTGCAGTCTAGAGATGATATTCCTTGTCTAAGGTGCAGCGTACACACTTAGATATATAGCTGTCTCACTGGAGTAGCATTCTTCAATACGCCAGCGTCGTTAAGCCGAGTTTTATTCACTCCACGCTAACGGTGCACTTTCCTAACCTATGAGAAGGGGAGTGCGTAAGACCAACCGAAGCAATGATTTGTAAATAGCAGCACCATCTCCGGGGGTAACACAAATATTCGTGGTATGGGTCACTCACATGAAAAAGTTAATATTTAATTTTAATTTTATTTTCATATGCACCATAACTGTCAATCCTAAGATATATCGCATTTGTATTTTCACGCGCGGTACCAATTCGACATGGCAACGAACGAACCTGCTCACGGTCGATCTATTCCATCACTTTTGAGTGCTCTTAACGGTTTCTCATATACAACGCATACATCGAAAGATATGGCCTTGAAGCCAGTGTCTTAAATGCGCTGATGTTTACACAGATGCCAGAAGTGACATTTAGGAAATCTCTAATCTCATGGCCACTTCCAGCAATGAGAATGTGTACTCGGCTTCCTGCCAAACGATCGAAAGAATTATTTTGTGAATACCCCTTTTGACTCGTAATCCAGCCCAGCTAGCGTCTACAATGGGAGTGTAATAGACTTTCTTTTAACAAGGTAACAGGTATAATATGATAAAGTTGGGTGATCGTAGTTGCCTCTCCCAATAAGGTTTTAGACAAATGATTTGTCGAGAAATATGCACACGATTTAGAGGTGGTATTGAAGGGCATCGTCCTGTTACAACCCAGTTGCCAGTGTTAACTGATAAATGCACTTTCACAATACCTCTAAGTATGTGTAACAGGCCGCTGTGCGTTCAGGAAAATATATTATCCTGGGTCCCAGGGTAAGATGTGATCGGGCTGAGCTCCACATCGATTAACTTGAATGCAGCGCTGGACTCAAGCGATAGATTTTATTTCCAACTTGTGCCTTGTAAGGAACGAAAACAAATGAGCATCTTCCTGTCCGCTAAATGGCTGTATTACACGGACCAGCTAACACATTGTGACCAACTAGTTAACAGTGTGTTAGCCGCCATTGTAAAGCACTTCAGCAGCCACTGAGCGTGGCATTGATTCCACAAGCTCTTGGCAGATTTCCGGAAGTATGTGGCACAAGACATCTACGCATATGTCCCGTAAATTACGAGCAGATGGCTGGGGGCACAGAGCTGACGCCTTGCACCGTTCAACGTGTGGCTCATTTGGTTCAGATAAGACGAATGTGGTTGCCAACACATCAACGTGAATACACTGTCATGTTCGCTCCTCACTGTATCATGATTTTGGTCTTGGGACACGAGCAGTTATCTTACTGGAAGATGCCATCACCATCGGGGAAGACATAAAGCATGAAGGGATGCAGGTAATCTGCAATAATGCTCATGTAGTCCGTAGCTATCACGGTGCCTTCACACAACCCTGGTGAATGTCCACCATAGCGTAATACTGTCCACACCATCCTGTGTCTGTGGCGCGTGTAACATCTCTTTATATTCGATGAATTATTCTGATACAATTCTACCCTTGAATGACGTTTACTATTTTCTATCTTCATATTCGCAGAATCCATGCGCAAAGTAGCTTCATACAATAGCTAGCGCATAATCATTCTTTGTAGTACTCTCTGGGGCTGTTAGAAAAAAAGCTTCCGAGATAGTCTTCGTGCCGATTAGCCTGAGATGGTTTGAAGAATTGTAATCTGATTATTGAGATTTATGACAGAAGATAACTGATACAAACTGTATGATTAAAAGGTATATATTGCTCCTTCATACACAGGCTGTGTATTTGACATTTGAGAATTAATGATATTCATCGATAGATTGCGTAATTGTTAATCAGGATGGAACTTCCGAAAGACTGGATACGAACCTGCATTTAATAATCCAAGAGCTCCATTACTTCTTCGGAAGGTTAAACTTCATCACAGCCAAATATCCGCTTGATCTGAGGTTTCCCAACTGATTATACAACGCTCCCAACATTACGAGGCATTTTATTTGTACAGATTAGCACCCTGCCGCAAAGCACGAGCCTGCACAGAAGAAGAATCATCGCCTGATTTCATTCTAACAAGTAAAATTTCTGAATCATTTTGAGTGACTGAGCTATGACTCTGTTTCATATTATGAATGATTGATTGCTCGGACGAATTGAGAACTATACAATTACATTGAAGGAGAAAAAAATAAACGCGGTTCATACTTCGAACGGCCTTTCGTCTGGATGACAGCGCATTCCGACAGGACCACCAACCTGGTGTAAAAAGAAACGTGATTTATTCATGGAGGCGACACGTTTCCACTCATCCACGGACTAGTCTCGATGAATCCGAGCCCACTGCAGTCTTAGCCAACGACGTCACTGCATAAACCACTTTCCATAGAGGTTCCCTACAGTTCCACGCGAATAACAGAGCAGCTTCGCCGTTTCCGAAACGATTCTTTCCAGGCGTTGGGCCGTAACAATCTGCCCTACGTCAAAGTCGCTTACGTCAGGGCGGGCCGTATCGTCGTATGATTCCACTAACGGATCTGCTCCGCTTACGTACTTGCCTTACCATATCACGTGCCTGCTACGCCATCAGGCGGCGTTCGATCTACTGATGCGTAGTGGTCATAATTTTTTCAGTTTACAGTGTGGTCAGAAATAATCTGAACAGCTTTTAAGGGTGTTGTAGCGCAGGTTGTGGCAAGAAGTATTTTCAAGGGAAAAATTCGATACTTTGTGCCGTTCCAGAGTTAATTAATATTGTAGTTAACCTGTCAGAATTGGTGCGGCCCACCAGATACAATTAATGTCAGATGTTCTCATGGCGTAGATGATACCACAAGAGACTGAGCCTATGGCTCATTTCTGTATCACTCTTTTGTTCGGTTTTACAATACCGAACTGAGAACATTTGGCGATACCGTCTCTGGCGGTGCGCTTTAATCTGCGCGCGGAACGCCCTTATTAAATTCAATGCTACTTCGAAACAGCGCAACGTACAGATTTACGGAGTTCCGCTTTCGAATGAAGTAAACACCAATGCATTACTTGTTGTTTGTGAGAGATACAAGTTCTTGTTCCACATCAGTTCATTCCCGGACAAGCTGTATTAGTTATGAAGACGAAAGGAAGTAGCATGTACCTTGAATGAAACCGCTTTCAATCAGTATTCGAGTGTCCTCTGTCACTCATCTAAACTGTAACAAAACCTGTAAATTATCTATGCTTTTCGCAGTGTGTCAAAAGTATTTGACAGTAGGGAAGCACTTAGTGCTCTTTTCTCATTGGCTATTTAATATTTACATTACGGACGATTTATCATTCGTTGAAGCTGCCACTCTAAGTAATGGCATGCCGCCCTGTAATCCTGGTCTCTCCCCATGCGAGTACCGGTCTTCGGTCTCTTAAAAGGGCCTTGAAGAATCGAAGATTCGTCGGACGAGGACGTCCAGCAGGCAGTTATGAACTTATTCATGCAGCGGGGCACAGTGTTTTACCAAATGGGTATCTTCAACCTGATGAATCGGTGGGATGATTGCCTCAACGCTTAGGGCGATTTCGCCTGGTTGCCATACCGAGTATGGACAGTACGTCCTTCCAACGGAAACTTTTTGAACGATCCTCATAATTCAACGTAATAAAGGTGTTGCCCGTTAGTGAATTAACTCTATTCACTGGCTTAACTTTCCTTGTGTGTGTGCCTTTTAAAAAACTGCATTCAAGTTGTCATACCACCTTTAAAAGTATCCCCGGTAAGTAACTCAGGAAACCGAAGCCACGTAGTAAATTTCAGCCGATTAATTAGATTCAGAAAGCCACAAGATGACGAAAATAAGTAACGTACAGGACCGTTGTGTTCAGATTTTGGCTGCTGACGTAAGGACGGTACGCTTTAGATGTCTGAACTTTGAGGAATTGATTGAAAAAACGTAAATGAGCTCCCCTGGCACTGTTCCCCTGCCATGGGATTAAGTTGCCATTCTCTTAACGCAGAGATTCAAATGAGAGAAAAACACATAAAAGGTAACTAGAGAAAACATGAGGACTCGGCTGCTCCAACTACATAAGCAAGTCAAAGA
This sequence comes from Schistocerca gregaria, assembly GCF_023897955.1. NCBI lineage: Eukaryota > Metazoa > Arthropoda > Insecta > Orthoptera > Acrididae > Schistocerca > Schistocerca gregaria. Next base: position 563,412,138 of record NC_064922.1, on the reverse strand, counting down.
GTTTAAAAGATGTGATAGTAATCAATTATTCAAACTGACAGTCACAATAGCATTATTTATTTTGCCGCCAACCGGTTTCAACCCGCGATGGTGTCGTCTTCAGGGCAATTTAACCATTTGGTCGCTCGCTAGAGTCGTCACCTTGGGTGGTGGATGGCAGCAAATGTGGCATAGTTTAGTCAATTCTTGGGAGAATGGGGTGTGGGATAGCACAGTTCAGACATACTGCTCCCAACACTCCTGATTGCTTTTCTTTATTAAAAAAAAAAAAACGCTTTCGCCTGGGGTCTCTTGAATGCTATTAAAATTCCAGAGCTTGTGCTCTGCGGCGTTCCCTGACAACTGTGGCTGTATCTTCAGACAACCATGGCACCGGCGGTCGTCAGGATGAGCCACATATTGATGATGATGATTGGTTGGTGGGGCGCTCAACTGCGCGGTCATCAGCGCCTGTACAAGTCCCAATTTTTTCACAATTCAATTTTTTTCAATGTTCAATCTATTCACATTCACAAATGATGAGGATGACGATAAAATGATGAGGACAACACAGACACCCAGCCCCTGGGCAGAGAAAATCCCCAACCCAGCAGGAAATTGAACCTGGGACCCCATGATCCAGAGATAGCAACGCTACCCACTAGACCACGAGCTGCGGACTAGGATGAGCCACGTGAGTAGGGTACCTTCGCTTCTGCAGCATGAATAACAGTATCAATAGTATTCTGTGACAATTTGTCGACGTCCATCACACATGCTGCACAGCTGGTTGTAGAGGTGAAAGTCTGCCAGTCAGCTTTCTGAAGTGACCGATGTGAAGCGTATTCCAAATGTCTGGGTGCAGAGGGACAGAAAGAGAGGCACATGGTCGCTGTCACAAAGACCGCCATGGTTGCGCCACTGAATCGGGGGTAAGATACTCGGGCTGCAAACTGCGAGATTAGTAGTAGAAAACGTCCCGGAAGCCACAATGAGATGGCTGGCAGCTCCAGTGTTGAGTAGGCAGATGTCCAACTCTGAAAGGAGGTGTTCTAGCACTCAGCATCTGGGAGAGACAGTCTCTGCACCACAGACGATTATGAGCATTTAAGTCCCCCAGTAAGAGGAAGGGAGGAGGTAGCTGTTCCACTAACTCGTGATAATGGAAAGGTCCATCTGGTCGTAGATAAACATTACGTATTGTCATCCTGACTGACAGGTAGACATTAAAGGCCACAGCCTCCAGTGCAGTGGGAAGGAGCACTTGCTCGCTGAAAATATCGTAGCGTATGAGGGTACAGACCCCACTGGACGCTCTCTCGACATTAACGCGACTCTAACAGAAGGGTTTGTAGTTTTTCATAGCAGAGAGGTATGTTCTCATAAACTGTGTTCCCTGAAGCGCTACGCGAACTGTGGAGTAAGTAGTCATTATAGTTCCATTAAAGGAGTGTTCGTGTCATGTCTGAGAAAGTAGCGAATGGAAAATATGGGTGTGATTACTTTGCTATCAGGTCGTGTTCCACCTGATTGCGTGACCTGTCGTCCGTGTGCATACGCTTGAGTGCTGCAGGGCTGGGGAACGGAACATCCAAAGTCTCAGAAAGTAGTTTACCTTACTACTTTCTAAGACCGATTTCTGTGAAGATTTCCCCATTTTATCTTTCGGGAGCAAAGAGGTCTGTACATTTCTTCAACCCGCAGCCTTTAGGTGCTGGTCTTTGTCTTGACAGGTGTCCTCATTCCTGATGCCAGATGATGACTAGGCATCTATGGCCGCACAGATGGTGTCGGGGATGAGGGAGCTGACGCTCCATCCCCAACTGTAAGGCAGGTCCTGGAATACAACCTGGGCCATGAGGTATCAGGCGGGACTCTGTCATCGCGTGATGTGTGCACTGTGACACAACAGTCGCAGAATTGGAGACTGTATTAGTCGGATGAAGTCTTTCAAACATTTCCTCGCATCTTGGTAAGACAGGCGGTCAAGCGTTTTACACTTTTTAATTTTCTTCTCCCTCTTGAACAATGAGAGTTGAGTGAACGAGGAGGGGGGGGGGGGGGAGCAGTTCTGGACAGTTGGCTCACTGGGAGGGTTCGTCACAAGGGCTGCCTTCGTGGGAGGTCTGCCCACATGCCCACAGATAGCCTCATTCGAACAGTGGTATGACGTGTGTCCAAACCCTTGACACTTAAAATATCTAACCGGTGGCGGAAAGTAATGTCTGTCATCACAACTATAAACCGGGACATTAATCTTCTCAGGAGAAATGTTGCCACTGAAGGCTAGGATAAAAGTGCCAGTGTCCACTCTATTATCCTTGGATCCCTTCTGTATGTGGCGAACAAACAAGACTCCATGCCACGCCATACTAGTACGACGCAGTCCTTCATCAGTTTGTAGTGTTAGGCCCCAATGGAAAATAACATCTTGAGCTCCATTGACCTCGTCATGAGGAGAAATGGTAACCGTTAGATCTCCTAACTTGACACAGACTGAAGTGTCCATGATTAGTTGGCTTGTGATGTTTTTATCAGTAAAGGTCAATTTCTCATGTATTGCCGCAACCTCCCCAACGAAAAACATTGGCTCCGTTGTATTAAAGAGTCGCCGTTAGTGCGGGAGCAAACCAAGAATTCGAAAAACTGTCCCCTCCATTTCTCTCTGCCTGGCTCTCGTCTTGAGGCATGGTCAATGACGGAATAGGCGTAGGGTTGTAAATTTCTGCATTAGAATCTATGTTCCTGGTTGATGAGACGGCCGAACTGACTCGGCAACCTTTAAGTTTGATCCGCTTCATTGCGGATCATCTACCCTGAGGCTCTCCCTCTGGGCGCCACCCCATTAAGGTAAATGCCACCTGGCATCGTAGCCGTTGCTCGGATTCCCGCTACCCCGAAGTGGTCAGCCGTCTACCCTTTGGCTGACATGGGGAGGGTACAGTTCAGGTATTGGCAGTGCGATCCTTGAAATGTCAGGAGGCCACCACCGAGAGGATACATGACAACCAAACCACAACGGACTAGCTAGTGCACTGAATTTCGGGTGCACAGGTAGATCCACTTGATTGGTAGGTACAAACGATAACAGTTCACAGTGGAGGGTCAATGCACCACATAGGGCGTCCTTCCCCAAACGGTCCACAGTGCCGTAAAATTTGGAAAGTGGATCCAAACCCAAACAGGGGACCAGAATTTAAAAATCCGAAAAAGGTGAGGAGAAAAAGGTGAGGAGAAAAAGCATTAAAACGTGAAAAGAGCGAAAACTTTCAAAAGTCCGAAGAACAGTCATAAGATCAAGGTAAAGAAACTCTTGACCCTACCAAGAAAGACTCCTATTAGTAGCCTCTTATGACAGGCACTGAAGTGCCGCGGATATATTCTAGCCCCCGACACCGCAGGGGAGGGAGAGGGGGAGGGGAGAGATTCAGATGCGGAGAGGGAGCCAACAGACCAGTATCAAACGTACAACTATAATTACATCTGACATTTTCTTAGTGAAACACAGAAATGCGAGGCAATCTCGCTCCATAAGTGCGAATTTGCCAGGCCACAATTTGGACTATATGGCGATCCAGTTTGTTGTGGGTCAAGGGAAGAGTAAATGAAAATACACCGAAAAGTTATCCGTCCCTAAAGGGAGTGCTAATCAGAAAATGGCGAAGAATGTTGAGAATATAGAACCAAGTACGAAAGTCATGAGCTATGTGCATTCACGAATTGCGGTAAGCAGACAGGCGCTGCGCGACGAAGTGTACCGGTCTACCATGGCAAGTACCGTGAAGTTAATTTCTCACGATGTAAATCCGGTATATGTAGCTTACTCACGGACGGATGTGGTACAAGCTTTCTATCGCGAATGGCCTGACTAAAGCTGAACGTAACTATGCATGGTTGCCTCGAAGTTGATTGAAACCAAGGAGGCAATTGTTGCAACTAGTGCTAGTCACGAAGTAATGACTACGAAGAGCAGTAAGGAACTGGGACAGAAAAAGAGCGTCTCCCAGTGGTCTTGTTTCCGCGGACGCCTCACAGCAGACTGCACGCGTTTCCTCGTATAGGAAAGTTCCCTACGTTTAATTTGACTGGGGGCAGGCAATACAGAGGGTTAGAATGGCTTTCGCCGAAAGCTAGTTCGGCTCGCTCAAGGCGCAGGTAGTTTGGCTAGGAGAGGTGCCACTCTACTGACCGCTGGACGGGTCAGTGTCCGTAGGCGCTGCCGCAGCCTTGGCTCGAATTTAAAGTAAGGGCCCCTAGAACTTTTGCTGATTCATGTCATCGGGTTTATTTTATGAATTAAATGATTGGTGATCACGAAAATTGTTCCTCTCCCTTCATTCGACAGTCCTCTCCATAGACAGGCTACAGGTGGCTTCGTTTGGATGGGAAAAACTACTTTCAATATATTTAAAGACCAGTGCCTCCAACTGTAACACTTAACTGCATAAGCAATATCAATCTGGGATTGGAAATGCGGTCATAATTCTATTTAACTCTCTAGTCGACTCCCATTCCGAAGGGTGAGAGTTAAACAGAACTTTGCCACTTGCTCTGAATTTTGTTCGAAAAGTGTATCGTTTACAAGGCTTTCCTCGAGCGGGTTATTCTGTTACCGCCACCACAGGTTGTCCAACCGAAGTGTCACGCGGTCTTCGCGGCCCCCTGGCCGTAAACCGAAGGCGCCATCATCACTGTCCTCTGGTAAGGTTAGCTACAGGCTACTCTTTTGATCAGGCACACCACTGCGCTGCCTCCAAGAGCATAAAACCACGGAGAGACGCTCTCTGAACCCCGGTAAGGTTGGCATGTCATTTTGATTTTTGTAAGTTATGAATGTGCAGGTCAGAGACAGATCAAGTTATGTTACTGTTAAACAATCTTTGGCCTTGTTGCTGCCCCATCTTGGCGTCTGGGCAGTGTAATACATACGATGGACGTATTCATTACCTGTTGACTTGCGGTTGTATGTTAGATGAAGCGAGATTTATTGTAAAGGACAGCACGGATGAATTGATTTTATATATTTATATATATAGGATGTTACAAAAAGGTACGGCCAAACTTTCAGGAAACATTCCTCACACACAAAGAAAGAAAATATATTACGTGGACATGTGCCCTGAAACGCTTACTTTCCATGTCAGAGCTCATTTTATTACTTCAAATCACATTAAACATCGAATGGAAGCACACAGCAACAGAACGTACCAGCGTGACTTCAAACACTTTGTCACAGGAAATGGTCAAAATGTCCTCCGTTAGCGAGGATACATGCATCCACCCTCTGTCGCATGGAATCCCTGATGCGCTGATGCAGCCCTGGAGAATGCCGTATTGTATCACAGCCGTCCACAATATGAGCACGAAGAGTCTCTACATTTGGTACCGGGGTTGCGTAGACAAGAGTTTTCAAATGCCCCATAAATGAAAGTCAAGAGGGTTGAGGTCAGGAGAGCGTGGAGGCCATGAAATTGGTCCGCCTCTACCAATCCATCGGTCACCGAATCTGTTGTTGAGAAGCGTACGAACACTTCGACTGAAATGTGCAGGAGCTCCATCGTGCATGAACCACATGTTGTGTCGTACTTGTAAAGGCACATGTTCTAGCAGCACAGGTAGAGTATCCCGTATAAAATCATGATAACGTGCTCCATTGAGCGTAGGTGGAAGAACGAAACTAAAATGAGCTCTAACATGGAAATTAAGCGTTTCCGCACACATGTCCACATAACATCTTTTCTTTATTTGTGTGTGAGTAATGTTTCCTGAAAGTTCGGCCATACCTTTTTGTAACACCATATATATTGGAAGGCGGAAAGAATATAAATTTTGAATAATGTCCTTTTTTAAAGCAAATAACTTTGAGGTACGACTGCAGCACTGCGCACCTAGTTTGTCGGAATTACTGAGACCTAGTCAATTTTGTTCACTTGCTCAGAGCTGAGAGGAAGGCCACCCCCAGTGAATCATGCTTTAACCTATGAATTGATTAAGCTGCTTGGTTTTTATAGAAATTCTCTCTTAACAATATACTACTTTAAAATCATTGTTCACTTTGTTAATCATAGTACTGTTCAGATCAATATTGTGTGTGAAGATCACGCGCAGTTTTGCTCTGTGCTTTTGACTACATACCTCATTCTAAAATCGTTGTCTTGGAATATCATTTCATTTCATAGGAATAGTTACTCTCCGATTCCCACTATTTAAAGAAGGTTTATCATTGCGTATTACCTCACTGCACAATATGGTATTCAACAGTTTGAATATTGTTTGGAATTTTATTTAGAAATAGAAATCTAGCTTGGTCACTGTCTGCTGACTGCTTGACGTTGTGCTTTCGGGAAATATGCAACAATGTTGTCAAGATGAGAATTAAGTGGAAATATCGATGTGATAATTGTTTTATTGAGTTGTATCCAGACTAGTTACAATTCAATTCAAATTAGGTTCCGTCTAGTCTAAAGTTAGCAGACAAGTTTAAGTTGAATAAGAGTTCGTGGATACACAATTTTGATATGGTAAGCGCTTGCCGCCATCTGTGTCCGTATCCTGTACTTCTGAGGGCCGACCACGCGCCCTCTTACTACCTACTTCTGGTAATTCAATTCGTTTCACTGAATACGATTCCATGGGGACTGGAAGATGGTTATTTACAACGGAAGACCGGCTTGTAGACGACTAATCCATAATTTTGGATGGATGACGTCCCAAGCTGTATCAAGACTACCCCACATTTCACCTGTTCTTGGTGATCAATATACACTGGTTCTTAAAATTTAGTGCTTGTCTGTTACTTGTTTGAAGCTCTCTCCGTGTCGCTCATTACATCTCTTGTTCTGACAACAGAACTACCTGTAGTGAGACAGCAGTCCGATGTCTCCAATGTCAACGCACAGAAGACTTCTTTTCTCTACTCATAGGAAAATCGTGTAAGACAGCAGCCAATTCACTTACGGCTCTTCAAGTTATTAAACGCTACAAGCTTTAACAGAGTAATCAAGGAACACATTACAGTCCCTTAAGTGTAACTTCCGTGAAGACTGCGAGGTCAAGATTAGCCTAATGACAGCGCGGACAGACGCTTTTGTGTCAAAATTATCCCGGCGCCCCGTACGCGAAACGAATGGGAAGAAACCCTGATAACTGGTACCATGGGAAGTACAGTCTGCCATGGCATTCGCAGTGTTTCGAAGAGTATAGATGCAGCTGTAGAGTTGCAGGTTAGGAAGTAACCCACCGTGTATACAGGAGCCAGCTGCCACGGACGGGTTAGCGATTCCTTAGCAGGACCTATCTTGAGGTCCCTTCCCTTCCATTAGCGGCGACTCTGGGAGCCGCGCTGCGGCTCGGTGCGTATCGACCGGCGAGTCTGGTGCGGGTCCTTGCACGCACCGTTCCCGAAATGCGAGGAATTCAGCCGCGGCCGTCCAGCCAAGGAACGCAGGTAAGTCTCCCCTTGTCCTACACGTGACCCTCACTGGCTCCACCTGACCCGTCCAACGCTACGAGAAGCCTCCAATAGCAGCTTGGATATCGCTTTACTGAGCAGAGACACCACGAGTCGGCAGAAAATGCGGAACTGGACCACAAGAAATACTGCCCTAAGTCACTGAAGTCTATCTATAGTTACCCGAGCTCATACCTGACAACCTGCAGCGCACTAAATGACGTCGATCTCTCCTTCACCTGGTTTGTTGCTATCCTCAATATTTCACTATTTTGTGAATATATTTTTATTACTGCGTAGCTGCCAAACACAGCAACCTTCATGATCAGTTTTGCACATTTAGCCTTTATCTGCTCAAGTGGTGTTCGTAGTGATGCAGAGGCTTGCCCTGGAGAGCCGCATCGAAACTATCTCCGCACTGAAGAGCACAACAACGTCTCAGTCTACCTCAAATATTCTTCCCCTTTCTTCCCTCTACTGCTCCTCGCCTGGCAAGCCAACTATTCCTGCAACCAATCTTAGATTTCCCATTACCCCGTCCATCCTTTTTCAGATACTGCTGTTCTCATCTATTCTCTTTACTGCTTAATTTCGTACTGTATCTGTCCACCTAATTTTTAACATTCTTGACAGCTCCCATTTCAAATGCTTTCAGTTTCTTCTTTTACAGAAATTGCCACGGTCAACGTTTTCTTGTCTGTACCAAGCTGTTCTGGGCTTGAGATGCACGCTACTGGTGAAACGTTTTTCATCACCCATCACAGATACGGATTTGCGATTAATACAGGCATTTCGTTTTGAATATTCCATCACATTCCCGTTCTGATAGTAAAACAAGCATAAGAATGTGAAGACTAAGCACGTCTAATGTATTTAACTGGTTCTCGCAACAAGGGGCGCTGATACGTAACCGCAAAAACACTGACGTGCCTTTATCTATGACGTTTCTATTCAAATAGGTCTCATTCCTTCAGTTGTCTATGTTGCAACCTGTTTGCATTTCTTTACGGTACACTGTTGGGCACGGAGTAATGTGTTTGTATACATAATCAAAGTCATACCATATTACCTCGTAACTGGACGGAACGAGGAGACTGGAATTGAATAACGCGCTCTTACTGTAGCTTTGCATCGGTAAGGCTATTCTAGTAGCCCAATCTACAGTGCTGTAAACACTGCAGCGGTTTAAGCAAGCTATTGCTCTTGCCACTGCCAGTGTATCGCGATCTCCAAGAGCCCGAGTATCGTGATAAAGGGAAGATCAGTTCAAATGTTAACAGAGTAAGGGTCAAAGGATTCGTACTGCACCTGAAATTTGCGAGGAGGTAAATAGTATGCGAGCTATTCTAGTCTTTCACAACAGTGTAACGCCGTCTTCGTGAACGAGGTTTAAAGTGGTGCAGAGCGGAAAACAATCCTTTATTACGCAAACAAAATAAGGTGGAAAGGTTGCAGTGGACACAGCAACATAAAAATTGGAGCGTGCAGCAATGGTCCAAGGTGTTGCTCGCGGACGAATGTAAGTTTCAAGTATTTGCAATCAATCGTCGAATGTTCGTCGACTTTACGGAGAACGAAAGAGGAGTCACTGTGTGACGCCAGCGGTGAAGCATGATGGAGAATCGGCCATGGTGTGCGGATGTTTTGCGGCTGATAAAGTCGGTGATCTAGTAATAATTAATGGAACATTTAAGAAGGAATGTCGCCACACGATATTGACCAACAAGAAGTTCCCTCTGGCAAGAGGGTGGTCGTGAGATTGTTCTGCAGCAGGACAATGATCCTGAACATGCTTCCAAGCTGCGCAAAGGATATGTTCACAGAAAAGAGAAATGTGAGGAACGGAAGAAACTGATTTGACCAAGCCTGTGTTAAATCCCATTGAACCCTTATGGAATTAACTTGGCATGGAAATCAGAAAACTGAGATCATATAATGTTTAAGATCTGTAAAATAATTTATAGGTGTAGAGAACTCCAATATCTGCAGAAATACTACAAAATCTGAATGCCAAGAGTTTATACAGCTGTTCTGAGGGCAAAGGATGGCAACTATGAAGAAGATAAAATCCAAACCATGTTCTATTGTTATGGATCGTCTGACTACAACTGAATTAAACACAATTTTCGTGTCATACGCGTTTCGCCTTTATTCTCTGCAAGGCATCTGGAGTGGCAGGTTGCGTAGAAGATTTTCTACGTACTACGCTCCTGTTCCATGTTTGGTGTCGTTCATCTTCTTATAAATGCCACTTGCTGTTTTAAGGAACTGAACAGTTGTTTCGACGCAGCTACAGAAGTTGAAGATATTCTATTATACTTAATTACAGAGACAGAACATATTTATTCTGTGCATTGTATTTGTACGCTGAAATAAAGTATATAGTATTTATCGTAGCTGATCGAAAACTTCCGACCGGTAGCGTACACTTTCAATAATTTCTTCCTCAGTTCCTTATTAGTAACTGATACCCGAAGAGCTGTTTCTTGGAAATAATTATTTATCGTCGTGCCAGTATACTTCCCGTATTTTCCTGTGTAATCTTGCTTCCTACATATGAGATAGCCTTCACTTCTTCCACTGCTTCTATACCCAACTTTCAAGTTAAATTATTGTTTGACTTCCATATGAGTCACTCTGTAAAAACCAAAATGCATCCCGAAACAACAATCGTGCGAAATTCAGTTAGCGTTTTTCAAGTATGATGTGTTCAAAAACGCATCTTAGCTGTTTCTAGACCTACGAGAAAAAGCCGATTCACTATTAAATCAGCGCATACGCCACAGGAACTATGTTTTCACGGGATTTCCAGGCAATTTTGACACTCGACTGAAAACTTCTTGCCAGGGAAAGTACCACATTGTTATGGATGCCGAGGTATGCACAGAAGTAATATCTGGTGTACCTCAGGAAAGGGCAATACAGGGAAAGTCAATTCTGCCGAGAGCTATGGTCCATGCAGTGTGGTGCAGTGCTCGGCGTCGCTGGTAGACGTGCTGTAGGTTGCCATTTCAGACCTAACCATCAGCTATTATTTGTTTTAAGTATCAATTGTTACAGAGATGCTCTTGAAATATTTTATGTTTGCATATTCTCGATTGTTCAATGTTTCTGTAAATACCAGCATCCTTGATTATTCTATGTTTGTACATCTATCTGCACTCTCCAGACACTTCAGTTCCGTTCCTGCTATACTTTGGTGTTCGTAATAAATTTGGTTTCGGTGCTATAATTTATTTCACTGTCGACCCTACTTTCGGATTAGCTAACTAAATTAACTACGAATGCTTTCAAGATTTCATTTGTTAAGTAACATTTTTCTCTTGCGCTGTTTGTCCCTTTTCTCCCAGGAGTGATGTTTAGCCTGCTGTCTGTGGCAACCCAAAGTGGAACGACATTAGTCAGTTACGCGTGGTCCCCACTCACTACAGAGTAGCACAGTAACATTCTTCCGTCTAGTGGCTGACATGTACGGCACGTGGCACGAGTCGGCACGCTAGGTTACGCTCCTCAGTTGCTGTACACGGTCGTTCCATTTCGGTAGTCGCACTCTTCTCCGGTATTTAATGAATGTGACTTAACACAAGCCTAGGTCATTCCCGGTGAACGTTTATGAAACAAATTCTGCATTCTCTCACGGCCTCACATGAAATTCCCCTGACGAGAACAACTGGAATACGGTGTTGTTGCCTGCAAAATGTTAAATGCCGAGTTACAAATGCCTTTAACTGAAAAATATACGACTGCCATTCACTGTAAACTTCACTGCGACATTTTTTTGAAAGTTTTTGAAAACTTTATGAATTTTTTTGTTTTTGTGTGTGTTGCGGCGTTTGAAAATTATCTCCCGCCTCTTGCTATTTTCAGTGCGACACCTGAGGATGGGCTTATGAGAGCCCGAAGCCGGTCGTGATAATAAAAGAAATTTACAGCTGAAGCGGTATTTTCAACGTCTGGTAACAGCAGAGTAAATTAGAATTTCAGTGGTGTTTGCAGAAGGATTGTAGGGCGAATCGTTTACTAGATATTGTATTTTGCCATGTTTCCACACCGACATTTTTTTTCCCAACCTGCGTAGTTGCTAGGTTCGATGTTGTTATGTCTGCATACAGTGTGCCCGTGTGCTCCTTGAGAGCACTGCAACTTGCTTGTCAGTTAGCATGTGTAAGTCCAAGCAATAGAGCATGAGTGGACGATGAGATTCACCAACGCAGAAAAAGCCGATAAGATCATGGGGTATGGGGAGTAGGGAGTGTAAGAGGAATGCACGTTATTCCAAGTTGTTCCAAGTTGTTCTTGTACGGTATATCCGGTAAGATATCCCAATAGACGTAACAATCTCAGTAACTGTTTATCAACCTCTTCAACCACTTACACCCACTTACGTGTAACACCTACACAACGTAATAGAAGGAAACAAATGACGACAGAAGAGAGGGAAGATCAATGTTCTTGCTGCTGTTGCAGTTGATGGGCGGGTTATCTCCCGCGCAATCGCACGAGGAAGTGGCATGAGTCAGTCAAGTGTCCTACAAATTCTCCATCAACATACATTCCGTCCCTATCAAATCTCTCTCCATCAAGAGCTGCATGGAAACGATTATGAGAATCGTGGTACCTTTTGTACATGGGCATTAAGATAGGCTACTCCTGATGTGTCATGTATCTTGTTTAGTGATGAAGGCACATTTACCGATCATAGTCTGGTAAACCACTGGAACATGCACTGTTCGTATTTTGACAATCCCTTTTCGTTTCATCAAGTGGAATGTCAGTGTCCGTGCACTGCGAACGTGTGGTGTGGGATAGTAAACCAACAGCTCATAGGTCCGATTTTCATACACAGAACACTGGAGGTGTACATGTATCGCAGCCTCCTAACAGACCATCTTCCACAGATGCTAGAAGACGTTCCTCTGCAGACTAGGAGGAACTTGTAGATCCTGTGTAATGGCTGTCCAGTCCATAGTGCAGTAAGTACAATAGCATGTCTTCAACGAATTGTTTCCATATAGTTGGATCGGACGCAGAGGACTTATACCTTGACCCGCCCGTTCCCCGGATTCCATGCATATAGTCTTCTTTCTGAGGGGAAAGCTGGAAGACGCTGTGCACAAGGACCTAACAATGTACCTTAACTGCAGTCTGCTAGGACATCGCCGCCGAAATGCTAGCGTGTGTGCAGCAGTCGTTCGTTACCAAGCTGGAAGCGTGTATTGCCGCTGCCTGTGGTCATTTTGAACACAACCTGTTGTTGTTGTCTTCAGTCCTGAGACTGGTTTGATGCAGCTCTCCATGCTACTCTATCCTGTACAAGCTGCTTCATCTCCCAGTCCCTACTGCAACCTACATCTTTCTGAATCTGCTTAGTGTATTCATCTCTCTCTCTCTCTCTCTCTCTCTCTCTCTCTCTCTCTCTCTCTCTCTCTCTCTCTCTAAGATTTTTACCCTCCACGCTGCCCTCCAACGCTAAATTTGTGATACCTTGATGCCTCAGAACATGTCCTACCAACCGGTCCCATCTTCTTGTCAAGTTGTGCCACTAAGTCCTCTTCTCCCCAATTCTATTCAATACCTCCTCATCTTCAGCATTCTTCTGTAGCACCACATTTCGAAAGCTTCTATTCTCTTCTTGTTCTAACTAGTTATTGTCCATGTTTCACTTCCATACATGGCTACACTCCATACAAATACTTTCAGAAACGACTTCCTGACACTTCAATCTATATTCGATGTTAATAAATTTCTCTTCTTCAGAAAGCCTTTCCTTGCCATTGCCAGTCTACATTTTATTTCCTCTCTACTTCGAGTATCACCAGTTATTTTGCTCCCCAAATAGTAAAACTCCTTTACTACTTTAAGCCTCTCATTTCCTAATCTAATTCCCTCAGCATCACCCGACTTAATTTGACTACATTCCATTATCCTCGTTTTGCTTTTGTTGATGTTCATCTGATATCCTCCTTTCAAGACACTATCCATTCCGTTCAAGTGCTCTTCCAAGTCCTTTACTGTATCTGACAGAATTACAATGTCATCAGCGAACCTCAAAGTTTTTATTTCTTCTGAATGGATTTTAATACCTACTCCAAATTTTTATTTTCTTTCCTTTCATTTACTGCTTGCTCAATATACAGATTGAATAACATCGGGGAGAGGCTACAACCCTGTGTCCCCCACTTCCCAACCACTGCTTCACTTTCATGGACCTCGTCTGGGCTTCTGGTTTCTGTACAAATTGTAAATAGCCTTTCGCTCCCTGTATTTTACCCCTGCCACCTTCAGAATTTGAATGAGAGTATTCCAGTCAACATTGTCAAAAGCTTTCTCTAAGTCTACAAAAGCTGGAAATGTAGGTTTGCCTTTTCTTAATCTATTTTCGAAGATAAGTCGTAGGGTCAGTATTGCCTCACGTGTTCCAACATTTCTGCGGAATCCAAACTGATCATAGCCGAGGTCGGCTTCTACTAGTTTTTCCATTCATCTGTAAAGTATTCGCGTTAGTATTTTGCAGCTGTGACTTATTAAACTGATTGTTCGGTAATTTTCACATCTGTCAGCACCTGCTTTCTTCGGGATCGGAATTATTATATTCTTCTTGAAGTCTGAGGGTATTTCGCCTGTCTCATACATCTTGCTCACCAGATGGTAGAGTTTTGTCAGGACTGGCTCTCCCAAGGCTCTCACTAGTTCTAATGGAATGTTGTCTACTCCCGGGGCCTTGTTTCAACTCAGGTCTTTCAGTGCTCTGTCAAAATCTTCACGCAGTATCGTATCTCCCATTTCGTCTTCATCTACATTCTCTTCCATTTCCATTATATTGTCCTCAAGTACATCGCCCTTGTATAGACCCTCAATATACTCCTTCCACCTTTCTGCTTTCCCTTCATTGCTTAGAACTGGGTTTCCATCTGAGCTCTTGATGTTCATACAAGTGGTTATCTTATCTCCAAAGATCTCTTTAATTTTCCTGTAGGCAGTATCTATCCTACCCCTTGTGAGATAAGCCTCTACATCCTTACATTTGTCCTCTAGCCATCCCTGCTTAGCCATTCTGCACTTCCGGTCGATCTCATTTTTGAGACGTTTGTATTCCTTTTTGCCTGCTTCATTTACTGCATTTTTATGTTTTCTCCTTTCATCAATTAAATTCAATATTTCTTCTGTTACCCAAGGATATCTACTAGCCCTCGTCTTTTTACCTATTTGATCCTCTGCTGCCTTCACTACATCATCCCTCAGAGCTACCCATTCTTCTTCTACTGTATTTCTTTCCCCCATTCCTGTCAATTGTTCCCTTATGCTCTCCCTGAAACTCTGTACAACCTCTGGTTTAACCAGTTTATCCAGGTCTCATCTCCTTAAATTCCCACCTTTTTGCAGTTTCTTCAGTTTTAATCTACAGCTCATAACCAATAGATTGTGATCGGAGTCCACATCGGCCCCTGGAAATGTCTTAAATTTAAAACCTGGTTCCTAAATCTCTGTCTTACCATTATAACCCCCCCCCCCCCCCCCCAATGAACCATTGAACTTGCCGCTGGTGGGGAGGCTTGCGTGCCTCGGCGATACAGATAGCCCTACCGTAGTGCAATTCAACGGAGGGGTCTCTGTTGAGAAGCCAGACAAACGCGTGGTTTCTGAAGAGGGGCAGCAGCCTTTTCAGTAGTTGCAAGGGCAACAGTCTGGATGATTGACTGACCTGGCCTTGTAACACTAACCAAAACGGCCTGGCTGTGCTGGTACTGCGAACGGCTGAACGCTAGGGGAAACTACGGCCGTAATTTTTCCCGAGGGCATGCAGCTTTACTGTATGATTAAATGATGATGGCGTCCTCTTGGGTAAAATATTCCGGAGGTAAAATAGTCCCCCATTGGGATCTCCGGGCGGGGACTACTCAAGAGGATGTCGTTATCAGGAGAAAGCAAACTGGCGTTCTACGGATCGGAGCGTGGAATGTCAGATCCCTTAATCGGGCAGGTAGGTTAGAAAATTTAAAAAGTGAAATGGATATGTTAAAGTTAGATATAGAGGGAATTAGTGAAGTTCGGTGGCAGGAGGAACAAGACTTCTTGTCAGGTGACTACAGGGTTATAAACACAAAATCAAATAGGGGCAATGCAGGAATAGGTTTAATAATGAATAGGAAAATAGTATTGCGGGTAAGCTAGTACGAACAGCATAGTGAACGCATTATTGTGGCCAAGATAGATACGAAGCCCACACCTACTACAGTAGTACAAGTTTATATGCCAACTAGCTCTGCAGATGAAGAAATTGAAGAAATGTTTGATAAAATAAAAGAAATTATTCAGATACTGAAGGGAGACGAAAATTTAATAGTCATAGGTGACTGGAATTCGGTAGTAGGAAAAGGGAGAGAAGGAAACACAGGTGAATATGGATTGGGGCTAAGAAATGAAAGAGGAAGCCGCCTGGTAGAATTTTGCACAGAGCACAACTTAATCATAGCTAACACAGAAGGCTGTATACATGGAAAAAGCCTGGAGATACTGACAGGTTTCAGATAGATTCGGAATAGGTCTTAAAATCCATGGAGAAGAAATAAAAACTTTTGAAGTTCACCGACGACATTGTAATTCTGTCAGAGACAGCAAAAGACTGGGAAGGGCAGTTAAACGGAATGGATAGGGTCTTGAAAGGAGGATATAAGATTAACATCAACAAAAGCAAAACGAGGGTAATGGAATGTAGTCGAATTAAGTCGGGTGATGGTGAGGGAATTAGATTAGGAAATGAGATACTTAAAGTAGTAGATGAGTTTTGCTATTTGGGGAGCAAAATAACTGATGATGGTCGAAGTAGAGAGCATATAAAATGTAGACTGGCAATGGGAAGGAAAGTGTTTCTGAAGAAGAGAAATTTGTTAAGAGCAAGTATAGATTTAAGTGTCAGGAAGTCATTTCTGAAAGTATTTGTATGGAGTGTAGCCATGTATGGAAGTGAAACGTGGACGATAACTAGTTTGGACAAGAAGAGAATAGAAGCCTTTGAAATGTGGTGCTATAGAAGAATGCTGAAGATTATACGGGCAGATCACGTAACTAATGAGGAAGTATTGGTTTTGGGAGAAGAGGAGTTTGTGGCACAACTTGACCAGAACAAGGGTTCGGTTGGTACGACATGTTCTTAGGCATCAAGGCATCACCAAATTAGTATTGGAGGGCAGCGTGGAGGGTAAAAATCGTAGAGGGAGACCAAGAGATGAATACACTAAGCTTATTCAGAAGGATGTAGGTTGCAGTACGTACTGGGAGATGAAGAAGCTAGCACAGGATAGAGTAGCAAGGAGAGCTGCATCAAACCAGTCTCAGGACTGAAGACCACAACAACACAGCCATTATATAAATCTATCTGATACCTTCTAGTATCTCCAGGATTCTTCCATGTAAGAACACAACCTATGATTGTCAATTGTCTCCACTACCGGTCAGAATCCAGAATCCACGTAACTAATGTTTGCACTTCTGTTATTCTTTCGCGTGGGCTACCGCACGAATTGTCGGTGTGGGAACTTTACAAAATACGATGTCTCGGGAGCGACTGGCACTAGAATCCTGCAGTTGAAGCCACTGAAATTAGCTTGCTAATGTCAGTAGGCATTTTTTCATTTCAAAAAGCTTATGTTCGTACAATAAATACCCTTCAGAAGAATTATTAAAATCTGTTGAATGGATAACAACACGAGCCCCTGACTACCAATCCGTTCTATGAAGACCGCACGTCAATGACACTTTCCAGATCCGCAATATTTGCGGTTCAAGTTTTAGGTGATTCATCCTAAAATCGTATACCCATCTATGTGCTGTATTTTCTTCCTTGCAGTCTATTTAAACAGGAAACGGGTAATCAATGGCTCATTGACTTTTTATTAAAATGCTACTGCCGAATCCGAGTCATCAGGAACTTTGTAATCCAACCTGTTTGCAGATTCAAACCAACCGAAATAGCGTCACTGGCACTATTATCCTCAGAGGTCCAGCAGCGGGAAGGATCTTCCATACCCCGTGTATCAACGATCCGAACCAGCTTACTCATGCAGTTTAAGCAACTTCAGTTCACAATCAAGGCTTAGTTGGTAATAACAACAACAAAACGTCTCAAAGTCAGAGAGAGGGGGGCAAGAGGAGATGGACGAAGAGAAAGGGAGAGGGATGAACGTTGAGAGGGAGGTGGTGGAGATGCACAGGAAGATGGAGAGGAGAAGTGTAGTGAGATAAGGGGGAGGAGGAGACGTGCACAGACAGTAGGGAGGAGGAGGAGATGTGCAGAGAGAGAGAGAGAGAGAGGGAGAGAGAGAGAGAGAGAGAGAGAGAGAGAGAACGTTAGGACGTCTATCCACCTCACATCTACATTTAACAGTTGCGAAGCATTGCCAGGTTCGCTACTCGATGATGAAAGAGGGAGTATCTTTCAGCAGAGCAGTTTGTGGCAGCCACACTTAAAATACACATCTTTTACTGCAAGTCTGGAAAATTCCTGATTCTCATGTAATTGCATATATCTACCGTCCAATTAGATACATCACATTTTCACCTTTTTGAATCAGCTACATTTTCGTATAAATCATCATCTGATGGGAAGCCCCTGTGGCTTAGGAATTATGACTCTCTCTATCATACGGGCACTAAAACTAATTTCAACAGAGACAAGAAACTTTATACACTCAATGACTATTTTAAGAACTAATACCTTCAAAATTGAGATGACAACCAGACCATGAGCTGACTCGAGATTGAACACAATGGCCTAAGGCCTCGGAACGACGGGGTTCAAAACTGGAGGGTTATTCTGCCCGCACTTCACTAGATACGAGATGCACGATATTTCCTCTCACAACATCGCGGGGGATTTCTGGTCCCACCTTTGTGAGCAGTGTGTGATCGCCTCAACGTCGACGAGACGGTGAACTTTAAACATCCCTTTTTTTAATTGATTTTGTCACTCAGTTTTACAATGAATTAAGAAAATATAGTGATGGTTTCCCGTGTGCCTGTAAACAATGCGGTGCACTGGAAAGCCATCGAAGACGTGTTTCAACTGACATTGTCTGTGTATCTACTGAAGCGAGTGTAGGCTGTAACTGGTTGTGGCCACGCGGTCTGCCTCCTCCCCCATCACTCCCTCCCACGCATACGAGAGAGAGAGAGAGAGAGAGAGAGAGAGAGAGAGAACGAACAATAGTTGTGACAAAGATGGCGTGAGGAATGGCGCAGCAGCAGCAGTTCCCGTGAGTGTAACACCTGCGACTATAATAAGGTTTCATACGAAAGCGACTTCGGTGGAATTTTAATGAGAATCTGACTTCGAAAAGGCTGAAAACTTTCGACTGGCAAGATCTGAAAGGAATTGCTCCCGCCCAGTATGGATTCCATCAATAGCGTTTTTAATGAAGGTGAGACTAGTCCTGCCGCAACCGACCTATGTAGACCACTGGACAGGCAGTGGTGCAATGACAACGCCGCGTCTCTCCCTTCGCTGCCTGCTAGTATTAAAGGTTTCCACACTAGCTGTGGGGACACACACTGTAGCACCGTGCACCGCCCCATTAGTTCGTTGTAAGAATTTGTGTTTGTGACACGGTAGTACTTTGGAGGCTACGAGTTCGTCATCTGTTATCCATCGTCATCTATAGTTTGCCTAGTCACCTATTGCGCACGTTAATGTGCTCCATACCATGAGCACAGAGTGTGGGCGCCCGTGCCGCGTCCGCTGGGCTATGTAACCATTCTGTTGGGTGAAGGGGCTATATAAATCAGTATCCATTCGCGAGCAAAGGCTTAATAACTGTCATCCTTTTTAATTCTTGCTCGGTGGGCTTTCGATTTGTTGATGAGCGTACTTGTAACCATCTGAAAGCATGTTCCACATAGTAACATCATTCTACATCTGTCATTTTCCTTTGAAATATTCTTCACTTGGTTTCATATTATAGGTACCATGCACTCAGTGGCTCAATGGTTAAGTGCCTGATCACAAAGGCAAGTCTCGGCTTCGATCCCCTGTCAGTCCTAGGATTTTTATCTGACACTTCTTTCACTTCTAGCGATGTTTGTTGACGTGAAAAATGCACCGTGGCTCAGAATCCACATTAAGCTGTAGCTCCCCTTATAAGTGGCTGCTTAAACCAGTTCGAAGGTCGGAGAAAGGCTACGGTCTACTGTCTCCAACAAGACCATGTCTAGACAGCACTGTGGTGTTCAAAACCATCTTCTGTTTGGTAACTGCTTTACTTTCTTTTTATATCACGCACTTGTCAGCTTCCACCATTGCAATTTATACCGATTTCTGAAGCTCTGTCTAAAACTTTCCTTTTCGTAACAGTGGAATTTTCGTTGGTGGCGACGATTAAGTAAAGGAATATAAGACACTGCAGTTTCGAACTGATATTGTGTTTTCTGCCTTGAACTTTATGGGCATTCAGTGTCACCCCATCACTTTTTAGAATTCCGCAGCACGCTGGGAAACAATGTTGAAACATTTCATCGTCACGTAACCATGAGCCATTTTCTGCTATCGACAAAGTAACATTCTACGGCAATGAAAACAGCCACAACTACTAAAATATTGACTACTGTGTGTTGGTCGTGCAGTAGAAAAGATAGCACGCCGAACATTCCATTTCCCATGCTTTTATACGGAGCCAAGAGTACGAGGATTATGCCTGTAACTTACCAAGCAGCAGCAGCAGCTGATACTCCAATCTGTAACATGAAGGAAACTATAATTAGAAACAAGACTTAACAAAATGGCTTTGAGCACTATGCGACTTAACTTCTGAGGTCATCAGTCGAATTAAACCTAACTGACCTAAGGACATCACACACATCCATGCCCGAGGCCGGATTCGAACCTGCAACCGTAGCGGTCGCTCGGTTCCAGACTGTAGCGCCTAGAACCGCACGGCCACTCCGGCCGGCCAAGACTTAACATATGGGTAATATGTTAGACGTCGTTCTCTGGAAGAGAAACAACAGAATAGCGTCCAGAAACACTATTGCAAATTCTCAAGACACCGAGCAGACGATAACCATTGAACCCTATTACGTGCGTTCCTCATACTATGCAAATAATTTATTGCGTAAACAATCGCGTATAACATTCAAATTAGCTCTTTCGGTAAACAGTTGCTATATTTTTTTATGTATCAAAGCGATCTTCGACATAATAAATTATTACACAAAATTTAAAATCTCGTATACTTCCAGTTGGCTATAGGTCAATTAAAAAAAAAAACCTCGTAGTCGACCCTACAGTCTCTCTTGAATTATTAATAGTCAAATCAGTCACTGAGGCTTTTCCCTTATCCCAAACTAAAACTTCATGTTCTCCGTAAGTCACGCTAAGGTGTCGTAGGTCGCGTATCACGGATACTTCTGCCCTTTACTGTTGCAGTCGCTAATAGTGAGCACAGATAACTACGTTTGACAAGGGTCCGTATGATTTCCAATCTCTTCAGTTTTACCTGCATACTCTTTTCGCGAGGTATATGTCGCAGGAAGCATTATGTTGTTCGTTTCTCTTAAGTACGCATGCTCCTAAAGTCTTACGAGAGCGCAACGCCTCTTTTCAAGGGTCTGCCAGAGGACTTTGATAAACATCTCAGCAATGCTTTCGAGCTTTCTAAAAGGAACCGTGGCATATTTCCTCTGTCGAATGCACTTGGTAAGGATATCAGACTGAGGAGACGAATACTGAATTAACGGTCAAGCGACGTTTTTATTAGCTACGTCCTTCGCGGCTGAGTTACACTTCTTGAGGACCCTTCCTTGAATCGCAGTTATTAGAAAACTTGAAATTACAAATGCGTAATCACGTGTTACCAACTATGGAATAATGAATTTATTTTTCGCAAGAGTCGGATCAAGAACTACAGCGTGTTGCTTAAACGAGATTTCATACGCAACACGATAGTGTCCGTAAAAGTGTTACACCGTCTTCGGCCGCAGCCAGCTGACAATGACTCTGTGACTACATTAATCGACAGACGTACAGCAACTTTCCACATTTCCAAATTAGTAAAAACAGTCTTCGCAAACGTCATCGGCTTCGCTTTAACCCACAAGGCTAGGAGGCTAGGTGAGGTAGTTACAACTGAGACACCATCGACGTTAAGCCCTTTAGCAATCTGATACCATTTCTATACATTAGAAAATGACCGTAACAGAGGTAACAGTCTCCAGTTAATCTTTAAATTGGTTCCTTGGAATTACCGGAAAAACAGCAAGCAAAAGTTGCAGGAATAATAGATGAAAACTAGAGCCATGAAGTGACATGATACAAAACAGCTGACTTTTGTCGAAATAATCTGTTTCTAGATTTTCTTCGGCCGTCTCCATATGACTTTAAAATGAAGTCTATACAATTACTCAACTGCTGTTAATACACATGTATTATACCACATCGAGCCTTGTTTTGTTGTATTTCAGTCAAATTACTTACGTACAACATAACATATTCTACTTCATCTTACGTTAATACGAATGTTAGGCTCCGGAAATATTTACATCTTTCGGAATAAAAATCGTCCTCAGGCCAGTTGGTAGTTTGTAATCCTAGGTTATGAGCGTTTATATGAATTTAATGATTTCCGGTAACAGCTTCTTACACCGACACAAGCCGTGACTTTTATCTTCCTCCTCGTCTTAAGAAGGAGCATCAGATAAAAAATAAAAAATAAAAAAAACAACACCTGTGAACAGCTACTTCTTCGTACGATTGCCGCCGAATAATCACAAACGCCTAGACCATAACAGAACACAGACCTTCGACAAGCAGAACTACCAATAAAGTCGTGTAATTGAAGGAAACTGTGATTTGCTTTAACCTTCAACAGTTCAAAGTAACTTAAAGTTTATTATTTATTTTATGTCTAGAGTGCTTTGATTTCTACATCTTTTTTGTTTTGTTGTCAACGACGGGTTTTGGTTCATATGAACCATCTTCAGAGCTGTAGAGAAAAGAAAAGTAAGTAACATTTTCTGCGGCATACAACATTGCTATTATACCATAACAAAAATCTAAAGTACTGAATTTTTGTTCGTTTATTGAGAATACTGTTCCTATGGTTTGTTATGGGAAAATACATTATAAAAACCTACCAAACTATGTAATTTGAATGGCAGACAGCCTCCGTCTCTAGGGCGTTGCTGCAGGCCTTGTCACTGTTATTAAAACTGTTTCTAAACCTATCTTTCATTCATATGTGATCACATTTTCCTGGGGCACTGCTCACCGTACCGTCGTCTCTGGTGAACACCCGTCGTCCAGAACAATGTGCTGGATTCTATTGCTTAAGAAGTCTCCGAGCCACTCACGGATCTGCTAATTTATTCCGAGCACTCCGACCTTCGTTAACGATGCGCAGTGTGGCACTGTGTCAAACGGTTTCCGAAAATCTAGAAATACGGAATCTGCAGCAGCATTGCAGCACTGAACTCCATGTTCGCTTTAACTTTTGGTATGTGATTCTTTTGTGGAGGTATGTAGAACACTATGTGCCTCCTCTTTGAACGACTTTGGCAGAACTCTGACTCCGTGTACGAACAGCAATGAATGAAATAACTGCACACATGGTAGCAAGTGTTCGAAACCAGTTCGAGTATCGTCTACACTTTTTTCATGCGTCTGGTGGAGTTTGGTAACAGCTGATCTAGATGCACTAGTGTTCCCATCCCACTGTCTTACAGGGACTCCTAGTGCTTTATGACATCTTACTGTACGAGGTGCGAAAAACATGGTGAATTATTTTATTAGAAACGGAGTAATAAACTGACATGAACTTTGATCTTCGAAGTACTTTCCTTGGCCAGCAACGCACTTATCACAACACTGAATCCATGGCTGGAAGCATTTCTGGAAGACTTCTTTCGTTGATGCTGTTCAGCGGCTCTGTGACCCCTCTCAGTGCCAACAATGGTGTCAAAACGTTTTCCTTTGCGCACGGTTTTAATTTTTGGACAGAGCCAGAAGTTGGAGTTAATCTGCTGGGTAAGGGGGATCGTACAGACAGGAACACTTTTTCCAGCCAAAATCGCGCGAAACAAAAGCCGTGTTGTCGGAAGGACGAGCCTATTGGCCCATTTTCTAGTTTCTTTCTTCGCATATCGTTTAACAAACAAACATTGCAGTGCGCCCTTGTAAAATTCGGCGTTTTCAGTTGTTCCCCTTGGAACGACTCTGAAAGCACTTTTGACCCAATATCTGAAAAAAATGATCGTTAGTTGGTATCAGATTTTGACTGATTTTCTTCTTTTGGGACGAGGAGATTCACTGTTTTCCACTGAGAACTCGGGATTTTCGTCTCGGAGTTAGAGACCCAGGTTTCACCTCCAGTTCCAGTTTTGGACATGAAGTCCAAATCTGAATGAAGGCTATCCTCCAACTCCGTGCGAAGTGACACGATTTTCCTTCTGATCGTCACTCAAAATTGTAGGAAAAAAATTGGCACTAATATATATGCGATTGCACTAAATTGTCTATTTTGCAAGCTATGCTTTGCATGGTCCCGTATGAGATGTCACGTTGTTCTGTAACCTCTAAAACAACTTTTCACCTGTTTGAAAGAACAATTTTTGCCTCTCTTTGCACGTTTTCTTCTGTTTTTGAGGTTAATGAACGTCCTGAACGTTGCTAGCCTTCTACCGTCTCATTTCCAGATTTAAATAGCTCAAACCACTTGTAAAAAGTCTTCAGAATTACAGCATTAGCGTCAGACACCAATTTCAACAAAAATGAATTTCTTTGGCACTTTTTTTACAACTTGAAACAGAAATTACGGTTCCCGCGTTGTTCAAAATGCTTCAGTACAGTAAAATATACGTGACATTAAACACGTAAAACATGCACAACTACTCACATGAACATTTCTTAAAGATTGCAGTTTATATATTATTATGAATGAATCTAATTAAAAGTAGAAGTTACTAGAATAGTTAGTAGATAAATATTATGCTAGAATCCACGATAAACCTGTAACCAACGTTGTTAAGAAGTTACATAAATGAACACATCATTGTAAATGTAATAATACGAATGTAATATAAATTTTATACGAAGTAGGCAAGCAACTGATCGCGTATATTACGCAATTATAGAAAATTAATGGGCCCATTACTTAAAAAAGTTAGAGTTTTACTCTGAAAAATGTTTTTACAAGATTATAATAGGTTATTAGTGGCTTGTTATTTTTCCTCCACCTATGTAGGAACAGTATATAACTTAATTAGATCACACTGAGGTAGGATGTTGTTCCAAAGCCATGCAGAATTCGTTTACTAACCAACCTACTACCAGTAGTTGTTCTGTAACCTAAGACACATCAACTCACACAGCATTCTAACAAACAACACCACCATATCTTACACCCGCATGGACTGAACTGATCGAGTGTGCCCGACGATGGATGTTCATGTGTGTAATTACTAAAATGGATAGCACCACATGTGGTCGCCGGACTTTAAATTCAGTACCGAGTCCCTGTCCGGAGGTGGTGTCGGTAAAGTTATATCTGTATCTACTCTTTTCTGTCCTCATTTACTCTCTTCTTAAATTATCAAATCTATTTATAGTTTCCTACTTCCAAATTCCTGTATTTTTCTAAACGGCAGACAGAAGGACTCCATGAAGCCCCAACTGCACGTGGTGATGCGTGAGCAAGTGTCCGTGGCCTCAACTGTGCAACTTAATTTTGCTGCGCGGTGGTGGCCATGGGTGCTGGCTAAGTAGTCTGTGGAGCACTACGGCCTACATAAAGTGATAAAATGGCAGACCCCGGTAGTTATAATGCAGCTTGAAAATAAAATGCAGCTTGATCAAAATGCATGATGCGCGAAAGATACGGTAACGCCAACCTCACTGTAGAGTCTCTGGACGCTGACTAGTCAGAAAGTGTTCGAACTGCCTGTCTCAACGAAAGAGGCTATCCGACAAATTACGAGGGGGCGTTCAGTAATTAATTCAACACTTTTTCTGAAAGCAGGTTAGTTTATTCACGACTCCAATGCACCATGTTATCCCTCCACTTGTTTGGCTGTAAAAACTATGTTTTCAACATAATCTCCGTTCAATGCGACGAGTTTACTCCGCTTAGTGGGAGGCCCTGTATGCTAGCATGCTACCGTTCTACCGGTCGACGCCGCAGCCAACGTCTTCAATCAATAACCTCCCCATCATCCAGGTATTACTGCTTGCGTGTAGTGCATCCTTCATTGGGCCAAACAGGTGGTCCTTCGTTGCTTTCTAACGTCTACATCTACATGGATACTCTGCAAATCACATTTAAGTGCCTGGCAGAGAGTTTATCGAACCACCTTCACAATTCTCTATTATTCCATCCTCGTATATCTTACCGCAAGAGCTCTGATTTCCCTTATTTTATCGTGGTGACCGTTTCTCCCTGTGTAGGTCGGTGTCAACAAAATATTTTCGCATTCGGAGGAGAAAGTTGGTGATTGGAATTTCGTGAGAAGACTCCGTCGCAACAAAAAACGCCTTTCTTTTAATGATGTCCAGCCCAAATCCTGTATCACCCATATTTCACGGTAATACAAAACGTGCTGCCTCTCTTTGAACTTTTTCGATGTACTCCGTTAGTCCTATCTGGTAAGGATCCCACACCGCGCAGCAGTATTCTAAAAAGAGGATGGACAAGCGTAGTGTAGGCAGTCTCTTTAGTAGGTCTGTTACATTTTCTAAGTGTCCTGTCAAAACGCAGTCTTCGGCTAGCCTTCCCCACAACATTTTGTAAGCGTTCCTTCCAATTTAAGTTGTTCGTTATTGTAATACCTAGGTATTTAGTTGAATTTACGGTTTTCAGATTAGTGAGATTTATAGTGTAACCAATGTTTAACGAATTCCTTTTAGCACTCATGTGGATGACCTCACACTTTTCGTTATTTAAGGTCAACTACCAATTTTCGCACCATTCCGATATCTTATCTAAATGATTTTGCAATTTGTTTTGATCTTCTGATGACTTTGTTAGTCGATAAACGACAACGTAATCTGCAAACAACCTAAGACGGCTGCTCAGATTGTCTACCAAATCGTTTATATGGATAAGGAACAGCAAAGGGCCTATAACACGACCTTGGGGAACGCCATAAATCACTTCTGTTTTACTCGATGACTTTCCGCCAATTACTACGAACTGTGACCTCTCTGACAGAAAATCACAAATCCAGTCACATAACTGAGACGATATTCCATAAGCACGCAACTTCACTACGAGTCGCTTGTGTGGTACAGTGTGAAAAGCCTTCCGGAAATCCAGACATCCAGAAATCCAGAAATATGGAATCGATCTGAAATCCCTTGTCAATAGCATTCTAAGGTCTTCTGTTGGACGGCGAAGAATCCAGAACGCACACATTTTTGAATACCCCAAATGGTGTGTCACCACTCCCAACAGACCTTCAGTTCAGCAAAGAGGTTTGTGACTGTGATCCGTCGATCACCTTGAATGAAACTGCCCCCACGTTCCAACATTGTAGGCGGGTCCGCGGCAAATCGGTCAAGTTTACGCAACCTTGCTGTCATGATGACAGACGCTTCGCCCACGACTCACCGTGCTTTGGTTCACTGCCAGGTCTCTGTAAATATTCTGCAAGTGCCTATGAGTATGCTCTGTTCCGGTTTTCTACTAAATGGAAATCAATGCCAGCTCTGCTTGGAACGCACCTCAGTTACAGACGCCACTCTGAAGGCACCATATAGTGCTAACAGCTATCGGCACTTCCTGAAACGATAGGGGCTCAAGCGGGAATGTTCCACGATGCCCCAGAAGAAATTCCTCATTTTTTTGCCAAAATGACCGAGAAAAAATGTGTTGGCTTACTTACTGACAGCCCATCGTGCACAAGAATACTTGTGTCGTCTGCAACTGCTGCTTAAGGAATTCATTATTTTTTTGATGACACCTCGTACAGTAAGTTACGGCAGCAGGGTAGTTACATGGACAACAGCTGATCGTCAACACGTGTCGGGACGCGAACAGCAGAGTGAGGCTTTTTCTGCGTTTTCACTGTCACGGCCAGGGCCAAGGCCATGTGCTCGCCTCGTCAGCGAGAGTGGGCGTGAGTGACGGGGACAGCCGAGGTGTGGCGCTGCGAGGCAGCCGCAGGTGTGGCGGTGGCAGCGGGCAGGCAGATAGCGCCGGCCTTTGTGGGACAGGCACGGCCGCAGGAAGCAGCCGCTCGCTATCTGCCGGGCCCGCGCTGCCCACGAGACAGTCGACGGCCGCACGAACCGAGCTGCTCTCTCGGCCCACGCCTCACCTCGCAGTATCTGGCCCGAGCGGCGCTACGGAACGCAAATACACTACTTCTTCTGTAGTGGTCAATCCAAGGATTGGTTGGCAACAGCTACAATGGCAGCTTGTCTCCATTCTGTGCGTCTTTCAGCTTTTCTCTTCATTTCTTAATAGGTGTTACATCACACATCTTTCACGATTTGACCCATGTACTTCAGTCGTGGTCTTCCTCTTGGTCTTTTTCCCTCGACATATCTCTCTATGATTGTGTTCAGGAGTCCTTTATGACATAATAGATGGCCTGTAAATTGCACTCTTCTTTTAACAATGAAACTCCAGAAGCTTCTCTTCTCACCTGCTCCAGAACCACTTCGTTTGTGACCTTGTCGATACATTTTATTTTGAGCATGCGTCTATAGCACCACATTTCAAAAGAATTTAGCTTCTGGTCTTCCTCTGTCCCGAGAGTCCATATTTCACACCCATAGCATGCCACACTCCACACACATGATTTCAAAAATCTTTTCCTGATTTCAAGGCTGATGTTCTTAGATGTTAACATGTTTTTCTTCTTGTTAAAAAGCAGCCTATGCTTGAGCTATTCTGCTTCTCACGTCTGCCTTGCTCCTTCCATCCCTGGTAATATTACTGCCCAGATAAGTAAATTAATCAACTTGTTCAATCAGTTCATTGTCTACATGAACTTGGACTTTCACTTAATCTTCTGTGTCGCAGGCCATTACTTTTGTTTTTGCTTTATTAATTCTCATATTATATTCTTCACCCATAACTTTATCCATTCTATTCAGTAGGACTACAAGATCTTCACTTTCAGCCAGGACAGCTATATCATCGGAATATCTTACCACATCTATTCGTTGGCCATGAATTACTATTCCTGTCTGTGAATTTTCCCTTACTTTTTTCGGCGCCTCTTCAATGTATACGTTAAAGATAACAGGGGATAGTGCGCAACCTTGTCGGACACCTTTCCGGTATCTGCACCTCTTCTTGTTTTGTCCGTCGACGGATAACTGCTGTCTCGTTTTTGTACACGTTCCATATCACTTTTCTATCTTTATGGTCTATTCCTACTTTTTTTTGAGTACCCATTTGACATTATCAAAGGCTTTCTCTGCATCTACGAAAGCTATGTATGTTTTCAGGTTCTTATCTAGTCGTTTCTCTATTATTAGTTTTAGAGCAAATATTGCTTCTCTGGTTCCTGTATCTTTCCGGAATCCAAACTGGTCTTCGGAGAGTGTGACAAAATTCATGGGATAGCGATTTGCACATATGCAGATGGCGGCAGTATCGCTTATACAAGGTATAAAAGGGCAATGCATAGGCGGAGCTGTCGTATGTTCTCACATGAAAAGGTTTCCGACGTGATTATGGCCGCACGACGGGAATTAAAAACTTTGGACGCGAAGAGGTAGTTGCAGCTAGACGAATGGGACATTCCATTTCGGAATCCGTTAGGGAAATCAACGTTCCAAGTGTGTGCCGATAGTACCACAGTTCAACTCAGGCATTACCTCTCACCACGGACAACGCACTGGCCGACGGCCTTCACGTAACGACCTAGAGTAGCGGCGTTTTCGTACAGTCGTCATTGCTAACAGACAAGCAACATTGTGTCAAATGACTACAGAAGTCAATGGACGTACGACGAACGTATCCTTTGGGGCCAAGCGGCGAAATTTGGTGTTAATGAGCAATGGCAGAAGACGACCGACGCGGCTGGCTTTGCTAACAGCACGACATCGCTCGAAGTGCCTCGCCTGGGCTCGTGGCCGTATCAGATTGACTCTAGGCCACTGGGAAACCGTGGCCTGGTCAGTTGAATCACGATTTCAGTTGGTAAGAGCTGATGGTTGCGCCCGAGTGTGGAGCAAACCCCACGAAGCCGTGTACCCAGGTTGTCTACATGGCACTGTGCAAGCTGGTGGTGGCTCCATAATGCATAATGATGTCTGCTGTGTTTACATGGAACGGACTTTGTCCTATGGTCCAACTGAACCGCTCATTGACTGGAAATGGTTATGTCCGGCTACTTGAAGATCACTTGCAGCCGTTCACCAATTTAACGTTCCCAAACAACGATGAAATTTTTATGGATGACAAGGCACCATGTAACGTGTCCACAATTGTTCGCGGACGGACAATTCATACGAATGGTCTGGTCACCCAAATCGCCCGACATAAATACCGTCGAACATTTGTGGGACATAATCGAGAGGCGAGTTCATGCACAAAATCCTTTACCGGCAACACTCCCGCAATTATGGACGGCTATGGAGGCAGCGTGGCTCAATATTTCTGTAGGAAACTTCCAACTTGTTGAATCCCTATCACATCGAGCTGCTGCACGACGCCGAGCAAAGGGCGGTCCGACACGATACTACAATGTATCCCATGATGCGTCACTTACAGTAACCAAGCTTACCTTAAACGAGTTGTAGGAGTATCTAGAGGCTGTAACAAGAAAGGTATACCCAAAACTCAGTCAATGAGCGTCCAGTAATGTTCTGAGCGCTCTGCTATAAATGTCGTAGTCAATACGAGCATTAAAAACGTGAGCGTATCGAGTTATTTAACGCTTTTCATTTCACTGGTGCGAGTTGTCATAACTGATGGTGGTGGTAAGCGACAAATTCTACAGAAGCAAGGGAGAAACAATTTTGCGAATAAAGAAGCAAAGCACGTGTACAGGCGTGCCGCAAATATCGCTTAGAATTGACAGCAATGCAGTCCCCATCGTCAATGAATCTGACTATAGTGTCACTTCTTCTCATAGCGTATATGATAGTGTACGAGAATGCTCATCGTTTGGCTCTATTTCGGTCCTTACTACCATCTCAATCAATTTTTGTGTCGCCCTGTAGTTCGGTTTTAGGAAACCAAATTATGAACACGTTTACCGACACCGTCTCTGGCGGGCGCGCAACAGCTCATTCGTTAACTTTAATGCTAATTAACTCGGAAACGGCGCCACATGTCTATTTTTCTCTTCATTATTTTTAGTACAACCTGCTCTGCAACACCCTTACAACCTTTTCAGACTATTTCTGACCACTCTGTACATACTTTTTCCAGAAAGGATCACGATAATACTACACTAAGCCTTTATAACCGTCTCAATATGTCTGGGATGGAAGCACATGTTTTTTTTAAATTTTATTTGTAGGTATGCCGTTGGCTACCAGGATGCCGACTTTCCAGATGAGGTTACTGGGACCGTATGAAGGTCGACTCCACAGCGCTAGCTGTTGAAAGCTTGTAACACGGATTGGTGCCCTGGTCTCTCCAAGCCAACTGCGTGCAATAAAGGGGACAACGACCAACTGGCAGTCTTTGCTTCACGCTTCTCGCACGGATCGTACTGTTGGCTTGGATCTGACAATATTTGGATGACGCATGGCTCCATTCCGTGAGACGGGAATTCACCCCACTGTTTGTGTAGTGCTCGTCTGACAGTGGCCCATATCCTAATTTGGCCGTATGGCGAAACGCGAAACTTCCTGACATGCTGCCTCTGGTGCTACAAGATGACGCCAAAGCTGCCGATCTCATTTTACGCTTTACCCAAAACCTGGTTTCTACACCTCTCTGAGGCAGGGCGTGTTGACATCTACGACCGCTTGAGGGATTGGAGGGGTGCCTCGTCGTCTGTTCCGACCCAGGGGCCCCGTGGCTGCCCTTGCTCGGTGGTCCGGCAACCTATCCTTCCCAACTTTTTAATCCTTCTTATTCTTTTACAGTTGTCATTGATGTAACGGCAGCCTCCAGCTGCTTTCGCAGCGAGAAACTCACCCACATCCATCTTCTTACACCTCTCTCACATCTACTTCCTTTCCTTTCTCTGTTTCATTGACTCAAATGTGTGTGAATTCCTAAATGACCCAACTGCTGAGGTCATCGGTCCCTAGACTTACACACTACTTAAACTAACTTATGCAAAAAACAACACACACACACACACACACACACACACACACACACACACACACACACACGCGCGCGCGCGCGCGCGCCCTAGTGAGGACTCGAACCCCCGGCGGGAGGCACCGCACAATCCGTGACATGACGCCTCACACCGCGCGGCGTTTCACTGATTCTTGGTTACAATTGGATTCTTCAGGATTTGTCTTCTGCAATCTTCCTCTTTTAGGACTATTCCCGGGGTGATGCACATGAGATAGAGGGACCAAAGACCTCTTCGTTTGCTTCCGTTAACCCCATAAATCCAATCTCACAAAATTTCTTCCATGAAAAGGACAACGAAATAAGATAAATTAAACAGAAAGGTGAAGAACCATAAGAAAAATTAAGGGTAATCATCAATTAGGTGCAAGTAAAATTGCAATTCAGCTGCTTCAGGGAAATGGTAAGTACGTTGATCAACTGGCCGGAGGGCTGGCAGGTGAACAGGATGTAACGAAAGAGTGGCAAGAAATAAACCATAGGATATCTAAAGAAAGTGATTCAAAGCAAATGGACCTAGTTCGCAAGTGACCATGTTAAAGTATCAGAATGGTGGAATGATGTTACATTTGTTTAAGAGAGCACATTTTCAACGTATTGTCAAAAGAAAAAAAAAAAAGAAAGAAAACCACGGTATGTCAAGGGGCAGGTTATGGCCTGTAAGCTGAACTTTTGCAACCTGCTATAAAACACAGTAGGGAGCGTGTTTTAGTATTGGGCTGTATTTCGTCATGTGATCTGTGAGAGATGACTGTCATTAACTGGACGTCAAAGGGAGGATACCTCAACACTCTGAAGCAGAAATTTCAGTGTAAAGAAGAAAATTGGGCATTAATTCTACTTTTTTAAGATCAATGGAAGCGCGTATCATATCATAATTATAATTGTCCCAAAGCTATTCAGACACTGTCAGTAGACATCAACGCATGGAGAAAATATGGATCAACCTCTATAAATGGATCAGGAAAAATGCAATCAATTCGAAAGCTGATCTGGAAAAAAGGGTAAAGAGGGATTGGAAACTATTTGGATCCCAGCACTCGCAAAACTCGTTGCTAATTGGCAAGGACGTTTCAAATCATTTATAAAGCAAATAAGATACCCAACAAATACTTGGGTTCCAATGGTATTCCCGTAATCACGCACATTAATGTTGCGACAGAATATTAAACACACTCATTTAAAGCTCTAAAATACTATTTTAGGCAATATTATTACTTTGCTTGGAAAATTGTAGGCTATAGCATGAATTTATTACGAAAATTAATTTATTGTTTATTCGAATTCCTTTCGTTTGTGTAATTTGCATATTGAAATAAAACTCACAGCACTAGATACACAGAACTAACGGAATAAAAATGACTGTCTTTGTAAATAGAAGCAGTGCAGATACAGAGGTGGTAGTTTCGTTCCCTTTGTTTTGCAGCAGTTGCCCAGCCGAATAGGTAAACATGTCGAATGAGACGTTCCTCGCAGCGTATTATCCTCGCAGCGTATTATCCTAAATCTATCGTTCCTCGGAATTTCTCGCAGCTATCGTGACCCTTAGTGTGGAGACGCAGGCTCCACTGCGTGCTGTGGTTAGTTGTAGGATACAGAGAAACTGAACGTCACTGATATTTATCTGTTGGTCCGGGGGTACACTGTGCAAGCTAGGATGCTCGTGTTCCAGAAAGGGAGTCCGTTACCTCGGCGCTGTCCACTTTGCGTGGACACCTGCAACCTACTGTTGTCACCAGGCGTTAATTACGGCCAGTTTCAGCGACTCCCTGCCGGCATCCGCTGAATATTCATACGGGACTCGCGTTGCAGTCTCCCAGAGGTGGCTGCCTGGCTTGTAGCCACGGCTCGTCCCGTTTCGAACCGTACTCTGTCTTGCTAGCTGCGACTGGGTGGAACGTCGTCCATTACCATACTGGAAACCAGTCCAATGCTACGCATACTAAACTATTGTCAGGCCCACGTAACAAAAAAATTGCAGCTCCTCAGTCCACTTCTCCTCAAACCACAATTTAATGTATGACAGAGTATAATGGTTCAAATGGCTCTGAGCACTATGGGACTTAAAATCTTAGGTCATCAGTCCCCTAGAACTTAGAACTACTTAAACCTAACTAACCTAAGGACATCACACAACACCCAGCCATCACGAGGCAGAGAAAATCTCTGACCCCGCCGGGAATCGAACCCGGGAACCCGGGCGTGGGAAGCTAGAAAGCTACCGCACGACCACGAGATGCGGGCGACAGAGTATACTTCGCACCATTATTAACCACCTTAATGTTTGTACATGAAACTTTAAGTAGTTGCGAATGTGGACAACCGTTAGCTGCATAATGGAATAATTAAATTTTGTGCCGGATCGAGCCTCGAACCCGGATTTCCTGCTTATCGCGAGTGCTCGCCTTACTCCTAGGCTATCTAAGCAGACTTCATGGCCACACCCAAACTTCCGTATGTCGTCAGCCATGTGTCTAGAACTTGTATATCTACTGTGTACATTCCCGTACACGGGAGACATTTTGATTAAAAGTCGTTTGCCAGGTATCGGCAGATAAATACAATATTGCAGTGTCTGTGTTGTTCCTTCGCGTAATGCAAGATGGGGTCACAAAACATATCCACACCTAATCCCGGGTCCGTTTCCCGAGCGGGTCGGAGACTTTCTTCGCGCGGGGACTGGACTGGGTATTTGTGTTGTTCTAATCATTTCATCTCATCTCCTTCACAGGTAAGCTCGAGTCGCCGAAGCTGCGTCAAATAGACTTGCAGCAAGCGCCCCAACAGTTCCAGACCAATCCATACGATGATTTCATTTTTTCGAAATACGGAAACCCTTTATAAAATCTTTTATCGTTGACAGGACACTACAGTCACTGTGGAGAACACGAGTGACGGATGTGAAGGTAGAAGCAGAGAAAAACTGAGATGAAAAGAAACACCGGGGAAAGAGATCTGAAGCGTACAAAACACACAGAAAGAATGGGGAAAAAATGGGAGATTTAGTTTATATTACATTCTCTTTGATGTATTTGAAACAAAATATTGACAAACAAGCGAGACAAATTCCGAGAAAAATATGCTGGTTTTCAAGACAAGAATTAGGAGCCAAATTATGGGGAGATAAAACAGTAAAAAAAATATACTGTAGTACAATGTTTCCTTCGAGCAATGCAGCCTCTCGGAAATGGATGAATCAGTGAATGAATGTCTTAATATTACATCAATCATCATTAACAGAGTGATACTATGATATTAGTGATTAAGAAGCATATCATCACGATAACGAACATAATCGTCGTTAGTTTCTGACGCAAGCTGCTGGATGAAGGTTTTGTCTGGAATCCAGACTACTGCTGCCCGCAGCGGAAAAAAATATGCACAACACTAACTCCGATGACGAGCACTATACACAAAAGTAGGCGCAGTTTTCACAAATGCAATTACAACGTTGTAACTCGATGATGAAGTCTTTTCGGGTTATCAAATGAATCAAGGCGTCGTTCTCGGCTGGTAACCCGAAAAGACTTCATCACTGAGATTGGATGAAAAAATCTAAATCCGCACATAACATTGTAAATTTCAAGGAGGTCAAGTGACGTAAAATACATTGAACTGTCCCAACTCAATGCACAAAATCAGTAAAATTCTCTATTTGTGTGCATGGTGGCACTAGGGGCCGTATCAATAACTTATTAATACTGGTCATGTGTATGCTAGTACTGAAACGCATCTTTTTTGTCACCATACGTTGTGTTTTTCTTCCTTTTTAATAAAATATCGCCAATGGTAGCGCCTGAGAGTTGGCTTCCACATCGGCTCACTAATCATGCACCGAAGCTGTTTAATAAATCACGATGTAATTGTCCCACACTGGTGTCGGGAGCAGTGCAACTAAAGATGTGGACCGATGGAATTTTTAAAATGTAAATTGCGTATCAAGATTTGGTAATCGCCCTGTGCTGTATATTTAGTTAAAATTCTCGGGCTACTACATCGAATAACTGCGGGTTCAGGTTGTACAACAAGCGAGAGAAACAGATACAGACAATTTTCAACAAAATCACGCCAACTGCGGATCGGTGTCTCTTCCAAATGTTGTGTCCCTCCCGCAACAGACTGAAAAATGAAACCGATAATACAATCGTAGGTAAATATATTGACAGGAATGGCAATAAAATATTCTAACTCATTACAAATTATTGAGAGTAACACAGAATGACGTTTATG
This sequence comes from Schistocerca gregaria, assembly GCF_023897955.1. Lineage (NCBI taxonomy): Eukaryota > Metazoa > Arthropoda > Insecta > Orthoptera > Acrididae > Schistocerca > Schistocerca gregaria. The sequence continues at coordinate 563,376,219 of NC_064922.1, read as the reverse complement.
TGACAAGATCAGAGTGGTGAACAGACAGCGATCTCCAAGCTGCCCTCGAAGAAACTAAACGCCGCGCCCTCGTTTATTTGTCCAGGCAATGTACATGTTACCATATGGACTCTTTGGTCCGTCATCGTTCCACAAAATTTTACATACAAAAATAATTTTTAGAAATGGGTATTACAGGTTTTCTTATCCTCTTCTTGATTACAATGTAGAAGTGATTTCTTCACGTAGAAAAAGAAATGGGCAGACCAGAAAAGCAAACAATGAAGCGCAGCAAGACTGACAGTGAAAGTTAGTTTTAAGGCCACATGAAGCCGCGGGAGGTAGGGAGGGAGGGAAGGAGAGCGGTTGGCAGGACTGATTACCCGCCGTCCCCTACCTCGGCCTGTCAGACATTCTGTTCAGCTGCCTAATGTACACTGACGTGGCAGAAGTCATGAGGTACCTCCTAATATCGTGTCGGAACTTCTTTTGCCCTGTGAAGCGCAGCAACTCAACGTGGCGTGGACTCAACAAGTAGTTGGAAGTCTCCTGCAAAAATATGCAGCCATGCTGCCTCTATAGCCGTTCGTAACTACGATGGTGTTGCCGGTGCATGCTGATTTTGCGCACAGTCTGACCTCTCCATTACGTCCCAAAAATGTTCCATGGGATCTATGTCGGGCGATCGGGGTGGTCACACCATTCACCCGAAATGTCCAGAATGTTCTTCGAACCAATCGCGAAACGCTGTGTCAAGGTGACAAGTGCATTCTCATCCACAAAAATTCCATCGTTGTTTGTGGACATAAATTCTATGAAGGGCTGCAAATGGTAGCCGAAAGAAACCAATTCCGGTCAGTGATCGGTTCAGATAGACCAGAAGACACAGCTCATTCCATGCAAACACAGCACATAACATTATGAAACAATGACCAGCTTGCACAGCCCCTTGTTGACAACTTGGGTCCATGGAATCGTGACTTCTACGCCGCACTCGAAGCCTACTACCTACCAACTGAATCGGTACTCAACTGACCACGCCGCGGTTGTCCAGTCTAGGGTACAACCGATATGGTCACGAGCCCAGGAGAACCGCAACAGGCGCTGTTGTGCTGTTAACAAAGAACTAGCTTTGGTGGTCTGCTGCCATAGCCCATAACGCAAAATTTCACCGCACTGTTCTAAAGGATAGCGTTCGTCCTACGACCCACATTGTTTTCTGCGGTTAACGCTGTGTTGCTTGTCTTACAGTACTCACAGATCTATGAAAACGCCGCTGCTCTGGGTCATTAAGTGAAGGTCGTCTGGCACTGTGTTGTCCACGGTGAGAAGTAATGTCTGAAATTTGGTATTCTCGGCACAATGTAGTGGACACTGTGGAACTCTGGATCTCCTAATCCCTAAAAATTTCCGAAGTGGAATGTCCTATGCGTCTGGCTCAGACAACAATTACGCATTCAAAGTCTGTTAATTCCCGTCCAGCGGCCGTAATCGCGTCGGAAACCTTTTCACAGGAATCAGTTCGAAAGCGCTGCTCCTCTACATCTTGCGTACACAATACTACCGCCATCTGTCTATGTGCATATCCTATTCAGTTCGCCAGAAATTACTCCAAACCTTGGTTATTCTTGTGGTCATTTATTTCGCTGTCTATCCATCGTTGTCTTCACTTGCCCTAAATGTAAAAAAACTCATTACCTGGTGTTAACAGTATTCATTACAGTCCACACAGGTATAATAAGTTTATCTATGTACATTGCACAGTTTGTACACCTTCATTACCTTTACTACTTTCAGGTGTGTGGCGGAGGGTCCTTGTGCATCACGGTCGTATACTCCGTTCCTGTTACAGGTGCGAAAGAAAAAAAACATAGTAGATGCGCGTGCATTTGAGCTCAATTTTTTCTGACTTTACATTTGTGGGCAGCTCGCGAGATGTACGTAAGAGAAAGAATTATTTTGGCTGATTCTTCCAGAAACGTTCGTCACTGGAGTTTTAACGGGAGAAGACATCGAGATGATACGTAACACATCTCTTGTAGCGTTTGCCACAAGCGTTGGGCGAGTCTCTGTAACCGTTTCTCGCTAACTAAATGAACCTGAGAAGATTCGTGCCGTCCTTTCTTGGATCTTCTCTGTTCTCCCTACCATCTTATCTGGTACAGGAATTTTGGAACACGTGTTATGTTCGAGTATAATGACAACTTTTCTGGAGACTAGAAATCTACTCTGTAGGAATCAGCATGGGTTTCGAAAAAGACGGTCGTGTGAAACCCAGCTCGCGCTATTCGTCCACGAGACTCGGAGGGCCATAGACACGGGTTCACAGGTAAATGCCGTGTTTCTTGACTTCCGCAAGGCGTTTGACACAGTTCCCCACAGTCTTTTAATGAACAAAGTAAGAGCATACGGACTATCAGACCAATTGTGTGATTGGATTGAAGAGTTCCTAGATAACAGAACGCAGCATGTCATTCCCAATGGAGTGAAGTCTTCCGAAGTAAGAGTAATTGGTGTGCCGCAGGAGAGTGTCATAGGACTGTTGCTATTCACAATATACATAAATGACCTTGTGGATGACATCGGAAGTCCACTGAGGCTTTTTGCAGATGATGCTGTGGTGTATCGAGAGGTTGTAACAATGGAAAATTGTACTGAAATGCAGGAGGATCTGCAGCGAATTGACGCATGGTGCAGGGAATGGCAATTGAATCTCAATGTAGACAAGTGTAATGTGCTGCGAATACACAGAAAGATAGATCCCTTATCATTCAGCTACAAAATAGCAGTTCAGCAACTGGAAGCAGTTAATTCCATAAATTATCTGGGAGTACGCATTAGGAGTGATTTAAAATGGAATGATCATATAAAGTTCATCGTCGGTAAAGCAGGTGCCAGACAGATTCATTGGAAGAATCCTAAGGAAATGCAATCCGAAAACAAAGGAAGTAGGTTACAGTACGCTTGTTCGCCCACTGCTTGAATACTGCTCGGTAGTGTGGGATCCGTACCAAATAGGATTGATAGAAGAGATAGAGAAGATCCAACGGAGAGCAAGCGTTACGGAGATGATAGATGAACTCCAGTGGAAGACTCTGCAGGAGAGACGCTCAGTAGCTCGGTACGGGCTTTTGTTAAAGTTTCGAGAACATACCTACACCGAAGAGTCAAGCAGTATATTGCTCCCTCCTACGTATATCTCGCGAAGAGACCATGAGGACAAAATCAAAGAGATTAGAGCCCACACAGAAGCATACCGACAATCCTCCTATCTACGAATAATACGAGACTGGAATAGAAGGGAGAACCGATAGAGGTACTCAGGGTACCCTCCGCCACACACCGTCAGGTGGCTTGCGGAGTATGGATATAGATGTAGATGAAAGGTTCCAGCCGGACGAGCAGTACTCTATTATTGGTGTAACTAGGGTTTTGCAGTGTATCTCCAGTATGGGTGGACCACATTTTCTGCAAATTATTCGAGTGAACCTGTCAGGTATCTTCCTTTCCTACAACCAGTATTATGTGGTCGTTCCAGTTTAAACAGCGCCGCTCCTAAATATTAATAGAGGTATCTCTTTCTGATTAATGTTCGGAAATCAAACAGTGGTGGATCTTCACATCTATTTACGCACAATATGTTACGTTTGTTTGTTTATGTTTATCGTAAATTGCAAATATCTGCATCAACTGTACATTCTCAGTTTTGTTGCATTTCATTCATTGCAACTTTTCCAGAAAAAAAAACCACGTCGTCCGCCAACAGACTCGAGGAGCTTCTGGCGTTATCCTCTATGACCGTATTTAAGAATCACCACTGAGAAAATGAACCTTTATTAACTATCAGTGTCAATCAACCTACCATGGCCAGGTAACATAAAATTACTTGCGTGAGGCGGTATGGTATTCTTCTCACACCCCAACTGTCCTGTCTGGAAGGAATGGTAAACTATTTGCAGCCACGTAAGACTGCTTAAGAATAATAGTTGTAAAAACGATAGCCGACAGAGACCGGAGGCCAGTGTCATGCCACGTCACGGACAGTCGCTTTCTAACCCAACGGGACTGCAGCTATCAGTGAATGCGGAACCATCTCAATCAGATGGTGACCGAACATTGCAACATTTGAAGTCTTAGAACGCGGCAAAAGTGCACTGATCACAGCGGTACTTAAGTCCACATACCTGCAGTTGTCCGAACACGGAAAGTGGATAGTAGATGACACTATGCCTGTAGTGTGATCAGAAGAGACGCGATTTTGCCTCTTTCCAAATGATGCAGGCGTCAAGTGCTAAGGTGGACCCAAAAGGTGTTTAACACGTAACGTGTGAAGGGTTTATATCAAGTCCGAAGTGGTTCCGCGATGTTTTGTGGGTGTTTTTTCTTCACGTCATCATTTGGATCTATTCCTCCAGGTTATTGTAAATATGACACTGGATGTTTACTTCAGAATTCTCAGTGACCAAGTGTTGCCCTTTGTTCTACGTCTTCATGATAAGTACGCTGTGGAGAGTCTCGTCTTCCAGTATGACAACAGCAATGTTCACAGGGCAGCACTCAGAAATTGGTTAGATAAACACTCGGGCACACCATCGCGGCCTCGCCTTTAATGGCCCACCTGTTCACCTGACCTCAATTTCGTAGAAGATGTCGGGGACTACTTTGAAAAGTGGGTGAAACATAACAATTAACATGGCTGCAAGCTGGTTGCTCTATGCACGTTCATTTCCTACGAACCCAACGTGACTGGGGACCAGACGACAATGGCCGTGCGTCTACATCTGCACTCTGTAACCACTGTGAGGTGCACAGCAGAGGGTACGTGCCTTTGTAGGAGTTACTAGGGTTTATTCCAGTTCCATTTAGATATGGAGTGCGGGAAGAATGACTGAATGCCTCTGAGCGTGCAGTAATTATTCTCGTCTTATCCTTAGGATCCCTATTTGAGAGACAGTAATCGTTTAAAACCGGTTGTTTAAACTTTGTTAATAGACGTAAACTATCCCGAGAAAGTCTACCTTCAAGAGTCTTCCAGTTCAATTACTTCAGTATCTATGCGACAGTCTCCCATGAATTAAACAAACCTGTGGCCATTCGTGCTGCCCTGCTCTGTATACATTCAACACAACCTGTTAGTCCTATCTGGTGTGGGTCCCACACACGTGAGAAATATTCTAGGACCGGCCGCACGAATGATTTGTAAGCAGTCTCCTTCGCAGACTGTACTTCTACAGTGTTCTACCAATAAACCGAAGTCTACCGCCAGTTTTACCAGCGATTGAACCTATGTAATCATTTCATTCATACTAAGTGTTACACGTATTTGTACGAGTTGGTCGATTCCAACAGTGACTCACTGATATTATAGGATTTCTTCGTTTTGTGAAGTGCACTATTTTACATTTCTGAATATTGAGAGCAAGTTGCCTATCTTTGCATCACTCTGAAATCTTATCAAGATCTGAACGACTATTTATGCAGCGTCTCTCCGATAGTACTTCATTATAGATACTTGCATGATCTACAAAAAGCATGATTTTACTTTTAATATTGTCCGGTAGGTCATTAATATACAACATGAACACCAACTCACTTCCCTGGGGCTCAACCGAAGTTACTTGTACATCTGACGATGACCCTCCATCCAAGGTAACATGTTGCGTTCTCCCTACAAAAAGCTCCTGAATTCAGTCACGAATTTAGCTTGATACCGCATACTTTTGACAATAAGCGGAGGTGTGGCACTGAGTCAAAAGCTTTTCGGAAATCGCTAAGTACAGTGTCTACCAGGTTGCCTTGACCCAAAGCATTCTGTATGTCAAGTGAGAAAAGTGTGCGTTGCGTTTCGCAGGATTGTTTTTGAAACCCATGCTGGATGGCCCATATGAGCTCATACCATCCAAAATACCTGATTTTGTTTGAACTCAGAATACATTCTAAGATTCTAGAAGAAATCGACGTCGAGTATACTGGACGGTCGTTTTGTGGATCGCATCTATTACCTTTCTTGTATCCGAGTGTGACCTGTGCCTTTTTCTAAGACCTAGCCACGGTCGTTTGTTCGAGGGATCTAGATACATTATAGTTAGAAGAGGGGCTAACGCAGCTGCAACTTCTGTATAGAATCTAACATGGATTCCATCAGGGCCTGCAGCTTTGTTCAGTTTTAACCATCCAGCTTCAGGGAAATCAGAAAGGAGATCCTGTAAAGTCACGACCAATGGGTGTCGGGAGCAGCAGTGGTTGATAGTCGGAATACTACTCAGAGCCAACGCCAATTAAGAACGTGAATGAACGTGACGTTACCACCAATTCTGCTGCGAATACCCAGCATCCATTCGGCAAGGAGCGACGTTCACTGCGCCTTGCGCTTCTGTAGGCAAAACTAGTTCGCCCGTCGACCACAGAGCCGTCAATGTATATCACTTCTGAGTCCAGATATGCATTAAAGACGGCCAGGAAAAGACGGCAAACAATCATGGAACAAGAGTGTCTTTTGGTCCCAAAGATAAAAGTCAAATCTGACTACGGGGTACCCAGAATAGGGGCATATACAGATGCAACTGTGGGGAAGATGTAGTTCAGTGCAGAGACAGTGCATACGAACTATGATCAGGTCTCCGGTCCCACGCCGCTGTTGTGGGAGGTGAATCTCCCTACTAGAAAAAAAAAAGACACACAGTACTTCCGATGCTCAGGTACGAAGCGAATATGCATCCTCTAGTTGAGCAGCGTATGTTGAAATCTGATTTGTATTGGAAGGACTTCAGCCTCCACGAATAGGAAGTTCACTGGGCTAGTTAGAACGTCACTTGTCTTACGACGGACACCGCCATTGTTATGGGGGTCCACCATCCGCAACGCTGAAGACGACACCGAGCCATATGCCAGACTCCCATAGTCAAGGCAGTGTACAATCAGAGCTTTGGAAAGCCGCAAAAAATGTGGAGTGGTCACTGCTCAAGTAGAGGTTACTTAGCAGGCATTTAATAGTATTAATGTGGTACCAACATTTTTGCCGAATTTGGCAAACATGGGGAAGCCACGTCAACTGGGCATCGAGGACCAATACCAGGAAGCAAAGAGACTCTACCATATTGAGTAATTCGTCTTCCAGTTAGCATTCTGGTTGGGGAACAGTACAACAGCAACAGAAATGCACGAAGCTAGACCATTGACACCCATTACAAAAAGAGGCACACACAACACAGAGCCCTGCAGAATCCCATTCTTTTGTAGGGAAAGTACAAGCACCAACTTGGACCTGGAAAGAATGGCGTAGCACAACATTCTGGACAAAGATCAGGGGTGGGCTCCAGAGAGCTCACTCATATAGAGTAACGCTGATGTAATGACACTATGTGGGGTCTTAAAACTTTCGCAGGTCGAAGAAGAAAGTGATAATCTGTTGACACTAGGCAAAAGCCACCTGGATAGCCGCTCCAGCAGTAGAGTGGAAAACCACCCTGGTACAGAGCCAAAAACCGCAGACACTCAAAGTACCAACACAGCCGCCGACTCACCATATATTCAAGCAATCTGCAGAGAACATTGGTGAGACTGCGCAATAGCTGTTCATCTCAAGGGGGAGTTCACCCAGTTTCAGCAGTGGGACTATCACTCTCTCTCTCTCTCTCTCTCTCTCTCTCTCTCTCTCTCTGTTGACATGGAAGCTCACCCTCACTCGATATATAGTTGAAAATGTCAAGGACGTGATGTTGAGCATCTAGTTGTGGGTGCAGTTTGGCCCTGGAGCCATGACAGAGAACTGGCGAATTCCCCCCCTCACTGAACAGAGCACTGTAAGGCTCCAGATGATGTGTAGTGAAAAGTAAGTGAATTAGCTCTATCTGCCGTTTGAGGACACAAAATGCAAGCTAATAATTCTCTGATGAAGAGGCTAGAGCATAATGCTAAGCGAAATGTTTGGTGACAACATCTGGGTCAGAGTATATGACAGCATTCCAGGAGAGACTAGGTTTACCTATGGAAGACTGGTGGCCAGAGATATCAAGCCTTTGGCAAAACCTGCAAAGGAAGGGTTCACAGTTCAATGGTAAAGACATATAATACCTAGCATTGTTGTTTCTGCAGTTTTATAATGGACCCAGACACACAGCTGTTCAAAGGCAGTGAGGTTCTCCATTGATGGATGTTGCTTATAGCATAGGAGAGACTATCTGGGATTTAATAGCCACAGCGATTTCTGAAGCCACCAAGCAACTGTCTTTTGATGAGTGGGACAGGTGGAGGACTGGGTGGGACGGGATCCCGAGTAATATGGACTCGTTACGTCTGCTGCTGATAGAATGGCTGCTGTGATGCTCTGAACAGCTGCATCGATACCGCGACATGGTGGGGTGCTAAGGGCGATGGCACAGGAAATGGCATTCCAGTCAGCATTTTTGAGAGCTCAGTTGGGTGGATACCCAAGTTAGTAACGTAGACGGACACACAGGATGTTCGGAAAATGATCTCTGTCATGTAGGTTCTCATGGACTCTCCAATCGATGGAGGGGAGAAAAATGAAAATGTAAAAATCAATGGCCGAATAAGATTCACGTGTCACATTGAAGGGCATGGGAGCACCGGTATTTAGGAGACAAAGATCGAGCTCTGAGAGCAAAGTTTGAATTGCTTTACTGCAGCCGATGTTTGTAGCTTCACCCCTTCCACCCCACAAAGGATTGTTAGCACTGAAGTTACCCAAAATGGGGAGGTGGGGGGGGGGGGGAGAGAGAAAGCATACAATGCGGTCTGAGACACTTCATCATCAGGAGGGAGATATACATTACAGACAGTAAACTCCAGAGAGATCCTCACATGAACAGCCACAGTCTCCGAAAGTCGTATTGAGTAGCGTATTTTTCACTATAGACGGAGTCCAGAACGTACATGCCAATGTCATTGCCAGCTATATTCTTAAAATAGCTCCGATAGCCACAGATAGTAGGGGTTTGCAAAACTAGAAACCAATTTTTCTTGAAGGCAGTGTAGAAAGCACAGGAAATGCGTAAGAGATGTCGTATCTCAGCCAGGTGGTGGAAAAACACATTACCATTCCACTGGGGCATCACTTTATTGGTGTCCCCGCAGTTGCAAAGAAACCAGTGAGGGATGTCATGCCTCATGGTTGCACTCATATTGAGAGGCTACTGCATTAGTAAACAACCTAAGGTATTAAGGTGGAACGTGTTGCGTCCAGTGCATGGGGACAACCGGAACCTCCGTCTTCGAGGTTGTCGTTGTTCTCTTGTAAGGTATCAATGTCTGTGAGAACTTGTCTGCCTTAGATTCTGGGGTGGAGGAGGGACACAGAGCTCCACTACCAGCAACCTGCAAGTCCTTCAGATACTAGGTGGCATCTGGCAGCAGAATCCTGGGAGATCCTGAGGGATGCCTTCCTTTTGAGACACCAGATGGAAGTATTTATTCTTTGGCTAAAGGTTGGGCATCGGCGTCTCTAGTGGGGATTTGACACTCCCAAAGAGTTTGTGGAGGAAACAGTAGGAGGGTAGACCCCCACCTTCAGAGGAATGAGTGCCCAACACAGAAGGCACAAAGGGCGAATTTACAGTTGCTGGAGTGGATGACATCATTGTAGCCATAACGTATGTAGTGATACACGCAGGGTGCAAATGATCGTATTTCTTCTTGGCCTCTTCAAACGTCAATTGGTCAAGAATGTAGTATTCTTGGACGAAGATTAAGGCCCCAGTAACTGTCCTGTTGTCCTTCGGTCCCCCATTTGTCACGCTGGCCAAAATGCACAGACCACTGCTCCGAACTTGCACGTAACTTGTCTTCTGGCTGTAAACGAATGTCGTGTTGTACGATGATATGTACTATATTCAGACTGTTACCAAGGGTGTTGGTTAAAGGAGCTCCTACTTCCTCACCTGTCCTAAAGCTGTTCAACGACGATTAATGGTTTTGTGACCAAAAAAGGAATCTCTGTCACTCACAGGAAGTATTGGGGCGAATATCTTCCCCCCGTTTCTTAGAGACATGTTCTTCACACAATGTAGCCAAGGAAGGAAATATTTAGAGGTCAACTCTCTTCGCACTTTAAGAATCTTTTGCTTCAAACGAGACTGCTGGGGTCGTGCAGCCACCAGGGGAAGAAACCTTAATCCGCATAATATACGAGACATCCGCCATGGTGTAACCCAAACAGGGGTACTGCCCATTGGGACGACTCAGCCTCAGCAACGGCTACCTGACTAGTAAGCCATTGCCCCGAGTCCCTGTACCCCAGGCACAATGGGGACATACTCCTTGGCATATGTGGAGAATTTCCATGTTTAAAATCACTTGAAAGTGTCTGGTTGAGTTTGAATATATTAAACTGATAGAAAATAAGAAAAGGTAATATGAAACGGCAAATACGAGTGTAATGATGAAAGGTGGAGACCGGCTGTAGCTAAAGAGAGTTGAGATAGGTATTTATCATTTCGCGTTTTTGTACCAAATTTTAATTTATGATGAATACTCTCACTTCCATGCAGTTAGTAAAAATAATTATTATTTTTATCAAAAAATTTTACTTCAATATTAGTTGATTAACATCTCAATTCAATGATAATAGACATAAAATTCAAATCCCAGCAGACAAACCAACGATTTCAACGTCACTAGCCTGAAGTTTGAAGTGTTCACCGACATGAGACTGTGTTGAAAGTTGTGAGATGTTTTATACTCCTGTTTTACTTGGCACCTCGGTAGTAAAGCGCCAGACTAAAAATTCAGAAATCTCGAGTTCGATCCCCAGTCAGTCTGATGATTTTCGTCAGACACTTATTGCTTTCTTCACCTCTGGCAATGGTCGTTGATGTGAAAAATTCCGACGTGCACCGTGGTTCGGAATCCACATTAAACTTTTGGTCTCCTATAACTGACGGGGTAAGCCAGGTCAAAGGTCGGAGGAGGCATCTCCAAAATGACCGAAATTAGTAAAGCACTGTGTTGTTGAAGAGGAACTTCGCATTTATGACTGTTTTGTTTACTTAACCTGTAATTGTTAACATAGGGTCGGACAGATCCCATCCATAGTTAGTTTAGAGAAATTTATACGAACGTAGTTGGCAACACTGCCTGCCGCATATTCACGCTTCCCTGTCAGTTTGAAGCAGCTTCCAGTTGCTTCATTGAGGTGGTTTCAGATGAAGATTCCTTTGTAGACAGATTGTCTTCGGATTCTGCGTTAGACTGCTGTATCGAGTCTGAGCGTAATACCACCAATGAGCAATCTGGTGATTCAAATGGTGCAGATTCAGACCAGTTAAATATTTTCATAGGTAAAGACAAGAGCACAACATGGCGAAAGGTTCCTCCAATCAGAGAGTCAAAGCTAGAAGGAGAAATATAATAACTTGTCTTCCTGGAGTGAAGGGATCGGCAAAGACTTGTATATCTCCAAACGACTGTTTCTCTGCGCTAACAGATACTACACTTATTGATGCTATTCAGTCACTACCATCATAAAAACTGATATTGGAGAAGAATTAGAATGATAGGACTGCTTATTTGACTGATGATAATGAAGCAAAAACCGTCGGTGGATTTCTGGTTTTAGGGGGATCCATTACCTCAGGTCACTGAAATTTTCCCGACTTTCGGAATACACAGAGAATGCGGAGTCAAGTTTATTCCAACAACAGTAACTTTGAACAATTTCTACTTTAATCTTACGTACATACACTTCGATGACAAAAACCTCGACCACAACGTAAACAACAATATTTGAATATGTCATACACACTGTAGAGCCAATTACTTACCTTCTAGACATCTGACAGTATCTGGCCAAGTATGGCATCAAACTTCTCTCTACCAGATACGAAAAATCTGTACACTATTTCCATGATTTACATTGGAAATAAACAAGATGGCCCATCAAAGTTGTCCACCTCTGCTGTTGATGTGGTTATGAGACTAGTAGAACCACTGAATGGCACATGTAGGAACATAACTGGAGATAACTGATTTTCCAGTATTCCTCTTGTCCAAATATTCTAAGAGGAAAACCTGACACACGTCAGCACTTCAGAAAAACGAGCGAGAGGTTCCTCACCAGTTTGTGGTTAAGAAGAGAGATGTGAAATCCTCAATTTTGGTTTTCAAAATGACTTCACTTTACTCTCCTATGCGCCAAAGAATTTACTGTTAATTTATTCTATGCACCTTGAATATACGTCAAAAGGCTCTATGTCCAGTGAAAAAAAAATCAAGTGTAATCACATTCTTCAATGACATATAATGGGGGTGGCGGTGTTGATGTAGTGGACTAGTTGTGTGCCACATACTCAACAGCAAGAGAGTGCAATAGATGGCCTCTGGCGATATTCTTTCTCATAACTGATCTAGCTCGAATCAACAGCCTTTCCATTTTTAGAAGCAGCACCCCTGAAAAGAAAATTGCAAGAAACGATTTTCTTTGGGAAACTGGATTCGGCTTGGTGCAAGACCAGCTAAAGAAAAGGACAGTAAAGGATTTGCTAATAGGCTACAAAAATGAGAGGATGAACATCTGCTGTCAATGACAAACCAGCACAAGAAGAGGGGCCAGATGCAAAAAGGAGCATCGTCTGCCCTAGAAGTAAGGATGCAGAAACTCGATTTACTTGTCATTAGCGTGGAAAACGTATGTGAAAGAAATATTTGCTTAAACTGTGATCACTTCTGGATGGTAATTGCAATGAGTCGTCAGAAGAAGACCGTTGAATCACTGAAGCTCAATTTATGTTGTGTACCCTCAACTGTAGGTATTACCTGTTTTCTACTGTAATAATAAGAATTATTTCTTCAAATAAGCATTAACATCTTTAGTTGCGTACCTTACATGGTTGCTCTACATTATTTTATATTAGACTGAAGAGGCAAAGAAACTGGTACACTTGCCTAATATCGTGTAGGGCCTCCGCGAACACGCAGAAGTGCCGCAAAGCGACGTGGCACGGACTCCACTGTGTCTAGAGTAGTGCTGGCGGAAACTGACACTATCAATCCTGCAGGGCTGTCCATAAATCCGTAACGGTACGAGGAATGTGGAGATCGCTTCTGAACAGCACGTTGCAAGGCATCCCTGTTATGCTCAGTAATCTTCATGTCGGGGAGTTTGGTCACCAGCTAAAGTGTTTAAGTTCAGCAATTCTGGACATGTGGGGTGTCGCATTGTCCTGTTGGAATCCACAATGGACATGAATGGATGCAGGTGATCAGACAAGATGCTTACGTACGTATCATCTGTCACAAGCGTATCTAGACGTATCAGGGGTTCCATATCACTCCACCTGCACGCGCCCCACACCATACAGAGCCGTACACGTGCTTCCGCTCGATACAATTTTAAACGAGACTCGTCCGACAAGGCAACACGTTTCCAATCCTAAACAGTCTAATGTCAGTGTCGACGGGTCCAGGCTAGACGTAAAGCTTTGTGCCGTGCAGTCATCAAGGGTACACGGGTGGGCCTTCGGCTCCGAAAGACAATATAGATGATGCTTCGTTGAATGGTTTACATGCTGACGTTTGTTGATGGCCCAGCATTGAAACCTGCAGCAATTTTCGAAAGGGTTGCACTTCTGTCATGTTTAACGATTCTCTTCAGTCATCGTTGGTCCTATTTTTGCAGGATCTTCTTCCGGCTGCAGCAATGTCGGAGACTTTGTTTTACTGGAGTCCTGATATTCACGGTACACTAGTGAAATGATCGTACGGAAAAATCCCCACTTCATCGCTACCTCGGAGATTCTGTGCCCACTGCTATTGCCCGACTATAACAACACATTCAAACTAACTTAAATCTTGAAAACCTGCCATTGTAGCAGCTCAAACCGATCTAATAACTGCGCCAGACACTTGTCTTATATTTGCGTTGCCTACCGCAGCGCTGTATTCTGCCTGTTTGGGTATCTTATGTTTGAATATGCATTCCTATACCTATCTCTTTGGCGCTTCAGTGGAAATAATATAGTTATTAATATTATCCGAGTTAATATTATGCGTACACAGCAACATTAACATATCATGGGGATCCATTGGACCCCACGTTTCCACCTGTGTACAATAATGCCACGTTAACAAAGGAAGGCTAAATAACAGACTCGGACAGATTCGAAGTATCTTTTACAGTGTTGTATAGTCTGTCGTACTGCTTTAAGAAATTGATGACAGGACACTGACCCTCGAATCCTCAAAATATGAAGAAAATCGATGTGGAGCGGGCCAGGTCAGTCCGTAGTGTCCCGGCGCATAAGCAAAACTGAGGGACTACGCTCGTGGCATCGTGCAACCGCTGCGCCGCCGGGTTTATTGGGACGGCTTCGTGTGGCCGGCCTCGGCGCTCTCACGCGTGGAGCACTTTCCACGGCTCCAGGCCAGACCGCGAAATTTTAATTAAAGGAAAATGGGCTCCTGATGGCTAGCGGCTCCTGCGAGTCTAATTCCCCGCCCCCGGTTCTCTCTCTCTCTCTCTCTCTCTCTCTCTCTCTCTCTCTCTCTCTCTCTCTCTCTGCTGCGACGGACTCCAGCCGCTCATCAGTTTATTCGTCGTTATTGTTCGCCGCGTTTTCGGCTGTACGGGAGGAAATTAACGGCGCCCGGCAGTCTGCCGGCAATGCGATCGGTTAACTGCTCCCGGCTGTAGAACAATGGAGCTGCGATCGATGTATCACAGTACAGCTGACGACTCCAGCGCTCAGCAAATACGCGGTTAATTTTAGTACCATAGTTCTGACAAACTCGCAAGCATCCGCTGCGCACACACACACACACACACACACACACACACACACACACACTCGTGGGTGTGTGCGTGAGAGAGCGAGCGAGCGAGAGAGACGTCACGGCAGGAATTACAGATGGTGCCATGTTTCTGCCAGATGGACAAGTCGCTTCGAGCGCTACTCCTGCTACAGAATAAACAGAGCAGTCTGCTAAAACTTTTCGAACAGTAGTGTAGTGTTTATTCCGAGAAAACACAAACACTCCCAGTCGGACGCTGTCTTACTGTTTCCAGTACTCTTCAAAGACACAACACTTTAAAAATAAGCCTGTTTGTATAGTCGACGAGCGAAGTATTTATCACGTCGTTTACCGCTCCTGCAACTGCCGTTCCAAAACCATGGGAAATTTTATGCGCTGGCTCTAAATCCTAGTTACACTCCCTGCCAACCATACGGATTGGTCACGGATTTCTACCTCATTAAAAACATAACCAACATTAAGTTGCAGCTACTAACGGAGGTCCAGTGCGGGCTCTAATTATCATAAGACAGCGAAACTTCGCAGATACGCTAATGCCTTAATGCCGAACAGGTTTACGCTGGAAAAAAATTATTTCCGGTTAATCTGACACTGTGAATACAAGAAAGACGTGTCGAAATGTTATCATGTTAATTGATTAGGAACGGGACGTAGGCTGAAAAACTAATGACTAAGGCGTAATGCTGATCTTATTATTAACCGCCGGATAACATGATTTTTTCAGTACGAGCACCGGAGACGTCGACGAGATGCTGCATACGTAAAACATCAACAGTTGCTCGTAGCAGTTCCAGTGGAATCTGAGCAACGTGTCCCTGTACGAAGGCCTTCACACCACGGTAAAGCGCTCTTTTAGATAATCTTAGAGCCAAAAGTCATGTGGATCCTGATCAGGTGATCTTGCAGGCCAGGCATCTGAAAAGCCTATGGAGACAACAGGCTTGTGGAAGGTTGATTAAGCTGATCTTTCACTGGGCGAGCAAAGCGAGTTGTTGTCTTATCTTGCATGAAAATAGTGGTTTCTACACAGCTGCGCTCCTCCAAAGCAGGCATTTCATGGTATACAAGGAGGACTCTGTAACGTGCACACGTCGCGGAACATCTCACAGTTGCTCTTGATGTATTCTCTTCAAAGAAGAACCGGGCGATAACAAAGGCGTTTGTGGGTTCATTCCACACAATCACATACGGCGAGTGAAATGGCTCTTAGTGCAAACATGCGATTTAACAGTACCTCAAATCCGACAATTGTATTCACTGCACCCTGCAGTTTACATATATTATCAAGCCACATGTCATCACATCGATCCGTACCAGAAACCGAAGAGCAAATTCAGAATGTTCCTGAGGATCATAGGGTTTCAGTTGCTGCATCGTATGGATCTTCCACGGGCACCACTGCAAAATGGACCGCAAAACTTGCCGTACTGTTGACCGTGGGATGGACAATCCTCGTGACACTGCATGAGTGCTAGCATCAGCTCCATTCGGGGCACGTGCTGTGTGGTGAGTCACAGCAACAGCAACCATTTCTGTAACTGCCTCTTCCAGGTGACACACCAAGCTCATCCAGGATTTCCAATTTCACCATCATCATCTTTAAATCGCTTTATGACATCGGGCCTCTCCTCAGACCTTTCAGTTGGCGACACTCTCTCAATGCAGCGCTGTAACTACTGCCATTCACATAAAATAGTTTCATTAACAAGGCGCGGTCTGTCTTCTAGACAGCCATACTGCTCATTCACGTTATGACTTGTCAAAAGACAGTGTGGTTATCATACCGTCAAATATTGTACAGTGCCAGATTTGCACCTGATAGTCAAAATTGGAAACTTTTTTCCAGAGTAAATCGGTTCCCCATTAACGTATCCGAACATGTACGAAGTTAAATTCGTGATCTAGTTGCAATATATATGACAACAATAAATGACTGTGTGATACTGTTTGTACTGTAACGCAATGCCGTGGTTATAGTTTGCTTGCTCGTCCAACTACTGACTGCCTGTGCAAATGACTGTAACCCAAATAATCAACGGGTTAAGCAGTTTACGTTAGACTCGGTTTGGTTTGTGGGGGTTAAAGGGACCAAACTGCTACGGTCATCGGTCCCTTTTTCCAAATACTAAAAACACCCACAGAGAATAAAAACGATCAACAGACGATAAGACAGACGACACAGAACAAGAGAAACGTAGACAAAGACCAGACAAGACGAACTAAAATCACACAGAGTGGGACGGTGGTTGGCCGACCATACAAACAAAAAGGGAAAAGCCAACCACCGAAAAACACGTGAAAAAAAAAATCAGACAAATCGTAGGCCATAGGCCAGAATCAACACAAAAACACACACATTAAGCGATAAAACCCCCCTGCTCGAATAAAACGCAGAACTATGTCCGCTATGGAAGAGTCGTCAGATAAAAGCGCAGAGAGCGTATCAGGCAGCGCAAAAGTCTGCCTGAGCACAGTTAAAAGGGCGCACTCCAACAGAAAATGGACCACCGTCAAGGACGCCCCACAACGACAAAGCGGAGGATCCTCACGACACAGTAAATAACTGCGTGAGTCGGGTGTGGACAATGCGGAGCCGACAAAGGACGACTGATTCCCTGCGGTTGGCTCGCATGGATGACCGCCACACAGTAGTCGTCTCCTTGATACGGCGGAGTTTGTTTGGCACGGGCGGGTTGCGCCAATCAGTGTCCCATAAATCGAAAACTTTGCGGCGTAATAGTGAACGCAAATCAGTTGCCGGGAGGCCAATCTCCAGAGATGGTGCACTAGTGACCTCTTTGGCCTGGCGGTCAACAGTTTCATTTCCGGGTATCCCAACATGGCCCGGGATCCAAACAAAGACCACAGATCTGCCGCAACGGCCAAGAGTATGCAGGGACTCCTGGATAGCCATCACCAGACGAGAACGAGGGAAACACTGGTCGAGAGCTCGTAGACCGCTCAGGGAATCGCTACAGATAACGAAGGGCTCACCTGAGCAGGAGCGGTTATACTCTAGGGCGCGAAAGATGGCGACCAGCTCAGCAGTGTAAACACTGCAGCCAGCCGGCATCGAACGTTGTTCAGAATGGTCCCCTAGAGTTAGTGCATAACCGACACGACCAGCAACCATCGAACCGTCGGTATAGACGCCAGAGCCCTGATACGTGGCCAGGATGGAATAAAAGCGGCGTCGGAAGGCCACCGGAGGGACTGAGTCCTTCGGGCCCTGTGCCAAGTCGAGCCGAAGGCAAGGGCGAGGCACACACCACGGGGGTGTACGCAGAGGGGCCAGGAAAGGTGGTGGTACAGGGAAACACCCAAGCCCGTAGAGAAGCTGTTTGACGCGTAAGGCAATCGGACAACCCGACCTCGGCCGACGTCCTGGCAGATGGACTTCGGACTGCGGGAACAGGACACGATAATTTGGATGCCCGGGCAAGCTAAAAACATGGGCAGCATAAGCAGCCAGTAATTGTTGGCGTCGTAACCGCAGTGGAGAGACACCAGCCTCCACAAGAATGCTGCCACAGGACTGGTCCGGAAGGCACCAGTGGCAAGGCGTATCCCGCTGTGGAGGATTGGGTCCAGCACCCGCAACGCAGATGGGGATGCAGAGCCATAAGCCAGACTCCCATAGAACAGACGGGACTGGATGAACGCCTGGTAAAGCCGTAGGAGAGTAGACCGGTCGGCGCCCCACCTGGTGTGGCTCAGGCATCGCAGAGCATTTAGATGCCGCCAACACGCCTGTTTAAGCTGCCGAATATGAAGTAGTCAAGTCAACCGGGCATCAACAACCACCCCCAAAAACCTATGTGACTCCACCACTGTAAGCAGCTCGCCGTCAAGATAAAGCCGCGGCTCCGGGTGAACAGTGCGTCGCCGGCAGAAATGCATAACGCAGGTCTTGGCTGCCGAAAATTGAAAACCGTGCGCTACAGCCCAAGACTGCGCCTTGTGGATTGCGCCCTGTAGCTGACGTTCAGCAGCTGCAATGCCAACAGAGCTGTAGTAAAGGCAGAAGTCGTCAGCATACAGGGAAGCGGAGACAGAATTTCCCACGGCCGCAGCGAGCCCGTTAATGGCTATTAAAAACAGACAGACACTTAGAACAGAACCCTGTGGCACACCGTTCTCCTGGACTTGGGAGGAACTATATGAGGCCGCGACGTGCACGCGGAAGGTACGATACGACAGAAAATTGCGGATATAGATCGGCGGAGGGCCCCGAAGGCTCCATCCATAAAGCGTAGAAAGGATGTGATGACGCCATGTCGTATCATACGCCTTCCGCATGTCGAAAAAGACAGCAACCAGATGCTGACGGCGGGCATAAGCAGTACGGATGGCCGACTCTAGGCTCACCAGATTGTCGGCGGCGGAGCGGCCTTTACGGAACCCACCCTGAGACGGAGCCAGAAGGGCCCGAGACTCCAGTACCCAATTCAAGCGCCGGCTCACCATCCGTTCAAGCAACTTGCAAAGAACGTTGGTGAGGCTAATGGGACGGTAGCTGTCCACCTTCAAAGGGTTTTCCCCGGTTTCAGAATGGGGACAACATGACTTTCCCGCCATTGCGACGGAAACTCACCCTCGACCCAAATGCGGTTGTAAAGGTTGAGGAGGCGTCGCTGGCAGTCCACTGAAAGGTGTTTCAGCATCTGAGAGTGGATGCTATCTGGCCCAGGAGCGGCATCAGGACAAGCGGCGAGGGCACTGCGGAATTCCCACTCACTGAATGGAACATTGTACAATTCAGGATGGTCGGTGCGAAAAGAAAGACTCCGACGTGCTATCCACTCTTTAATGGAGCGGAAGCCCAAGGGGTAGTTGGCAGAAGCGGAATTCAGAGCAAAGTGCTCTGCCAAGCGGTTTGCAATGACGTCGGAGTCAGTACAAACTGTTCCATTCGGTGAGAGCGCAGGGACGCTGACAGGGGTCCGATAGCCATAGAGGCGGAGAATCTTGGCCCAGACCTGCGATGGAGTGACATGGAGGCCAACGGTGGACACATACCGCTCCCAGCACTCCTGCTTGCGTTGGCGGATAATGCGACGGGCTCGCGCACGCAGCCGTTTGAAGGCGATAAGGTGTTCGATTGAGGGATGTCGCTTGTAACGCTGGAGCGCCCGCCGGCGAGCTTTAATCGCTTCAGCGATCTCAGGCGACCACCAAGGCACAGTCCGCCGCCCAGAGGACCCAGAAGAACGGGGAATGGCAGATTCGGCGGCAGTAACGATGTCGGTGGTGACTGATTGAACCACTGCATCAATGTCATCGTGAGAGAGAGGTTCAATAGCGGCAGTGGAGGAGAACAAGTCCCAGTCAGCCTTATTCAGAGCCCATCTGCTAGGGCGCCCAGAAGACTGACGCTGTGGTAGTGACAGAAAGATCGGAAAGTGGTCACTACCACACAGGTCGTCATGCACTCTCTATTGGACAGACGGTAAGAGGCTAGGGCTACAGATGGAAAGGTCAATGGCGGTGTATGTGCCATGCGCCACACCGAAGTATGTGAAGGCACCATCATTTAATATCGAGAGATCGAGCTGCGCCAATAAATGCTCAACGATGGCGCCTCGACTTGTTGCCACCGACCCACCCCACAGATGGTTATGGGCGTTAAAGTCGCCCAGTAACAAGAAAGGTGGTGGCAATTGGGCTATCAGAGCAGCCAGGACATGCTGCGCGACATCACCATCCGGTGGAAGGTAAAGACTGCAGACGGTAACAGCCTGTGGCATCCACACCCGAACAGCGACAGCATCTAAAGGTGTTTGGAGAGGTACAGACTCGCTGTGAAGAGGGTTCAGGACATATATGCAGACGCCACCAGACACCCTTTCATAAGCTGCCCAGTTCTTATAATAACCCCGGTAGCCACGGAGGGCGAGGGTTCGCATTGCCGGAAACCAAGTTTCCTGCAGAGCAATGCAGAGGAAAGGGTGAAGGCTGATAAGTTGGCGGAGCTCAGCTAGATGGTGGAAGAAACCGCTGCAGTTCCACTGGAGGATGGTGGTGTCCATGGCTGAAAAAGGCGTGACGGGACTGGGAAGAGAGATCACGCTGCTGGGTCACCTGCTGCCTCCGATCTAGCACCTGTGATAGTCCTTTCCATGGCGTCTGATGGACCGGCGAGATTGAGGTCCTCAGCGGACGCCAGAATCCCCACCGCAAGTTCCTTGGGCTGAGAGCTCTTCTTGGGTTTCTCACGCCGTTCCTTGGGTCGCACCGGCTGGGAGGGCTTCACCGATTCAGTCTCCAGGACGGAGGAGGATCGTGAAGCCCTACGACCAGCGGATTGCGGGCACTTACGCCACTGTCGGTCGTCAGCCTTCTCGCTGGCGGAAACCTGGGAAGGGAGGGATCCAAGGGACCCCTTGGGAGCGTGAGAAGACGAAGAAGTTGGACACTTCTCCGGCTTAGAAGTGGGGACGGACGTCCCCAATGGGTGGGATGGTGTTGCTCCTGAGGTAGGTGGCACAGGAGCAACCCAGTAGGTAGAGCCTCCCACTGGCGAGGGGGCAGGAGGAGTTCTCGTCGATTCGGCCACAATTGGAGAAACAGACGGGGCTAGCGCAGGTGTTGTAGCAGCAGCGTAGGAATATGTCATTCTCACAGGATGGAGTCAGTCGTATTTCCTTTTGGCCTCAGTATAGGTTAGTCGGTCCAGGGTCTTGTATTCCATCATTTTACGCTCTTTCTGGAAAATTCGGCAGTCTGGCGAGCAAGGTGAACGGTGCTCCCCGCAGTTGACACAGATGGAAGGCGGGGCACATGGAGTATTGGGATGTGATGGGCGTCCGCAATCTCGACATGTGAGGCTGGAAGTGCAGCGAGAAGACATATGGCCGAACTTCCAGCACTTAAAGCACCGCATCGGGGGAGGGATATAGGGCTTATCGTCACATCGGTAGACCATCACCTTGACCTTTTCCGGTAATGTATCCCCTTCGAAGGCCAAGATGAAGGCACCGGTAGCAATCTGATTTTCCTTCAGACCCCGACGAACGCGCCGGACGAAATGTACACCTCGGCGCTCTAAATTGGCGCGCAGCTCTTCATCAGACTGCAAAAGAAGATCCCTATGGTAAATAACTCCCTGGACCATATTTAAACTCTCATGGGGTGTGATCGTAACGGCAACATCCCCCAACTTGTCACAAGCGAGTAACCGTCGTGACTGGGCAGAGGATGCCGTTTGTATCAGGACTGACCCAGAGCGCATTTTTGACAAGCCCTCCACCTCCCCAAACTTGTCCTCTAAATGCTCGACGAAGAACTGAGGCTTTGTGGAGAGAAAAGACTCCCCATCAGCCCTCGTACAAACTAAGAAGCGGGGCGATTAACACCTACTGCCATCCTGAGACTTACGGTCCTCCCACGGTGTGGCCAGGGAGGGGAACGTTTTCGGGTCGTACTTCTGAGCGTTAAACTGAGCCCGAGAACGCTTAGAGACTGCTGGCGGCTGGCCACCAGCGAGAGACGATGTACCACGCTTCATTGCGGGTCATCCGCCCTGATCTACATCTACATCTATACTCCGCAAGCCACCTGACGGTGTGTTGCGGAGGGTATCCTGAGTACCTCTATCGGTTCTCCCTTCTATTCCAGTTTCGTATTGTGCGTGGAAAGAAGGATTGTCGGTATGCTTCTGTGTGGGCTCTAATCTCTCTGATTTTATCCTCGTGGTCTCTTCGCGAGATATACGTAGGAGGGAGCAATATACTGCTTGACTCTTCGGTGAAGGTATGTTCTCGAAACTTTAACAAAAGCCTGTACCGAGCTACTGAGCGTCTCTCCTGCAGAGTCCTCCACTGGAGCTTATCTATCATCTCCATAACGCTCTCGCGGTTATTAAACGATGCCTTAACGAAGCTTGCTGCTCTCCATTGGATCTTCCCTATCTCTTCTATCAACCCTATCTGGTACGGATCCCACACTGGTGAGCAGTATTCAAGCAGTGGGTGAACAAGCGTACTGTAACCTACTTCCTTTGTTTTCGGATTGCATTTCCTTAAGATTCTTCCAGTCTGGCAACTGCTTTACCGACAATCAACTTTATATGATCATTCCATTTTAAATCACTCCTAATGCGTACTCCCAGATAATTTAAGGAATTAACTGCTTCCAGTTGCTGACCTGCTGTTTTGTAGCTAAATGATAAGGGACCTATCTTTCTATGTATTCGCATCACATTACACTTGTCTACATTGAGATTCAATTGCCATTCCGTGCACCATGCGTCAATTCGCAGCAGATCCTCCTGCATTTCAGTACAATTTTCCATTGTTGCAACCTCTCGATACACCACAGCATCATCTGCAAAAAGCCTCAGTGAACTTCCGATGTCATCCACAAGGTCATCTATGCATCTGATGCCATCTACTCCGACCAAGGGCCCTCCCCACGGGCGCCACCCAGCCACGGCAAGAGCCAACTGGCAGGATGGCCGTTGCCGGGAGTCCCGATACCCCAGGAGGATAGGCATCTACTCCTTGGCATACGTGGGGAGTTAACGGCGCAGGCATCAGTGGAGCGATCCCTGTGTTGTCAGGAGGCTACAACCAATAGGGTACATGGCGGCCCCACCACAACGGACTGGCTACCGTGCTGGATGTTAGGTAACATGTGGTCCATGGTCGCCGTCGGTGCAGAAAGAGGCACTGCACAGTGCAAGGTGTAATCTGCACGCAGAAACAGAGTCAAGCCCAAGAGATGGAGAGCGTACAGGACTGCAATTCAACGGTGTATAAGCTGGCGAAAGGTCTGATCGCAAGATGGACACAATGCACCAAGTAAGGCGCCCTTCCCCAATCGGAAAATTTTGAGAGATGGAGGTCAAACCCAACAGGGGACCATCATATAAGGCCGAAAAGTTTGAGACTCCTTTTAGTCGCCTCTTACGACAGGCAGGAATACCGCGGGCCTATTCTAACCCCCGAACCCGCAGGGGGGGTACGTGAGACTCGTTACACAGTCCTAAGGACGTAGTACGCAAAATAAAAAAAAAAGTTAAATAAGTAACGGCTGATGAAAGAAGCTTGTTTGTTTATAAGGCGTCATGATTCCCTGGAAGAACAGGACAACTCCTCTGTACAGCCGTATCCAACCAATCCCAGTAACGGCATCGACCAACAAACGTTAACAAGACAGAGTCGTGGAAAACTTTTGAACTAATGTGCCGTTATATAAAACCCTCACTTAAAAAAGACATGGTAAACAGTGTCGTCTACAGTTTTCAAATGCCTTAGACTGTAAGACTCTCGTGAAAACTTCTGGCTGGGATATAAAAATTTAAAATCATTCGCAATGAATTATTTCTTATTCATATTATACTTATTTGTTGGTCGCATTGCAAGTAATTCTATAATCGAATCACGAGTTGAACAACCTTTTTGCATTAATATAAGGCGATTGCACGAAAGATCTGATATATATTGACGACGTACTGCGTTGATGTGACGAGTAGATGTTATGTTCAGAAGAGTTCCAGTGAGTATTATTCAAACGTGCATCAGATAAGCAATATAAGTTGGACGTTTATTTTATAAATCTTTAATTTGTTGCCACGCAATAATTTAAATCGTCGCACAGTATATACTGCAGTCGATTTTGACGAGAGAGAGAATATGTAGGTAATAAATATACGCTAACACAGTCTGGTATAACAACAGACTGATGTATTATTGTGTATTTAGAGTTGTATTTGGAGCTACTAATTTAAACGCTATCACGTATCTTGCATGGTGTATTTCATATTGCTTTAAATATTTTGATGCATTTCTAAGTAATGCAATACCAAAAGTCAAATTTTTTTAGCACGTTCGTTTATGTAAGTGCTGTAACGTAAATTAAGCACACCATTATTAGTTCGCAAGAAAATATGTACCTTCTAACATGAGCGAAAGAAACTGCAGTCCATAAAACTTACTGAAGTCATGTTCACATAGAAAATCTACAAAGTGACATAACAAAATTGTGTATCATTTATATTTTGTCAAAAATAGCCAGGAAACAATGTAATAAGAAAGAGAAAATGGCTATCGCCCTTTATTTAAGCTATATCCACACTCGACAGCACAAGGAATATTGGAAAGAAGTTGTACGGAGTAGACCCAATTGAATGCTGCTGTAAGGAGAAACGAGAGGAAAAATGGGAAAGCAGGAAGACGTGGCGGCTCTAATGAAACAATTGCGGAGTGCAGGCTTGTTGGCATAAGCACTACAAGAAGGAAACTCCTCACTCTGGACACACTCCCAAGAAAACAAACGTATTGCCCTATTGCAAACAGAAAAACGGCACATGGGACTAAACGTGGGGACGTCGGTGTATGAGGAAAAATTTTGTGCGTGCGTAACTGAAACACCTGTTGTCTGTAGAGACGCGATGTCCTAAAATCTTTGTCACTTCATTTAACCATCAACAGTCCAGTAACGTACAGCAATAATATACAGTCATTGTTTCAATAAAATTTCCCAGCAGATTAAAGTTGTGTGCCGGATCGAGACTCTAAGTAGGGACTTTTTTTCCAGGAGTGCTAGTCTTGCAAGCTTCGAACGATAGCTTGTCAGGTCTGGAAGGTAGGAGATGAGGTTGTGGCGGAAGTAAAGCTGAGTCCTGCTTGGGTAGCTCAATCGATTGAGCATTTGCCAACCAAAGGCGAAGAACCTGAGTTAGGGTCTCGTCCGGCACACAGTTTTAATCTTCCAGAAAGTTTCATATGAGTGCACGCTCCCATGCAGATTCCAAATTTCATTCTGGGCTGTTTAAATATTTTCTACACAAATCAAATCATGATGATACCGAGTGGACCTCAATAAAAATTTTCACTTATAGAAGACGAATGCCACTTTATTTATTTGTCGATCTGTTTTAAATAAGGGAAATATACCTGGCAATGTGGTACAATCAATGGTTCGTGAGAGCCAGTAAATATACCTCAGTTAATTTTACGATCGCGAAGTGAAATCGCAATATCGAACACCGTAACCTTTATAGCTAATATCACCTTTTTTTTCTTTGAAGTTATTTACTCTCACATCAGATACTTCTCGAGGCACTTAATTATTTCACTTCTACCTACATAACTGTATGTTGTTCCTTCAATAACGAACTACTTTAACCACATCTAACGACCATCTAGAATGCATCTAACGACCAGCTAGAATGCATCTAACGACTAAGCCTTACAGTTTCTCACTCACTTGAGCGCGCTGGGCACATTTCCACCAGAGATCGGCTATGCTCTCTCTCTCCCCCCCCCCCCCCCCCCTCCGCATTCGGCACGTTAATTTGATTCATTTTTTATCTTCCAAAAGTTCCTTTTAATAAATAATGTTGCCAATATGAAATGACAGTATGAGTAAGGTTAAAAAAGGGGAACAATACATCCACGAGAGTGCAGCTTCACAGATAGCGGAGTGGCCACGTGGCCAGAAGTAACACAGGTGGACAGACGTTATGCAACAGACGAGACCAAACAACAGAAAACTATATAGAGGAAGGCCACCACCATGCCAGTGGACGAGGATATTCGGAAAACAGCTGGAATCATCTGGCAGTAACTGGAGACAACTACTGGAAGCGTAGGTCGACCAGTGAACCGAACGTATCTAGACTTCCTGTAATACAAATGCCGTTTTCCTATGACGGATAACTTTAGCCGCGACGTCCTCAAAACAAAGCAGCACTACCAATCTCCTCCTCCCTGTTTCGTTCGCCGATAGTACATGATTATTGTATTTCGATATATTTGGTAGAAGACCTGTCCCTACCGCCCACTAGTGGGTGTTGCAGATTTCATGGCGAGAGGTGGTCGGTAGCGGATTAAAAACTTTTTGATTGGCTTTCCATAAAATTGACGAATTATTTGGTAACTTGTTATACGCTTTAACTCTTTGTAATAAGATTTATAAATATCAGGAAGTAAAGTTTGTTCCCTATAATGGAACCGGTGGTCAGTTGGGAAGTTTTAGTATAAACATAGGTACGAAAGTGGTCAGTAGGTAAAACGGTACTTCTCTGATTGTGCTGTCGTTCACATATCGCGTTAAGTACGATAAGGTTCTCGATTTAAGTTACCAGCAGAGCCAGTAATCTCAGACCACCGTTTAATGTATTTTTTCAGTACCTTCTCAAGAAAAAAGAAGCACTTTACACGGAAACAGCCTTTAGTTTCTAGCAATAAAATCATTTCCATCTCCCGACATTTTCATACCTACTCGATCCTGTTGTATTTCTAATTCCAGCATTAAATATTCAGCTAGAAGCGTGTTTGTTACAATACCTACTGCGTTGCCTGAACGGTGGAACATACTGGCAGACTTCCCCCACAGTGCAGTTCACTCGTGTGTGGAGAATTTGGAGAAACGTTCGCGTATCACCGCGTGAGCAGGTACCCGCAGTGGGTGGCAATTTTCGGTACAATGTCCTATTACCGGCTGGCAGTTTCGCATGCAAACGAATGCTCATTTCGCAGTAATGGCTGACAGCATTTCCCACTGGCCCTTGTATTCGATTTAGCAAATCACGTGAAACACCTATTGCATTTGCTTTGTGGAGCTGCTTCGGCAAGAACAACCGCGTTCATTATTAAAACAAGTGTACGCTCGCGGTAGTGGACTGTAATTAGCCATTCTGATGGGAGAAGCTTCGCATGTTTAGAGGCACTTTAGAACAGCGGCTTTATCACCCATCAGCGGGAAACCAGTGCAACACCCTGAGCTACTCCCTTTGTAGCGCTTACTCTTACCAGAAAAGAATAAAAAAACAGCAGTTTTAATAGTGCTATTCCCGTGGTAATTATTCCGTGAATGATTCATTAAACTGTACATTCTATAAAATGCTACAGGGCAGAAATGTATATTGTGGCGGCATCCACACTGGATAATTTACTGGTCAGCAGAAATCATGACGAAGGTTGTTCTTAACACCACAGCAGTCGACTGTTGTTGTGGTCTTCAGTCCTGAGACTGGTTTGATGCAGCTCTCCATGCTACTCTATCCTATGCAAGCTCCATCTCCCAGTACCTACTGCAAACCTACATCCTTCTGAATCTGCTTGGTGTATTCATCTCTTGGTCTCCCTCTACGATTTTTACCCTCCACGCTGCCCTCCAATACTAAATTGGTGATCCCAGATGTCTCAGAACATGTCCTACCAACCGATCCCTTCTTCTGGTCAAGTTGTGCCACAAACTTCTCTTCTCCCCAATCCTATTCAATACTTCCTCATTAGTTATGTGATCTACCCATCTCATCTTCAGCATTCTTTTGTAGCACCACATTTTGAAAGCTTCTATTCTCTTCTTGTTCTAACTATTTATCGTCCATGTTTCACTTCCATACATGGCTACACTCCATACAAATACTTCCAGAAATGACTTCCTGACACTTAAATCTATACTCGATGTTAACAAATTTCTCTTCTTCAAAAACGCTTTCCTTGCCATTGCCAGTCGACATTTGATATCCTCTCTACTTCGACCATCATCAGTTATTTTGCTCCCCAAATAGCAAAACTCCTTTACTACTTTAAATGTCCCATTTCCTAATCTAATTCCCTTAGCATCACGCGACTTAATTCGACTACATTCCATTAGCCTCGTTTTGCTTTTGTTGATGTTCATCTTACATCCTCCGTTCAACTACTCTTTCAAGTCCTTTGCTGTCTCTGACAGAATTACAATGTCATCTGCAAACCTCAGTTTTTATTTCTTCTCCATGGATTTTAACACCTACACCGAATTTTTATTTTGTTTCCTTCACTGCTTGCTCAATATACAGATTGAATAACATCGGGGAGAGGCTACAACCCTGTCTTACTCCCTTCCCAACAACTGCTTCCCTTTCATGTCCCTCAACTCTTGTAACTGCCATCTGGTTTCTGTACAAATTGTAAATAGTCCTTCGTTCCCTGTATTTTACCCCTGCCACCTTCAGAATTGGAAAAAGAGTGTTCCAGTCGACATTGTCAAAAGCTTTCTCTAATATGAGAATGCAGGCTTTCTCCTGCACAGTTTTCGATGCGAAGTGTTTGATCAGCCACCATACAGCCCAGATTCGCCTACTCCTGATTTTCATCTCTTTTGTCACATGAACCGCTGCCTTGGAGGAAAGCACTTTGGCAGAGACAAAGAGTTGCACACCAGCGTAGAGAACTGACGGAAAGTATAGGTGGCTGCCTTCTACGACGAGATTATTCGAAAGCTTGTACAACGCTACGTCAAATGCTGAAGTCGGAACGGTGACTACGAAGAGAAGTAACTGGAGAGTGCAGCTAAATGTTACAAACAAAATATTTCTGATTTTCACTGTGGTTTCCTTTTCGCAATCAGTCGAACCTTGAATGGAAAAAATACAATGGTTTAGTATTTAAAAACCTGGATTACAGCTCAGTTGCATTCAGGTGAATGAAGTTCATGGCGATCATAAAATGTAGCCTGTCACGGCCAAATGTGCAAAAGTCATTAAAATTAACGAGCTATCATGCTGTGGTCGAACAGATATGTCTCAAACTTAATAATATGTCTCTATTCGCGAAGAACATATCATGAGAGATAATAGTGATTTAAAGCACCGTCGGTTGCAGAACGAGAAATATTTATAAGTAACAGTTCCTCGGGTTAGAAAGGTAACATCTCACCAGTAGGTTGCTGAAGAACGAGTGCTCGCCTTGGGAAATACGACCATACAGGTGCGATCAGTGAGCAAGTAGCCGTCTGTTAAATTCAAGGTATACTTTGCGGTAAGTGAATGATCTCGATGGGTAACTGGATAGTAGTTAGACTGCAAATCCTAAGGTCTGAAGTTAAATTCTCGGCGGAATTAGTCTACGGAGATTTCCAATTATTTATCACTTCTTCCGCATTACAAATGATTTATGTGAAAAATTCGGAGCTGCAACGTTCTGGGTCTACGTTGAACTGTAGGTCTGTGCTGTTCTGAATATCAAGTGAAAGCTTGAGAGAAGACGATGACAGTGATATCTGTTTCTCATGTAGGGTCAAAATGTGGACTTGCTTTGGGCTTCATGGCTTTATAAATTGTTATTTTTATAATTTTAATATAATATATAATTTTCTTCACAACTCATCACAGCCAAGACGACACAGAATGGTGAAACAATGTCGAAGTGCATTACGTTCTATGTGCGCTCAGACTGGTAAGGAGCCGTAACAGTCCAACGTCGTACACCGTCTTGTTCCAGAAGACATTGTAAATCCTCGTGTACATTGCGTGAAAATCAGACGCATTCGCACAGCAAACAACGTGGTAATAATAGATGCAGATTCTGGTGAATGGCTGAAAGAAATTGAAGAGACCTAAAATGTCAAATTAGTAACGCCAACCTCTGGAAAAAAAGACTCCCAGTTATACCTCGACAGGACGCCTGAGGAGGAATGGTCAGCACTCAGTGATGTGACAGGAACGATCATTGGCAACGAAGTAGAGCTATAAGAATTGTTTCATCTTGCATACTGTGAAGGAAATCTCTTCTACTCCAACCTCTTCGCTTTCCGTATTTTGGTTGGTTGGTTGGTTGATTTGGCTGTTTCCATATTTTGGGAGGAATATTCAAAGACGCCCGAACTACAGGGAACTAACATGCATCGAGATTAGAAAATGTTGTGGATTTGCGTAAAAAAAAGACGGCTGATTGCTGCGCTCTATAATTTATAAATCACATAACCTTCGCTGAATGTGAATGCACCCACTTTCCTAATGGAAGATAACCTGATGACTTTCATCCCTGCCGTTTTCGCTTATAATTATGGTACGCACTATATTACCACAAGGCAAGCTTGTCACGGCTCTAATATCTGTCTGCAGACAGAACAAATAGCAATCAGATTTGTTCGTACAACGTTGCCTTCACTACATGGTAACAAATTTCACTTTGCGAAAATTCACGAGTGGCGCACGAAAACAGGCACAAGAGGTTGTTTCCGTGCTCCGTGAACTGCGCCTATGTTTAGGCGTGTGTCAGTGAATTCGCAAGAGCGGCCCGGTCACATAAAGGCCTGATGCGGGCCAAACAAACACTACACGGCAGGCTGGGGGCGTCCTTTGCTGATCCTTTAAGCCTGTGCGCCATCTCCGATTTCAGGTCGCGCCTGCTCCTTGACATTAAAGATCCCACGACCTGCCGCCGCCGCCCAGGTCACAAAGGCACGCGAGCAACCGGTTCCCCGCTAAGGCGAGAGGCGTGCAAATAACAGGGTCCCGCACAGATGGTGGGACGCAGGAAATAGCCAGCATCTTTCAGAGGCTCGTCAGAAGCCAGTGCAGAGTGCAGCGTGGGCACAGAAAAGCTTTCGTTGATGTTCTTATACATCTGCTACGCGTAGAAGCTCTGCCTAGGACAGCCTCTGTCTTTGTACCATACCGTCCGAACAGGAGGAAAATGTTCAAATGTGTGTGAAATCTTATGGGACTTTACCGCTAAAGTCATCAGTCCCTAAGCTTACACACTACTTAACCTAAATTATCCTAAAGACAAACACACACACCCGTGCCCAAGGGAAGACTCGAACCTCCGCCGAGAACTGGAGGAAATACTATGATTTTATGTTTACTTAGTGCCGTTAGCTCAGTGGTGAAGTGCCAGATTACGGATTCAAAGGTCTCGGGTTCAATCTTGTACTTAACGGTAGAAATGTATTGTCGGCAAATGTAAAAATAGTTTCTAAGTCCTCTCCAGCCTGCACCTAGCAAGAGAAAGCCCGGCCAACGCCCCATGTCACAATTAGGACGACAGACAGAAAGCCGACATTGTGACTAGCAGTGCGAACGCTGAGTATATTGCCTCACCCCCCCCCCCCCCCCCCCCACGATCCTGAATCGTGAACTCCGCAACATGACCTCAGCAAGGAGAAGACATGACATCATTCTAACAGTAGATTGATTTCGCAAAAGAGGCGAAGTATCACAACACTTAGCAGCCTCCTGATAAGGCAGAAGAAAAGCAACAAGCTGAAGCCCTGAAAGTCATTCTTGTGGAAAAAAAGAGAGCCCGGAAACGTATGCCACATTCGGTCACCACCGGGCAGACACGACGTTATTGCCGTATCTGAGCTGCAGTAAACATTCCGCGGCCGAGCGTTACCGTGAGTTACGTTGCAGTACACCAGCGACGAGGCCGAACCTGTGATGTACTGCTAACATTCGCCAAGAGGGCTTATGCTTTAGGAAACGGTGCCTTTCTGGTCTGCTATACTCTGTCGCTCTGAGATGTCGATCTCACAATCACTGAGACTTCTACTTCTGGCTTGCAAAGGCAAACTGATGGTGTTTGGCGCACCTTCCACCTGTCGCAATGCTCAGAATGCGTGCTAATCGCAGTTGTCCCTGGCTATTAGTGGCCGTCACGAAATTAGACACCTCAAGGTCAGATCGGCAGTCCATAGGCGCTAAGCGCTATGATTCGCCTCATACACTATGTGATCAGAAGTGTCCGGACACCCCCCAAAAACACACTTTCATGTTAGGTGCATTGTGCTGCCACCTACTGCCAGGTACTCCATATCAGCGACCTCATTAGTCATTAGACATTAGACATCGTGAGAGCAGAATGGGGCGCTCCGCGGAACTCACGGATTTCGAAAGTGGACGGGTGATTGGGTGACTTGTGTCATACGTCTGTACGCGATATTTCCCCACTCATGAACAGCCCTAGGTCCACTGTTTCCGGGGTGACAGAGAACTGGAAACTTGAAGGAACACGTGCGGCACACAAGCGTAGAGGTCGACCGCATGTATACACTGACAGAGACCGCCGACAG
This sequence comes from Schistocerca gregaria, assembly GCF_023897955.1. Lineage (NCBI taxonomy): Eukaryota > Metazoa > Arthropoda > Insecta > Orthoptera > Acrididae > Schistocerca > Schistocerca gregaria. Next base: position 563,343,684 of record NC_064922.1, on the reverse strand, counting down.
TTAAAAAGGGTCGTAATGTGTAACAGGGAGACATCTCTCCAGGCCATCACACAGGAATTCCAGACTGCATCACGATCCACTGCAAGTACTATGACAGTTGGGCGAGAGGTGTGAAAACTTGGATTTCATGGTCGAGCGGCTGCTCTTAAGCCACACATCACGCCAGTAAATGCCAAACGACGCCTCGCTTGGCGTCAGGAACGTAAACACTGGACGATTGAACAGTGGAAAAACTGCGTGTGGAGTGACGAATCACGGTACACAATGTGGCGATCCGATGGCAGGGTGTGGGTATGGAGAATGCCCGGTGAACGTCATCTGCCAGCGTGTGTAGTGCCTATCGTAAAATTCGGGGGCGGTGGTGTTTTTCATGGAGGGGACTTGCACCCCTTGTTGTTTTGCATGGCTCTATCACAGCACTCGCCTACATTGATGTTTCAAGCAAATTCTTGCATCCTAGGTGTCGAAGAGCAATTCGGGGATGGCGATTGCATCTTTCACCACGATGGAGCACCTGTTCATAATGCTCGGCCTGTGGCAGAATGGTTCCACGACAATTACACCCTTGTAATTGACTAGCCTGCACAGAATCCTGACCTGAATCTTTTAGAACACTTTTTGGATGTTTTGGAACGCCGACTTCGTGACAGGCCTCACCGACCGACATCGATACCTCTCCTCAGTGCAGCACTCCGTGAAGAATGGGCTGCCATTCCCCAAGAAATCTTCCAGCACCTGGCAGAACGTGTGCCTGCGAGAGTGGAAGCTGTCATTAAGGCTAAAGGTGGGCCAACACCTTATTGAATTCCAGCATTGCCGATGGAGTGCGCCACGAACTTTTAAGTCAACCTGGTATCCGGATACTTTTGACCACATAGTGTAACTTTATTGTCCGTGGCTTCATTCCTCTGTGGAAGGATGCACTAACGTGTGTCTGATAGTGAGTGAAATGGGATGCAAGGGTCTACGTGTAGTGCTGCTACGATCTGTGTGCGTCAAGGGTGGAAGCACATTCAAAAACCACCTAAAAATTTGTCGCACCGTATTGAATGTAATGAAGTTTTTTACTGATCTGGCCATTAGTGAAGAAACCAGTAGTAATATAAACTTTGGGCAAGTTTATAAACTGAGAACAAAACATTGTGGTACTTCGGAATCGACTGTGTTTCATTTTAACAGCGCAATAACATCGGTAGGCATGCCGAAGTCTATAGAATTCGACGATTTTGACGAACAGTTACCGGGTAGGAATGTACTTACATATTACAACAGAGGAAGTTATCCGATTGATAGAAAAATACAGGGTAATCTCCGAAAAAAATATAATTAATGATTCTGGCTTAGAGACCTTCGTTCTTCGTCTTCTTTGCACACATTTTTTTTACTTCAAGAAGTGTAATGAAGGACGAAAATTTTTAATGCAATGCAGACACACTACAGTAGCAAGAACGGATTGGTGTGTACAGTTGAATTATTGGCAGCTGAGGGCAATAGTCTTTGTTGATGTTTACCGTCCTAGTTCTGGTCAGAAATGTTATTGTGTACAGTCAGTGGGACCCCACACCTGACACCGATGTTAATATACACGGGGAGGGAAGGGGGGAGAAGGTTGTTACATATGCCTCGTGACAACAGTGTACAGGCGGTCGAGCGGTCGGATTTGAGAGTGAGCATCCAGGGCTGCCGCTAAATGACAAAAACCGGAAATTAGGTACAATAAGGAGAATATATTTCAGTTCACGGTGTACAAGCCGAGCGCCTAGGGTCGGAAGTTCCCAGGTTTAGGCCAGTCTAGGAGGTCGGATAATTAATTGAAATAGGTAACGGAAGGGGAAGCGGTTCACGTTCATTTCGCTGGTGGCCGGTCGTGAAAAGCAGAGCCAGAGGTTCTGTCTTCCGAAAAGACGTCTGTTCTGCTCGAGGTCTGGATTAAAAGAGAGAGAAGCAACTGTGTTCCACCCTGCAGAACACTCCCGCGTCCACACACGTGATCTGTATCCCACGCACGCTATTGGCGTGAATTCGCTAGCAGTTTCAGCAGAGGTCTCAGGGCGTATCCTGTTAGCAGCTGTAACTGGACAGAACTGTCTCGGTTCTGCAAGACAGGCGATTTGTGTCACGTAGATACAGTTTAAGTTACCCTGGGAGAAAACTTGTAAAGATTTCACTGGGCCTTTGAAATAATTTTTTTTAAACGTATTGCGTAAAGTATTCCTACACTGGCTCCCACCCTGTACATCTTGTAACACGTGTGTGTGTGTGTGTGTGTGTGTGTGTGTGTGTGTGTGTGTGTGTGTGTGTGTGTGTGGTTTGGGGAAGAGACCAAACTGTGAGGTCATCGGTCTCATCGGATTAGGGAAGGAAGTCGGCCGTGCACTTTCAAAGGAACAATCCCTGCATTTGGCTGGAGCGATTTAGGGAAATCACGGAAAACCTAAATCAGGATGGCCGGACGCGGGATCGAACCGTCATCCTCCCGAATGCGAGTCCAGTGTGCTAACCACTGCGTGTAACGTACTTAGATGAAACTTAGGTTTCACAAAAGCATATGCATACAAGTACGTTTTATTTTGCTCGAGTTGTGCGAAATTATTGGCCTGAAAATACCTACAGTTACTTTTGTATAGCATATATCGTCAATTCGATTAATGTATCTATTTAGGGGGGAAGGGGGTGGGGGTCAATAAGAACTGCAAATAAATTTTGGGAGGTGGGGTATACTCTCGGTAATATTAAGGCGAGCAGTCAGAACTAAAATCCTGGCGTCATCACACAATACTCACGCTCTGCCGCAAACGAATCTCTCGCAAGTGAAATGCGTTCATACGTGACACGACATAATGTCTCATATGTTACCGCAATTAATTTTATAGTTTTTTACTACTATCTCGCTGCTCAACAGAACGCCAATTCATCAGCGACGACATTTTTCGTCACACAGGAGGAACACTTCCACACCTCTGGAAGTATTTTTTTTAACTCTCAACAGTTTTATGCTTTCACAGTAAAATATATCACATACACCTACAAGCTTTCAGACTGTTCGTACTTTTTTTTATCCCAAATATGTGAGTAGTTCAGTTTTTTCAACAGGATGAAGTGAAAAAATATTTTTCTACAAAATTTCTTGTAACGTTTTTATTCTTTTTTTTGGTAGCAGCTGGCAATTATTTTCTTTTAGAAGGTACTCCATCACATTAATTTTGCTAATATTTGAGTTTATCACTAACTGGCAATGCTGTAATACGGTGAAGTGACCCTGAGGAACCTATTTTTTCACGACGAACGCTGCAGCACCAGTAAGTACTCGACATCTCCAGTGTTCTCTGGCAAACGACTATGTTGTTGTCGATCTCCACACTGTGCAGAGTTGCTGAGAGATTACCCGAGCACACTCCTCCAATGTCCGAGAGAGTGCTGTGGAAATACGCAGTCGCCGTCCAGGGTAGCAGCGCCTCTTGTACGGGCTGCGCCGGCCGCCGTCGAGACCTGACGCCCGCCGACACCGCGTGTACCTGAATGGAAGCCGACGGGGCTATATCCTCCGAAGATAGCGATGCTTGGGCGCTGCCACAACGAAGAAAACACTACTGTAAACTTTAAAGTAATAAATCATTTTTCGTTATTGTGTGCCGACTGACCTGCTCCACTGCCCTCCGCGCACGCTCCGTCATTATAACAGTACTGGTCTCCACCCACGTCCCTACACCTAGTCAGTCTTAGCATTTTTATCCGTCACAGCTTGTTTCATCTCTAACAACTTCTCTTAATGTGAAAAATGTGAGAAAGACAGGGGGGTGTACCTCCTCCAATAGAACCATGCGTATTGATCTCTGCAACTCTTTAAAATTTCGCGCAATGCTACAGATGTGCTCTCTGCATTCCGTGCTCAAGTATCTTTTGTTATGGCTGTACTGCTCGTCAAATGCTGGTGCTTGTGGCAAGTGACGGCGTTTTTTCGAAACTATCACACGAAAAAATAAGATTTTTGCACATTTTAAAAACTGATATCTTCACTCGGTGAAGAAGTAAATTTATTTTCGCTATAGATCATTCTTACCCTGTTGCATCAACTTACGTAAAGCACTGCGCGAAATTTTAAACAGTTGCAGAGATAAAGACGCACTGTGTAAACGTTGCGTATGGTTAATTTCAGCTCGAAATTTTACTTAAAACGGGACAGAATGATGTGTCATCTCGTTCTCGAGTAACTGGGTTTTATATCTGATGAATGATGACGTGCGACGCGCCCATTCACATCCTTGCGCATCGCGAATAATGCTCGTAACAGCCATACGGTATTTCATAAACAATTTAAGATTAAGAAACAACATTTCTTGTAAATTATAGCTCGCAATGAGGTATGTTGACTGATTAATACTTGAATTTTTTTTTATTCATCGAGATACAGAAATAATTCGTCCGCATAGTAAGAGGTCGGCAGCTCTGGACTCATACAGACGTCGGTAGCAGTGCAATAAAACCAAAGCGGAGCGCTTATACACGTCCACAGCACATGGGGAGATGCGTATCAGGGCAAGTATAGAGACCCACAGCAGCGAAGGGGTTAGTGAAGCACCGAGGTCTTAAGGTATCAGTGGCGAATAATAAGGAAGGCGGTGTTTCAAGACTGTGTGGTTGGCAAACTCCTACTTCTGACGCGTGAGCCACATACAATCTAATGTCCTTTTCTCAGTTAAAGCAAAGGCAAGGCAAATGTAGATTTTAACCCATGGAGTTTAGTAAATACCGCAATAAGTGACGAAAAGAAAGCGGTAAGAGGAAAGGGTACCTCTGTAATTTTATGCTACTGAGAGCATCACCTAAGACATATGGTGTATGTAGACTTATTTTACGTTAATCCCGCAACGCAGATTTACACTAACAATCGTAGATAGTTACTTTCCGCATGGCTGCTTAACTACTTTGTGTGTGTGTGTGTGTGTGTGTGTGTGTGTGTGTGTGTGTGTGTGTGTGTGTGTGTGTGTGTTTCATCTCCATAAGGGCAAATAAGAATTTTTTTTCTTCCGTTATTCTTTCATTACATTATCTCGTGTAACAAATGCCCCTCTGACAATGGTATAATGCCAAGTTTATCAGTAATTCATCTTTGGCTACTATTACCATTCCATCTGCGAAGCAGAATGGGATTTTGTGTACCTTCTCAAAGGATGTCTTACATCATATAAAACAACCAATGAATACGTAATTTCGAATATTACTAAAATCGCTGTGTTTGTACTCATTTTCACAAAACAGGACTGACAAATACTTAATCTACACCGTTTATTTTCTACAATGTGCAAAAAACGTACTTGAAACAACGCCCGTCGAATTTATGAACTGTTTTTCTTTGACAGCAGATTTTCTCCTCTCAGTGAATCTTATGAGCGCCATATATGAACACAATTTCTGCGCTACCGGCCTCCGTGGGGTTCCCGCCTCGTACATTCAAATCCTGCGCCGGAACTGGACGCGGCTTTAAAATGCTCAGCTTCAGTTTAGTTCCTGTGTACGCATTGTCCTGTAATTTGTCAACTATATTAGTGTCAAAACTCATGTCAGGAATAGAACACAATTTCAGAGATAAGAAAAAATGTGTGCGTTGAGTACGACGGAAGATGTAACACTAATGTTTGCAGAGTGATATATATCCCGTAACGTATGTGAGGGTGCTGTTCGTTTCCAGAGGCCCAGTTCGAAGACAGATTGCCCTAGGCTCTATAGCTTTATCTAGTACCACGAGGCTGGTGAAACAGGGTACGAAAGTAAAGCCTTCCGCCGATATTCTGCGCGGCGCGGCTCAGAGAATAATTTCCGGACTCCACAGAGAGGGCTTTGGCTAGCGGATCCACCGTGTACCTGAAACGCTCTCCTTGTAATGACGACCGTGTGGCATTCGCCTTTGTTCGCTGTGTGATTTGGTGCACCACAATGGTGGAATTAGCTGTCTACAACGAGCGTGCCTGTAAACAAGACAGGAGATTTATGGCATTATCCATCGGAGTCGGCAGGGAAACTAAATTCTTCGCTGTCCAGGAAAAAGAATATTTCTAAAAATTTAAACTTCTAAGGGCTGACTACGAAAAGAACCAAAGGATTTACTTGTTCTCCAGTGTCAATGTAACATACTCTAGATCTACTGTACAATGGCAACTATTCCTTACAAATTACATACACTAGCCTAAAGACCGTTTTCCTCTTTTTCCGACGAATGTGAACGCATCGGTAACTAGACAAAATTAACGAAAACATGAAGCAAAAACTACATGTAATGCAAATCGAAAGAGAAACGAAAGGAAACAGAAGGGTGATATATTGATTTAGTGAAGGTCTTGGAGTAAGAACAGAAGACAATAGAGAAAATAAAAAAAAATAAAAAAAATAAAAAACAAGTAAAATATCACAACAAGCGATGAACTAAATCAGAGGTAAAGACATCACTTGTAAAGAAAATATTATTCTATGATTAGTTTCAGACGTGTTGCTAAAAAGGGAAAGTGCTGGAAGAGTGGAGAATAGTCACCGCTCCACGTAGCCCATAACCTACTAAGAACTGTAACCTTCAAGTGACAAACATAATAGCAAGTGATCATAATAGATTTCGCAGATAAAAAGAATTCACCTGTACATTTAATATTTTTAGCCTTAACTAAAAAACTGCAATCATTCTTAAAATGAGGCAAGACTATGGGGATTATTGGGGGATATATTTCATAAAATTAATAGTAAAAGAACTATGGAACATCCTGTAGCGGAGATTAGCTATACGTAACTAGTTAAAAATATATGCTGGACGAGGATTCGAACGCGGAATATTACCTTCCTGGGCAGCGCACTGCAAGTTGTGCTATCCGCAAACGCCACGTGAAGGCTCAGATCTCCAACTTGTCTCGGGCTCATCCTCATCAATACCGCATATAGAGTAAAATATTTCTTTCACAAAAGCAGCCTGCCGCTAGTACCATGGAAGTAAGTTTGAAAGGGAAGGACATCGTCTGTGACATACTGAAGTCTGATTCGATCCGTGAGGCGTGCTCGGATGGTGTGAATGTCAGTCCACCGCTGGCGTCAAACAGTAATCTGGAGTCGGATCCCAGTTCAGCGTTCAGTTTTATGTTGTCATATTTTACCAATGCATCAAATGCTCTGCACATTTTGTTCTCAAACTTCTTAAAAGGGGATTACTTTTACACGTGATGAATGTAATAAAAAATCATGCGTAGAAGTTGACTAATAACCATTGCTGCAAACTAAAAATTTAGGAAAGAGAAACATATTTAGGCACACAGCTTCTTGCAGTATGGCCACATCACCATGTATGACGCCTTCGCCAACACATACTGTGAACTCATAGAACTTGTGTACCATTTACAAATTAGAACTACTTAAATCTAACTAACCTAAGGACATCACACACATCCATGCCCGAGGCAGGATTCGAACCTGCGACCGTAGCAGTTGCGCAGTTCCGGACTGATGCGCCTAGAATCGCTTGGCCACAGCGGTCGGCCCACCGTACTAACGGCAATAGAAACCACTGAACAGGTGCGTTTATAGGAGAAGATGACGTTTACAGCCCTAAGTGTCTTCAAATGTAAAACGAGTTGATATTGTATAATAAATTACTACGGTCTACTATAAATCTGTAAATGGCCGGCGCATAACCAGATAAATATTATTTCTTTGAAATTATTTCTGCAATAGTTTTTCGAAATGAAACGTTCCACGTTCGTCGTGTATACGGCCAATGGAACATGTGACTAGCGAGCTAACTGATTTCCCCTGGTAACGTCTCGGCTGCGCGATATTTTTGTGAGAGCGACCTTCGCACGCAGCCAGAGCGGGGCGGGCCGTGTCCGCCGAGGCGCACGCAGCGCCGTCGCATATCGGATGGCCGGCCACACGTGAATGCCACGCACGCATTCTGAAGAGCGCGCCCACCCATCCGGAGATCAAACGCGCTCCATCCGCAGCGCCGCTCCGGGATATTTGTGGACCTACCAAGGACAACGCGGTGCAGCGCGCTAGCTACCTGCTAATGCTATCCCACTCTGCTGCAGCCACACAAACAAATTCAGTCCGGCACGCTAGAGATACTTTTCTCATCTTGAGCGTAAAGCAGTACTCTTTTTTGTGTAACTTTTGAAAGTAAACAATACTACAGTTGTGGGAATTCAGGTCTGCCTATTATACAGACAACTAGTATTTCTAATGCACAGAGACGCATCAGCACGTTTGCGCCATCATCAGTGGGAACTTTTACTTTGGTCTTATTCACTAGAATGTTCGTTTCAATGGGATCAGTCAAAGATACAAAGGGAGGGGTCGCTCGCTCTCTCTCTCTCTCTCTCTCTCTCTCTCTCTCTCTCTCTCTCTCTCTCTCTCTCTCTCTCTCCTCCCTCTCTCTCTCTATTTCTTCGCCCCTCCCCCCTCCGTCAATCTCCTCTTCCCCCTCTCTCTAACCTTGATCCTTGTTTATTGTTACTGCTAATTCGGCTCCCGTAGTAGGTAATTAGATTAGAAAATGAGGAACATAAAGTAGTAAGTGAGTTTTAAAGTTTTGTTATTGAGGAAACAGAATAACTGATGTTGGCCGAAGTAGAAAGGACATAAAATGTGGAATGGAAATTGCCAGAAAAGCATTCCTCGATAAAAGAAATCTGTTGACATCGAATATTGATTTAAGTGATAGGAAGCCTTTCGTTAAAGTATTTTTGTGGAATGTAGCATGTACGGGAGCGAAACATGGTTGACAAACAGTTTACACAAGGAGACAATAGGGCTTTTTTGACGTGCTGCAGAAGATTGCTGAGAGATTAGATGGATATATCACGAAACTCATGAGAGGAGAAAGGAAATTTGTGGCCAACCCGCCTAGAAGAAGCGATCGATTGATAGGACACATTGGGATGAGGTTTTTCAGATATTCCATTAAATATCCGTTGAAGCGTTCCATAGAAGAAGTCAACAACTGCTTAAAAACAATAGCCCTATGGCCAACTGTTCAATTTCCATCTCTTGATTTCCGTCTTCTTGTTGTCGTCGTTGTTACCTTCAGTACGAAGACTGGTTTGATGCAGCTCTCGATGCTTTTCTATTCCGTGCACACTACATCTTCGAGTAACTACTACAACTTACAGTCTTTTGAAACTCCTTATTGTATTCATCTCTTAGTCTCCCTCTACAATTTTTAGTCCCCCACCCCCTCACCCCTCCACACACAACTTCCCTCCAGTACTGAACTGGTGATCTTTGATGTCCCAGAATGTGATCTATTAACCAATTTCTTCTAGTCAGGTTGTGCTACAAATTTCTTTTCTCCCCCATTGTGTTCAATAACTCCTCATTAGTTATGTAGTCTTCTCATATAATCTTCAGCATTCTTCCGTAGCACCACATTTCAAAAGCTTTTATTCTCTTCTTGTGAAAACTGTTTATCGTCCATGTTTCAATTCCATACATGCTTACACGCCTTACAAATACTTCCAGCGAAGACTTTTAACACTTAATTCTATATTCAATGTTAACGAATTTCACTTCTTGAGAAACGCTTTCCTTACCACTGCCACTATATCTAATCAGTAATCTCAAGAGGGACGAGAGCAGACGAAGTCAACGCATCTGTAATTGCCAGTTAGCGCGGCAAGTTAATGTAATCCCAAAATTAATAAAGTAGATGAAAAATTACGATAGCTAATTCAAAATTACACAAGAGATTGAACTTAAAACTTATAGAAAGTCTTGGCATTGCAGCACTGTGATCATGGCAGTATCGATAACGGTAACAGAAAAAAAGAATTATGTCTAGATTCTCGATTACCGGGATGAAATGTCTATATACATAAATATATTTGTATGGAACCCTTGGGGGCGCGCGTTGTACCCGCACTTCCCCGTTCCTTTCTTTTATCAACAAAATTCTGCACCTACACTCAGCAAGCCACCTTACGGTGTGTGGTGGAGGGTACTTCTGGTACCATGACCTGATCCCTCCTTCCCTGTTCCACTCGCGAATGGCGCATGGCAAGAATGATTGTTAGTAAGCCTCCATATTAGTTCTAATTTCTTGAATTTCTTCGTCGTGGTCATTTCGCGAGATGTATGCAGGAGGAAGTAAAATGTGTAGCCCGACTCTTCCCGCAAAATTCTCCGTGATGCCAACGCCACTCTTGTAACGTCCACCACTGGAGTTCATTGAGCATCACTGTAACACTCTCGCACCGACTAAACGACATCGTGAAAAAACGCGCCGCACTACATTGCATCTTCTCTATCTTTTCTACCAGTCCTATCTGGTAAGGGTCCCACACTGATGAACAGTACTCAACAATCGGTCGAACAAACGCCTTCTAAGCCACTTCTTTCGCGGATGAGTGATATATCCTTAAGATTCTTGCTTTGAATCTGAGTCTAGCGCCTGCTTTTCTACTATTTGTTTTATGGGGTCATTCTACTAAGGGTCGTTCTGGAAAGTTACTCCCAGATATTTTATGGTAGATACTGTTTCCAGTAATCTGTAGTCAACAGTAGTGGATTTCTTTTCCTATGAGTGCGGAATATGTTACATTTACTGACATTCAGGGTCAAGGGCCAGAGCCCCAATCACTGATCAATCCTCTGTATGTCATTCTGTAATCGATACTGTCGTCTAGCGTTGCTACTTTGTTACATACAAATGCACCATCTGGGTACAACCTCAAAGAGCATCCGATGCTTTCAATTAGATTCACTAAACGGTAGTGCGGGGTGGTGTCAAATGCCTTCCTGCAGTCAAGGAACACAGCATCAACCTGAGCTCCGCGGTCTGGAACTCGTGGACGAACCGGGAGAACTGAGTTTCGTAACATGTCTGCACAATCTTCGTTGATTTTTATGGGGTGATTTTAGTTCTCCAAAAACGTCGTCATTCTTGAGCATAAGGCATGTTCCATAATTCTATAAGAGACTGATGGCAACAATGTAAGTCTACAGTTGTACGCGTCTCTCCTACGGCCTTTCTTGAAAACGAGAATGGTCTCCGCTTTTTTCCAGTCGCTATCCAGTTCTTGATCCAATTGGATTTCTCTTATGCGTGACAAATGCTAGTTTTCATAGTGTCCGCCAGTCACCGGTTTATGACTGCTGACAACGACGAGATGTGTCTCCAGATACGCATAAATCATTTATTTTTCATCATTTACATCACACACTTATTTCCATAATATTATCCACTTTTCTCTGGTACTTTCAACGATGCATAGGACTCCTGGTGCATACAACCTGGAATGTAGGATTTTCACCCAATAAAAATGCTCTGTTCGTAAAGCAGCGTTACAAGAGCAGTGAACCAGTAACTGACAACTGGCGACAACGTCAACGTTTAGGTCAGACGCCCAAGTTAGAGTTTGTTCCAAGTCCCTGTATTCATGTCAAAAAAGACGCCTTCTTGCGAAATGGGATGAATATTTTTGAGACAGCGGGCCGGTACTGGCGTAGTGGTGGGGGCAGGGCCTACCAGTAGCTCGCCGACGCCTCTCCCGAGCAGAAAGCGTCACCGTGTCGTGCGGCCGGCACGTGCTCTTCGAATAGTAATGGCCGTGGTCTCTCAGCGCGGCGGGCAGCGCGTGCGGGTGGGTCGCCGCGTAGCAGAGCAGCCTCCACAGTCGCGCTTAGCCGGCTGCCTCTCGGCGTGTGCCTGTGTGACTGGTGTGTGGGCGAACCTCGCGGCATTGTTCTCTCCGGCGCGCCCCATTGTGTAGGCGTCAAAGACTATTCATCAGCACTCCGGTGGTCTCGAGTAGTAAATAGCTCTTATGAACGTCGTATGAGAATGAATTATTGATCCACATACTTATTTAAATTGCAGTTATTTGTAACTCCGCTATCAGTTATTCCTCTTTCTCTTCCAAGCACTTCAGTCTACAGGGCTGTTTCTCCTCCCCTACAGATGTATTTCGAACTATTAAAAGACCAGTACAATACTTCACGTCCAGTATATGCGATATTGCTGACATAATGGGCATAAGATCGCGGCACAATGCATAATTCCCTGCCTAACGTTTTGTCTTCCGCTGCTACAGACTTCATCAGCGGCTTTAACTATTCAGAAAGCTGTTGCCGACTAAAAAATTTAGGCAGAGAATTATGCCTTGGATCACGACCCTAAGCTCTTTATATCAGCAGTACTGTTAAAAACTACTGTAAAGTAGTTTTCCTTCGTCTACTTCAGGCACACCATGCCAATTTCTCCCTTAAACTGGATATCTGCTAAAGAGGAAGAACTGAGATTCATTAACGCAACAACAACAATCCTTTCCCAAAAAGCATACACGACCACTTTTAACAGTGTCGAACTATCATCTAAAAACGAATAAGAATAAGACCTCAACGGCGTACATAGATAATAAGGCGACTTTTGATACAGCTGATACAGAGTATGAGTCGCTATAAATAAGATTCTGCTAGAAAGTAAATAATTTCTACAAAAACTTTGAGTGTATTAATCTCCTGCACATGATTATGGTATCTTACTTCACAGTTCTTCTGTTTTCTTAGAGCTAAAAAGACTCCGCGAATTGCGATATTTCGATGCTGCAAACGAAACAATGAAGAAGCGCGTACAATTATCTAATGAATTTATAACTGTCGTGTGCGGATTTTTGAAACGAAGGCAGTAAAAGTAGAAGACTAGTTACAAGTAAGGTGCAAACCTAATACTTTTAAATGAATGAGGAACACATCATATCATAACATCAACTCTGGAGGTTGTTCAAGGATATTTTGGTATAAGGGATCCGTGGTCTGCACTGGCTCGTTACAGAGTAACGATGATACTATTAGTTAGTTTGTCATCCCAGTTATCTTTATCTGCGGGAAATTACCTTCACAACAGACGGCTTCCCTAGCTATGTTGTCAGGGCGGATGAGCGTCATGCGGAGAACCCAGGTTACATTCACGGTACTGCCAGGGATTTTTCCTTGGTGGAAGGACTGGTGTGGGGTACACCCAGCCGCGTGAAATGAACTAAGAGATGCTTCACCGATTAGTAGTGGTTCCCCCACCAACAAACCCGACCACGTGCCCCTTTATATCGCATCGAATGACGTCACCGGCGCAGAATGACACGGTGATCGGCCAGGCCCGATTGGACCATATACAGCCAGAACGCGAAACTTTAACTTACCTAACTTTGACAACAGCGGAAACACTGTAATATGATACAAAAAACATACCGACACAACAACCATCAAACAGATGCGGAAGTGAAGTAACAGGGTTGTCGTCGATACAAGAACATATCAGCACAGCGTCGTTGCATTTAGTGAACCTATACACGAGAGGCATTTCGGTGAACTCTCCATCAACTAACTTATCCGTACTGTTGTGCATCACTGTTAACGAACAACTAACTCCGCCGAAAAAAAAAAGAGACAGAACCAAACAGTACTGAATGCAGTCTTGAGGTCGAAGAGTGGAGTGGGCTTTACTGTTGTCAATAAGACCACCAAGAGTGAATGGAGCAAGTGTTTCCAAACAAGATATACAGCACATACAGTCGATATTACTGTGTAACGCAGGGCCTGTCCGTTACACCGAAGTATTCATAAAATGTCCCAGAACGACTTCCGACATTTTGTAACTGCAGTTCTGGTTCAGCTTGCACTTACTGAACTAACAGGGCCACTCATCGCAAACCTACACCACTACTGCTGGGCTGTCTTTCACATAAGGTGCTGTTTGTAGTCCAGTGTGTCGGTGATGGATCTGCGCCGAAGGACATGCGACGAGACAGTGAGACGATGCCGCACGCATGTCACGTGGCGCTTCTGACGTAATGCGACACGTCTGGCGTGGACAGGCGCCTAAGTGAGACAGCCAGCACCCATTTAAGAGGATTTTTTTTTCTTTTCTGACAATTGGCCACATCCATATGGCGAACAAATATTCTTAACACAGTATCTTCTTCGTACTTATTCTCTTACGCACTGCAATGATTGGCTTTTCCAAAGATACCATCATACGTCATTCGACCACTGCTGGATGATTGCCTACTCTAGACCTTCCACGGATTACGCTCTTCAGCGACACAGTCTACATTGCTCCTGGGTTTCTAGTGCTTTTTATTCGCCGTCCATTACATTGCGTTCTCTGTATTTTCTCTCTCCATCCATGGTCCATTTACCATCTATTCGCCAGTGTATATCATCTCTCCATTTCCATTTTCAGTATCGTCGTAACGTGGTAATCTCCTCCCGTCTATTTACCTCATCAATTATAGGCATTTCTGTCACTCCCAATATTTTTCTCTTCTAAAACTTCCTGGCAGATTAAAACTGTGTGCTGGACAGAGACTCGAACTCGAGACCTTTGCCTGTCGCGGGCACGTGCTCTACCATCTGAGTTACCCAAGCACGACTCACGCCTCGTCCTCACAGATTTACTCGTCTCCTACCTTCCAAAATTCACAGAAGCCCTCCGGCGAACCTTGCAGAACTAGCACTCCTGGAAGAAAAGAGAAAAGGCGTTTGAAGGGTAGGAGACGAGATACTGGCAGAAGTAAAGCTGTGAGGACGGGGCGTGAGTCATGCTTGGGTAGCTCAGATGGTAGAGCACTTGCCCGCGAAAGGCAAAGGTTCCGAGTTCGAGTCTCGGTACGGCACACAGTTTTAATCTGCCAGGACGTTTTATATCTGTGCACAATCCGCTGCAGAGTGGAAATCTCATTCTGGCTTTTTCTCCTCACTGCTCGTTGAAGAATCCTTAGTTTATGAACTGTTAAGACATTCGAAGCTTCGGTTTGTAAATTATCTAGTATGCTGTAAGCACTCCGTTGATTATTTCTTATGCTGCCCATTCAACTGTTGCCTTAAGCTCTTCTAAACAAAAAATTATCAGTTGTTACTGTAGCTATTTTCTTAATTTATTCTGTTTTGTTACCTTTATGTAGGTTATATATCATTTCAGTTGTCCTCCAGGACAACGTTGGACACTGCTGATCCTGATTCTCTCTCCCCCCCCCCCCCCCCCCCCAACGATTTAACCATACTTTACGGACATCGGCGGCGGATGACCTCAGTTTGTAACCACTAGGGACCATCGACAAATCTGAACATGAATCAAAGCAGCAAAGCTCTCCTGTTTCGTGCCCTCCTGTTCCGTGAGCACAATGTAGTGCAACATTGAATTGTGCATGAATAAAACGGAAAACGGTCCCTCTAACAACCTCCATTTTGTTAACACCCTCAATGCCATCCACGCATCTTTGTTCAGCACGTTAAAAATAATGTACCTGTCAGAGGCTTCGACACCCGTTCAGCTGAGTGGTGCCGCGTGGCAGCTCTAGCGCCTGAGGATAGGCAACCCCATGTAATGGGTTTCGAAGGTAATTTACTGTTTACCAGTCCGATTTTAAACCTGATTGAAGTAACGATAGTGCCAAGTGTGAGGTTCGTAGCGTAATATGGTTTCTGAAATAAAAGTAAAAAAAAATCCTCCCTATAGAAATTTATCGACTTGTAAGCGAAGTTTAAGAAATGTGAAAAAAGAGGTTCAACTTTGAAAATGGTGAAACATGTTTACTGGTGAATGAACAGTATTCATGATCAAAAACGATCGCGTCGACTTTCAGTTTTGCCTGACGAATTAAAATAAAGGAGTGTAGAAAGAGTTCAACAGGATAGACATCCCACTATTGGTGGGCTGAGCGTATGCTTTCCTGAAATTTCACCATCAGTTCTTTATCAAATTGTTAGTGGTGATCTGGACTACAGAGCAGTGCGTGTCACATGGGTTCCTCGAGTTTTAGAGATGAACACAAAAATCAAGGAATAGAAGCCGCACACGACAGCTATGCGAATACAGCCGACTTGGATCATGTTTACATTCTCAAAGTGAGAACTAAGTTTCGCATGAAGTCCAGAAACAATCCGCCAGACAGTGGAACGCCATCATTCACGATCCTCGACAATTAAGTCAAACAAATTCTTAGCATCCACAGCATCAAATTCTTAGCAACACTTGATCACAGCGTTTTCGGATCGAAAGGGCGTCCTACTCATCGATTTTATGCCTACAGCAGAGATCATAAATGCAGCGGCTTACAGTCAGACTGAAGACTACGTCGCGCCGTTCAAGACAAACGACGTGGATCGTTGTCCAACAGCATATTGCTTCTTCACCGTAACTTTTCTCCCGCGTTCTGCTACGTACACGAAATATTTGCTGCAGCAGTTTAAATGAAGTTTCTGAACATTCGCATTGTGAATCGGACTTGGCAGCTAGCGATTACCATCTTTTTCCCAAATTGAACAAATTCTTGGGCAGGAAGCACTCAACAATGAACTGAAGCAGGACACAAGTGACGCGTTCAACAACTTGGCGACAACTAAGTATGCAGAAGGTACAGGAAAAGCTTGGGGAGTGCTGCGACAAATTTTTGAATTTGAACTCCACTACGTAGAAAATCGGTAAGATATTAAATTATGGTGTAAAGTTAGTTCTCTTTCCTTATCTTCCATAATAAATGCCTGAAGAAACAAAAGTTCCTTAAATTTAGAATAACAGAAGTTGAATTGGCGCCAAGTTTCTCATGGACTTCTAGTACTGATTTTCTTTAAACAGAGTCAAAAGAATTCTCCGAACCTATGAATCCCACACGAAGTGGCATTCTATTTTAACTGCGCTATTCTGCAATTATGCTCATGGCTAGAAAAGGAGGAACACACCTTAAGCACAAATACATATAATAAGATATAATCATCAAATAAAATATCTGTACATCGAAAGGAGCGTCTCTAGAAAGATAGATATCCATTTTTTAAAATAAATATAACAAATTTTATTTTCCTGGGATGATACAAGAACGCTGTCGATATTGAAAGCAGAACCTGAGCAATGGTTCGAATAAATATAATTGCTCCGATCTGTACCTGATGTAAGAAGTACCTGTTGGTTCACATTTGCTCCTATATTCCACAAATTGTTTATTGTGAAGTTTGTTGACCATATTCGGAACTTGTAAGTTGGTAACTTATGTAACAGCGACTAGCGCGAGCGATTAAGTCACTTTATCACCTGCGTATATCCCAGATAGTTAGCCATGGAATTAATGATGTTTATGATGGATCGGCCAATAGTGCTCACGTTTCGCAAGTATGGTGTAATTGCACTCCGCCTGCCGCTCGTCTTCCGATTTATTCTTATCACATGTCAGCATTTCTTTGTAACAAAATCAATCGCTTCGGTTTTCGCCTGGAAGTTTTTTGCTTGTTTTACTGAAAAATCCATTGACGGTGGACATGCTACTATGCCCCGGAGGTCACAAAACGTTCTGTATTACAGTTGGAGTATCTGTAATACTCCCAATTACGATTAGGGAACCTTTTGATATCACTATGCTGCTCAGTGGACAATAAGTTTCATTTTTACTACTTCCGTAATTGCGATTGCTTCCGGCAATAGATTGTCCACAAGTTAGGCAAAGTACATACAAAAGTGAAACTGTCTTTAACCCTTTGGTTACTTTCAATCGGCTGGCCCTGGCGGAGGTTTGAGTCCTCCCTCGGGCGTGTGTGTGTGTGTGTGTGTGTGTGTGTGTGTGTGTGTGTGTGTGTGTGTGTGTGTGTGTGTGTGTGTGTGTGTGTGTGTGTGTCCTGCTGATCGGCGACCACAGCATTCCTCATCAACAGTTGTCGGTAACATGCAGCACGGAAACCACACGCAATTTACGCGTGAATCAGAGTAACAAAGTGATGGGCAGCTATTACTTCACGGAACAAATGCAACTTAAAAAAAGATTTAATTTTAAAATACTTCACAAAATTGACCCTTATCAACAAAGTAACCAACGAATACAAGAAGAAATTTGAAAAAGTAAACGACAAATTGTTTTCAAGTTGTGGTTTCACTTTAGAACCACTCGGACAAAGTTTTCAACCGCTTATGATTTCGTGGCATATATCTGAAAGCAATTACTCAGTTTTGCTAGACGCAACATCACATAGAAACTTGCATGAAATCATAATGCCCAAACAACTTATAGTCCTACATAACAAGCAAAAACTAGCCTAAAATTTAATAATTTGTACAGAAATACATACTGCTCCAGTGCTTTTATTTCTGAACTACTCATAACAGCAATAGCACAAACTCAAATTTACGTTACAATAACTTTAAGTATACTTACCTGCACTCTCAATGATCTCAGCATAATAAAAATAAAAACAAACCAAATTTCAAAATCTCCGCGGCGACTGGTGCTTTGAACGCCGTGACTCTACCGCTACAATGCACTACACTAGTAGAAGTACCTCGGAGTACCACGAGATGGATGTTTTGCGATAGCATTAGTTTCATGCGATAGGCACTGGTGCTTTCTCAGACCTTAGGTCTGGTTAAAAATGGAAAGTGACGCCGACCTTGATCAAGCGTGACTTCCTTTTAACTGTATGGTATATGTTACATTGCATTTAGGAACTTTCGGGTAATTGAACCTATATCAACAATTACAGATTTCTGCAGTTGTATATATATGTTTGGATGTAGCTGTTTTGCATTGATGCACTGGTGGATATTGTGTGGTAAGACTCCTGTAGTTGATAGTGTAATTGGTATAATGTCAACTTTATCCTGATGCCACATGTCCTTGACTTCCTCAGCCAGTTGGACGTATTTTTCAATTTTTTCTCCCGTTTTCTTCAGTGTATTTGTTGTATTGGGTATGAATATTTCAATTAGTTGTGTTAATGTCTTCTTTTTCTTAGTGAGTATGATGTCAGGTTTATATATGGTGGTGTTTTATCTGTTATAATGGTTCTGTTCCAGTATAATTTGTATTCATCATTCTCTAGTACATTTTGTGGTGCATACTTGTATGTGGGAACGTGTTGTTTTATTAGTTTATGTTGTATGGCAAGTTGTTGTATTATTTTTGCTACACTGTCATGTCTTCTGGGGTATTCTGTATTTGCTAGTATTGTACGTACGCTTGTGATGTGATCTACTGTTTCTATTTGTTGTTTGCAAAGTCTGCATTTATCTGTTGTGGTATTGAGGTCTTTAATAATATTCTTGCTGTAATATCTGGTGCTTATTGTTTGATCCTGTATTGCAATCGTGAATCCTTCCGTCTCACTGTATATATTGCCTTTTCTTAGCCATGTCTTGGATGCGTCTTGATCGATGTGTGGCGGTGTTAGATGCTACGGATGCTTGTCATGTAGTGTTTTCTTTTTCCAATTTACTTTCTTCGTATCTGTTGACGTTGTGTGATCTAAAGGGTTGTAAAAGTGGTTATGAAATTGCAGTGGTGTAGCCGATGTATTTATATGAGTGATTGCTTTGTGTATTTTGCTAGTTTCTGCTCATTTTAGAAAGAATTTTCTTAAATTGTCTACCCGTCCATAATGTAGGTTTTTTATGTCGATAAATCCCCTTCCTCCTTCCTTTCTGCTTAATGTGAATCGTTCTGTTGCTGAATGTATGTGATGTATTCTATATTTGTGGCATTGTGATCGTGTAAGTGTATTGGGTGCTTCTAGGTCTGTGTTACTCCATTTCACTACTCCAAATGAGTAGATCAATATTGGTATAGCGTAAGTATTTATAGCTTTTGTCTTGTTTCTTGCTGTCAATTCTGTTTTTAGTATTTTTGTTAGTCTTTGTCTATATTTTTCTTTTAGTTCTTCTTTAATATTTGTATTATCTATCCTAAATATTTATAGGCATCTGTTTTTTTCCATCGCTTCTATGGAGTCGCTGCGGTTATCCAATATGTAATCTTCTTGCTTAGTGTGTTTTCCCTTGACTATGCTATTTTTCTTACATTTGTCTGTTCCAAAAGCCATATTTATATCATTGCTGAATACTTCTGTTATCTTTAGTAATTGGTTGAGTTGTTGATTTGTTGCTGCCAGTAGTTTTAGATCATCCATGTATAACAAATGCGTGATTTTGTGTGGGTATGTTCCAATAATATTGTATCCATAATTTGTATTATTTAGCATGTTGGATAGTGGGTTCAGAGCAAGGCAGAACCAGAAAGGACTTAATGAGTCTCCTTGGTACATCCCACGCTTAATCTGTATTGGCTGTGATGTGATATTATTTGAATTTGTTTCGATATTAAGTGTGGTTTTCCAATTTTTCATTACTATGTTTAGGAACTGTATCAATTTAGGATCTACTTTGTATATTTCCAATATTTGTAGTAACTATGAGTGGGGTAGACTATCAAAAGCTTTTCGGTAATCAATGTATTCGTAGTGTAGCGACCTTTGTTTAGTTTTAGCTTGATATGTCACCTCTGCATCTATTATCAGTTGCTCTTTACATCCTCGTGCTCCTTTACAACAGCCTTTTTGTTCTTCATTTATAATTTTGTTCTGTGTTGTATGTGTCAATTTCTGTGTAATGTTGTTGTTGTTGTTGTTGTTGGGAAGTTTAAGGGGGACTAAACAGCTAAGGTCATCAGTCCCCCATTCCAAAAAACCGGCGAAACAAAATTTACGGAACAGGTAAAACCCCAAGGGGGGAGGAGACGCCCCTCCCCCCAGTCACTGAAAGAACACCAATGTGGCAGCGAACACTAGAGACAAGAAGAGTACAGACGAACACTGGACAGAAAGAAACGGAAGAAAATAAGAGTGCCGGAGACTGGTTGACTGACCATGGGAACAAAAATTGGGAAAGAGTCAACCACCCGAATACACACATTAAAATCTGCGACCAATGGGACACTCGAGGACAAGATACACAGAAAGGGAAAGGGACAGGTCCCCCCTAAATGGAACCATAAAAAGGACTACCACGGATAAAATTTAAAACGTCGTCAGCCATGGAGGCATCGTCGCATAAAACCAAAGGCAACGTGCCCGGGAGATTAAAAGTCTGCCGGAGGGTGCGCAGGCGGGGACACTCCAACAAAATGTGGGCGACCGTCAACCGGGACCCACACTGACACAGGGGGGGATCCTCCTGACGCAAAAGATGTCCGTGCGTCAGGTAGGTATGGCCGATGCGGAGCCGACACAGGATGACAGAGTCCCTGCGAGAAGCCACACATCGGTCGTCTCCTTAACAGCCCGCAGTTTATTCGGAGAAGTCAGGCTACGCCACTCGTCACGCCACATCTGAAGCACCTTACGGCGCAACGCCAGCTGCAAATCACGAGCCGGGAGGCCGATCGCCAAAGTGGGGGCGTCGACTGCCCCTTTGGCCAGCCTGTCGACACGTTCATTCCCCGGGATGCCAACGTGACCTGGCGTCCAAACAAAGACCACCGAACGACCAGAGCGGGTAATGGCAAAAACAGACTCCTGAATAAAGGATACCAGAGGAGAAGAGGTATAGCAGCGGTCGATAGCCTGGAGGCTGCTCAGGGAGTCACTGCAGATGACGATGGACGTACCTGAGCAGGAACGCATATGCTCAAGAGCGCGCAATATTGCCACCAGCTCTGCAGTAAAAATACTGCAGCCAGCCGGCAAGGAGCGCTGTTCAACATGGGCAGCGTGAGCAAAAGCGTAGGCAGGACGACCATCCACCAGGGAACCATCAGTGTAGACAGGCTCACAGCCTGAAAATGAGGCGACGAGCGCAAGGAAACGGTGACGGAGGGCCACATGCGGAACCGATTCCTTGGGTTCCCGTGCCAAGTCCAGGCGGACGGACGGACGCGTCATACACCAGGGAGGCGTGGGTGCACAGGCCCGGAAGGGCGGCAGAAGAGGGAACGACCCCAGTTCAGACAGCAGGGACTGGACGCGGACAGCAATGGAAAGCCCAGACCTAGGTCGCCGGTCGGGTAGAGGGAGGACCCTGGCAGGGAAAAGCAGGCGATGATTGGGATGGCCCGGTGAGCAATGCACGTGGACAGCATAGTCGGCGAGCAGTCGGTGGCGGCGAATCCGCAGCGGGGGAACCCCGGCCTCCACCAGCAGACTATCCACGGGGCTCGTACGGAAAGCGCCAGTTGCAAGCCGAACCCCACAGTGGTGTATGGGGTCCAACAACGTCAACACTGAGGGCGATGCAGACCCATAGGCCAGGCTCCCATAATCAAGCCTGGACTGCACAAGGGCTCTATACAATCTCAACAGCGTGCTGCGATCTGCACCCCAAGACGCATGGCTCAGGCAGCGGAGGGCGTTGATGTGCTGCCAGCACTTTTGCTTCAGCTGAGTAACATGAGGAACCCACGTGAGCCGGGCATCAAAGACGAGTCCTAAGAAGCGGCTAGTGTCCACCACTTCAAGTAGTTGACCGTCGAGGTAAAGTTCCGGATGAGGGTGGACCGTCCGACGCCTGCAGAAGTGCATAACTCGAGTCTTGGCCGCAGAGAACTGAAATCCATGAGTCAGAGCCCATGAGGCCGCCTTGCGAACGGCTGCTTGCAGCCTGCGTTCGGCGACTCCCGTAGTCGTTGAGCTAAATGAGATGCAGAAGTCGTCGGCATACAAAGAAAGAGACACCGACGACCCCACGGCTGCAGCCAGACCATTAATGGCCACTAGAAATAAGGAAACGCTCAACACCGAGCCCTGCGGGACCCCATTTTCCTGTATATAAGATGAACTAGAGGCGGCACCGACTTGCACCCGGAAAGAGCGGCGCAATAAAAAGTTTTGAAGAAAAGCTGGGAGCTGACCACGAAGACCCCACTCGCGCAACGTAGCAAGGATGTGATGCCTCCATGTTGTGTCATATGCCTTCCGCAGATCAAAAAATACAGCAACGAGATGCTGACGGCGGGAAAAGGCCGTACGGATAGCAGATTCCAGCCGCACCAAATTGTCCGCAGCAGACCGGCCCTGACGGAAGCCACCCTGGGATGGAGCGAGGAGACCGCGCGACTCAAGGACCCAACACAAACGCCGCCCCACCATACGTTCGAGCAATTTGCACAAAACGTTGGTTAGTGTAATGGGACGATAGCCGTCCACCGCCAGAGGGTCCGCACCGGGCTTCATGATGGGAACGATAACACCCTCTCGCCATTGCGACGGGAACACGCCCTCGCTCCAAATGCGGTTAAAGATGGTAAGGATGTGTCTCTGGCAGTCCCTGGAGAGATGCTTCAGCATCTGCGCGTGGATGCAGTCCGGTCCTGGCGCTGTATCAGGGCAATTGGCGAGGGCAGCGAGGAATTCCCTCTCGCTGAAAGGAGCATTGTGTTTTTCAGAATGACGTGTGTGGAACGATAACGGCGTCCGCTCGGCGCGCTCCTTTAGAGAGCGAAAGGCACGAGGGTAAGTTGCAGTCGCAGAGCTCGTAGCAAAGTGCGTGGCAAGGTGGTCAGCAATGGTGGCAGCGTCCGTGCAGACAGCGCCGTCCAGGGAGATTCCAGGGACACCCATAGGGGTCTGGTATCCATAAATCCGCCGGATGCGGGACCACACGAGCGACGGGGAGACGCGGGAGCCCAAGGATGAAATGTACCTCTCCCAGCATTCCTGCTTACGCCGTGCAATAAGACGACGGGCCAAGGCACGGAGCTTCTTAAAGGCGATGAGGGTCTCCAGAGACGGGTGCCGCTTATGACGCTGGAGAGCCCGCCTACGGTCGCGAATAGCCTCAGCAATCTCCGGCGACCACCAGGGGACAGACTTCCTCCGAGGGAGTCCAGAAGAGCGAGGGATGGCAGTCTCGGCCGCAGAAAGAATTGACCAGGTCAAGACACGGACCACCTCGTCAATGTCACCCTGTGGGAGAGAAGCAATGGTGGCAGCGGAAGTAAAAGCCGGCCAGTCAGCCCTGTTGAGAGCCCAGCGGGGCAGGCGCCCAGAAGAATGACACTGGGGCAGTGACAAATAGATGGGAAAATGGTCACTACCACACAGATCAGGATGCACTCTCCAGTGAAGGGATGGGACAAGTCCGGGGCTGCAAAGAGAGAGATCGATGGCCGAGAACGAGCCATGGGCCACACTGAAATGCGTGGGAGCACCGGTGTTCAAGAGGCTAAGGTCGAGCTGAACCAACACATGCTCCACAGCGCGACCGCGGTCATCGGAGACAGTCCCACCCCATAGAGGGTTGTGGGCATTGAAATCGCCCAGAAGCAGCAATGGCGGCGGGAGTTGAGCCAGCAGCGCAGCCAAGACATGTCGGGGGAGTTGCCCATATGGAGGAACGTAAACAGAGCAAACAGTAATAGCTGGCGAGAGCTCAATCCTGACAGCGACTGCCTCTAAAGGCGTCAGAATGGGTACTGGTGAGCTACAGACAGAGTGGTGAACAAAGAGGCAAACTCCACCTGAAGCTCGTTGACAGTCAGCGCGGTTCTTATAGTATCCCCGATAACCGCGAAGGGCAGGGGTCCGCATTGCTGGAAACCAAGTTTCCTGAAGAGCAATGCACAGAACAGGGGAAAACACTCATAAGCATCCGGAGCTCAGGCATGCGGCGGAAATAACCGCCGGAATTCCACTGGAGAATGGAAGCAGGAAGGGACTGGGAGGGCGTGAAGGCGACTAAGAGGCAGACGGCGCCTCAGAGTCAACGGCCGCCACTGAGCGGGAGTCAGCTGTGTCCATAGGAGAGGTCCCCGAGGGTTCCGTGAGGGCGAGATCCGCGGCAGAGGCGAGGATCTCCACCGCATCCCCAGAGCCAGAGCTATTGACAGCAGGCGGTACTGAAACTGCCGGAGCGTCCTTCTTCTTGGACACGTTCCGGCCCTTCTTCTCGCGTCTGTCCTTTGGCTTGGAGGGCTGGGAGAGTTTCTCTGAAGGAGCGTCGGAGGCTGACGACGACGCAGAAGCCCTACGACCAGCAGGTGGATGAACCTTCAGCCACTGGCTGACATCCGGCGGGGTAGCAGAAGAAACGGAAGAAGGGAGGGCCCCGAGGGACCCCTTCCGCGAGAGAGGAGCCCGCGGAGACGACGCCGGCAGAGAAGGGGGAGGGGGAGGGATCGAGCCCCCTGGTTTTGGAGCAGATGTCACTCCTGAAGCATGTGCAGGGGGAGTGACAGAAGGGTGTTTGCCCCCAACTGCTAAGGGGGCAACAGAGGAAGGCTTGCCCCCAGACACAAGGGGGGGCAGACAGAGATGGACAGCCCCGAGGGCCAACTGAAGGCGGCACAGAGGAGGCGACAACTGCCGCCCGCGAGGGCGACGATAACGTAGCTGCAGCATAAGAAGTTTGAAGAGGGGCAGGATGCAACCTTTCAAATTTCAGTTTTGCCTCGCGATAAGTAAGCCGGTCCAGGGTCTTAAATTCCATAATCTTCCGCTCCTTATGAAGAACGGGGCAGTCCGGCGAGCATGGAGAGTGGTGTTCCCCACAGTTGACACAGACAGGCGGAGGCGCACATGGAGAATCGGGATGAGAGGGGCGTCCGCAATCTCGACATGTAGCACTGGATGGGCAACGGGAGGACATATGCCCAAACTTCCAGCACTGGAAGCACCGCATCGGGGGAGGGACGTATGGCTTGACGTCACAACGGTAAACCATTACCTTGACCTTCTCAGGCAATACAGCACCCTCGAAGGCCAAGATAAAGGCACCGGTGGCCACCCTGTTGGTCTTGGGTCCTCTGTGCACACGACGGACGAAATGCACACCACGTCGTTCCAAGTCAGCTCTCAGCTCGTCATCGGACTGTAACAAGAGGTCGCGATGGAAAATAATCCCCTGGACCATATTTAAGCTACTGTGGGGAGTGACGGTAACAGGGACGTCTCCCAGCTTATCACACAAGAGCAACGCCCGTGACTGGGCTGGGGAGGGCGTCTTGAGGAGGATGGACCTATTCCTCATTTTAGACAAACCCGCCACTTCCCCAAAGTTATCCTCCAGGTGTTCCACAAAAAACATAGGCTTTGTCGAAAGAAAGGAGTCACCATCAGTCCTGCTGCAGACAAGGTATTGTGGTACATAAGGCTCCTGCTTGGCACTAGATCTGCGTCCCTCCCATGGCACAGCCAACGAGGGGAACGACTGAGGATCATATTGTGCAGCATCGAATTCAATTTTGCCTCGCTTAGAGACGCTGGTGGCAGTGCGACCACCAGCTTGGTGAGATTTATTGCGCTTCATTGCGCCACATCCGCCCAGATGCCACCTACTCCGAACGAGGGCTCTCCCCAAGGGCGCCACCCAGCCAAAGCAACGGGTACCTGGCCGATATCCCATTGCCCGGAGTCCCCGTGCCCCAGACAAGATGGGCACATACTCCTTGGCATGCATGGGGAGGAAACAGCTCTGGCATCTGTAGTGCGATCCCTGCGTGGTCAGGGGGCTACCACCAAGAGGGTACATGACGACCCCACCACAACGGACTGGCTACCGTGCTGGATTTTAGGTGTTGAAAGGGTCCACAGTTGTCGTGGGCGCTAAGAAGGGGATTGCGCACAAGACGAGGAGGCAACCCAGAAGACATGGGGTGTAAATCCCTCCACACGACAATAGATAGCATGCAAGATGGAGGTGCACGATGGACCAATAGAAAAACACCACGTAAGGCGTCCTTCCCCAAATGGCACGCACTAACAACGGAAATTTTGAAAATGGCAGGTCAAACCCAAGTGGGGACCATAACATAAGGCCGAAACTTTGAAGACTCCTTTTAGTCGCCTCTTACGACAGGCAGGAATACCGCGGGCCTATTCGTACCCCCGAACCCGCATGGGGGTTCTGTGTAATGACTGAAGTTAGTATTTTGTATATTGTTGGTAGGTATATTGTTGGTAGGCATGTTATGGGGCGGAATTTAGCTGGGTTTGCTGTGTCTGCTTCATCTTTAGGTTTCAGATAAGTTATTCCATGTGTAAGTGTATCAGGGAATGTGTATGGGTCTGCAATGTAACTTAAATAATTTAGTTAAATGTGAATGTGTTGAGGTGAACTTCTTTAGCCAGAAATTTGCTATTTTATCTTTCCCAGGGGCTTTCCAATTGTGAGTAGAATTAATTGCTTTGGTGACTTCATGTTGCAAAATTATCACTTCAGGCATTTGTGGTATCATCTTGTATGTGTCTGTTTCTGCTTGTATCCACCGCGCATGCGTGTTATGTTGTACCGGGTTTGACTATATGTTGCTCCAGATGTGTTCCATGTCTGTTATGTTTGGTGGATTGTCTATTTTAATGTGTGTGTTATCTATTGTCTGGTAAAATTTCTTTTGGTTTGTGTTGAATGTTTGGTTTTGTTTCCTTCTATTTTCACTTTTTTGTATCTTCTAAGTCGTTTGGCCAATGATAGTAATTTCTGCTTCTTTTCATCTAATTTCTCTATCGCTTACTGTTGTGAGATTTTACCTAACCTTTTTCGGTTTTTTTCTGACATTTCATTTCTTATAAATTGTGTTAGCTGTCCAATGTCTTTTCTCACTTTTTCTATTCTGATCTGTAGCCTGTGTTGCCATGCTGGTTTCGTGGGTTTCTTCTGTGTGTTTGTTGGTTCTGATCTCTGCCTAGTGTGTATATTTAGTGTAGTGAGTGCTCCTATATAAACCCGTAGTTGTAACTCTTCCATAGTTGTGTTTTCATTTATTTTGTTGTGTATGATTGTGTTGATAGTTTTTATTATTGTTTCGACTTGTGGGTTATTTTGCGGTCTATGGAATAACGGTCTAATGTCTGTATTTGTGTCTTTGTATTCTATATATGTCAGCTGAAACTTTTCTTCTATATCTAACATGTGTGTCACTTCGTGTTCTATTTGTACTTGTTCTGGTGGCAGTCTTAAGATTTCGTTTTCCTCTGATTGTTTAATTGATGCGTGTTGTTCTTTGTTTGTTTGCTCTGGGATGTGTGAGTCCATTACTGTATTTTCTTCTTCTTCTGATTGCACATTATTTTGTTCCAGTTTTTTTTTACTTCTCGTTTGATGTTTTCTAATTCTGACTGGGGTATCCTGTTATTTTTTATCATTACACAGATCTGATCAGCTAGTCGTTGTTCTGTTAAAAATTTTAATTCTGAGTATCTGGTAATAAATGTTGTGTATACTTGTGATCTGTATCCAGTTGTGTTGGTTCCAAGGTTTGTTGCTTGGTAATAACAGAACATGAGGTGTCGATTAACTTCAGCTGACAATCTCATCCTTCTAGGGTGGTTGCAGGAAGCATATCCTACAAAACACGTCTATTTGGATTTAAATCATTTTCCAGTTGGCTAGCAGTGTAGTTACCATTGTTGGCGACCATGACGGCGCTTGTCCGAGGCTTCTTCAGTTGTGTCCTGAACCAACTAATCACACTAAAAGGGGGGTTAGCCCTATTAGTGGTTTGTTCTTTTCGTCGCCTTTTACGACTGGCAGAACATACCGGAGGCCTATTCTTTTCCCGGGCCTCCACGGGGATTATTATTATTATTTCTTTCTTATCTCAGACGTTATGTCTGGTCAAAAGTAGAAAGTGACGCGGACTTTGATCAAGCGTGACTTCCTTTTAAATGTACGGTATATGTTATATTGCATTTAGGAACTTTCGGGTAATTGAACATGTATCAATAATTACGGATTTCTGTAGTTGTATATAAAAGTTTGGATGTAGCTGTATTGCGTTGATGTACTGGTGGATATTGTGTGGTATGACTCCTGTAGTTTATAGTATAATTGGTATAATGTCAACTTTATCCTGATGCCACATATCCTTGAGTTCCTCAGCCAGTTGGATGTATTTTTCAATTTTTTCTAGTGTTTTCTTTTGTATATTTGTTGTATTGGGTATGGATATTTCGATTAGTTGTGTTAATTATTATTATTATTATTATTATTATTATTATTATTAATCGTAACTAATTCACTTTTCGTGAGTCACTGGGGCTCTAATACGTAATTAAAGGATGTTTTCGTTCCAGCTTAAAACACGGTAAATGTCGTTCTTCATCCTCATTTTAATTACCTGACTGCCAGCTAACAGTATTACGAACACGTGTTCCAATAAAATGATGCAGTACAAGAAGTGTAGTAGGACACTATTTGAAAATGGCCATCCCAGGCTATACATAAAATGTTTCGCTTAGCGGTTAAATGAAATGGAAATAATACAATGTGCGAAGTTCAATCTTCGAAAGATAACCTGTAAATAGATCTCTCGTATTTATATTTTTACAACTGTCAACACATACAGAAGTAATATTATTAGACCAAATCAATTTTTAACACATGTATTGTGAACTTTATTTTTAAAAACACCTGGACAATACATAAGAAAAGTGGTGGTACAATTTATACATCGTACTTTTTAAACTTACTTTTTACTGCACAGAGGCTAGGGCGATTTTAAATATTTCTAAACTACGCGATCACGGAAGTTCTATAAATTATAAATATATTTTCCACAGCTGTAAGACTACAGATGCCTTCAAAAGCAAATGTTTACTTCCTCGAAGCACAAAATAAACTGTAATTACTCCACGCCAGAATTCTGAAAGGTTTGTCGAACTGGGTACGTAGGACAGGCAGCTACAACCTAATACGTACTCTGTCGAACAGCCATCACAAGCCCGCATACTGCTATACATGTTAGCGGCACAATTTACAGAACTCTACACTACGTAGAAGAATGCATGTTGCGGGACTTTAAGAAGACAACTGGGTCGGCAGTCTAACTATCGTGCTTAGAAATGGAATCAACGATTGGACTGAACAATAAATAGTTCACCATTAAGTGATGTTAATTATACGCAAAAAGTCTGCATCTAATAGAAAAAGAGCGCAAAAATTTGGTAAGGATATTACGATGTTACCCACCTTCTCGACTCTGAGGTAAGTCGGTTTGAGTCGTGGGTGGATAAAATTTTCACTGTCAGTGTATGGGCAGCACGGGAAGTAGAGCTGGTAGCGTTAAGCTACCGGTCTTCGTGCCAATGTCCTGG
Organism: Schistocerca gregaria; assembly: GCF_023897955.1. Taxonomy (NCBI): domain Eukaryota; kingdom Metazoa; phylum Arthropoda; class Insecta; order Orthoptera; family Acrididae; genus Schistocerca; species Schistocerca gregaria. The sequence continues at coordinate 563,313,876 of NC_064922.1, read as the reverse complement.
ATTGTATTCCAAACCTCTCTGCAGCGTCTTATGAAGTGCTTTTGATGCCGATTTGTCCATCGGGTGGGGACGTTATGTTCGGCGCTCCCCTTGGTGCTTTTCGAGAGGAGTAGGCTATGTGCCGGCATAGCGGCACCTGGTTTAACCTCTCCCTTCCCTTCATCCAGCTCTCATCACAGTCATCCACATGATATAGATGCTTACTCGACACTTCGAAACAGGTAAGAGGCAGGCAAAGACAAACCGCCTCCAATAGCACCTTGCTGTGAATGGCTATCCCTATGCTGCTCGCCCCCCCACCCCCCCGTCCCCGTCCCCAGTCATCATCATCATCATCATCCTGCAAAGCGAACTCAGTACTGTACGTTAATCTGAGGCATGCGCTGCTGATGCATCAGCGCTTGACAGTAGCGGAAAGGTTACTTGAACGGAAGATACGAAAGTAGGAGAAAATTGGGATTTACCATCAGAGTCTAAATCCTCTGAGACAAAACAAAAGCTTGGATTGGACAAGAATGGGGAAGAAAATCCCCTTGCCATTCCGGTATCTGCGTGAGGTTCAATTTAGCTATCTGTACCTGGAGCTGGATGGGGATTCGAAGCTCCATCCAACCGAATTTTATGTCCAGTGCCGTAACCATTACGTCGTGTAATAGTATCAAGGGGAAAAGACGTCGCCTTTGAGATACCACTGTGTCTTTGAGTGTGCTACTGAAATATCTTTACAACTGCATGGATACTCCACGATGTTTCAGTAGAAGTTTCCTTTCACTCTTACGTTTCCAGACTAAGACGTAAGTTCTTTCTGCAGCGATCGATCGTAAAGAGCTTACGCACTGCCACTGGTGCTCGTCCTAAACAGATGCCCAACGATTATTCACGAACTTTTAATTCAAAAAATCCGTTTACACAATCTCTAATTTCCTTTTTCATTCTGCAGTACTAAATCGGAAGTTAAGCATCCAATCGTTTTGTTCAGCGAGACTGTAACCTATTAATTTTGTTAACTGATTGCCATCCCGAGAAAAATTGATGGAACCCTCATTGTAGTCGGATTAGTTAACGGAAAATTTGCAGCTTCAGAGCGGGCGGTTGGCTACATTCTCAACTTTCCTATGTTTAGTAGCAAAACTTTATCCACTACGCAATCCATAAAAAAACTGTACAAAATATTAGGTGTTTGTTTACACGTTACGACGTAAAAAGTTGTTGGTACGGCGACAACCTCAGAACACCGTTAAATAGTAAATTACCAAAGACTGAAGCCTTGAAACGTATCAAGTGACATCAGTTAATATTTTTCCTTTATTTATCACGACAACTTTCTAGTTGCAAGTTTGTTACCTTTACAGAGTTTGTCCACTGCATGAAAAATTCAAAAACTTAGGCTTACCTCAAAACTCGTTAATATTTTTGAAAAAAGCAGCCTCGGCGTCACTTACGTCGCTCCCGTTGTTCGCGTAAGTTGTATGACGCGCTACTGTTTTCTCGTTATTATCTGTTCCACTGCGTCATTACAAGTAGTCTACAAAGAAGGTTACTCAAAAAACATCAGAACTCTAGTAGGCGCGCCGGGACCATTACGAATCCATACGGCGAATTAACGATAAGTGCCAGAGTGCAGGCAGGCTGGACGCTTTCTTTTAGGCGGTTTCCCACATCTCATCTCACTAGATGAATGCCAGTCTGGTACCACGTCCCACCACAGATACACCCTATTCAAAAATGTAGAAAAAAATTCTCACGCTTCAACAGATAGGGTACACTGGTTCCACACTGAGGGACGAGTAAGAGACTGATGAAGATAGTTGTTTAGTCTCTTTCAACCCAGAACAACAACAGCACTACTTGAACACTCCTGACTACTGTTATAGTCTGTACAATCTGTAAATTCAAGACTGATAGGGGATTTTGAATGCAACATAATGACAAGGAGCACGAGTGGTGTGGCTCGGGTGATAGTCAAGGAATGCTGAAAATCCAAAAGTGGCAAAGACTAAGGTTGACTTCCATTATCCCGAGAAAGCCCACTTACAAAGCTTCGAGAATCAGCATGAGCTGTAGAATCTATAAATCTATTTCGGTCCTCTACGTATGCTTCCCGCAGGAACTGCGAGGGATAGATTAGATTAATTACGCAGGCATTTAAACAATCATTCTGACTGACTGACTTATAATCGCCCAGTCCAAACCACTAAAAAAATAAACTTGAAATTTGAAGATGTAATCTTATACTGTATGCATAGCTTAGTAAGGTATTGTTCGAAATTCCACCCCTAAGTGAGTGACGTAGGGTGAAACAATTTTTAAAAAAACTCATTTCGGCAATTTTGTAGTTAGAACTACGAGAATTAGTATTTTGTTTCTCGGTCAAAAATAAAAAAAATGTGTCACAGCGGTTTTGGAAATTCAACCCGGAAGAGGATGAAATATTGGGTAAAGTCTTTTCTGAAAATAAAAGCTACATGTGTGGAATTGTCCTCGGCTAGAAAAAAGAATACGTGTTGCAGTGTTTTTGGAAATTCAACACCTAAGAGGGTGAAATATAGGACGAAAAGTTTTATGAAAATATTTAATTCTGAAACGAGAATTGCATTTTGGTTGGACGTACATTCGGAAAAGATCATGCTTCTACAGCCTTAAGCGGCGTAAAGGGTTCAGATGTTAAAGGGTGTTGTAATTTGTTAACTAAATAAAAGAAAGCTCTTTCACAGTCACGACGACAAATCGCATCTGTCAGAATTTCATACGACAACAAATGGATATTTAGTGCATTAATTTTTCATAGGACTAATACATGTTTTCAAAATTATTATGGTTCGGTTTAAAACTGTGTGCCCGACCGAGACTCGAACTCGGGACCTTTGCCTTTCGCGGCAAGTGCTCTACCATCTGAGCTACCGAAGCACGACTCACGCCCGGTACTCACAGCTTTACTTCTGGCAGTATCCGTCTCCTACCTTCCAAACTTTACAGAAGCTCTCCCGGGTTCGATCCCCGCCACTGCCTAAATTTTGATAAATAATCAGCATTGGCGGCCAAAGACTTCCGGCATAAGAAGTCAGCCTCATTCTGCCAACGGCCTTCTCAAAGAGAGCGGAGGAGCGGATAGAGGTTCAGGGCACTCTCTTGTCCTAGGAGTGGGAAATTGCCCCTAAAGGCGGAAGAATCAGCAATGATCAACGACATGAGGATGCAAAAGGCAATGGAAACTACTGCATTAAAGACACGTAACGTGTATCCACAGCACATGTGGCCTGTAGTTGAAGAAGTGTCATGATGACCTCTCCATTGGCAAAAGATTCCGGAATAGTCCCCCATTCGGATCTCCGGGAGGGAACTGCCAAGCGGGAGGTTACCATGAGAAAAAGACTGAATAATCAACGAAAGGATAACGTTCTACGTGTCGCGGCGTGGTATGTCAGAAGCTTGAACGTGGTAGGGAAACTAGAAAACCTGAAAATGGACATGCAAAGGCTCAATCTAGATATAGTAGGGGTCAGTGAAGTGAAGTGGAAGAAAGACAAGGATTTCTGGTCAGATGAGTATCGGGTAATATCAACAGCAGCAGAAAATGGTATAACAGGTGTAGGATTCGTTATGAATAGGAAGGTAGGGCAGAGGGTGTGTTACTGTGAACAGTTCAGTGACCGGGTTATTCTAATCAGAATCGACAGCAGACCAACACCGACAACGATAGTTCAGGTATACATGCCGACGTCGCAAGCTGAAGATGAACAGATAGAGAAAGTGTATGAGGATATTGAAAGGGTAATGCAGTATGTAAAGGGGGACGAGAATCTAATAGTCATGGGCGACTGGAATGCAGTTGTAGGGGAAGGAGTAGAAGGTTACAGGAGAATATGGGCTTGGGACAAGAAATGGTAGAGGAGAAAGACTAATTGAGTTCTGTAACAAGTTTCATCTAGTAATAGCGAATACCCTGTTCAAGAATCACAAGAGGAGGAGGTATACTTGGAAAAGGCCGGGAGATACGGGAAGATTTCAATTAGATTACATCATGGTCAGACAGAGATTCCGAAATCAGATACTGGATTGTAAGGCGTGTCCAGGAGCAGATATAGACTCAGATCACAATATAGTAGTGATGAAGAGTAGGCTGAAGTTCAAGACATTAGTCAGGAAGAATCAATACGAAAAGAAGTGGGATACGGAAGTTCTAAGGAATGACGAGATACATTTGAAGTTCTCTAACGCTATAGATACAGCAATAAGAAATAGCGCAGTAGGCAGCACAGTTGAAGAGGAATGGACATCTCTAAAAAGGGCCATCACAGAAGTTGGGAAGGAAAACATAGGTACAAAGAAGGTAGCTGCAAAGAAACCATGGGTAACGGAAGAAATGCTTCAGTTGATTGATGAAAGGAGGAAGTACAAACATGTTCCTGGAAAATCAGGAATACAGAAATACAAGTCGCTGAGGAATGAAATAAATAGGAAGTGCACGGAAGCTAAGACGAAATGGCTGCAGGAAAAATGTGAAGACATCGAAAAAGTTGTGATTGTCGGAAGGACAGACTCAGCATACAGGAAAGTCAAAACAACCTTTGGTGGCATTAAGAGCAAAGGTGGTAACATTAAGGGTGCAACGGGAATTCCACTGTTAAATGCAGAGGAGAGAGCAGATAGGTGGAAAGAATACATTGAAAGCCTCTATGAGGGTGAAGATTTGTCTGATGCGATAGAAGAAGAAACAGGAGTCGATTTAGAAGAGATTGGGGATCCAGTATTAGAATCGGAATTTAAAAGAGCTTTGGAGGACTTACGGTCAAATAAGGCAGAAGGAATAGATAACATTCCATCAGAATTTCTAAAATCATTAGGGGAAGTGGCAACAAAACGACTATTCACGTTGGTGTGTAGAATATATGAGTCTGGCGACATACCATCTGACTTTCGGAAAAGCATCATCCACACAATTCCGAAGACGGCAAGAGCTGACAAGTGCGAGAATTATAGCACAATCAGCTTAACCGCTCATGCATCGAAGCTGCTTACAAGAATAATATACTGAAGAATGGAAAAGTAAAGGCACGAGAGAGGCAATTCTGACGTTACGGCTAATAATGGAGGCAAGGCTAAAGAAAAATCAAGACACGTTCATAGGATTTGTCGACGTGGAAAAAGCGTTTGACAATATAAAATGGTGCAAGCTGTTCGAGATTCTGAAAAAAGTAGTGGTAAGCTATAGGGAGAGACGGGTCACATACAATATGTACAACAACCAAGAAGGAATAATAAGAGTGGACGATCAAGAACGAAGTGCTCGTATTAAAAAGGGAGTAAGACAAGGCTGTAGCCTTTCACCCCTACTCTTCAATCTGTACATCGAGGAAGCAATGATGGAAATAAAAGAAAGGTTCAGGAGTGGAATTAAAATACAAGGTGAAAGGATATCAATGATACGATTCGCTGATGACATTGCTATCCTGAGTGAAAGTGAAGAAGAATTAAATGATCTGCTGAACGGAATGAACAGTCTAATGAGTACACAGTATGGTTTGAGAGTAAATCGGAGAAAGACGAAGGTAATGAGAAGTAGTAGAAATGAGAACAGCGAGAAACTTAACATGAGGATTGATGGTCACGAAGTCAGTGAAGTTAAGGAATTCTGCTACCTAGGCTGTAAAATAACCAATGACGGACGGAGCAAGGAGGGCATCAAAAGCAGACTCAGTATGGCAAAAAAGGCATTTCTGGCCAAGAGAAGTCTACTAATATCAAATACTGGCCTTAATTTGAGGAAGAAATTTCTGAGGATGTACGTCTGCAGTACAGCATTGTATGGTAGTGAAACATGGACTGTGGGAAAAGCGGATCAGAAGAGAATCGAAGCATTTGAGATGTGGTGCTATAGACGAATGTTGAAAATCAGGTGGACTGATAAGGTAAGGAATGAGGATATTCTACACAGAATCGGAGAGGAAAGGAATATGTGGAAAACACTGATAAGGAGAAGGGACAGGATGATAGGACATCTGCTAATACATGAGGGAATGACTTCCATGGCACTAGAGGGAGCTGTAGAGGGCAAAAACTGTAGAGGAAGACAGAGATTGGAATACGTCAAGCAAATAATTGAGGACGTAGGTTGCAAGTGCTACTCTGAGATGAAGAGGTTAGCACAGGAAAGGAATTCGTGGCGGGTCGCATCAAACCAGTAAGTAGACTGATGACCCCAAGAAAAAAAAAATTAACCCACTGGAACACCTGAAGTATGCAGAGAGAGACAGCCATGTAGAGTGTCACTAATTCAGTTATATAGTGCGTAGATTTACGTACGATGAATGGACGTGAAAATATGCAAATTATAGGGGGAAAAATCTGTACCGATGAAGTCTATGCGAGCGAAGCCGCGGGCGCTTAGCTACTCCCTAATATGCGAGCCCTCTGTCATGCACTCCACTTAATTTGCAGGTTAAAAATGTAATTGTACAATAGCCGAAGGCCATTGTAGCTCATGACATATTTGACTTACTGAATAATATTAGGTGTAAACTCAGTTTTTTTTGCCCACACTGCCCATAAGTATGTGCAAGAATTATGCGGTAAAACTCCGTTGTAAGGTTCAGTCATATTTGCAGAAACTATCAGTACAATTTAATGTATCTTAGCTAACTTTTAAAGTACAGAAACGTAAATCTGGGTCCTATGGAGAATGTAATCATTTTTTCACTAATGCAATAGCCAAACAACACCGCTATCAGTAATGTCATACCTGGGAGCACAATGAGTGGAGATATAAATTAGCAGGAATGAACACGCTCAACTTGTATATAAAGCAAATAGCAAGCTTCGATTTATTGACAGAATATAAGAAAATACTAGTTTTTCCATTAAAAAGATTGCTTGCTGAAAACAACTACCGGGCATAATGGAATACTGCTGAAGTGTGTGGGATCCTCATCAAGTCAAAATAGTGGCGACTAGAGCATACTAAACATTTTGTTCTACTGGAGGAAGAGTACGAAAAAAGTTTAAAATTCTTAATTCGCGTCCAGTTTACGAAACACGCTTCACGAAAATCTACTACAAAACCCAAGCACAGATTTTCTGGGCCGAGTCTACGTTTGTCTCTCCTCGTTTCTGGACATCACTCCCTTAAAAACCGGAGAAAATGTACGTAGACTGATCCTAGTTCCCCCAAGATCCCATAGAGCATTATTAACAATAATGAAAAGAACTTTTGATGCTTTGTACGAGAAAGCACGTGTATCGCGAACTTTATAGTGATAGATGGATTATGAATGTAGATTCGTCTGGTTGGCTAGATAGCGATTGCAGCTTCGTATCTCCCAAATAGGAAAGGGTTATCACAAAAAAAGAAAGCACCGACATCGTAGCACAGGAGGACCCGTAACGTCATTTATCCGTATGTTCGATCACTGAAAGTTTCGTTACTGGAATTTGATGTGGTGATTCAATGAACATCGAATGTTCGTTTATGCAATGGAGGTCACAAGCAAAAATACTTGTCAGTATATCTAAGATAGACGTATTGCGTGGCAGCAGTGCCGGCACAGGAACGGAGAAAGTAGTGTTGGCAGAAACGCTGAGGAAAACCAGGGCGCGTCCGTCAGCACTTGGGGTGTTGTGCTAGAGCCGCTGCCAACAGTTCAACGCGCAGGCGTGGAGAAGTGAAACTCCTGTGGACGACAGCGGCGCCTCATCTATGTATGTGGCAACGATAATGGAGAAAATATTTTTCTTCATAAAAACGAAAAATGTTTCCTACTTAACACGCCATTTGAAAACAACGTAGTTGCGAAAGTCCTTAGTTGGTATAAAGGCAATCAATCGGGCTGAAAAGGGTCCCCTTAATACAGGCAATTCAACAGAATTAAAATACCAGTCGCAAAGTAGACAAATATAGCTGAATGTGTATTACAAATAACGAAAGCTGAAGTCTCAAAACATAGGGAGTGCAGATGTACACTACATAATTACGAACACCCTCTCCTTCCCCCCTTCACACATAGAATCGAGTTCATAATGTAAATAGCTATTACATTCTTCAAACACACAAGAAATACGTAATGGTAGCAAGGTATTCCCAACGCATTACGTAGAGGAAATGCTATTTAAATATGTTACGGCGTCGGTTCCCGAGGAAAAAAAGATATTATCCTTAAATGGAGCAATAAATTATCGTGCAAACAGCATTTTAGAACAGCTACGTTGCAACGGACCTCTCAGAATAAAACACAGACTCTCTCCATATTAAATCAGCATTCCACGAGGGGAGACAGCACGCTATAAATCCGGTAGCATCGCAAGACGTGGGGGAATGGAATGTGCGTGTTTTAGCAGTTCTGTCTCTGTAATGTCTTCTTCGAGCTTGTGGTGAGGCTAATGGTTTATCGAACCAAGTCCCTCGCACATACCTACTAGCATTAACGCGTTTATAAACGAGCGTCGTCTTTGTAAGATTCTTCTCTTGCAGAAACTTCTAAGCTTTCATCTGCAATAACATGTGTCGAAGGAAAAAAAGAAAAATGTAGTCATTGTGCCAAATGAGAAAGAGTTCAAGGTTACGTTATCACAAAGCGAAATATGTGTTGCAGTTTCTGCTTACACCACAGAAAAGTAATGCTAAACCGTTTTTCTCAGAACTTCCGTACTCAACAATAATAATTTTGTACCTTTCCTTGTTGCTTGTATATTGCCTAATTTATTCATTTATCTCAGCTAGCGTTTAATAATTACTTTCATTATCTGGCCTACACGCTGTTGTAATCAACATCTGCATGTTTTGATATCCAGAATTTATCTTATATTGAAGAAACATTTCTTTCATCACTACAAACTATCACGCTAGAAACAATTTTAACTAACGAAGCATATAAAGTAATAAACAACGATGGGTTGAATCTTCACGGGGCACTTTAACTGCATCACAGTACCTTGGAGCGTCGCGTCTACTATTCTTCTACGGCTTCGTTGCAAAGAAATATTGTCACCACCTCCAAACAACTTGCTACACCAGCCAGGTTCTCGTTCATCGAAAGCCATCACACTGTCGCTGCCTCCTGAATAACTTCACTATTACTCTCTGACAGTATGGCTCACAGAATGTTCAGTCGAAGATTGCTCAAGAAATTTCTTTCTTCGCCATTAGCTCAAGATCCTCTCAGTGCACAAGTATGTACGCACTTTTAAGTACACTTTAATCGTAGACTATTCAAAATCTACATCGCTATCACCAGACTGCAAATTCCTCTCACAGCCAGTGTCACGAAGCTTGTCAGACAGCCAAAAATCTATGTCCACATCGCTAGTTATTTCCAAGCGACAGACATTTAGATAATCGTAAGACGTGAAGACGCCGCGCCACAGCAATTTTATTACCTGACTCCATAGGTATACAGCAATTAACTGACGCCAGAAGAAGAAGAAGAAGAAGAAACCAACTGTTTTCATTTTTAGAGCTGCTTATTTGAGCACAGTATTAATTCCTAGTCCGCCAAGTTATTAGCTCCAGTTGTGAGTTCCATGAGACCTAGTACCAAGTGAATTACGAAATACATGGGACTGTTATATCACACAACACAGAAAAAATAATACGAAGAAGCAGTATAACAAAGTTTATGTAAGGGTGTTACTTGAAGTACAATGGTATATCATCTTTGGCGTAGTGAAGGAGGGATGATACGTAATGGAACTTCACAGTAAACTTAACAATCGAGTATGTAATATGTCAACATATGGAATAACGTAATTATGTAAGTTGTTCGGCAGCTACACTCAAAATAAAGCAATTAAATAAAACTCTCGCCTGACCGACCGAATAAATCTACGCCACTGTTGGATCGTTTGTTTCACGAAATATAGCTGAACGCTCTAAAGAGACAGCCTCAATGTTCAAGCTGAAGATGTACTGATGAGCCAAAACATTATGACCACCGTCCATTGCGAGACTCAGTGTCACCTAATGGTGTGAAGGTCCAAGTTTTGCCTCTTCTGTAAAGCAGAGGTGGCGATCTGACTACGTAGTACAATACAGGTACTAGCACAGCTGGTTCGAGCACACCATGTCGGCACACTTTGTTGAGTACTGGGCTCTGCACTAGCGCCTCTACGTTTTCCCACGCTGACTCAGCGACATCGTTACGGCTGCATCACGAACGGGAACATCGAGATTAGACTGTGGATTAATGGAAATGTGCCGCCTTGTCGGGCGAATTGTTTCTTCTTAGACCAGGTCTATGGTTTACACCACCATCCAGGCGAAACGCGTCTCCACGCTTGATGTCTTCTCCGATGGCGAAGACTGTCCATATCAAAAGGTCAAAATCGTCCTACAGTAGTTACAGGAGCACGATTTGAACTCTCGTTAATGTGCTGGGCACCGAATTCGCCGTTTCTGAACCAGATGGAACACACCCACAAACACACCGATCAGTAATTTCCGCGAATTGTGTCCTGTGCCTACCTACTTGTCGCCACAAAGCTCCCGGAAACTTACAAAGACTACGTAAAGTGAAGTCATATGTGTGTATAGCTGGGAGACTCCGAAGAGCAGGGTCAGCCACCTAATTGGAATGGTTTTTCCTATCACTCGCGCCAGCAGCCACCTTCCCGTCGCGAAGTATGGGGGTTATGTGGGTAAGTATATCTGTGGAGTGCAGATGACCGTGGTATTTGAGTGTGGAGTGTAGTGTCATGTTCGTGTTGGAGTGATGACGGAAAAGTGCGAGGGTAAAATCCAGTGCCGGCGCACAGCCTATGGCTCCAGGCGGACTGCAGTGCTTCATGTCCGGTAACACCGACCAGGACTAAGTGAATGCATGGCTGCTGTACTGGCTTCCGAAGGTGGACCAACATGATATTTAGGAAAGGGTGATAATGTTTAGATAAATTTGTGTGTTTACAACACTATCAGACGTAAGTTGGAAGCATGTACGTACAGACCGGGAAACAAGCCTGTTTATTTTTAACTGCTTCACAAGGTGAACCATCTACGGTGTTTTCAGATCTCGTAAATCACGCAGCCGTGGATGTAGGTATTCGCCAACTGCAGCATTACGGCAGTTTTCACGCGTCGGATCGCGAGTTCTGCAAACGGCTGGAGTACAGACCACGGCCCCGTTTCGCCAGCAAGAGCCGCCAGAACACTTGAGTGGTACGGCTGCGGCGTGAAAATGGCAGCAGGCGGGGGTGCAGGCTGGCATCGAGTGGCGTAAGAGCGGGCGCCCAGCCGTGCCCTGGCCTCATCAATATTTACGACTGCCGTGGCAGGTTGCGAGGGATGCAGCCTCACCGCACGAGGCTGCGCCGCTGGTTGCCTGCCGGCAGGCGCCCAGGGCGTCCATTCATTTGCCAGGCAGTCCAAGTGGAAACACAGCAACCGACGCATAGGTCTTAGAAACCATTTCAGTGGGAGGGGAAAAAAGCGAATATTTCGTGTACACGCTGAAGTAGTACATTAATGCGTCCAGCCCAGGTTTATACATGCCTACCCCCTTATTACACATTTAGCAAGCAGTAAAAGTAACAGGTAGAAATTTGTAAAGGCTTCAAAGCACAGCTGAAGCAATAAAAACTTAGAGATCTTCAATGACACTGTACTGTCAGAGACGGAAATTGGCTCTGAAGTGCATTTGATGGGAATGGACTGTGCCTTAAGGACAGATAAGTTGAGCAACAGCACAACTGAAACGAGGGCAGTGGAACATAGTCATATTAAATCAGGCGATGCTGAAGAAGCTGGATTAGGAAGTGAGACACTGAAATTTGTAGATAAGTTTTATTATTTGGGCGGCAAAGTATGTGGCTATGGACGAAGTGGAGAGAATATAAAATGAAGACTGGCAATAGAAAGATCATTTTTGAAAAAGCGAAACTTGTTGACAGCACATGAACATTTGTGCGCCAGGCTGTCTTTTCAGTAAATATCTTGTGTGGAGTGCAGCCTTATACAGAATCGAAATGTGGACGATAAGTAACTCCGATAAAACAATACAAGCTTCTGTAATAAAATACGGCGCCAAGGAAAACAGACGAAAATTAGATACCAGACGCTTCATAGCTGGTCATCGGGGCTCAGTTCGAAGCGAGACTTATCACAGAAGACATTTCCATTCCACCCATTGAGATTCCAGGCCGAAGACCTGTTTGGAAACGCCTCATAAAATGGTTGGATACCAACATCACTATCACATGACATACTGCCCGACAACCACGATACATGATCTGGGGTGTCATTTCTTTTCATAGCAGGACCCCTTTGGTTGTCATCTGCGGCAGCCTCACACCACAAGATGTCGACGATATTCTACGCCTCGTTTTGTTGCCCTTCATGGTAAGCCATTCTGGGCTTATATTTCGATAACATAATGACCCCGCACACGGGGAGAGACTCTGCTGCTTGTCTTCGTGATTGCCAAACACTATTTTGGCAAGCAAGGTTGCCGGATCTGTACTAAATTGAGCATTGTAATTGAAAACGTTTGGAGCATTACAGGTAGGAACCCTCCAACAGATAGGAACTTTTGACGATCTAACGCGCCAGTTGGACAGAATTTGGTATGTCGTCTCTCAGGAGGACATCCAACTTATCTATCAATCACTGCGAAGCGGAATAAGGGCCAGAGGAGGACCAATGCGTTATTAACTTCCACAATTTGATAAGCACTTTCTCTTGACTAAATCTTCCAATTTTTTGAAACTGTGACCATTCGTTTGTCCGCCGCAAACGAAATGGAGGCCTTGGCCACAGCGTCTATAGAAAACCCACCTGCACCGATCTGTACTAGCACGCCATCAGCCACCACCACCCGGCACAGAGGCGCACTGTTCTACAAAGATTTATCGTGCGAGAATGATATCAGACGCTGATAATCTGCCCCATGAACTGAGCCACCAACGATGAGTCTTTAGGGAACAACGGATGGAATATTCATCAAATACAGTGATTTCGAGCAAGACTCTCAATAAGACCACTGACGAAAAGCAGGAAAAGCAGGAAAAGCAACATACTTTTTTGCCATTCTGTGGCTGGGTGTCGGGCAAGATAAGCCACCTGCTGAAATAACACAAGATCCAGGCCTCCGAGAAAAATCTTCAATAACTGAGACCAATTAAAGACGCAGTAGGTCTCAGAACATCTGGGGGTCTACAAGATAGATTGCGAGTGTAGCCAGTCATATGCCGTACAAACAGTAAGCACAGTGGTAAAGCACAGGAAGGAGCATGAGATGTTTTATCACCTACGCTATCCCTTGAAATATTCTTTCGCTGACAAAATATCCGTCGTGGCCCACAGTAACGGCTTTTGGGACTGTGCAATTACAGAAGTCATTCAAATAAAAATCACCGCTAACACCCTAAATAGAGACGATGGCCTGCAGCTCAGCACGACGTGAGATCCAGCGATCGCGTGGTTGAAGGGGGCGCATCGAACGCGAGTTAACGTATGGCAGCATATGGCGAAGCCGCGGGCACCACGGACGTCAAAGCCTGCAGCTAGTGTATGTAAGGGACGTACCAGCAGCCCATTGGCAGTCCTACCGCTTGACAATGAACAATGAGTGCTTGGCCAAAAACTGGAGTTATTTTTATCACTTGGCGCAGCTGCAAGGCCGGGAACTTTATTCATTTAAATACTTTCTCAACCTCTTCTGTTATACAAAAGGCTCGACTGTGGTTGCCATAAGTCGGGGTTTCCCAGATCTGTTCTAATTTTGACTACTTCCGAGGGCGGCAGGGGGTTCCGCTTGTGTGCTTACGTATACAATAGTCTGGATTAAGCCTGGACCTTTCTTTGTGTGGTAAAACTCGGTTTAATAGAAATAATTAGATTTTAATAAATATTGGTTATGCTTTTGTTGTGGTCTTCAGTCCTGAGACTGGTTTGATGCAGATCTCCATGCTACCCTATCCTGTGCAAGCTTCATCTCCCAGTACCTACTGCAAACCTACATCCTTCTGAATCTGCTTGGTGTATTCATCTCTTGGTCTCTCTCTACGATTTTTACCCTCCACGCTGCCCTCCAATACTAAATTGGTGATCCCTTGATGCCTCAGAACATGTCCTACCAACCGATCCCTTCTTCTAGTCAAGTTGTGCCACAAGCTTCTCTTCCCCCAATCCTATTCAACACCTCCTCATTAGTTATGTGATCTACCCATCTAATATTCAGCATTCTTCTGTAGCACAACATTTCGAAAGCTTCTATTCTCTTCTTGTCCAAACTATTTATCGTCAATGTTTCACTTCCATACATGGCTACACTCCACACAAATACTTCCAGAAATGACTTTCTGACACTTAAATCTATACTCGATGTTAACAAATTTCTCTTCTTCAGAAACGCTTTCCTTCCCATTGCCAGTCTACATTTTATATCCTCTCTACTTCGACCAGCATCAGTTATTTTACTCCCCAAATAGCAAAACACCTTTACTACTTTAAGTATCTCATTTCCTAATCTAATTCCCTCAGCATCACCCGACTTAATTCGACTACATTCCATTATCCTCGTTTTGCTTTTGTTGATGTTCATCTTATATCCTCCTTTCAAGACGCTATCCATGCCGTTCAACTGCTCTTCCAAGTCCTTTGCTGTCTCTGACAGAATTACTTGTCATCGGCGAACCTCTTCTCCATGGACTTTAATACCTACTCCGAATGTTTCTTTTGTTTCCATCACTGCTTGCTCAATTATATTGGTTAAAATTCACTAAAAGAGGATGGCGCAAAGACACTTTCAAACATTTTGCATCAAAATACCAGCGGCAAGCAGGTTTAGATGCTCTCCTATAAACGTATTTCCCATACTTTTTTGTTGAGATCAATATGTAACAACAAGCCATCGACCATCGCATGCACCACGCTGCTGCCCTACACATCAGACAGTTGTGCGCGACCAAGTCTATCGTGCAAGTGAACATTTCACTCCACAAGTCCACGCTGCAAACGTTAATACCTCGATACAGCAGTACACCGACTAACGAAAGGCGGTATATTTCCGGAAAAATAATACATTTAATCCAAATGTCCAGAGTTTTCCAAATCTTTTGTATTTAAATTTATTGAAGCTCTGTTTCTCTTTTCCCACTGGTTTGTATCCATCAGCAATAATTCTGTTTCGGTGTATGCAGAGGTGACGAACAAAAAGCATGTAAGATACAAACTTTTCTATTTTTTCGTGACTAAATGATTTGCTTTTTAGGTATATACTATCACTTGTCCGAAGTCTTTTTGCGAAAAATACTTATCGTCATTCACTAATTTTCTTTGAATATCTTTAATTAATGCAATGTCATAATATGAATCAGCCTTGCAGATACTGTATATCGCACTGAATTTATCTTTAAGATTACTGTTCATCCTGTCATACGATTTCTTCGTTCTCCTGCCGCTGTGTGTTTCGGTATTTTGATCCGTACACGAAGTCGACTTTTAACTTCTTTTCATTAACCTGGACGATAAACTGAACTGAGATGTACTTATTGTCTCTCAATAAAAAGCAAGTATCAAAACTGCAAATAACAGTGACGACGGGCGACATCAGAGAGCAGTCAACAATATTGGTCTAACAATGGCAAAACGATCGACTCTTTCCGCTCAGAGCAGAATGCAACGGATTGCGTCGATTGTTTTCATTAGGTCGCTCCCACAGGCTGGTTTCACTCAAAATAATGAATGAATAATAACGATACGGATACGTAAAGCTACAGCCGATTGAATAGACTGTTTTCATTCGGTTACTTCCATAAAAGGTTTTCACTTAACGATGATTAATTCAACCGATACGTAAAGCTACATGAGAATGAGTCAATTGTTTTCATTCAATTGTTCCCATTACTACACTTGACGTAGCGTCATTCTTGATGACGATACAATTGTTCGCTAGTTATTACTGCATTAAGTGTTAGTGATCACGTCTTACACCTGAAGGCGTCGTATAACATGCATAATAAGCAAATACGGTTGTCTTCCAGCCAGTACATGCAGACTCAGCTATCTTCTAGACGTACTTTACTGATGGCCCAATGCTGTAATGGGGACAACACAGCGCTACATATAAAAGCGTCGCCAGAATAGAAGTTTTTTACTTTATTTTTAGTAATCAAACTGTTTGCAGCGTCAGCGTCTCACCAACAGAGTAGTTCTTCGGTTCAAAAGAACACGCAGCGTTCAGAGAAGACTCACTGCCGTCATGCAGCCCACTCACCTGCAACAAAAGGAAACAACGGTAAGCTAATATACTTGGCAATGTACGTACGCAACAATAAGAAACTCTGAACGTTATCATCAAAGACAAGGGTTCAGTCAGAAGTGCCCCAGAAAGTGTGATGGGCCCGTTATTATTCTCTATATACGCGGTTTATTCTGAAAGTAATGTCCAATAGGTAGCGAAGTGGAAACCATTGTGAAAATCAAAAATATTTTTTGCAACACTTCGCTAAACCTTCCTGCTGCTACTACTCTACATAGCAGCTGCTACGACTGAAACATTTGTGGTCGCTTTGTACCAACTGTCCAATACCCTCGTCACAGGAGACAGCCGCCTGTGCTTCCCGCCAATTCTCTACGCTGGTCTACAGCTCGTTGTCCGTGCAAAAACGTCTTCATAGCCAGTGGTTCATGTGAGCAAAGATGAAACTCGGGGGAGGGGCGTGGGTAGCAATTACGGTCGGTATTGTGGGTGATGAAACACTACACCGAAAACACGAAAGAACGGCCGAGTATTTTCATTAATAAGGAAACACATGACAGTTCTGTTATGTGGGCTCCATGACATCGAGCGAAATATCTCATCTGGCCCTCATAATAGGCGGGAGACACTATTTTCTATTTATATTTACGTTCTCACTGTGCGCTGAGAACTGAAAAGAGTCACATGACGCGATCGACGGGCATACTAGGGACGCTGCCCAACACATCTATGAAAAGCTACGTCAAATTATCATTGTGGTTTCCATTTCGCGCCCGATCTGACACTACTTCCATAGTAGCTCTCGTACATAAATGATCTGACGGAAAGGGCGAGCAGCAATCTGCGTCAGTTTGCTGAAGACGCTTGTCATTGAGTGACTGTTGGGGGATACAATATGACTTAAGACAAAATTTCTAGTTTGTGTGATTAACGGAAGTTTACTGGAAATGTAAAGAAATTGATGTTAATGAATGCGAGTAGGAAAAACAATCCCATAATGCTCGAGTACAGCATTAGTAGCGTGGAACTTGACACAGTAAGGTCGACTGAATATCTAGGCGTAACGTTGCAAAGCATCCGTAAAGTAGATGGCGTATAAAAAAATGCTGGTTCGACCTATTATCAGTTACGGCTGGAGTGTTTCGGATCCACACAAGGTTTGATTAAAGGAAGGCATCCATACAATTCAGAACTGATTAGGAAATTCCGGGAGGGAAGGCGACTTTCTTCCCGAGAAGAATGTTCTGAATCTGTTTACCATAGTTACAGCTTATAAAGTCAGCACACAGTTATTTCTAGGTGACCATATATAACAACACACCAGCAACAGGTATTCAGCTGTTACTACCCACGACGGAGTGTAAGGATGTAAATTGAAACTGAATGAAAACTTCGACACTTTTCGAAATCATATAAAAATTTGTTTTAAATATCTCAACTGCACACATGACCTTTTCAGAAATTTCTTTAATAGTACGAGTCAGAAGCGACAGTAAAACTAACTATCCACAAGTAACTTCACTTCGTGATCCTTGATGAGCACAGAATGAAGACCAAAGACTGGAACAGGGCTAATACTGCAACGATTCACTGATTGGGTATTGTCTACTTCCGAATTGCCAAAAATATCTATGTCCCCTACACAGGCAAAAAAAAAAAAATTATATCTTGCGATAAAATAAGACCTACTAAAAAAATGCATGAACGCTGTGTCGTTCCCGCAATTTATTTCCGCTATTTGAACGTAACGTAAGAGTCTCCGGTAACAAGAGACGAGTTGCAGGTGCGATAAACAATATTTCGGAACAATAGTTGATTTAAATTAGTTAGCTCCTAACGTTTAAGGCTCGAAGTTACGAAGTACTGCCTGCAGGTAGCCACCAAAGCGGTACACACTACGCCACGATGGGAAATCTGTGACATCTGTCCCAAACGAAAAAAAAAAAATCATGTAAGAATTCTGAAATTCACATAGGGTGCAGACCACGTCGTTGTCAGACATGTGAAAAATCTGTTCATAATGTTACTAAATGTGGAGTGGTTTATTCTTCTGGAAATTATCGCGTCCAGAGGCGTTTTCTACTTGTGAACAGGCAGACACAATGCTTTGCACAGTACAAGTGGCAACATAGTGGCACCCGACAATGCCAACCACCTACTGTTGGCGGGAGCTGTCCAACCCGCTGGATGTCAAATGCCAACTACTGTAACTCGGACAATATGGCCATGAATTTTTTTTTAGAAATATTTTTCATAGGGCTGACTCTTTCTAGCCTTTCCGAACAAAATGCATTAAAACAAACCTAACTATTGAAGTGAAGAAGTTCACACACGGAAAAATCATGTTTCCACAAACGTTAACACAACAAACCAGACAACCGTTACTGCAGGTCTAGGCAACGCGACGGGAAATTAAACAGCAGTACTTGAAGGGTAGCATCGTGTGTTAGGCTACAACTTAGCTTCCGCCGTTTTGCAACAGATAGCAGCAGCGGAAAGTGGTGTTGCAGGTGGCCATTTATTAACATAACGCCATGAAAATATTAGTCGATTTGTGATTACATCATAAAGTTATTCTCGACTGAATATGTCCTCTCACGAGCCCAATTCATATCATTTTCAGTAAGCTTTAACTTTCTGCTTTAACCAGAAGGAATCTGCGACTGAGACTCACAAAATGATCTATGGTGAATCACATATTAGTGAATGAATGTGGAAGATGATGGTTTCAACGCTCCAAGAACGGTGATTTTTAGGTCAAAGACCGGCACTGTGATGCGGGAGAGAGCGTTCTCGAAGCTAATGAAACCGACGGAAACGATCAAAAGTAGTTGATGCGTTTGAGGTAAACACTGAAAGACAAACGGTCACAATACAGCGACAGACATTAAAAGCTGATTTTGCAGCTGGACAATGCTCGACTCCATGTAGCAGAACCTGTCGAAACATATTTGGAAACGTTGAAACGGGAAGTCGTCCTACCCCAACCGCCATATTCTCCAAACATTGCTCCGTCTGACTACCACCTTTTTCGACCAGTTGCACACGGCCAGGCTTAGCAGCAAACAGGTCATATGAAGTGCAAAATTTGATCAATACATGTATCTCCTTAAAAGATGCCCAGTTCTTCCGCCGCGGCATTCGTATGCTGCCCCAAAGACGGGAGAAAGTAATGGCCAGCGACGGCCAATACTTTGAATCATGACTTTTTTGTAGTTTTCTCACAATAAAGCCTCGAAATCTGAGAAAAATATCGGCATCGAAGTTATAATACCATTCCATTCACACTCCTTCAGACCTATTCTCCAGAAACGAAATAATGGCCAAAAGAAGTCATGTAGCGTGATGCTTGGAAGACCGTCCGCAGTGATACAGAGCCAGCAGCTCCGGACACCGTTTTATGGCTCTGCCAGGTGCCTGTGTGTGACGCTAGCGATAAGGCACAGCAGAGCCGCCGGAGCGGAACTTCCTGGGTCTGTACCTGCCTGCAACACCCCGCAACACCTCCGGCCGATAGGGCCGCCTTTTCAAAGAAGACAAACTTCGTGTACACACAAGTGTGGATGCAGCTGCCTGCTCTAACGCTCCGGAGTTTCACCGAAGTTCCAACGCCATCGCACAACCCAAGTATAAGGGCGAGTCAAGTGGAACAAAATGGCACAGGAAATGTTACACGAAAATGTGGTGCCGTAGTTGCTATCTGGAGACGGAAAGTTTCTAGCTTTCTTTGAGCACGATGGTATCACACCTCACAACGCGCTAGCTGTGAGGCAATACAGAATATCCCGTTTCCCCGGAAACAGATGTAGCAGTAGGGTGAGTGGCTGTCACATTAACTGGGTTTTCGAGTCCATTAGATTCCTATCTGTGAGGACAGGTGAAGGCAGTTTATGCGGTGTAGATGAGGAACCTTGCACGCCTCTGCAAACGGGTTTTTGGTGCATGTGCTCGCATTTAACTTCTTAGAGAAAAAAGAGAGAGAGAGAGAGAGAGAGAGAGAGAGAGAGAGAGAGAGACCGTGAGGGATAGGTGGAGCGGATAATAAGCACCTTGCAAGGTACTTAACGCGTCGAGCGTATTATAAGTCTTTGTACTCATCAGCATTTCCCTTGTTCCGCACAAAATGTGGAGTAAATCGAGGAAGAATAAAGCTATGCTTACATGAAAGACACCACTCTTTTCCTCGTTTAATTCTTTACCTGTCTGATAAATCACACAACTTCCTTCCCATCTGAAAATTACAAGCTGCATCCAAGATGGATCCTTCGAAAATGGGCGCCATGGTCGTAAAGTACCCTCAGAGGGTCCCCCCCCCCCTCCCTCCCCACCTCTCCCGTCTCAGAACACTGGAATTTAAATCTGAATTTTCGTTTATCCACTTGCTTTTGCTTACCTGTGTGCAAACGAGTGACTTGAGGGGAAGAGGCGGGTGCTCCGCATGGGAGTGACAGCTACATCACCACTCCCACCACTTTTAATTGTTGTCGTTCGGGGTGTAGTCTACTTTCATAGTGGATTACGTTCTCTGTACCTCCCCACCCCCACCCAAAACGTCTCGATCAGTTTTCAAGTGCTGACAAGGATTTTAATAGCAACAACAAAAGTATAAGATACATAAACATAACGATAATTTATTTACATCAGTGCTTACAACAGTACATCGCTTTAGAAAACCTACTAAGAAACTGCAATTCAGGGAAATACACTACTTGCACGATACACTTCCGAAAATAGTAGAGGTAGATGTGTCCTGCAACTTAATTAACTCGCAAACTCACAACTTTGATGTCAGAATTTACTCGAATAACGTGCAAATCATCATCAGTTATTTACCCTCACACTACGCTTGTGAACTAGTTCAGCAAACTATGGTTATGCGAAAGAATTTTTTTTTTTTTTTTGAGAAGACTGTATTTCCCTTTCTCTACTGATGAACCGTGCGGGATTTGCAGTTGGCAGCCTGTGAATGGGTACACACATCTGGGAGTACAGTTTTCTGCTGCCAGTCAGGCCTCAACTCCATCCACATGCCCTAGAACTCATTCCTTTTGGGGGGTGATTACGACTCCCTGACGACCCTCTTGGATCTGGGCCTGCGACAGCAGCATGCAGTTTGAAACGTAACAGCTCATTTTTCGTACGATTTCCGAAGCTAATTTGGATTGCATTATTAACTGTTATATAATTATGTAGGACCTATGTAAGTAATTTCGCCTTTTGAGCTCTGTTATGCAATTTTCAATAACTTCATGTAGAAGCACTCATTAATATTACTTCCTTCTGTTGGTAAGATCATATATTATCAATTCGTCTAAATTCATTTACGAACAATCGAGTAGAAAGAGATACCAAATATACTGCAATTACAATGTTTGAAACCCGCAACTATTCTGTAGCTACTGGCTTACGTAACATAAAAATGTGTGTGTGAATTCCTAAGGGACCAAATTGTTGAGGACTTGCACACTTACCTATGCTAACGGCTAAGGATCAAACACGCCCAAAGCCGCACGCACGCGAACGCACACGCACACGCACACGCACACACACACGCACACACGAGGGAGGACTCGAACCTCCAACACACACACACACACACACACACACACACACACACACACACACACACACACACATGCATGAGGGAGGACTCGAACCTCAACCCCCCCCCCCCCCCACACACACACACACACACACACTCCCGGCGGGAGGGGCCGCACATTCCGTGTAAGGGCGCCTCAAACCACGTGGCGTAACAACATATAATTACCTCGTAATTACTGTAATTCATAAAACGAAACCAAATTAGCAATGTAAACAAAGTGTTTATTTGGGCTGTTGTATTATACGAGGGTCAGTCAAAAAGTAATGCCTCCTATTTTTGTTTCTACGTTTAATTGTCAGGAAATTTAAATGCAATTACATAGGTTGAAAACCACAACATTGAGGATCATTTTGTCATTTTTCAACGTAATCTCCGCCCATCTCTACAGTTTTGGTCCATCTTTGAACAAGGGCATGTATCCCAGCACGGTAAAAATCACAGCTCTGCTTCCTAAGCCATTGACACACGGATGTTTTGACGGCCTCCTCATCTTCAAAATGAATCCCACGATGAGCTTCTTTTAGTGGCCCGAACAGATGGAAGTCTGATGGTGCCAGGTCAGGGCTGTATGGGGGATGAGGCAAAACTTCCCATCCAATTTTGACAATCTCGTCAGAGGTGTGACGACTGGTGTGTGGTCTTGCATTGTCATGCAAAAGAAGAACATCTGCCATTGATTTTGTTGGGCGAACTCGCTGAAGACGTGCTTTAAGTTTTTTGAGGGTTGTGACGTATTGAACAGAATTTATTGTGCATCCCTGCTCCAAAAAATCAACCAGAATCACACCCTCTGTATCCCAGAAAACTGTTGCCATAACTTTCCCTGCCGATCGCACAGTTTTGAATTTTTTCTTCCTCGGCGAGCTTGTGTGACGCCACTCCATTGACTGCCTCTTTGATTCGGGTTCAAAAAAATGCACCCATGTTTCGTCCCCGGTCACAATTTTTTTCAGAAACTCATCTTCCTCCAAACGGAAGCGCTGCAAGTGTTGGGAGGCTATTGTTTTCCTTGCCTCTTTATTCTGATCGGTTAACATTCTTGGAACCCACCGTGAACAAACTTTTGAGTACCCCAATTGTTTAATAATCGTGATCACACTGCCTTTACTAAGAGAAATATTGCGACACACTTCATCTGCAGTCACCCGACGGTCACCACGAATGATGTCATCAACTTGCTGAATGTTGTGTGGAGTCACTGCACTCACCGGCCTGCCGCTCCGCTTTTCGTCAGTCAACGGTGTTTGCCCTTCAGCTTCCTTGTAACGACGAACCCATCGTCTAACAGTGCTGACATCCACTGTCACAACACCATACACCTTCTTCAGTCTTTCATGAATGCGTATGGGCGTTTCACCTTCTGCATTCAAGAATTCAATCACACAACGCTGTCTCAAACGAACATCGATGTCGGCCATCTTACAAACTTCTGCTGTGCTGCCACCTGTTGACACAGAAAGTTACTACTACAGTGGATTGCAGAAGAAGGTTTGAGGAATGGCGCCAAATTCAAATTTTTCACTTAACTTAATTTTTTTAAGTAGAAAAAAAATGGGAGGCATTACTTTTTGACCGACCCTCGTATATTGAAATTCTGTTCACAATAGAAAGTAACGTACTCATATTTGGAAAAGGAGACGTGACAGGAATTCTTGGGATAATGTAGTTTTAGTGTAATCATGTAAGTAGTATTGCTTATTTGTATCATTTCACTCTTTCCATGAAAACTGAAGATATATAATGGCATTTGTACTACGATTAAGTTGGCCGGAGTGGCCGAGCGGTTCTAGGCGCTTCAGTCTGGAACCGCGCGACAGCTACGGCCGCAGGTTCGAATCCTGTCTCGGGCTTAGATGTGTGTGATGTCCTTAGGTTACTTAGGTTTAAGTAGTTCTAAGTTCTAGGGGACTGATGACCTCAGCAGTTAAGTCCCATAGTGCTCAGAACCATTTAAACCACAATTAATGCGCTTCAATTTTAACAACCAGAATTTTTTTTTTGTACGAATATGATTTCTT
The DNA here is from genome assembly GCF_023897955.1 of Schistocerca gregaria. Classification (NCBI taxonomy): domain Eukaryota; kingdom Metazoa; phylum Arthropoda; class Insecta; order Orthoptera; family Acrididae; genus Schistocerca; species Schistocerca gregaria. Next base: position 563,290,069 of record NC_064922.1, on the reverse strand, counting down.
GTATTTCTTCGTCTGGAAGTGGTCGCATCGTCGTGACTAGAGCCGTAGTTTTGTAACAAAGAATGGTTGAGTTCTCTTTCTGTATGGTGCATTGAGGCTGAGGCGTGCCACGTGCCACAGGAAGCAGCGGCGGAGATGGGGGAGTCTCCCAGTCGACACAAACGGAACGCTGACGTGCATTTATTTACCCGTGACTGGCTTCCTCTCCTGCCACCGTCGATGCCATATGGACGCGACTTGCTTTCTTCCGGCAGTGCCACGCGCCTTTAGATAGCATTGCTGCCAGAAAGATGGAGGCGAGAGGGATGAGGAAGACCCCTTGCTATTCGTATTGAGTAAAATGTCTTCTTCCTTCCGAACTATGAGACGGTATCCTAACGTTGCCGAAATTTGACTTTTGTCAGCAAATGGTTACGAGATCAGTAAGGCATTGTTTTCATTCGGTGAGTGTACGCTTTTACGGTGAGTGATCTGTAAGGGCAGCATATCACTGCATAGTTTAAAACGAAACGGGAAAACCGCTGCAGAAAGACGCAAGCTAACAGGCTACGCTACGGATTAGGCACAGCGTTTCAAAATTGGGCGAAATCTAGTGACGACGAAGACTGTACCTGTCGACGACCATCTCACATCGCACCAAAAAAAGTTTGCAAACTGGTGGATCTGTTTCTGCAAGATAGTATACGGCCATCCAAGACTTCTGCAATATCATAGAAATAATTTATAACACATGTGAACGTCTTTTGCCACAAGAGCTGAACATGAGGAGGATTGCGGTGAAGCATTTGCCACGAATGCTACAAAACGATCACAAGTAACATAGCATTCAAGTCGGCAAGGAAAGTGAACTGCTTCAAAGTGATGCAAATCATGTTTCAATGGTCATATTTACGCTTTAAGCCCGAATCTGTGAAAAAATCGTCGCAATGAAAGAGCCCTCCTCCATCTAGACCAAAAATAGCTCGACGAGTCAGGAGTAACATTAAATCCTTGCTAGTCCTTGTTTTTTATATTGACGGGATTATTCTTGAAGCGTTTGTTGGCCATGGACAAACAATCAGTAATTAGTTTTAATAGCAGTGTTCTAAGTCGGTTGAGGGAGGACAGGAGGAGAAAACATCCGTACAAGTGGCTTACCAAGGAGCTGGTTTCTGCCCCATGAGAATGCAGGCCGTATGCTGCTTGCATTAATCAAAAACTTTTTTCAAGAAGTTCACAGCTGTGCCCAACCAAACTCAGCTCCAAGTGAAGTCTTCCTATTCCACAAGATGAAAATTAAATTGAAGTAGCGAAAATTTGATACAATGGAGGAGATTCTAGAGGAATCGCAGCGGGCACCTAATACCCTACCAGTGAAAAACTTCCAGGACGCATTTCAGAAGTGGCAGAAACGGTGGGACTGGTGTATTGCCTGCTAATGGGCCACTCTGAGCTGAATAAGATCCAAGTAACGCATACTAAAACACTAATTTTAATATATTTCGTGATTTTTGAGTATCTCGTAGTATACATGAAGGCATTCCCCTCCCTGCCTTCTCCCCCTCTCTTGCGGCAGCTGTGCTCACCCATCATCTCATTCCTGCTGCACGTCATCATCATTCGAAAAACACAGTCCATTCGGTCTAGTGTTTACATGTGGAAGTAAGATAGAGTGAAAAGGACCGAGAGGTCGAGGCTACAGAACAGGTTCGCGTGGATTTTTAAGTTTACGGCTACTAAAATGTTTGTCCTGTTTTTCGCCGATGTTGTTATGATGGAAAAACCAATAGTCGGGTGACGATCTAGCATAGGATGACCAGACGTCCCGTATTTTACGGGATCGTCCCTTATTTAGCTTAAGTGTCCCATTGTCCTGATAGAATAAATACGGGACTTAAATTGTCTCGTCTCTTACTAACCGTCCGCTATATTTTGAAGTAGCTTGTGTTTAAACAATATGTAGCGTAATCAAAATATCCACGGGTGTACTGCCGGTCTATAGTGTCCGTTGGACACTATAGACCGGCAGTACACCCGTGGATATTTTGATTATCAAATACGCCGGGAGAAACTCAAGAACCACAATATGTAGCGTAATCAACTGGAGAACAAATATGGTCATAACCAAAGAATGAAGGCAAACAGTCTGATTAAATTAAACTTAATAAGAAGTTCTTTGGTTGGTTCACTGACTAGAAATATTTGTACTCAATGGTTGGTACTACGTAGTGCTTTCACATGGCAGCTTTTCCGTGGCGTACAGTATTGGTAATGGCGCGATGGTTCACGAAAAATCCAGACGACCAATCCCTTTTTCGTTCATTTGTTTGGATTCCGACTCCGAGGACTACACCACGAGTAGTTTATCACTTTGCGTTTCTTTTTGCATCGTCTAATGCATCAGGTCATCGAGTTTACAAATGTGATTAACAGATTATGGACGGTTAGAGTTGCAGATTGCGTTGCCTGGTGTAATATACTGCAAACTTTTACATTTCTCGGAAATGCCAAAAAGGAGTGTATTTACCGACGAAATGGAAGCTGTATTTCCATTTTTGAAATTAGACTCGCAAACCTAGAAATTATTTTGCAAATTGTGTAAAAGTGCTTTTTCAATCGCTCATGGAGATGATCTGATGCTGTGCAACACAATGTGAAGAAACAAGCTAGCTGTTTCAATCAAAACTACTAAGGAATGATGAGATACACTTTAAGTTCTCTAAGGCTGTAGTACAGTTGAAGAGGAATGGACATCTCTAAAACGGCCCATCATAGACGTTGGGAAGAAAAACGTAGGTACAAAGAAAGTAACTGCAAAGAAGTATGGGTAAGAGAAGAAATACTTCACTTTATCGATGAAAGGAGGAAGTACGAGGGTCACTCCAAAAGAAATGCACACTTTTTTTTTAATCCATCTTTTATTCTACATGTTTGAAAGTTTTTACAGTGTGTAGACACATCCTTTAGGAACAACATTTTGATTTCTCCACATAATTTCCATCCCTCTCAACTGGCTTACACCACATCAGAACCGGCGCCTGTATACCCGCACGGTAAAATTCTGGACCAACCTGTTGGAGCCACTGTTTGGCAGTGTGCAGTAGGGAGTTTCACGAATAGAGTCTTTCAGTTACCCAAAGATATGATAGTCACATGGAACCAGGTCAGGACGGTAAGGCGGGTGTTTCAGTGCTGTCCATTCGAGTTTTGTGATCGCTTCTATGGTTTTTTGTCTGACATGTGACCGTGCAATGTCGTGCAACAGCAAAACATCCTGCTTTTGCCGATGTGGTCGAACACGACTCAATAGAGCTTGAAGTTTCTTCAGTGTCGTCACATATGCATCAGAATTTATGGTGGTTCCACTAGGCACGATGCCCACAAGCAAGAGTCCTTCGGAATCGAAAATCACAGTAGCTATAAGTTTTCCAGCAGAAGGTGTGGTTTTGAATTTTTTTTTTCCTTGGGTGAATTTGCATGATGCCACTCCATTGATTGCCTCTTCGTCTCTGGTGAAAAATGATGGAGCCATGTTTCATCACTTGTCACAATTCTTCCAAGAAATTTATCTCCACCATTCTCGTACTGTTCCAAAAGTTCGCTGCATACCGTTTTTCTTGTTTCTTTGTGAGCCACTGTCAACAGCCAAGGAACCCACTTGGCACAAACCTTTTTTAACGCCAACACTTTCATTATTCTGCAAACACTTCCTTCCTTGTCCCAACGTAGCGTGACAGTTCGTTCACTGTGATGCGTCTGTCAGCAGTCACCAATTCGTTAACTCTCTGCACATTGTCTGGAGAGTGTGCAGTACGACGTCTGCTGCTGCGAGGACAATCCTCAACATTGCCGTGCCCGCTTTCATCACGTAACCTGCTTGCCCACCGACTAACTGTACAGCGATCGACAGCAGCATCTCCATACACCTTTTTCAACCTCTTGTGGATGTTTGCCACTGTCTCGTTTTCACAGCACAGGAATTCTATGACAGCAAGTTGCTTCTGACGAACGTCAAGTGTAGCAGCCATCTTGAAGACATGCTGAGACGGCGCCACTCACGGGATCATGTCGATCTAAGTTTGAAAACAAGACGGAAGGATGTATTTACACACTGTAAAACTTTCACAAATTCAGAATGAAAACTGTGTTTTTACAAAAATAGTGTGCATTTCTTTTGGAGTGACCCTCGTACAAAAATGTCTCACGAAATTCAGAAATAGGGAAATACAAGTCGCTGAGGAATGAAATAAATAGGAAGAGCAGGGAACCTAAGACGATATGGTTGCAGGAAAAATGTGAAGACATCGAAAAAGAAACGTCATTACGTGGGAAGTGTTTGTGAAACATGTTGCGAATAGAATTATTTGCAAAGAAATATTTTTGTCACCAGTCTTCTGACCGGTTTGATGCGGCCCGCCACGAATTCCTTTCCTGTGCCAACCTCTTCATCTCAGAGTAGCACTTGCAACCTACGTCCTCAATTATTTGCTTGACGTATTCCAATCTCTGTCTTCCTCTACAGTTTTTGCCCTCTACAGCTCCCTCTAGTACCATGGAAGTCATTCCCTCATGTCTTAGCAAATATCCTGTCCCTTCTCCTTATCAGTGTTTTCCACATATTCCTTTCCTCTCCGATTCTGCGTAGAACCTCATTTTTACCTTAGCATTCCATGTAAAACACTCATCTGTAGTACCATATCTCAAATTCTTTTCTGTTCCGGTTTTCCCACAGTCCGTGTTTCACTACCATACAATGCTGTACTCCAGACATACATTCTCAGCAATTTCTTCCTCAAATTAGGTCGTCGGCTGTGCGGGCGGTTACGAGTGTGGTGTCTGGTGCACTGTGCGTTCAGAAACAGTTGTACTCTGCCCAGCATTAAATTCTGATGTTAGTTCAGCCACAGTTCGCCGCCTACAACATCTGACATCAGAAATGAGGAGTAGGCGTCCAATCCCACGAATTTTTGACGTGGTTTCACCTTGTTTTCGCCACGTGCTGAAGACATTCACCACAGCACTCTTCCAACATCCGACAACTCGTCCAGTTTCCGAAATGCTCGTGCCGAGCCTCCGGGACATCACAATTTGCCCTCGGTCAAAGATAGATCACGCCCCTTCTCCTTTCTACATACGAACAGCACGCTCACCGATACTACATGCACCGTGCCTGTGTCTGATTAGCAGTCATTCCTCACCATGTCACGCTACAATCCCCTGGACGGGTCTATATCGGTAGTAGGCCAGTGGTCACAATGTTCTCGCTGACCGATGTACATTGTACACGGTAAAATTCCCATCACATATCCTGCTGGTACTCCGGACGCTACTTCACCTGACAGCGTATCTCCAGCAACAATGACGTACCGAACTCTTGTTTCTTGCCAAGTCTTCAGTCCAATCACACAACTGCTTCGGTTTAGTAACCACGTATGTTGACTGCTAGGGGACGATATCTTAACTGTATCATTTGTAACGGTACAAAATCTATCACTAAATTTTGAGCTAAGAGTACAGACTACTTGGAGATAGCCGTTGTTAGCACAGTGGTCTCCTGACGCTCCGTTGGCGTGGCCGTGTTTACTTGCTAAGCCGTGCACAAGAAGGTGATGAAGAAACTGCAAGCCAGCAACATTTTTTAAATGTTGTGGAGAAAATAGGATCTAGATCTTCACTAGAAGAGGCAAGGCTATTAATAGAAGAGGCCATACCTGCGCAGTTTGAAACAACTGTAATTCCACCAACCTCTCCCTCTGAAATCAGTAAAATAATAAACTCACTGAAAAGTAAAAGCTCTTACGGAATTGATGGCATTTCCAGCAAAGTACTTAAAGCTTGTTCCCCACAGATAAGTAGGATTCTCAGCCACGTATGTAATAGCTCTTTGGAGCAGGGTGTTTTCCCTGATAGACTGAAATATGCCATTGTAAAACCATTGCATAAAAAGGGGGAAACGTCGGATGTCAACAACTACCGCCCAATCTCTCTTCTGACAGCTCTACCAAAATTTTTGAGAAAGTAATGTATTCAAGAGTAGCCTCCCATATTTGTAAAAATAAAGTACTAACAAAATGTCAGTTTGGTTTTCAGAAAGGCTTTTCAACAGAAAATGCTATATATGCTTTCACTGATCAAATATTAAATGCTCTGAATAACCGGACATCACCCATTGGTATTTTTTGTGATCTTTGATTGTGTAAATCATGGAATTCTTTTAGATAAGCTAAATCATTATGGTTTGAGTGAGGCAGTGCACAAATGGTTTAATTCATACTTAACTGGAAGAATGCAGAAAGTTGAAATAAGTGGTTCGTGTAATGTTAAAACAGCCGATTCCTCAAACTGGGGTGCTATCAAGCACGGGGTCCCACACGGTTCGGTCTTACGTCCTTTACTGTTCTTGATATACATTAATGACTTACCATTCCACATTGATGAAGATGCAAAGTTAGTTCTTTTTGCTGATGATACAAGTATAGTAATAACATCCAAAAACCAAGAACTAAGTGATGTAAATGTAAATGATGTTTTTCACAAAATTATTAAGTGGTTCTCAGCAAACGGACTCTCTTTAAATGTTGATAAAACACAGTATATACAGTTCCGTACAGTAAATGGCACAACTCCAGTAATAAATATAGAATTTGAACAGAAGTCTGTAGCTAAGGTAGAATTTTCAAAATTTTTAGGTGTGTCCATTGATGACAGGTTAAACTGGAAGCAACACATTGATGGTCTGCTGAAACGTCTGAGTTCAGCTACGTATGCTATTAGAGTTATTGCAAATTTTGGTGATAAGAATCTCAGTAAATTAGCTTACTATGCCTACTTTCATTCACTGCTTTCGTATGGCATCATATTCTGGGGTAATTCATCGTTGAGTAGAAAAGTATTCATTGCACAAAAACGTGTAATCAGAATAATTGCTGGAGCCCACCCACGGTCATCCTGCAGACATCTATTTAAGGATCTAGGGATCCTCACAGTAACCTCACAGTATATATATTCCCTTATGAAATTTGTTGATAATAATCCAACCCAATTCAAAAGTAATAGCAGTGTGCATACATATAACACCAGGAGAAAGGATGATCTTCACTATGCAGGGTTAAATCTGACTTTGGCACAGAAAGGGGTAAATTATGCTGCCACAAAAGTCTTTGGGCACCTACCAAACAGCATCAAAAGCCTGACAGATAGCCAACTAACATTTAAAAATAAATTAAAAGAATTTCTAGATGACAACTCCTTCTATTCATTGGCTGAATTTTTAGATATAAACTAAGTAAAAAAAAACTTAATCATTAGTGTCATGCAATATTTTGTGTAATGTAATTTCTTGTACAGACATCTTTTATTAACCTGACACGTTCCACATCATTACGAAGTGTCGTATTCATGATCTATGGAACAAGTATTAATCAAATCTAATCTTTGAAAGTTACAGTCTTTGACATCATACATGGTAGAAACCGTAAGTCAAAACGAAGAGCAGGACAAACGACATGTACTGCCTGATGCACACAGACATAGGGAAAATTAACGCCAAGCACAAATAGTTAATGAGAACAGAGAACCGCATTGAAGAGAAGTGAACGTTCTGGTTGGTTCGTTAGAATTTATGGACTGAGCAGCGATATATATAAGCGGCGTGGGTAAGACGTGTACACAGAATTTGTAGCTGCTCTTATTTTAACCAAAATACACCGAAGAACTCTCGAACAAATAATTGCGGCGAACACAGGAGGCACCCACTTACTTGTGTGCGTGAAGAGTAACATAAGTGGTCCATAAAATTACCGTCCAGTATCTTTGCTACCCACCGTTTGTAAATCCTTAGAATAAATGGTAATGACATACCTAACAAAATTGGCAACAATTGAAGGAGCTTGTTTTAAGAACCTATTTTTGGTAACTATCGATATTTGGTTATAAATACTACTCTGTGCACTTACACCTTGTGAATTGAACATTTGTCACCAATTCCTACTATAATGTTATTACACTCTAAAACTCAAGATTCTTTGCAAAACATGCTAGTTTTAGAGCTCTGAAACGGTTTGTTTCCATATCATGCTACTTACTTGTTTTGCCAAAATCAACTGTTTCTATACTAAATATACGGAAAACAATATTAATTTACAAAAACCGCAGTGTAAGTTTTGACCGTAATTGTCAGAATATGTTCTTTCCCTAAAATGACTATCTTTGTGATTTGAAGTAATTTAAAGATCCTGTTGTTGGTTTACTAACTTATGTTCATTACTGAACATTCGTCATACTGTCAGCATTGCAATAATGTCATTTTTTCCCTTCTAATAGTAAGATCGTGTTTGAAGAACATACAGCTTACGCCTTTACTGTTTAAGCAGAGGTGATTAGAAGTTCGAAAGTGAAGAGAGATAGAAAAGGGCAAGAATCGGAAACGAGGCATTGACAAAGGAGGGTGGAAAAAACCAAACTGAGAATGTAAAACCGGATCAAAAGGAACTCACTTTCGTAAAGCTAAGCAAATTTTTTGGAGACACACAAATGTTTTACAGGAAATTAAGTACTTTGCAAGACGCCGTTAATGAAAGACAACACATTCAGCGGAATATTCAAGCATTGTTGCTCAACAGACATTCTTTAGAAAATCCCAAAACGAACTTTCTATCGCACCATCTACCTAACACAAGGACGTCTGGGTGTGTGTAAAGAAGCACTTCTTGGAATTCTGAGCACAAGAAGGTCCAAAGTTGAGTATGCTGCTAAAATGATTATGGAGGCATATGAAAAGATGAAAGAAAGAAAGAAGAGGCTGCTCTCTAACGACTGGTAAGATAAGCTGCCTTCCAGAGGACATAAAAGGATATCATAGAATTTAGGTCTCACGAGAGTCACTAAGGAAGAGGTTGGGGGGGGGGGGGGGGGGTTGCGATATGCGGAAGAAAATATTTATCAGCTCATGCCTGTAAGCAAAACCCAGAAAGAGATTTAAGGTAACTAACAGGACATTAGACAAATGTCGGTATTTATGGTATTATTTTGTTTTCCGTTTAGCTTTTAATTTAAGTTTTAGCTCTTTAATAAATTATACTTACAGCGAGCGTCAGACTAAAAACATTGCTACAAGCAGAAACAAGCCCGCAACAAAAGAAGCTCAAGATTTCATATAGTGCGCGTAACACTCGACGGGCAAAGCGCTATTGTGAAGACTTGGGGCCCGCATCTCGTGGTCGTGCGGTAGCGGTCTCGCTTCCAGCGCCCGGGGTTCCGGGTTCGATTCCCGGCGGCGTCAGGGATTTTCTCTGCCTCGTGATGGCTGGGTGTTGTGTGTTGTCCTTAGGTTAGTTAGGTTTAAGTAGTTGTAAGTTCTAGGGGACTGATGACCATAGATGTTAAGTCCCACAGTGCTCAGAGCCATTTTGAAGACTTGGGCTTCCTGCCTGAAGGAACTTTGAAGCATCATTTTGATCTCGTGCGAAACCAGCCTCTACCGAAGACCAATACAGGTGAAGCATACTTCTCCCGCCAAATATGGTAAACAGATAGCAATTCATACACTACAAAACACCATTGAACACGGACACAATCTTCTTTTACAAGTGCCTAGAGACGAAGTCTGACAGGGGCTGCAACGAAGCAACGCGATTCTTGTGCGGTACGGGCCCAAGATTGCACTGTAATATCATTCCTGATTAGTATCTGCCAGCAGAACAAACTTCAGATTGAGTGTTTTTTCAGGATACGTGGACACTCCTATATCCCAGCGGATCGGGCGTTTGGATTAATGGAAAAGAAAATAAGATGGAAACTATTCTACATCCACTGCAATAGGCTATTTTTTCAGTGGCGAGAATTCTGCTTACAACTTCTCATATACACTTTGGGAATTGGTAAGCAAGATGTGAAAAACACTTACAGAGAGAAAAAAAACTTGAAAATAGGATGCAGAAGTTTTGAGATTTCCTGACCCTTCGTCCAAAACGCTAACATTTAAGAGAGTGTAATGTTCTGCAGTCAAAACAACCCGTAACATTTCCAAGCAGATGTTTGCCCTGAAGAACAGGATTTTGTTTAAGACTAAACTGTTCGAACCGGGCCAATTCAGCTAACGTGTCGGATGTCAAAAACTTGCTCCTTGCACTGGGGGCATCAAAGTGACCAACTACATTCCTAGGAAGAAGCTTTGGGAGCCCAGCCTGTATACGATGATGTGCTAGAGATGATATCCAAGACCACCACACTCACGTTGTAAGATGATTTGTTGTACACTTGTATAAAAAAAAAAATTTGAACCGTCCCAATTATTTCATACACATAGACTGAATATTGCATATTATTGTCTTAGATGCATGGTACTCCCAAAAAACTTTTTCCGCCACTGTGTTATTTCTACCTAAGTGTGCTATTTTCACGTTTGTTTACGAAAGCTTTTGTTTTATACTTTCGAATTCATTTTGGAAGAAACAGTTATTTTCCAAAGTAATGTTTTTAACATACATATAAAGGATTAAAATATGTATTTTTAACAAACAAAAACATTAAATCCATAAGCACAAAAAAGTGAGATTCTTGTCCTTGTTATAGAATTTGTATAAACTAATATACAATATTTTGGACAGAAACTACTTAATTTGGATTTGAGACCTGTCCCGAGGAAGTGTCTTTGAACACTTACTGTTGATGTTGTATGTTAGTGACTCGGCAGACAACATTAACACAGCGAACTCTCGATTATTCGGTTGCTGATTATCCGATTTGTGGATTAACTAGAACTACTTTTGTTTCCATTACAAATTACTGATTGTTTCGACGTGAACGACGGATACGTTTGCGAAAGGTTAAATAGCGATGCGTATGGACCGGGAGCTGAACTGCTAGGTGATGCGGATGTTGTGAACAAAGTGTGTTCGGTAGGCGAAGACAGCGAAGATGGATCGGCGAACCCGCTTTCATGCGCACCGTGGCACTGAAGTGCGTTTGTCTATTATCGAAGTATGAAGGGAAAAAGAAACCGTTCGACTGTATCAGTATTTTGACTTTTCAAATGAAGTATAGAAAACACTGGAAGACTATTTCCTGAAAGTTAACAACAAACAAGTGATACGAGAGAGAGTGTTTTCAGTGTACTTATATAAGCTTCCGGTGATGAAAGCTAAAGTAATGTAATGTAACGGTTTTTCGAATATGACATGTAGTATGTTGTGTTAATATTACAAATATTAGTTTCCAATGAAACGTATGTTTTGAACTATCAGCGTTTTTCGGATACCCGTTCATTCTCTATTCTGCAATAATCGGGAGCTTAGCGTAGTAGGAAGAACTTTTTTCTAGAGGATGTAGTCATAGACAACTAATCTGTGTAAAACTGCAGATAAATAGCTCGATCTGGGTAATATATGAAAGTGTCGCAAAGACTGCAAACTTGCTTTATAAGGCTTAGAAATATAAAAATCTCGACTTTACAGAACACAAGAACGTAGTATCCTATGGCTGTAATACGAGGGGGGTCAGTAAGTAATGCAGCACTTTCATTATGGGCTAGTTTCGGTTGAAAAAATTCGGAATTTGTTGTGGTAAATCGTGGAATATTCCCGCCTTTGCCTCTATAATTTCATGGAGTTCCAGTAAGTGGCGGTGCTACACACAGTCATCAAAACGGTGTCTGTAACTGAGTCCGTTCCAAGCAGACATACATAGGCGCTTGCACTATGTCTAAGGAGACATTTCAGTGAACAAAAGCACTGTGAGTCGTTTGGCGAGGCATCTGTCATCATCGCAACAAGGTCGCGTAAACCTTTCCAACTCCCAGTAGCCGGACGGTGGCACACAGCTGTAACTCCTGCGATGTTGGAGCCTGCGAACCCTCATTCGAGGTGAGCGACGGATCACCAACAAATACCTCGTTGTACAAATGGACGTCTCCGTTGACAGTGCTGACACACTTGTCCACGAGTTGGGGTATTCAGTGGTGTGAGCCCAGTGGATTCCTCGCCGCCCAGATGAAGATCATTAAGACCAACGAAGGACCATCTTTGCGCAGTTCCATTAGCGTTACGAGGCTGATCGCGACTTTTTTTGTCGAATGCGCTGAAACATGGGTTCATCACTTCGAACCGGAAAAAAGGTTATTCTGTTTGATGTCCTCGCTCGTGGTGCAAGGATAACTGTGGAGTGCGTAGTGCTAGCCTCAGGAACTTGAAGGATCGATTTCAGTGTGTTCATCGCCACAAAAATGCAAACGAACTTCTCCTTCTCCGTGACAACGCCAACCCTCACAGAATGCCCACCCGAGAGCGCTCGCAACACTTCATTGGCCTGTACTACTTCATCCACCCTACAGCCCGGATCTCGCACCTTCCGACTTCCATCTGTGTGGCCCACTGAACGATGCACTCCACAGGAATCAGCAGTGGATAATGGGGAGGTTACTGATGTAGCAAGACGTTGGCTCCAATTTCGACCAGTAGAGTTGTACCACATGAGCATACAGCCTCTCCCATATGGCCGTTGCACTGGACGGGGATTGTGTAGAAAAACAGCTTTTGTGTCCAGAAGAGTGGGAAATAATGCAATCTATTGAAATCCTTAATAAAACTAACTTGCTTTCAGAAAAGAAAGTGTAAGTGCAACTGGTCAAACATACAGAAACAGGAGTGTAAATTTATAGGAATATGAAATGGAATGATTATATAGGCTCAGTCATAGATAGAGGTAGCAGACTTCCGTATAATGGCAGAAAACTAAGGAAATTCACTGAGTCTACAGAAGAGACTGCATACATAACACTCGTGTGACTCATTGTGGAATATTGCTCAAAATATTGCTCAACTGTGAACCATCCATGATAAAGAGGGCTAGCGGTGTATTCAACGAATATAAGTAAGTACAGGACGAGTGGTCTATGGTTGTCTGAGGAACGGCAAAGAAGAGTATCACGGAGATGCCATAACACTGTAAGTGGCAGATGCTTGATGACAGACGCAAAGAATTCCACAAAAGCCAACTTACAGTTTCAAGAACAGTTGTCTTTGCGAAACTAGGAATATGCCACAGCCCCCTAAAGCGCTTTACGCATCGCTCCCCACAGCGACTACGAAAAATAATTACGGCACGCACAGATGCATTTCAGCATTCGTTCTTCCTGAGCTCTGTTCGCGAATGCACTAGAATAAATGCTTACAAGGAAGGGTCGCCAGCGGTGGGCTCGAATTTTTGCAACCATCTCTACTGCTACGTAGGTTAAAATACCAGGTATCACACCCTACAGCTTTTCAGTTTGGTGGGCGCTCGTTTACAAGTAACTGGCGAAAAACAAAAATGGAATTTTACGTGGCTCTCAATAGATTCAAAAAAGCACTGCCACGTTGACTGGTTATGTAGTTAATGCATAGAGCAAGGCCTTCATGTTCGAAAGTTCCTGGTTTCGAATCTGATCAGGTATTTCAGTATTCTTAAATTACTTTTATTCAATTACTTGATTTAAATGCTATGTTTTATTTCTATTCCTCTGTCGCATCATTTAATCATCATATCAACTTCATTTTTTTCTTGTTACTATTTTGCACTTGAAATCTTTGTTCATTTGCTTTTAATTAATTATATTGATTAATTTCGATTTAATTCCTTTCGCATTATCATTCTATTACTCATTTTGCTTCGATTACGTTTTACTGTATAATCCCTTCTTTTATTTCAATCTTGATTTGCATTATTTTGTCTATCGTGCAACAGGAATTCAGGTTATGTTTTAAATGTATGTATGACGATTACGATCCACAAAAAATACATTTTTACGCCATTGCACACTTAACACAAACAGATTATTTCGTCTTTTGGTTATTAACTGACAGATCGGCATTTGCGAATATTTAAATATTATGAGAGATAAATATAATTTAATTAACATTTACAAAAATTCCGAATGGAGCAAGAGCGATATAAAGAAAAAATGAGAATATTCATACGATGATTTAAGTGTCAAAGTAAAAGAAAATTTAAAGCACTCGAGGAGTCACTGAATTGCTATTCAGTGTCATGTAAAATTCTAAATTTTTTTCGTCGGTTATTCACAAACGAGGTACACCAGGATGAACGGTTGCGGGTGTGATTACCGAGATCTTAACCTACATCATTGTACATATGGTTTCAAAAAATCTGATCTCACCGCTGGCAACCGTTCCTTGTTAGACATGGTGAAATGTAAAGTGTCCTCTGTCATACACTTCGTAATGGTTTATGGAGTATAGATCTCGATGATGTTTGTCCTCGTTTACATTTAAGTTAAATTCGATAGGAATAGTGATGTGAAACTAAAACTGTTTCTGCAACGAAAATAGCTAAGTTGGGCACCTTAAACAGCTAGTGTCTTAAGTCTTTTAGATGAGCTCATGAATAGTGTATGCTGCCTACTTTGATTTCTCAATGTCTCGTGGAGTAACATTCTGCGAGACATGGCGTGAAATACGATTAATATGTGGCGGTCACTATAATCTCATATGCTCGTTTCTAAGGACCTTCGAAAATAAAAATTTCAACGGCAGCAACAGTAAGAACAACTACCTGACTTCTGTTTTCAGTTAACATCTTTCAACTGTGTGGTGAGTACAGCGTTCGGGGCGCGGCGGTTGCAACATGCCTCTATCAACGGTCGCCTGTTCCCCGCGTCTATTTCTGGCAGATATAGGTCTGGCACACGTGGCGTTGCCCGTCAAGTTGTCTTCTCGTATCGAACGCCGGGGGTTGAAATCGTAAAGCAGTCATCAGCCTCAAGTCTGTTTCTACGTCGCAATGCTTTTCTACGAATGGGGGAGGCGCTTGTCTTCCATCTGTGAACCAGTCCAGCTAAACTTTGAATTCGAACCACGGTACAACTTAACATTTTTTCGCACACCAGATTTTTTAAAAAGTGAAATCTACTTTGAATACTTGTAAAATCTTTGCAGTACCTACAGGTAATGGAATGTAGTCGAATCAAGCAATGCTGCGGAAACTATATTATGAAATGAAGCATTTGAAGTCGTACAGAAGTTTTGCTGTATGAGCAGCAGAAGAACTGATATGGCCGACGTAGAGAGAATACAAAATACAGACTGGCAGTAGCAAGAATACAATTTTAAATGTTAGGGAGTGTTTTCTGATTGTATTTGGAGCGTAGCGCTGCACGGAACTGAAACGCGGACGATTAACACTTTAAACAAGAAAAGAACAGAAGCTTTTGAAATATCGTTCTACAGATGAATTGTGAGTCTTAGGTAGTTACAATGGACAACTAATACGAGATTTTAATCGAAATAGTAAGAAAATAATAATTTGTTGTAGAACTACTTTCATAGAAGCGATCGGTAACAGGAAACATGCTAAGGCATCAAGGCCTCATAAATGTGGTAACAACGGTAAGTTTTGGGTCGAAAGAGTATAGAGGGAGTCTGAGGTTTGAGTACAGTAAGCAGATTCAAATGGAACTATTGCATATAGTAGGTTACCGTAGTTGTGCAGAGACGATGAGGCTTGGACAGGTTAGAGTAGCGACGAAGCTGCATCAAAACACTCTGAGAATTGAAACCACAACAACTAAATGTAGGTTCAACCAGAGAGAGAGATACGCATGTTAAGAGAATATGTGAATCACTGCGCTAAAGTTGATACGAGACGCAACCAAGAGTTCCACGGAAAGGCGCGCGGCCGAGGTCTCTAGATTTCATAGCGTCAGCGTAGTAAGAACTTCGTTCAGACTGCTCATTTACAGGGTAGGATTTGTTTTGTCCACGAAATTGCTTGTTGGTCGTAGCAGACTAGTTTTTGTTGATTTCGTCTTTCGGCCGCCATGATGTGCCCAGTTCAGTTACTGTGCTCATGGCTTAATTTATTTTTGCTGTAATAAATAATAATTTCATTAAGTTTTCTACACGGTATAACGCGCGTAAGAGAATGATTATCGCAAACTCATTTCAGGAATTTACTTATTTATTTATTTATCAGTAATTTATCGCTTGTAATATGCGTGCTCCAACTAGGTTGCGCAAAAAATAAATTCACTTAGCACTGAAGTAATTTTACATACATATTAATTGGGAAACTTGCCGATAATATTGAAATGTATAAACACTGGAGTGTACAAGATAATTCAAAGGCTGTTTACGAAAGGGACCGTCCTGCATTTTTCATCTTTCATTTGTCAAGAACAGTTTGACTTCTTTTAATTTGTGATAATCATCCGTTAACTGTGTGTATCTTGAGTGCTTGTGAGTCGTATTATAGTATCCCCAATCCTATTTAAGTTTCCGCACGTTTCGCCGTCTCGAGCGGTAGGCGTTTTGAAAGCATACCGAGCTTTTATTTCCGCAATAAATCTTGAAGCGCAGGTGTACCATAAGCCAATTTGTGTACACAATATTTGCCTCGCACTATGAAGATCCAGGCATCACAGAGGTGCTATGTTTATCTGGTTCTAAAACACTTCTCCTCCGTCACTCTGTCAAAGCTAATGTCATTCTGGACCAGCTCAATACCCTAAGGGTAACTTACAGTACAGTTGCCTTTTTGCTGTGTGTAAGCTGTTCTAATGAAAGCCTTACACGAACACTTGGGGGTGGGGAAAGGCGTCAACAACAACAGGTGTAATGAAATTTATGTTTAATAGATTATGAACGGTATGCAAATAATAATTCTGCATACGCTCTTCAATATAATTTGTCAAACGGAAGTAATGCACGGTAGAACTCCGTCAATACGTTTCTCAAGCGACCAGGCAATGAAAAAATACGTAGTCTGATGATACTCTGAACAAAATTACTGTCGCAAACACCGTATAATTCACGTGCGTGCGTCGGCCGTGGTGACCGAGCGGTTCTAGGCGCTACAGTCTGGAACAGCGCGACCGCTACGGTCGCAGGTTCGACTCCTGCCTCGGGCATGGATGTGTGTGATGTCCTTAGCTTAGTTACGTTCTAGGGGACTGATGACCTCAGATGTTAAGTCCCATAGTGCTCAGAGCCATTTGAACCATTTCACGTGCGTGAACTTCGGTGTTGGAAGAAGCGTATTTATGATTTAAAATCGTATAACCAAATAGTGTGGCCACTGAAGGCATTCATTACTTACAGCCAGTCCTTCAGTAACTTCTTCAATTCATGAAGACTGATTTTCATCAAAATCGGTACTTCTACCGAATCCGACTTAACAAAGTCTGATTAAAATTAACAGAACCTTCTATTACAGAGTGTTCGTTACAAATTAGTAAATCAAAATTGAAGGAGTAATAAATCTGCAGACTGTTTTTAGGATGAACTTCAAATTATGTGATAACTTTTTTACCAAGACCAAACAAAAATTACGTTTAGGGTTATATGGGACGAGCGTTGAATCCGTCTTCAGTAACAGGAACGTCTCTTAACCAGAGCAGCAACACCGGGAAGTGACATCCTGCGCCGCTCTCACTGACCCTATGCACGACTGTAGGACTAGTGGAGGTTACAGAATGTACTGAAATTATTATCCAACAGAGTCATTGTCAATGTGTGTATGACCTTGTGATTATCATCAGATACGCTGCACTGCATGCATAATGTACAGGTGTGAGAACATTGCTTCAGAATGTTCATTTCAGATTTTCTGTTAATGCAGTGCAGGAAAAAGCGAAAAACAATGACTGTGTATTGCAGATCAGCAACGAAGCTCCAAAATGAAGTGTAGATACTAATACACCTGTTCAGAAAAAAAGCTATCGGGCTTACTAAATCATGCCTTCTTTCTGCGGAAAACGCAAATCTGAATCTAATTGCGTAACACAAGATCAGCGCACTATGCTGCGTCCGTTCAGTGGACAACATTAAATCCGTCGCCAAAGACGTCGTGATTACAATATTTGTTCACGAACTCATGATGTCACGAAAATATGATTCCGTCTATAAAGACCGATTAACTTGAGCTTTATTACAATATGTAGCGAGTAAATTCGGCAACAACAGGGAGGTCAAAGTTCTGCACCCGCCAGGCTGCACAGCAGACCAGCTGCGGCCCCCCTCCCCTCCACCTGACAGCTGAAAATTGGCGCCGTGCCCGCAACGCATTACGTCGATTAACACAATTAGCGACAGCGTGCAATGAATGCGCCAACGGTCCAGCCGAACGACCCACGACCTCCCCGCATTCACTCAGGACGCATGATTACATTAGTAGCGCACCCATGCACGCGCGTACAGTACAGTACAGTACAGTACTAGTCATAAGATAGATTTCACTGCCTTCAGAAATTCCGCTCCGTGTTGCGTTCGAAACAGAGGGGAGGTGGTCTAGCGCAGTGTAGCTTGATGTCTAACCCAGCTATTCTTCTTAGGCAACTGCCTGTCAGCGTCCCGCCCCTCCGAATATAAACCGAACAGAGTAACTAATGAACACTGAAGTAACGAAACTCATGGGATAGCCGTATGCATATACAGAGATGGCCGTAGAATCGCATACACGCGGTATAAAAGGGCAGTGCATTGGCGGAACTGTCGTATGTACACAGGTGATTCACGTGAAAAGGTTTCCGAGATAATCGCCGCACGATGGGTATTAACAGACATAACGCGGAATGGCAGTTGAAGCTAGACGCTTAGGACACAATTTCGGAAACTGTAGGGAATAATTCAATATTCCAAGATCGGCACTGTAACGAGAATATCAGATTTCAGGCATTACATATCATCACGGACAACACAGTGGCCGATGGCCTTCACTTAATGACCGAGAGCAGCGGCGTTTGCGTCGAGCGCTAACAGAGAAGCAACACAGCACGACAAAGCTTGACGCGTATCTCCTGGACTCGTGACCATATCGGTTGGACTGTAGACAAATGGAAGACCGTGGCCTTGTCAGGTGAGTTCAGATTTCAGTTTGTAAGAACTGATGGAAGGATTGGATTGTTTGGGAGAGGAGACCAGACAGCGAGGTCATCGGTCTCGTCTGATTAGGGAAGGACTGGGAAGGAAGCCGGCCGTGCCCTTTCAAAGGAACCATCCCGGCATTTGCCTGGAGCGATTTAGGGAAATCACGGAAAACCTAAATCACGATGGCCGGACGCGGGATTGAACCGTCGTCCTCCCGAATGCGAGTACAGTGTGCTGGCCACTGCGCCACCTCGCTCGGAACTGATGGCAGAGTTGGATGTGGCGCAGAGCCCACGAAGCCATGAACAGTATCAACAAGGTATTGTGCAATCTGATGGCGTCTCCACAATGGTGTGGGCTGTGTTAACGCCCGCTGGTCCAACTGGACCCATCATTCACTAGAATAGTTATGTTCGGCTCCTTGGAGCCCATTTGCAGCCAAAAACGATGGAATTTTTATGGATAGCAATGTTCTATGTCCGCTCTGTCATCGGGCCCCAATTGTTCACGATGGGTTTGAAGAACATTTTGGACAATTCAAACGAATGACTGGCCATCCAGATAGCCCGAGGTGGGACATAATCGAGAGGTCAGTTCGTGGACAGCATCATGCTCCGGCAACACTTTCGTAATTATGAACGGCTACAGACGCATTACGGCTCAATATTTCCATAGGGGACTGACTTCCAGCCACTTGTTTGGTCCAAGCCTCCTAATACCGACACAGTATTAGGGAGTATCTCATATTAAGAAAATCTTCCTCATTTGTTATCATACCTGGTGTTGCAACTTTAATGGCCAGCAGTGTAGAAACTCCGAGACACGCATCCGAGGACTCATTCTGGTCGAACATGCTCGGGCTCTGAAGTCCAAGGTAGGTAGAATTTTTAAGTCCGTTGGGAATAATACCCGATACTAAGACTGCATGATCCTCATTCAGTTTGCGAGCAGGTATCTGCATTCTTCGCGACATGTTGCTTTTTCCCTTCCGCCCGTGTTTTCATGGAATTAGTGATGGTAGTGATGGTACACAGCAAGAGAAGTGGGTTTTTGATGCCTAGTTTGCGTGTCCTGAGCTTAGCCGTAGGTTTCCGATATTTTACCAAACAACTTATGGTCACCGCTGGGATGGTCCTGAATCTGAGGCGAATGATTTCCTTTCACGCCTTCTTAAAGTCTAGCTTGAGCTACGTCACCAGTGTCGGTGGAGCCCTGTGGCCCACTTTACCTGATTAGACGCACTGTTTACGAGTAGTCCATCATACCTCTTAATTCAATCAACGTCCTTCGTGGACCTTAATAGATAACTCAAACACACTGGACGCACGTAAGATTTACAAGCGTGAGAATTACACTCGCCGTCTCTCTTTTCGGTAATACCACTACAAAAATTCTTCTGTCGAACCAGTCAGCAGTCAGCTTTTTCTCCGAAGCTGAACTAATATGGTCATCCCACTTTTTACCACTTTGCATACTAACAGCTTGGTTTGTGATTGATATGACTGATTCCAGTGGAGTGTTGCAACCGAAGTCGATTAAGAAATCGAGAGAAATGTCTACAATTTACGTACATTTATGGAGACCTACCACTCACTGCGTCAGTTTAAAACCTACTGCAAGCCAAAGTTTTTTTTAAGTGATTTTCACGTAATTCTTTCCAACGAGCAAACCACTAGCAAATATAGTTACAAATCAACTTACGAGATACAGTACCTTTTGTTCTTTTTCTTCAATTACTCATCCTGTCAACAAACTTTACAGTCGCCTGATAATATGGGCAGTTATTCTTGTAAGCGTTCCAGTACTGTGTACATAATTTCTTCTAGATATTGAAACGTAACAGACCAGTCCGAAAAGACTATTGAACAACTCTGACTTCGTTGAGGGCAAGTCATCGCCCAAACTCAATTAAGATAAATACACTGTCAGAACTAGTAATCTCTGCCATGTGAATGACGTAATATGTAAATGACTATTAAATACCAACATATCAAATCTGTAAAACTGCGTCAGTTGGTAGCGACGTCTGAAATTTTGATATTCTGATTTAATTAAGATATGATGAAATCGTGTTATACCATATAGCTCATTTTCGTTTTGTCGGTTAAAACACTTGAAGCAATGTTTGGAATAACAAGAAAACTGCTGTTTTCGATCTCTGTGACTAATGTATGTAATAAATCTTACTAAGTGGTAACTTTCTTCTGGCCGAGTAGCATGTATGAAACGAATAATACCGAGTGCGACGTTTCTGCAAGTATGTCAAATTAACTCTGTGAGATAGATAGTAAAATTAAAAACTAAGAACTGTAACCTCGGTATTCGAAGGACCACCTGTGTCGCACTCAGTAATAAAAATGTCATAAATCGTAGGAAGGCGTACCTTTTAGTTAATTCACCTCTCACGCTCAATGGATATACATCCATATCCTCTTCTTGTGAATAACATCGTACACTTAGTAGCTAAGAACGTGAGCTATACTACCCATCTGAACTATTTTATTTCGTCCAGTCTAAATAGTAACAATTGTTTTCATTGTCAAGAAATGAAATACATTCAGCTGAAGTTGGGCCTCGAGTTGGTGGCCTAGACTTGCTAACAACGGGAAAGCTGAAAAGGCACTTACACGCACAAGCGTGATTTCTTTGTCTCCTCGCTATGCAGTAGATCGTGTCAGAAGAAGCTAAAAACTTGGCGGTGCATAAACCGTTCGTTGCATCCTTCACAATGACGAACACTTCAAAAGTTGACAGTCAATAGCTTTGTCACTTGGTCGCATATGCAATACGACGTGTATAATATTGGGAAATACAGGGTCTCTCAGGACGAATGGGCAATATCGGGGATATGACAGGAACGACCATTCAAAACAACGACGCGTAGCCCAGCCTAGTAAACCTGGGCTCTAAAATACGTACCGTAAGAGTCATCAGCACTTGTTCAGTAGAAGAGATGTGTGTCACAGTACCGAAGATGAAGAAGTGTTCATAGCTCTAAGGATATGCATTTCGCATCCCATGTTCACCAGACTTTCTTGCTTCGAATGATCGTTCTTGTCATATCTGTAAATGCTGATAATTCCGCCTCGTAAATGTTGATCATTCCTCCTCGGGGATTCGTATATATGATTACTCCTTTATAAAAGCTAGGACCACGCTCCAGCTTTAATAAAAGAAAACGTTAACCAGCACCACAACTCAAGAACACACATTTTATAAAGGTCTTTTGAAAAGTTCTTTGAAGAAGTAAATTTACAGCATAAATACTTAATCCAGACAAATGACAATATCAGAGAGGCATTGTATCTCGTGTAAAGCCTTTGTGGGCCACGTTCCAAATACAGAGGATCCCCCAGGACCTTTCGGGTTCCCTACATGAATTAATGGCCTCGCCACGCGGAGCATAAGACGTCAAAAGCAACAACTAGTAAATATGCGCGCGCGCGCGCGCGTGTGTGTGTGTGTGTGTGTGTGTGTGTGTGTGTGTGTGTGTGTGTGTGTGTGTGTGCGTGCGTGCGTGCGCGTGCGTGCGTGTGTGTGTGTGTGTGTGCGTGCGTGTGTGCGTGCGTGTGTGCGTGTGCGTGTGTGTGTGTGTGTGTGTGTGTGTGTGTGTGTGTGTGTGTGTGCGAGTGTGTGCGTGTGCGAGTGTGTGCGAGTGTGTGCGTGTGCGAGTGTGTGCGTGTGCGAGTGTGTGCGTGTGCGAGTGTGTGCGTGTGCGAGTGTGTGCGTGTGCGAGTGTGTGCGAGTGTGTGCGTGTGCGAGTGTGTGCGTGAGTGTGCGCGCGCGTTTGCGTGCGTGCGTGCTCTTCCTACCAGAATCAATCAACGGTTTCTGTTTTGCGCTCTTGTGGTCGACACGTACCGAACTAATATGTTTATCATATCCGTTACATGGAGGACTGTCACCCGTACTTCATTGTAAACTATTGCACGTTATTTCTGTAAACTTCATGATAAATGACGTGAAAATACTTTCACATAATTTTATTCTTTCTAAGATTCATTATACGTCAATCATTAAAAAACTATCAAAGTTGATAGTAAGTTTACATGTAAGAACCATTAACTCGTTTTTGAATGCAACCTATCCTCAAATGTGAACATCGTCAAGTGTAAAATATTTCAATTGAGCAAGAGTGGGAGGTCGTTAATTTCATATTATTTGCAACTGTTGAGTATCATATTTGTTAGATTGTGTGAAGTAAACGTCTTTCTGTGGATTATTTATTTTACGCAAGGATGGCCGACGGCCTTCGAGGAACAGCTCGTTACATAACAGAATTAGACACTAATTTCGTGTCCTTACAGACGACTGCTGCCAACAGTGATCCAACAGTAAGGGCACAACGTAATTTGGTAAAGCTTTGTACTGTGTTGCAAACAACAGAAATTAGGTACCAGCATTGGTCGTATAAATTTGAAACGTTTTATTGATTGTTAATGCGAACAGATTTCCATCACAAAGTGATTTTCTTCACTGCGACAGTAAAAAAAGAAAACAAGAAACAAAATCAAACCCAAACGATCAATGCATAAACATGTCCTGTGGACTCAAAAAATCATTCACATAGTATAGCTGCAAACATCGGTGTTTATTATCAAGAACAACATGCCAACTAGCAGGCAGGATTCGAACTGAGCCAGCTGCTTACAAAAACCTATGCAGCTAAGCTCCATGTTTGTGGTGGACTTCATCAGCTCCCTTTACCGAATAGTTTTGCGATACAGAGTGTTTGTTTGAACAAAAGAACACAATGGGTTGTACAGAGATTTTTATGAAAATAGAATTAGAGTGTTAAAAATATTTCCATAGAAAGGTGCCACATATATGAACGCTACTAGCGCTAACTAGGTTGTTAAATAGAATTACAAACATCTTCGAACTGCGTATGTACCAACGTTACTGCATTTTCTACAAACTGAGAAGCTCATCTGCAGAAACCAGCACAATTTTAGGAAACAGCGGTCTTGCGAGACACAGCTAGCACTCGTTGTGCATGATAGACAACAGGCTCTAGATACCGGCTCCCAAGTTGATACCATATTTCTCGCTTTTCGAAAGGTGTTCGACTAAGTACCGCACTGTCGCTTGCTCCAAAAAGTGCGCGCTTCCGGTCTATCCGATGACATATGCGATTGGATAGAAAGTTTTCTAACAGACAGGGAGCAGTATGTCGACCTGAACGGGGTGACTTCAACAGAAACAAGCGTAACTTTAGGTGTGCCTCAGAGCAGCATAGTAAATCCGATGCTTTTTACGATTTACATAAACGTTCAGCATTCTTTGTCCGCCCACGGTAGCTGAGTGGTTGCCGGCACGGTAGCTCAGCGTGTTCGGTCAGAGAGTTAGCTGCCCTCTGTAATAAAAAACTGAGTTAATCGAGCAACAACGAAAATAAACGTAAGTCACGCGACGTCCGCACCGAGCAAATACAACGAACGAAAACGATCAAAATGAGATTAAAACAAAAAAAACTGGTCAGCGCGACAGACTGTCAATCCTAAGGGCCCGGGTTCGATTCCCTGCTGGATCGGGGATTTTCTCCACTCAGGGACTGGGTGTTGTGTTGTCCTAATCATAATCATTTCATCCCCATCGACGGGCAAGTCGCCGAAGTGGCGTCAAGTGGAAAGACTTGCACCAGCCGAGCGGTCTACCCGACGGGAGGCACTCGTCACACGCCATTATTATTAGCATTCTTCTGTAGCACCACATTTCGAAAGCTTCTATTCTCTTCTTGTCCAAACTATTTATCGTCCATGTTTCACTTCCATACATGGCTACATTCCATACAAATACTTTCAGAAACGACTTCCTGACACTTAAATCCATACTCGATGTTAACAAATTTCTCTTCTTCAGAAACGCTTTCCTTGCCATTGCTAGTCTACATTTTATATCCTCTCTACTTCGACCATCATCAGTTATTTTACTCCCTAAATAGCAAAACTCCTTTACTACTTTAAGTGTCTCATTTCCTAATCTAATTCCTCAGCATCACCCGATTGAATTTGACTACATTCCATTATCCTCATTTTGCTTTTTTTGATGTTCATCTTATATCATCCTTTCAAGACACTGTCCATTCCGTTCAACTGCTCTTCCAAGTCCTTTGCTGTCTATGACAGAATTACAGTGTCATCGGCGAACCTCAAAGTATTTATTTCTACTCAACGGATTTTAATACCTATTCTGAATTTTTCTTTTGTTTCCTTTACTGCTTCCTCAATACACACATTGAATAACATCGGGGAGAGACTACAGCCCTGTCTCACTCCCTTCCCAACCACTGGTTCCCTTTCATGTCCCTCGACTCTTGTAACTACCATCTGGTTTCTGTACAAATTGTAAATAGCTTTTCGCTCCCTGTATTTTACCCCTGCCACCTTCAGAATTTGAAAGAGAATATTCCAGTCAACATTGTCAAAAGCTTTCTCTAAGTCTACAAATGCTAGAAACGTAGGTTTGCCTTTTCTTAATCTTTCTTCTAAGATAAGTCGTAAGGTCAGTATTGCCTCACATGTTCCAACATTTCTACGAAATCCAAACTGATCTTCCCAGAGGTCCGCTTCTACCAGTTTTTCCAGAAGAATACCGAAGATTAGATGGGTAGATCACATAACTAATGAGGAGGTACTGAACAGAATTGGGGAGGAGTTTGTGGCACAACTTGACAAAAAGAAGGGACCGGTTGGTAGGACATGTTTTGAGGCATCAAGGGATCACAAATTTAGCATTGGAGGGCAGCGTGGACGGTACAAATCGTAGAGGGATACCAAGAGATGAACACACTAAGCAGATTCAGAAGGATGTAGGTTGCAGTTAATACTGGGAGATGAAGCTTGCACAGGCTAGAGTAGCATGGAGAGCTGCATCAAACCATCTCAGGACTGAAGACAACAACAACAACAACAACATAAACGATCTGGTTGATGGTACTGACAGCGGCATTAGACTGTTTGGCGATGATGCTGTAATGTACGGTAAAGTAGTGTCACAAGGAAGTTGTGAACAAATCAATGAGGATTTGCAGGAAATAAATGCGTGGTCTAATGACTGGCAGTTACCTCTCAATATTCGTACGTGTAACCTATAGCGTGTAACAAGGCGAAAATCCAAATTAATGTACGAGTACAAAATAAAAGCCCAGTCTTAAGAAGCGGTAACGCCCGCCAAGTATCTGGGTGTGACTATTCGAAATGATCTCAAATGGAATAATCAGGTTACACAAGTAAAGGATAAGGCGATCTCTAGATTGCGGTTTATTGGTAGAATACTGAAGTGATGCAGTCCCTCAACAAAGGAAATAGCTTACAATACGTTGGTTTGTCCAGTCTTATTGTTTGTTTGAATGGACCCTTACCAGTTGTGTTTGATTCAAGAGATTGATAAGGTCCAAAGAAGAGCGGCGAGATTCGTGACTGATACATTTAGCCATCGCGAGAGCGTTACAAATCTCATAGGAAGTTTGAAGTGGGACACACTTGCAGATAGACGCGCGCTAAATGGAAGGGGCTGCTCATTAAATCCCGGACTCCTATCTTCACCGAGGATGTAGAACATATATTATTACCGCCAACTTTCAAATCGCACCATCACCACCATTCAAAGATAAGGGAAATTAGAGCTCGTACTGAGGCGTTCAGACAATCGTTTTTCCCTCGCGCGATCCGCGAGTGGAACAGAGATGGATAGGTGGGGGGAAATGGGCCTTTGGCGCGAATTGTGCCCTCCGCCACACACCGCTTGCTGGCTAGCAGAGTATATATGTAAAGCGAAAGAAATACATGTCACTGAAAACATGATATCATTAAAACTGTAGCAGACATTTAAAACACATTAGTTCTTATTAAAATATCTTGTCCACCTGGAACTGGAAGCCGGAACAACTGCATACAACAATGACTTCCGGGGTGTCAAAACCACTTAAATCTATCAATGTCGTTTTATAAATTATTTACACGATAGTGTAGAAAATTGCGGATTCTTCCATGCTCTTAAAAATGGGTGCTCTTCGTTATCGTCTGCTCGTTGAGCAGGTCACTGTCGGGCGATGTTTTATTGCACAATGTCTCCATTTCTTCTAAGAGGTCCCCCAGATTTAAAGCCACACCTTAAACTGTTACATAGAGGGCCAAGGGTAGATATCTCGATCTCCTGGTTTGGAATACTTGTGTGGACGTGGTGCATGAACTTCCTAATGAGATCCGATCTCTCGTGGTTATATGTTTGTTTTGTCTAAGGTAGATTGAGTGCAATAGAGCTGGATTACTCGGTTTTATAGCTTTGCAGAATGAACGCGTAGGTATAGGGGAATGCGCATGTGGATTGAAATTTTGAGCGCGTGGGTATAAGAGAAAAGTGGAAGTCACAGAATTTTTGAGCTGCCGAGGTAAAGTGGAGACAGTGACAGTGGGAGGAAAGGAGAGGAAGGGAGAGAGACCTACACGGAAGCTTCTGAGAGTCTTGCACGGTACGTTGAGTAATTTCTAAGAAATCAATCCGGCACGTTGCACCGTTTCCGAATTGATTAGCACTGAAGTTAGCCAATGTGGCCGGTGCACGCGCAAATTCAAGCGGCCCGCCCGATACAATCATTGCCAGTTGTTCTCACGACATGGATGACACCGTACGATACTGCTAAGTCTTTGGCTCGGGTTCAATCCTCACTACTGTTCCGTGCCCACAATTTTTGTATTGCTTTCGTGTTCAGTTTTAGGAAGCCAAGCGCGTAACACATTCGCCGACACGTCTCTGACGGGTCACTTGAATTTGAGCACGCTACGGCCTGATTGGCTAACTTCAATGCTAATTAACTCGAAAACGGAGCGATGTATCTGATTTTTTTCCTTGACAATCATTTCTCAGCAGAACCTATCCTGCAACATCCTTACCAGCTTTTCGGACTGTTTCTGACCACCCTGTGCAGACTGTGGTGTTCACGACTGAGCGCCTTGAGCTTAGCAGCCGTGCAACTATGGTTGTCCCACGCGCAAATATAGGCGAGCGTGTAGGTTGCATGCCTCTTCCTCAACATGCACGTCCGAGTGATTTCTTTCATACCAGTGTTAACTGGGCGTCTCTAGTTCGGTGTGGGGCAAGCTACAGCCGCACAGCAACTAGCCGCAAGGCGCCCGAGAAGAGAGAATGAGTGTGTGTGTGTGTGTGTGTGTGTGTGTGTGTGTGTCACAATCGTCCAAAAGGAGATCAAAATGTGTGAGCCATTGGGTGCGTTATGCTTTCTGCGTAGGCCCCACTCCCTGTAGTCCAGTGTAGCCGCTACTTGGACAGGACACGGCAGGCCAGGTAACTGGCCGTGGCGAAGGATGTAAGGAGCGAGCGTCGGGAAGCTACAAGGCGACTTGGCGGCCGCCCAGGTCGGCTCCGCCCCTACTGGACAGGCTACCGCTCACCAGATGGCGTCCAGCCCGAGACACGTCGCAACTGGTAACGCTGCTGTCCCCTACGAACGAATGTTTATGTTGCCAGAAGAGTAATGAGAAATTATACAAGCAGTTTCGTTAAGTTCAAATTAATGAAGGGTGTAGAGAACATCGAAACAAAAATATTTAGTTATGGTACACATGGTCGGTTGTGCTACGGACGATTTACACGGAAGGTAGTTTAGCATACTAATTAATTACAGCAGTAGCACTTACAGGAATTGCTGGAATGCGCGACCATTGTCCGGTATGCACGGAGTACATCGTACAACCATTGACTGTCGCATCCGTTTGGAGATTTCTGGCGTGTCCGTAATGGTGCCAGCAGCGACGGCAATCCTAGCGATAATACCTTCTGTTTCCAGAACGGTTTCATGCACCAGTTGCTTAATATGACTTCAGAGACCATATGATCCTTATAGAAATATGTTAATGTCATGTTCTCTATCTCCCGTACTAATTTGAACGAATAGTTTCTGAACACCCTATATTATATTATTATTATATAAACTTGTCATGTCAGATTAACAAACAGCTGGGCTGCCACACCAGTACAGATCGCTACGATTTTAGGATCCCTCTCCTACTCTTACAATCTCCCACCGCGCTAACACCTTGCTGGCTCCCCTAGAGATGCACCACAGAAACAGCTAAGCACAAAATCAGACAAGAGTTCACACATTTGGCATACATGGCATTCGAGGTCTGTTCAAAAAATTCTGGAACTGTGCCCACAAAATTTTTCTACGATTACATTTCACTTATTGTGGATGGTCTCCTTCGAAACACTCTCCTCCGCTCACAACGCAGTTTCCATTTCCGGAAGCAGTCTTCGGACGCGTCTCGGTGGATCGCGCGAGGCGCCATCTGCAAATCTTCATCCTTTCAACGGGGTTTTCAACTTTGGAAATAAAAAAAAAAAGCTCCAAAGGGCCAGGTGTAGAGTATACGGCTGATGAGACAGCGCAGTGATTTCGTCTTTTGTGCAATAGTCACGCACAAAGGGAGAGGAATGCGTGGGTGCGTTATCGTCATACAAAAGCCATGAATTGGTCTGAACATCATAAACTTAGTCCCACCAATTATGATTCTCTTAAGGAACGTCTCGTTCTTATTTCCGCGATCCAAAAGCTCTTTATAGATTGCGTAGCGATGGTCTTTCTGGTCCTGACTCATGAGCCATGGGACGAACTTGGCGGCAACATGATGTATTACAAGATGCTGTGTCAGGATTTCATGACATGATCCACCTGGAATGTTACATTCTTCTGCGATCTGACAGACAGTTGGTCTTCGATTGGGATACACAATTTCGTTGACATTCCTAACATCAGCGTTGTCGGTAGACGACGAAGGCATCCTGAAAGAAGGCAATCTTTAACTTCCGTCCGGCCATTTTTAAACCATGTGAACCATTCGTAACACTGGGTACGGCTTAAGCACTCCTCGCCGTAGGCTTCCTGTGCCTCTGTGAAGTTTTTCTTGAGTTTCGTGCAAAATTTAATGGAGACGCATTGCTCCTCTTTTTCTGCCATCTCGAAATTCGCAAACTCTAAGCACAATGTTTTACTCAATACAGAAGACTGACAGCTGTAGAACAATGAAACTTCCGGCAGTTACACATCAGAAACAGGCATTTGCAAGGATGCGGACCGCATTTTGCTCCAGAACATCAATGGGGCGAAATTACTAATGCTCCGGAATTTTTTGAACAGATCTCGTACAAGACGGTGCCGTTCTTGGATTGCAGTGACATCTGGATCATAACGCCATCAGAGAGACTCGCGAGATGTAGATCCTGCATAGGATTATAATACAAGGAGGAACTATTACTCTCGTAGACACACATAAAGCACAAAAACCACTGAGATAAAATTAGATTGCACCAGATACAGAAGCATACAGGAAAATGTTTCCGGCACTTTGAATCCCGCAGCCAACGTAAATGAGAAGAGAGTGGGCGACATAGAGGACCACGTACTGCACCACACTTTTCCTAGGATGATGAATTTGCTGTTCCGTTCTAGCGCGCCATGCCTGTTGTGTAACAGACGACGTTAACACTATTTATTTCCCTCTGAAAAGGATATACGAATACTAGCGCATCGTATCTTCCCAAATTTTACACAATCTCGCCTGATAAATCTGTAATGTACCTAAAATCTTGTCTTGTCCATTGATATTGTGTTTTTCTCTGGACGTTAATTAACACTGAACAGGAGCAGAGGCATGTCCCCGTGACAGTCTGTTCTGCGATCGTTGTCTATGCTTATAAAGCGAAATAAAACCTCTCATCACTTCGCCAGTTTTACAGCCGGGACCGCGATGGCTTGGTCGGGCAATCAGAGTGAAGACATACTATAGAAAGCAACAACTTTCCTAGAACAGAGTGTGAACGAAAGTTTCTCGCGCTGACGACATTTCGACGCTGACTTAGCGATACGAAGCCCTCCCTCACCCTCTCCCACTCCCACTCCCACTCCCTCACTGCGAGCATTCAAGTTGGCAGCTCCGCCGGCCATCTGTATTCGTTTTCGCCACGAAGCAGCTGTTTATAAACAAGGTGCAAGTGAAGACAAGCGCGCCCTCCCTGGAATCCAAAGTAAACGCTATCTCACGCGTGCGAGTTACGTGACAACGGCCAAAGTCCACAGCAAAGGTAAAACGAGGGAAACTTGCACTGACTGATGACCCATTACTGAGGACTCGTTCTATCAAATAATTGAAAGTGCTGTTCGATCTCTATACTAAGCTACTGTTTCACTAATTATTCTACCAGGTTAACTCTACTCAAAGGTATTTAGTATTTTAATATTTATTCTGTTCAATGAAATTGTTGTCAACGAATGTAGTTACTACTTTGCTCCAATCAAACTAATCGATTATCATATACATCGATCAACAACCTTCTGCATTATCACACTCACTCCTATATATGCCCACACACACACACACACACACACACACACACACACACACACACACACACACACACACACACACACACACGGTGTACGTAACATCGAATAGTAATGAATTGCAACAATACAGGTTAATTATGTAGCCGGAAGAGAAGATAGGGTGGTCAGAGAGAGTCCGAAAAGCTTGTAAGGGTGTTGCAAAGGAGATTGTGCTGAGATTCCTTTCCGAGTTTGTTAGCACTGAGTGTAGCCCAGCAGGTTACTGGGTGCGCAAATTCAAGCACTTGCGCGCACTAATTTGCGGTAATGCACAGACATCTGTGGGTCCGTGAGTTACCACTTGTTGAAATGCTCATCACCGGTTAAAATGTGCCTTTTCGGAAATGATAAATTCAAGCTACATACGTTTGTTCGGTAAGAGGAAATCAAACGAAGAACACGAGGTGACACCGCCTCTGGCAGGCTGCTGAACGTTGTGCGGGCGCGACGGCCTGACAGACTAACTTCGGTGTTGATTAACACTGGAACAGGGTAACGTATCGATTTTTTTCTGAGCAACTGTCCGCCTCTGTGGCGCAGCGGTGGCGTTACCGCCTACCACGGAAGGGGCCCCGGGTTCGATTCTCGGCAGGGGACTGGATGTTGTGTGTCCATTTTCATCATCCCGGCCAATAAATTCCTTCATTTCTGAGCAATTATTTCTCAGCACAACTTCCACAGCAACACACTTACAAGCTCTTAAGACTGCTTCTGACCACCCTGTATGTTACATTCCGTTCAGTTTCTGAACTGAATGCTGCAGATCTAAAGCAAGAACGTCTATCATCGACATGCGTATTGATAATTTCGTATACTCAAAACAGAAAGCAGAAGGTAATTCTCCGTAATATTGAGAGTGGTAGTGATGTTCAGTCCCAATGGGGCACTGCAAAGTGGGGCGTTCCCAAAGGGTCGGTGCTGGGGCCACTGCTGTTTCTTATTTATATAAATGATATGCCTTCTAGTATTACAGGCGATTCAAAAATATTTCTGTTTGCTGATGACACCAGCTTGGTAGTGAAGGATCTTGTGCGTAATATTGAAACAGTATGAAATCATGTAGTTCATGAAATGATTTCGTGGTTTGTGGAAAATAATTTGATGCTAAATCACGGTAAGACTCAGTTTTTACAGTTTCTAACTCACAATTCAACAAGAACTGATATTTTGATCAGACAGAATGGGCATATTATAAGCGAGACGGAACAGTTCAAGTTCCTAGGCGTTCGGATAGATAGTAAGCTGTTTTGGAAAGCCCATGTCCAGGATCTTGTTCGGAAACTAAATGCTGATTTATTTACCATTAGAACAGTATCTGAAATAAGTGACAGTTCGACATGAAAAGTAGTCTACTTTGCATATCTTCATACGTTTATGTCGTACGGTATTATTTTTGGGGTAATTTTTCTGATTCAAAAAGAGTATTTTTGGCTCAAAAATGGGCTGTGTGAGCTGTGTGGTGTAAGTTTGAGAACCTCTTGTCGACCCCTATTCAATAGTCTGGGAATTCTGACATTGCCCTCACAGTATATGTTTTCTTTAATGTCATTTGTTGTTAGCAATATTAGCTTATTCCCAAGAGTTAGCAGCTTTCACTCAGTTAATACTAGGCAGAAATCAAATCTGCATGTTCAATGCACTTCCTTGACTCTTGTGCAGAAAGGAGTGCAGTATTCTGCTGCACCCATTTTCAATAAGCTACCACAAGAACTCAAAAATCTTAGCAGTAGCCCAAACACTTTTAAGTCTAAACTGAAGAGTTTCCTCATGGCTCACTCCTATTCTGTCGAGGAGCTCCTGGAAGAGCTGAAAAATTAAGCAAATTCCAGTGTTACATTGTTGGTTTTCTTTATTTAAACTTACTTGTCACCTGAATTTTTTTTTTTTATATTTCATTTTATCTGTTTCTACTATCGTGTTATAATTTCATCTATTGACTTGTTCCATGACCATGGAGACGTCTCCTTAATTTGGTCCCACGGAACAATAAATAAATAAAAATAAAATCACAAAAACGTTATCACTACTTGGGCCTCCAACACAAAATCAACTTCAAGGAAACAGATTAAATTCGAAGTTCCTGTTAAATAACGAATTTAAATGTGCACTTGTATACAATAAAGATATGTACATTCATCTTGGAGCGAAGTAGTATCTAGTTTTTACTGTAATAGGCGAATGTCTTTACTACCTATAAAGCGTTCTCTTTTTCAGTTTCATCTCTCAGAAAGGTGCGTCGCTTTATTCGTTCTTCTGATCATATAGGATTTTTTTAATTATATATATATATATATATATATATATATATATATATATATATATATATATATATATATATTATGAGCTTATTCGATGTAATACTGTATCAGTCTTTACTAAAGATGTAGCAGTGTCATTTTTCGCCTGCTTGTAGAGACGTATTTTCAAACGTGTCATACCTCTGACTATGGATGAGCGCCTGTCGCTTGCTACTGTGTTAAATTGCCTGACCGGTCTAACGTAGTTTATTTTGATAGCTGTGACAAACGGCGGAGACTCCAATTTCATTTAGTCAAATTAAGCTGAAAATTATTTCATCCCGAAATTCTGCTTCCGAAATCAGTTGGAGAAACAATACTTGTTTCAATCGCTAAGGAAATATTTAAGATATGATGTGATGTAACGGTTTGGACAAAATTCAGATACTGGCTTAACAATGCATACATGCCAACTGATCTTTTATTATGAAGAGGCAAGTATATTTCTTTAGCATCACTTTGAAACACAAAAGTATACAATGCACTCACAAAATACACAGTTCTAATGTGTGTGTGTGTGTGTGTGTGTGTGTGTGTGTGTGTGTGTGTGTGTGTGTGTGTGTCGCTTTCCTTCCTTCCATCTGCATGTCTCCAATCAGAATCCAAAAAACAACTTATCTTCTTCAAACTTGATGTGGAAACACATTTCTCGGTCTCTTCTGTGTTCTTTCTCGTCGATTTTCTTCAGCGACAGTAATAATTTATTCTTCTCTTTTCCAGTCCTCCTCTTTACTGATACGCGTCTATCTCTGTCGAATAATATAGATATTTAATGTTCTAACGGAAAGTTCATTGACCCTTTCTAACACGACGCCGTTTCATCGTCTCTGACCACTTCTCGTTCTTTTCTGCATTCCTTTTCCGAAACGAACTTCATCATTTCCTCCTTTCTGTTACAATACTTCTCGTAACACTTTCGTCCACAAAACGCTGTTCAGATCTTCCTCCGAAATATTACTTATTTGCTGCAATACTATACCGTTCTCACACTTAAGAACTTTCCACCTCAGCGATCGCTCTCCACTGTCTCCTGCCAAATTTCATTTGCCTCCTCCCCTCTAACCCCTTCTTCAATAACAGAACACAGGTGATAAACATCTAATGGGCATATACCTGGCCTATATACGTTCAATACATTGACGTTACACTAAATTACACAATATAGTAGCAACAGCAATTGAGATATTCATACCTCATAAATTGGTAAGAGATGGAACGGATCCCCCGTGGTACACAAAAAAGGTCCGAACGCTGTTGCAGAGGCAACGGAAAAAGCATGCGAAGTTCAGAAGAACGCGAAATCCTGAAGATGGGCTAAAATTTACAGACGCGCGAAATTTGGCACGTACTTCGATGCGAGATGCCTTTAATAGGTTCCACAACGAAACATTGTCTCGAAATTTGGTAGAAAATCCGAAGAAATTCTGGTCGTATGTAAAGTACACAAGCGGCAAGACGCAGTCAATACCTTCGCTGCGCAGTGCCGATGGTACTGTTATCGACGACTGCGCCGCTAAAGCGGAGTTATTGAACGCAGTTTTCCGAAATTCCTTCACCAGGGAAGACGAATGGAATATTCCAGAATTTGAAACACGAACATCTGCTAGCATGAGTTTCTTAGAAGTAGATACCTTAGGGGTTGCGAAGCAACTCAAATCGCTTGATACGGGCAAGTCTTCAGGTCCAGATTGTATACCGATTAGGTTCCTTTCAGATTACGCTGATACTATAGCTCCCTACTTAGCACTCATATACAACCGCTCGCTCACCGATAGATCTGTACCTACAGATTGGAAAATTGCGCAGGTCGCACCAGTGTTCAAGAAGGGTAGTAGGAGTAATCCATTTAACTACAGACCTATATCATTGACGTCGGTTTGCAGTAGGGTTTTGGAGCATATACTGTATTCAAACATTATGAATCACCTCGAAGGGAACGATCTACTGACACGTAATCAGCATGGCTTCAGAAAACATCGCTCTTGTGCAACGCAGCTAGCTCTTTATTCGCACGAAGTAATGGCCGCTATCGACAGGGGATCTCAAGTTGATTCCGTATTTCTAGATTTCCGGAAAGCTTTTGACACCGTTCCTCACAAGCGACTTCTAATCAAGCTGCGGAGCTATGGGGTATCGTCTCAGTTGTGCGACTGGATTCGTGATTTCCTGTCAGGAAGGTCGCAGTTCGTAGTAATAGACGGCAAATCATCGAGTAAAACTGAAGTGATATCAGGTGTTCCCCAGGGAAGCGTCCTGGGACCTCTACTGTTCCTGATCTATATAAATGACCTGGGTGACAATCTGAGCAGTTCTCTTAGGTTGTTCGCAGATGATGCTGTAATTTACCGTCTAGTAAGGTCATCCGAAGACCAGTATCAGCTGCAAAGCGATTTAGAAAAGATTGCTGTATGGTGTGTCAGGTGGCAGTTGACGCTAAATAACGAAAAGTGTGTGGTGATCCACATGAGTTCCAAAAGAAATCCGTTGGAATTCGATTACTCGATAAATAGTACAATTCTCAAGGCTGTCAATTCAACTAAGTACCTGGGTGTTAAAATTACAAACAACTTCAGTTGGAAGGACCACATAGATAATATTGTCGGGAAGGCGAGCCAAAGGTTGCGTTTCATTGGCAGGACACTTAGAAGATGCAACAAGTCCACTAAAGAGACAGCTTACACTACACTCGTTCGTCCTCTGTTAGAATATTGCTGCGCGGTGTGGGATCCTTACCAGGTGGGATTGACGGAGGACATCGAGAGGGTGCAAAGAAGGGCAGCTCGTTTTGTATTATCGCGTTATAGGGGAGAGAGTGTGGCAGATATGATACACGAGTTGGGATGGAAGTCATTACAGCATAGACGTTTTTCGTCGCGGCGAGACCTTTTTACGAAATTTCAGTCACCAACTTTCTCTTCCGAATGCGAAAATATTTTGTTGAGCCCAACCTACATAGGTAGGAATGATCATCAAAATAAAATAAGAGAAATCAGAGCTCGAACAGAAAGGTTTAGGTGTTCGTTTTTCCCGCTCGCTGTTCGGGAGTGGAATAGTATAGTATGATTGTGGTTCGATGAACCCTCTGCCAAGCACTTAAATGTGAATTGCAGAGTAGTCATGTAGATGTAGATGTAGAAATAATTTACTAGTAAGTTTCATACAACTGTATGCATTCATTCTCATTTCACACTTGTATAAGCGCAAACTGGCAAACATGTGCCATAACTCGACACTGGAACTAAAGATAATTAAATAAAACACTTATTGCTATCAAAATAATACATAGATTTTACCTGGCGGACGCAGAAAAACAGCTTGACCCAGGTGGCGGTTAACAGTCGAACGAATACGACAGTATCAGTTCCACAATGTTTCGTTAAGAGTTACAGCGTCAGCATTAAACGAAAAACATAGATCCCAAGTTTCAGTTCTCATACACGCAGGAAACCAAAGGAAAGCGAAACCACGGAGTGTATTTTCTGCCAAACGTAGTAGCACAGCTTCTCGGGCGATTACGAAAACAATAATTGCGCTAAACTTGAATAACTCGTGGTAAATTTGCATAAAATACGACTATCATCAAATGCCTTACTATCCTACTAGGCATGCTACTCGGTGCCACTTTATCGAACTTCGCTGACATTGCAAGCAAGTCACTGTTGCAGAGGAGACTATTGATGTTTATGTTTTTTGTTCTTCGATATCGCATGGAATAATGTACTACGATTTCCTGAAAGGTACTAAATATGAGAATTTAAATGTGCGCGTGGAAATTTACAGACTATGTTTGAGGTAATTCTTGCTACCACACAAGTTAATCAACATAAATTTAGGCGTTTGTAACACGACAAGATGCTACCAATATTAGCCTGTAAGAAGACGATCTAACTCATGGCAGCGTGGAATCCACTATGAAACGAAGATTCTAATAGCTGACTCATTCACAGCGTTCACTGTTTCCGTGGTCACACATTCGTAGCCTTGCAATGTTAATCGTTATCTTTTTGCACTCTGAATAGCTTAATGAACGAAAGATACGAATTATTCTTATTGATTGTATTCATTAAGACGGTAATCCTATAGCGTGGCCAACTACATACAGCCTGTTAAGTAAGAGCGTGGACGAGTAAGTGGTAAAAAAAAATTGTTCAAAAGGCTCTAAGCACTATGGGACAACATCTGAGGTCATCAGTCCGCTAGACTTAGAACTACTTAAACCTAACATAAGGACATTACACACATCCATGCCCGAGGCAGGATTCGAACCTGCGACGTAGCAGCAGCGCGGTTCCGGACTGAAGCGCCTAGAACCGCTCGGCTACAATGGCCGGCGGTTAGTGGTAGAAAAATGTATTTGACAACGAACTAAGGCATATAAATCGTACATGAACAAAAGAAAAATGCACTTACAATTAATAATAGGTCCAGTCACACGCAGCATCGGTAACGGCTTGGCATCTCCGAGGCTTGTTTGAAACCAAGTTTTCCGCGTATTCACTAGGAAGAGACCTCGAAATGCGTCGAGTATGCGTTGACAGCTCTTTTAAAGTGAAGATCTTTTTCCTTGCAACTTCTTTTTGATCTTAAGAACGCGCACTTTCAACAGGATTAACTTTAGGGCCAAACGGTTCTCCTTTTCCCAGTCGCTGCAGACCCTGCTGTAGTGCTTCGGACCATTGTTGTCCCGAAGCCCAATCTTCATTTTCGTATGTAAACCAATGTTTGGCAGTTAGCATCAATCGTCCTTGATATATTTGTAACATTTTCTGTGGATTTGAATTGTCGGTGAACAAGTGTAAATTGCCGACACCCAATTTTGAGAAACACCCCCAAATATGCTTTATGGACATTTCATGAAACACAAAGGTTCCCTCTATCGGGTTGTGAAAGTACTAAGGCGATAGCTTTAACAATCTGTGTGTAATGCTGACCATGCTCTTACTTAACAGACTGTATATTTACGGTTATCTTGAATGACCGTGACTGATCGCATTTTATCCCCACGCCAGCACACTGTACATAGTTCCGAGAAGATGTACGTCATTCCTAGCCTAACGGTATTACTATTCGACTGTTGTGAGAATAGAACGGCAATATGCTTCAATTCCAATAACTGTGTGACAAAATTCAGCAAGTCGAGTGCTAGGGTCCAACAGCCTGCCAATCTTAGTTCTTTCCCATAGTGCCACGTCTCGCTGTATAGGCTGTTTTCTTTTTAAGGTATATGCACAGCCTTGACAACCGATAGTGGTTTAGAAGTTTTCAGTAGCAAGTGGAGCGGCTTTTCATTAATTCACCAATGACCCTCAGCATTGCCGTCTGTCAGTCAGTTACTTTACTCGAGTTGTAGCTGTTTTACGGTGAGAGAAAGAAACTAAACACACTTAAGAGCTCGTAGTTACCTTTAAATTCATGTAACTGTAGTGAGACGAAGATGTGATAGCGTAATGTGTTCGATAGTAATACTGAGGTAGAGTGACTACATAATTATTAGAACGTACTCCAGTTAATTCACTTCTGCAGCAAATATGAGAAAATAAACATTATCGTCGCTACTAAGCTCGGTCGACCGCCAACATGTCGTCTGGTCTATAGATAACAACGGTATTTCGATGGGAAAAGATAATAAAGTCAGCAAGTGAATGTCAAAACGATTGCAGTAACAAAATATGGGATATGTCAAAACAAACTGGATTTGTCTGTCCATATACTGGAAAAGAAATGATAACACTCACCCAGAAATGCATCTGTAACTACTAAAAAAGAATAGCTTTAGTTACAGTGTGAAGGATAGCAAATCTAATGCTGCATATATGAACGCAAATTTTGTGTCTAAAAAATCATGAGAAGTCAGTGACTTTCATGTCCCATCAATCATTAGTACGATTTACACTGAAATGGAGAATATATCAATACAGACTATGTATGTATGATTTTTTAGTTTATATTGCTGTGTGTTGACTATCTGAAGATTATGAAACAATCCGTAACTTGGATTTAACAGAAGTATGATACGTTTTTGCCTTTATTCTTATTACTACTGAATCCTATTTCAATTTAAATAGTAAAATAATGTACAGTAACTGCAGTTTAGAATACATATTTTCTAAACTGCACCTACTCTAAGTTTTAATTGAAGGTTTATCTGTACAATGTGAGCTATCAGGAGTAAACGATTAGAGATGATACCTAAAAAAAAAATTTGCCCCGTGACGGAGGTTTAATGTTTTTGACTAAAGTATCGAAGATTTTGTGGCTGTATACTGAATAGCTTTTGGAGTCACTGACAATTTCGGTGATGAGTAATGAAGGTAACTATTCTTCCGGTTTCGTAGCGGTGGAAACTGTCATTCTTTTGCTGTTACGATGAATTTCTTCCGACAAATGTCTCTGGCGAGTATAACTAAAAGCAGAATGTGCAGAAGCTTGAATACGTGTTTACAAGATGGCGGGCGGTGATACAAATGTTAATGCTGAGCGCTGCAAACTCTGCCAACGAAACAGCAAACTGACAAGGGGCAAAAAACACAATCACTGCTCGCTTTTTTAAAATCAACTCTTAGGTGGTGAGTTGCTTAGATAATTTTACCTTATGATGGGGAAGGCTGGAAATAGGCAAA
This sequence comes from Schistocerca gregaria, assembly GCF_023897955.1. Lineage (NCBI taxonomy): Eukaryota > Metazoa > Arthropoda > Insecta > Orthoptera > Acrididae > Schistocerca > Schistocerca gregaria. Next base: position 563,249,913 of record NC_064922.1, on the reverse strand, counting down.
AATGTTACGTCGTTTAAGATACGTAAAGATACTTATTACCGATGAAACAAGTCATTGCATAATGCAGAATTTAAACCAGAGAGCCCACTTATCATTTATTGATCTGGAGAAAGTCTTTGATAAAGCTAATAGAGGAAAACTGTGGAGTATAGTGAAGAAAAGTGGGTGCCCTCTCCATTTATGAACACCTGAAGAAATCTATATGAAAACAAGCATCACGTCAGATATAGATAGAGGGCTAGTTCAGTCTTTCAGCACTACCAAGAGGCTGAGACAATGGTGTAGCATTTCGCCCAACCTCCTTAATTTTATAAAATGAGCGCCGATGCTTTCCAGGGACGTCAGACGGCGTTTTACTGACTTCTTCGGTCCTCGCATGACAAGGTTGAGAATTAGTGTTTCTAAGCGGAGAAAGAGGTTTTAAAAATTTAAAAGCTCGGCAGCCATCAGCCAAAGAATACAAAATTATACTCACAAAGAAAATTGCAAGAGAGGCTTTTACAGAAAGGGACGCCGTAAGGACGAAATCGTGGTAAATAATGTAGTAGATGTCGATCATGAAGTTTTATAGGATAAAGGCTGTCCCTACATTACTTTACTGAAGTGAGTCGGGAGTCTTTTACTAACGACACAAAAACAAGATTGCGTACACAACTTTTACTATGTCTGAGCTGCAACAGCAAGAAATTTTTCGTCATGGGAACATGGTGTCCACATTTATGAACGTTCATCCTTTTGATCATGCCAAGTGTTGGGGATCACATTGAAAATGTCAGCAAGCTTCATAGCAGTTTGCAGCAGCTCGTGACCACCAGAACTAACGGATATGATCGGTTCGTTGTATTTAAATGTATAAATGAATATTCTTATTTTGCATGGTAATTATTGAATGATCAATTTACTATTATTGCAACAGAATATTTCGTATTTAGTTATTTTACTCCATAAAGTCTGGCCAAGTGTATGAAGTATGTTTTGAGAACGGGCACACATTTTTGTATGTATCTTGCATCTAAAATCATTTTAAACATCACCTAAGAGCACTACCACAAAGAAAACTTTTCCTTCAAAGACTGCACATAAGATACGAAGTTGAAGACATCAGAACGAAATGGAGTGAACAGCTAGCCAGAACGAACTGCGGAAGACTATCTTACAAAGTCAAGAATTATAATCCTTTAGGCTGAAGAAGGCTGGGAAGGCCAAAGAAGGCATCGTAACAGGTAAAGGCCCTATACTTTAAGTGAAGAAGAAGCCTATTTGTTTCCGAAACGAACAACTGATCTAGAAGCGAATCTTGCTGATCGTGGCTTTTTTGTAAAGCTTAATATGTTCCCCGTAGTTCAAATATTCATCAGTAGGAATAGCCAAAAAATACATGCAACGTTATGTCATATTCACTGGCTGCTGTTAATGAGCAGGAAGCACGCGGTATTGCTTCTCCGCATATAGTACTATTACAAGGAAAGACCAAATCTGCATGATGATAACGTGGAACGATGTACGCTCATCCAGCCAACTCAACTTGTAACGCTCGATTAGCCGCACCCCAATGCGAGGACCCCTAATGAGATCGCGTGGAGGACATGCAAGCTTCATTAGCATTACACTGCTACACGCGTTTGCTCTTGCCAGTCCTAACAGCTAATGCTTACACGTTATACAGCTGATTAGTGATATTTCCAATTATTTGTCTACAGTGATGGGGCAGCTCGCAGCCTGACTACACGTCAACACACGTTATATCTGAAATTCCTCTCAACTTAATGCACCAGAGGTGACGTACGAAACACACTTCCAAATACTCAGACATTAATATATCAGAAGAAGCGTGAAAATTTGCATCTACCTGATTACTCCGCAATTCACAGTTAACACCTTGACACAGTGTTCACAGAACCACTTTCAGACTATGTCGTGCTCGATACTTCCTGGCAGATTAAAACTGTGTGCCGGACCGAGACTCGAACTCGGGACCTTTGCCTTTCGCGGGCAAGTGCTATACCGACTGAGCTACCCAAGAACGACTCACGGCCCGTCCTCACAGCTTTAATTCCGCCAGTACCTCGTTTCCTACCTTCCAAACTTCACAGAAGCTCTCCTGCGAACGTTGCACAACAAGGAGTACTAGTTCTGCAAGGTTCGCGGGAGAGCTTCTGTGGAGTTTGGAAGGTAGTAAACGAGGGACTGGCGGAATTAAATCTGTGAGGACGGGGCGTAAGTCGTGCTTGGGTAGCTCAGTCGGTAGAGCACATGCCCGCGAAAGGCAAAGGTCCTGAGTTCGAGTCTCCGACCGGCACACAGTTTTAATCTGCCAGGAAGTTTCATATCAGCGCAAACTCCACTGTAGAGTGAAAATTTCATTCTATTCAGAGATCGTTCCACTCGCTTTAACACAAAACGTGGTTCATTCTTTCAACTTTTCCGATATCCTTCATCAATCATGTCTGGTAAGGATACCATACAGCGCAGCAGTGCTCTGGCAAAGCGCGGACAAGCTTAGTGTAGGCATTCTCCTTCCTATATTTGTTGCACCTCCAAAGTGTTCTGCCAATAAATAATAAACCGTTCCCACACCATTTTCTTTGCGGTAGTTCTAGTTTTTCGTAATTGTAATTCCTATGTATTTAGATGAATTGACCACCTCAGATTTTGTGTTATTTGCAGTGTAACCGAAATATAAAGTAATTTTTTAGTACTCATGAAGGACCTAATACTATTTTTTTCGAGGGTCAATTACCATTTTTCATAACATGTAGGTATCTCGCCTAACTCATTTTGTAACTCATTTTGTAATTCATTTTGATCTAGTAACTTTACTAGACAGTAAGCAAAAGCATCATCTGCAAACAATCAAAGATGACTGTCCAGCTTGTCTTTTATCTTTTATATAGATTAGTAGCAGCAGGAAGCATGTATCACTTCCTTGGGAAACGCTATGTATCACTTCCGTTTTACTCTATGACTTCCCATCAATTACTACGAACTGCCAACTTTCCGACAGGAAATCTGGAAGCCCGTCGCAGAAATGACAATACTCGATAGGCATGTAATTTGGTTACATACTGCCTATGAGGAGAGGTGTCTAAAGCATTACAGAAGTCTGGAAATGTGGTCAGACCGAGATCCTCTATCGACAGCACACCATTTCCTATGACTGAAGAGCCAATTGTGTGTGACAAGAGCGATATTTTGAGCGCTTTTTGCGTATCAATAGATCGCTTTCTTCGAGGTATTTCATAATGTTAGAACAAACTACATGTTCCAAAACAGTACTAAAAATTAATATCAATGATACGGGTCTACTGAACTTCACATGAAAATGGGGAAAAAATCACATTCACTGTCGCGTCAAAACAATGTAATAAGCAACATGAAAAATCTTTCCTGTAACACACAAAAAACACATATCTGAATGGTCGGACGGTCAGCCGAACCCAGCTCACCCTTGGCGCAATCTCGCTTTGTTCGTGTAAACGGTCTACTCTCTGAACACAAACCCTAGTGGAGTGATAATGAGTGAACGTTACGTGCATCACAACAATCTTTACACAGTTCTTAATGATTCCTAAAAAGTCTTGAGATCTGCAGCGAGAATGAATTTCAAACTTTGGGAGCTCTCCATCTCGTTGTGGCAACTATCGCGCGCGCAAACACATACTCATTTTAATTGTGTCACACAAAGACGTGTTGGGTAGAAATAAAAACTTAAATCTCAGTTACATCGAAAGTCTTTGCAAATACTCTATGAATCATTAAGCGAAGAAGTTAAACTTTACACCATCTCCTTACTACTCCATACTGGTTTTTACCAGTACACTTGTTAAATTCGGTTTTTGATGAACAGTTATTGACACGAACACCAGAATATAACATTAATAACAAAGAAGGAAGAAAACGACGCTCCAACATCTGAAAAATATTAAACAAATTAAAGTAATAACTCCTTACATGGCTCCATACTACTTGCAAGGGCCACGGAATTCCCTCACTGATTGTATTTACAGCGACCGAAAGCTAGCAGAAGTATTTGCTCAATAACAAGCTCTATGGATTTCACTACATGGTGTTAAAACTCAAGAACAATACCAGGCGTACGAATAAAAAGCATGAGAGAGAGAGAGAGAGAGAGAGAGAGAGAGAGAGAGAGAGACGCTACGGAAGACGTCACAGCTGAGTTAGCAGGGTCGCCCATCTGCCGCTGTACACGTGTCGCGCACAAGAAGTCTCCACGTGGGTCGCTCATGGCGGGGGTCTGCGGCTGCCGCATATGAGGCAGATGGCAGCTATTAGTACAGCAAGCCTAGCTCCTCTGCAATTCGCTGATAAAACGGTCCCGCATCTCGACAAAGCTAGGCTGTTTCCCAACGGAAATAGAATAATTCACGAGTAAAGCCGGTCATGGGCGGACACAGACGGCAACTGCTGGTGGGCGTGTGCTCAGTTACAAAGGGGGCAGCCAGGGTCTGGAATAGTGCGAGGGCGGGGGAAGCATCTGTATTTACTTCGCACTTAATGACGAACTTCTTTTTTACATTTAATGACAAACTGTTCTACGTACAAGCTATTACTCAATATCCATAACTATTGCTGTTTTTCTAAAACTGATACAGAATCGATACGTCTATTGCAGGGGGACCGGATACGGAACCGGAAGCGAACTGTCTTATATCCTCCAGCTACGTTGACCGTCCACATCCGATGAACGGTTCATCAGCCTCATATCCTCAGTTGAACGGACACTGATGAAAACTAAATAGACAAATTTTATATTAACTGCTGCTCGTTGGGCCCCCATCACTGATGGGAGAGAGAGTATAAAATCTACTAACTTGCAAGTCTTTGTCGACGAGCAACTGGGAAGTGATGAACCGCTGCGAAGACTTTCTAACGGGCAATGTAACGTGGTCAGTACGCTATACCAGAGTTCCCACGAGCCAGCAAGGAGTGTAGAAGTGAAGGATACGAGGTGTAGTCAGAGTTTTAATTATTACTTCCAAATTTTAAGTTAGGTATTCAGATAGTGATATGATCAGAAGTATCGGTACAGCATTAGCGAACATCAATATGGAGTGCGCCCACTCTCCGCCGTTATGACGGCAGGAACACTGCTGGTGACACTTCAGCGAGGTGCCTCAATGTCTGTGGAGGAATGGCAGCTCATTCTTTCTCGACAGCCGAAACCACGAAGATTGTGAGATTTTTGGACGCTGAGGTCTGGAGCAAAGTCTACATTTTAACTTATTCCTAAAGTTTTTTTATGATGCTGCCGCCATTTGATTGTAATAATTTTTACTGTATTATTGTGCGATCCAGATATGGGCCTTGGGCCATTTTCCAAGGTACGAACATTTATATGTCGAAAGACACCAGACTGGTATGAAACCCAAGTCCCTGTTAAAAAAGCATATCTGGCCAAAGAGGCCATATCTATCACTCCTAAAAGTGAGAACAACTCTATAGGCCTAAATATATAGCAGACTCATTTCTGGACCCTACAGCAAAGCTAACCAGTGAACAGATATACACCACATTGTCGTGTCTGAACAACAACTATGGGTCTACGATTGAAAATATGCAATATATTTTAGTGTTTGAGAGATGTTCTCACTTTTACTAATGACAGACTGGCCTATATAACCAGATACGTTTTTTCGACGAGGAATTCTGTTTCGTTCCAGTCTGATGTCTTTTGGCATATAAATAGGTTTTTGTATTTTAAAACAGCCAAAGGCCACGATCGTATAAAAATAAAATAAAATTTATAACTCTCAAATGGCAACAACATCATTCAAAAGATTTACCATGACTGTGGCGCCAGCAAAAAAAAAAAATCCCAAAAGTCTACCAATGTATGTAATTCGGGACTCCGAGCAAGCAAATCCAATTCAGGGATATTATCGTCGACAAACTATTGCCTTACGGATTCTGCTTTGTGGCAGGGCGAAGTCATGCTGACGCACTTATTGTCTCCGAACTGTTCCTTTACTGCACGCGCTACACAACAGCTTAAAATGTGTTCGTATCCATCCAGACGGCAATCCGATTTTTTTCCTTTTTTTTATATTTAAGGTAGGTGAACTTCAGAAATCAGATATCAGTCTCCAAATGCTATTTGATGCAACTCTTAAAAATGTTCGAGAAAATCGTCTTTGAAGTGTTCCTAACGTCCTTTATGTCTGCCAAAGAATGATTGTACTTTCCGTTGGAACGCGTGATAGTACGCATATCTTACACGTAAGGAACCCGGGTTCGAGCCCTTGTCGAAGACAATTTCTGAGCACAGGTGAATGTTCTGCAAGTACTTCTGTGAAATATAAATATGCCATTTTTTAACTCAAATACTCGTTAGTAACACCTTTTCATAATTAAGAACGAATGCCAGATGTGTGAGTGCAATATGTAATGAGAAACAGGAAGACAGGCATTTTTCATAAAATACAATGTTAATGAACATATATTTAAATGACTTACGTGTTTGAGCTGAACTAAAAAAAAGAAGAAAAGAAAGATGACTCGAACCAGTGACTAGTTGTTACCAATCTAAAGTACTACTGATTTTTCCCCCATCTTTATATATTATACGCCTCACGGAGATCCTCGTAGAACATGCACCTTTGTTTATAAATTTGCTTCAGCCAGGAATCGACCCCCCCCCCCCCCCGCGCCCCCAGGCGGCAGGCGAGATTCTACCATAGAGCCTCGCAGCCCTTGAAAATTTGACCCTGGTTTACTGAATTAAACACATTCGGAGAACTTCAAAATCTATTTTCTCGATAGTTTTTGACAGTCGCTTCTAAGACCTTCCTGGATACTGATCTTGCAGTTCTCAACTTCACATACCATAAACATGAAGTCGGAGTTGCTGGTTAGCTAATTGCGAAAAAGTAATCCAATTATATATAAAAAGTTTATGGTCACGGAAAGTGGTTAACCAGCAGGAATTTTCATCACGGGAGGGAGACATAGCGCCAGGAGTAGAGGAATAACTAAAAATTATCACCTGCCCTCGAAAGAGGTTGCTCAAACGATTGAAAAGTAAGTTTCGTTCGCCGTACTGCTGTTATGAATAAAATGTAGAACGCGATCTACAGTTCGTGCTGTATGTGCTAAAAATACCTGATAATTCAGATGACAAACATACCTTAAAACATAAAAGGTTACAAAATCGGCGATGGAGCAGAAAATGGGGCACTGTCATGTTTGGTTGCAATAAGCACGGACTAGTGCGGGGTCTCCACTTACCAAGTTACGGTGACTGAAAAGACAGTGCCCAATACGCAGCCCACCTTAAGGTATCTCCTCGCGACGAGTGGGCGAGAGGAAGTCTTTTAAGCTGTTGGGAGGTGTTTAATTTCCCGGGGTTTGTTTCCATTTAATGAATACCGGTGTTCATGACAGGGGGGCACAATGTTTTTAGGTGCGGCAACATTGCGATCATCTGAAGGGACAGAATAGCTAGGTGGTCTAGGTAGTCGGACCGCAGTCTTGGCAGTAACATCGGCAGCTTCATTCCCTCACACTCCGTCGTGTACCCGCATGACCATCATGTTGGCTCCATCATTAGCGAGCGATTGGAGGCATTCTCGGATTCGTTGTACTAGGGGGTGTATGTGTATAGAGCACACAGCTTCCGGGGAGCACTAAGTAAATCGGGACATAATACACTACTGAGAAGCCGGTGTTCTCGAATGTGCCGGGTGACCTGATAGAGCGCTGAAAACTCCGCAGGAAAAACTGAGCACGGTTCTAGAAGCTAGCATCTAAAATGTTTGTTGCCAAAGACAAAGGCGCATCCGACACCACAGTCGGTCTAAGAGCCATCAGTCTAAGTTTCGTGCAAAGTTCGAGCAACGTAACAGCGATAGTTCGAAACTAGCGTTGTGTCCTTGGGATGCGGACTAAGTCCATGATGATCGCAGACATCTGCACGAAGCTAAGGCGGTGAAGGGCTCTGGGAAGGTGGCAGATAATATATGGTAAAGCTACCGAAGCAGTAAACGAAAGCGAATTCCGAGAGGCAACAAAGACGTTACGATTACCCGTATTAGCGATCAAGTGAGTCATCAAAACTGGAGGCATAGGGTGGATGGTTGGATACAGAGGAAAGACAGCACGCGAAGAGACCATGAGGATAAAAATCAGAGAGATTAGAGCCCACACAGAAGCATACCGACAATCCTTCTTTCCACGGACAATACGAGACTGGAATAGAAGGGAGAACCGACAGAGTTACTCTGGGTACCCTCCGCCACACACCGTCAGGTGGCTTGCGGAGTATGGATGTAGATGTAGATATCAGCTGAGAAGAAAATCACGCCGGTATGACAGCGGTAGTTCCGCAGCGTCTACATAGAGACTCATAACTGGACTAGTGTAATAAGCCCCAGTAGCCAAGCGTATGCCTCGACATCAGGGAGCGTTGGTAGCAGCACAGACGCCTATTTTTTTCCCTCGTTCCATTTCCTACTGAATCAGAAACCGGATGGACAAAGGTGCAAAGCAAACCTGTCATGCAGTGTGCACCGGAACAAAATTACGTGCATGCCAAAATGCGACTATTATTCTGCTGACACAACACCAGACAAACTTCGTCTAACCAAAGGAGTAGTCAATTCGAGTTAAGTAGAGTAGCTTCATAACACGACTTGCACTCAAGAGACGATTTGGCGAAGGTCAACGGAAGACTGATTGATTAATTTTTAGGTCAGCCAAAAAATCGGACCATTAATTTACAATTCTAATAAAAGATTATTTGCATAATTAACGGCGGTTGGTATTCAGTTAGGCTCAAACAGAACGTTTTACGCAACATTTGAAAATACTGAGTGTGTATGTGTATGTGTGTGTGTGGGGGGGGGGGGGGGGGGGGCCGGGCCGCGAGCGGTGTCACGTGTCGCAGTTCCCACGAGTTCGGTCTGCTACTGAAAATCCATCTTGCTGTTTTTCCGATTGTTTATTAGGGATAATTAAATGGGATGAAAAATATTGGTATGAAACACCTCACGTTCACATAACATAGTTTTTAAGCAGAACACGATGGTAAAATTGTTTCTCCTCAAGGCATTACAACTGTTTGAAGAATGCAAAACGCTTACGGTGACGGTACCAGAGGAAGGTGGTTGGCTTAGTAATCGAACTACAGGCGGTCACATTTAGCTTTCCATAAATCTACTGCGTATCTAATGAGTTAGAAACAGACTAATTCAACAAATGAATGGAATGTATATTGCTTCTAAGATGAACATCAATAAATTTTAAAAGAAATTGTAATGGAACGCAGTCAGGGAATGCTGAGGGAATTAAATTAGGGAATGAGACACTAATGGCAGTAGGTAAGTTTTGCTATTTGGATAGCAAAATGGCTGACGATGGCCGAAGTAGAGAGAAAATACACAGTTCAATCATATTAATGGGACTACCGCCCGTGTTCGATGTCAACATGCCAAAGCTACTCACAGACGGCAGGTGACTGCACTACCAGTGGAAGGTATTTGAAGTGTGTCGGGGGAGGGGTGGCGGAGGGGACGCCGAAAATATTGCAGTCGTCGTCGTACTGACAATCTGCACCAGGAGTGTCTTGCTGATGTAGTGGACAGTACGACACGACGTCCTTCAATACTAGAGGACGTGTTGTCAAATGGTTCAAATGGCTCTGAGCACTATGGGACTTAACATCTATGGTCATCAGTCCCCTAGAACTTAGAACTACTTAAACCTAACTAACCTAAGGACATCAAACAACACTCAGTCATTACGAGGCAGAGAAAATCCCTGACCCCGCCGGGAATCGAACCCGGGCGCGAGAAGCGAGAACGCTACCGCACGACCACGAGCTGCGGACAACGTGTTGTCGGTTATTAGAAGTGTTGGTATATGCTACGAAGTGGAACACAAATTCAAACAGTCTACATTATTATTGTTCAACTTGCAATTTTTCGTTTTCAGGACCAATAAAGATAGCTGAAATGTTTTTGTGTATCCGTATTCCATTTTTGTGTAAAGCGTCAGAAACTTCTAGAACCGCGGTGATGCAATACTTTTCTTGACGTGTGCTTGTTGGCGTTGTTTCAGCCACGAGTGGCCCGTCATTCAGGGTTCGCCCAAAGGAGACGGGCGTCCCAGGAAAATGTAGAGTTGTTGAGAACAGCCGGTAGTCTAAGCAGCGGCCGCATACGTGGGTGGGAACGAATAAAACTAGGTGGCGGGGGGGGGGGGGGGGGGGGGGGGGGTCGCCGGGCGGTATGAAGAGCAGCGCGTCACAGCGAATTTTCCACGAGTGGTGCACGCGTCAGCGACAGGGAACGCGGTCCGCGCCGCCAGGTAGTCGTGATTAACGGCGCCTCCAGGAATAGCTCTGGAGTGGCGCCAAGGCAACGCCAGCACCGGCTCTGGGGACACGTCCGTCCGTCTGTCGTGTCCTGTCAGCCCGCCCGGGGCGCGGCGCCGTCTTGTGGGCACCTCACCTCGGGTCCACACGTCCCACGGGTCCGGTACCTAGTCACTCACAATTAGCCGCTGTCTGCAGCACGTTGGAACGGGCATACAGGTTGGCCTGTGCGATGCATCTTCAGCCTCGCCTCCCCTCTGACATCATCGTTCGTTCACTTCCTTCAAATAAAAACTATTAATATGTTTTTGCGAATTTGTTTTGCTGCATAGATTTGTGATGACGCTTGCACACAGGTGAGATAACGATGTGCACATATACGGATGGCGGTACTATCACGTACACAACGTATCAAAGGGCAATGCCTTGGCGGAGGTGTCACTTGTACTCAGGTGATCCATGTGAAACGTTCATGACGTGATTATGGCCACACGACGGGAATTAACAGACTTTGAACGCGGAATGGCAGTTGGAGATAATTCAACATTCCACAGTGAAAAAAGTTTGGGGAGAATGCCAAATTTCAAGCATTACCTCTCACCGCGGACAATGCAGTGGCCGACAGCCTTCACTTAACGACCGAGAACAGTGGCGTGTGCGTAGTCATTGCTAACAAGCAAGCAACACTGCACGGAGTAACTGCAGAAATCAATGTGGGACATACGACGAACTAATCTGTTACGACAATGCAGCGAAATTTGGCGTTAACGGGCTACGCCTGAAGACCGCCGACGCGACTGCCTTTGTTAACACCATTACATTGCTTTTCCTAGGCTGGTGATCATATCGGCTGGACCCTAGACGACTGGAAAACCGTAACCTGGCCATATCAGTCCCGGTTTCTGTTGGTGAGAGCTGATGGTAGAGGTCGGGTGTGGCGCAGATACCACGAAGCTATAGACCCAAGTTGTCAGCACGGCACTGTGCAAGCTCGTGGTGGCTCCATAATGGTATGGGCTCTGTTTACATGGAATGGACTGGGTACTCTGGCCCAACTGAATCGATCATTGACTGGAAATGATTGTGTTCAGTTACTTGGAGACCATTTGTAAGTTCCCAAAGAATGATGCAATTTTTATGGATGACAATGGGCCATGCCATCAGGCCACAATTGTTCACGACTTATTTGAAGAAAATTGTGGACAATTCGAACGAACGAAACGGCCACCTTCATCGCCAGACACGAATCTTCTCGAACATTTATGGGAGATAATCGAGTGCTCAGGTAGCGCACAAAATCCTACAACGTAACACTTCCGCAACTATGAACGACTGTAGAGGCAGAATGGCTCCATATTTCTGCAGGGACTACCAACGACTTCTTTATTCCATGGTACGTCGAGCTGCTGCACCTAGTCGGACAAAAGGAGGTCAGACACGATATTAAGAGGTATTCCATAACTTGTTACCTCGGGTATGTTGGTGCAGTGTAATGTGTTCACTATTGCTCTATGTTCTGCTTAGAGCGTGTCTGAAGATGCAACGGTATAATTTCGAAATAGATCGTGTGAATTAAACACCATTAATAAACAGCTCCTTATCAAATAACAATATGTTAACACATGTTGTATCATCTGCACTAAAATGTTGAAACAACCAACTGTTAATATGAAGCCTGTGGCACAGGTAGAAAACCCCACTCCACGGTTTGTTACGCCAGGAATGTTCTGCCTCTGAAAATATGTCTATGAGCAGAACTATGTGCAGCTGGCAGCAAATACTGACTTTAGTTCTCTAGCCCTGTCGACGTTTTACATGGTATTACGGCGGCAATGATTCTACTCCTCTTGTCCTGTAACACCACCTCGGTATACGCTCGAGCAGATGGTCAGTACTGCCTATAGTGCGGGTGGGTAACTGACGGCTTGCGGGTAAGATCCTGCCCGAGATTTTTTTCTATCAGACCCGGAAGAAATTCGTGGGAGAGCGAGACGTTCACATTTTACTTCACCCGGGACGCATTTTCGGGTATTTCCGCCGGCCTACGATTCGCTTGGGGTTTGCAGTTTATGATGCAGACCAGTTAATTTATGTAGTGCTACAGAAACACCACACAGCTATGTAGTTTGTCATTAAAATTACTTTTGGACAAATATTTAAATTAAAAACTGCTCTCTACTATTGCTATGACCCACTTCATTTCAAAGCCTTGGATGACCTGCCAGGGGCAATCAGCGCAAAGTTACTCCGAATTCCCTTTTGGACTGGAACTGCATATTTAATTACCGGATTCTGTTTTACCATTCTTTGACTTATTAACATTAGTACATAATTCTCGTAACTAAACATAAACATCTGGAGAAATGGTGAACATAAAATGAATATACAACGTCACGTGATGATGCGGACCGAGAGCGTAAGGAAGGATGTGGATCAGGACTGTGGGTCACCAAAAGTTGCCCCTGTCTGATGTACACAAACGATCCACTCCATTTTCGGATTGTAAGATCCTAAAAAGTTTGAATTCCTGTCGTTACCAGGTATACCATACAAGGAGCGAAAGGTTGTCTGCAACTTGCACGGAACGTAGATTGGAGAAAGAGAACCACACATGAAATGGAAGCATCAACTGATAAGGGAGCGAGATAGGGTTATAGCTTAACTCCATGATTATTCAGGTTGTGGATTGAGCATTCTTTGAAAGAAGCCGACAAGAGAATTCGAAGAGGAACGAAAGCTCAGTGATAAATAAAAACTTTGTTATTTGCTGATGAAATTGGAATTCTGTCAGATACACAAAACATTTGGAAGAGTTGGTGAACGGAATGTATAGGATCTGGAGACAAGGTAATAAGGTGAAATTAACAAAAGAAAAACAATAGAAATGTGTAGATGAATTTAATCCGGTGATGCTGGGGCAAGTGAGACACTAAAAGCAGTAGATGAGTTTTGCTGAGCCAACGAATACCTGAAGTAATGAGGACGTGAAATGCATGTTGTCAACAGAAATATAAGGATTCTTGAAGGAGAAGAGAAAGTTAACATCGAGTATAAATTTAAATACTACACAGTCTTTTTTTCAAATATTTGTTTGGAGTGTAGCCATCTATGTAACTGAACTGTGGTCAATTAACAGTTCAAATGAAAGGAAAACAGAAGCTTACTGAAATGTGGTACTATAGAAAACGCTGATAATTGAACGGGCAGATCAAGTGCCTATGGCGAAAAGTGCCTACGGCGAAAAGTGCCTACGGCGAAAAGTGCCTACGGCGAAAAGTGCCTACGGCGAAAAGTGCCTAGTGAATCTAATTGGGGAGTAAACAGCTATGTGGCACAATTCGACCAAGGAAGGGATTGTTTAATATAACACATCATTAGGCATTAAGTCCTAGTTAATACGGTCATGGTTCAAAATGCCTCTGAGCACTATGGGACTTAACTTCTGAGGTCATCACTCCCCTAGAACTTAGAACTACTTAAACCTAACTAACCTAAGGACATCACACACATCCAAGCCCGAGGCAGCATTCGAACCTGCGACTGTAGCGGTCGCGCGTTTCCATACTGTAGCGCACAGAAGCGCTCGCCCACTTCGGCCGGGTAATGCGGTCATGGGATGTATGTAATAAAAATTGTAGAGTGAAGGCTTGAATACAATAAGCACTTTAGAGTGGGCTTAGAGTGAATTAAACATATGTATCAAAAGACTAGCACTGGATGAACAAGCGTGGAGACCTGCATCAGACTACACTATCTCATCAGCAGTATCTGGACACCCTTTTGTAATAAAGAATTGACCACTAGATGGCTCGACAGGCGAACCCGCCACTATAAAATGATGCGGGAAGACTTGTGTTGTCAGGAGAGAAGCAGTAACAGCAGAATTTAGTCGCTCAGGTGAACTCGTTGATTTCGAACGTGGACTACTCATTGGATGTCACCTGAATAACAAATCCAGCAGTAACATTTCGACTTTCTACAGCTGCGAAGTCGAGTTTTGGCGACGTGATTGCGAACTGCAAACGCCAAGGAACAACAACAGCTAAACCAAGGCCAGACAGACATCATGTACTGACGGACAGGGACTGCCGACCATTACGGAGAATGGATGTAAAAAATCAGATGAAATCTGGAAGGAATCACTCTTGGGTTCCAAAGCGTTACCACAACGGCTGTGCGTAAGTTGTTAAGAAAATGGGGTACAGTAGTAGAGCAGTTTCTCGTAAGACGCGTTCCTACAGTCAATGCTTAGCGACGCTTGAGGTGGTGTGAAGAGTGACGCCAATGGCCAGTGGATATGAAGTGTTAATCACGCTATACCCTGTGCCAAATTTGACGGAGGGGGGTTCGGTTCGACGAACGCCTGGGGAACATTACCTGCCTGCCATCATGTGTACCGCAAACAGTGAAGTACAGAGGAACTACTGTTACAGTATGATGGACCTTACAGTTGTTGGGATATTTCGGAAGCAGCTAAATCCGGAATGATATGAACAAATTTTACAGCAATGTGTAATGCGTGCAATACATGAACAGTTCTCACATGATCATTTATTTTATCAGTATGACAAAGCAACCTGTCAAACTGTCATCTGTGGTGCAACAACCTGAAGCCAGTGGAAGCTCTTTGGGTTGAGATGGAGTATCGACTTCGCTCCAGACCCCAGCGTCCAACATCATTACCTTCTCTGCTTTCGGCTCTTGAGGACGCACTGACTACTATTCCTCCACAGGTATTCAGTGCCCTCAGGACACAGAAGAAGCCATCGAGCAGAAACAGTGGACGTGACCCATTTAAATGTCCACTAATATATGTCGGGATACTTTTGACAATGTAGTATAGTTTTCGCACTGAAGAAAAACAACCAGCACGGTTAGGACGTGTGTGTTTAATTACACACTCCATCTCTGCTGGGTATTGTGAAAGTTGAGTAAAAGATCGTGGGTTGTGCCAGTATCACTACAAGCACGTGCGAAGACCACATCGACCAATGGACACTAATTTGCCATCACTGACAGGATATCCTGAAAAAATAGACGAGACTCACGTACTGCTCATGCAAATATCTGGCCAGCAAGTGTAAAACTGTGATCGCTCGCCAGAAATATTTGCTGCCTACAGTAGCTGCTATGGGCATACGACGAAATATTGTTGCAGGGAAAACGGGATGTCGTCAATGTCCGTTGATTTGATCACTTCAGCCGTGAAGTATCTGACTACATTTAACAAGCAAAGTGGTAGTGAGGTTAAATGGTAATGCATGGAATTATAAAATTCGTAGTCCATTAAAACCATTTTAAAGGGTCAGGTAAGGGAAGACTAGAGGAATATTCACTTTCTACGCGTAATCTAAATTTCTTTGACCGATGTACTTATATAACTTGTCATTTCAGTCGTCTGGTAACAGCGCGGCAGATTACAAAAACTGAGGACTGAAAAAGAATTTAAACGACAATTTTGGACTGAGGTGAATTTCAGGTTGCTGACAAACTGGGAAAACAGAAATCTGAAATACAGTATTATAGGCGGGTAAGAATGAAGTACCCCACTCTGCAAGCCTTCACCTCTGCTTCCCAAACGAGAATTCTGTGAACAAAACGTGTACTAAAATATCTAAGTATCTCATCTCTCGCTCTCTCTAATCTGAGGTGTAATTTTGTGTACAGCAAACCGCAATATACAAAATTGTAGACAATGTATGAAAAAGATTTAGAAGTAACAATTGTATGATACACTGTAGCAGCTTCCAATGTACTTCAGTATAGCACGTTTCAATAACAAAGCACCAAGGAAAGATTTTAGTACTTTTCGACATGCTGTTTCAATCTCAATCGATAGAGTGAGCCTTTGTGGCATGGTAACTTTCGAGTACGTTCTGACAGAGAATTCAGCTGCTCGCCTTATTTTGTGCAAGGACTACAAGGGCAAAAAAGCGAAATTTGTCTTGTACAAAATCATATGCTGCCACTCGTTTGATAGTCGCAAACCTAACAGCATATGACACAACCGTCAATCATATTAACTCCTCACAATTCGCGTACTGTATGTAGCCTGGCTTATTAAATACGAAGATGCAAATGGAAATGAGCGTATGGCATCGCTGACCGGGAGGTCCCATCCGTGAGAGTTCGGCCGCCAAGTGCAAGTCTTATTTCAGTCGACGCCACATTGGGCGGCTTGCGCGCAGGTGACGAGGATAAAATAATGATGAAGACAATACCCAGCCCCAAGTGGAGAAAATCTCCATCCCGGCCGGAAATCGAACCCGGGCTCGCTTGCATGGGAGGCGAGCACGTTACCACCACCCAGCTAAGCAGGCGGACACGAGGATGCAGGAGTTAAGTTTACCGTGGAGAATCCTATAGAGCACTTTTTTTTATCGATGCGTTACAGTCTCTCCTTTCTGTTGCTAGATGCTGCTACAGACGCATGGATACACCCACAATGCCTTGTAGAATTTTATAATCTCGTCTAGCTTTCTCGTCAGAATGTAAGAAGTAATATTAGGGTTTGACTGTTTGGTCAACTTCGAGATAGGTACAGAGGGTTATAAGCTCTGTCTGGACAAATGTAAAGGAGGACATCGTTCGTGGCATTCTCGAAGACATTTGTCTTATGAAGATTCAGGCGAACCATAAAAAATCGACATCAGAACAACAGAAAGGAATAGAAAGCCTACTCCTACTGAATGAGAGCCACAATAGTATCTGGACTGATGTCACAGTATCTCCCGCTATGCCGTAGGGCACCACATTGTTTCAATGAACAGTTGTTTCACGTAGCATCCTCCTATCACTGGAACTCCCAGACAGATTAAAACTATACCAGATCGCTACTCGGAACGGAATGTGGGCTACAGTACACCACTGAAGTCGTCTTAACAAATTTCGCATATCGACTGGCTTTTTCAATCTATTGCCTCTTGGTAGAAATGAAATGGTGCACGGCAGGAGTTCATTACGTCGCTAGTAACACTGCCCAAGTGGTCCACGGCCCTCCACCGCAATAAGAAGCCAATTCACAGTTAGCAACTGTGTCAAGTTAGTAGTGGTCGGTTTAGAAGTAGAATCCACTTGATTTGAGATTAATGTAAGTTCGTTACCTCCAATGTTCGAAACGTAGAAGTCCAGTTTTCGGCGAGGCTGCACAGGAACTCAGCGGGCTTTGCGTTATGGACGAGTGCAACAACACACTTCTGTAGTTAACTGCTCGTTCATTGATGAATCTATTACAATGCAAAGACACAATCCAATGCCAGAAAAATGTGTCACGTTAATACGCCACGATAAATACAGTTCCCTAGTAATGCAGCCTTGTTTTTTCCTATGTGAAGACAGTACACTAACAACCTGTCAGTATTCGGCCGTTTATCACGTTTTAGAATTTGCTTGTTACAAATAGAACTGAACAGCCTATAGTGAGCAGCATGTGTTATTGCTTTCCCCATTCCAATAAAATTCTAGGCTCTTTGATAACAAATCTTTAAAAAACGAGTTCAAATTACAACGCCACAAGCAATTTACATCTGTAAGTATCGAATGAGACTTAATTTTAGTACCGTATCCCCTGACTTGAACAGGGATTTGTGATTTTTGAGTTCTAACTTCTCGAGTGCAGTGACAGACAGTAACTAAGCAGCAGCAGTAGGTGTGACAGCGATATCGCCAGTGACATCACGACTGCCAGTTGCAGCTGTGAAGGTGTGCCGCATAACGGAAGCGTTTCTGCGAATTCTGCTGCGGCATCCTCAGCAACGCAGTCACGCCGTTCTCGATTACAAAGGACGCACGGCCTACCCACATCTACCGCAGCTACTGCACAGCGCCGCGTAGCATAAAATCATACTGACATGAAATCCCTTTATACGACAAGGTGTTCTCAGAACAAAATTTTCTTGGTGGATTAAGGGATTAACAAAGGACTTTCTTGCGAGTTTGGAGTCAGGAAGAGACACAGTAACAGTACGAAGTTTTGCCCAGGTTTGGGAGTGTAATTCTCTAGCAGTATATACACGAAGCACGACAGAATGTATTCAATGACAATTTCTTTTCTCTTATTAAGATACCGTGTATTTGTAAAAAAGTGGTCTTTCGTTTAATACATTTCATTCATTAAAAAGTTTTAAGGTCTCCAGAAATATGGAGTATGCTTTAGACATAATCTTACTTCCTCGTAGCTTTTCTCCCACCGACGCATGTCTTCAGGATTGCAGAAACAAAGTAGTGGGATCACAGTGCAAAGAGAGTAGTGAAGAGAGCACAATTTTGGCCGCTGCAGCTGCACACTTGGGTCGATTCTCTTAGCAAGACAGAATTTTCTTTTCACGTAATGGCGATCCTTTCTCTGTATCTTGAGAAATTTGTCCTACAAAAAGTGTAAAACGAAGCACTCAACCGAATTTTCTTTTCTTGTAGGTACCAAGCCATGCGAAAGAGAAGAAAGAATTCAAAAAAATAATAAGACATGTCCAGCTGAGTGAGCTGTTTTCGCAACGCTTTGAGCCCATAAATACACTGCTTTGACTACGCTTTGATCTCACATTAGAATTAACATTATTCCATTCGTCAACTGTGACGCTATAAGAAAATCCTCTTTACGTGCGACTGAATCAATTTAGGTTGTCACAGGATTGCGTTTTTGCTCGTGCGAAGATTTAAGCGCAGGATATTTATCGACCGGTCACTGTCTGTCTCTCGAGGGTCTCCATTTGGTGGTCGTATTATTTTGATGAAATGTAACATAATGGAAATTATGGACACAGTGATATAATGTTAAAAATTCGTGGAATTTAAAAGTCTCCGATCACGTTCGTTTGTGACCCCGGAACAAGCGTCACTCGTATTCGTTGTGTGCGCGCTACGTTCATGAGGAGTACTACGACATTATATGAGTCTGGATTTTTGTCAGTGATGTTTTTAATGTATTACCATCAATACAGTTAATGGAATTGCATAGTTTTATGTTTTCTGTTCCGTGGCGCCGACTGCGAAAAGAGATCAGCATCGCTTATTTCCTTCGTAGTTGGCCTGATAGCGGACGTCACCGGAAACCACCTGTCTACGGCCCGTTCACAGAATAAAATGGCGTTGGACTCATCTGCGTAGGATTTTAAATATTGTACACTGTCTAAAAACAAAAATGTTTTTATTAGCCTCATCAAATGTCATGATATTGAAAAATGTATGTCCCATCTGCCAAACCATTCACAGAATTGCATGTGTTGTCTTTGACTGCGGCAGAAAGTATTATTACGTACTGTGTGTGTGATGCGCGTGAAAGAATTCAAAGGAAGTTGTCTCAAAATTTATTTTTTTAGTACATAACGAGAGAGAGAACTCTGTCATTGAAGTTTAAAATTTTATTACAAAAAACATGTAAGTATTAATGAATAACTTCAATAAACTGATTTGAAAACTGAAATAAGGAGTGAAACGATTTTCATGTGAGAAAAGTAATTTCAACCACTGATACGAAGTGAACGATCTCATTTATGTATTTATATCCTTTTAGTTTTATGGTGGGAATAACAAAGGCTCCGTCAATATCAGAACTCACGTGAATAAAAATTTCACTAACAATACGGGAGCTAACAAAATGATATATGGAATATCTTTAGAGTGTTGATAAGTGGCTCCAATAGCAAACCAATGCTACGGACATAATTTCCTGTGAAAAGAATTTTCTGTAACGACATGAATGTTCCTCCCGTCATTAGCTTAATTCTTCTTGACCCGAAGAAGCATCTTTTCATAACGAATGAAGATTTAATATTTCATTCGATAGTTATGACAGACGTTTACAGAGAAGAATATCTCTGAATACAAATCTCTCAGAACCAACGTGCTTAGTAGATACGCGAAGTGAATTTGACGGGAACCGAAGGGCGTAAGAATTTTAAAAAAGCAGTACATCGTACGGTCAAAAAGAAAGGAAAATCAAAACGTGTGCAAGAGCAAAATCCGTGTAGTAACTTTTCAATTTTCTTACGTTTCCCTGAGCATCTTTCCACGCAAAATGAAGTGCTTTATAGTACTCTGACCTCTTTTTTCGCGTCAGCCAGATACACACGCTTACTCTCTCCTGCACATGATCAAACTAACGAACAAATCATATAGAATTCTTGATACGAAAATGTAAAGAACACATGACAAAGCTAGAATGAAAAATGAATACGATCGCAGATCTAAGTTGGATTCGACTCGACATAGTGTGTTCCTAACGAACGGTACCGCGTTCGAAAGTCTGACACCAGGTTTCATTTCGACAGAACGTCCGTTGCAGAGGTGTCACAATAAATAATACAAACGACGTAAACATATTGAAAGTATAGCCGGGCTTGCGTGTGATGAGGAAAATGCTTCGCACTGCTTCCCCACCAAGCGGGACAAGGAAACTGACGACAGTAGACGTACTAGTATATTATAAATAGCACATCAGATTAATTTTAGATGATCAGTTAATTTTAGATGATTAGTTAATTTTAGATAAATAATGATAACTGGTACTTGTAACATACAGCTAAGTACGGTAACACATTCTTCTACTTCCAGGGGTGAGTTCATCCACCTATCACTAGCACATTTCTAGTACGAGGAACAGAAATGCACCAGTAACGAATCCCTGTTCGTTCACGATGATTAAGAGAATGCGTAAGCTTCTTGCCAAATTTGCGCAGAGACCATTAAACGACGTCGTGGCCTATTACTTCACACTTATCCAGCTATACTGCTCGTATGTCGTCTTCAGTGACTCAGCAGTCTAACATACAAGCACTTATCCACATCTTCACACGCTAACCGATCAAATCCACAGAGTGGTGTGGCGGCGGAGTGGTTGGGACGATGCTCGTACTCGACAGTAGCGATGTTAGAAACACCTCTGGACCCACTGACACAGCTTTTCCAAGATTCACCTAGATCGTCCGGGTGAAGTACTGGAAGGGTTCCTTCCACAATGTCACAGCGGATTTGTCTAGTTGGATTTCTCTCAGTCTCTGAAGAACTCTTAGAGGAATCGTTGAACTCTAACACTGCTTCTCTTTGTAACTCTACTACAGCTCAGGCACGGAAAAATTTAGTCGAAAGTACGAAAGACGTTACAACACACGCCAATACGAAAGCCGCCACTCCCATAATTTACAACTTAAACCTAACAGCTGCGAAATATATGCTGTGGCATTGCGCACGGTGACGTTCGAATTACAGAAACTACGTGAACTGCCACTTGCGAGAGAGGACAATACAGTACAAGGCTATTGTCCTCAAAGTCAATTAGCTGCGGACGACAGGAGATACGGAGCAGGGCAGGGCAGAATGCAAGTGCGGTTTGTTCCCCTGTTACAGGATATGGCCGGGCCTGCAGCTAACAGTCGGTGCGAGCAATCGTTTCTGTAACGGGACGCACGTTCTTTGCGGATTACTCCTGTAGCAGGATTTCGTTGTACTTAAACTTTTTTGGGACTGATGAGTTTTAAGGCCCATTTATAAGATGAAGTGTGCAAGTAAGGAAGAAAAAGTTTTAATTTGACGACCCGTCAACGTTTAGGGATATGTAGAGTTTGTGAAATATGAGGAGGCAACTATACAAATGCTCACCTGCAATGATTGAATGATGAAGATGATGTTTGGCTTGTGGGGCGCTCAACTGCGCGGTTATCAGCGCCCGTACAGATTCCCAACCTTTGCTCAGTCCAATCTCGCCACTTTCATGAATGATGATGAAATGATGAGGACAACACAAACACCCAGTCATCTCGAGGCAAGAGAAAATCCCTCACCCCGCCGGGAATCGAACCCGGGACCCCGTGATCCGGAAGCGATAACGCGACCACGAGCTGCGGACGCAATGATTGAAGCCAAGAGAAGCACGGGAAAACCAAAATTAGTAAGGCTGGATGAGGATTTTAAACACTTTGATCCCGAATACAATTCAAGTCTGTTATAACCTCTCTTTTGTAGCGTTTTCCCCGTCGTACGGAAACATAACTTTGAGACCGGAAGCAAACTTTGTTCAATGTGATATTTTATTTTAACTGTTTCAGTATCGCGTTTTCTGAGGAGATTCGAGATCAGCCTAGAATTTGACTTGCCGAGAGTTGATAATCGCCTGAAAACCACACTCCAGTTGGCTGGTGGTCCAGACACTGCTAGTCCGCAACTTGGATTCCATTGGAGACTGGCTCTACATCTCGCC
Source organism: Schistocerca gregaria (assembly GCF_023897955.1). NCBI lineage: Eukaryota > Metazoa > Arthropoda > Insecta > Orthoptera > Acrididae > Schistocerca > Schistocerca gregaria. The sequence continues at coordinate 563,227,390 of NC_064922.1, read as the reverse complement.
AACTAGCGCACTGAGCGTTAGTTATACCACCAAGTCCAGCTCTATCATTAACACTTTGTACCAGTCATTTTATTTTTCTTTTAAAATATTAATTTTTAAGAAGATTTAGATCTTGTGGTTGTACATACTGTGCTTCAATACGACATTATGCACGATGTTTGTTTGGTTAAGCTGCCAGATGTAAGCTGATTGTCAGCGAGAGAAGACGTCCAAGCCGTGGCCGGCAATGCGGTCATAGTGTGTGGTACAACCACGTGGAGAGTGGAGGTGCTGTGTGGGCGTACGGGTCTCGTGATTCGCCACCATCCTGACGCCGGCGCCTGTCCGGCCCCAGTGGGCTCGAGGGAGAGGAGCACGTGGAGTGACGATCACCTCCGTCTGCGACTCGTTGGCACCCTTCGCCACTTGTCCATTATGGACGTATGGCTTTCAACACGGCAGTTACAGCACTACATGCACGAATCGCGCCATTAACGGCAATATAAATCCAAAGGTGCATGAATAGCTAGAGCGATAGCTATGCCTGGTCTGTAAATACTATAAGGTACAGGACCAGCAGTAAAGCGTGTATTAATCGTGTCAGAGGCCGCGGAAAACATCGTCGTCGTAATGCGGAAACTTAGCGATTTATCTGCCGACCAAATTGGAATGATCATTGGTCTTCAGGCCAAAGGTGCAAGATTTCCGGAAGATTTTGTAATCTGTTGGCATGTCGTCGTGGTTAAGTATACCGTGCACAGCAAAATGGCTCTAACCAAAACTGAAGCCGAGGCAACTGTGGTGCACCATGGGCCATAGGAGACAAACAGCGGTGAACGACGGCTGCGGAGATGTGTGCGTGCGAATAGACGTGAAACTTATGCATTGACCGTCCAGATGAACGAAGTGGCTACCAACAGTGTCTCCTCAATGATCGTTCAGCGAACGTGGCTGCGAACATGCCTGTGCAGCAAGCGCCTGGTTCACGCACCTATCTATACTGACTGCTGTAATATCAGAAAATTGAGTCCGCCTTGATGCAAAACACCTTGTCATTCGTTTATTTCTTTATTCTCCAAACTAGTTTCGGCAACAAGTATCACTATCATCAGTTTTTTTTTTTTGCCTTATTTATTGTATGCCGGCCAGGGTGGCCGAGTGGTTCTAGGCGCTACAGTCTGGAACAGAGCGACCGCTACGGTCGCAGGTTCGAATCCTGCCTCGGGCATGGATGTGTGTGATGTCATCAGGTTAGTTAGGTTTAAGTAGTTCTAAGTTCTAGGGGACTGATGACCACAGCAGTTTAAGTCCCATAGTGCTCAGAGCCATTTGAACCATTTTATTGTATGTTACACGGACCAAATGGAAGAGTTCCAAGATAAAACTATACTGACTGCTGTTCATCGGCGACAAAAGCTGGACTTTGTACGCCAGTGGCGCACCTGGACGTCCACTGAGTGGCGACAAGTGGCGTTTTCAAATGAATCACGTTTTACACTCCATCCGGCAGATGGCTGTCTGAAAGCAGACACCCTGCAGCAATCGTCAGAAGGTTCCAGGCTGTACGAGGGAGCGATATGACCGGGGAATGTTTTCGTGGCATTCCCTAGATGATCTCGTCTTTCTGGAAGGTACAATTTTACAGGTAATATTTTTTTCCCAGCCACGATGGCATCAACTAGCAGGACTATGCAATGTGTCACACAGCACGCAGTGTACGTGCGTGATTCGAAGAACACAAGGGTGAGCTTACCGTACCGCCCTGGTCGCCAAACTCTCCAGATTTAAACCCAATCGAGAATCTGTGGGATCACCTAGATCGGGCTGCATGCCCCATGGGTCCTCAACCGAGAAACGTAGCGCAGCTGGCCATGGCACTGGAGTCAGCATAGCTCCACCTACCTTTCGGTAGCCTCCAGAACCTCATTGACTCTCTTCCTGCACGTCTTAAAGCGGTCTGAGCTGCGCAAGGTGCTCATTCAGGCCTTTGACGAGACTGGACAATGTATTTAGAACATGTGACAGTGGCTGTGGACAGTTTCTTATACATGTAGGCTCCTCGAATGCCATTGTGATCAATTACTTCAGCATATTGCCGGTCAGGAGAAGTACGTACTCCCAGACTGACATAAATGCTCAGCCGTAGGAGGGCAAGTCCTCAAACGTTGATTGGTACTGCAGTAATTGTTCACGGATCTCTGTATAATAGCAAAGGACGGTTATCCCCAAGGCGCCTATCGATAGACCTGATCATGAAATCACGTTGTCACTTGCGTCTGGTCTAGTTGTTGTATAACGGCTCTGTCTGAAGACCGAGGAACGCTTACTTCTTCCTAGTAAGGAAGGAGGTCACTAAATGAGAAGAATTTTATGAAAGACCCTAATCTTCAGGTACACCATAGAAATTTCCTTTCCGCATCCCTGCATCTTGGGGTCTCCTATGTGCAATGGCCGTACTTAGCCGTAACAAGGTGGATAACAGGAGACAGTCAGTTGACAAACACGCCTCTGTTGGCAATGCGGATATTGTCAGACTTACGTGATATGACAATTAAAAAAGGTAGCATACTGTAATTCCATGACGACGTAAGGGATCTTTTCTTTTTTTGGGGGGGGGGGGGTAACTAAGCAATCGAAGTTGAGGTTTTCTGTGCCCAAAATTGTGTAATGAGAATTATTTGTGCATCCAAGTCCGAAGGAACATTGCATCGAATTATAAAGACACTGTAATATACAGATACTGCCGTACTGTAGTTCATGACAAGGCAAGGCATTCTGACGAGCAAAACCATGCCTCTCGCTATGTTGGAATCATTCGATTTGCAAGCGAGCGCTATGGGACGTAGAGACTGGGAGATACGAGAGTTTGGGTCGGTCCTGGAGGCGTACTCAGATGGCCGAGGCGGTAAAGCGACCGTTCGCGTAGAGGGAAATCTGGGTTGAATTCCCGTCCCTGTCCAGCACTGGTTTTCAAATTTTATTAGTAAATCGTATAGCGTTGTACAATAGTATTCGCAGTTTGCATATGCATTTCACAAAATAAAAATACGTAATTCTAGAGGCTGAATAGTACTATTGATGTACTCATTTTTCCCGCATCACCATTAATTTAAAAAATAAAACGATACTATTTTATTAAAACTTATAATTCTTTGTTAATCGACATGGAACTAAAAATGTAAATAGGTATGCTACTACCAAAACTCAAAACAACGACTTTATGAATAGCATTCAGTTACACTACACTATGAGCTACCGTAGAAGATTTAACTATCTACAAAGGTTTTATCCTTATCAGCACTCCTACACCATACATACTTCAATGGATACTTTTCGAGCAGTTTCGAGGATTGCTTCAAAATGGTTTAGGAAACAGATGTCCGGGCACTCACATTCGGAGAGGATCAGTAAGTTATACTACTACTTGTAAGTTGTTCTACTACTAATACAAAAACACACCCACACACAAGAGCGCGCGAGCGCCACCAACACACACACACACACACACACACACACACACACACACACACACACACACACACACACACACACACACACACACACAGATCTTGAAGGAAGAAATATTGTCGGGCTTATTCTATCGTCGACGAATAGGGCCTTCGATAAAATGTCGATACTGTTCCCAAAAGGTATCGATATTTACTAGCGTTACTTTCGGCCGATATATCGATATAAAAATAGCAATACTGAGTGCCGATATTTTTTATTTTCTAATATATTTTTCACAGTTTTCATTAAATATTTGAAGTCTTTCTTTTTAAATTCTAGTAAAACATGATTTTATTTTCACTGTGTGAAGGAGTTTTACTACTTTTTGAGCTTTCATCGCGTTCCGTCTCTCTCTTTCACTGGGTGGAGCAAGTAAAGGCAGCTCAGAAAAAGTCGTATTGCACGGGGAGTGACTGGGGTTGGGGGAGTGTGATTGGAATATCAAGATTTCCGATGTGAAGAAATAACACACTAGTTGCGTTAAAACGCAGCTGCTGTGCTGTTTCTTCACATCGGCATTCTTCAAAAACAGTTGTTGAAAATAATGAACAAAAACGACAAGGAGACGTGAGAGAGGAAATGCTGAAGTAATTGGTGCTCGGTGCTACCAAGAAACTGCAACGTTTAGCTTCACCACGCAATTTTGACACTACAATTGCCAGGAAGCTGGAGTTGGCAGAACTGAATAAACAAAGTAGCTCGACATGAAGTGTTGCGGACAAGTCAGGTATGTGACGAAATCGAACGACGGACCCATCGGACACCTTTCATTGTGCCACTCACATGCAATTACCATTTTTAGCGAAGTGGTTATCGCCAAGAGTGAACGGGCACACAGTTTTCCTGTTAATTCTTGCTCCAAGGGGCACATGTAGGCTGCTACCTTGTTGATGTAGATAATGTCTAATAATCCACCAATACTTGAATATACAGCTCTAAAACCGGCAGTATATTTACAACGTGCAGTCGGTATTTTTATAGGCAGGTACGTCGATACTTTTTCCATCCACATTTCGAATCCTTTTACGATATATTGAGAGCCGATAATTTTTTTTTAATCTCGATATAGCGGTATCCCGATGTTTTAAATTTATTTTTAATGGTAACAATCCTAGTAGACAGCGTAGTCACTAGAGACAGAGCACAAACTGGTTACCCCCCCAACAGATGAGGAAGGAAATCGGTCGTGCCCTTTGCGAAGGGACCATCCCTGTATTTGCCTGGAGCGATTAGGGGAAATCACGGAAAACCTAAATCTGGATGGTCTGACGCGGATTTGAACCGTCGTCGTTCTGTCGAATGCGAGTCCAGCGAGCTAACCACCACTGTGCCATCTCGTTCGGCTCCGCTCCCAGTGCATCAGGCTGAGGTCAGGAGTGAATGCAGGAATCACACGGCATGGCGGGAGGAGGGGTTAGCTGGCGAGAGGCCAGACTCCACTGGCCATGCGTCATCCCCAGCAGTTCACGGCCGCCTGGGCGACGACCTAGCGTAGCGGTAGAGTCGCCGCCTGTTGCAGCTGGGGGCCGGATCCTGCTTCTCCCTACATCTGACATTTTCAATCCCATACAAAACAACTGCTGAGTACAAGTCTACGGATAGTAATGACGTTGTGACACCGAATGTATACTCTATCCATAACCTTGGGAATGTACTAACTTCCACGGGTACTACTGGAGCTAGTAAAAATACGCTAACGAGCCTGAATATAGTAACCACCTGGTCAACAGCACGTTGGTCCACTTTTGCAACGCAATACAGCGGCATTTTCGCGTAGCATCGATTCGGTAAGTCCATGGTACTCTTCCAGAAGTACATAACACTAGATGTCTATGCACCCGTTAAAAAATAAAAAAAAACAGGCTACTTGTTTATTGGCGCACAGTTTCAGCCCGATAGAGTCCCAGGTGTGTTGCGTTTGGTTGATATCAGTCACATTTGGTGGCCAATACGTCAATGTTATTTAACATTCATGCTCCCCGAACTACTGTAGCACGATTCTGATCTTGTGCCACGTACCGTTATCATGAAGGAAGGTGCCACAGCCGTATGGGAAAATATCAAGCATAAGGGATGCACGTAGTCTACAATGATGTTAACATAGTTGAAATCTGTCATGGAGTCTTCTATTACTGCCCCAGGTCACATCGAAGTACAGGTAAACGTCTCCATAGAACAATACTGCCCCCACTAGCCTGCACCTGTGGTATGGTGCATACATTCTACGAAAAAAACGACGCACCACGGAGGAATTACCAGAATAGGACGGAAATCGGTAAATATGCTATACTAGTGCAGACAGATGATTATAATTTTACAAAAAATTGCGTGATTTATTCAAGACAAACAGCTCCACAACTGAGCAAGTCAACGTGTCGGTGCACCTCTGGCCCTTATGCAAGCAGTTATTGTCTTGGCATTGAGATTAGGGTTGCTCTCCCGAGACAAATCATGCCGAATTCTGTCCAATTGGCGCGTTAGGCCGGTCGGTGTGGCCGGGCGGTTCTAGGCGCTACAGTCTGGAACCGAGCGACCGCTACGGTCGCAGGATCGAATCCTGCCTCGGGCATGGATGTGTATGATGTCCTTAGGTTAATTATATTTAATTAGTTTTAAGTTCTAGGCGATTGATGACCTCCGAAGTTAAGTCGCATAGTGCTCAGAGCCATTTGAACCATTTTTTTCGCGCGTTAGATCCTCAAAATCAGGAGCAAAATTCAGCAACCTTGCTGGCCAAGGTAGGGTTTGGCAAGCACTAAGACGAGTGGTAGAAACTATCGCTGTGTGCGGGGAGTTTGTAGTGCTGAAATGTAAGCCCTAGATGGCTTGCCATGAATGGCAAAAAACCCAAACGTAGAATATCGTAGACGTACCACTGTGCTGTAGGTGTGCTGGGGATGACAAGCAACGGGACCCTGCCATGAAATGAAATGACACCCAAACCATCACTGCAGGCCGTCGGGCAGTACGGCGGACAACAGTCAGGCTGGCATCTCACCACTGTTCAGGGCGTCTTCAGACACGTTTTTGACCTGTAATCTCAATGATTGAGTAGAACTGTCTTCGTGAAGAGTTCCGCTTCGAATTCGGGCCCCCCAATGACCAGAAGAAGACATGTCTCGAGACGCCCGCCATACGGCCCAGCAACAAGGAGTAATGGACTGGGGCGCAATTTCTTTTTAAAGCAGGACAGATCTGAGTGTCATCTGCGGTTCCCTTATAGCACAGCGGTACGTGAAAAATATTATACGCATTTTGTTGCTCTTCATGGCAAGTCATTCTGGGCTTACATTTCAGCAATATGTCACGCCCGCACAAGGCGCGAGTTCCTACCGCTTGTCTTCGTACTTGTCAAAGCTTACCTTGACGAGCAAGGTCGCCAGATCTCTCCCCAATCTAGAACGTTTGGAGCATATGGACAGGGTCCTCCAACCAGCTCGGGATTTTGAGTATCTAACGCTCCAATTGGACAGAATTTGGCACGACATCTCTCAGGAGGACAACCCTATCGCTGAGTTAAGAGCCGAATAACTGCTTTCATAAGGGCCAGAGGTGGATCAACACGTTATTGACTTGCTCAATTTGTGAAGCTGTTCGTCTTGAATGAATCACCCAATTTATTTTCTAGAATTGTAATCATTTGCTATTCTGTACATGATCACCACATCTACGGATTTACGTCCCATTCGGGTAATTCCTTAATGTTGTTGTTGTTGTTGTCGTCGTCGTCTTCAGTCCAGAGACTGGTTTGATGCAGCTCTCCATGCAACTCTATCCTGCGCAAACTGCTTCATCTCCCAATACCTACTACAACCTACATCCTTCTGTATCTGTTTAGTGTATTCATCTCTTGGTCTCCCTCTAGGATATTTACCCTCCACGCTGCTCTCCAATGCTAAATTTGTGATCCCTTGATGCTTCAGAACATGTCCCTTCTTCTTGTCAAGTTGTGCCACAAGTTTCTCTTCTCCTCAATCCTATTCAATACCTCATTAGTTATGTGACCTACCCATCTAATCTTCAGCATTCTTCCGTAGCACCACATTTCATAAGCTTCTATTCTCTTCTTGTGCAAACTATTTATCGTTCATGTTTCACTTCCATACATGGCTACACTCAATACAAATACTTTCAGAAATGACTCGATGTTAACAAGCTTCTCTTCTTCAGAAACGCTTTCCTTGCCATTGCCAGTCTACATTTTATATCTTCTCTGCTTCAACCATCATCAGTTATTTTGCTCCCCAAATAGCAAAACTCCTTTACTACTTTGAGTGTCTCATTTCCTAATCTAATTCCCTCAGCATCACCCGATTGAATTTGACCACATTCCATTATCCTCGTTTTGCTTGCGTTGATGTTCATCTTATATCCTCCTTTCAAGACACTGTCCATTCCGTTCAACTACTCTTCCAAGTCCTTTGCTGTCTTATAGAATTACAATGTCTTCGGCGAACTTCAAAGTTTTTATTTCTTCTCCATGGATTTTAATACCTACTCCGAATTTTCTTTTGTTTCCTTTACTGCTTGCTCAACATACAGATTGAATAGGATCAGGGAGAGGCTACAACCCTGTCTCACTCCCTTCACAACCACTGCTTCCCTATCATGTCCCTCGACTCTTATAACTGCCATCTGGTTTCTATACAAATTGTAAATAGCTTTTCGCTCACTGTATTTTACCCCTGCCACCTTCAGAATTTGAAAGAGAGTATTCCAGTCAACATTGTCAATAGCTTTCTCTAAGTCAACAAATGCTAGAAACGTAGGTTTGCCCTTCCTTAATCGTTCTTCTAAGGTAAGTCGTTAAGTCAGTATTGCCTCACGTATTCCAACATTTCTACGGAATCCAAACTGATCTTCCCCGAGGTCGGCTTCTATGAGTTTTTCCATTCGCCTGTAAAGAATTCGCATTAGTATTTTGCAGCTGTGACTTATTAAACTGATAGTTCGGTAATTTTCACATCTGTCAACACCAGCTTTCTTTGGGATTGCAATTATTATATTCTTCTTGAAGTCTGACGGTATTTCGCTGGTCTTATACATCTTGCTCTCCAGATGGTAGAGTTTTGTCAGGACTGGCTCTCCAAAGCCCGTCAGTAGTTCTAATGGAATGTTGTCTACTCCCGGGGCCTTGTTCCGACTCAGGTCTTTCAGTGCTCTGTCAGGCTCTTCACGCAGTATCGTATCTCCTATTTCATCTTCATCTATATCCTCTTCCATTTCTATAATATTGTCCTCATGTACATCGCCCTTGTATATACCCTCTAAATACTCCTTCCACCTTTCTGCTTTCCCTTCTTTGCTTAGAACCGGGTTTCCATTTGAGCTCTTGATGTTCATACAAGTGGTTCTCTTTTCTCCAAAGGTCTCTTTAATTTTCCTGTAGGCAGTATCTATCTTACCCCTAGTGAGATAAGCCTCTACATCCTTACATTTGTCCTCTAGCCATCCCTGCTTAGCCATTTTGCACATCCTGTCGATTTCATTTTTGAGACGTTTGTATTCCTTTTTGCCTGCTTCATTTACTGCATTTTTATTTTTTCTCCTTTCATTAATTAAATTTAATATTTCTTCTGTTTCCCAAGAATTTCTACAAGCCCTCGTCTTTTTACCTACTTGATCCTCTGCTGCCTTCACTACTTCATCCCTCAAAGCTACCCATTCTTCTTCTACTGTACTTCTTTCCCCCATTCCTGTCAATTGTTCCCTTATGCTCTCCCTGAAACTCTGTACAACCTCTGGTTTAGTCCATTTATCCAGGTCCCATCTCCTTGAATTCCCACCTTTTTGCAGTTTCTTCAGTTTTAATCTACAGTTCATAACCAATAGATTGTGGTCAGAGTCCACATCTGCCCCTTCGAAATGTCTTACAATTTAAAACCTGGTCCGTAAATCTCTGTCTTGCCATTATATAATCTGATACTTTCTAGTACCTCCAGGATTCTTCTATGTATACAACCTTCTTTTATGATTCTTGAACCAAGTCTTAACTATGATTAAGTTATGCTCTGTGCAAAATTCTACCAGACGGCTTCCTCTTTCATTTCTTACCCCCAATCCATATTCACCTACTATGTTTCCTTCTCTCCCTTTTCCTACTCGCGAATTCCAATCACCCATGACTATTAAATTTTCGTCTCCCTTCACTACCTGAATAATTTCTTTAACTCATCATACATTTCATCAATTTCTTCATCACCTACAGAGCTAGTTGGCATATAAACTTTTACTACTGTAGTAGGCGTGGGCTTCGTATCTATCTTGGCCACAATAATGCGTTCACTATGCTGTTTGAAGTAGCTTACCCGCACTCCTATTTTTTTAATTCATTATTAGACCTACTCCTGCATTACCCCTATTTGATTTTGTGTTTATAACCCTGTATTCCCCTGACCAAAAGTCTTGTTCTTCCTGTCACCGTACTTCACTAATTCCTACTATATCTAACTTTAACCTATCCATTTCCCTTTTTAAATTTTCTAACCTACCTGCCCGATTAAGGATCTGCCTTTCCACGCCCCGATCCGAAAAACGCCAGTTTTCTTTCTCCAGATAACGACGTCCTCTTGAGTAGCCCCCGCCCGGAGATCCGAATGGGGGCATATGTCACCTCCGGAATATTTCACCCAAGAGGACGCCATCATCATTTAACCATACAGTAAAGCTCCATGCCCATGGTATGTCAATTCATTAATAGTGCGTCTTTTTTCTCTTAAAATGTATTTCGAACAGCTGTTCGCTGGATGACGTAGTGCCCGGACACGACCACCGACCTGTGCAACAAACTTAAGTCTTCCGACCAGGCGATGCATTTTCATTGATTGAAGGTCTAATCTCATTGATGCTGTGCCCACTGTAATCTTAGCTGACCATGTTATGTCAATATGGAAAGGTACAGGTATAGGTATAGGCATTGTCTGCCGCAGAATCCCGTGTTTGCTGATTTGAACTGGACGGTGTGCTCCGAAACACTTCGTGCCTGCACAAGCATTGTAGATGTCGTCATATCTGCCACAGATCGCTGCCTATCCTTTACAGGGTGATTTATCATTAGAAGATAAAATCCCATTACCTGGAGACGTCTCATAAAGCTCATTACAAGAGCACCAACTGTTACTGAAAGTGGATTTTCTTGCAGCAATTGAACGAGAACGTCTTCCAGATCTGCGCGATTTAGAGACCAGAACGTGACTACCAAATACATAGGGTGGTTAAGCTACAACGGGCCCGTCGCGGCAACGCTACTGTGTAATGAGTGCAGCCTAGTCGCACTCGTTGATACTGGGAAGGCTGTTAATTAAAAGTTGTGGGACACTAACGGGTCTCCATCGTCTCCTTAATTACAATTAATTGGAGTCGTGCGCCAAGGTCTCCGAGCCATCAGGCTTTATTCAGTGTCCATTTCTCAGGCAGCGCTGGGTGACAGCTGACTCCTACAGCTGCCTGTGTCTCGCATGGAAGTAGTACGTATACAGAAAAGCGCACCTACCGTAAGTAAACCGCATGTACAGGAGGATGCCAGTTTATGGTTGCACAAAAAGCACATCCAATGATGAAATTTACTGGAAGAAATCTTAGTTCGATTAATTGTTGAGCATTGGTCATCACTCTGCGACTTGTGCTTCCGCTTTGGATTTTATTACCCTTGCTTGAGAGTGGTGTAACCCTTGAAGGTTTCGCCCAATATTCTTGGAGTGTTGGTTTGAAGCGTTTCTCTGTTTTTGTTCTCTTAGTCTGGGGCCCTTAGCAAGTAGGATTCATAGAGGCAACATGGGAAATCGAAATGGAAGTGTTACGGGAAATGTTCACCAAATTACAAAGTAAAACGCTGTAACAGAGGTTTGTGCGTCACAGAGTCGTTCACTTAAAATTTAAGGTAGTACGCACCATGTAGAATCAGACAGAGTATTACCTCACGCCAAGTATATCATCCCAATGCCCAAAACAGAAAAAAACTTGAGTACGTGTTGAGATGTACAGGAAGTTTTAACTCTTCTCGTGAACTATTCACGTTTGGTAGGGGACCTGGGAAAATCCATAGAACGTAAGGTACTTTTCACCACAAAAAGAGTAAGTGCCTTACGGAGTATCGATGTAAATTTTAGAAATTACATTTTCCGCGTAGTGTGTTACTGTAAGTATTTAGTAGTTTACATTCACGATTTCAGATATTCTGCCATTATCAATTAAGAACTGTGACAACATAAACTTCTCATGAAATTTGTGTCTTATTTGCCGTTACGAACGTTGTTCTATCTTAAATCATTTCTCAGTGAATGCTAGTTTGTTACTTGAATGAGATTTTCACTCTGCAGCGGAGTGAGAGCTGATATGAAACTTCCTGGCAGATTAAAACTGTTCGCCGGACCGAGACTCGAACTCGGAACCTTTGCCTTTCGCGGGCAAGTGCTATACCAACTGAGCTACCCAAGCACGACTCACGCCCCGTCCTCACAGCTTTATTTCCGCCAGTCCCTCGTTTACTACCTTCCAAAATTCACAGAAGCTCTCCCGCGAACCTTGCAGAACTAGCACTCCTTGTTGTGCAACGTTCGCAGGAGAGCTTCTGTAAAGTTTGGAAGGTAGGAGACGAGGTACTGGCGGAAGTAAAGCTGTGAGGACGGGGCGTGAGTCGTGCTTGGGTAGCTCAGTTGGTAGAGCACTTGCCCGCAAAAGGCAAAGATTTATAGTTTGTTACGTTTTCATTTTTCGTTAATTGTTGACATTTTTATTTGCTGAACATTAAGAATTTCATTTGTGAATCTTGTATGATGCAGTCTTAATGTTTTTTTATTTGTACTCGCCATATCTAAATTTACTTATAATTTCTAATATTTTGTGTGCATATTTTTTTCGCCATTTTCCAATTTTGATGCTAAATTCCTCATTAAAATTGGCTAATTTGTTTTTTAACCTAACAGCAGGAAATAACTTCTGACTCAACAACCAGACTAGGTCTCTTGTGATACACATCATTCTTGTTGATTTGCCATAGTTAAATTTTTCACCACCGTTTCTCAATAACAATACGACTGAATTTAATTCAATGACGACTGACATAATTAGATTTTATCAGCAGATTTTGTGAAGGACGTTTCGTTAGACTTAAAAGTTGATTCTTAGTTCGAAACTCTCTCAGGTAAAATCAGTACAAAAATAACTAAACATATTTTAGTAATATCCTCCTTTTCTTAATCAGATTTTCCTGCACTGATATCGCTAGTAGTCTGCCCTTTCCACCAGTCAAGCGTCCATTAACCCATTTCTATCGACTTCAGTCAAATTGCCAATTTTTTTCAGCCCAGAGATTGATTTGTTGTATATCTCCGCGAGAGACTATGTGGATGTCTGTTCCTCTCAGTGTAACTTCTGCAACCCACACCCATTTGAACCTGCTTACTGTGGGCAAGCCTTGGTCTCCCTCACCGATTCCTTTATTAGTAAAGTTGTTTCATAAAGCTTTTTTTCTCTGCAGTTCGATTCAGTACCTCCTCAAAATTCAATATCCTTGACACCCATTTCTTGTAAGATATTGGAATATATTCCAAGCTCAAACACAATGAGATATTTCTAACAGAACGACCTCCTCCATGCCAACCAGTGCGGATTTCGAAAGCCATAGATAATGTGAAACCCAACTCGCACTTTTCTCACAGGACATCCTGAAAGCCGTAGATCGAGGTAATTAGGTAGATGCAATATTTCTCGATTTCAGAAAATCAGTATTGCATCTATGCTTGTTATGGGAAGTACGCTCGTAGGTGGTATCAAGGAAATTTTATTAATGGACTGAGGATTCTTTATATATAGAGGACGCAGTGTGTTATCATGGATACAGACTCGTCGACAGATGTAGAAAGAACTTCGTGTATTGAGATCCTTGCTCTCGTACATTCATGACATAGCAGGCAATATTAATAGTAACCTCAGGCTTTCTGCAGATGATACAGTTATCTATAATTAAGTACAGTCTCAACGAAGTTTCAAAACAATTCACTGGGAGCTGGATAATATTACAAAGTGGTGCAAAGATTGGCAACTTCTTGTAAATGTTCGGAAATGTAATAGTGTGCACTTCACAAAAAAAAAAAAAAACAACATAGTATCCTATGAATATAATGTCGGTGAGTCACAGCTTCAATCGGCCAAATCATACAAATACGTAGTTTGAACACTTTGCAGGGGTATGAGATGGATGACCACGTAGGCTCAGTTGTGAGTGAGGCAGGTGGTAGACTTCGCTTTATCGGTAGACTATTGTGAAAACGCAGTCAGTCTACAAAGGAAATCGCTTAAAAAATCACTCGTGCAACTCATCCTAGAATAGCGCTCGGATCTGGGATCCGTATCAAATATGAGCAACAGGGTATCTTGAACGTACACAAAGAAAAGCGGCACAAATGGTCACAGGTTTGTTGGACTCGTGGGAGAAGGTCGCAGATACGCTGAAGGAACTGAAGAAGCAAACCCTTGAAGAAAGACGCGAACTATCGCAAAAGAGACTGATCTTTAAGAACCGGCTTTAAATGATGACTCTGGGAATATAAAACCCCTACGTATAGCTCCAACAGGGATAGTAAGGACAACATGAGCTAACTACAGCAAGCACAGAGGCATTCAAGCAGTAGTTCTTCCCATGCTTAATACGTGAGTGGAACGCGAAAAAGCCCTAATATAACTAGTATAATGGGATGCACCCTCTGCCAAGCACTTCATAGTGGTTCGCTGAGTACAGATGCAGATTACCCATCAGACCTTCAGCTTTATTCTGCAACACTACATTTAAAAAGCTTATACTCTTTCTGTCTGTATTGCTTATTGTCCCCGTTCCACTCCCATGAGTAGTGGAGGCAAATACTTCCAAAACAGACTTCGGAATACGCTTTCACTCTGCGTGTACCAGAAGCAGTACATCATACCCGATACACAGTAGACTCCACATTTCATTGTACGCTCAGAAATTACAGATGATTCCAAAGTCAGATATGTAAAGCCAGTCAAAACAAGTGGCACGCCTAGATAATTCGTGCTGCTATCCAAAACCGTGAACAACAATGAAGACCAGTGTGAGTGAAAGTAAAAACTGTGTGACTGCTGTTCTTCAGAGAAAGAAAGCGAAAAGAAAAACAAAATACTCTAGCCTCTCATTTCACTGTAACTGAACTACAAAACAAAGTAACGCCCTTTTTACATAAAAGCACGCAAGCCGTCTCAAGATGGATGTGTGTATTCGGAACCGGTAACTGTGCTTTTACAATAAGGTAAACCAGATTGTGGTGGCTGTTGCCACGGATTTTCAAAATTGTCGTTGACAAAATAGGACGGAGCTTCCTGGTAAGCGTCTCCAACTTCAAAGAAGCCAGAGTACAAACCCGCAATGGAGCATTTAATGGAAACAAATACGGTAGGGGGACAGTTTGTTGACTTTGTTAGCATGCCTACGTAGTGTTATAGGATTTTTCCACCTTCCGCTCTCAATCGTGATATGAACCGACAACGCGGTCTGCGCGGCTAACCAGGTGGTGGCGTTTGGCAGACGGCGCGGTCCATTAGTTAGCTGGGAAGCAAGGTGCCCCGCGGTCCTTAATGGAGCTGGTGGCCTCTGCCTGGCAACGACGCCGCATTCCGTGACGGATGCCTGGTCCCCTGTGCCGCAATCAATGGGAAGACCTTAATGCCGCTGGCCGTTATTCACCGCCGTGTGGGTTTGCACGTCGGCAGCGCTTACACTCGCCTGCCAGCGCCGCTTTAAGACCGCCCTGTTGGCGGCGCGGCGTCATAAATCTGTCTTGCGCTAGCTAGCCGCTTCAAAAATACGACCGACGGACGTAATGCTGTAGTTTAATAGTGGTGCACATTGTAAGGGCAGCTGGTGGGGTATTGACATAGAACCCTGCTACGATATATTACCGAGGATATCGCGAAAGCAACACTTAAAGCAGTTATTTGGTCAGTCATAGCTAGGGGAGAGAGAGAGAGAGAGAGAGAGAGAGAGAGAGAGAGAGAGAGAGAGAGAGAGATTTTCTTCTTCTATGACTGGAAATCCATAGCTAGGAAACATTAATAGAGCTTACCTTCTTCACGCAAATTACGCTGATGAGCTGGTATTCGGACGCAGGAGAAAAAAAAAATTTTCTTAACTGTATTCTAATTTTCGAGTAAAACCTTCTTACATTACCTAAGAGAAACAGTTAAGCGACCAAAAAGGGAGCAGCAAACGTAATGAAATTTCACCGGATGGGAGGGTTTAAGCCTTTACTCTACTGAGTACAATATCTAGCCAAATTTACGAAGAAATTGGCAATATGTGCCCATTCGTCAGTATGACTTTGCATCCCCTCTGGACAGGATACACACACTGATCCCATTGCGGAGGGTACCATAAAGCCGTTTTATACTCTACCGAGGCGAGGTGGCCCATAACAGTGATCCTACGCCGTCACTGGGGCGGATTTTAGGCCCGACATAGTCCCACACATGTTCTATCGGAGAGACAACTAGTGACCTTGCTGGCCGCGGTAGTACCTCAACAACACGCTAAAAATCCATACACACACGAGCCATGTGTGAACGAGCATTCTCCTGTTCAAAAATGGCAGCAGAGTTAACACACGAGGACGCAGGAAGTACCAGCTGTACCAGCAGAGCTCCCCCACTCACTACCAGTCGTGACCTGAAGTCATATCCGATGGTGTCCGGGGACATCAGGGATAACACTTCGGAAGAATGGTACCTCTTCCAAGGTTCCCGCCACACACGCCGACTATGACCATCTGGGATAGTGCAAAACTGCGATTTATTACTGAACACAATGAGATGCCACTGGTCAGCGGTCCATGGTTCCAGCGCACAGTATCACTCCAAATGCAACCGTTTGTGTTGTGGCGTTAATGGCAGTGTACGAAAGGGACGGATGCCGCTATTCTCCGACGAATGGAGCGGGATGATCGAGAATGTTGACAAGTGTGTATTACTTGTTCTCGGATGTTAGGCACAGATGTGAAAGGGTTACGATGTGGTTGGTGCTCAACACCGCGATCCTGGAGACCGACAATGAGGCTCTTTTCGGAAGATGCTGACAACGCTGTCTCTCACGCGGAGCGGCATCTCCGTGTCCTTCACAACGATCACACAACATCTGACGCTGTTAACGCCCCTTATTACCCCACCAAGCCTGGTAGCAATACAAAAAAACTAACACTAACGCACCCTTTTGGCCGTTCTACCTTTCCATAGAGTACTGCAAATTTCACCATTTACATACCCACCGGTAGTGAGTGCGTATGTACACTAACACTCGAGCATGTCTTCTGGGTGCTTCGGTTTTATTGTCAGGCAGTACATGCGCTCTTCTTTTAATACTGTAGTTAATATAAATGATACACATGAAAACATTTTATTTTATTCGTTAGAATACATCAACATTAGAAAATTACAGTTATGAAACCTGCGTTTCCGCGGCTGCTTTGCAGAAAGATATTCCTGGCTCTTATTGTAGAGCATTCATTGAGTAGTCACTAATTTTCAGGAAACTATATGACGTCGACGTACGAATTCTCACTCCAAGTTTTTGAAGCTAATGACTTATCTAGACAGTACATCCAAATATTTTCTGGACAACAGTGTGATCATTCGTTACCACAACTTGAACTGCTGACTTACTCAACTTCATCTTCAGCAACATATGTCTCATCTTGTTTGGTAACTCCATGATGTTGGATTCAGGTTGAAGACATGGTACACAGGAGGTACGGAAGGATCTTTTTCCTTAAAAAATGCTAAGGCTCTCTTTTTACATGTCTTCCACACACGCAGCTCACGAGCATTTTCTTCATTTCCTTTCGTTCTTCAAATCCAATTTGGTTGTCAATTTTAAATTTCTTACATGTTTGGAAAGTGCATTCTCCCGGAATACAGAAAAACAATGTGTGGAGATCCATTCCTTAATGGGCTAAAATTGTATTTACCAGCAAAAGATCTAAATACAAATAATTTCAATATGATGCGATATGCTGGAACTCCCGTGCACAAAATAATATTTAAGTTAAATCTTGGAATAATAGACATACAAAGTATTTCTGCGTTTTTACTTCTTTGATCTTCAGAATTACTGTTAATGTCAACTCCACACCACAGTCCGCCAAATTCTACACTCTAAAGACTTGGCCCATTATACTGTTGAACATGGATATCTTACTGCTTAGACGTATAGTAATTTCTTACTAGACGACGGGGATATAAACTCACCTCGGCATGGTCATTTTTTTCTACAGCAGTTCACTCTCTCAGATACAAGAAGCAACATCTAACTGGAAACAGGTAGAATTGCATGGCGCACGTTTTTACTCTGGCGTCTGTGTGTGAACTGGCACCAGCGTATGGAGATCGCGATAATGTTGTGTTCAAAGATTAAAATGCTTCGTGAATTCAGCAGCCATAGGGACATCTTTAAGTAAATTATCAACTGTCCAAAATCCATTATTAAATAATTACTGATTTCTCATCATAAACGTCACATGCAACAAAGAACAATTAAAGCATTGGTCTTGGTAAATGAAGAACCGCAACATTTACAGAGATGTATCTCCACAGCTGTAGCAGCCCAGAGTATAAAATCTTATATAAAGCAGTTGCGTTAATATGAAAATAGCGACAAAAAAGTCAAGTCGACTACAAGGATACTGAAAAGGGAGGCTGTGAGTTTGTAGAAGGAATGCGTGGCAGTGTTCAAAATGCTAGTAATTTTCTTGGTACGTGTTGATTGTGACAAATTTGATTCGTTTTTCTCGCGAGAATAAATCTTTGAGCGTGGAAATGGGATAGTCAGTATATCTGTGCATGGAGAACCTGCAATTATAAGGAATAACCTTCATGAATCTTCCAAAACGTAAAGTATATTGTGCATCAATGGACAAACTAGCGCCTCGAACAAACTGATTACTATCAGAGGCAATAACAACAAAATGCTTAACGACAGATAGCGCAATGCACAAAAACCGCTGCAAACATTACCTAAATACTGCCACCAAGATTTTAAACCGTTAGTCCTGACTTGTGTTCCGAGAAATAATATGAGTAAAGAATGCCTATAAAGAGCTCATTGTCCTTGAAATATCCTTCACCAATGAAACGCTCTAATTTTAGCAACGAGTATTTAAGTAACAGAAGAAAATGAGAGTCCATTGTGATCATCAAACACTTCCGAACTCCGCCACATCAGAAAGACAAAAAAATTTTGTATATAAGAAAACTGGAATTCACTGGCTATTCCATGCAAATGGGGTTGATTACAGAGGCGAGAACATGTGGCCATTGAATTTCCAATGCAGCTTGGAACAAAACTCGTATTGAAAACGGCAGAAAGGCGACATGTACTATTTCTATTTTATGTATAAAACTAACATTATTATAGTGCTTTTCAACCTTCAGTTTTTTTATTTGTCATAGTTTGGAACAATTGAATCTATAGATTAACAAAAGTCGACATTCGCAGAACTAAAAGACGCAGTAAATTTCGGCCTGGCCTTTAGGACGTACACTTTTTGTTCGTGGCATTATTTACATTTATGGCACAAGATTTATTACCAGTGCTGTCAGAGTATGAGTATAGTGAAAGTAAAAATTAATAGCGACTGAGAAAGCGAAGCTTACAGCATACATCCGCGAAAGAAATTTCAGCCGCTTGACACTGACGTTTATCCCTACATAGAATGGCTCATAACGTAAAGGAGGCTGTAGCAATATCATTGCTCATATATAAAAAATAGTTTGGCCTATTGTTGCTACGAATTATGTTTTTTATCTTGTGTTCTCCATTCATAAAAAATGGACATAAACAAGGGATTTTTTTCCTTTTAATTAATCCTATTACCAGGCCGCCTTCTGGTATATTTGTATGTTATGGCTATGCCTTTTCTCTCCACATTTCGCCTTCGATCAGGAGATGGTTCGGTGCACTTTTGTCTCTTTTCGGCCTCCACACATTTCCTGATCATGCCCCAATTATTCAACAGCGTGCAAGCTTTGAAAATTTAGACCCACGTGACAATACTTTTTTTACAGATTCCTTAGTCAACTAACACGATATTTACCATGTCGTCACACTCTCTTTAATTATGAAGTTACACAATTAGTTCTCTGTGATTAGTCCTACTAGGAAGACTAAATCCTTCACTCTCTTGGGTTTCCTCCCTCTCCCAATCAAAAGTATGAGTTCCAGCTTTCACGTTTGTCATGAATTCAGTCTTCTCGTAACAGATTCATGTATGCCTGTCATTTTTAATATCCTTTGTAGCTGTTCAACCCTTATTTTCTGTTTCCAAGACGCTGCCGATGACTGCTACGTTGTCTGCGCGTGCCAGACAGCCTGTAGCTGTATCATAAACCCGTACCCCTGTTCGAATACGGAAAACTATTTTGGATCCCTTCCTCTGATTCTCTCATCATCTTTCCCATAACACTTTAGGAGTATTAGACTGACATCTCTGTGTCTAACAACGCTTTTGATCTTCAAGTAATCTGAAATTTCACTCACGCACATAACCTTCCTTTTTCGTTCGGGTAAGAATTTGCACCACAAGCTATTTTGTTTCTCCATTTGCTTCGAACTCTTCGAGTAGTGTCTCAGTACAAACAAGCTTTCTTAGAGTCGATGGAAACAGCTGAACACCTACTTCGTTCAGCATTTTGTACTTTGTAATGTTCTTGCGTAAAAGATCTATACAGTGCGTGACCAACACTTCCAGATCCTGCCTAACACAGCAATTCTAGAACGTTTTTATCACTTTGGATGGTATTTTACATCAGTTAGAAAGTGGAAAATCCGTCTACTGTTATTAGCTTTACAATTTCCCAATTCAACCATCAAAGCTATTAGCTTCAGGGATACATTTCCTTCTCCCCAATGTTCTGAAGTAAAATGATTGAAACTGGGACGAGTTCATTTTTCAGTTGGAAAAGTTTTACGGTTTATACAAGCTCTCAGCAATGACAATGGCGAATGAAACTATATTTAACTCATTCCGTTAGTAAGACACTATTATCCAGTTGAAGTAAGATCTTTCTAGAATGCATATTCCCTTTCTAAATTCCACGGAGCAAGATGGCTCAGCGACTAAGTCGAAAAACTTTTATTTTGAGGGCTGGCCAATTCCTCTGGCCTTCCTACCTGTGGTAGCTTCCACTTTGAATTATTTTACTTCAGGGAAAATTCATAGCAGAATCCTGTCGTAGGCAACCTGTATTATCCATGATGAAAGATACCATTTACATAGTCATCAAAAAATGATTTGCGTGTTTCGGCAGTTTCATGAGAAACTGGGTTTGTATATTCAACGACCTTTTTCCTTGTCCCAGTTCGAGTGGTGGCCACAATTCGTTTCCGGAAAGTATCAAAACAAACACGAAAGGTAGCTACAGTTTGAATTATGTTCTCGGGAAGAAAGTTAAGAAATTACTTTTTGTCTGTTTGCAGGTACAGGTCTGCTGTACTGAAACCCAATTAACCCCACGCCACAGAACCGTAGAACCTCGTAGAGAAGCCAAAACAAGATGTCGTACCCACTGATGGACTTTCGTGTGGTAATTAGTTTCCTGCATTTGACAGGGCTCAACACTGGAATAATCCAGTCTGACTTGGTGGGTGTGCAAGGGATCATATGGCAAAGTGATTAGGAAGCACAAACGCTTCCAGTATCATCAAACAAGGCAATGACGGAGAACGTAGTGATAGATCTCCCTGTGAACTGGGACTCACAGAAGAAGTGGACGCTCTCATGTTCTAAGACCAGCGTATGATAATCAACGTGCCTGTAGAAACAAAGGAATAGCTAGCTTTGGATCAGATTTCAACATCCTAGACATTTTAAACATGACAGACGCTGCCACCAGCTTGGTCTCGCGACTGATCATGCCCATACTATTAGGCCGACGAATCGAGGCAGCGGCGGATATGTAGCAGCTGTGTCAGGCCATGTCAGATGACTTCTTGGTATGTGTGATCACTAGACCGCGGATTTTAGGTAAAAACCTATTTTGTTCCTGAGTTCCCATTTGCATAAAAATTTGTGTAATGATTTACACTTAACAGCGTTAATTCTATAGGACCTAAAAAAAGCCTATTTCGACGATAGTGCCTATTTTGGGTTTAATATCCTGAAAAGTGCCTATTTCATCATATAATACAGTGGCTCCAAGTTTTTCCACACCATACGACCGATGGAATAAAATATTTTCTGCCCAGCGAGCAGCAAGGCGACTAGTTGATATGCGCTCATGCTTCGTATTTGCCCAATACCACGGTCTTTTTTTTATTGTTTTATATCGCTGTTGTTGTTGTTGTGGTCTTCAGTCCTGAGACTGGTTTGATGCAGCTCTCCATGCTACTCTATCCTGTGCAAGCTTCTTCATCTCCCAGTACCTACTGCAACCTACATACTTCTGAATCTGCTTAGTGTATTAATCTCTTGGTCGCCCTCTACGATTTTTACCCTCCACGCTGCCCTCCAATGCTAAATTTGTGATCCCTTGATGCCTCAGAACATGTCCTACCAACCGGTCCCTTCTTTTTGTCAAGTTGTGCCACAAACTCCTCTTCTCCCCAATTCTATTCAATACCTCCTCCTTAGTTATGTGGTCTACCCATCTGATCTTCAGCATTCTTCTGTAGCACCACATTTCGAAAGCTTCTATTCTCTTCTTGTCCAAACTAGTTATCGTTCATGTTTCACTTCCATACATGGCTACACTCCATACAAATACTTTCAGAAACGACTTCCTGACACTTAAATCTATACTCGATGTTAACAAATTTCTCTTCTTCAGAAACGCTTTCCTTGCCATTGCCAGTCTACATTTTATATCCTCTCTACTTCGACCAGCATCAGTTATTTTACTCCCCAAATAGCAAAACACCTTTACTACTTTAAGTATCTCATTTCCTAATCTAATTCCCTCAGCATCACCCGACTTAATTCGACTACATTCCATTATCCTCGTTTTGCTTTTGTTGATGTTCATCTTATATCCTCCTTTCAAGACACTGTCCATTCCGTTCAACTGCTCTTCCAAGTCCTTTGCTGTCTCTGACAGAATTACAATGTCATCGGCGAACCTCAAAGTTTTTATTTCTTCTCCATGAATTTTATTACCTACTCCGAAATTTTCTTTTGTTTCCTTTACTGCTTGCTCAATATACAGATTGAATAAGATCGGGGATAGGCTACACTCCTGTCTCACTCCCTTACCAACCACTGCCTCCCTTTCATGCCCCTCGACTCTTGTAACTGCCATCTGATTTTATATCGCTATCCCTGTTAATACCAAATACTATTTATAGGTGTTTTATTATTCATTTGTAAAAACTAGATCACGGATGACCGAGACTCGAACTCGGGACCTATGCCTTTCGCGGGCACACAGTTTTAATCTGCTAGTAAGTTTCATATCAGCGCACACTCCGCTGCACAGTGAAAATCTCATTCTAGATCACGGATCTTTAGGTTAAAACCTATTTTTTTCCTAAGCTCCAATTTGCATATCAGTTGGTACTTATGCGTTTCATGACTAACTAAACTGAATACTGTTAGTTGTATAGGACATAAAATTGCGTATTTCGACGTTGACGCCAAATTTTGCCTATTTCGACATAAAAATCCTAAAAAGTACCTATTTCGCTAACCTGACAGAGTTCTTGTGTTTTCGAAGATTAGAAAAAGGAAGTAAACTTAGGGTTTTACGTCTCGTCGAAGGCGAAGGTCGTTAGAGACTGTTTACAATTCCTTTGCTTGCCTTACTACCAACAACACTCGGCACGGTTCAATGGTCATCCATCCAAGTACGCGCCGAGCGCAACAGTGCATAACTTCGGTGAGCGAATGGGAACCGGTCAAAGATTTGAGTTACACACTAGAATCGAGCGTGGGAGTACTAAATGTTATATTTGAATATATTTCGTTCGTAGGATTCTGGCCAGCTGTGTATTTTCGCAAAGAAACGGTTTCATAGGCCTTAAGCTGAGCCGGCCAGAGTGGCCGTGCGGTTCTGGGCGCTACAGTCTGGAGCCGAGCAACCGCTACGGTCGCAGGTTCGAATCCTGCCCCGGGCATGGATGTTTGTGATGTCCTTAGGTTAGTTAGGTTTAATTAGTTCTAAGTTCTAGGCGACTGATGACCTCAGAAGTTAAGTCGCATAGTGCTCAGAGCCATTTCAACCTTAAGCAATGTCAATCGGAGACGCCCTCTATAGCTAAATTACTGCCCTTCGCGCATTTTCTCGCGGCTGTCTACAGGCAGTCCTATCAAAGTACTCTGTTTCGTGAAAGGTATTATACGTGAATTTTCCGGTTCGAAAAATAATTTGCCAGTAGTGAGATGTTTTCATCTGAAGCACCAGTAGATTCCATTCGCTTGTTCAAAAGGGGCGGCCATCTGTCAGGTGCCGTATGTCCATGAACGAGTACAGTGCTTCCCCTACAGATCCCACGCACCGCAGTAAAAGGAAAAAACACAAAAAGAAGCCATCGTTCACTTTTTCCCAGCGAAAACAAATCAGTACGTAGTGTAGCGACCGACGTGTTAAGTGTTACTGACGTTCTAAGTGCAAAAAAAATCTCGTTTCTGTCTGAGAATACTACACCATGCCGAAAACAGCTAGTTCAAAGTTTACTCATATAAGGCAATGGCTGCAAGATTTTTCGCAATATACAACAGATGGGAAATTATTTTCTGCCAAGCATGCAACAAGGAGGTTAGTTGATGTTTTTCTTAGACTTCTTATTTTCCTGCCACTTGGGATTCTGTTTTATCGCTATCCTTTAGTAATACGAAATACTCTTTAAATGCCATTCTAAACTGCATTTCCCTTTTCTCTCGTATTAGGCTTCGAGTGTTAAGAAATCTCACTTAACTCAGCATGCAGATGGAATCGCACATAAAGCTAATCTTGAACGAAAGTCAAAATTGAAGCAAACACTTTTAACCAATAAATTTGGTGAACCCTCCGAAAAACAAGTTCTGCAGTGATTTGTGTCATGCACTTGTGGCAGCAAACATCCCCTTTCGAAAACTAGAAAACACTATTTTCAGGGGTTTTCTTGAGAAGTACTGCCATCAGTCGAGTCCTGCAGAGTCAATTTGCACAGAATCCGAGAACATGTTGTAGAATCTTGTATAAGGATTTCTGTGGATGAAACTACTGACAGTCTTGGCAATTACATTGCAAACCTGATTATTGGCAAGCCAGATCCAGATGCTCCATCCAGTTTTCATTTGATTTACTCAAAACAGCTTGCAAAAACTAACCAACAAACAATAGCACAGTTTGTGAACAATGGGCTTAAGGTACTATACCAAAACGGAGTGGATGAGAATAAGGTGCTTCTGGCCGTCACTGATGCTGCTGCATATATGATAGCAGCGTTTCAACTATTAAAAGTATTCTACACATTGATGCTGCACGTAACTTATGTAGAGCATGGGATCAACCGCATAGCAGAGCAAGTAAGGCTACAATTTCCTTAAGTAAATAAAGTAATATCTATGGTGAAGAAAATTTTTGTTAAGGCACTATCAAGAATACAGGCATTCAAAGAACAGCTTCCAGATGTCCCATTGCCGCCAGAGCCTGTTGTCACCTGCTGGGGCACGTGGCTGATAGCAGCAGAATACTATAGCACGCATCTCTCAGCTGTCCAGAAGGTGGTTGAAAATATACCGGTGGATGCTGCATCCGTAAGTGCAGCAATGGAGTTGCTCAAAGATTCTTCTTTAAAACGGGACTTATCTTACATTAGGGCCCACTACATATTTATGGTAAGAATAATTTCACAATTAGAAGGCTCAGGGAGACCTATCTACGACAATATTTCTTTGCTTGAAGAAGTCAAAATGAAAATTAATGAAGCGCCAGGTGAAGTAGGGGAAAAGTACGGGCAAAAATGCAAACGGTTTTGCAGACCAACACTGGCCTGAAGAGGTTGTGTGCAGCTGCCGACATACTTAGCGGAAAATCCAGCACTCCTGACTGCAGCATTCCTATCCAACATGTGCCGAAATGTGCCGAAATTTAAGTACGCCCCTGTCACACCTGTTTATGTACAACGTCCTTTTTCCACGTATAAATTGAGCCTGACTGACAAGCGCCACAGTTTTTCACTAGAAAACCTAAAAAAGATTTTGGTTATTTATTGTGAAGCCAACTATAGTCAGAATATGTGAAACTACGAATGACATCTTTTTTACGGAGATCTTTATCTTTCAGGAACTTAAAAATATTTGGAGTTATGTTCAACATTAATGTTGTAGATTGCTGTGCTCTGTAACTGTGTAAATATTCATTCTACTTGTTTTAATGACTAATACGATGAAACTTCCTGGCAGATTAAAACTGTGTGCCGGACCGAGACTCGATCTCGGAATCTTTGCCTTTCGCGGGCAAGTGCTCTACCAACCTTTTTTTTAATCTTATTTTTTCTATATTGCTTGTTGGATTTGTTCGTGGCGGACGTCCGATGACACTCGTTCAGGTTGTTCGTTGATCCGTTTACCCAGTTTTTTTTTATTACAGATGGTAGCTAAACCCTCTGACCGAACACGCTGAGCTACCGTGCCGGCAGCCAGCTGACCTACCCAAGCACGACTCACGCCCTGTCCTCGCAGCTTTACTTCTGCCAGTATCTCGTCTCCTATGTTCCAAACTTTACAGAAGCTCAGTTGGTAGAGCACTTGCCCGCGAAAGGCAAAGGTCCCGAGTTCGAGTCTCGGCGCGGCACACAGTTTTACTCTGCCAGGAAGTTTCATATCAGCGCACACTCCGCTGCAGAGGGAAAATCTCATTCTGGACTAATAAGGTGTTCATACTGTCAACACTGTGTATTTGAATTTATTTTTATTTTCTCTACATATTTTTTATTAGAGCCTATTTTAGGTTTTATATAGCCTAAATGAACTACTGAAGGATCCTATTTTAGGTGCCTGAAACACACTTTTTTACGACCTAAAAATCCGTGGTCTAGTGATCACCATGAACGAGTGCTGGACCTGTTACTATAATCCAAAGTCAGACGAGCAAAACGAGCAACGGAAACATGGATTCACCACAGCCGAAAAAGACGAAGACCCAGATACCACCGGGCAAGGTGTACTGAGTGACATTTACGGACTGCTATGGAGTGGTGCTAACAATGCTCGTAAGAGAAAAAACAGAATCTGCCGACTAGGTTACGGGAGGCTGTGAACGCGAAATGTCGCAGGAAGCTGTGCACTAGTGTGTTTTGGTTCCACGATAACGCCCCCGTTAATTTCGGATTTGCCTGCTGCTGCTTTGAGTTATCTAATTTTTCTGAACTCTATATTCGCTTGACACGGTATTCACTGATTTCTTCCGGATGCAAACACAGTGGCATAGCAGTCATTTCCAGTATGACTATGAGACCATCTTCGAAGTGGGTGTTCCCAGAATAGCCAAACCAGAGACCTACAAGCACGGTCTCTGTCAATTCGTTTATCGTTTACGGAAATTTTTGAGGATATATTTAACAATTCACAACTACCCCTTATATAAGTTGAATGACGATTTACCAATTGTGTTATTCGAAATGTGAGAACGCCGACGTGGGGAATTCGCTGTAATACAGGCAGAGGAAGTAATTTTCATTCCAGTAACTGATCCAAAAAGTGCAGTGGTGGCGGAAAATTCCTCATTTCTAGGCCGTGTAACGATACCCTGGGTTATACAGGGTAGGGCAAAAGTCACTACACATCGTAATGTAATTGAATACAAAACAAACAATTGGAATTCTGAAGTAATTGCTCTAACTGTTTCCATCTTTGTTGGTACATTTCGTCAGTCGAAACAGGAACACTGAAGTATGCTTGCGATCAGCACCTTCAAAATCTTAGTGAACAGCTTCTTCCCTCTCCTCCATTGTTAGTGATTTTGTAGCACACATTTTAACAAAACTCTTGAAGCAGAAATCCACTGGTTTAAGGTCAAGAGATCTGAGTGTAATTTCTACCGCTCCTCACCGTCCAATAACTTTCCCACTAAATATCTCAACATAGATTCGTACAACCGTTAATGGTGTGCGGCAACATCACGCTGAAAGAACAATGAGCTGAAGACTCAGATTATCTGTACTCCCTGAATGGCGTAACTGGTAAACATTTCCAGGTAGTTCTCTCAAACTACTGCTCCATCAAACAGCCAAGGCTCTATCACTCCACGACATGAGATACCACCGATGTGTTTACCACAGGTTGATTTAACTGCCTCTCAGAAACTATTCTATGATTCTCTGTATGCCTACAGGAACAGTTGGGTCTAGTGACATTGCCTGATTATTTGTATGTTACCTCATCACTCCCAATTATCTTGGAAAACATTACCACCTATTCTTAATTCATTTAATATTGGCAGGCAAAATTGAAGCCTACGGTCAGAATCTCTTCGAATAGCCCATTATGAGACGAGCCATGATATGTTTAAACTTGGCCTTATGTAAAAGTCTCCGCAAAGAAGTACTAGAAATGTCCTGTTCAAGACATACCCTACACGAAAATGTTTTCGGGCTCTGGATAACCGCTTGTAAAACTTTAAGCTTAGTTCAGTTCGTGGAAGAAAGTACAGCAATCAGTCACAACTTGGGTTTACTGCAGCGGGTCTAGAGTTCGATCACTGAGTCACCATCTTCAATGCAGTCGTTTTTTGCATCGTTCCTCTTGGACTACACACGTCAAAAATTCAATTGGCACTCATTATACCTTCTCTTAATTCATTTAACACTGTCTCGCAGTTTGAACTTTTGACACGTATAGTCCAAGACAGACAACGTCAAATAACGGCTGAAATGTGTTAATTTGATCTGCTGCACTCAAATGGTGACTCCGTGACAAAACTCTAGATCTGCTACAACAAACACAAGTTGAGACTAATTTCTGTACCTTCTTCCACCAACTGAAGCCAGTATAGTCGCTGAGAAAAAAATTTTAAGCTTAGTTTTATCACTTATTGATGGCCTACCTGACTTGTGGAAATCCGTTGCAGGCTCACTTTCCTCAAAGTGTTTCCTCGAATTTTAGACAGTCCTCGATGTAGGTGGAAAAGTGTTGAAATTATAAATCCATTCATTTATTACTAATTATAACCACCTTTGTATCGCCGTTTTCGAACAAAACCTCTTTCTTCATTAGAAAATACAAAAGGTTAGAATCTGCCAGAGACTTTTTAATTTAACAGCAGTGCACTCTAAGTTAAGGTTTTCAATGGGTCGCAATGGATAGTGAGTTTTGGCCCATACCGTGTATCAAACGCCTCTGCAATCACTCATGGCGAGCGACCAAGAAAAACCGACTACGTCAAACTTAATTATAACGACTCCAGCAGGTGGGTACGTCAAGTTCGGGTGCTGTCACCATTCTTATAAAGAAAACATTACGCTTTGCAAGTAGTCATCAGCGGTCGCTACGTAAAGATACACTCAGACTCATTATGGAAAACGGAAAGCGCCAGTGTACAGAGAATAGAAGATCCTTTTCAGATTAGGTAACTAAGCCTGCGTACATCTCCTCCCCCCCCCCCCCCCCCCAGGTCTCCCTGCCAATAATACCATACAAATTTACTTTTACCGTTCCCACTGTGTATGTGGGTCCACGTACACCTTGTTCCTTTGAGAGTTTCTGCGAGGGCAGCGCCCCGCCGGCCTCGGGGCGGCAGCGCCAGCTGCTGGTGACATCAGCGGCAAGAGTCGTGGGCGGACAGGACTCCCCACTTGGCAGGTTCCCGCCGACAAGCGATTGCTGAACGCCACCTAGCGCTAATACGCAGAGTATTATCAGTCTGACAGTGCACGGTACTCCCGACTATGTAAATCACACCCTACGAAGTACCCATGCTATTACAATTTCGGTCTCTATCTATTGCCTGTGGCACTGTGACATGACCAGCTATGCTGGCGCCTCGACTTAAGGGAGTTACAGAAACTTTGCTGAAGGGTGACAGACGGCAACAGTGTGAAATGGCTTGGGAACGAAAAGTCAGCATTTTCCAAGCATAGATGACCAGCTGAAAAATGCTCCTAGCAGAGCACAAACGAGGACGAATATTCTCCTCTTTAAAAGACAGACTGAAAAGTGGCGTTTAAGATGCCGGTTTCTACCTTGCTCAATACTTTTGGCAATTTTCGCACCAAGTTTGGCATGCGGACATATTCATGCTCTTTTTAGCATGCATCTCACCTCTTATTCCCTCAAGCTCCCCTAACTGTAGCTCGCTTGCACCTACTAGACCATCGCTGGATGTCGCTCATACCTATCCATTCTCACGTGCCCATTCTCTCATTCGGTCCAACTCACTGTCATTATCTCTTTGTGGCTCTCCAGCTGCCACTTTCCCCAGTCGTCTCTCAGCCACAGACTCCTTCGTTCTGTCCAGCTACCGTCGTGCTCTCACCATCATGCTCTCACTGTCAGTGTCTCCCTCGTGCTCTCTCTCACTCCTACATCTCATCCATTACTTCCCCCCTGCTGCTGTCTCTTCTCACTATCACTTCATCATCGTCATTGCCATAGACTGTCATAACCACTGGCTGTCACCCACTTCCACTATCCCCTTCTCTTTATTCTTCTACTATTGGCACTGTCTCCTTCACTATTTTCTTAGGACTGTTCTCTCTCTCTCCACACACACACACACACACACACACACACACACACAGTAATTGACTCTTTCGCTCTTGCTATACCTCAACCACTGTCTACTATCTTCCAGTACTTTTTACTTTTGCGACTCTTTCCCACTGTCACTGTCTGTCACTGTCTCCTTCCCTCCCTACCAGTATAAGAAAAAGCACTAATATGCTTTCCAGCCAAGATTTTGGGGAAGATTTTTAAAGGTACTGAGGAAAGTAGAATGAGGCATCTGGTACCCCCAATTTTCAGTCAGAGTCTTTTGAACAGGAACATACTCGTCCTTTTTTGCGCTCCAGTAAGACCATTTTTCCTTTTTTTCCCTACCACACGGTGGCATATCAGTCACATGAAAAGAACTTTATGACTCAGTGAAATTTTCATAGTTTACTTATTTGAAATTGAAATGAAGCAAAACTGATAATTTTACACCTCAGAACCGATTTCATGCGCACAAAAAAATTTGCATGTGCTTCAGTTCAACATGGTTTTCCCAGAACCTTTCTGGTAAGTCACTTTATGAACTTCATTTTCGCCTCAAACCGGATTTTATGTGCGTATTTTACGTGTGCAAGTAGGGTAACTTTCAACCTCCGTAACTCGAAAACGGATAAAGAAATCAAGAAAATTTTGTAGGTTGTTCAAGACCGTAAAAATGTCACACTTCCTGTGTGTAGCTGTCTTGGAATCCACGGCTTGGTTTTAGTACGAACAAAATAGAAAAATCCAAAAAGGTTTTTTACTAAGGAACCGACTAGGAACTGAGGGTGCCTCCATAGGGCCCTTCAGACATGCACCATATACCACATCAAATGCAAAAAGAACCAACCCAGTTGTTCCATTTGCCTAAGCAGGTGGAAATGTGTAATATTCAAACTTTGATGCTGTACTATAGGATAGTAACTATCCTTCTGTTTGGTAGACCAATGGTTCAGAGCCCAAGTGATAACGTGAAGACTTGACCTTAGCTATCCACCACCAACAGAATCAGAGGTATGAGCGCATTCTGTCGCTTGTGTACCGATTAAGGACAAGAGGGCGATGAATAACGAGCACGTGATGTTTCGAGGCGGGAAGGAACGCTACTATCTGAGAAGAGACGGAGGTAAATCACAGACCACTAGCAGGAAGAAGATACAGAGAGAGCGAATTAGGCTAATACTATATTGATTTCAAATGTAGAAGTGTTGGCACCGCAGTCAAAGACGCATGAAAAAATTCCTGAATGACGCAAGTGACATGTATTTGATACTGCCGCTGACACCATACGACACTTAGTCATTGCAGAATATCTTTGACGTGATTTGAAGTTCAGAATAACTCGTCTATTAGCGCGCGGCCGCATCTGTTCTACGAAGATAGAGTCGTCGTAAGCGATCACTGCAAGTGGTCGCTGATTTACAGACTTGGTGATTACTTGAAGACAGGGTTGAGCGGCACTGCCCTCGGACACAAGTAACTTTCCGGCTGCGGGGCCGTGTCTACGCTGAAGTCTCCGATTCTTTACTGCTTCTGACAGCGATTGTCTTCAGAACGAGATTTTCACTCTGCAGCGGAGTGTGTGCTGATACGAAACTTCCTGGCAGATTAAAACTGTGTGCCGGACCGAGATTCGAACTCGGGAACTTTGCCTTTCGCGGGCAAGTGCTCTACCAACCGAGCAACCCAACACCACGACTCACGACCCGTCCTCACAGCTTCATTTCTGCCAGTACCTCGTCTCTTACCTTCCGAACTTCACAGAAGCTCTTCTGAGAACATTACAGAACTAGCACTCCAGGAAGAAAGGATATTGCGGAGACATGGCTTAGCCACAGGCTGGGGAATGTTTCCCGTATGAGATTTTCACTCTGCAGCGGAGAGTGCGCTGATATGTCAGCGACTGTCTTTACGTGTGGTGCCGTCGTGAGGTAACAACTTTTGCATATGACCTCGTTCTGTGGATGACACCACATTACCAAAGCAGCTCAGTTGCATCCTTGATTCCCCATCACGTCTCACTTTTAACTCCACATATTACATTTAACAATCTGCACAATAACAGCTCAGGTACTCTACACAGAACGACCGTGAGATTACCCCATCTTCAGGTCCCACACTATACTAATAGTGTAGTTGAGTTTACACTATGCGTAACAGTTCCGCGACGCAAGCCTCGCGTAGAGTAAACGTCGTCCCCGCCACGAGTACCGCGAGACGTCGTTACGCCGCGAAGCATACTCCAATCAACTTCCGGGCGCGCATTAAAAAGCCTCGGTTCACTCGTTTCGCGTAATGCAAACATCGTTACTTGCTTTCCTTCTGTGTCTTTGTCTCGCGTGCGTCCGCCTGATCGAATTACACAGTTGGAATCTCTAAGAAAAAGCCCGTCACCATTAGGGAAAAACGGAACAATACGCAGGTGGTAATGAGCATGTTACTTCAACAGTCATCTACGTAAAACGCGAATCCTTCACTTCATCTGTTGGCCTTTGGTACGTGTGCGGTGAATAGCTTGCAGAGAGTGGGAAAGAGGACCGCCCCATGTGCGACACATGCTTCAGGGGGTGAAGGAGAGGACATTGTTTCTCCTATTGAAATTCAAGATTTCCGGTACATCGAGCTACTCTTAACTGTGGTACTTAGGAACGACATACACCTTAGTGTAGCCCCTTCAACAACATTGCCTTCACGTTGCTCCTCAATTTGTTTTGCTTTCTTCTGTCTCGGTGAAGGTTCAAGCGTCTTTCTCATACGTCTGCCGAAGACGAGAGGTGATTTCCCCAGCAGATATCCTCTTATGACGCTTATAGGAAATAGAACTCGTTGTTAGCGTCTTTATCTGTCCTGTCCTAAGATTCAGAATCGCCAGCCGATAGATAAATCGTTCAAGAAAACCAGCAATGTAATCTAATTTATGCACACACTCGGGCGACGGCAGGTCAGCTGATTCCAAACCGTGTAGTACAACTCTTCTTCGCTGCACATAACATCGCAGGAAAGATATTATTTTGGGTAGCATCTTGCACGGTTCGAGCACTCCAGGCGACGGGGAAAACAAGTGCAGGACTCAAATCTATTGGAAGATCCCTTACAACAACGGTCCCCAACATTTCTGTGACTAGTGCCCATGTTCCCTATTTAATAATCAAGTATTAGCTAGTATCCCTCCCCCTACCCCCACCATTATGAGCACTAGCGGTTAACTAAACTTCAGAACAAGAAATAACTTTCGTTGAAAACTTATATTTAGTTTCTGTTGGTACTTTATTAAACTACGAACCAACGAGTCCATGAGACAATTCGTACTACTTATTTTTAACGCCTTTTTCTTTGTAGAATGATGAAACAATTCTTAGTGCTACCTGCTGCTCCTCAGGAAAAGAAGCCAACTATCTACACCTGTTACAGGACACGCTTCCTCTGCACCACTCCTCTCCCTAGTGACACTTGCTTCACCCGCGCCCTGTACCCCCGTTTCGAATCTACGTTTAAATGTGTGCACTACACATGTTGTTTATATATCGATTTCTGGATTCCTTTCGTGCACACTGACAAACTGTAAGACTTTTGGCTGACAATCCTTTGAGTCTGACCATTGCCATTAATGTGTACGTCATGATAAAGCAATTTCTGTCTCTGGGAACTATCAACTCGGAGGCATTTTCGTGTGGTATTTCAGCCTATGTGATGTTTACAACTCAATTTTAGTGTCACAGATGCACGGAACAGAGAGAGAGAACAGGGGGGGGGGGGGGAGAGAGAGAGAGAGAGAGAGAGAGAGAGAGAGAGAGAGAGAGAGAGAGAGAGAGAGAGAGAGAGAGAGAGAGAGAGAGAGAGAGAGAGAGAGAGAGAGGGGGGAGGGGGGAGGGGGGGGGGGGAACTATAATCTCCACCGCATTCAGTCACGCATTAATGCTAATATTTGGAACAAAATGTAGTTATCAGTGACTTATGTAATCAGTATTAAACTCTTACGAAATATTAACAGAACTGATCTTTTAAAAATAATTTAGTCTCATTACCCAAAAACACAGTTAACCCTTCCTCTTTCATCCCTCAGAAAATTTCTTTTAATCCCTCCGGGGATTGTTGCCCCCTGGTTGGGAACCACTAACTTCAAAGAACCTGCGTTCTACCAATTCTTTAGAACTGCAACACTCACAAGGTAATATTAACGATCAAGAGAGCCAAGGTTCAAAGATGATGTGGACGGTTTGTTTGGTCAGCGTATAGTGTCGCGGAAATGTCCGAGAAAGTTCACTGAGAGATGTTGCAAAATAGGAGTTATTCATCGCGACGGGCAGTACAGAATTCCGAAAGCGTATACTTCTTCCTCCAATTTCTCGTCATGACCGCTATACTATAAATAGAGGGACTTGGGGACATAATAAAGCTGTCAACAATCCTCCTTCCCGCGGTCTGTTCCTGGGCGGAATAGGGAGCAACGAAAATGAGACGGATACACTATGCACATTCTGTCACGCTCCGTACAAGATGGCAATCAGAGAAGCTGACTTCCTGCGGCACTTTCTTGAAGTATTGTAAGAGGCAGTCAAATGAAAACCGAACACTCGCCATTACTGCACCATGGAATGGTTCCATTCAGAAGTAATCACCAAACGCGTTAAGACATTTATCCCAATGGGAGATGAGACGATCAATTTCAGTTTCGTAGGAAGAGGTCGACCACTGGCGGTTCCACAACCGTACCCATTCTTGCGCTTCCTCGTTCGAGTGAAATCGGCGTCCACACCTCTTTCTTTCAGTCCCCTAGGATGTAATAATCACACGGCGAACAATCCGGACGGTTCTGAGAAAGTTGCAATGTTTCCCAACCAAATCGCTGATACGTAGTCTCCACCCGATTGTCAGCGTGGGGGCAAGCGTCATCGTATAATAGGATGATGCCGCCAAACTGAGTTCCTGGGCATTTTGACTTTATGGCGCGTCAATGTTTCTGCGAAGTGTAGTCACAGTCGTGCGCATTGGTTGTGGTTGCACGCTAGAGGAACTCTACGAGCAGAGGGCCCCTGCAGTCGGAAAAGGAGGTTATCTTTCTTTGGCGGAGGATATGAGAAGTTCCAACTGTCGGCTTCGCCGTTTGCCACAGGCTGTCGGTACGCTGTCACACGGAATTATCCGGAGACGCGATAACTTCCGCCCACACACTGCCAATCGGACGAAGGCTACGCTTCAACGATTTGGTTGGAAAGCACTGCATCATCCTCAGTACAGCCTGGATTGTTCGCCTTGTGATTTTCACGTCTTTGGTGACCCGAAGAAACACATGAGTGACACGTCGGGTTCAGTCGGATGAGGGAGTGGAACAGTGAGTGCGGTTGTGGATACGTCAGCGTCGACCGCGATCTACGAAACAGAAATTGATCGCCTCGTCTCTCAGTAGGGTAAATGCCTTACGCGTGCGGTGATTACCTGTGCATGGAACCATTCCATGGTCCGTTTTCATTTGGCTACTCCTTATGGATTTACATGAACTTAACTGAAACTGCTGTAGTGCCACTCTCGCCGTTGGAACGACGGCTGCTGTCGACAGCGACTGATTGGTTGGTTTTGGGGTTTGATGGGGGCTAAACATAGAGTTCCAGACAGACATACTTGTAAAAGGCCTATACAGTAAAAGCGTAACCTCTGCACCCAGAGGAACATCAAGGGGTACAGAGCTAAAATGAACATCGCAATAACACAAAATAGAGGACACTTAAAAAGGAGCAGAGCAAATAGTTGACTAGAGTAAAACAGACTACAGCGGTTGATGGATCAGGTAAAAGGTCAACCTCTCAACTACAAATAAAAATCCTCCAGCTGGAAAGCGTTGATAGAGGTACCAAGAAAACTTGTTACCATAAAAGACACTATTTTGGTATCCACATCACAATTAAAATTCGATGGAGTGGGTGTAGCCTGAGAAATCATGCGAGAGCACCCACACTAGAGCGAGTGATAAAACCCAGCTGTAAGGATAAAACGTAAAAATGAGTCAGCTATAGAGGCTTCGTCACTTAGAATTAAAGGAAGTGCAGCTGGTAAATTAAAGGACTGCCGCAAGGGGGCTAAAAGGAGGCAGTCCACCAGAAAATGGACCACTGTCAACCCTGCATCACAGCGACACTTGGGCAGATTCTCACGACGAAGGAGATAGCTGTGGGTCAGTTCGGAGACGGCACAGAACAACTGAGTCCCTACGCTTGCCCCTCAAGGATGAGTTGCATACGGCAGTGGACAACTTGACCATGCGGAGCTTATTTGGCGTGTTCAAGACAGACCATTCAGAGCTCCAGACATCACGGACCTTGCGATGTAGGGCTAACCTGAGGTCTCTTTCCACGAGACCAAGCTCCAGGGATGGCGAAGTGGTGGCCTGCTTGGCCAACCGATGGAATGCCGGTGTGGCCCGGGGACCACACACGTGGCTGAACGACCACACTCGGCGAGAGCAAAAACAGCAACCATGAATACCTCGCACCAAAGGGTCCCGAGAAAAACACTGGTCGAGTGCCTGCAGTCCACTCAGGGAGTCACTGCATATGACAAATGACTCCCCAGTGCAGGAGGAAAGGTGAGCGAGTGCACGATAAAGAGCAACCAACGCCGCAGTGAAAACACTGGGAATGCTGCTCAACGTAGTCTCCGTGGATGAAAGCAAATCCAGTGCGTCCATCGACCACAGAACCATCGGTGTAGACTACATCTGCATCGCGAAACGAGGCAAGAAGAGCCAGGAATTGTTGACGAAGACTGGCAGGTGGAACGGAGGACGTGCAGTCACAGGACAAATCCAAGCAAAGCCGCAAGCGAGGGAGGGACCAATGAGAGGTAGAAGAAGAGGGCCAGAAGGATGGAGGAAGGGAAAGGACTCGAGTGACGAGAGAAGGGAACGAACGCGGACCGCGATCGGGAGCCCCTACCTAGGCCGCCGTGTCGACAGCGGTACGTGGCCCAGTGATCATGCGTGGCCGTCCAGTCTCTGACTGGAGACAGCCAGGCAGCGCTACACGGGGGTCGCGGTCATTCCAGAGCGGCACATGCGTCCGCGCGCGCGACAGGAATAGAGTGAGTACAGCGCGCCACGGCTCGGCCGTCCACGTTATTTACGGCGGCCGCGGCCTGGACCTGTCCCTGTTGCACAACCGCTGCAGCTGTGGCTGCGGCTTCGCGTCTGCTCGGCGGAAGCCCTACCGCCACGGGGCCCGTGCGCTGCCCAGACCCCCGCCGCGACGACGGAGCGGGGGCGGGAGCGGCAGCGTCGTCGGGAAGCCAACCCCGGCTCGGGCACGGCTTCCAGCATAAGCACTTTGCCAGGCCACAGAATAACTTAAGGAAAAGCGTTTGCTGTGTCACAGGTCCATCAAGGTCCTGCAAAGACCAAGCCACAATGCGGCAAAATTAAATGAAGCTTCGGAAAAGACTGAATTGGTTACTGGACAAGGAGTCAATCTGCCTTTCTCGTTCGCGAACAATGATGTCACTAATGGAGCGACCTTCGATCCCACTCACACGGGGAAGGCCTCAGGCACGGCACACCATTCTAAACATACGTGGCAGGGCGCTTGCGTACAACCTGAAGAGAGAGAGACTCATTTATTTTGGCTCCATACCCCCCCCCCCCTTTTTTTTTCGAACAATCCACCCCTAAAGTTTATATCGCGCGATCGACTCAAATTTGACCAGAACCGTAAGAAGTAAGAAACTGAGCCTTTTTCATCTACACTATACTCCGCAGCCCACTAAATAGTGTGTGGCGGAGGGTATTTCTCGTACCACTAACTGATTCCTCCTTCCCTAATCCCCTTGCGAACGGCGGGAGGGAAGAATGATTGTCAATAAGCCTCTGTATTAGCTGTAATTTCTCGTATTTTCTTGTTGTGGTCACTTCGCGGAATGGGAAAGAAGTAATATGTTTACCGACTCTTCCCAGAGTGTGCTCACTTGAAATTTCAATAGTCAACTTCTCCCTAATACACAACGGCACTCTTTTAGTGTGTCACTGAAGTTTGTTGAAAACCTCTGTAACGCCCTCGCGCCGATTAAACGATCCCGTGACGATAAGCGCCGCTCTTCGTTGGATCTTCTCTATCTCTTCAATCAATCCTACCTCGTAAGGACCCCATACTGATTAACAATATTCAAGAACAATACTCCAGAATCGGAGGAACAAGCGCCTTATAAGACCAGGGTGTATACGTGGGCAAGGAAAAAAATCCCGGATTTTTCCCGGATTTCCCGGTTAAAAATACACTTTCTCCCGGGTGAAAATACACTTTTCCGTGTTAAAGTGAGATATACTCTTCCTCGGCACTGTAAAAGTCATTAATTCTTTGAATGTTTATGGTTTTATATACCGACGTAGAATTTCCCGCCACTTTAGGAAACTAAACTCAGTGGGGGAAAACACATTTTGAAAGACCTTTGATGTGCACCAACATGTACGCTGCATATTTCCGTAATACGAAAGTACAAATTTGAATTTGTAGTCGAATTAAGTAGGGCGATGCTGAGGAAATTAGATTAGGAAATGAGACACTTAAAGTAGTAAAGGAGTTTTGCTATTTGGGGAGCAAAATAACTGATAATGGTCGAATTACAGAGGATATAAAATGTAGGCTGGCAATGGTAAGGAAAGCGTTTCTGAAGAAGAGAAATTTGTTGACATCGAGTATAGATTTAAGTGTCAGGAAGTCGTTTCTGAAAGTATTTGTATGGAGTGTAGCCATGTATGGAAGTGAAACGTGGACGATAAATAGTTTGGACAAGAAGAGAATAAAAGCCTTTGAAATGTGGTGCTACAGAAGAATGCTGAAGATTAGATGGGTAGATCATGTAACTAATGAAGTATTGAGTAGGACTGGGGAGAAGAGGAGTTTGTGGCACAACTTGACTAGAAGAAGGGATCCGTTGGTAGGACATGTTCTTAGGCATCAAGGGATCACCAATTTAGTATTGGAGGGCAGCGTGGAGGGTAAAAATCGTAGAGGGAGACCAAGAGATGAATACAATAAACAGATTCAGAAGGATGTAGGCTGCAGTACGTATTGGGAGATGAAGCTTGCAGAGGATAGAGCAACATGGAGAGCTGCATCAAACCAGTCTCAGGACTGAAGACCACCACAACAACAACAAATTTGAATTCCACCATACACCACATGTCACTTTCCGGATCATTGAAATCGAGATTGCGATTCGCAATTTGTAAGCCAGTCATAGCTCATGTCACGTGATCTCGCCAGCTGATGACAGCATAGGACACGTGATGTAGTCAGCCAACAGCAAGATCACTCTTAAGTATCGCGAACATACAAATAAGAAAAGTTACTGGTTTAAATTAATATACATTGCATTCACATATAATATTGGTCTCGTAGATTAATAAGCTGGAAGAGACGCTAAGCTTCCACATACAATGTTGATCTTTTTTGCGCGTCGTACACTTCAAGACACATCACACAAATGTGCCAGAGAAATTTTTAATAACTTCGTTTCAAATAAGGCAGAAAAGATTAATGAAAGCAAAACCTCTGTAGCAAACTGACAAAATAATTTCATTGTTCTGAAAGGCGATTAATGGTTGGCTGTCAGGAAGGTGGAGATAAAATCTAAAACTAATAACATATTTTAGCCTTCCGTAATCATGCGAACGTATTTTAATTCATTTGATAGCTCCCGGCCGCAAAAGTTCTTTTGTTATCGTTTAACGTGAGATCAATAAACGAAAAGGAAACAGCAAAATGACTGAAATTAAACACAGTTCTCATGGATACGACCCATCTCCCCACCACAACTGAGACTGCTCTGGGCATCAGCGCCAGATTTACTATATTTCCGAACCGGTGCAACATTAAGCAGTGGCGCCCAGCCATACTTCCGTAACCATATACATCTACATGACTACTCTGCAATTCACATTTAAGTGCTTGGCAGAGGGTTCATCGAACCACAATCATACTATCTCTCTACCACTCCACTCCCGAACAGCGCGCGGGAAAACGAACACCTAAACCTTTCAGTTCGAGCTCTGATTTCTCTTATTTTATTTTGATGATCATTCCTATCTATGTAGGTTGGGCTCAACAAAATATTTTCGCATTCGGAAGAGAAAGTTGGGGACTGAAATTTCGTAGATCTCGCCGCGACGAAAAACGTCTTGGCTTTAATGACTTCCATCCCAACTCGCGTATCATATCTGCCACACTCTCTCCCCTATAACGCGATAATACAAAACGAGCTGCCCTTTTTTGCACCCTTTCGATGTCCTCCGTCAATCCCACCTGGTAAGGATCCCACACCGCGCAGCAATATTCTAACAGAGGACGAACGAGTGTAGTGTAAGCTGTCTCTTTAGTGGACTTGTTGCATCTTCTAAGTGTCCTGCCAATGAAACGCAACCTTTGGCTCGCGTTCCCCACAATATTATCTATGTGCTCTTTCCAACTGAAGTTGTTCGTAATTTTTACACCAAGGTACCTAGTTGAATTGACAGCCTCGAGAACTGTACTATTTTTCGAGTAATCGAATTCCAACGGATTTCTTTTGGAACTCATGTGGATCACCACACACTTTTCGTTATTTAGCGTCAACTGCCACCTGCCACACCATACAGCAATCTTTTCTAAATCGCTTTGCAACTGATACTGGTCTTCGGATAACCTTACTAGACGGTAAATTACAGCATCATCTGCGAACAACCTAAGAGAACTGCTCAGATTTT
This sequence comes from Schistocerca gregaria, assembly GCF_023897955.1. Classification (NCBI taxonomy): domain Eukaryota; kingdom Metazoa; phylum Arthropoda; class Insecta; order Orthoptera; family Acrididae; genus Schistocerca; species Schistocerca gregaria. The sequence goes on along the minus strand of NC_064922.1, from coordinate 563,186,512 downwards.
CACCCAGGTCATTTATATAGATCAGGAACAGCAGATGTCCCAGGACGCTTCCCTGGGGACACCTGATATCACTTCAGTTTTACTAGATGATTTGCCGTCTATTACTACGAACTGCGACCTTCTTGACAGAGGGAATCACGAATCCAGTCGCACAACCGAGACGATACTCCATAGGCCCAAAGCTTGATGAGAAATACATAATCAACTTGAGATCCTATGTCGATAGCGGCCATTACTACGTGCGAATAAAGAGCTAGCTGCGTTGCACAGGAACGATGTTTTCTGAATAATGTTTGACTACAGTATATGCTCCAAAACCCTACTGCAAAACCGACGTCAAAGATATAGGTCTGTAGTTCGATGGATTACTCCTACTACCCTTTACAATGGTGTCGCCTGCGCAATTTTCCAATCTGCAGGTACAAGTCTACCGGTGAGCGAGCGATTGTATCTGATTGGTAAGTAGGGAGCTATTGTATCAGCGTAATCTGAAAGGAACCTAATCGGTATACAATCTGGACCTGAAGACTTGCCCGTATTAAGCGATTTGAGTTGTTTCGCAATCCCTAAGGTATCTACTTCTAATAAACTCATGCTAGCAGCTGCTCGTGTTTCAAATTCTGGAATTTCGGAAAACTGAGGTCAATAACTCCGCTTTAGCGGCACAGTCGTCGCTAACAGTACCATCGGCACTGCGCAGCGAAGGCGTTGACTGCGTCTTGCCGCTTGTGTACTTTACATACGACCAGAATTTCTTCGGATTTTCTACCAAATTTCGAGACAATGTTTCGTTGTGGAACCTATTAAAGGCATCTCGCATTGAAGTCGGTGCCATATTTCGCACGTCTGTAAATTGTAGCCCATCTTCGGCATTTCACGTTCTTCTGAACTTCGCATGCTTTTTCCGTTGCTTCTGAAACAACGTTCGGACCTGTTTTGTGTACCATGGGGAATCAGTTCCATCATTTACCAGAAGCGAAAGAAGGTACTACTCATACGAGACTTAACTGTGCATGCGCTAGATCCCGCCCGCAACTGCTCAAACGGATCTAATTTAAACAGTTGTCGCACATTACGCTCATCGGAAGCAATGTGTTGTTATGAAGCATTGCATAGTCTTCCTAAAGCCTTTGACACACTTTGCTGTTGGCACATGCTTGTATGAGCACTGTTTTGTTGTTGTATACGGCGCATTTACTTTGCAACTAAGTTTTCTTCTTCTTCTTCTTTTTTCGTTCATATTTTGCTGCTGCAGTATTATTCTGAAGTGGCGGGACAAAGTAATATCCTTTGTTTGAGCATTGGTGCTTACGAGTGAAAAATCACAACAAATTTAACTGAAAGCTAAAACAATGAAATATTTCCGGAATTCTAAACAATCCCCGGGTTTTTTCCTGGTTTTCTACCGGATGAAAAATTCCCGGGTTTTTCCCGGATCTCCCGTTTGTCCCGGGTCGTATACACCCTGAAGACACAGCGTGGATGAGTTACATTCCTAACTTTTGCCTCTCGCTCTCAGTCTGGCATCTGCTTTCCCTACTGTATGTTTCATGTGGTCATTCCACTCACGACCGCTCTGGATAGTTTCTCTGACATGGTTCTAAGTAATACCTTGCCACAGGGTTCGACACTAGCATCCATTATTATCAGTCTATATTTCCCACATGCCAGACACAACCTCACGTAAATTTGGTTACGCAGGCGACCTGGACATCGCTTAATAGTGTAAAAATTTAAACGACTTCGACAAAATACTGAATGAAGACCTGGGAGTACTGAACACTTGCTACTGCATGTGGCATCTACATCCAAACCCTTACAAAACGACCAGAAACGCACCTTCACAATAGAGATACAAATAGAAAACTACAACTCTCACTGAAGGGCCAACCTATGAGCCATGAGGACAAGCCTACATACATGTACTTGGGAGTGAAATTACACTGCACTCTAACTAGTAACTCACTTCATGAAAATAAAAACGGGAATTACAATCCCGTAGTGCTATCCTGTCGGAACTGCCTCAGGCAACATACATTTGTGCAGCAAGCACACTTCGGATTTCAGCACTAGCCCTCGTCTAAACCGTGGCTGAATATTGTTCGTCAGCCTGTATGAGAATGTACACTTAGTTGAAGTAGACGTCCAAATGAAGGAGACAATGCGGAAATATCTGCGACCCTCAGGAACATCCCATGCTGGCTTCCCGCCCCAGCAAACAGAGCCACTTGAAATAAGACCATCACAGTTAGCCACAAGAACATGCAGAAAAATCCTAGACAACCCAGAACTCCCTATGCACCAAGACCTAGCACCTGTAGATGGACTTAAATCCGGGCCACATTTATCAAAATTGGCGAATAATTGCTAGGCTTCGACTCTAAGACAGTTTGGAAATAACTACGGACCGTAAGTGGGCGCGAGAACCGAAATTTCGCGGACGACCCCAACAAGATGATTAATGGATTCAGCCTCCCGAGGAAATCGTGTACAACAATGAACCGTGTTGGGAAGAGTGTGGATGGACCATTTACTTGTGTGTGATCTAAAGGACATACGGACACACTACTCAGCCATAGAGCGGCTGAAGAATATTTGTAATACTGTAACACAGCATACCGTTATGGGGATATTTTAGTTAATACAGAATGTGATGAATGACTCTGTAAATGCCGACGGAGTAAATAAATAACAAATAAATTGTATTTGGGATCTGTATCGCTGATCTTCCTAGAAATCGAGGAAAAACTTTCGACTGTCGCTTATGTCCCCTTCGGGGATATACTGCGTAAGGAAATGGCCGCTGGCTTAGCGAGAGGGGCATTTGGCTGGGTAGCAGAGAAGCTGTGTTCGACTCACAAATGAAAAAAAGTATGCATTTCGATTTTTTTCTGTTTAGAAAAATTGGGTTAATAAGCTAAGTAGATCAATAAGGAATAGTAAGAAGGTAGGCGCCGATTTTTCAGGCGATGCTATTGGTACGCATCAAAATTAATTCCACAAAAGAAATATTTTTAAATGTAAACCAAATTGTTTTCTGTCGAATCTTCCGAAGGAACCACGCGGTTGCACGGTTAATACATTCATTACATGTTCCTGGTGACGCAGGTACATTAGCCTCGAATGTTTATATGACAAGTACCATTCCCAACACGTTGTTCGAAAGAAGTGGACGACATGTAACAGAGACAGTGAAAGAGCCGTTACAAGGTGACTAGAAATAAATTTGTAATTCTTTACTAATCAAAGTCGTTGGAGAAATTTACCAGCCTACCTTGATACAGTTCCTTATTAACTTACTTGCCTTATTAATCCACCTATTTTTACCAATTTCGAAAGGGTGAAAAATGCGAATGACACAAAATAATGCAGTTGGGAATCAAATACGGCTTCTCTGCAGCCCGGCCAGATGCTTTGGCCGCTACGCCAGTGGCGCTTGCGCTGCGCGGTGCCACGTGAGTGCGTAAGCAGCAGTCAACGAAGCTCCTTTCCTCGACTTCTAGGAAGATATGCGTTTACGGACCTCATATATGATAACTGCTCAGTTTTCAATTATCTGTCGATCTCGTCATTTTTCATTCGATTGAGCGTCGTGAATTTTAGGGGCAGGTTTATCAAAAACGGGGAAGAGCGGCGGGGTCGACGAGTTAAAATATCTTACTGTTTCATTTTAGGTTGTATAAAAGTGAACTGCCAAATACAAGCCGAATCGGTTGGTTGAGTCTGAGACCTTCCGCTTGTCAGTGCTCGAATTTAGCACTGTACTCGTATGTCCCTTGTTTAGAAAAAAGCGCAATACAGAACGGAAACTAAATGTAGAGTTAGCGACGAACCAACCACTGTTTGATTAGAAGATTATTGGTAAACACCTCTGGAGCGCCAGTCGTAAAGTATTTACGGTTAACATTTATGAGTGGAAGGCCTCAGACACGCCCAATGGAGTCGGCTCTTGTTGGGCGTGTCTTCTGTGTAGCACCGAAACTGAAAGACTAAGATATTTCCTGTTTTTGTGAAAACTACCCCCGAAGTTCATGACACGCACCTGACCCTAAATTGAGAAAATCGACACAAAATTGGAAACTTCTCACTTTTCACAGTAATTTATTGGGCCGGAATCGCTTGTTTTCCGAAAAATAGAGGAAACGAACTTAGACGACTGCCGGTTATGTCCGCGAAAGATTAACGCCCGTCGAGGAAACTGCCGCTGGCCGAGCAACCAAGGCAATTGGCTTCACAGTGGGGGGGCCAGAAATAGAGATTCCTACAGGCATTCCGTAGTATTGTTTTTCAAGCAGATCGTTCCTTCCCTCAAGTCGTTGGAAGAGACTTGGTTTGCATTTCAAAATATTTCTTTTCTATGAACTAATTTTCATCTGTACCACGCATACGATAACACCGCCTAGCAAATAGGTGCTGAAATTTGCATAGGAATGAAGCTATGGACCGTTGTTGCTTCGGCGCGGTTGTGCAGTTCCCGCTGAGTTTCGAGTAGCGAATTTCAATTACAAAGCCTCAAATAAAGCTGTCGGTAGGCTTGTCCTCAGTTTTTTTTCTCATACAACAAGAATCAAAATTTTAATTTTTCACTAATCCAAGTGCTTTGACAAATCTGTGAAGGCTGCATACCTTATTATAAGTCCTTTACGGTGTTAAGCCTCCTATTCCAACTAATTTTGATACGAAGACAAATTTATAAAATTTAAATATAAAAACAAAATGCATGAAGGAATCTAACACAAATCTTCGCTTCCAAGACCAGTTTGCTTAGTCGCTCGGTATCCTTGTGGGTACATACGCGGCTTTAGTTAAACTTTCTTCTCTCGATTTCTCGTAAAATATGCGTCTGCAGTCCCATTATATGAACGTGAGAACGGTTCTGTTTTCAGCTTTGAGACGACTGCGCGTCAAACTTCAGAGGTGGTTTTCTTAAAATAGGGGTGCGGTGGACGGCGGTGAACTGAAATGCCTTATAAAGAGTCAACTTTAGGTTGGACAGAGGCGACCCACCTGAGCCGAGTCGGCTGGTCTTATCCGAGGCCTTCCCCTTGTAAAAGTCGTATCAAATGAGACGATGAAATAAAATCAGTTTTAGGGAAAGCGACTGGATTGCTGCAAGGGTTCTGAGAAAATGCAAAGCAATTGTAAAGGAAATAGCATACAAGACGCTAGTGCTCCCAGTTCTAAGAGTATTGTTTCAGTATTTCGAGGCTTCACAACAGACATGGACGATTCGTAAACGCGCTACTGGGGTCCTTATAACCTATCCAAAGTGTAACAGAATTGATCGGAAAACTTATATGGCGAGTCTTAAAAGAAATATTACTTGGTCCTAGCAAAGTCCTGTTGGGAAAATTTAGAGAAACTGTATTCGTTAAAGAAACTACGGCAATTTTGCTGCCGCCATCGCGTATTTCGCGCAGGGTTCACGGGAATATCTTAAGGGCTGAAAGTACCTTCATTGAAAGTACCTTCATAAAAATATGAGATTTTTTTACTGGTATTTGTGATGGTTTGGAACATGCTTCGTTCGAATATAAAATCATTTTTGACCAAGTCGTCATTTAAAGATCCGGAACGTTAGTTTATATGATTGTCCGCAGAGCCAGATGCGCCTATTTATTGCCCTGTGACTCCTTTTTAGAATTAAAAAGCTTAGGGACTTATTTTCCTGTTGATTTGAGCATTCAGCTATTTGCTGCAGTGTTTTTCGTCTTGCATTCAGTTGTTTCCTATAGTGTTTTGTTTCTGGGCGAACTAATGCCAAAATCGACCTCCAAAATTGTCAAGGTAAGGTCTGCAGGACCTGGAAGAAATAAAACAGTGACTATAACCAAAACAATAATAGAGATGTGTACGGCACGCGTACTGTTCAAAAGGGGGTGAATAGCAGGGAAAACCTTACCTGCAGTTATGAAATTACCAAGCGCTCCAACAAAACTTCAGAAATGTAACAATATTATGAAATTCCGTCCTGGTTTTTACATTGTTTGAAAACTTCCTAATTATAATTCTTTACTTCATGGTGTTGGAATTCAGTCGCAAATCTACGACAGATGCAGTGAAAGAAGCTGTGAATTTACATGAAGATGTGCAGCCAGAATATATTTAAGACTCTGTAAGTACAACAAGACTTTGAAGTCAGTTCCAGCAACTTAAATTTTTTGTAACCTAATGCATCTTTTTCTCTGAAATCATTTGCCCCTGAGCAACAAAATTCTAACAGTCAATTGTCATAGTAGACGTGTATGAAGTGACTCTTTTTTAGGTTTCTAGCTATATTTTTTATTTCAAAAATTTGACCCAAAAACGGGTCATTGTTACAGCATTCTTCAAAATTACAATTTTGCTATACTAATCTTTAAAATATATCGTTAGCAAATAGTGTAAATGAATGTTGAAATAATTTCAGTGTACTACTGTTCATATTTTCTGAAAAAGGATACATGGAAAAAGGTCAATTTAACATAGCGGAGATGCAAGGTAACTACTCCTCTTTAAAGCTAGATCAAGGCACGCACACAGGAATATACAGACAGTAATTTCTCTCTCTCTCTCTCTCTCTCGGTAATACACGAATGGTATAAGACAGAAAATTGATGACATTCGTACGACGTACCCTTCACTATGCACTCTACGGTGGTTTGCGGAATAAATAATAGGTAGAAGTAGAAACTAAGGAGAGATAAACACGGTACTGTATTGCTCTGCATAAAGCCGCGGTTAGGCTTGGTAGTTACGGAAGTCTTATCTCTTGAGATTAACCTACGCACTGTTCAACTGCTATTTCATATTTTCCGACGTGTTTCACTATTACCTCCCTTTTCAGAACTATTGTAAAAAGTAATACTCTTAAAAGTGACTGCAAATATGACGTTCACCGTCAGTTTGGATTCAGGTCGGACCACTCCAACTAACGTATCACATGTATATTTTTCTTTAATTTCTCCAACTAAACCGGGTGAGGAAGCCATCGACGATATCGAGACAATTCATAGGTTACTTTTTCCTTGTTTGATTACACGAACGACCACACGTCTGAAAGAAGTTGTCAATGTCAGAATAAAAAATAGAAGCGACTTGGGGATAGATACCTCAGTCGTCGGATTTAGTCTGGCACTATCCCACTGAACTTATGGGCAAAACAGTAATATGTTCGTACTGATTTCGTGTTTACCAATTTACCAACCTATTTCTAAATTAAAACAAAGTTTTCAACATTGCAAGAGATGCCACATGTATTATGGGCGACGATTGAATAAAACGTGCAAAGAATAAAGGAAGGTCTAAGGAGGCTTTTTATTGAATAATACGACGTACAGGCATGCACTTCCGGAAAAGTGTATCATTCGTAGTAGATAAAGCATTGGCCCCTTACGATACACGACCTATATAGCCAGGAATATATGCAGAAAGTACGTTTTAATCTTTAGCAAGTGGAACAATGTTTACAGACGACCATCACATAACACTGATTACGTGACTATCAACAGGGAGATATGACACTTTGTATCAAACTGTGTCATCTGCTGAAGTGCGAATTCTTCACATGTGTGCCGTTTCTCAAAAGCGTCAGCAGATAGAATATATTGTGGACATACAAACACCGTAAGATTTATTTCTTACTGACCAGTAACGGCATATTTCCGCCAAGCTCTAGATAGCACTAGGCTCATCAAAGTTCATGAGCAATTTTTAACCAAGGTTTATTACGGCAGTAGACAGTACTTCAAACATGTATGTAAGCAAGAGATACAAGTCATTCACGGATTTCTCTAGCCAAGAACGATTTACCACTTAATTCCTATTTCACTGAAGCTACATACAAAAATATTTTTGTATTACCGCGCAACAATCAATCTAGTAACTGTGTAGACCAAAGCAGAAGGCATAAAGGCCAATAATTTAATTTCCGAGGCCCCTATACAATGGCTAAAGCGTTACTAGTATCAACAGCAAAAATAAGGCATTGATTAGTTTTTCATGTCACTAAACTAAATCAGTAACACCGTAGCACGACATTAAGCACCTCTTATGCTGAGCTGGAAGTATGCGAGAAGAAAGTTTTATAATTAGTGATTCTGAACAACAGCGGCACTCTTCAATTTGGGTGAAGCGGCGCCCTGACCGTGACATCGCTGGCCACAGTTCCTGTCGCGGCCGTCGGCGTCTCAGGGCGTTACCGCCGACGGAAGAGGTCGCGCCATGGCTAGCTCGGGTCCGCAGCGTCCTCTGCCTTTTGCATATGAGGAGGAGCGCTGGCCCTGAGACGGACAGTCTATTGTCTATTCCTAGCCTTTTGTGGAGTTTATAACGGAGCCATTGCAGTGTGATATTTGCTATTGTATTCGCCTAGGCTCAGTACACGGATTACTCTTGGATATTACTTGGACTTGTATTGCTGATGCACGTTTCGTCAGAAATAAAGATAAGTTACCTCTTCACTCTAGCTGACGCAATTCTTGTCAATTATTTTTCGGCCAACAGACACAGCTACATCTTGGTCACTACCCACGCTTTATACAATTTGTGGTGGCTGCCCCAAAAGTACCGCCGAGGACCTTGGGTTTGAGAGCCGTCGAAAGAGAGAGAGAGAGAGAGAGAGAGAGAGAGAGAGAGAGAGAGAGAGAGAGAGAGAGAGAGAGAGGGGGGGGGGGGGTCGACTGTGCGAACTGCCTCGAACAGACCCAAAACGACTGAAGGCTTTGGAAGTTCATGAAACCACAGCAGAAAACAGACGTGTACGGAGATAAAAGAAAGTACACGCACTTCGTTGTTTTGGTTGTAGCTTTTTTCATTATATGTGCCTTTTCTTCATCTGGAAAATTACCACAGATATTTCAGTTTTAACGGTATTGGTATATCTAGCATAGGAGAAAGTTTCAATTAAAAAGCCTTCCTCCGCTACATAGCCATTTGAAACTGCAATCAACCTCGACGTTACTGATAACGGACAATAATATGAATTAGAGATCTTTTTCAGGACATTTTGACGCAGTACAGTTCACTGTAAGGAATACGAGATGTGTAGCAAAAAATTAGGGAACATTCGTAATTTCGAGCCAACAGCGTGTTGGAGCGACATGCGGTTGTGGCATCCCTGCACACGCCTGTGTTTAAAGTGTGAACTGCCCGAAGTTTCCTTGTATGTCTTTTAGTTATTGTTCAGTGCTGTATAGAGTAGAACGTTGTGTCGCAAATTTCAGGACGGCACAGTTAGAGGAACAACGCGTCTGCATTAAATTTTGCGTGAAACTCAAGAAAAGCTTTACAGACACACACCAAATGATGCATTACTCTGTTACAAATGGCTCAAACGGTTTGAAAACGGCCGAGCGGAAGTTAAAGATGACTCTTATTCAGGACGCCCTTCGACATTTACCAACGACGCTAATGCCAGGAACCTCAACGAAATGTTGCGAGTTAATCGAAAGACTGACAGTCAGAGAGATCGAAAGACTTACTGTCAAAGAGATTGCAGAAGAATGTAACATTTTAGTTGGATCATTTCAGGGAATCTTGAGACACAATCTTCGAATACATTGTGTTGCCGCCAAGTTCGTCCCACGGCTCATGAGTCAAGACTAGAAAGACTTTTGCCTCGCAGTCTGAAGAGCTTTTGAATAGCGCAAATGGGAACGAGATGTTCAAGAGAATCATAACTGATGATGAGACGTAAATCTACATTGGTGATGTTGAGATCAAGGTTCCATCTTCACAATGGATCGGGAAAGTCTCTCCAAAGACCAAAAAAACATCATGAATTGGTGCCACAGGGACAAACAGTTAATCGATGATAGTATAGGAGCGTGTTGCAACGCCTGCGATAAAATGTCAGAAGGAAAAGGCCTGAAATGTGGCGAGACAATTCAATTCATGGTTCTCGCATCATCACGAAAACGCACCCGCACATACCCCATTTTGGTGCGTGACTATTTCACGAACTGTGCTGCCTCATCCCCCGTAATGTGCAGACCAGGCACCTGTGGACTATTTCCAAAATCGAAAACCCCGTTGAAATAACGAAGATTTGCAACGATAGACGAGATAAAAGAAAATTGGTCGGTGACGCTTCGCGCGATCCAGCAAGAGGCGTACCAAGACTGCTTTCGGGAAGTGGAAACGGCGTTTGGAGCGATTTATGAATTGTGGAGGAGAGTATTTCCAAGGAAAACATGAACAATGAGTAAAAGGTAAGCGTAGAAAAATTTTGTTGACCAAGTTCCGGAATTTTATGAACAGACTTCGTATTTTACAACTTCCAATCGTACGCACCTTCTTAATTAAACTTACGAAAAGTTGCTGTGACTCCAATGCTCTTATAAATATCTCATATTAAAATTAGGTCTTTAATTATTGATGTTTATACTGGAACCATTTGAACAGCACTCAGTCATCTGAGACACTACATCCACATACGCTCTTTTTTTTTTTAACCTTCCCCAGTTATTAGTAAAAACGTAGCGCAGTATAAGATTGGGTTAGATTGATGGTATGTATGTTACGAGACGTTTGTTTTCACCGCAATCATATCCATCGGACGCAGTGACAAGGACTACTGACTTAGCGATATTCTTCGCTACATGAGAAGAGACGCGAAAGTTTCTTATGGTACGACAAATTATGTTTTCTATCCGATGACGAAAAATGCTACTAAATAACGCGACATTTGAATAAACTCTGGTAAAATTCCAATATGATAAAAGCTCTCAACCTAGACGTCCAAATCAAGTGTATCAGTAAATATAAGCAGCCATCTTAGTATGACATCTCAGAGATCAAGTGTGCATCCTACAATTTCTATGGAATGGAGCACAACATTTGGGGCATATGATGATTTGCATTTGCATCAGCTACCCTGCGTGATCTTAATTGTTGTGTTTATGCTTACATGACGAATGCTGGTTCTAAGGTAGGTAAATAAGCCATAAAATTTACTTCGCTGTGATTTGAGTTAGGAGGTTTACTGTGGCAGAGGCTTGACAGTATGTTTCCCCAGCCTAAGCTGGTGAAGATATTTTCAAGGGCGTCGGTGCCAGTGTCAACCTGGATATCGCTATCGCTGAACTTGAAATATGAAAAATCCACGATAAACGCCTGATTACGTAGAAGATAAGACAGGACACCAAGAACAGACGAGATTACAATTAGTAGTACAAAGTTCTTCTACACGCAATGTCAGACAAGGAAAACGGTAGCGATAGATATTCAGAAGAGGTTTCCCACGTGATCCATAATAAATCCTTTATAAAGGTCCACAGGTATACTATGAAGATGGAGGTTCCTTGTCCAGACCATCTCGTTGTCTGAAGTGGGCAAGAAGTTTAAAAATGGTAGAACATTTAGATCATACTTCATATAACATATAATTAGCGTTTATTTGCAGGTACACACTATTAATCGTTCCTTAGTATTTACCACAGGGTAAAGACCCCTAATAGCGAACAATCTGAATACGACTCAGTAATCTGAGACACTATATCCACTTACGCTCTCTTTTCTAACCTTCCCAAGATATTAGCAAAAACGTAGCGCAGTATATGATTGGATTAATGAAGTAAAGGCACCGAATTACGAGGTCGTCGGTCCCTCTGAAAGTTTGTTATGTGGCCCACCCAGGAAACAGCTGAAGTCTCCAGCCATGTCATGCGATGAGAGAGAGACCCTCTGCATTCAACTGGTATTTTCTCGTCCTCCACCAGAAGTAACAACGCGGACAAGTTGATAAAATCCTAGGAATAACAACAACGACGACAAGATAGTAAACCAATGACAGACGTAAAATAAGAAGAATTAAAAATGTAGGAAGGGCAGGAGCCAGGACGAACCACCGAGCAAGGGCAGCTATGTGCACATTGGGGCGGAGGAGGTAACGGAGCACCCCACGAATCCCACCTTAGAGAGAGGAGGAGAAACCACTTTCAAGGGTAAAAGGTAAAACCGAATCAGCCACTTTGGAACCATCCCCTAGCATCAGAAGCAGCGAGTCAGCAAGGTGGCCAAATTAGGGCAGTCCAGTATGATTTTAAATTGTTTTATAAAAAAGTCGAATAGCACGTGAGCCACCGTCAGACAGGTACAAAAAATGACAGTGAGGTGGATTCTCACGTTGTAGACTGTGGTTAATGTGAAGTCATAACGGTAGACCCCCTGCGAAAAACGCAAATGGAATACTGCCGCTTGGTAATGATTCCTTTATTGCTCACAGTTTGTTCGGAGAGACCAGAGCATACCAATCCGTGTCCCAAGCCTCCAACAACTGACAGCGTACAGTCGACCGAAGGTCGGATTCCGGTGCTCCCGGCACGCCCCTCCCCCCCCCCCCCCCCCACTTCCCCGGTCTCTCTCTCTCTCTCTCTCTCTCTCTCTCTCTCTCTCTCTCTCTCTCTCTCTCTCTCTCTCTCCCCAACGTCGGCATCCTCGTAACCAAGTTGGCCACCTGGTCAACAAGTTAGTTCCCTGAGATCCCAACATGACCAGGGGTCCAGATAAAAACGAGCGACCATCCAGACTGAGTGAGTTCAGAGAAGAGAGCCTGGATAGTCCCAACTAATGGGTAACGTGGGGAGCAGTGATCGGTAGCCTGAAGACTACTCAGAGTGTCAAGCCGACTAAGAACGTCTCGCCGGTGAAAGAACGAAAGTGAAGACCTGAGCAACTGACAATTCTGCAGTGAATACACTGTATCCGTTCGGCAGGGTTGTAGTTCACTGCAACCTTGCATGTGTGTAAGCAAAACCTGCTCGTCTGTGAACCATACAGCCGTCAGTGTGCACCATTTCCGAACCCGGAAATGCAGCCTATCCATTAGCCACAACTGAAGGCAGACAAATTTCGTAGTTTGGAGCCTCTGGTACAGCCATGTTGAGAATTATCATACACACCATTGTTAAAATGTGTGGACATCTGATTGAATCAGACGTGGTGGTGGTGGTAGTGGTTGTGGTTGTGGTTGTTGTATGAGATGGATGAGCTACAACGCTGCTTCTCCTGTCGAAACGTGATTTGACCTACTTAAAAGTATGTACGATCGGACGATATTAACAAAATCAGTCTGACAACCGTTTATGAATGCCAAAAGTATTTTACTTGTTGTGTGGAAGGGACAAAGTAACGAATAAGAAATGCAATGAACGGTCGACAACTTGGACCAAAGGGAATATCGGAACAAAGAGAGAGAGAGAGAGAGAGAGAGAGAGAGAGAGAGAGAGAGAGAGAGAGAGAGAGATAATAGTGTTAAACATCCGCTTATCTAAATAAATGTTTCACGGAGTGTGTTCGACGACTTCCTCTTTCGACATCGTCAGGAAATTTCAACAGGCCTTTGGGCACTTTCGTTGGCAAACTGAGGTACCTAACGGTCTGGTGAAATGTAATAGCCTGACGATGACGACGGATGATAGACAAATCTAACGGCGCAAGAATTACGTAAAACATTTATTGAAAAATGCCACCATGAAAAATCTCCAAAATTAAGCCTAGTTTACACGACGACATTGGGTTGCGTCACTAGTAGCGTGGAATAAGCTGCACGCAAATATTTTCATATTTGAAACTTCCTGGCACATTAAAACTGCGTGCCGGGCCGAGACTCGAACTCTCGACCTTTGCCTTTCGCGGGCAAGTGCTCTACCAACTGAGCTACCCAAGCACGACTCACGCCCCGACCTCACAGCTTCACTTCTGCCAGTACCTCGTCTCCTACCTTCCAAACTTTACAGAAGCTCTCCTTCGAACCTTGCAGAGCTAGCACTCCTGAAAGAAAGAGTATCTTTATCCTTATCCTTTAACGTTAATAGTAATAATTATTAACATTAACAGCAGTAATTATTCGAAACAGGCCACATTAAGAAGAGAATGGTTCGCAAACTACTTTCTTGCAGAATATGCCAACAACCTAAGACGGCTGCTCGGATTGTCTACTAAATCGGTTAATAAACTGCAGAGGGTCTACAAATCTACCTTGGGGAACGCCAGAAATCACTTCTGTTTTACTCGATGACTTTCAGTCAGTAACTACGAACTGTGACCTCTTTGATAGGAAATCACGTGCCCAGTCACATAACTGAGCCGATATTCCACAAGAACGCAATTTCAGTACAAGCTGCTTGTGTGGTACAGTGTCAAAAACTTTTTGGAAATCTAGAGTTAAGGTTTCAATTTGAAATACCTTATCAATAGCACTCAACATTTCGTGCGTGTAAAGAGCTAGTTGTGTTTCACAAGAACGATGTCTTCGAGGTAATTCATAATGTTCGAACACAATGTACGTTCCAAAATTCTACTGGTATATCGCCGTTAATGATATGGGACTGCAATTTATTGGATTACTCCTACTACCTTTCTCGAATACCGGTGTGACATGCCGCAACGTACATGTTTCAAATTTTACTGTCACAGATGCATGGTACAAATTGTGTGTGTAATGGGTACTGTGGGCGAGGAAAATGTTATTCATGCACCCGTTTCACGAACTATGATCTCCAGCACATTCTGTCACGTGTTATGTTAGTATCTGAAAAGAATGTCATTATCTGTAACTTTCAAGTATTACAGTGTTGTAAAAGAGTGATAATATAAATCTTTTAAAAATATTGTTTCGTGGCCGAAACTCAATTAAACCCTTTCGTTTTTACCCCTCAGGGAATATTACCCCCAGGCTGAGCTGTAGCAGGCGGTCCTCCTCAGTCATCATATGTGCCCTGAGTACAAGTGTATCCAGGAAACCATTGGTCCGCGTAGGAAGAAGACAGCTGTGCGCGGGCAGCGACATATCTGTGTGTGTCGGCTTGCGAAAGACAGCATGTGCCAGTGTATCATTGGTTTGCGGTGAAGTAAGACATTCAAGGGAGGCATCCGTCCTTTTCCAATGCACGTGAATTAGATGTTCTCATGAATGGAATGCAGACGGTCCAAGAATTTACGTGGTTTCCGCTCATCACGGAGCTACACTATGAATATGTCTCCACACAGCTAGAAAAGATATTCTCTCACTGTCCTACACACAAGCTTGCATATTCTGTAATGAGACACGTGCACTTGTCAAAACGCCACCTGTACCGTCCATCAGGACTCGTGAATGGAGGGCGCAGTTAGGAACAGCTCCCCGGCCGGCTGGCGGCTAATCCCTGTGGGAGCGGCCCCCGGCTGTGTGTGTTTTCGAGCGACGTCGACAAGGTGGCGTGTTCCGTGTCAGGGAAGTGGGCACCGGCACGCCTCAGCTATTCGCAGCGCGCGGTCACCGCCCCCGGGACCTCAGCTAGCGCCAGACGCTGGCCCCGCTCTGTTACACTGCTGTACTTCACTATCTACTCCTCTGCTACACTTTCTTATCGGACAGGGTGCTGTAGTTAACGCCCCGCGTACTTCGGGATCATTGCAGACGGAGCAAGAGTTCAAACTAGTCGCCACAGTCGTTTATGTGAACACGCAACTTCAAGTTCGGTATCAAGTTTTGCAACACAGTGAAAGGTTTTTTTGCAAGCGTTTACTTTTATGCTTAGTACATGAAATAACATCATGACGTAAGGCAGTGTGGCTCTGAATCAATTATTTCCCCTAATCTGGGCTATAAAAAAATTTCGTCATTTCCATTTTTTCCTTCTTAAATTTAGTGCCCTCCAGAACGTGCCCTACAGTCATCTTAAAATTTTACATCACAGTCAAATTTTGACAATTCAGAGTATACGTTAGTTAAAGTCGTACCCTAGATCGAAGTTACATAGGCTTAAGAAAGGACATATTCGAAAATAAATTTTACACCCGCGGTATACTATACTGAAACGAGTAGACAATATATAGTAATTTTTCCACGTAGTACAAACTCTAGGGATTGATCGGTGAGAGGATACGGAACATATAGGTCTAATAAACTTATATCCGGAAATGAATTATTTTCATGCTAAAGTCCGCAGCTCGTCGTCTTGCGGTAGCGTTCTCGCTTAACGCGCACGAGGTCCCTGGTTCGATTCACGGCTGGGTCAGGGATTTTTCCTGCTTCGAGATGACTGGGTGTCGTCGTCGTCATCCATCCCCATTACGGTCGGAGGAAGGAAATGGCAAACCACCTCCACTAGGACCTTGCCTAGTACAGCGGTGTGGGTCTCTCGCATCTTCCCCTACGCTTCTCGAGTATGGGACCTTATCATCTATGCTAAAGACCATTTATTCAATTATACTCTGTTACAGAGACTGCGATCTAATATGCGCTGTACCGTTCAGCCACAGTTACAGTATGCATGGTTTCCTCCTAGAGGCTGCCACTATTCGTCATACGTCATGCCCTAGCGCCCTCTCCTGCCATAGTAATTGGTAATGTTGTGTCCAATTCACGTCTCTTGCTGACCCACCTTACAGTGGATGTGGTAAAACGTCGTACACATTGGTTCCGTATTCGAATCGAGAAATTGGCGACATTGTGTTTAGTTATGGAAAGGCAAATGGCGGACGGCGTATCGGGAGATCTATCCCCGCCGACAGCAACCATAGTATGCAAGAGTTTCGCCGTCTATCCCAGACAGGGTCGTTCCAGGAAGCAGAGAATCATGGACGAACCCGAAATGTTGGGACACCAGACTTGGAGGTGATGTAATTTAAATCAAGATTTCCACCAACCGTAATATGCTCTGGGGACAAGAATGCCACTAATTTAAGGAACTATAAAAATGTCAGAGTGAACACAAGATCAAAACTTGAAAATTTTTGCCGTATTCTGTAGTGGCAAGCATAGCGTACGTAAAAAAGAAGGCGGGCAGATTTGTTAACATTGGATTGTCCACTTTCTTGCGATAAAACGCGCTACTTTGAACGTTTAAATCGTGTCAGTATTTCGTACTGAGACTGAAGCACAATTTCGAATAGGCAAGCGTTACAGGCACTTCAGATAATGTTCCATGTTTTTAGGCTTGAAAACAGCTTATGGGCTACTCCAATGAATAAAGTGTGACTTGCTTAAACCAAGAAAATCACTACCTCGATGGCATACATACTCCTAAACATAATTTACGATCTTTTCCTCGCATAGAAATGTGTTCAGTGTAGACGTTACGACAGCGTAGCAGCATTGTGGTGATGCTGTCTTAAACTCCGTTTCTCGCAAAAATAACTAGTATTATTCATCATACAGATGTGCAGCCATGACATCCGATTGGTACCTCGGAAGATATTTTCTGTTAGTATAAACGACAATGAACGCTTCGAACGTTCTATAGAGCGGTATGTGTAGGGGAAAAAAAAAGTTTCTGAAATTAGGTATTGAAAGGGTGACACACAAGATTTCGGCAAGGAACCCAGAATATATCTTGTTTGGAGCAGGAGATGTAAGGGCATGGAAAAAAGGAACTTGGCACTAAAAATTCAACTTATCACTTCCAGACGCGTACGAAAAGCAGGTTGAAAACGAATTTTTTATGAAGCAGTAAGAAGTGAGAGGGCTATAAATTCAGTAGGAGACATATCGACGAATTCGCCGAAGTCCCGGTGATAGATCGGAAATTCGACATACAGCTCAATGTGGGACACGAAATAAAGTGCGATGAACGGCATTACAAAACTGAAGAAGAGACAGCAAACTTCTTCCACATACAACCCAATGAAGCAGTGACCGCTTAAAACGGCTGTGTTGAGCCAACTGAACAGGAACTGCACAAAACCGTCTCCTGTATGCCTAATATGAAGCCTTCAAGGAATGCTGTCGAAGTAGTGGTGTGCGCAAAAATAGCTACTCTCCACCAGCCACAAGTTTTTTTTCCGGTAACTGCTTGCACGTCTTTATGCTTGTTATCTTCTCGAGTCGAGTACGTGATGTAAACGGATCATGTGGTCTGGACAGGTCGGACCTTCGAGAATTTGCAGAGAGAAGGGGGGGGGGGGGGGGGCGAGTTTGATGCCACAGTAATTCTGGTTTGTGAAATCCATGAAAAATATTATTTCTTCTACATCTACATACATACTCCACAACCCAAGGTACTCTGCACGGCGGAGAGGGGTACTACTACTACTACTACTACTACTATAAATAGAAGCAACTTTCTTTCCTATTCCACTAGCAAATCGAAGGAAGGAAAAACGACTGTCTTTGTATGAGCTCTAATTCCTCTTGTATAATCTTCACTGTCTTTACGTGAAATACTTGTTGGCGGCAGCAGATTCTTTCTGCAGTCATCTGCAAATGCCTGTTCTCTAAATTTTCTCAACAGTTTTTCCACGAGAAGAACGTTTTCTCTCCAGGGATTCCCATTTGAGTTCACGAATCATCACGGCAAAACTCGCTTGATACTCCATTCTACCGATAACAAGTCTAGCACCAGATTACTGGACTGCTTTGCTTCGATGTCTTCCTTTAATCCGACTTGGTGTGGATCTCAAACACTCGAGCAGTAGTTAAGAATGGGCCGCACAAGTCTTCTGTAAGCCGTCTCCTTTGTGGATGAGCTACACTGTACTAAAACTTACAACAAACCGAAATCGACGATTTGCTCTCCTTACTATCGCTCTTACGACCTCGTTCCATTTCATATAGTTTTGCAGCATTACTCCAAACTATTTAATTGACATGCCTTCATGTATAACAACAACAACGAACACCTAATAACCATTCAAATTATCATAAAAATTACAATAATTAAGAAGTCAATAATAATTAGGTGTTTTCGAAAGCCCCATAGCAATATTCGTACCATACCGGTTGCACGTTATTACAGACGCATCTTCAGGTTTATCTGCCAAAATACAAATCAGTGTGTGAAATTTTCGAAACTGTAGAAATACAGAACCATAGTGTTGATATTGACAGAGCACTGAAAGAGCTGAGTCGAAACAAGACCCCGGGAGTAGACAACATTCCTTTAGAACTACTGACACTGACAGCTTTGGGAGAGCCAGTCATGACAAAACTCTACCATCTGGTGAGCAAGATGTATGAGACAGGAGAATACCCACAAACTTCAAGAAGAATATAATAATTCCAATCCCCAAGAAAGCAGGTGTTGACAGATGTGAAAATTACCGAACTATCAGTCTAATAAGTCACAGCTGCAAAATACTAATACGAATTCTTTACAGACGAATGGAAAAACTAGTAGAGGCCAACCTTGGGGAAGATCAGTTTGGATTTCATAGAAATAACAGGTGAGGCAATACTGACCCTACAACTTATCTTAGAAGCTAGATTAAGGAAAGGCAAACCTACGTTTCTAGCATTTGTAGACTTAGAGAAAGCTTTTGACAATGTTGATTGGCATACCCTCTTTCAAATTCTGAGGGTGGCAGGGGTAAAATACAGGGAGCGAAAGGCTATTTACAATTTGTACAGAAACCAGATGGCAGTTATAACAGTCGAGGGGCATGAAAGGGAAGCAGTGGTTGGGAAGGGTGTGAGACAGGGTTGTTGCCTCTCCCAGATGTTATTCAATCTGTATATTGAGCAAGCAGTAAAGGAAACAAAAGAAAAATTCGGAGTAGGTAATAAAATTCATGGAGAAGAAATAAAAACTTTGAGGTTCGCCGATGACATTGTAATTCTGTCAGAGACAGCAAAGGACTTGGAAGAGCAGTTGAACGGAATGGACAGTGTCTTGAAAGGAGGATATAAGATGAACATCAACAAAAGCAAAACGAGGATAATGGAATGTAGTCGAATTAAGTCGGGTGATGCTGAGGGAATTAGATTAGGAAATGAGATACTTAAAGTAGTAAAGGTGGTTTGCTATTTGGGGAGTAAAATAACTGATGCTGGTCGAAGTAGAGAGGATATAAAATGTAGACTGGCAATGGCAAGGAAAGCGCTTCTGAAGAAGAGAAATTTGTTAACATCGAGTATAGATTTAAGTGTCAGGAAGTCATTTCTGAAAGTATTTGTATACAGTGTAGCCATATATGGAAGTGAAACATGGACGATAACTAGTTTGGACAAGAAGAGAATAGAAGCTTTCGAAATGTGGTGCTACAGAAGAATGCTGAAGATCAGATGGGTAGACCACATAACTAAGGAGGAGGTATTGAATAGAATTGGGGAGAAGAGGAGTTTGTGGCACAACTTGACAAAAAGAAGGGACCGGTTGGTAGGACATGTTCTGAGGCATCAAGGGATCACAAATTTAGCATTGGAGGGCAGCGTGGAGGGTAAAAATCGTAGAGGGAGATCAAGAGATGAATACACTAAGCAGATGCAGAAAGATGTAGGTTGTAGTAAGTACTGGGAATGAAGAAGCTTGCACAGGATAGAGTAGCAAGGAGAGCTGCATCAAACCAGTCTCAGGACTGAAGACAACAACAACAGTGTTGATATTCAACAAACAATGACGAGTACCCACAGTGGATGTATTTCCATGAAGTAGATGGACAATTTCGGGTAGTTACCCACGGTAAGTCAACATACAACAGCAGGTTGACTTTGTCCAGCAGG
Organism: Schistocerca gregaria; assembly: GCF_023897955.1. Classification (NCBI taxonomy): domain Eukaryota; kingdom Metazoa; phylum Arthropoda; class Insecta; order Orthoptera; family Acrididae; genus Schistocerca; species Schistocerca gregaria. The sequence goes on along the minus strand of NC_064922.1, from coordinate 563,166,111 downwards.
ACACCACTAACCTATTCGAACCTTACATGACAGTTTTTCTTCCCTCCCTACATTATGAAGCAGTTTTGTGAAGTGTTTCGTTTGAAGGACTACGTGGTTTGTAAAGCAAGGTGAAAATGGCGACTACTCTTGATGCCTGACAGCAGAATTTATGCAACTATTTTAATTATTTTTAATTTTTTGCCTCAATGATGAGTCTAGCTCACCTATTCAACGATTATCCTACAGTGATTTTTGGAAAGACACTCTCCTCCATGTTTCAAAGGTAAAAAGCACTCTTTCATGGTACACTATCATATATGAAAATCACGGTTTTGGACAAAAATATTACAACACCGCGGGAAACGGTCTCATTACTGCCAAAGATTTTGTGACCATACTGGCTCATCAGGTGCATTCCAAGTTACAATGACGATGGAGATGGCGGTGGTGATGCGTATTCCAAGACGACAGATCCCTCTTGACACAGCTCGCATTGTCAAGGGCGAGGACTGTCCCAAGCGCCCCGGCTACCACACTCACCACTTCTCAATATTATCGAACCTTTATTACGATGTACTATGTAGAGAAGCGTGAGAGATCGCTCTACACATACATCATCGTCACATTTACACACGCACGCATGACCGAGGGAGGACTCTAACCTCCGCCGGGACCAGCCACACAGTCCATGACTGCAATACCTTAGACAGCTTTTTTCTTTTTTTTTCGTCGGTGGTCGTCGTGTTTGGTCGTTGCGGACGTCGCATGAAATCCGTGTAAGTTAGTTTGTTGGTCCTTCCACTTTTTTTTTTTTTTTTTTTTTTTTTTTTTTTTTTTTTTTTTTTTTTTTTTAATTACAGGGGCCAACCAGCTCTCTGACCGAACACGATGAGCTACCGTGCCGGCGTCCGCTCGGCTAATCCCGCGCGGCGAATAATGGTTTAAGACACCCTTATTCACTCCTAGACGACTGCGAACTATTTTGAACGCGAACAGGTTTCCTACACCGTATTAGGCACGGCAATGTGTTTTGTTTTTGGCGTTTCCATATTTTTGACCAGCCCCTGTGTTGTGTAACAGGATTGCAAAAATTACGTGCCATTCATTTAAATTAAAGCTTTGGAAACTTGTTAGTTTCAAAACCCAAGTTTCTTTCTTGTGCATGTACACAGATATATTTCTGTTCTTATCAGTGACTTATTTGATGTGTCGTTCTCTATTTTGGTTATTGTGTTTTTCTTCCTCAATGAGCACTGATAGCCGGCCATTGTGCAATGAAGCAACGCATTGCTCAAATATTTTTACTAGTAGCTTTCGAACATATATAGTTAACATGATAAAGTACCAAAAACTTTTTTGCTTTATATTACATCTTAAGATTTGGGCAAAACATTTGGTACTAAATTCGCGTTACTAATTCGCGCACGAAGATAGCTTCACAGATAAAAATTTTGGTAAGACTATCATATTTTTACTAGTACGAAAGAAATCCCAACTGGAACAGTAAGAGAATGCCTACTTACCAGAGCACAGTAGTTCAGAAATATAACCGAATGACGACATAAAAAACCATATATACACTCCTGGAAATTGAAATAAGAACACCGTGAATTCATTGTCCCAGGAAGGGGAAACTTTATTGACCCATTCCTGGGGTCAGATACATCACATGATCACACTGACAGAACCACAGGCACATAGAGACAGGCAACAGAGCATGCACAATGTCGGCACTAGTACAGTGTATATCCACCTTTCGCAGCAATGCAGGCTGCTATTCTCCCATGGAGACGATCGTAGAGATGCTGGATGTAGTCCTGTGGAACGGCTTGCCATGCCATTTCCACCTGGCGCCTCAGTTGGACCAGCGTTCGTGCTGGACGTGCAGACCGCGTGAGACGACGCTTCATCCAGTCCCAAACATGCTCAATGGGGGACAGATCCGGAGATCTTGCTGGCCAGGGTAGTTGACTTACACCTTCTAGAGCACGTTGGGTGGCACGGGATACATGCGGACGTGCATTGTCCTGTTGGAACAGCAAGTTCCCTTGCCGGTCTAGGAATGGTAGAACGATGGGTTCGATGGCGGTTTGGATGTACCGTGCACTATTCAGTGTCCCCTCGACGATCACCAGAGGTGTACGGCCAGTGTAGGAGATCGCTCCCCACACCATGATGCCGGGTGTTGGCCCTGTGTGCCTCGGTCGTATGCAGTCCTGATTGTGGCGCTCACCTGCACGGCGCTAAACACGCATACGACCATCATTAGCACCAAGGCAGAAGCGACTCTCATCGCTCAAGACGACACGTCTCCATTCGTCCCTTCATTCACGCCTGTCGCGACACCACTGGAGGCGGGCTGCACGATGTTGGGGCGTGAGCGGAAGACGGCCTAACGGTGTGCGGGACCGTAGCCCAGCTTCATGGAGACGATTGCGAATGGTCCTCTCCGATACCCCAGGAGCAACAGTGTGCCTAATTTGCTGGGAAGTGGCGGTGCGGTCCCCTACGGCACTGCGTAGGATCCTACGGTCTTGGCGTGCATCCGTGCATCGCTGCGGTCCGGTCCCAGGTCGACGGGCACGTGCACCTTCCGCCGACCACTGGCGACAACATCGATGTACTGTGGAGACCTCACGCCCCACGTGTTGAGCAATTCGGCGGTACGTCCACCCGGCCTCCCGCATGCCCACTATACGCCCTAGCTCAAAGTCCGTCAACTGCACATACTGTTCACGTCCACGCTGTCGCGGCATGCTACCAGTGTTAAAGACTGCGATGGACCTCCGTATGCCACGGCAAACTGGCTGACACTGACGGCGGCGGTGCACAAATGCTGCGCAGCTAGCGCCATTCGACGGCCAACACCGCGGTTCCTAGTGTGTCCGCTGTGCCGTGCGTGTGATAATTGCTTGTACAGCCCTCTCGCAGTGTCCGGAGCAAGTATGGTAGGTCTGACACACCGGTGTCAATGTGTTCTTTTTTCCATTTCCAGGAATGTATTTGGAAAAATGGTGGAATCAGCAATGCACGTGTTTGTGAACGAGGAACATCAGCTGATTAATTCAAATCAGCGCCCAGATTCTCAAATACATATGCTAACAGTGGTGGGTAACAATATTTTGAGATACTGAACCAAAGGTCGTAAATGAGGTCTTAAATGGGCAATGCGCGTAAAGCCTTTTTGTTAAGCTGCTTATGTTTCATACCGAACAACTCTGCAACGTCCACATTGGTGACGCTACTTCTAAAAACAACGTACAATGGTCTGTGACAAATGCACAGAGAAATTTACCATGACCTCGTGAATCGTTGCCAAAGATGACACGCTACCCACTACAGGAAATTTTAGATATCCAGGTAGGTTATGAACAATGTAGAAAAAGACAGATTGCTATTGTCGAAAGAAAACACGTTAAGTTGCAGACAGGTACAATTAAAAGACGCTTACAGAAATCTTTCGGCCACAGCCTTCATCAAGTAAACACACACACACACACACACACACACACACACACACACACACACACACACACACACACACACAGAGAGAGAGAGAGAGAGAGAGAGAGAGAGAGAGAGAGAGAGAGAGAGAGCTACCTCCAGCATCTCGGGCCGGAACGACATTCAGTTATCACCACAAGATGTTACGTGGCAAATCAACATAGTTCCGCAGTGTTATGAAGTGTTTTCTTATTTACTATTATCATCATGTTCACAGAGTACCGATGGGAAATCCAGTTAAATCCACTGAAATCATGCTTCAGTTTAAGTAAGCTGATTACTTTACTTCAAACGTTTTCAGCACTTTTTATAACGAATTTTCCACGTATAAAAATGGATGATGTGCTCAAAAATCCCACATCAAAATTATCACACAGTCCATGTGCAAAGAATAAGCAAATTGGTGAACGAATTACCAATGTGTTGCACACAATAAACCGGAAAATTACAATAGAAGATAGCGAAACGTGGGCTTTGTTTCGTTATAGCTTCAGTGCCTCCGCAAGTTCTGTAACAATCATTTCATTTCGTCATTTCTGTACTTTGCCATCGAACTGGCACACATTGTGAAATGATAGATAATAAGCTGACGTAAATGAATATCCTACGCAAACATTCGGCACGTCAGCGCAGAAAACTGGCAGACTTCCAGAATTATGTTTTGCTCAATGATAAATGAGAAAGGAAGATCTCCGTGGACCTCAGTCTCCTTGAAATAATTATCTCCGGTTTCACACGTCCTATGATTCATGCAAGTGGCACCACATTACTGTAGTCGACATCTGAAACGCGAACACTTTTTATCACGGCAGTGCAACAGTGTCTTTAGCAAAAAAGGTTATATATATGATGTTCTCCCACTTTGTAGAAGTGTTAACAATTAGTGGATCTCACCCATGAAGCTGAATCCTATACAATTTGTGAAATTTAATTAGCTGTCAGAATATCTTCATTTGAATCCTAATGTTCCGCATTACTTTAGATGTGTGCAAAGGTGAAAGAGGATGCCATACATGCTGACAACGACGAATAGGTATTCCACCAATTTCTATTTAACCACCTACAGTTTTCCCATTGAGAAATTGTCTGTAGATGTACTGTAGAGACGGACGATGGGGATTTTTTAATGTAAGTCCGCAGGTTTTCGTAGCCGTTGTCATCGATTGTGAGATCTGCAGTCGTTCGGTCACGTCATGTTCCTCTTCAAATTTCTTCAACGCTCGACGTTTCGATCCCTCTACTGCCATCATCTTATAAGTGAACGTAGCACTGTTTTTAGACGGTGTCCAATAATCCAGTAAAGGTATTAGAAACCTGAATAAGATTCCAGCGCAGGAATGGAAATATTGAGCATTGAGGCTAGGAATTTGACACGGACCAGCTACTTGAAAGATTTTACCATCAACGAACTTTTTCGTTTGAAACTCTAGTCTCTGTCCTACTGATTTCCAGTTGATCCAACAAACTCGCAGATAATTAGTATTAAGAACCACAGAAAACATTGGCTAACAGACATGGCAGGTTTTGGTACAGGGGCACACCACCATTCACTGTTTCGATCGCAGTTTTGTTTGTAGCCTGAAATGGCCAACTATATCTCATGAACATTAAGAACACAATATTAGTTGGTTTGTTTTTACACTGGTTCAACACTCAATGTAAATTCGTTTCGACTTTTGCTGTGTGTCAGTATCAATAGCAAATCCATCTGTAGGTATGATGGGCAGGCGCCAGCGTTTTACCTTTCATTCATTATGTTTTCTCTCGTGTTACCGATCACTGTCGAAACTACTACAAATATAGCAACACGTTTCCTGCCTGACAGCAAAATAACGTTTGCTAATCTCATCGAAGACAAAATTATCTGTGCTACTCATTTTTATTCACTTCCACGATGAGTTTCGATGGCTTGCACCGCCATGTTAAGGTGTATCAGTGGATTACTTGATAATTTCCTTTCCTTTATATACTCCGTTCTTGCCTTGCGCTTCAATTCGTCGATATTCGAGCTACAAGCACATTCCAAGTCGTGATATGTGTACATTTGTATCATTTAATAGCACACGGATCGAAACTAGTTAAGTGCATAGAAAAATAAAATCTTATGCAATCCACCAAACCGCCTGAGGGCGGAAGCACTCGAAACGCGTTGTGGAAAGAAATGGAAGTGACTGACACAGATAATTGTTTTTAGTTTCCCTGCTTTATCACAAATAGTTGCAGTTACAAATCAGTCGCACGTGGACAACAAAGGTTAAATCTCATACTGACTATACTCTTCCAGTTAAACATATTGTAGGTTCCAGGTACCTATTACAAACGGATCGCATTAGTAGGTTTGATGATTTATAAACAGATTTTAAATAATTATAAATTTTACTCTGCTAAAAACTGTGCTTCGTTTTATCGATCCCACCCCTTCTACAAAAGTAATAAGAGTTGTCCCTCGTCAACTCTCGTCCTGCATGCGCTCTTCGACTATACAGTACATTTTCAACTTATATGCCTGTATGGCATCTGCTGTGTCATACATGTTGAATCGTTTACTGTCCAATACAATATTTTTCTCTTTGTTTTGAACTGTGCTTGTAGTTCTGGGATGTGCATCATGCCGATCACATTAAAGAGAATTGTTGCCTCGTTTGAAACAAGCCATCCTTTGCTAAACTCGTGAATATGAAGCAACAGACCACATTCACTTCTATACTGTACAAACCGCTAAATGCATGGTGAACGACACTTTGCATTGTACTAAGTACTGAAGCTTCTTGCCGTTCCCGAAGTAGGAGCTGGAGGAATTATTGCTTGAATTCCTCTTTGCGTGCGTATCTTGTCTTTGCATCCCTAGCGGAACCATGCATGGGGTTTTCCAGTATATTCATAGCCCCCTCAAGTAACACTGACTGTTGAAACGTGGTACGTACACTTTCGAAGGAAAATTAATATACGTCTTTAAATGTCTGTCAGTTCAAGTTTTTCCATCTTCTCCATGATGCTCCGTGATTTGAACAAACGTATGACCATTCGCGCCGTCGTCCTTTCTGTGTGTTCAGCATTCTCTTTTAGTCGTACTTGGTGTGGCTTCCACACATTTGGACAATATGCTAAGATTGGACACACATGTGCTTTGTAAATAGTTTCCTTTGCAGACTCCCACTTTTTTTGTTTTTGTTTCCTGCCAATGAACCACTCTTGCCACTTGTCTAAAATAGGACCAAACCTGTGCTATCATTCCATTTCATATCCATACAAATATCCGACACACAGGTATTCGTATGGACTGAATAAATCTAATTGTGGCTCATTTATGTTATAGTCACAGGATGCGTTTTGCCAAGTGCAGACTTTTACATTGCTGAAAATCTGAAGTAAGTCGCCAATCTTTGTAGCATTTTGAAATTCTTACATCTTTTCGAATTTGGATGAGCATGGGAGTCATGTTTCTGCGAAGTCTTGTTCTCTGCAAGCTTCTTGTTCTCTATAGACTCTGGGTAACCGGTTCCACTATTTTGTAGCAGAAGACAAAAGCAAAATACTATTTTAGTTCATGGCTCACAACAAAATGTCTTCGAAAAATCAGTGTTTCGGCTTTAAAAATAACCAATTGTAAGTATTAACAACCATGTTTGTTAGGCAAATAAAAACTAAAGAAATATACACGTACATTTAGTTCAAACAATTCCTACGCCAACAATGAGGTTTAAAGTTAAGGCTTTAAATTATCTTACTGGCTACTTGTTTTGCACCTATAGTTCATACTAATCAAGCCACTTATAATAATTCAGTTGTCTTTACATATGGAAGACGCCACTTCCGTAACATGGAACTCGTTTCAAACAGTCGGAGTTCCTTTTCTACTCTTTTAGGACTCTCAGCGGCAATACCCCTAGGAACTTTATGCGAATGAGGTTGCCATTTGAGAGGTGACTCAGTCGTGTACGCCCATACAAAATAATTACGTCTGTTTCTTTTAGGATTATGAGCCGTCCGAATGTTAATATTAAAACGAAGGCTTTTTTTATTTTCAACTGATACGGTGCGGCTCTATGTTGCAGCCGGTATCTGGGCCTAGTCGGCGTGCAAATGAGTAAACGAGGCCCTGTTGAGCATTTGTCACCATTTGCTGTATGCACACGTCTTGTTCCTTAGCACTATTTACGGCCATAAATATGAGTTTACTGAATTGGCTACTTGAATGACGCGAAGTTATTTGCGTGGCCAACGGGGAGGAATATGAATAAGCGACTGTACTTTAAAAACTAACTAAAATTCCGCGATCAGACCGTGACGACCACGTGACGTCCGCCGGCCGCCGTGCCATCCTCTTCCGTGTGGCGTCGCGAGGCTGCAGTATGGAGGAGCATGGAGTCAGCACGCAACTCTCCCGGCCGTTCTCGACTTTCCCCGGCATTGGAGCCAGTGCTTCTAATTCAAGCAGCTCATCATCGCGAGGCTGAGTGCGCCCCGTTCCAGTCCTCCCGCCAAGTGACAGTCCCTGGCAGTACCGCGAAATAGGCTGAACTCTCCGCTTTAGCGTCTGACGCGCTAATCGCACGGCTACGGAGGCGCACTGCGATCGTATTTTGTTTAACGTTATTTTGGTTGTAACGGTATTTCGGTTGATATAAATTTTTGCTTTGACGTAATCAAACTGTCGCATAATTGTAGAGGCATTCGTGGCCACTTGTTAAACGTCGCATCCTTGAAGCTACTATCAATCAGACAATGCTGGCGTAACTCCTACTAGATTCTCTTCTGGCGTACTAGTTCTCTCTACCTTCATCCCGTTCTTTGGTGCTTGCCTCTTAGCTACCCGCACAGAACGTGCTAATAGAAGATAAAACTCTGCCAGTAAACATAACAGGTGCCGGATACCACTTATGTGTAAACATGTAAATAGTTGTTGACACTTGTCAAGTCTAATTTTGGGGGAGGGGTACCAAATATAAGGCAAAAGTGTACATGATTTTCCCATGATTCCTTTGACAGACACATAAGGGATGTCGAGCAGTCTTACAAGGAGAGGTCCCCCGGCGATGGAATCGACTTTTTAAAACCACATATGCGGTGATGTAGGTACAAGTCACAGGTATCACATGCTGCAGCCACTCACAATCGTGAGCCCTCGTTTGCGAGTAATGAAAAAACAGAATTTTGGGTGACGCTCGCTACAGTTAAATAGCGATGCGTTAGACAGACTGGTTGTTTGGTGTAATGGATAGGATAATTGCTCCACATGCGGCAGGTTGTTCGAATCTTGTCAGGTACAACAAGCTTCCATTTTTAAAAATTTTTATCGAAGTAGTTTTGATCACTTTTTATTCAGTTAACTGGTTTAAATGATTTTTTTTAGTTCTAGTATTCCTTTGCTACATTATTTTCAGCACTGTATGGACTTTTCCTTTTTCTTCAAATCATTCTTTTTTCACTGTAAAATTTTTGTAAACGTGAATTTAATTGTATTGATGCATTACGATATTCAATAATTTGAAAATTTTGATCTATCAATTAAAAAACAAAAGACGAAATAATCTACTTATATTGACTGTGCAGTGGTCTGATAATGTGTGTTTTCTAATCAGAGGTTTGCATGGTAATCGTCATGCAAACAGTGAAAACGAACTAAATTCCTCTTGCGCTATAGACACAATAACGCAGATGAAGACGTAAATGAAAGAAGCAAAACGAAATTCTAGCGAAATGGGAAATAGATATAATGATCGTAATAACTTTGATGACTAACAGGGTGATAAAAAGATGGCAAATTAACACACAAAATTAATTAAAAACTCATAAACAAATATTTCATGATGGAAAAAGAATGATACGAAAAAAATGAGAGAAAATGAAGAAGTTGATGTCAAGATTAAAATGTGACAAAAGAATGGAAATAAAAATGTACTGCGCCTGAGGAGATTCGAAACCGTAACTTCCTGCATGTGAAGCTATCATCTTACCCGTCATCCCACGCAATGAGACGACGTAATACGGATTTTTCTTGCTATGGTGAAGGGCTGCAGAGTGTGATACCTAGAATCGTAACCTATATCACTATACATTTGGTTTCAAAACGTCTATCCGGCCGCTGCGGACCACTCCTTGTTAGTAGATACAGTTTTAATAAGGAACCCGTGCCAGGAAACGCAACATCTGAACATGAAGTACGTCTGCAGAACGGATTACTTTCAAAATAATGAGGGCGCCGTCATCAATCACTGTTCTAATTATGACATCACACACACCATTTTGGTGCGTCTACAATAACTGCTGCAAGAAACTGGTACGTTTACAACTAGAAGGTTTAACTGTGGTTCATCACATAGGGATGGCAGTTATCGGTTATATCGGTTTCTTTCAACGCGTCTAAGCTGACTGAAAGCCGCTCAAAACACCGGTTCCTGAAACAGACAATTTTCTGTTTGTTATTCCTATTACTTCTTGTAGTAAACTTAGAAATCGAACAAAGATTGAAAAACTTTGATTCAGTTCCAAGATGCATGGAATCAAAATATTCAATTAAACAAGCACATGAAACAAAACTTACTCCGCCCACCGTTTGTTGCGTTTCTCGAAAAGTGATAAGTGGTTAATACTAAAAAGGAGAAAAAAAACAGTATACTTCCACTGGTTCAAATTTTGTAGTGTGTTCGAAATTCACGTTCTAATTGGGATCATGTCACTGTTTGGGCATTGCGAATAGTCAGTCCTAAAGGGTGAAAACTGATATTTAAAAACTGTGTCTGGGTGTCAATTTGTACGTTTTCAAGAGCTACAAGCAGCCAGAGGTTTATTATGTCATGATAAAAATAAGTCAGATACTTTCTATTTTTATTGTATGCTATGAATGAAATAATGTTCAGTCTTTAATTACTGTTACCATACTTCCCATCCTCTTTTATATTTCATAGAACGGCAGACAAATCCTCAGTCTTTTAAAGAAAATGCATTGCAATTCACTTTGTAAAAATACTTCCAGGCTAGGGATGGTGCTATTCTGCAAGACAACGGACGTCCGGTGACGATAGCGAGAAACTACCGTATAGACCAAGTAGCGGCTAGAGTTGCATGCTATACGTACCTTAAGCCACGACACACGGCAACGGGGACATTATGGTCTTAACAATACTGTACCAATTTTCGTCACGTGTTTCTTGCTAGTTTTCGTCGGCACTGATATGACAATAGCACTAACAGCTTTTTCCATTCTCTATAATACCGCAATATTTTACAAACGAAAATTATTCAATTTTTCAAAAAGGTTCTTTGGAAATGACATTGAAACTTCTTTTTGTACGCAAACGGCGCATTTCCGTACAAACGTTCCTTGTCAAAACTTTATCTACTAAGTTCGCTCTACAACCCCGGAGTACAGTAACAGGAATTTTAAATCTAACCCCCCCCCCCCCCCCCCAAATCCATAATGCGTGCGACAGATTCGACGACACGCACCGGCTAAAAACCAGTGGTTTCGCTGAAAGATGTAGGTCTAATTCACATTAGACGTAATCAGAGAATTAACTAAGAAAATAGGTGGTAAGCAACTGGGCGTGGCAAAATGAAATTGAATTAGTCGGCGCCGATGAAGTGGCGTGTCTGGTAGCGGCACCGACCATAGTAGTGAGTGAGGGGGCAGAGCACAGCGCACACATACAGGCGGCTCGCTGCTTGAAGGCCGCCGGGTCGCCGAACAAAGGACGAACCGAGGGCCGGGCCGCAGCGCGAGGACAAGCCGTGCGTGTCTGGGCCGCACCCGCACTTCTCTTTGCATTAGCAATGCACTCGCATGCAAATATGGCTAATACCAAAGCTACTGAACACAGCGCGCGCAGTGCTCTGTGCGCGTACGTGTGAAGGGTCAGTGACCACTGGAACGTGGTCACGTAAGTGACGGCTGAAGCGACTGATGACTCAGCTGCATGTAATCATGTTCTGCTTTAAATGGGCCCTCCCAAGTTCAATAACATTGTCAAACTGTCAATATATTGACCGTCCGAGAGCGCATATTAACGTATTGTCAATACTAGAAATGTTGATGAGCGGTATTGATTGACCTCCAATATTCTCAGTATTGACAATATATACTTAACGTGTGATGTCAAATATTGGCGGTCTGACAATTTGCTCCATTCAGATGTTAACACAAATTCAGGAAGAGCCATGCGACGTTAGTGTGCTCTGTTTATGCTTTTTTATCCACCGTTGTGTACATAATACTTCTATTTTAAGGATTAACACAAAAGAGTCGAGGGGCATGAAAAGGAAGCAGTGGTGGGGAAGGGAGTGAGACGGGGTTGTAGTCTATCTCCGATTTTATTCAATCTGTATATTGGGCAAGAAGTAGAGGAAACAAAAGAAAAATTCGGAGTAGGAATTAAAATCCATGGAGAAGAAATAAAAACTTTGAGGTTTGCCGATATTGTAATTCTGTCAGACACGGCAAAGGACTTGGAAGAGCAGTTGAATGGAATGGACAGTGTCATGAAAGAAGGGTATAATATGAACATCAACAAAAGCAAAACGAGGATAATGGAATGTAGTCGAATTAAATAAGGTGATGATGAGGGAATTAGCTTAAGAAATGAGACACTTAAAGTAGTAAAGGAGTTTTGCTATTGGGGAGCAAAATAACTGATTATGGTTGAAGTAGAGAGGATATAAAATGTAGACTGGCAACGGCAAGGAAAGCGTTTCTGAAGAAGAGAAATTTGTTAACATCGAGTATGGATTTAAGTGTCAGGAAGTCGTTTCTGAAAGTATTTGTATGGAGGGTAGCCATGTATGGAAGAGAAACATGGACGATAAATAGTTTGGACAAGAAGAGAATAGAAGCCTTCGAAATGTGGTGCTACAGAAGAATGCTGAAGATTAGATGGGTAGATCACATAACTAACGAGGAGGTACTGAATAGGATTGGGGAGGAGAGAAGTTTGTGGCACAACTTGACTAGAAGAAGGGATCGGTTGGTAGGACCTTTTCTTTGAGGCATCAAGGGATCACAAATTTAGCATTGGAGGGCAGCGTGGAGGGTAAAAATCGTAGAGGGAGACCAAGAGATGAATACACTAAACAGATCCAGAAGGATGTAGGTTGCAGTAGGTACTGAGAGATGATGAAGCTTGCACAGGATAGAGTAGCATGGAGAGCTGCATCAAACCAGTCTCAGGACTGAAGACCACAACAACAACACCAAAGCATTTTAAAAGGCGTACGCAAGGGTAATCATTGTATATGCCACTTTAGGATGGTTAACGATGGACACTATGACACCACTTACTTCATTAATCTGAAAATGCAGGACAGACTACTGTGTTCGCCGCGGGGGATTAGCCGAGGGGTCTCAGGCGCTGCAGCCATGGACTGTCGGGCTGGTCCCGGCGGAGGTTCGAATCCTCCCTCGGGCGTGCGTGTGTTCTTAGGACAACTTAGGTTAAGTAGTGTGTAAGCTTACGGAATGATGACCTTAGCAGTTTAGTCGCATAAGATTTCATACACTGCTGTGTTTCACAGCGGTTTTGAAAAAAGCTAAAAAAGTCATTATCTGCAACAACAACTAATAGGTCTGCGAAATGCATGCAGTTTTGGCAAATTATCAAAAAGCATAAAAAAGTTAATTACTTGAACAGGTCCTTGTCAGGCAGACTGAAGTACTTCGCATGTTTCCTTTCCATGGACTTTTACTATCTGTGCTTGCTGGTATTGCAGAACAAAACTTAGAGCATTAGAATGAATGTGTGTCGCCAGACATCTACAAGTTACTCCTAATCTCTTGTCGGATGTGATAGCCTCTCTCATTGACGTATTCTGCTTCTTCATTTTGTCTCTTATCAACAAAAGTAACTTACAGAACGTTCCAAAACTCATCGGAAAATAGTTTATGAAATCTTTCGGGTGCGTGATTCTTATTTCACTCAGTAAATTAACCAATCTCTTCTGTTTTCAACCAATCTCGGACCCGTTTCCTCTTTTTCGTAGTTTTCTATTACTTGCAGACTAGAGCTAATGTATTTGAGCACATGCTTTCTATTGGGTTTTAGACGTTTTACTCTCGTAAAATAGTGTTTTCCAATGTCAGTTTTTATCATGTAATATATTTTGTGAAGTCGCTTCAACATATTGAAGGTCTGACGAACTTGTCAATAAATACTGAACGTGCGCAGAACCTTAATAAATTGTGCTTAGCATTTAATTCCGATGATTGCAGCTTACCAACTGCAATCAATTTGCACAACGTCTAAACTTATTCGCCAAATCTGCTGCTGACGTCTATTCTTTCCCGGAAATAGTGCAGAAGCATTAAATCGGAAAAATAAATATTTTAACATCATATAAACTGGGGTGTTTTCGGAGATATTTGTCTTGGTTGTATCCTTGTACGGAAGTGAAACGGGGACCATAAACAGTTCAGTAAAGAAGAAACTAAAAGCTTTTGAAAAATGATGCTGTAGAAGAATGAGCGTCTTGCTTTCGTGCCTGAGGTGTAACTGGTTCGAATATAAGCTGAGATGTTAGGAAGTTTAATTAGTATTATTCAGATGCTTGTCTGCTATGTGGCTTTGCATGAAGTGAAATGTCATGCTACAGTGAAGATCCGGTAACTAATGTAGAATCATTAAACCTAATTGCGCAAAAAAACTGTGTGGCGTAACTTGAGTATAACAATGCTTTTTTTTTTGACAGGTTACACACTGAGGCACAATGGGATCATCAGTGTAATGATGTAGGGAAACGCGTGTGCGTGTGAATAGTCTGTCAAGGGACCATGGGCATTGCCTGAAGAGAGGCATGCCCTTCTCACATCCAACAGCTATATCGCTACAATGAAGTATGCCGCCGTGGAACTGCCAAAATTTTCCATGATATACCATAAGCGGCAGCAATAGAACTTAAAGAGTGGAGTCAAGGGCAGTGTCCCAAAAGTGCACTCGTTTCAATTTTAACAGCTCTTTTATTACTGTTTTCCATTTGCGAAATCCTTTCAATGGTACATGCTAAACAGCGTAACACTTCAACAAGGCAATACGTTGGGTGGTTATCGTCTGCTGCTCTGCCACAGTATTTTCCGACGGTAACTGGAAATTGTTTAATGGAAACAATTAATTCTAGGTCTCAAATCGATGATGAGTGACGATATTCGTAGATTCTTACAATAACAGATAAGCGCCGAACCTGTCATGATAGGGCACCTCAGATTTTGTAAAGGCTTAAGGCGGAAATTCGGGATTCATGTTTTCTCCTCCGATAGTTTACCGTGTGTACTGGAGTATTTTTCCATCTTTTATAGAAGTTAGAGTAGGGTTTTTTTCTGTTATAAAACATGTTTGACAAAATTCTTTTACAGTGCAATAGGGGCCTAAGAAATTAATTTCCTATCGTAACTCTCAGGTCTTCTTTCCCTTTATTAAATATTTTATCGTGTCAACAAACAAGCAATCCGAATGACCAGTATATAGTTTTCCCTATCAACAAATCTCCATTCCCTTACTGTGTCACACATCTGTTTTCTCTTCTTTAGTATGCGTATTTTTTGGTGTCCGTCCACTGAAAAAGTAACTTTCCATTAGTCTTCAGCAACTCCATCTGCATTGTATTGGCATTTTCTTGTGGGAATTTGACTTGCTTTTCAGTCTCCTCTTGCTCCTTTCATCCAGTTACTTGGGGACGAATATATTGCATCCCATTTCTCATTGGAAACATCTTACACTCCGTCCTCATTAGAACAAAGACTCCATAACCTTCTCCATCATTACATCTAAGGAGACCGGGTTCCAGACTACCGTACGCCATGGAAAATAGTCGCTTTAACACTATCTCCACCACAAAGATCACAACACGAGCCAACTGTTCTGTTACAATAACACGATTTCTGTCAATGTAATGGTTTCTTCGTCGATGCATTACTCTGTTTTCCTGCAGTATTTGCATATAACCTCTCCAAAGAAATATAAAGTTGAGTGTTATATAAAAAGTGATGGTGCATGTTTCAGTAAGGATCAAATGCTTATATTTTCTGCTGTGTTATCTTTATGTCGTATTTGTAGCTACCCCTAGGAACGTCAGGTTATAACTAGCTGTGGCTTTTCAGACAGTATCTGCTTCAAGAAGAAGAATGGATCAGCGCGACGTAAACGTTACTTACAAGCGATACATGAAGGTAGACGATAACTTTTAGTACCCGTTGAACCCTGAAATACTAACAGGCGCAAAATGTTACATCGATACTGTTTTGGTTTGAAATGGTGAAGTACAGCTTCAGCACAAGTACGATTAAATGAGAGACTAGCGACGTGATGCACGTATGCCCCAGACTACAGTGGCAGACGTCACCCGCAGTGCAAAAACAATTCTTTCTAACAATTAGTTGCTAATTTTATGCATTAAATTAATAGTGGCCACTATTCCATGGAACATTCAAGAGAAGATAAAGAATGTGTGTTGAGGCACAGAACCAATAAATAATTTGCCATTGCAGGTTCAACGTACGCCGAGCACGTTCAGGAGATGGCGAGCAGTACCTCGGACTAACAACGCAGAGGTGACAATGGCCATGCGGAAATTTTCGACCAGGCACTGTAATTAGGTGAAGCACGAGATGCAAAGCAAGCTCTGACTAGCAAACGTCATTCGAACACTCATCGGCTATAGGAAACAATTTGTTGACCTTGATAGAAGCAGTGTAAAATCTGTCTTACGACAAGCAACGAAAGATGCTAATAGTGCAAGCAGCACTTACTCGCAAAGGAAAATGATTTTTTTAAATGTATGTGCTTTAAGTCCCTTTCCTTTCACTCTTTATCACAGAAATCTGACTCTTAACAACTCATAAAATTCTGTAGGCCCAATCACGTAACTGACCGTGATATGAATTTTGTGTTATCTAGAAATCTTGGGTGGTTCTAGTAGCAATTATGTACAAACTTGTGTCTGTGAAAATTTAACAATCAGTTCAACGTCAATAAATGGGCTCTCGTAGGCAAAAACGTCCACAAAATGACTTACACCAACCTTCAAGTTTTTACTGCGAAAAATGAGGTGATCTTACACACACACACACACACACACACACACACACACACACACACACACACAGTTTGCAACTTAAATACTGACAATGTAATTAAATAACTACTGGAACCTATTCAACTAATATTTTTCTCCCCATATGCCTTAGATTCTATTAAAATATACAGTACATTCGTTAATAAAGAAAATATCTACCGGATTTTTCATTTTGAAGCGACAGAGCGCCGCACGCAAATAATCTTTGCGCAAATGAAGAATTAACACTCTTAGACTGCACAAGCTGTAGATTAACCGGTATATTTCCGATTCGTTGAATGTATTTTCAGTTACTATTAAAATAAGATACATACGATGATAGGTAAACCGATGGATGTAGGCGCCACCACGCCAACCCAATAGTCCCACGACAAACACTATTAAGAAATTTATCAGTTCAGTAGGAGAGACTATTAGGTACTCACCTGGTTTACTGACGTGAAAATAATGCTGCGACTCTTGCTAAAATTTTTTCTTAAACGTATCCAATTTCGTTTTCTTGACAATCATTCGGTCGGATTTCGATGAGCGCGTAACGGCATTTAAGTTCCTTTCGAAAGTCTTACACAAAAAATGTTTCACTCGTAAACAACAGCGATATATTTGTTTCACTTTTCTGCAACGATTTAATTACCACTCTGTTTCCACTAACAATGACATGAAATCCGCATTAGAACTTTTTTTTTACCCAAACTCCTTTCACTTAGCACAGTTTTATCCGATATAAGTTTCTGTACTTTCTAAGCAGATG
This sequence comes from Schistocerca gregaria, assembly GCF_023897955.1. Taxonomy (NCBI): domain Eukaryota; kingdom Metazoa; phylum Arthropoda; class Insecta; order Orthoptera; family Acrididae; genus Schistocerca; species Schistocerca gregaria. Next base: position 563,148,818 of record NC_064922.1, on the reverse strand, counting down.
AGCACAAGTGATTTTTTTATCTTTGTGAGCTGAAAAAAAAATGCACTCAAGTCAGTACATGCACGAACTTTTCACAGTGAATCACCCACAACACATTCCTCCCGTCCACACGGCCGACTGCTGAACTAATGCTTTGCCTTACAACAAACCTGCGACGACGCTAGCGCTCAGTGGCGGTTTGTAGAACAACACAATCAATGTCAAACTGCGAGCTAGCCAACGTAAGCGAACAAAATTACTTCTGCGGTTAGCGTATGAAATACATTAGCATTAACTCTGTAGAACACTCGATTATTTCTTCGATCTATAACGCTAAGTTTGTTGTTAGGGTATGTGAGAGGGTTGAGCGGCTGGCCTAGTAAAAGCATGGTGAAAATTTTTAAGTGTAAAATTCAAGTACTATTTAAGCTAAAGTTGCCTTTGAAGAAATGTGAACATATGACAATCTGTATTGCTGAAAGCAGAACGACAGTTTTGTATACCGCATGCTTTCGCTCAGTAGCAGAAATATTTACGTGGGCCGTGGTAGTGTATTGCTTTTCTTGTTTGCTCGTATAGAGCGAGGTGAATGTGTTCCTAAAGTTTCAGGTGGATACCTAACCCTAAGTAAATGTATCGGAAGAGGTTTCCTGATCATCCGGATTATGTGTAACAAAAAATTTAAAGCAATGACGTACGCGTTAACTTTTGTAATAAGTAAATCGTCACTGTTAACCATGAAGTAATAAGGCTAAACGAAGATGATGGAAATAAAGAATAATAATGTGGTAATGGCATATTTATCAACCACGTTATTCATACACTGGCAACCGCTAAGAAGATGCTGACTTTACGGCTACTTGTGCGATGTATTTATTGTGTATAGTTCATTCTTAGTTTTCGATTATTTTGATTGGCAATTTATTTCAGAATGCTTCACTCCCAAAACTTATATTAAACAAACAAAAATGTTGTTTGTCCGCTGAAAGAGCCACGATTGGAGATAACATACACACAATTAGTAAACAACGTGCTTGATACCCTACCCAGAAGGTATATACTACACTAATAGCAAAAATACTTGCTGCCTCCAGGCTAGAGCATAGGTTATGAAGTTGTTTGCAATTTGCATTGTTGTATCATTTATAGTACATATCATATACAATCGCAATGCTTGATTTTTAGGATTGTGCTTTTTCAGCAAGAATTCTTACATGTATGCAATGCTTAGTATTTTACAGCTAACCCACAAATTCTTTTTGGCAGTTCAGTGCTAATGATATACACATACAATACTGGTAAAATATTCATTTCAAGAGAAATAATACTTACTCTTTGGGCCTCAGCTTTCAAAAATGGTAAAAGTCACATGATGATTCTGCTACAGTCTTCAATTTCGTGTAGCTTTATCTACAAAGTGAATGGGGATTTAGCAACACAGGCTGCACAGATTGATGTACTTTTGTGGTCTTCCAACATTTTTATTCCATTTAAAATTAGCATTTGTATTGTAGACTTACTGAACAAGTTGACATAGATAATAAACATAGAAATTGCATTATTATCAATTCCATTTCACTCGCTAGCCATAGCTCAACAGACAGTGTCAAGTTTACAATAATACATAATATGTAAAATGAATGCAATATTGCAGTTTGAACTACTGTGCCATGGTAGATAGTGTGAAACAAAAATGATAGAACAGTCAATACTGGAATGTATTACTATTAATAAGTCGGTACAGCTAGGCAGATTGTGTCACAAATTAGAAATTATATATTAAAACTAAGACAACAGACAAGTAGCATTACACATTACTGATGTTATAAACAGTGGTTACAAACAACAATGGCTGTTGCTTGAGCACACAAATCAGTAAAGGTATGAAAATGCTCAGTGGCAATATTCGAACATCTGATGGTATGTCTTTGAGCATCTTCAGAGCTTCTGCTGGAAAACTGACAGTATCTTACTTAGGTAATAGCTTGGAATATCTATGTCGGTCTTATTTTGTGTGTAGTATATGTGAATATCTTGTCTCTTGAAAAGGGTCCTTGATTTTCTGTTATGTAGAAGAGAGTTGAAAACTTACTGGCTAAATATCATCAGTATTCCCATTGGCAGGACACTTGGAAAATGTAACAGATCTGAGAAAGAGACTACCTACACCACACTTGTCCGCCCTCTTTTAGGATACCGTACTCATGCGCAGTGTGGGATTCTTACCAGACAGGATTGACAGAGTACATTGAGAAAGTTTTGTATTATCATGAAATAGAGGAGAGAGCATCACTGAAATAATGCAGGATTATGGGTGCCCATCATTAAAACAAAAGCAATTTTCATTGGAATAGAATCTTCTCACGAAATTTCGATCATCAATTTTCTCCACCAAATGCGAAAATATTTTATTGACGTTGACCTACGTAGGGAGAAACGATCATCATAATAAAATAATAAGGGAAATCATAGAGCTCGCACGGAAAGATATACGTGTTCATTTTTTTTGAGTGATGTACGATATTGGAATAATAGAGAATTATGTCGATGGAGAACTGCTTAAAAGTGGGTCTACAGTGGTCAAATTTCTTGCTGGAAGATATTATTCTAACAACTCTCTTTTGCAGGAGCAGTATGTTTTTACGTCCAGTACAGTGTCCCCACGGCAGCAATCTGTATGTGATCTGGTTGTGGAACAGGGCTAAATGTATTGTGATTAAGTAATGATCTGTTACCATACCTCTGAGCTTGAGGAGATAAATTACTCTTGAAAGCTTAGACCGCACATGTGCAAAGAAATTCAGTCCACATCAGGTTATTGTCAATTGTGATTCCCAGGTGTTTGACACTATCAACATTTGCTGTGGGTCCACAGTCACCCAGATTGCGTAATATTATCTGGGTTTCAACTTCATTTAATGCAATTTTGTTTGCTTTGAACCACTTTTTGGCTACTTCAAACAAAATTTCATCATTATTTGGCGCTCCAGCTTAATTTCCACCCTTAGTTATTCAAGAGCTGAGTATGACCATTATAACTTATGTCATTCACAAATTTTAAAAAGAGGGGAGGGCCAAGTATGGAGCTCTGCAATACTCAGTGTTCAAGTACCATTTCATGATACATTGCTCCATGGATACAAACACTTTGCCACCTGTCTTGTAGGTAAGGTGCTGGAGTTTCAAAAATTACCCCCTTTATATCATAAGTTTTTAATTCTTCCAACAGTATCTTATAAGAGACGCAGTTGAATGCCTTACTTATATCACAAAGAATTAAAGCCATGTATTTTGGAGGATAGTGGTTTCAATCATTGTTCAACCAGAAATACGGAAGCGTCCGATCCCGCCACCCTGCCCCGACCCATGACGTCACAAATATGGCGGAAACGACAATTGCAATTTGGCGTATATAAAGTCGTTACGTTCACATTATGAAGACGAAAATACATCGTAAAAAAACAAACAAACACACACACACACACACGTTCCACAAAAAGCCTAATGACACTAACGGGACAAGCACGGGAAATTTGTGGTTTTTGGGTGGGGACAAACTAGATATAAACAAATTTAGACACCCACCCCCATACAAAACCACGCAAACCACCGAAAAAGACCAGCATCACAAAACTCCCCAAATACCACTAAACACAATATCATCTGGAATCGGACACTTCTTTTGACCTATATAGCTCTACAGCAGCTCCCAATCCCATCTCGTAATACAAATACCAACATACATCGCCAGACAGTGGGATCGAACACTTCCCTTGACCTATATAGCTCTACAGCAGCTCCCGATCCCATAAATTGGGATCGAACACTTCCCGTGACCTATATAGCTCAACTGCAGCTCCCGATCCCATCTCCCAAAACCACCAAACATTGGGATCGAACACTTTCCTTGACCTATATAGCTCTACAGCAGCTCCCGATCCCATAAATTAGGATCGAACACTTCCCTTGGCCTATATAGCTCAAAAACATCTCCCGATACCAATAACAACATACACAGCCACACTTTGGGCTGCGCACTGTTAATTTTGTCCGTCATATCCATTCCTGAACAGAAACAACAACCGATTAATTTTACTAAAATTACCACACGATGTACAGCGAACAACACTAAATTAACCTTCACAGAAAATCATTAACTCACTGAAACAAATTCCACTACAAACACAGCCAACACTCAAACAGTTCTGGATAATGAGCAAAAGCAAACTGAGCCCATTACACCACACAAACAAAAACTCTGAACATACCACCAGAGAGCACAACAAACCACAACACCACGACATCTACAAACACGCCACACACACAAACCAAACTCCGCGTCATCGTGACGTCACACACGACAACACCCTTATGTGACGGGTCAAAGCCGACACATGGGATCGGATGCTTCTGTTGACCCCTTTGTGTACAAGGCAACTGAAAATATATTAACTGAAAACAGAACTTCTGTCAGAACAAACAAAAGTTTGGAGTACAGATGTTCAGTGTGCTGTTGACAGTTTAATGTGGTATAAATGAAAAAGCCCGGAAACTTAACAGCTGCTGTGTCACCCGTAGCTCCAGTATTATTTACATTATATATCATACTCTGTGTTTTGTCTTCATTAATTTTCATCTTGTTCATGGTGGACCAAGCCTTGGCCTCACTGAACAGGATTTTTGCTTGTTGAACAACTTAAAATACATTCTCCCCTTTTGCGAACATAGTTGTGGTCATCTGCAAATTGCAATATGTGCTCATTGGAGTCTATGTCAGTAAAGAATATTAAGAACAGGGGCCTTATTATCGACCTCTGTGGCACACTATGTTTTAACTTCATTTCTCCTTAGTCTATTTCTTCCGCCGATAGTAGGATTTGAGAGTTTGTAGAACAGCTTGCCCAATACCATATCATTTTAGCTAGCTGAGAAGAGCTTCACGTGGATGCTAAGAAGAGCTCCATGTGGAATACAAATCAAGTGCCTAACTCAGAGCACAAGAGCTATAGACTCTTTATCTTCAAAACCTTTACTCATGTTTGTAATTAAGTCAATTACTGCTGTTGTAGTTGACTTGTCCTTCCAAAAGCCATGCAGAGTATCGTGAAGGAGATTATTTCCTTCAAAATAAAAATAAATAGCTGATATTTCATTGTGGACTCAATCACGTTAGCTAGCACTGATATTATAGATATAGGCCTGTAGCTTGACACTTCATGTATATTACCTTTTTTGTGAACTGGTATTGTGTGTGCTACTTTCACAAAGTTTGGAAATCCTCCACTTGGAGGCACTTATTTATTACTACTAACAATGATTTAGCAGTTTCACAGAATGTTTTAATATAGCACAGGACATGCTATAAATGTCAGGCTTCCCTGAGTGTAGTCTTTTACTGTTTTTATTATGCCTTTTCGATACTCTCTCTTCCACATTATGATGCTGCATTTATTTCCGAATTTCATGGCAACTCCAGGCTCTGTTCTGAAGTCAGTAATTTCACCTACTGTGCTTTCCACTATGTTTATAATTTACACTATGTGTATAAAATATTCATTAAATTAATCTGGGCTGCAAGAATTAAAGCAAGAGGTAGGCTTTTGCATATGTTCATTTACAGATCCTGCCTTGCAAGGATTGTGAGCTTCATCAGTAAATTTGGAATTGCGTTTCTTCTTTGCTATCTCTGCTTCTTTTCTGTACATCCTTTTGGCCTGTAAATGCCAATATCTTCAGTGTCTTTGACTTTATCATTTAGTAGTTGTACTACACATTTTAATTTAGCTAATCTAGAAATATGCCAGCTCTTTATTTTGGCTGTTTTCTGTGCGTTTTGATTTGGCAGTTTAATATTTCTTGGTTTTTAGTTGAAAATTTTTATCAAATTTGCTTTAAGTCTCACTTATCACTGAAAAAATAGAATATTAAGCCATAATGTTCCTTCTTGTATTTTAAACAGCACATTTATGTCTTTTAACATTTCCTACTAATTGCTAATATTTGTAACAGTCTCAAAAATTTTCAAGATATTGGCTGGAAATTGATACAGGTATTAATTTTATTTTCATTTTGTGAATCAATGTGGACAGCTATCTACCATGTTATGAACTGAGGCTAAAATTTGTCATTATTACAGTCATCAGTTACATGAATCCATTTTCTCCTGTTTATTTTCTAATATCATTTACTCACTATACATCCAGGCATTCCATTTGAGTCTGCTTGGTTTATTTGTTCTGTCTCATGTAGTACTTTTCAATACACATTTTTCCATTGCTTGCTGGGAACTCTTAGTTTTTAAATGATTTTCTCATAGAAAGACCATGCTCCACAGCTGTAAGTCAAAATTTATAATACATGTTGATTGTAAACTTTTCATCCAGACTACAGTTTTATCATTTAGTCTTATTATAACTAATTGATATTTCAGACACATTTTCAAACTTGCCGTATTAAGTTCTCCAGTTTGTTGTTGCACTATATGTGCAGTAAAGGCAAACAGTACTGTGTCATCAGCAAAATGTAGGTGTATTAGGTGTGTTTCTTTACATATCTCTTAAATGCAAACAGTACAATGTCATCAGCAAAATGTAGCTGATTCAGGTGTGTTTCTTTACATACTGTATAGCTCTGCTTCATCTTCCCAGCTTAGGTATAAAGAAACTTCGTTCACTGCTGTTGAAAAGAGCTGTAGTAACAGGGAATCTCCTTGCCTCAGTCCTGTTACAGTAAATACAATAGTGTAATGTCCAGGATAGATTGCTAACAATGAAATCAGTTGTCCTAAAAAAACGAGTAGCAAACAGACACGTAAACAACGTTGAAATATTGGCTGATGGGGGCTTTCAGATAGTGTTCTTTTTCAGTGCTAACAAAATCACGCACACAAATGCGTAGTTACATTCAATTCTTAATTTCCAGCCATGCGATAGGCTGAATTACCGCATTTTTTCCCAAGACCTGTTAGGACACATGCTTTTCAAGCAGAGTCAAAAGATTTCTCAAAATTTATGTATCCCAGAAAATTCTGTATTTTATACTCATTGCCCCAGTCTGTGATTTCATTTGTGGCCTGCAAATGATCCATTGTGGTGCGCTCACTTATAAAGTCTCTGTCTTGTACACACACCATACCCAATTACAAATATGTATCTTTCTTTTTCCACTAGACCAGTCTCATTTTCCAGTGCCCTTAGCTAGTGCAGCCTATCTGAGTTTCCATAATTCAGAACTCCCGTTCAGAAAATATCACAAGTGAACAAGTACACTTATAAATAAATTCTGAATATTTTTAGTTATTGCCTTAAATCATTTATAAATCTCTTACTACCATTTAATGACTATTTATCACATTAAAATTGTAATTTTAAGGGGTATTTTGTACAATGTACTGTATGTGTTAAGTCCTGATCTGATGTAAGAGATGACCTGAAAGCACTAATCTAAGCAAAGTGAACAAATACATAAACAAACTTGTCTCTTTGCTTGATTAAAATTCAGGTTTTTTACTTGCAGTTTTTTCTCCAATTCCATAATACTGTGTCTGTTTTTTGCCTTCATCCTTGCTGAATTTGCATTTGTTCTCTCCACAGTAATTTGCACTTTAGTTGATGACCACAATATTGATAGGACCTTCAGTTTTTCCAGTAGTACATTGTACCTGCTATATGCATTAAAATCCTGTTGCTCAGTGGTGGTACTTATAATTTTGCTAACTGAAAGTGAGTACTGGCCAGTCATTCTGTCTCATTGTAATTCTACATTCTGCTCTATGATATTAGCAAGTTCAATGAAATTTTCCTCATTGTCGTCGCCTATCTGAAGTAGTGTGAGCGACATTATGACTGCTATTCTAACAGTTTCAGCGACAAGAGAAGCAGTGCAAAACTGGATTGCGAACTTCACGCTTCTCTTACTGCAGTTGATTTACTTGAAACGTTTAGTTGGTCCTCTTCTCTGGAAATGCGGCTGTGTCCATCTCCATAACTTCTTCTCCAAAGAAATAATGCTGGTCAGAGGAACCAAAAAATTACTGTCTCTCTCTCTCACTTGAAATAACTTGGTACTCTCATACTTTCAGTTCAGCTCAGGTGTATTTTCCTTTCCACAAGTTCCATATATGCATACAAACTCTTGCAAGTCAACTACACCGATACCCATTAGATACGATTAAATATAATCACAACTGCCTGTTTTAACAACCAAATAATTTATAGACATCCCATGTATCTTGCATCGTTCAGAGCTAAGACATGAAGTAAGTTAAAAGCGCATAGTCAAATGTTCGTTTTTTTCCCCCCCTCAACAATCACATTCACTAACACAGCAAAGAATAGCATTTAATTACTCCGTGTCCTCTCACACAGCACCTGGGGTTCTTGCGTCTGCCCCTGGTAGCTGAGTGGTCAGTGCGGCAGAATGTCAATCCTAAGGGCCCGGTTCGATTCCTGGGTGGGTCGGAGATTTTCTCCGCTCAGGGACTGGGTGTTGTGTTGTCCTAATCATCATCATTTCATCCCCATTGACGCGCAAGTCACTGAAGTGGCCTCAAATTGAAAGATTTGCACCCGGCGAACGGTCTACCCAATGGGAGACCCTAGGCACACGACATTTATTTATTTTGTGGCTCTTGCAGCAAACACTTGTCGGCGTCGTTTCACTGCCCTGCTTATCGTCTTCCTATTACACTCTTCCAACATGCACACAGAAACCGGTAGTGCAGTAGATACATTTCCACTCTGCTACTTAATTTTGAAATATCAGGTGTTCGAGACAGTGGAGTGTCTCTAGAATTTACACTGAAATTCATTACATATCTCTCCCCTTAGCTCGAACATGAGATATTTTATACATATGTACTTTAATATCTCACTGTACTTAATATCTAGCTCTTCTTTTTTTCATTTTGATAATAACTATCTGAGCATTTCACCTAATGTTGGAGTTAGTGCTTTTATATCTAGGAATCGTGCGGACAACATTACTGATTTCCAATCCCAAACTCCAGGTGTCATAGACACTTAATTATTTCTTTCTTCATTCTTATTCTCTGTACTATTTATTCTTTAGTGCATAATAGTTTCGTTACCTACAGTAGCTTGTAGTCTGGAAGAACTCTGGGCAAATGCAATTGTTCTTTCCGACACCCATAAACATAAAATATAAAAATGCTAGTGGAATATAGAATTCAAATTTACTGGAATAATTCTTACAAAATGTGTGACTTCTGCCACAATACTGTCCTCTTCCCCTTAAGAACAGTACCTGTACCTTACATGTGGATTGACCTGATGAGTGTACTTCCTCCTTCTGTTTCAGTAGTTACATCCCTCTTAATTCCTGTTTTCCTATGGTACAGGCCAATCGCTTGATTGGTGACACTGTCTGCACAGTATAGATCAGCCTTTCTCAAGTCTGCCTATCTGCCCTTTATATCAAATAAATGCTGGCTGCACCCCACATTTATCCTTCCTGAGTAGGACTTATGGTTCATTTCCCAAGTGTACATCTTTATGTACACTATAATTAAATACCCTCTGAAAAATAAAATCTATTTCACACTTAACAGTGACTTCCTAATACTTCACTTAATCCCCTAGAGTCCTCCACTACTCTTCTAAGCTTCCAGTAGACATACACTATTCAATATATCATACATTTACTTATGCTATACTTGTCCCACTATCCTACAAATCATCATAACAAATGTTTGACTGACATTCCTGAATAATTATCACAGTTTCTCCCTGGCTTATGCTCATTAGTTCCTCCTTGGCTTATGTTCTCCTTAATTACTCACACTCCATTCTTATGTATCCCTGATGTAGGATTATCATAGTTTTTTTTTATCCTTATGCACGTATGCAATATAGAATCATTGTTTTACCATCACAGTAAATAACAATGTGTGCATTTTGATGTGTAAGATTATTGTGTGCGTAAATTGTATTTTTTGTGTGTATGCATAAGTGTGTTTGTGTAGCCTAATTCTTCAGCCTACTCATATAAAATAAGATGAAGGTTATTGGGAACCACAGAAAATGAGGACTTCTGTGATAGAAGTATATGAATATGTAAAGAGAGAAATATATTAAAAACAAAGATTCCAAGACTTACCAAGCGGGAAAGCGCCGGCAGACAGGCACAATGAACAAAACACACAAACACACACACAGAATTACTAGCTTTCGCAACCGATGGTTGCTTCTTCAGGAAGGAGAGGGAAAGACGAAAGGATGTGGGTTTTAAGGGAGAGGGTAAGGAGTCACTCCAATCCCGGGAGCGGAAAGACTTCCCTTAGGGGGAAAAAAAGGACAGGTGTACACACACACACACACACACACACACACACACACACACACACACACACACACACACACACACACACACACACACACAAGCAGACATATTCCCCCTAAGGGAAGTCTTTCCGCTCCCGGGATTGGAATGACTCCTTACCCTCTCCCTTAAAACCTACATCCTTTTGTCTTTCCCTCTCCTTCCTGAAGAAGCAACCATCGGTTGCGAAAGCTAGTAATTCTGTGTGTGTGTTTGTGTGTTTTGTTCATTGTGCCTGTCTGCCAGCGCTTTCCCGCTTGGTAAGTCTTGGAATCTTTGTTTTTAATATATTTTTCCCATGTGGAAGTTTCTTTCTATTTTATTTACATCATCATTAATTTGTAAAGAGAGAAAGATAGACAGGTACTCAAACAAGAAGTAAGAAAGGAAAAAGTAGAAATGGTTGCTAAGATCAAAGAAGAGGAAGAAGATAGCCCCAAAGACAGGAAACCCTCCCCACTCCCCCTTCCCCAGGATCCCTACCTTGCCAGTACTTGAGTGAGAAGCCGGAGGAGGTATGGTGTTAATCGTCTCCTACAGAATGGACATTCTCACCTTCACACTTGAGGTCCCCAAAGAAAAATCTTAGCAACACCTATGGAATGGCAAATGGTGAAGTATCAGTCACACTTGTTTTTGCAAGAGTCATTTGGGAGGTGTAATGTGTGTTCTGTGTTAGCCATGTTTGCACTTCAGTACCCACCCCTCCAAAAACATAAACCCTCTCCTATACATCAGATATCATAAAAGGTAAAAAAACATTCTGAATTACGTATAAAATTATGTATCATATTATCAAAATTATGTAATGATTCATACAAAATCATATTTTCTATTAATCTAATATTCGTTGCAGTTTATTAATCTGCACCCATGTTTGCATAGACCAACTGGATGAGAAATTACTTTCAGAGAGTAGCTTACGCAAAAATAAAACCTAACTATACATGGATGGCGGGAGAGACTGGATAGTTAGGCAAAAATAAGACCTAACTATACGCGGAGAGTCTTGGCTGCTGTCGGCACTACACTCGAGACAATCGCCGACTAGAGCGGAGTGTGAAGGCAACTTAAGAGGCACAATCCTCGAACGACTGAGGACAACTTCTTCCAAATACTTAGCGGCACACTCCTCCAGGGACTGTGTCGGCTGCTGTCGACATTACAATCGAGACCATCACTGACTAGAGCAGAGCGTGAAGACGTCTTAACAGGCACAATCCTCTAACAGCCGAGGACGACTTCTCCTAATGCTAGATGATAGTATAGTATAAGAAGTAGAATGATGGACTAAGAAGTAGGGGGATAGTGTAAGAAGTTGGGGGAATTCGGTGCAGGAAAATTTTATTGCAGAAGAAACACCGAAAACAACTAAGGATCCGATGGTCGTCACTCCGCCCGTTAACACAGAGCATTAATGCCCCTGGTAGATATACAACTTTATATCCTTAACATTGTATTTTCTTTGCGTCTTTCCTTGTGTGGTGTTTATTAATTTTCACCCCTTTTTACCATTTATGCAGAATCCTACTTTGCGAAACAGTTTCCCTACCTTGTTACTGTTGGTTGCTATAACAATTCACATTATCTTTTTTATCTTGATTTCCTTTGAAAATTCCTCTTTCTTCGAGTCCTGATCATGTCAGTAGCCATGTTCTGACGGTTTGGGGGATGAGGAGCGGTGCAAAACTGGATTGCGAACTTCACGCTTCTCTTACTACAGTTGATTTACTTGAAACGTTTAGTTGGTCCTCTTCTCTGGAAATGCGGCTGTGTCCATCTCCATAACTTCTTCTCCAAAGAAATAATGCTGGTCAGAGGAACCAAAAAATTACTGTCTCTCTCTCTCACTTGAAATAACTTGGTACTCTCATACTTTCAGTTCAGCTCAGGTGTATTTTCCTTTCCACAAGTTCCATATATGCATACAAACTCTTGCAAGTCAACTACACCGATACCCATTAGATACGATTAAATATAATCACAACTGCCTGTTTTAACAACCAAATAATTTATAGACATCCCATGTATCTTGCATCGTTCAGAGCTAAGACATGAAGTAAGTCAAATGTTTGCTACCTTCCCGCCCCCCCCCCCCCCCCTCCAACAATCACATTCACTAACACAGCAAAGAATAGCATTTAATTACTCCGTGTCCTCTACATCTACATCCATACTCCGCAAGCCACCTGATGGTGTGTGGCAGAGGGTACTTTGAGTACCTGTATCGGTTCTCCTTTCTGTTCCAGTCTCTTATTGTTGGTGGAAAGAAAGATAGTCGGTATGCCTCTGTGTGGGCTCTAATCTCTCTGATTTTATCCTCGTGGTCTCTTCGCGAGATATACGTAGGAAGGAGTAATATACTGCCTGACTCCTCGGTGAAGGTATGTTCTTGAAACGTCAACAAAAGCCTGTAGCGAGTTATTGAGCGTCTCTGCTGCAGAGTCTTCCACTGGAGTTAATCTATCGTTTCCGTAACGCTTTCGAAATTGCTAAATGATCCTGTAGTGAAGCGCGCTGCTCTCTGTTGGATCTTCTCTCTCTCTTCTATCAACCTTGTGTGGTACTGAACCCACACTGGTGAACAATATTCAAGCAGTGGGTGAACAAGTGTTCTGTAATCTACTTCCTTTGTTTTCAGATTGCATTTCTGTAGGATTCTTCCAATGAATCTCAGGCTGGCATCCTCTTTACCGACGATCAACTTTATATGATCATTCCATTTTAAATCACTCCTAATGCCTACTAACAAAGAGATAGAGGGGCTGGCCAGTACTTACCTCAGCTCAATACAGCTGATAGATACACAAAAAACAACTGAAAATTTAAGTTCCTAGCTTTCGGAATAAATGTTCCTTCAGGGAGGAGAGAGGGGAAAGAAAGGGAAGAAAGGAAAGTGGATTTAGTTACTCACAACCTAGGTTATGAAGCAACAGGGAAAGGAAAACAGAGAGGGTAGCAAGGATGGAGGCATGGTTGTCAGAGGGAAGCCAAAGATATTCTACTGTAGGTACTGTGCCAGCTTCAAACCAAAGAGGATGCATACAGAAGTAAAGAGGTATATAGTATAAAGATGTAGGATGAAAACATGCATGAATGGCTAAAGAGGAAAGGGAAAGAGGAGAAGACTGAAGAGTAAATGGGAATGAGGTTGGTTAATGTAGGTTCAGTCCAGGGGGATGGTGGGATGAAAGGATGTGTTGGAGTGCAAGTTCCCATCTCCGTAGTTCAGAGGGACTGGTGTTTGGTGGGAGAAGCCAAATGGCACATACGGTATAGCAGGTTCCTAGGTCCCTAGAATTATGCTGGACGGCATCCTCCACTACTGGGTATTGGACATCTCCTAGGCGGACAGTTCGTCTGTGTCCGTTCATGCGCTCAGCCAGTTTAGTTGTTGTCATACCAATGTAAAAGGCTGTGCAGTGCAGGCATGTCAGCTGATAAATGACATGTGTGGTTTCACACGTGGCCCTGCCTTGAATTGTGTATGTTTTACCAGTAGCGGGGCTGGAGTAGGTGGTTGTGGGGGGATGCATGGGGCAGGTTTTGCAGCGGGGTCGGTTACAGGGGTAGGAACCGCTGGGTAGAGAAGGTAGTCTGGGAATATTGTAGGGTTTAACAAGGATGTTATGGAGGTTAGGGGGGCGACGAAAGGCAACTCTGGGTGGTGTGGGGAGAATTTTGTCAAGGGATGATCTCATTTTAGGGGTTGACTTGAGAAAGTCATATCCCTGGCGGAGTAATTTATTGATGTATTCGAGGCCAAGATAATACTGGGTGATAAGGGGGATGCTTTTGTGTGGTCTGAGGGTAGGAACATTGTTGTTGGACGGGGAGGAATGTATTGCTCCGGAGATCTGTTTGTGGACAAGGTCTGTAGGATAGTCACGGGAGAGGAAAGCACTGGTCAGGTTATTGGTGTAATTGTTGAGGGATTCGTCATTGGAGCAGATACGTTTGCCACGAATACCTAGGCTGTAGGGAAGGGAGCGTTTGATGTGGAATGGATGACAGCTATCAAAGTGAAGGTACTGTTGTTTGTTTGTGGGTTTGATATGTACAGAGGTGTGGATGTGAGCTTCAACAAGACAAAGGTCAACATCCAGGAAGGTGGCTTTGGTTTTGGAGAAGGACCAGGTGAAATTCAGATTCGAAAAGGAGTTGAGGTTATGGAGGAAATTAAGGAGTGTTTCTTCACCATGAGTCCAGACCACAAAGATGTCATCTATAAACCTATCTATAACCACAGTCAAATGCCTACTGCCAGATAATTCATGGAATTAACTGCTTCGGGTTGCTGACCTGCTATATTGTAGCTAAATGATAAAGGATCTTTCTTTCTTTGTATTTGCAGTACATTACACTTGTTTACATTGAGATTCAATTGCCATTCCCTGCACCATTTGTCAATTCGTTGCAGATCCTCCTGCATTTCAGTACAATTTTCCATTGTTACCACCTCTCGATACACCACAGCATCATCTGCAAAAAGCCTCAGTGAACTTCCGATGTTATCCACGAGGTCATTTATGTTTATTGTGAACAGCAATGGTCCTACAACACCCCCCTGTGGCACACTTGAAATCACTCTTACTTCGGAAGACTTCTCTCCATTGAGAATGACATGCTGTGTTCTGTTATCTAGGAACTCTTCGATCCAATCACACAATTCGTCTGATAGTCCATATGCTCTTACTTTGTTCATTAAACAACTGTGGGAAACTGTATCGAACGCCTAGCGGAAGTCAAGAAACATGGCTTCTACCTGGGAACCCATGTCTGTGACCCTCTGAGTCTCTTGGACTCTATTTGCTTAATCCTGCCACCTGAAGGAAGGTACTCATGAGGTAGGCATGCCTGCCTCTCACACAAACACTTGTCAGCGTCGTTCAACTGTCTCATTTATCGTCTTCTCATTACAAACTTCCAACCTGCACACAGAAACCGGCGGCGCAGCAGATACATTTCTGCTCTTTTACTTATTTTACAAATATCGGGTGTTCGAGACGGTGTCTCTAGAACTTACACCGAAATTCTCCAGTCACTACACTGTCTAAGGCAACACAAAAATGGTCTGTCTTGTTTACAGAAGAATCTTGACTTCAGAGTGTAAATGTTTCTTTTACTTGATAAAAATGTCACAACATGTGACATTAATCTCGGTAAGTGAATTAATAATTTTTGTGTACAATTTTGGAATGTCTGATACAATCTGAATAACACTGAGTGCACATATTAGTCAACTGCAATATTATTGCACCTGGCAGTAATGGCACTTTCGTCGACTTATCGTAAGAGTCAGTTCAGAATCGGAATTGATAGTGTATGCACAACTGACCTAAAAGCATTTAACTGCAATACATTTTCCTTAGACACCATTGTACATGTTTTCTGTAATGTCACCATGTGTTTCAGATAATTGCCAAGTGCAATAATATTGTCATTGAGTAGTAGTTACAGTGAGGTGTCGTACTAACAGTTTTAGAGCATTGTTGTTGGAGTAATGGGAGACAGCTGAAAAAACAATATGAACGATTGTAGTTAACTTTTAAATGTGACTAAATGAGGACTGGAGAATAAGGATCTATATGAAGGAGGAGAGAATCCTGGTGACACAGGTTATTTAGTATCCAAATTGAAGATGATCATGTTCCACTGTTTGGTTTGTCAGAGTGATAAAGCATAGACTGTGTATGCATTGTCACTTTGTGACAAGAAGAGATCATTACCTACAAATTATGGTTCATACATACCCCAAGGTAATACAAAATAAATATGCACTGCCTTTTTTTAGGCAACTAAAATGTCTATATACTCAAATATTTCTGCGTGTACAGAGGTACAGTGCATCTTGTTGCTGTTGGCTGAAGTCTGTGAGCTGTACAGAGAATTCTCCAAGGAGTTGCCCTACACTACATAGTCAATATTTTGGCAATGAGTTTGCTTCCAAGATCATAATACACAAGCACGCCATGCCTACCTCATGAGTACCTTCCTTCAAGTGGCAGGATTAACCAAATAGAGTGGCCTACAGTATTAGTTAACTATTTATTATGTTTAGAACCAGTTATAACTTACAGAGAGTTTCTTAGGTACCCTCTTCATACACCTGATGGTTTGAGGACTGCCATTGAAGAATAGGACTGATTTTAGCGCTAGTGTCTCAGTCAGTGTGTGGATGGCATGCAAATGAAGATCTGAGCCTGTAAACGTGTTAAAGTGCACAGAGTTAAGCAACACATGATTGAATGTTTTGATTTGACAGATGTGCACATTGAAAAAGACAGCATTATTTTATTTATTATTTTGTTTTTATTCTGCAGTAAAGTTATATTCTAATTGCATGAAGCTTATTCTTTAATTTCCTGTCATCCTTGAATGTAAGCTCACAAATGTTTATAGAAATGTTTATTTTGAGCAGTTTAGATGTAAGTGCCGCTTGGTCGAGATTATGGCCCATTTTCCTACCAAGATGTTCACACCTTAAATAGTAGCAATTTTTATGTGATTCATGAATATTGATGAAATAATGAAATCATTCATATTATGCATAATTATATGTAACAAAGTATGGTCTAAAACATCAAAATTAGCTAACATGTTCTAAAGGAATAAAGTGACTTATGTATTGTGTAATATTTATAAAATAATCATGAAAAGTTGTGCCTGTTTGTTTAGGCAGACTTTAAGTTGAATGATTATTTCCTTAACTAATTTCTTACTAGTGCAGATTGAATTTTATAATCACCATTGGTAATTTCAACATGACATAATACTTTTATAACACCATGTTAATTGTACACTTCTGCTGGGTTTAACAGTTTCTTATAATTTTCTCTTCCCATCATTCATATCCTTTTATGTTTTATTAATGAACATCCATGTTATTGCAGGAAAATAGCTACTATTAAATTTGAGGGACTCAATAATCCTTGCAATACTGTTTTCCCCCCTTATTAGCTGTTCTATTACATTTCCCACATTGTTGTGTCCTTGTCTTTTCTTAGGTTATATATTATGGGTAATTTTGTACTATGGTCAGAGGAAATTCACTGTGAGGTAAATAGTTACAGAACTGATATGTCTCCATACGAATACATTTCCTACTGTGGTTTTACCAACACACTCAAGAGTGGAAAAATTTCCAGCGTACTCAATGTTTTAAGCATTTATATCAGTTTCCAGATAATTTGTTTTGTCAGATTTTACAAAATCAGTATTAAAATTCTCTCATGTTTTCATGTACATGATTTTAATGATGGCGGTACTACATAAAATTCCAGTTTTCTCCATCATTACATGAAAATTCTCTAGTGAAGAACTTTGTAATTTGAGGAACAACTGTATCTTACCATTCTGTCAGTAATGAACGTAATATTGTTAATTGTATTGGCTCAAGGAAGACCCATCATCAACTGTGATAACCAAGAACTGTAACTCTACTCCAGGATTAAAATCTCTTACAGAAGGTCAAGTGAGTGTTGTATCCAAACATACCAGCCACACCACAACTGTATAAACCTTCCAGTACTCACAAAGAATTGGTGCCTCTTTGAGTAATAGTCAGTACAATTGACTGATCCACATATTGACTGGCTAACACCAATATACAATTTTAAAACCACTCATGAGACAATGTAGCCATATATCAAGAATGTAGCTAGTTTCATCTCAGTTCTTTAAAGGTATGTGAATGCAGAAAGATGACTTGCTTGAGAGCTTCAACATAACATCTCTTGTCATGAGAGTGTCCCTATAATGCTTTTTCATACCTCAGTTTGTGCTAAAAACAGTGCAACTCGCAATAATTACTCATCACCCCTTACATCAAGTGCACTGGCGAACTAAGTGAGCAAATAGATGGGACTGGACCGGGTCCTGAAATTGGTAACTTTTACACAGAACATTCTGAGGGGATGGCTTTTCAGACCTGCCTAGTTCAAATTCCTCTTCTCCTTTTGCTACACTGATGACACATTTGTGGAATGTGATGGTGGCAGACCCTACTGGATGACTTATTTGTTCACCTAAACAGCACTCGTGAAAAAATTACATTTGTGATAGTACTAGAAGAGAATAGATGTTTTCCTTTCTATGATAACCTAATAAAGTGGGAGCTTAATGGCACACTAGGCCTTGCAGTTTATAAGAAAATGGCCCACATAGATCTGTATCTGCATGCTATGAGCTGCCATAGTCTGATGTAGTGGCATACAGTACTGACCTTTCTGGTTCAAAAATTCTGTGCCTGTGACAAGGATGGCCCATCCTCAGCAGTCTACAGAAATAATCAACAACAGTCTTTGTGACAGAGTTGAATGCAATAAAGTCAGTGTCATTTTATGCTTGTGTTCATAGCTATTGTCGAAGCATCACATGACTTTGGTGAAGTAAGTCCACCCAGAGAATCAAGTTCAACCTCCACTTTCCTCATATCTCTCTGTGTTGAGCTGGCCTGTACCATAGCCCTCCTCCTGAACCAAGAGGGACAGGCATTTTTCATGAATATATTAGAGGACCTTCATTGTCACTTGAGAGTTTTTCATCAGATGAATCTGACTGAGAGGAGAACCAAGCAGGGGCTTGATATCTTTATTGAGAGAAGAAGAAGAATAGTAATTGCACAAACCTGACTAATATTAATGCATTTGAGACTGGCCTCAATCATCCGATATGAGGCACCTGGATTGCTGTTTTGAACAAATTTTTCAGAAATAATTCCTTTGTAACTGTGAATTCAATAAATATGTATGGTGATTCATTTAAAATGAATAAACCTGGTTTATGTAATCTTAAAAATCTTATTGTAAATATTGTAGTTAGCAGACAAACACAGTGTTTTACTGAGCCATGTTTTCATTCCAAAGAAAACCTTTTACATGCCATTCTTACACATGCTCTGACTGAGTGCAGTATGTCTGGAATCAGTTGGGCACATAAAGAGGTACCTCACAATATGGACAACACCAGAGTGTTTCTCTTTGGGACTTTTTCACTTCTGTCTTTAACTGACATTAGAACACATTTTGCTGGCACATGTTCAGTGTGATTTTTTATTATAGTTTTTATTTCCAGAGTTGTTTTGTGAATATTCATTTAGGCAGTACAATACTGCAAACACTTTACTCCATTACTTTCTTTTACTTATTATTTACCTGAGCATTCAGCCACATGGAAATGTGGATCAATACCAGAATCATCAACTTCCCC
The DNA here is from genome assembly GCF_023897955.1 of Schistocerca gregaria. Classification (NCBI taxonomy): domain Eukaryota; kingdom Metazoa; phylum Arthropoda; class Insecta; order Orthoptera; family Acrididae; genus Schistocerca; species Schistocerca gregaria. Next base: position 563,129,291 of record NC_064922.1, on the reverse strand, counting down.
TTCTGATGTGGAGTCTGCAACTTCTTCTATGGCATTGAAAACATCACCATCATTGAAATTCCAAATATCGAAATTATGTAGAATGTGAGCAGGACCAACAAAGATACAGGTAGCAGAAGAAAATCATATGTGGCTCAACATAGAGCAGAAATGTACAAAGTACTCTAACACAGATGGCGTCATGTGAAGTTGCATATGTTGATAAAGTGAACAGAAGTTACAGTGAAGTTTTTCTGGTGTAAGGTGTCACCAGCACACCGGTCGGCAAAGAAGTTTCAAGATGATCAATAATAGGTGTTGAATTAAGCGCACCTGTCAGTAGAGATGCCAAAGACACACTTGCAAGGAACGTGCCACCAATGCCCTCTCAACCACCAGTATTTAGATCGCCTTTGCAGACCGGAGGGTCAATCAATTACAGACAGTTAGCCCAGTCGCAGACAGAGTCAGTTACAGTCAGTTGCAGTTACTAGCTCATTGACTATTCTAGCTGGCTTCTGTCAGTCTGTGCCTCGGCTATGAGAGTGTAGTGTTTATAGCAAGACTTGTACTTTGCCAGCGGTGAGGCTAACATGGACTATTATGGAAGAGTTTGTACCATAACACATGGACTAGCTTGAAGATAAGTAGCTTCTTGTTCTTATGAATAAAGAACCCTGTTAACACATGTGCAGTTGTTTTGTATAAAAAGATACTGGCCACCAAACAACATCCTCTTCTTTACTTCCCATGGTACAAGACTTGACAGTGGCAATCAGATGACACAAAAGTGATGACGAGGATGGGATTGACTCTGTGCAGATTGAAGTTAATTAACTTGGCCAATGATTTTGCTTGCTTCTCTTGTGTTTTAGCATGCCAGGGTGATCATTTTTATAATTTTTTGTTGTGGTCATGCATGTTTTCCAGGAGCGGAGCCACAGAACTAATCAAATTTATCTTTTCAGAGGCTTTGCTTGCTATAACGTATTTGTGTAAACCAGGGCTAGCCCACCCCCTGTCCTTGCACCTCAGCCGTCGACAGCCAATGTAATGGATATAACACAAGCTTTTTAGTTTCGGAACCAACAAATTGCTGCCTTTGTGACAATGGTACAACAACTTTGGGCTACACAAGCCATGCAATAGACCAACAAATCAGCCCAACAAGTGCTGTCATTCAGCACACTACCGTTCTGGCTGTTTAATGACACCGAAGATGAATGGCTCAAATACCTGAAACATTTCCAAGCACATTGTCAAGTTCATTGTGTTGAAGATACTGTAAAGCTATAATACTTTCTTTCAATTGCAGTCTCCAGTGCGCAGGTTAATATAAAAACTATTTCCAACTGTGTCTCCTGACAAACTCAGCTATGATGAAGTAATTGCTCCATTAACTCAATACTCTGATGAGCAACTCCAAGTAGCTGCAGCCAGATATCAGCTTTTTCACTTGCAGAAAAAGCCAGAACAGATGTGCTGTCAGTGGTACACAGGATTAACAGGTTTGACTAGGAAGTGTGAATTAGGGGGAAAAAAAATAGTTGTGGCATCTCGCACAGTGATTTAATAATTAGGGATGCAATAAAATTTAATGTCCCAGATAGTAGAATATGGGAACAGATCCTAAAGTACTCTGATGCATCATTTCCTCAAGTACTGCAAATCTTAGAACAATATGATTCAGGTGCCATAGCGGCTGATAAGTTTGTCGGGTCTAATTGCCCCTTGTTCGTGATCATCCCAAGCAGCCACAACAACGAGTGCATCCACAGCCATGCCGACAGCCATGTAGACGGGTAAACAGACCTGTGAACATAGTGAAGTCTTGCCCAAGATGTCTCACTCGCCATAAATGACAGGACTGCCCATCATGTGAGCAGCACAAGAATGCCAATTTTCCCACTCTTAGGAAAAACAGGCTCATGCACATACAGTGACCACTGTTTCCCAAACCTACGACTCATGACCTCAGTAGTTAAGTCCCATAGTGCTCAGAGCCAAACCTACAACAGGTTCTGACAAAAGAAAGATTATGGTTGTGCCTCCTTCTCGCCCTAGTGCTGTGCAACGACTATTCTAACATACTGTTTGTCTCATTATGCATTGATGGCTTTCATGTGAACTTTCAATTAAACACAGGTGCCTACGTAACTTTGCTTCATCATGCCACACACGAACAATTTGGCTCATCACGCCTTTCAGAATCTAGCAAGCACCTCACTGCTTACAACGGACAGGAAATTCCAGTGCTTGGACAGAGCAGTTTGCCTGCCACTTACAAATCCCATGCTAGGACAATTAATTTTACTGTGTTGAAATCCAGAGACAGTGAGAAAATTTTTGATTTAGATACCTTTCTTTGGGCCCACCCCATTCCAATTGCTTTAAGAGACAAAGTAGCAAGTGAATTGAAAAAATTGCAAGATAAATCTGTAATTGCTCCCATTCAAGCTAGTCAGTGGACAAGTCATCTTGTTTTGTTTCCTAAGCCTTCTGGTAGCATTCACATTTATATTGACTTCAAGTTCACAGTTAACCCACAGACAGTAGTTGACCCTTATCCTTTACCTCACCCTGAGGAACTCGTGGACAGGCTTGGTACAGGATGTTACTTTTCTAAGCTAGATCTGCTTGACACCTACTTGCAGTTTCCATTGGATGAAGAACTACAGAAATTGTTTGTTGTAAATACTCACTTAAGACTGTTAAAGAATCTGCATTTGCCCTTTGGCAGTGCTTCTGCATCCGCCATTTTTCAATGTTACTTGGAAGAGATGACTGCAAAACTGCCATTTTGTTCAAACTTTCTTGATGATATTGTTGTCTCTGGTCATACACCAGAGGAACACATTGCCAATTTGTGTACTCGTGTGTGTGTGTGTGTGTGTGTGTGTGTGTGTGTGTGTGTGTGTGTTATCAGAAGCAGGACTCAAGTGTCATCTCGAAAAGTGTGACTTTTTTCAAACTGAACTACAATACTTATGTCTTGTGATAAACAGTCAAGGTATACACCCCCTCCAGTCTCATTTGCTTGTAATCCATGACCTGCCTGTTCCCTGCAATGTGTCTGAACTGCAGTCAGTACTAAGCAAGATGACATGCTACATTTGGTTCATGCCAAATGCCGCTCAGATTGTGGCTCCATTGCATTGCTTGCATTGCAAAAATGTACCTTTTGCGAAAAATGTACCTTCTGCATGGATTAAAGACTGTCAATACACACATCAGAAACTGAAAAATGTTTTGCTTAGTGACAGATGTTTAGTGCATTTTGACCTACCTGCTTAAACACCTTTCTAGCGTAATAGCACCACCTGTCTTAAGACAAATCTATTTTGGAATCATTCTCTCCCACCTAAAATATGGTATCAAGATTTGGGGTGAGGCACTAATGGTATATGTGGATAGGGCTTCCAGAGCACAGAAAAGAGCAATTAGGATAATAGCTAATATTATTAAACATCACTCCTGTACAGAATACTTCATTATGTATAACATACTAACAGTGTAAAATCTCAGGACTACACTGTTTGTAAAAGAAAATATGGAACATGGTATGATCAGCAGTGAAATCCATAATTATAATACAATAAAAAAAGAGTATTACCACATAAATTTCGTTATAAAAGAGCAACTGATCATAGTCTGTTTTCTGCTAGAAGACCTGTTTATAACAGACTGCCAAGTAATATAAAACTGTTAAATGGAAACATGTTAAGACAACATTAAAGCAACTGTCAATTGCTAAATGTTTGTATTCCAGCAAAGATTTTTAACAATATTGCGTATAATTTATCTTTATTTCTAAACTTGTATTAATGTTCGTATATTTGTTAACAGACTATGTCCATGACAACAGAAGTTATTATGGACAAGTAAATGATTTATTATTATTATTATTATTATTATTATTTATGGAGTACAGATATCTCAGAATTTGAAAACTACATGAATTGTGTTTTATTTATCTCAAGACGTACATTTGCAATCCATTTGGTTTTTGTGCAGGAGACATGTCAAAAATTTATAATACAGTTACATTGATTTTTACATTAATAAATAGTAGCACTTGTTGTGGTCTTCAGTCCTGAGACTGGTTTGCTGCAGCTCTCCATGCTACTGTATCCTGTGCAAGCCTCTTCATCTCCCAGTACCTACTGCAACCTACATCCTTCTCAAGCTACTTAGTGTATTCATCTCTTGGTCTCCCTCTACAATTTTTACCCTCCACACTGCCCTACAATACTAAATTGGTGATCCCTTGATGCCTCAGAACATGTCCGACCAACCAATCCCTTCTTCTGGTCAAGTTGTGCCACAAATTTCTCTTCTCCTCAATCCTATTCAATACTTCCTCATTAGTTATATGATCTACCCATCTAATCTTCAGCATTCTTCTGTAGCACCACATTTCGAAAGCTTCTATTCTCTTCTTGTCCAAACTATTTATCGTCCATGTTTCACTTCCATACATGGCTACAGTCCATACAAATACTTTCAGAAACGACATTTAAATCAATACTCGATGTTAACAAATTTCTCTTCTTCAGAAACGCTTTCCTTGTCATTGCCAGTATACATTTTATATCCTCTCTACTTCGACCATCATCAGTTATTTTGCTCCCCAAATAGCAAAACTCCTTCACTACTTTAAGTGTCTCATTTCCTAATCTAATTCCCTCAGCATCATCCGACTTAATTTGACTACATTCCATTATCCTCGTTTTGCTTTTGTTGATGTTCATCTTATATCCTCCTTTCAAGACACTGTCAATTCCGTTCAACTGCTCTTCCAAGTCCTTTGCTGTCTCTGACAGAATTACAGTGTCATCGGCGAACCTTAATGTTTTTATTTCTTCTCCAAGGATTTTAATACCTATTCTGAATTTTTCTTTTGTTTCCTTTACTGCTTCCTCAATACGCACATTGAATAACATCGGGGAGAGACTACAGCCCTGTCTCACTCCCTTCCCAACCACTGCTTCCCTTTCATGTCCCTCGACTCTTATAACTGCCATCTGGTTTCTATACAAATTGTAAATAGCCTTTCGCTCCCTGTGTTTTACTCCTGCCACCTTCAGAATTTGAAAGAAAGTATTTCAGTCAACATTGTCAAAAGCTTTCTCTAAGTCTACAAATGCTAGAAACGTAGGTTTGCCCTTCCTTAATTTAGCTTCTAAGATAAGCTGTAGGGTCAGTATCGCCTCACATGTTTCAACATTTCTACGGAATCCAAACTGATCTTCCCCGAGGTCGGCTTCTACTAGTTTTTCCATTCGTCTGTAAAGAATTCACGATAGTATTTTGCAGCTGTGACTTATTAAACTGATAGTTCGATAATTTTCACCTCTGTCAACACCTGCTTTCTTTGGGATTGCAATTATTATATTCTTCTTGAAGTCTGAGGGTATTTCACCTGTTTCATACATCTTGCTAACCAGATGGTAGAGTTTTGTCAGGACTGGCTCTCTCACGGATGTCAGTAGTTCCAATGGAATGTTGTCTACTCCGGGGCCTTGTTTCGACTCAGGTCTTTCAGTGCTCTGTCAAACTCTTCACGCAGCACTATAGTAGCACTATAATAAATAAAATCACTATAAGGATATTTCTTGGAATATGTTGCATGTTGTATCCAGCTCAAATTTCCAGTTTGTCCGGCATGAATTCATCCACTTAGTAATAACACTTCAGTGTCAGTACCTCATATAGCTTTCTTTTAAGTGAAACTAAATTCATATGCATAAACTTGTTCCCTTTTAATTTATTACAAATTTTCTGTCCCATGTATTGAGACCCCATGGCATACGGTCTGAGGCAGTGGGGGGGAGCATAAAATTTTCTTTGTTTCTAGTATCATGTGAATGGACAAAATGATTTCCCTCAATTAATTCATGTCTTGTGTAAAAAAAATATAATAATCACATACATGTATAAGGATGTCAGAGTCAATATTTTAAGTTTTCTAAATAATGGTTGACATGGTTCTTTGTGATTTGCAATGCACATATTTTGAATGATTTTTTCTGTATTTTTAGTATCTACACTGTTTGTTGAGTTACCCCATAAATCAGTGCCATACCTAATAATGGATTCAAAGTAGCTTGTATATGCTACTTTTTGTGTGTCCATGTCAGTTGCAATTGATAATATTTGCATTAAAAATGCAAAGCTGTCAATTTGTTTGCTAGGTATTCAATGTGTGCCGGCCAGCTCAAATTTTTATCTACATTTAAACCAAAAAATTTGACTGTGTCAGCTTCTTCTATATCTTGATTGTTGTGTACAGTCTTAATCTGCTCACACTTTGACTGTTTGGTTTTAAACTGCATCATATGAGTCATAGACATGTTTAGATCCTTACCAGGTAAGATTGACAGAGGACATCGAAAGGGTGTAAAAAAGAGCAGCTCGTTTTGTATTATCACGTAATAGGGAAGAGAGTGTGGTAGATATGATACACGAGTTGGGATGGAAGTCATTAAAACAAAGACTTTTTCGTCGTGGCGAATGTGAAAATATTTTGTTGAGCCCAACCTACATAGGTAGGAATGATCATCAAAATAAAATAAGAGAAATCAGAGCTCGAACAGAAAGGTTTAGGTGTTTGTTTTTCCCGCGCGCTGTTCAAGAGTGGAATGGTAGAGAGATAGTATGATTGTGGTTCGATGAACCCTGTGCCAAGCACTTAAATGTGAATTGCAGAGTAATCATGTAGATGTAGATGTAGATACAACTAATTTAGCTGAAACCAAGTTTCTAAGATACTGAGGGGGCTGATCACAAATTTGGAATTTTTTTTCCGAATCCTGACCTTCAATTAAGACAGAGATATTATCTATAATTGGAACAATGGGGAGCTGATATTTAATGCTAGGTCATTAATTTTGAAGAGAAATAGGGCCTAATGTGGAGCCTTGTGGAACACCCTAACACTATATATATATAAAACACAAAGATTCCAAGACTTACCAAGCGGGAAAGTGCCGGCAGACAGGCACAATGAACAAAACACACACACAGAATTACTAGCTTTCGCAAAGATGAAAGGAAGTGGGTTTTAAGGGAGAGGGTAAGGAGTCAAGGAGTCATTCCAATCCCGGGAGCGGAAAGACTTCCCCTGGGGGGAAAAAAAGGACAGGTGTACACTCGTACACACACACATACACAGACACAAGCAGACATATTTAAAGGCAAAGAGTAAGGACAGAGATGTCAGTCGGTGCGAAAGTACAGAGGCAAAGAGGTTGTTGAAAGACAGGTGAGGTATGAGCGGCGGCAACTTGAAATTAGCGGAGGTTGAGGCCTGGCGGATATCGAGAAGAGAGGATATACTGAAGAGCGAGTTCCCATCTCCGGAGTTCGGATTGGTTGGTGTTGGTGGGAAGTATCCAGATAACTCGGACAGTGTAACACTGTGCCAAGATGTGCTGGCCGTGCACCAAAGCATGTTTAGCCACAGGGTGATCCTCATTACCAACAAACACTGTCTGCCTGTGCCCATTCATGCGAATGGACAGTTTGTTGCTGGTCATTCCCACATAGAAAGCGTCACAGTGCAGGCAGGTCAGTTGGTAAATCACATGGGTGCTTTCACACGTGGCTCTCCCTTTGATCGTGTACACCTTCCGGGTTACAGGACTGGAGTAGGTGGCGGTGGGAGGGTGCATAGGACAGGTTTTACACCGGGGGCGGTTGCAAGGGTAGGAACCAGAGCCCCCAGGGGCTCAGCATTCACTTGCTGAGTACGGGCTTGGCGACCCCGGGGTCCTGAGCTGGGGACTGGTCTGCGCCGCCAGTGTCCTGTCACCGTAACCCCCGGACATGCTTCAGCGACCACCGTACGGGGCGGCGGTGAAATGTTGTGTGCTGCGGGGAATGGTAATCTTGGCTTGACCGCCTGGATTGCGAGGAAGGCCAACCTCTATAAAAACCCCTCAATCTTTCGGTGTGCTCCGTGCCTAGAAGATGCATGGCTGTTGGGGTGGAACAGTCGCAAGCGGGCAACCTCTGGGGCACCTGCCGCACCCCAGTTGTATAAGGCTTACTCAGGCACGCGGGGCTCTGTCTGAGCGGACTTTTAGTTCCCAACTGCTCGTGGGACCGCAATGGACCCTTCGACCTCTACATTTCCCCCTACCAGTGGCTTGGGTGGGCCGCTGGTAGGAAAACACACCCCATCGAAAAAGCGGCTACGCGCTGCGAGTCCTCCAGCACCTGGTGTTGCTAGAGATTTAACAGAATGTAGTAACGGAGCACATGCTGATAATCAGAATGTGTTTTTGATTATTAAAAGGAAGGAGGGTAGCTTTGAGAGGGTTTCTCCCTTTTACATCCACAAGGGTCTTGAGGGAATTGCAGGAACACTGAAATCTGTAAAGCGACTGCGCAATGGGACTCTGTTAGTTGAAACTTCTAGTTCCCTTCAAGTCGCTGCCCTTCGGAAAGCAAATTGTCTAGGAGAGTACGCTGTTGAGACCGAGCTCCACTCCACTTTGAATTATAGTAAGGGTGTTGTGACGTGTAGGGACTTGGTGGATATCCCCATAGACGTGCTAAAATCTGAGTGGGCTAACGAAGGAATTGTTGACGTGCAGCACATTATGAAACGAGTCAATGGGGACCTCGTCAAATCTGACTCGTTTATTCTCACATTCAGTTGCCCGAGACTCCCAGAGCATGTTAAAGCGGGGTTCTTACGTTTGCCTGTACGGCCATATTTCCCCAACCCAATGCACTGTTTTAAATGTCAGCGCTTTGGGCATACTACGTTGGGGTGCAATGGGATAGCCACTTGTGGTAAATGTGGTCAGCCTGCCCATGACGGAGCCGATTGTTCATCGCCTATGAAGTGCGTGAATTGCTCTGGGAGTCACCCTGTCTGGAGCCGGATCTGCCCCATCTATCTCGAAGAACGGAAGGTACAGGAGATTAAAACATCTAAGCGCATCCTCTATGGTGAGGCCAAGAAGCTCTTTAAGGCCATGCAACCTCCTGTGTTTTTAACATCTTTCGCTTCCGCTCTCAAAAAACCGGTACAACTGGCCACTGTTGCTACACAAACAGAGGTTGCTAGTGTTAGCACTAAAACCTGCGCTTGCCAGTGCACTTGTGCTGCTGCGGTTGTTTTGCAATCTGCGGCTCTCCCCGCTACATCGGACAAGGCCGTGGTTGCTGACATTGAGGTACTTCCAGCCTCCCCCCATATGGCGCCTTCTGCCCAGGCGAGTCAACCTCCAACTGTTGACAAGGCTCTGCATTCCAAGCCCCCCAAGACAAAGCCTCAGAAGATGAAGGTTCTGCCACCTGAGGAGACTAGTCAGCGTCGGTCCGATGACGAGGCCATCGTACTGTCTGACATCTCCCGTGGGTCGTCATCGGAGCTTATGGACATTGATGTTGACCGGGGGCGATCTTCTCGCCCCAGGAATAAATCTCCGGCCAGTACGGTCTCTCCTCCAAAGCACAGAGGCAGGGTGAAAGTTCAGCCACCCTGATCACTGGCTCCCATATTACAGTGGAACCTGAATGGGTTCAGGACGCATGTGGCCGAATTACAACTCCTTATACGAGAGTGCCCCTTGTGCTTATGTCTCCAAGAGACACATTTTCGGGCCACTGATTCTCCTTCTATACGCGGCTATACCGTATATCGAAAAGATGATCTGACGGGTCAAAGGGCAAAGGGTGGTGTTGCGGTTTTTGTCCGTGACATGCACCCATCATCTGAGCTCCCTCTCGTCACCGACTTGCAAGCAGTTGCAGTTGACATTCTTGTGGGTCGGAGGCTCACAGTCTGTTCTGTTTATTTACCACCTCCGGATGCGATAGACTCTGAGGCTCTCACGGACCTTATTAGCCAACTCCCCCGCCCATTTCTTCTTCTGGGGGACTTCAACGCTCATAATGTCTTATGGGGCTCTCGGACTACTTGCCCCAGGGGTCGCATTCTGGAAAGCGTCATGATGTCTGAAGAACTGTGCCTCCTCAACTCTGGTGCTCCCACTCATTTCTGTACTGCTTCCGGATCGTCATCGGCTATTGACCTTTCCTTTTGCTCTCCAGCACTCGCGGATTCTGCTCTGTGGGAGGCTGCAGCTGACCTCCATTCTAGTGACCATTTCCCCCTCTAGATTCGCCTCCTGGATGAGGCTGTGGCATTACCAGTGCCGCCCCGGTGGCACCTTTGCAGAGCTGACTGGACACTTTTCAGCCAACTGGCTGTTTTGGAACACCGTGCCAGCGTCCATGAATGGGTAGACCATGTTGCAGCCGTGATCTCACATGCTGCTGCATTGTCAATCCCACGGTCATCCGGTCATCCCAAGAGGCGTCCTGTCCCTTGGTGGACCACTGAGTGCCACTCAGCCATCCGCGCCCGCCGTGCAGCACTGCGCCGCTTCAAGTGCCGTCCCTCAGCTGACAATCTTGCGGCCTTTCGGGTGGCAAGGGCCAGAGCGCGGCGAGTGATTAAAGAGAGCAAACGACGGTCATGGCAATCGTTCTTGAATTCCATCTCTCACTCCACTAGTTCTACGAAAGTATGGGAAGCCATCAGGAGGATTTCCGGGAAACTCAGCCAGCTACCTGTCACGGCATTGCTGCATCAGGGATGTCTCCTCACGGCGCCGAGAGACATTGCCCAGACACTGGCCATGCATTTTGCAGAATCTACCGCCACTATTAACTGTGATCCACATTTCTGCCGCTACCGCACTGCCATCGAAAGGGGTCACTTGGACTTCCGGTCTCTAAATTATGAACCCTATAACTGCCCCTTCACAATGTGGGAACGGGATTCTGCGCTGTCTGTGGCTCATGATACTGCGCCTGGTCATGATCAAATCCGGTACAGCATGCTGCGGCACCTGTTGCTGCCATCCAAGGAAGTTCTCCTGAACTGTTTCAATATGATATGGTTATCTGGCACGTACCCTGACTCGTGGAGGGAGGCAATTTTGATTCCCCTCCTCAAACCAGGGAAGGACCGAACGCATCCCAGTAGTTATCGGAGTATTGCCTTGACGAGCTGTGTTGGGAAGACGTTGGAACGCATGGTCAACCACCGCCTGGTTTGGCTGCTCGAGACCAGGCAGCTCCTTAGCCCCTCTCAGTGTGGCTTTAGGAGATGTCGTTCCACTATAGACAACTTGACCCTGCTTGAGGCCGCCATCCAGCAGGCCTTTCTACGTAACCAGCATTGTCTAGGGGTCTTCTTTGACATTAATAAGGCGTGTGACAATACTTGGCGCCGCCTTATCCTCAATCAACTCCATGAGTGGGGCTTTCGTGGCCGTCTCCCCATCTTCATTCGGTCCTTTCTTTCTCACCGCCTCTTTCGGTATCGGGTTGGTAATGTGCTATCGGATTTGTATGTGCAGGAGAATGGTGTTCCTCAGGGCAGCGTTTTAAGTGTCACCCTCTTTGCCGTTGCTATTAACAGTATCACGTCCACTATCCGGAGTCCTGCCCAATGCTCCTTGTTTGTGGACGATTTTGCTGTTTTCTGTTCTTCCTCCAGTCTTGTCAGTGCTAGTCGGCAGTTACAGCTTACGATAAAGCGCTTAGTGGCATGGACTGCAAAGACGGGTTTTACCTTTTCTGCAGACAAATCTGTGTGTGTTCATTTTAATCGTTCTCGGCGTCTTTTTACCTCCCCTGAATTGCGTCTGAGGGACACCGTTCTTCCTTTTAGAGACACTGTGAGGTTCCTGGACCTCACTTTTGATTCCAAGTTGTCGTGGTTGCCTCACCTTAAAGACCTCAAGGTGTGGGTCCTGAAGGCACTGAATATTTTGAAGTGTCTGAGCCATCGGTCCTGGGGAGCAGATCAGGCGCGTGTGCTGCAGTTTTATAGGGCTTTCGTCCGATCGCGTCTTGACTATGCTTGCACCGTGTATGGGTCAGCAAGGCCTTCGTATCTGAAGATCCTTGACGCAGTACACCATGAGGGTATCAGGCTGGCCACTGGTGCCTTCCGTACCAGTCCCATCCCCAGCCTGTGTGTTGAGGCAGGGGAACCGCCGCTCGCCATCCGGCGGAAACTCCTCATGGTGCGACGGGTGTGTCATTTCCTTGCCTGTCCTACCTCCCCTGCGTACCCTACTGTTGCCCGACCGCCTATGGAACGTCTCTTTTCCAGTCGTCCCAGGGCAACAAAACCATTTGGGATTCGTGCCAAGCATTTGCTTGAGTCCCTTGGTGTGCAGCATGTGGCCCCCCAACGACAAGGTTTTACTCGCCTGCCTCCCTGGTTGCTCCAGAGGCCCAGCATCCTTCTAGACTTCTCGGAGTACCGGAGGAACTGCACTCCGGCGTTTGTGTTTACCTCCTTATTTTACGATATTTTAAACCAGCATCTGGACCATGTACCTGTATTCACAGATGGCTCTAAACAGGGGGACTCTGTTGGTTGTGCTGTTGTTTTCCCTGATCGAGTCGTCAAGTTACGGCTTCCTGCGGCGTTTACCATCCTTGATGCCGAATTGTTTGCAATCTTGCGGGCATTGGAGCAGATGAGATGTGTTACCAGTCTTCAGTTCCTCATCTTTTCTGACTCCCTGAGTGCCCTTCAGACCATGCAACACTTGTACCCAGCGGATACGGTCGTCCAGAACATCCATGATGCCCTACTCCACCTGCAACGGCAGGGGAAGGAGGTTTCTTTCTGCTGGGTGCCGGGGCACGTGGGTATTAGGGGAAACGAACTGGCGGATGTGGCTGCCAAAGATGCATGTTCCCTCCCTCACGTTGTTGAATGTGCCGTCCCCCTCCATGCTGTAACCTCCCTTTTGCGTTTTCGTGTTATGCATCAATGGGAAGAGGAGTGGTTGGCAGTTTCTGACAATAAGCTGCGTCTGGTAAAGGCCACTACGCGACCATGGCGTACGTCCTACCAGTCATACAGGCGGGATGAGGTTCTCCTCACTCGCCTCCGCATTGGACACAGTCCCTTCACGCATGGTTTTTTACTCCGGCGGGAGGACCCCCCAATCTGCAGTGCTTGTGGCGTCCAGATTACTGTCCGCCACATTTTACTTGACTGTCTTTTATTCTCTGACCAGAGGGCGGTGGTTTCCTTGCCACCGGATTTGCCCTCTATTTTGCAAGACGACGCAGCGACTGTGGTTAAGGTTTTACGGTTTTGTGTCCTGTCCAATCTGTTGCCTCGGATTTTAGGGAGAAGGTTTTAATGTGCTGCTGGGTGACTGGCTCACCCAGGTTTTAGGTAAGAGGTCCGCCAGTCACGATTACCTCCTTGTTTCCCTTCGGTATCTGTTCTCTTTTCCTTGTGTTTCCTTTCCTTTTTTAGTGTGTCTTCTCCTCTTGTTTTGCCTCTGTATGTGCGCATTTGGAACTGCGTCAGGCCTGTGTCTTTTAGCCGTTCTCCTTGTTCGGCGTCCGTCTTCGTCCCTTCACCGCTTGTGTTCCTGTTTCTATGCGTTTGGGCGCTGATGACCACGCTGTTTAGCGCCCGTAAACCTCAAACACACACACACACACACACACACACACACACACACACACACACACACACAGGAACCAGAGGGTAGGGAAGGTGGTTTGGGGGGGATTTCATAGGGATGAACCAAGAGGTTACGAAGGTTAGGTGGACGGCGGAAAGACACTCTTGGTGGAGTGGGGAGGATTTCATGAAGGATGGATCTCATTTTGGGGCAGGATTTTAGGAAGTCGTATCCCTGCTGGAGAGCCACATTCAAGGTCTGATCCAGTCCCGAGAAGTATTGTGTCACAAGTGGGGCACTTTTGGGATTCTTCTGTGAGAGGTTCTGGGTTTGAGGGGATGAGGAAGTGGCTCTGGTTATCTGCTTCTGTACCAGGTCGGGAGGGTAGTTGCGGGATGCGAAAGCTGTTTTCAGGTTGTTGGTGTAATGGTCGAGGGATTCATGACTGGAGCAGATTCGTTTGCCACGAAGGCCTAGGCTGTAGGGAAGGGACCGTTTGACATGGAATGGGTGGCAGCTGTCATAATGGAGGTACTGTTGCTTGTTGGTGGGTTTGATGTGGACGGAGGTGTGAAGCTGGCCATTGGACAGATGGAGGTCAACGTCTAGGAAAGTGGCATGGGATTTGGAGTAGGACCAGGTGAATCTGATGGAACCAAAGGAGTTGAGGTTGGAGAGGAAATTCTGGAGTTGTTCTTCACTGTGAGTCCAGATCATGAAGATGTCATCAATAAATCTGTACCAAACTTTGGGTTGGCAGGCTTGGGTAACCAAGAATGCTTCCTCTAAGCGACCCATAAATAGGTTGGCACACGAGGGGCCATCCTGGTACTCATGGCTGTTCCCTTTAATTGTTGGTATGTCTGGCCTTCAAAAGTGAAGAAGTTGTGGGTCAGGATGAAGCTGGCTAAGGTGACGAGGAAAGAGGTTTTAGGTAGGGTGGCAGGTGATCGGCGTGAAAGGAAGTGCTCCATTGCAGCGAGGCCCTGGACGTGTGGGATATTCGTGTATAGGGAAGTGGCATCAATGGTTACAATGATGGTTTCCGGGGGTAACAGACTGGGTACGGATTCCAGGCGTTCGAGAAAGTGGTTGGTGTCTTTGATGAAGGATGGGAGACTGCATGTAATGGGTTGAAGGTGTTGATCTACATAGGCAGAGATACGTTCTGTGGGGGCTTGGTAACCAGCTTGGTAACCAGCTGCATCCTGGCCGCCCCATTGTAGCTGGTTACCAAGTTTGGACAGTTTGTTGCTGGTCATTCCCACATAGAAAGCGTCACAGTGAAGGCAGGTCAGTTGGTAAATCACGTGGGTGCTTTCACACATGGCTCTGCCCGAACCACCTTCCCTCCCCTCTGGCTCCTACCCTTGTAACCGCCCCCAGTGTAAAACCTGTCCTATGCACCCTCCCACCACCACCTACTCCAGTCCTGTAACCTGGAAGGTGTACACGATCAAAGGCAGAGCCACGTGTGAAAGCACCCACGTGATTTACCAACTGACCTGCCTACACTGTGGCGCTTTCTATGTGGGAATGACCAGCAACAAACTGTCCATTCGCATGAATGGACACAGGCAGACAGTGTTTGTTGGTAATGAGGATCACCCTGTGGCTAAGCATGCCTTGGTGCAAGGCCAGCACATCTTGGCACAGTGTTACACCGTCCAGGTTATCTGGATACTTCCCACCAACACCAACCTTTCCGAACTGTGGAGATGGGAACTAGCCCTTCAGTATATCCTCTCTTCTCGATATCCGCCAGGCCTCAACCTCCACTAATTTCAAGTTGCCGCCACTCATACCTCACCTGTCTTTCAACAACTTCTTTGCCTCTGTACTTCCGCCTCGACTGAGATCTCTGCCCGAACTCTTTGCCTTTACAAATGCTTGCGTGTGTCTGTGTATGTTCGGATGGATATGTGTGTGTGTGCGCGAGTGTACACCTGTTCTTTTTTCCCCCTAAGGTAAGTCTTTCCGCTCCCGGGATTGGAATGACTCCTTACCCTCTCCCTTAAAACCCACATCCTTTCGTCTTTCCCTCTCCTTCCCTCTTTCCTGAAGAAGCAACCGTCGGTTGCGAAAGCTAGATATTTTGTGTGATAGTTTGTGTGTTTTATTTATTGTGCCTGTCTACCGGCACTTTCCCGCTTGGTAAGTCTTGGAATCTTTTTTTTAATATATTTTTCCCATGTGGAAGTTTCTATCTATTTTATATATATATTTCACGTAGGTAAATAATATGTGCCGTTTGAAGAGATGGTAACTCTTTGCTTTCTGTTTGGTAAGCAGGATTTAAGAGGGCAGTGCCGCTAAAGCCATCCTTTTCAAGTTTTTAAACAAGCAATGCATGGTCTACAGAATCAAATGCCTTTGTGAAGTTGCAGAAAATTCCTGCCACCTTATTTCTCTTGTCCAATGATGTATTTATTCTCTCAATGAAACTGTTTACTGCATCTATGGCATTTTCCCATGCTTAAAACCCAACTGATTGTTTAGAATAACAAAATATTTTGCAATGAAGTTTTGTATTTGTGCAACAGCAAATATTTTAGATAGGACTGGGAGACTCGAGATAGGACAATAATTTCTCATTATCTGTCTTGATCCTTTCTTGAAGAGTGGTTTGACTTCAGTATATCTGAGCACACAAATGGCCTTCTTGAAAACAATGATTTATTATTTGAGCTGGTCGGTTTGTAATGCTATTGTGTACCACTTTAATAACTTTGGTGGGTGTTCCATCGCAACCTGCAGATTTTTTTGTTTCTTGTGGTTAGAATAGCATTTTCTACATCCTCCGCAGAAACTTTTAAGAATTTTGTAAAGTTTTGAGAGTTTTCACCTAGGCCAAAGGGATTTACTTTGTTGTGATAATGTGTTACATCTACATCAGACTGATACATTTATAAAGAATTCATTAAAGTACTCTGGTGTTGAGTTGGACTTATAATAGTATTTAGTTCAATGTCAATTTTTGAAATTTATTGGTTACAAGCTTTAACACCTAACTCAGATTTAATGACTGACCACACGGCCTTTATCTTATTTTTATGATTTAAGGTTAGCCTGTTATTTTCCAGATGTTTTGCTGCCCTGACAACTCTTTTAAATATGGTTTTATAGAGTCTAAATATTTAATGACAGTATTACCTTTATTGTATTTTAGCTCTCGGTACAGTTTCATTTTCCTTACACTGGAAATTTGTATGCCCTGGGTAATCCATTTTAATTTGTTTGTTATTTTATTGCTGCAGAGTCTAGGTAGAAATGTTTCATTAAAGTCCCCAAGAAAAATATTTAGGAATTCCTGAAAGTTTTCATCACTTGAGTTACAACGTCCAAAAGGCCATGTTTTCTCTTTTAGCTTCTCACTAAATGTTAGCAAGTTTTCGTTGCTAAAGTTCCTGCTCATATGGTTTCTCATACGTGAAATGTTTCTGTCTGTCTGTGTGGCAGCTCAATGAACAAGGCACAATGATCTCAAATACCTAGATCTAGACAAAATTTATGCACATCTTCATCTATATAATTAGTTAGAACATTGTCAATACATGCTGCTGATTGGCCATTGTCTTTGGTAGATTCAAAGAAATTCAGTTTGAAACTGTATTTCTTTACTAAGTCAGTGAATCTTGAAGCATAGCTACATCACATGTAATATCAATATTAAAATCAGCAGCTATTACAATTCTTTATTTTTTTTCTCTGCAAAGGTCTTGTAGCATAATTTGAAGCTGAGATAAAAATAGTTCTATTGTTGACATCCCTGGAATTCTGTATATTGAGATTATTATAACATTTGCTAGTGAGCCCTCTATTTCTACACAACAGCTCTAAAACACATATTCTTCATTTAAATAATTAAAACATTTTCTGGTCTCATAATTTACATCACTTTATAGAAGTATGTCCGTTGCTCATAGTCTCGCAGTAGCGCTCTCACTTCCCGAGTGCGGGGTCCCTTGTTCAATTCCCAACAGGGTTAGGGATTTTCACCTGCCCTGAGATGACTGGGTGTTGTTGTGTTGCCTTCATCATCATCATTCATCCCCACTACGGTCGGAGGAAGGCAACGGAAAACCATCTCCATAAGGACCTTGCCTAGTATGGTGGTGCGGGTCTCCTGCATGACTCCCCTACACTCTGTCAAGAAACATGGGACTTCATTTCCATTTCCATGTAGAAGTATACATGAGTCTCCATGTGACTTGTATCTTCTGCAAAAGCTACTTTCTAATCTGAAGTTCCCTCTTTTGTTTATAATTTTAATTGTGTCCTGAGTAAACCAGTGCTCATTTAAACGAACAACTCTAATATTTGCACATTCCGACAGGATGATTTCCAATTTGTCTATTTTGGAGCCATTGTTGTTTGAAGCATCAGTGTTTAAACCATTTATATTAAAGTGGAAAACATATCTACTATGGGCTTTAGCATATTTCTTGCCGGATAATGGTTCGGTTTTGTGTTTCTTAATACTACATAAGTTTTTATCACCCCCATCACTACTTATCAGTTTCCCTTATTTTTTATGACCTGGCAACTATGTATGAATGTCTTACCTATTAGATGTAGACCATCTTTGGCAAGACACTTTGCACTTAGAAATTTGTTGTGATCACTGAAAATGACTCCTAGTTTATTGCTGTGTTCTTTAATATTGTCATTTATTCTCTGTACATATCTGTCATTCACTGATCTCCTGTACAAAATTCCACTATTATTTTGGAATTTGAGTAGTCTTCTGGCTGTTCAGATGAGATTCCTTGTGTGCTTTACAATTTATTCCTTGCTGTTGTTTTGAAGCGAATTTTTCCCCACATGGATAAAAACACCTTTTGAATTTCTGTTATGCTTATCTGTTGAATTCTCTCTGGAGTTTAAGACATTATTTAGGTGTGTATGCTGTTGATGCGTCCTGATTCCTGGTCGAACATTGATCTCGGAGATTGGAACGACTATGTATTTCAACAATGAGCCACCTATAATAAAGAATTCAATTTCTGTCTTATTATAATGTCTTTTGTACATTACACTGATCCACTTATATTTGTTTGGTTCTTCCATATCTTCAGTTTCTTTTTCTTCCGTAATGGCGGCTGAATTTTTCATGGTTTATCAGTTGTATCACTCCGTGTATTTGCCATATTATGTCCATCTAATACTGAAGTTTTTTCACATACACGTTTTTCATGTTTCAATGCAATTTTTTTCTGCTTTATCAATGTCAGTTCTGCTTTCAGAGCATCAATGTCACTTTGAAGTACACGAATAGTTTCATCTTTAGAACTTAGTGCGAATGCTAATCGCGCATTTTCGTCACTTATACAGTCGAGGCACATCCACTGAATATTGTCACTTATAAGTTTCAGGCACACGACTGCACACTTTTCAGGTAACCAGAAGTTGTACTTAATGCACCAAATGCCTTTCCCTACACATTTTTTACACTTTCTGTATGAAGAACCATTTAATTTCAACTGTTTTTGGAGCATCCTATCGCCGCAGAATCCTACTGGCGCCATCTTTAGACAATCTTGCTGTAGCACAATGCAAAAATCCTTCTGTGTGCAGTCTATATGGTTACTAACATGGGGCAGCAGGTGCAATGTTAGCTACAAGTTTTTCACCGCAGCACAAGCAAGAGTTCATGAGTTCTACTCCGGCTCCATCTGCATTGTGTTGAAGGAGCCCCACATTTTAGATGATGCAGCCATTAAATTGTAAAAACATTGTTAAAGACTATTAAATTAATAATGGAAACATGTAATAAAGGATACAGTTTTATTCAAAGGCTTTCCTATTAAAAATTTACATAAACATCAAACTTTGAATAAATGAAATAGCTAAGTCAATATACCATGGAATGGAATTTTTGTATGTAATAAGCATCATCCCAAAATATACATATGTTCAGAAATTATGATGATAGTCTTTCCTTAAATAGCACCTTAATTAGGTAAAGCTAATGTGAAGCTTAAAAAAGTGATTAATTACTGCTCACACACAATGCACTTTTTACATTAAATTACAGTTTATGTTATAACAATTTATTGTTTTACACATTTCAATGCACTGTATCCTACAGTTTACATTATGTTACCTTTAGATGAACACATTACATTAAATGATACTGTACGTTATTGCAGTATACCATAGGGCACAGTGCACCATTAAAAAATTCCAAGTCATGTATTAAATCTTCCCAAAATTGTTGTTCAAGTTACAGTATTCCTAATTTTGAATCTATTTTAACAATGTGTTTTTGTACTTTACTTGCAGACAATTAGTAGGCGCTTTTGGACAGTTCATTAAAGGCAGCAAAGCCAAAGTGTTAATAAATATTGTGAAGTTTGCCAGCTTAACAGTTGTGACATCAATAAGAGACCCATTCATTCTATTGTGGTAATGTAATGATATTCTTGAAGAGTTGTTACTTAGTTTTTCGTTAACGTGAACAAGCCAAGGCTAATATAAATTTAACAGCAAACAATCATAAAATTAACCACTTTAAAATACTGCATGCATGATCTCCTAGGAAATTTCAGAAATGAATCTGATAGTTTTGTAAGCCATTAAAAGACAATTTTTGAGCCAGTGAAACTAAATCATAGAAGAATACTATAAGACAGTTTGTAATGGAAGAAGGCATGATAGGTATACAGTAGTTGTGTTTTTGCATTGCGGTCTCTCAAGTTATGTAACAGATCAATAACATACGAAAGCCTGGTAATGGGAATGTCACATCTGAGTTCCTAATCAATAAAGAAACTAAAAATACTGTTACTGTGTTGCACTGTAATGACTTAATCACAGTGTTCAGAGAAAAACTGTCGGAAGAATTCTGGAAGATATTTGTAAAGCAGACTGCACGGATGGAAATATTCCTTAAAATCATTTCTACAGCACTGTGAGTGTCATTTCCCCAGTAACAGATAAAGCTGCACATAAGCAAAGGCAAAGGTTGGAGAACTCGTAGGATTAAAGTATTTTGTGCCATGAACAGAGGGCTCTAAATAATTCAGAGTTGTCAAGAGTTAAATCCCCAATATCAAACACACAGATAAAATTAAAAAATAAAACATTCTGGGAATGAAGCAAAACCAATTTGGAACATTATTAAACAGGAAAGAAACAAAGACAGCAATACAAATTGAAATTGAGTCCCCTGATAACAGCTGTTTAAAAATGTGATGAATCATTGAAATTATTGGCCAAATACAAGAGGTTCACTTTAACAGACATTGAAAACACTACCAGCACACAATATATTAAAACTGTACAACTCCTAAGAAGATTTCACAATATTAGGGGTGTATAGTCTGTAACGAATTACATTTAGCATCTGCATTACAACTTGTCTTGCAGATTTGACTTCTGGGGAATTGTGCCTAGGATAAATGAAATGTTAATTACAGAGAAGTGGGTATCGGGAATAACGTGTGCAATAGATGACTGTATATCTTGCAGAGGTTTTTGTAAAGATGTAGGAATTTGTTTGCTCTCTTCCCAGTCTATTTATTCCTTAGTTATATTTTTTTTGGAACCATGATTTACGTGCAGTCACAGTATAACACATGCAAAAATGTTTTATCTATACCATGTGTGTGGTTCAGTCTGGTTGTACAGGCTCTTGCTCAAATATTGTCTCAAATATACTCAAAAGAAAATTGAAAACGTTCCTCATAAGCTGCTCGTTGTACAAATTCTGATAGTAGTGGGTGTTAGAGCTGCACCTTTTTTAGACCGAAGTCAGCTGATAGGTATTCCTGCCTAAGGGAAGCCTCTCTAACAAAGGAACCGTTTTCGATAAAACTTAAGTATCCGAGTAATGAGGGAATTAGTATATTTCATCAAAATATACAAGGTATTAGATATAAAGTTAGTGAACTGCTTATAGATGTTGACTCTGAAATTATTGGTACATCTGAACACTTCTTAAATAAGGAGATAATTCACAGGCTTCCTTTACCAGGATACAGGTTGACTGGCAGCTTTTCTAGGAACTCTTTGCGGTGCGGGGGAGTAGCCATGTATGTGAAAAACGGCATCCCATTTGAGTCAGTTGATGTTTCAAAGTACTGCACTGAAAAGGTGTTTGAATGTTGTGCAGGTGTTGTTAAATTTAGTGGAGCTAAACTTCTAACTGTTGTTATTTATAGATCCCCAGACTCCGATTTCACAACATTTTTGCTAAAGCTAGAGGAGGTTCTTGGTTCACTTTATAGGAAATACAAAAAGTTAGTTATATGTGGCGACTTGAATATTAATTGTATAATTGTGCAAGAAAAAGGACGCTGGTAGACCTCCTTAATTCATATAATCTTATGCAAACTGTATTCTTTCCATCGAGGGTGCAAGGGAACAGTAGAACAACCATAGACAACATTTTTGTTCATTCCTCATTACTAGAAGGGCATTCTGTTAGCAAAAAGGTGAATGGCCTTTCAGATCATGATGCACAAATTTTAACCCTAAAAGATTTTTGTGCTGCAACACATGTTAAATATAGTTATCAACTGTTTAGGAAAGCCGATCCAGTTGCTGTAGAGACCTTTGTAAACCTTATCAAGGAACAAGAATGGCAAGATGTTTATAATGCTGATACAGTAGACAATAAATATAATGCTTTCCTCAAGACTTTTCTTGTGCTCTTTGAAAGTTGCTTTCTGTTTGAACATTCGAAACAGGGTACTAGTACAAATAGGCAGCCTGGGTGGCTAACTAGAGGGATAAGAATATCTTGTAGAACAAAGTGGCAATTATATCAAAACCTTAGAAACAGTCAAAATCCAATCGCAGCAGCCCATTACAAAGAGAATTGTAAGGTGCTTAAAAATGTTATTAGGAAGGCAAAAAGTATGTGGTATGCAGATAAAATAACTAAGTCTCGGGATAAAATTAAAACCATAGAGTCAGTCGTAAAGGAAGTCGCTGGTCTGCAGAGACAGGTCGAGGATATAGAATCAGTGTGTAGTGGGAATGTCCGTGTTACTGATGAGTCACATATATGTACAGTATTTAATAATCACTTTTTGAATATAGCAGGTGAACTAAATAGAAACCTAGTCCCAACAGGGAATCATAAAACGCTCTTAGAAAAAGTGTTCCGAGACGGTTACCTGAAATGCTCCTCCATGATACGGACAAGAGGAAGATTGAGTTAATAATTAAATCACTAAAGACCAAGAACTCTCATGGATATGACAGGGTATCTAGCAGAATACTGAAGATTGTTCTATGTATGTTAGCCAAGTACTTAGCCATATCTGTCACTTTTCCTTTAGAAGTGGTCAGTTTCCTGACCGATTAAAGTACTCTGTAGTGAAGCCGCTTTATAAAAAGGGAGACAGGAATGATGATGACAATTTTAGACCTATTTCTATGCCATTGGTGTTTGCTAAAGTTATCAAGAAGGTTGTATATACAAGGTTACTGGAGCATTTAAATTCACATAATTTGCTGTCAAATGTACAGTTTGGTTTTAGAAATGGTTTAACAACTGAAAATGCTATATTCTCTTTTCTCTGTGAGGTTTTGGATGGATTTAATAAAAGGTTGTGAATGCTAGGCGTTTTCTTTGATTTAACAAAGGCTTTTGACTGTGTTGACCACAAAATATTAATGCAGAAGTTGGTTCATTATGGAGTAAGGGGAGTAGCTTACAATTGGTTTGCCTCTTACTTTAAGAACAGAAATCAGAAGGTAATTCTCCGCAATATTGAGAGTGGTAGTGATGTTCAGTCCCAATGGGGCACTGTTAAATGGGGCGTTCCCCAAGGATCGGTGCTGGGGCCACTGTTGTTTCTTATTTATATAAATGATATGCCTTCTAGTATTACAGGTGATTCAAAAATATTTCTGTTTGCTGATGACACCAGCTTGGCAGTGAAGGATCTTTTGTGTAATATTGAAACAGTATCAAATAATGTAGTTCATGAAATAAGTTCGTAGCTTGTGGAAAATAATTTGATGCTAAATCACAGTAAGACTCAGTTTTTACAGTTTCTAACTCACAATTCAACAAGAACCGATATTTTGATTAGACAGAATGGGCATATTATAAGCGAGATGGAACAGTTCAAGTTCCTAGGTGTTTGGATAGATAGTAAGCTATAGTGGAAAGCCCATGTTCAGGATCTTGTTCAGAAACTAAATGCAGCTTTATTTACCATTTGAACAGTATCTGAAATAAGTGACAGTTCGACATGAAAAGTAGTCTACTTTGCATATCTTCATACGTTTATGTCGTACGGTATTATTTTTTGGGGCAATTTTTCTGATTCAAAAAGGGTATTTTTAGCTAAAAAATGGGCTGTTTGAGCTATGTGTGGTGTAAGTTTGAGAACCTCTTGTCGACCCCTATTCAATAGTCTGGGAATTCTGACATTGCCCTCACAGTATATGTTTTCTTTAATGTCATTTGTTGTTAGCAATATTAGCTTATTCCCAACAGTTAGCAGCTTTCACTCAGGTAATACTAGGCAGAAATCAAATCTGTATGTTGAATGCACTTCCTTGACTCTTGTGCAGAAAGGAGTGCAGTATTCTGCTGCACCCATTTTCAATAAGCTACCACAAAAACTCAAAAATCTTAGCAGTAGCCCAAACACTTTTAAGTCTAAACTGAAGAGTTTCCTCATGGCTCACTCCTATTCTGTCGAGGAGTTCCTGGAAGAGCTGAAAAATTAAGCAAATTCCAGTGTTACATTGTTGATTTTCTTTATTTAAACTTGTGACTTGTTGCCTGAATATTTTTTATATTTCATTTTATCTGTTTCTACTATCGTGTTATATTTTCATGTATTGACTCGTTCCATGACCATGGAGACTTCTCCTTAATTTGGTCCCACGGTACTATAAATAAATAAATAAATAATTTCAATTAAAGACTTGAATATTCCTGTGAGATACGTGGAAGTAGTAGCATTCATTGTAAACCAGCTTGATTAGTAATTGTGTATTGTAAACGCCTCTTTTGTTGCAGATGAAACTAATTTGTTATTTCAAAGATACCAGTTTAATTAAGAAAACATTCAACTTCTATTATAAGAAAAATGTCAGCTGTTTAATATAACTGTATAGGTTTTTTCCGAGTAATTGCTTTCCTTCTAATGTATTAGGTTACACTTAGCTGCCATAAGCATAAATTATATTTATCCCTACAGTCATAGCTTTTTGTTAATACCATAAACTTATTAAATTTATATAATTTGATTGTGTTTTGTTAATGTATAACTTGACTCATTTCATATTTTAAAAAGTAACATATAAAAAAAAATTTTGCTAACCGAAGAAATTCCTATGCATTAATGGTTATTATGCTATGAATAATGGGTAGTGTCAATTACTAATTAACAAATGTTAATGAAACTTCAGGGACATTCTATTTGAAATGTGAAAAGAGCCCTCTGTAAGAAAACTAAATTAATTTTTCTAAAATAAACAAATGTTTTTTGAGGGAAGTACAGACTTCCTCCTCTAATGTTTTACTTCTGTTTTAGCCTTCACAGCAGTAAAAGATAGTTTGCCAAAATCCCATATTGTGTATTTTTATAAAATAATAGTAATTTCATTCATAAATATCAGTGTCTGCCATTTATTTTATGAACTGGTGTCACAAAATTGAATTTATTTAATAAATTTATTTGTTTCATATATGTGTATTGGGACACTGTGTTCACATTGTTTGAAGACAAAGCAACCAATTACTTATTGTGTCATCATGTTTAAGTATTTTATTCTCCACAAGTCAAAGCTACAGATCTGTTTTTATGAACCCCAATCGAATTTTCATTATTCCTTTTTATGTGGAAGTTACAGCACTACTTCTATGGTCAATGAGTCTTCAAGCAGTGAGGATTCTCAGTAACCATTGGGCCTAACACGGCAAAAGAATATAACAGGCAGTGCCAAAAATGTCTGAAACAACAGTGGTTCAGTATTATAATACTGATGTGTGTTAAATTACTAAGCACATTGTGCCATCACATTTGTAACATATCTTTCGCAAGGCAAACTCATATTCATGCATGGCATATTTTTTATTAAATTAAATATTTCTCTCACTTTTGTCTGCTAGTAAGAGAAGATTTGTTACAACTGGTGACCGTGATTGGACATTCTTGAGAATATACTGGCATTCATGTGTGTACAAGTATTACAAATAATCTTTTTACTGTTTGTAATATGTCAGAGCAGGAAAGGATATGTAAGTAAGGAAAAGGATATGATGAGGGGGAAGGAAGAAATAAAATAAGGAATGTAAATGTGCATTTATTTGAAGAGAAGGAGAATTATATTTTGAAATTACTCAGGTGATCACAAAAGATACAAAAGTAAGACATCCTTGTTCTATCTCTTGCTATTGGATGTCATTAATCTTAAGGTTCTGCAGTGGGTGTATCATATTCCATCATAAATGTTTTAATTTATAATTTTTACAATTTTCATTACAGTAATTCTTGAGTTTCCAGGGACTGTGGCATTAAGATGGCCACTATTGCATTCTGCGCAGTTAAAATCTTGACTTGTCCTGTAAATGTTGTTTGCCTTTTCTTGACAGTCCAGGAAAAATTATAGTGTTCTTAATTGCATAAATCAAAATAAAGGTAATAATACTATTTATCAAAAACATTACCTATTTTATGAACAAAAATTTGCAAGTTAGGGAATATTGACCACTTAGATGAAGTAAAAAATCAGGAAAATGTAGAAGACCGCAATATGACAGAGCCGCCCACCAAAATTACAGATGTAGCTGCCATTGAAAGAGATGTGCAAGTACCCCTGCTCCTAACCAATAAAGTTCAACAAAAATCTGCAATATCAGATCTATTTGTAATGTAATAGAAGTTAGAGGCTGTGATGAATACCACATTGAACAGTATTGCAAAGGAACAGACAGAACAAATTAAAAAAAAAAAAAAAAAAAAAAAAAACACTATATCTGGTATCCAATGCAGTGCTTTTCAACTTTTTTAATATGAACTCCCTCTCCATGTAAAAAAGCTGTGGCAACCTCTCAGCACTGTATTGAAACTACACCAGTTATTTCAAAGCCAGTGAATTTAATTTTCTCTTTATTAATACTAGTCTTATTGAGAGACAAAGTGCACTGTGTAAGATAGTCACTGTGATTACTGATTATTTATTTGTTTCTGTGGTTTAACAACATTTCTATCTGATTTTAAGTATCCAGTGTCAACATAAAAGCATTATCAGCTAGCTACTGAGTCGCTAAAGCAGGGAAGCGGCATACAGGTGCTAAGAATATTATTTTTCCAACGGCTCTGTATGTGACTGCAATTATGCTATCTAAGCAGGAGATAAGAAAGCTAAAAAGCATGCCACTTTCTGCTAATACAATTGAAAGCACTGAATAATAGGTGCAGAACTCTCTATCTCTCTCTCGTGTGTGTGTGTGTGTGTGTGTGTGTGTGTGTGTGTGTGGGCGCGCGCGAGTATATACCTATCCTTTTTCCCCCTAAGGTAAGTCTTTCCGCTCCCGGGATTGGAATGACTCCTTACCCTCTCCCTTAAAACCCACATCCTTTCGTCTTTCCCTCTTCTTCCCTCTTTCCTGAAGAAGCAACCGTTGGTTGCGAAAGCTAGAAATTTTGTGTGTGTGTGTGTGTGTGTGTGTGTGTGTGTGTGTGTGTGTGTGTGTTTGTGTGTTCTTTTATTGTGCCTGTCTACTGGCACTTTCCCGCTTAGTAAGTCTTGGAATCTTTGTTTTTAATATATTTTTCCCATGTGGAAGTTTCTTTCTATTTTATTTACAAAAATACAAATGCTTAGCTCCGTTTCCAAATGTTCCTTTACAATGAAAAACCAAGGAGAAATGCCCAATTTAACCTTGTAGCACTGAAATTATGAGTGAAATTTGTATTAATGTTAGTGATATTGAGAAACAGCTGAAATTTTTAAAATTGTACAAAGTTCCTGGGTGTTATGGAATCCCTATCAGATTCTATACTGAATTTGCAGCTGAGTTAACTATTCTTCTAACGATAATCTGTTGTAGATCCCTTCAAAAAAACACTGTGCTGTCATCGTCAGCAGTTGAAGTGGCTTCAGGTGTGCCCGAGATAGTGTGTTGGGATCCTTGCAGTTCATATTGTATATCAATGACCTTGCAGACAATGTTAATATTAGCCTAACACTTTTTGTAGATGATACAGTTATCTATAATGAAGTACTGTCTGAAAGACTCTGCATAAATATTCAGTCAGATGTTGATATGATTTCAAAGAGGTGCAAAGATGGGCCACTTGCTTTAAATGTTCAGAAATGTAAAACTGTGCATTTTACAATATGAAGGAAGGTAGTAGTGAAGACTGAGGTTGCCTTGGGACAGATTTTGTAGTTTTTCACATTCCCTTTCAAAGTGAGGAAAGATATGGTTATGTTTCCAATCTCAAATGATACTTTTAACGTTCCTCTATTCAAAAAGGACCACAAGAAATCTGAAAAACGTCTATATCTTTTAAGGAAGCTCTCTAAAGTTGACCTAATTTGACTTTGTCAAGGTACGTAACTCTGTGACTTTGATTTAGTGCATACAGGAAAACTAGACTTTGTCCTGCAGGATCATTACACATGTCGACTGTTGTGATCACACACTCTAGCTCTGTTCATGCCATCCAGAGATGCAGTTGTGGCGCAAGGTGAGTGAGAGTGTGGTGACAAATGAATGGTGCCAACCACTGAGTTTATGTCCACCACTTGGAGTGCTGTGTTAAAGTATTTTACTTACTCCTTGGAGTTGTAACTTTTTGACTTTGTTTATTCTTCTATTTCTATTTCTTGCTAAGTTGCCTTGGAGTTGTGACTTTTTTACTTTGTTTATTCTTTTATTCCTATTTCTTGCTAAGTTGCCTATAGCAACTGATTTTTTTTCCATTCTGTTTTTGAGTTAATAAAATTGTTCAAGCCTATTTTCAGTGTGTGATTGAGTACTTATTAGTTGTGGGTAGCATTATGTACAATCTATATTCCATCAGTGATGACCCTAACATAATTAATGCTGATTACAAGATGGAACTATCTGCAGTATCGTGGCTGTCCGTTCCCCACCTGCCATTTTGGCCACATAGTAAAGTTTTCCGGTTTGCCCAGGTCAAGGTCAGCTTTTGCTAGCCATAATTTCAGCAGATATGACAAGATTTGCATTGATAGTGTGTCAGATCGATCAATGTTATGCATATGAAGTTCAGGCTGTAACCATGGTCCACTGGCAGAGATTGTGTATGAAAGATTAAGGACCACACTTATTCCTAGAATTGCAGTGTCGAAGGAAAACCGTATCAGACAAGTGCTGACTCAGGAAAATACAGGAAGATATAGGTGACTGAAACCCACCCCAGTACCTGCATCACATTTGCAACAAGGTGGACGCCATCTATCTACATTTGAGCTCTAGTATCTGGTACTCACAAAGTGGTAGAAGGCTGGTTGGTGATAGTACAGACATTAGGAAGCATGTTGCCATGTCAGTGGCCGACTTTGAAATTATGGAAAAACTGGTAAAATTGCTAAAATTGGTCACACTATCAGCTGTGATGTTTATTATAGTACATTGTTCCTTATCAATGGTGTCTTTTCCATCCCATCCATCATTGGTACACTGTTGATTACCACACAATGATTGACTGACATCACTTGTTTGAGATGAAAAGAAAGTCTTGGTGAGAGCAACACCTTCTGAGGATGGCCATTACTGAAACCATGATCCCGTACATGATGGCAATATGAGAACTCAATTGAAATGCAACACTGAGACATCTGCTACCACATCACTGTCAAAGATGAGATTAAATGTAGATGTCATCAAACACCTTTGGGAAGCTGTTTGGAAATGCCTCACAGTATTGCAAAACCCTTCCCATTTCCATACGTTGTGATGTCCTCCACATTTTTATCACTAAGAAACATAGCCTCTGTCTTTTATTTCAATCATCCCATGTGTTGTGAGTTCAGCAGCAGCATAATATTAACCATGTGATGTCCAGTTTTCTGTGAGAGCTATTGGATCAAAACGTTTTAATGTCGATTGGCACCTGACACAGACTTTGAAATTGTGGTGGAAGAATACTGCTTGGATGTGTTACATCAGAAAAAGCAATATATCAAACAACAACACAGGGACCCTGCCTTGTGTCTGATAGTTGGTGGGATATGGCTCTTCTACAGTACAGTTGATGAAACTTTACACTGGTCTGTGCAAGTGAATTCAATCACTGAGTGTACCAATACCTGAATATTTAATAGGATCACTACATCTGATTAATGTCAACACGTAAACAGTAATTGTTTTCGATGTATGAGAAGAGAGATGTGCAGTAACATCATATTGAGTTCTCTACGGGGTGAGATGATATAGTTCTTAGTTTTTCTCTGTTGAATGATACAGTATAATGAGGATAGAGAGAGACTGTTTGGGTGACAGACATGAATACACTCTGAGGGATGCAGATCTGCTTTGGAGTGCAGTACCTTTATGCAGTTTGGAAACGCACTGCACTGCAGTAGCAAAATCCTCGTCCTTTTCCCAGTTCCTGTAACTGCTCATACTGACTTTTGTACCAGGTCGTGTTACAGGAAAAAGCTTCATTTGACGCTGGCCTTACACATTGTACATGGTTGGTGGAGCTATGACAACATGTTCCCATTCCCACTGAGCGGTCAGAAGACAGCCTTGTCTCACTAACTCAGCTCACTCTGTTTCTCCATGGGATGCAGAAGTTGGTAGATGTAGCCCTGTCCGACTTCTGCCCAATTCCAACTTAAATTTCGACAAAAACGTGGATAAAAATGCATGGAGGGTGGGGCAGAGACTCATGAACAGTTGCAAAATACAGAGAGACACTCTGAAAAAGGTGAGTCATTTCAAGATATGAGAGAGCCACGAACATGATTCACTAGTGGCTGTAATCATTAAAAGACATATGTGTAGGATACAATGAAAGTATGTGGTTGATTCCAGATGACAGACAGCATATCTAATGGAGAGTGCAACACTATAGACCTGAAACGCCAGTGTACTGGTCACTGGATTTTGTACATTTCTTATGGCCTCAATCTGGTGCGGCATTTTTTTTAAAGTGATTCGTCACATAGCACACTGTCTACTGAATCTGACCATTGTCAATCAACAATCATACTCCCTCGCCTGCTACCCAGTGGATATATCACAGAAGCTCTGACATGGCACTGAGATAGAATGTGTTACAAATACTGTTTATTATCGTGAGAAATATCTAGTGGTGTTGTGAGGGAGATGCAAATATCGACTTAATTACATGTTCCTCAGCCAAATCACTTTCTACATTCAGTAAGAAGGATGATTTTATTACTAGTTTTCACTGCTATCAGAGTGCACCTGTGATTTCGGTCTGTCAACACAGACCCCCACGATCACCTCTTACATTCAGTCATTGTATTTGTGTGGAAAACCACTTTGTTCAGAGGCAGTGCCATATCACGATTTATAATATTTGTATAGTTTTTAATATTGATCTTGTTAGCAATACTTGTGTGCACCTGTAGAACCAAGACTGCTTTTTATGCTGGGTAACAGTAACATAGCCATTGTGAATGTGTTTTTTTTAGTAGCTGGTCACTTATAAGATCATTATTTATTTCTTCCTGAGGCACATTGATACCACCTGTAAGAAAAACAAATGAGACATGTCCATCCATGCGAATTTTCACTCATTGTTGTTTGGTGTCACCACAATTCAGTTATTGGCGAAGTATTACACTTAGTAGCGGGAAGTGTGTAGATTCGCTGTGATTAGCAGGCTTATAAATTATGTGTTGGGGTGTAAAGTTACTATGGTTATTGGGCTGACATGTGCAAAGAAAATGACTATGTCCTGTTGTAAGGGGAGGTATGGATTTGACATGGGGAACTGGGATTTCAGTGCATCGATAGCCATGGAGGGAATGAAGGATTTTACGTGAAAATTATGTCCAGTCATAATAACGGTATAGATTTCGATATTTCCAGAGCCACAATCATCAGCAGGTCATATTTCCAGTACTTCACTTATTGAAACATCCTGGCAGATTAAAACTGTGTGCCCGTCAGAGACTTGAACTCAGGACCTTTGCCTTTCGTGGGCAAGCGCTCTACCATCTGAGCTACTGAAGTACGACTCACGTGTGGTACTCACAGCTTTACTTCTGCCAGTAACCGTCTCCTACCTTCCAAACTTTACAGAAGCTCTCCTGCGAACCTTGCAGAACTAGCACTCCTGAAAGAAAGGATACTGCGAAGACATGGCTTAGCCTCAGCCTGGGGGATGTTTCCAGAATGACTCCACTTATTGTCGAATAACACCAGGTTGAAGCTGCAATCATAATATTTAATTGTAAGTACAATGATAAATAACACCAGATGATCTAAACATGTCGCCCTCTAGATGGTGATGCTGAACTAATACTCAGTGTGTGTTGGACAACCTTTGTGATTGCGTGTGGTGTTTTAGCTTCAAAACGCCCTTTGTCTCATTCAGCTGTGAGCTGCTGGAGACTCAGGACATGCGTTTCCGTCAACCATGTTTTGAGTTTATGTAACAAGGCTCAATGGATCATTCTGTAGAGCAACAGTATGGTATCAAATTTTGCGTTAAACATGAGAAGTCCGCCACCGAAATGTTTCCATTACTTCATCATGCCTCTGGCACTGATTGTTTGTCCAAATCACAAGTTTTCCAATGGCACAAGTCATTCATGGAGGGCCGAGAGGAGATCACCGACGAACCTCACAGTGGACGGCCATCAACTGCACAATTCGACGAAAATGTGACGCGTGTGCACGATTGTTTGAACTCTTGACAGATGACTGAGCCTTCAATTGATAGCACAAACTCCAAACATGTCAAAAACAACCATTTTCCGCAATGTGACCGAAGATTTGAACATGAGAGAGGTGTGTGCCAAACTTGTCCCGAAAGTGTTGACCAATGAACACAAGCACAGGCGAGTGCTTCGGTCCCGAGAAATGTTGGTAATGATCCTCATTTTTTAAACTCAGTTATCTCTGGTGATGAGTCGTGGATTTCTGAGTATGACCTGAGACGAAAAGGCAGAATTCAGAGTGACACACCCCATCGTCGCTCCGTCCCAAGAAGGCATGCATGAGCAAGTCGAGGATCAAAACCACGCTCATTGTCTTCTTTGACATCACTGGCATTGTCCACCATGAATTCATAACTACCGGAACTATAGTGAACTCAGCTTTCTACTTGGAAGTGCTCTAAAGAATGAAAAGGAGGGTCTTGTACTGCCGAAGCGACATCAAGGACACTTGGAAAGTTCACCACAACAACGCGTTGAGTCACAGTGCCTTCATGTCAACGACTTCCTGGCTAGGTCCCCATCAGTTCCCCAGCCTCCCTACAGTCCTGACCTGACTCCCACTGACTTTTTGTTTGTTTCCTTGATTAAAAGGAGTCATGAAAGGAAAACATTGTGACACAATTGAAAGCATCCAGGCTCTAAAGGACATTCTGGAAAAGGCAATCCAGGATGCCTTCCAGGCATGGAAACACTGCCTCCAGAAGTGTATTAACCCAAGAGGGTGCTATTTTTAAAATTTTTGATTATTTGTACAATTATATTCAATAAATGATTTTTTATGAATTTGGTCACATTACTTATGGACGCACCTTTTATGTTCTTGTATTCCTATGGCCTGGAGATGATCACAGCTCATTGCAGAAACCACAACAGCAAGCAGGCCAGGTCAGAAATAATAGTGTCTTTGTGCCGGGGGAACTAGTGCAGCCTTTGTACACCAGTTCGAAGAGTGACTGCTGCCCAAGGAGTGCGCTCTGATACCGCATCAGATCAGCATGCACTGGGGATAGTTGACACGTGACATTTGGCCACAGTGGATGGCCGATCGACCTCACAGGAAATATCTAGTGCTGTGACTATACTCGGTGCATGTCTTTTATGTCTCTTTTTTTTTTGGTGGGGGGGGGGGGGGGATCTGTCTGTCTTCCTGGTATATGTAAGAGTGTCTGGTGATCAATAACTGTAAGTAGGATGCGGAAGTTATCATTTTTTTTAATGCAGCGTATGGACTGTGTTTTACTACATCAACAGGGTATGGTGATAGAAGCATTTGTGATTACATAACCTAGTTGGAGATCGCTTTCATACAGAAAAATTAAAGTTTACCTCGACAGTAGCAGAGCAGCGTATTTGATGAAGTGTCTTTGGTGTTAGTTTTCCAAATTCCATGATCTGTAGAACACTTTTGCATGGTTTAACTGTCAGTGCAATATGACTGCTGGAAACTTTTCAACATGTACAAAATAATTTGTCAATGAAATTCTAATAATTTGTCCATCTGCAGAAAGTGACGGGCAGTGCTCACTTACTGGCAGCAGATGTCTAGTAGGTAAGCTCAGTGAGAACCAGTCAGAATGCCCCAGTCACATGAAATTCCATGACAACAGAGAGCCACAAGACCTACTTTGGGTGGGGCCTAGGACCTCTACAGACTGGTCCAAATGAGATATGTGCAAGGTATCTGTGGACAGTCCCATGACATCTGAGAATTATGTGATGTCTTCTTTATTCAGGTGTTCAAAGACAAGTCAAGCAGGCCACCCTCCTCAGGTGTGGACAGGTGGGGTACTGTCCTCCACCCACCTTTATGGTTTAGAGTATCTCCAGACCAGCAGTTGTAGGACATTGAAAATTCACTGAAATTTGCAGCTATTTTTCTCGTCTGTAAGACAGTGCTGCGAATTCTATTTGTGTATTTTTGACAGTCTGTTGTGGGATTCAAGATATGCAATAAACTTTTAGATAAGTAATTGTTCTGATTTTCCTGTTTGTGCTTAGACACTAGTCTGCCGCGAAAAGTGAGGAAAAAAAAAAAATAATAGCCTCAAGATCCCTGACTCCAGCAGCAAATATAAACTAAGCCCCTAAGTGTTTCTTGAAACTGATGTACACCACAGCAGGTGTACACTCAATAATTTTTCTCTCTCTGGCACTGCCTTCTAATAAGCGGCTGAAACTCGGAACGTTGTGGATGTCCTGTTTAGAGTTACAGAGATAATTATTTTGACAACCAGATATTGTCGTTTTGGCATGTAAAATCAGACATTGCAACTGTTATCAGGTTGGGATCTGTTTCCCACTAAAGCACACGGGTATCTCAGGGATGAAGGCTGTAATGTTTTGCAAGTGTGTCGCGATGTTTTTCGGGTCGGTGTTCAAGTGTGGTGGTGTTCCTGAGAATAAAACGTGTAATTACTCCGGAAGTTGTGTAAATATTCTTGTGTCATCTGCAAAGCTCTCTCTGTCTCTTTCATGTTCAACAACCAGGCATATCCTTGAGGAAACATTAGTGACAGCCCCAGACATTTGCACAAGCCCCACCCATTTTCCCCCCTCCACACCTACCCCTCGCCACACCAACCAAGAGCACATCAATATGATCTTTGGTAGTCCTCGTTGCTGTCATGTTTTTGTTCATCGTTTTTTGTTTTACCGCGGTTGTTCATACTAGCAGTGTTGTGCTGTTAGAACTTCTTAGCAGTTTGTGTAATTCTGTCAAAATGAAACATAGATATGCACTCTCAATAAAGTTATCATATACAAGGTACCTAATCTTGACTGTTGTGGCCTACTGCTGTCAAAACTGATATCTAGCAGGCTGATATGTAACAGACATTAAAGTACGATAAGATGTGTTGGAATGACACTGACAAAATTATGTACATATGTTTAAAAATAGGCAGCTCTAAAGCTCTGAAACACTGAAAAAGAACTCAAAGTAATCTCGTGTCTGCTATAAGCAAGCAGTCTTAAGAGTTTACAAGTACAAATTCACCCATTACACAGGCAAATATTTATGAAGAATATCACTGTATAAATATCTGACTGCCTGTATTACACATTTCTGCATTAACCCACTCTTATATTCTTTAGTCTTAATGAGGTAATCAGAAACAAACCAAGACATCGGCTTTGCCTTGTTTATGCGCAACATTGACTTTAGACAATCGAGATAATGGACAGCACCCTTGGCGATACTACCAATTAATATTTCCCAACAGAATTTCTTACACTATGTGAGGTGACAGAAATTTGCACACACTGCAGTTAACAAATATCAGATTCTTTTATATAGTGCAGATGAAAGCTCATGAAATAAAATGGACAGTCTGTATACCATTTTTATTTTTCATTCTTATTGATGATTTTTCAACTCGCATATTCAATGAACATATTTCTAATTCTTTTCACAATGGTACCGGAAAAACTGTATTTCGTACTAACTACTGATTTTCTCTCTTGCTATGACTGGCATATCTATGATACGAACAACTTTGATGTTGGAACATGCGGCAGACCATGCGCGGAGCTTAGGATATGGATTGGTGTGGAGGGGGGCTCACTGGACGGGACTTGTGCACCGTCCAGGGCTGTCTAACGTAACGTTATCCATGTTCCAGGGGTGAGGTAAAAGACTGTGGTATTTCCAGCACACCAGGAACTGCTTAACGCCAAGCCACCATGTGGCAGGGCGTCTTCCAGCAGCCATGACTCTGCTGCAAGGAGCCAGCACAAGAAAGTTTTCCATATATGTCTAGCGTGATCTGTAACTGCGTAACGATTGGTTCCTTTCACTTTCACAATAAAAAAATTATTTAAAACACAAGAGCAAAATCGAGGTATATTGCGATTTCTGAAATAAATAAACGATAGTCTTAAACAAATTGCTGTAACAATGCTTTATGCATTCTATGTAAACCTACCATTGTGAGATCCTCCCAGTCCAGCAGCTACACACAGACTGAGCGAATTTCGCGCCATTTTATGGACTGGATGTCATCTTGGATTACGTCATGGCAGGCGGAGAGGTAGAGGGTCAAGAGCGCCCTGTGGTGATGGTGTTATGAACTATGTCAGTTGGACTCAGGACCTCAAGGTGAACATGCTGGATGGAGCTATTGTCTAGTGTTTGATATGTGACAACTCAAACTGATTAAATAAACAATATACCACATCACATACAAAATAAAGATTTACATCCACCCTATCCAGCAGCCTTGCAGAGACTCGAGTCCTTTTCTTACCAATTTGCAGATGTTGGAGGGGAGGGCAGTGGGCTGGGTAAGGGGCAGGGGAGGGTGTGGGGGAGGAGAGTGGTTGGAGTTAGGTTAGTGGAGGTACGACAATTGATCTATTTCCCCACCAAAATTTGAATTTCTCTGCATGACATCACTGTGACATTGCGACATCTATGGCCGCCCTCTTGAATAAAATTTTTTTGGAAATTTGTGTTAAGGTCATATGGGATCAAACTGCTGAGTTCATCGGTCCCTAAGCTTGTTGTTGTTGTTGTTGTTGTCGTGTTCTTCAGTCCTGAGACTGGTTTGATGCAGCTCTCCATGCTACTCTATCCTGTGCAAGATTCTTCATCTCCCAGTACCTACTGCGGCCTACATCCTTTTGAATCTGCTTAGCGTATTCATCTCTTGGTCTCCCTCTATGACTTTTACCCTCTATGCTGCTCTCCAGTACTAAACTGTTGATCCCTTGATGCCTCAGAACATGTCCTACCAACCAATCCCTTCTTCTAGTCAAGTTGTGCCACAGACTCCTCTTCTACCCAATTCTATTCAATACCTCCTCATTAGTCATGTGATCTAACCGTCTAATCTTCAGCAGCCTTTGTAGCACCACATTTCGAAAGCTTCTATTCTTTTCTTGTCTCAACTATTTGTCATCCATGTTTCACTTCCATACATGGCTACACTCCATACAAATACTTTCAGAAATGACTTCCTGACACTTAAATCTATACTCGATGTTAACAAATTTCTCTTCTTCAGAAACGCTTTCCTTGCCATTGCCAGTCTACATTTTATATCCTCTCTACTTTGACCATCATCAGTTATTTTGCTCCCCAAATAGCAAAACTCCTTTACTACTTTAATTGTCTCATTTCCTAATCTAATTCCTTCAGCAACACCCGACTTAATTTGACTATATTCCATTATCCTCGTTTTGCTTTTTTTGATGTTCATCTTATATCATCCTTTCAAGACACTGTCCATTCCGTTCAACTGCTCTTCCAAGTCCTTTGCTGCCTCTGACAAAATTACAATGCCATCAGCGAACCTTAATGTTTTTATTTCTTCTCCAAGGATTTTAATGCCTGCTCCGAACTTTTCTTTTGTTTCCTTTACTGCTTGCTCAATATACAGATTGAATAGCATCAGGGAGAGGCTACAACCCTGTCTCACTCCTTTCACAACCACTGCTTCCCTATCATGTCCCTCGACTCTTATAACTGCCATCTGCTTTCTATACAAATTGTAAATAGCCTTTCGCTCCCTGTAATTTACCCCTGCCACCTTTAGAATTTGAAAGAGAGTATTCCAGTCAACATTGTCAATAGCTTTCTCTAAGTCTACAAATGCTAGAAACGTAGGTTTGCCTTTCCTTAATCTTTCTTCTAAGATAAGTCGTAAGGTCAGTATTGCCTCACATGTTCCAGTATTTCTACGGAATCCAAACTGATCTTCCCCGAGGTCGGCTTCTACTAGTTTTTCCATTAGTCTGTAAAGAATTCGTGTTAGTATTTTGCAGCTGTGGCTTATTAGACTGATTGTTCGGTAATTTTCACATTTTTCAACACCTGCTTTCTTTGGGATTGGAATTATTATGTTCTTCTTGAAGTCTGAGGGTATTTCGCCTGTTTCATACACCTTGCTTACCAGATGGTAGTTTTGTCAGGACTGGCTATCCCAAGGCCGTCAGTAGTTCGAATGGAATGTTGTCTACTCCGGGGGCCTTGTTTCGACTCAGGTCTTTCAGTGCTCTGTCAAACTCTTCACACAATATCGTATCTCCCATTTCGAATGGAATGTTGTCTACTCCGGGGGCCTTGTTTCGACTCAGGTCTTTCAGTGCTCTGTCAAACTCTTCACGCAGTATCGTATCTCCCATTTCGTCTTCATCTACATCCTCTTCTATTTCCATAATATTGTCCTCAAGTACATCGCCCTTGTATAAGCCTTCTATATACTCCTTCCACCTTTCTGCCTTCCCTTCTTTGCTTAGAACTGGGCTGCCATCTGAGCTCTTGATATTCATACACGTGGTTCTCTTCTCTCCAAAGGTCTCTTTAATTTTCCTGTAGGCAGTATCTGTCTTACCCCTAGTGAGATAAGCTTCTACATCCTTACATTTTTCCTCTAGCCATCCCTGCTTAGTCATTTTGCACTTCCTGTCGATCTCATTTTTGAGACGTTTGTATTCCTTTTTGTCTGCTTCATTTACTGCATTTTTATATTTTCTCCATTCATCAATTAAATTCAGTATCTCTTGTGTTACCCAAGGATTTCTACTAGCCCTCATCTTTTTACCTACTTGATCCCCTGCTGCCTTCACTATTTCATCCCTCAAAGCTACCCATTCTTCTTTTACTGTATTTCTTTCCCCCATTCCTGTCAATTGTTCCCTTATGTTCTCCCTGAAACTCTGCCCCTGGAAATGTCTTACAATTTAAAAACTAGTTCCTAAATCTCCATCTTACCATTATATAATCTATCTGAAACCATCTAGTATCTCCAGGGTTCTTCCATGTATACAACCTTCTTTCATGATTCCTGAACCAAGTGTTAGTTATGATTAAGTTATGCTCTGTGCAAAATTCTACCAGTCGGCTTCCTCTTTCATTTCTTAGCCCTAATCCATATTCACCTACTACATTTCCTTCTCTTCCTTTTCCTACTGTTGAATTCCAGTCACCCATGACAATTAAATTTTCGTCTCCCTTCACTACCTGAGTAGTTTCTTTTATATCATCATACATTTCATCAATTTCTTCGTCATCTGCAAAGCTAGTTGGCATATAAACTTGTACTACTGTGTCTATCTTGGCCACAATAATGCGTTCACTATGGTGTTTGTAGTAACTTACCCGCACTCCTATTTTTTTATTCATTATTAAACCTACTCCTGCATTACCCCTATTTGATTTTGTATTTATAATCATGTATTCACCTGACCAAAAGTCTTGTTCCTCCTGCCACCGAACTTCACTAATTCCCACTATATCTAACTTTAAACTATCCATTTCCCTTTTTAAATTTTCTAACCTACTTGCCCGATTAAGGGATCTGACATTCCATGCTCCGATCCGTAGAACGCCAGTTTTCTTTATCCTGATAATGAGATCCTCCTGAGTAGTCTCCACCCGGAGATCCGAATGGGGGACTATTTTACTTACGGAATATTTTACCCAAGAGGATGCCATCATCATGCCCTTAGCTTACACACTACTTAATCTAACTTAAACTAACTTATGCTAAGGACAACACACACACCCATACCCGAGGGAGGACTCGAACCTCCGACGGGGGGAGCCGCACAGACCATGACAAGGCGCCTCAGATGGCTCGGCTACCCGGCGCGGCATCATCTTGAATAAATTTGGCAATAATACAGAAACTATTCAGTAGTTCTGAAGGATACATTTTTCTCAAGAAGTTGTGAAGATACGGGGGTTGTACTAACAATTTTGGTGTTTCCCACATACAACAGTAGTGGTGTTCTAAATACATGAAACAGTGATGCCAGCAATCCAAAACTATTCTCCAGCATTCTGTGAGTGAGTGTGTATCTGTAGTTATACTGTCTTCTACAAGAACATCTTTCGTGGTGGCCTGAAAAAGGTTTCATTATCTGGTCCCTTAATGGAAATTCTTCAACAGTCACCAATACATCAATACATATGGTGCTTCCAGGAAGAGGTTCAGGAAATGGTAATGTCAACTCTTAATTTTATATTAATTTTTTTTTGTTGGGTGATTCTTTTGTAGAACGAAGTTTCACGGAAAACTCCACCACCTGAAATGCAGTCCAGACAACCTACATTGTCGTACAAGAAACAATAGCAAGGATCAACAATGGCCATCAGAACAATGCTGAAAGTCCTTTTTTAACTGAAAAACATGTTGCCACTATTCTTCACGTTTTGAATCACTATGTCTTCCCCATTACAAGTAATTCGAGCACACATCAAAATATTTTGCAATATTTCTCCATTCGTCTTCAGCGAATGGAATCTAAAAACAGAGATAAAGAATTTGTGTAGATATATAGCAGTTATTGCTTTTGCCATCACACTCGCTCATGTAATATTCTGTGTGATGTGTGTTGGAGACAATCCGTCTACATGACTATAAATAACATTACAATATTAGTAATATGTCTAAACTGTATAGCTCCATTCACTATGCACCAGGGTTTGTCAGGTAGAATGATGAGGTGTGGACCATATGAGGTGGTTCCAGAGGGTTTTTGGATGGAAGTTTTGCTGCAAGTTCATGACCATATGTTGTGAGGTCATGGTTGGTGACGAGCGATGGACAGGAGTGTAGCAGAGCAGTTTTGATGGAGGAACAGGAAGTGTGACGTGGGGAATTATGTTAAGGGCTTGGTGACAGGCGTGCAGGGGGCCAAAATTACACATCAGAAAGCGCAGTTACCAGAGATGTCCAGTCCATTTTCTATGTTAGGGTTAGATGTCCTCAGGCCATTTAATGAAACACCTGCAAGAAATAATCACATTCTCATGATCATTGGTCATATCTCTCGATTTTTGGCAATGGTGCCGATGCTGGACCAGTGGGCTAGTACTGTAGCTCAGGTATTAGTAAACAACTGGATATTAAAGTTGGGGTGCCTGAGACTGTAATTATAGACCATGGTATGAATTTTGTCTTGGATTTAATGAAACAACTATGCTGCATGTTACGTATACAGAAGTTATGGACAAGTCCATTTCATGTGCAAACCAATGAGGAACAGAATGCGTGCACAAGACAGTTGCAAAGATGTTGACCTATTATGTAGGTTGCAGGCATGACAATTGGGATGCCTATTTACCTTATGTACAGTGTGCCTATAATTGGAAGGTTCATACTGCAGCGGGCTTGTCACCATTTGAGGTGATGTACGGTGGGAAAATGGCATCTACCTTTGATGTTTTTATTCCTAAATTAAAACTGGATAGCGAGTCAATGAGGGAGTTTACCAGAAGAATTAGGAAGTTTGGAGGAATGTGTTAAAGGGAAACACGAAGGTGCTAGAATGCCAGGAACAACTAAACAGATACTTGGGCAAATTGCTGAAATACTCTGAGAGGTGGTGGGTAATGGTCACTAGTCCCTGTCCGCCAAAGGGGAAAACAAATAAATTTTTAACA
The DNA here is from genome assembly GCF_023897955.1 of Schistocerca gregaria. NCBI lineage: Eukaryota > Metazoa > Arthropoda > Insecta > Orthoptera > Acrididae > Schistocerca > Schistocerca gregaria. The sequence continues at coordinate 563,087,585 of NC_064922.1, read as the reverse complement.
AAATACCAGGATCACACCACATTGTAGAAAAGGCTGCACTGGTCAACATGAAGATGCAGTTTCCCACAAAAATGTATGTTATACACATCAGTCGCATAAAACCATTTAAAGGAATGGTAGAAGGGATATCACACATATAAGAACCAACAAGAACATGAAAGTTACAAAGGGCAAAAGGAAGAAACCTGGAGATGGTGAGCAACGTAAGGTGCATGATGTGCCATCTAGGTTAAGGTTTGGTAAGAAAGTTATATAATCATAAATTAAAACTTCCAGGCTGAATTGCCATGGTCCATGTATGAAACTACTTCTCCTTCCTGACGTTTTGTTGCCTACTGCGGGCAACATCTTCTGAGGTGAGAAGGAGAAGAAGTTTTATATATGGGCCACGGAAATTCAGCCCGGAAGTTTTAATGAATGAAAACGCCGGCCGTGAAAGCTTACATGTTATGATTATATAATCATAATTTGTTAGTTTTTTTGGGTTTCATACATCAGAGTGGTATTTGCTCTTTTTTTATGAAAAAGTTAGTTTTTCACGTCGTTATTACAGGTTTTTTTTGGCTGTGCGTTCTCAGAAGGAACCAGGTGGGTGCAGGTGAGAACATAGGAAGTATTGCAAGTCTCAAAGTACAGACAGGCTCACGTGGTAATGTTATGGTTGGAGTTAGAAAGATTCGTACAAGGGAAGGTCACGATCTGTCCGGGTGGCCAAGTATGGACTGATATGCGGACATGTGAACTGAGTTTGTTTCTGGGGGAAGTAATTGGGACGAGTTGTGGAAAGGAGCTTCTGCCAGTCCAAACATACTCCCAGAGGATGGGTACACATCGGTTATACTCCATATTTACACCGGAAATTGTATGGTAGAGTTACTGCGAAGGAGACACACCGGTAGGGCTGAAAAAACTCGAGCATTGGGAAGCTGGGATGATCATTAATGACATGACTCGTGAGGTAGTTGCCACAGATTTTCATCTTCTGGCTATGTTTACAGGCTCAACAGTTATGATATTGTCATGGAATATGGTGTATTGGCCAGAAGGATCTCCGAGGGTGTTATCCATTCAAAATTTAACGTATTTACATGAGACAATCAAACCAGAGGTTTTCCAGTCATTGGGTAGATTAATAGAATCCCAGAAAGGGGGAATTTTGATGGAACAAATGTGGTAGCATGTACACCATTTCCGAGAAGGACAGGAGCACAAAGTATTAGTGGTGAGCATATTGACCACAAGTTGTGGCCTGTTTCTAGTTGGCTTCTGTGATCTGTATTTCTGGGAAAAACACAAGAGGGCACAAACTGTGGACATACTAACACACCAATTACCAGTAGAATGGTTATCTGGTATTGGCAGGGGAAACAGTTAATTTTAAGGTCTTAATTACTGTATAAGGATATGATAAGGACTACATGGTAGTAGTAAAGTGTGCGTATGGTGAATTCGGGATATTGTCCTCAATATGTAAATTATTAGAGTTAAGATAGAGAGTGGGAGGACATTGTTAAAGATTTGGGATGAATGAAGGGAGGGGGTATGCTGCGCCACAAGTAATTCTTGTAAATTTCGCACAGCTACGGCTGGAAGGTAGTACTTAAGAGACAGATTGTCACATCGGATGGCAGCTGTGGGTGGTGGTGGTATTTAGCAAATGATTCTTCGAGGCAGGCTTATGACACCATTCACAGGCGAGAGCACACGGCCCGTCGGGCACTGTACACAAGTGTGAAGTAACCAGGGCAGTACAGGGCACTGACATGCTGTGAAGAACCCATATGTTGCATTTACAACAGCACCTAGCGACCTTTGTATAGGGGCTGAAGTGGGCTGAGGAAAATTGAGTTGTAATTATTAGAGATCACTCCACTTGTCCCCTCCACAGAAAGTTTCTCAGAGGTGTAGGGACAATACATTTAAATAAGCAAGCCTGGAGAGTTAAATCAAGCAGTCATCTTGCCTTTCTATCTGCGCCTAGAACCGGACAGAATGACAATTGTTTAAGTTGCAGGCCAACCATGACAACCTTCTGATGATGTATATCAGCGGTGAACTGGCCCACTGGAACTACCGCCAGCCCCGCTGCATGGGCTCGTCATATCTGTGGCGGGGCGGGCCACAGCTTGGAGCAGCACTAGCATGAGGAGCACCGTCCGGCGGACTGCAAACTACTGTCTGCAAGGGCGAACTGGGGCACGAACTTGTGGCCTCCCGGGTGCAGAGCTGTCTGGACGGCTGACAGAGCTGCCCTGGGCGGATGGCCGGAGCTGCTGAAGCCTGCCTCACACTAAGGTTCTCCGCAAGTTTGCTAGATGGCCTACATGACTGCTGGGTAGCAGGTGACGTGCCGGCTACCTATCGCACGGGACCTATCACACATTGTATGATTCTGCGAGGGAGCTAGCTGGCTGGCTGGCTTGACTCCGTCTGAGGTGTCCGTACTGCAGTTTTTCTAAAACAATTATTAAGAAACTATTCAGCAAAAAAATTCATTCTTGCACACCTTATAGCTTCATTTGTCATCTTTGTGATGAACCACTTGCCGTTTCATTAATGGCCATATTTATTGTGATTTTTAAGGATTAAGTAAACTTCTGCAAGAATTTTGGAAAGTTTGTAGTGAAAAATGAAGGTTGCAATGAATTGGCATTTGGTGCATGTTACGTCATTTGTTGCTGTGTTTAGAATATAACTAACATATTGAATTTTTCTTTAAACTTTGAAGGACGTTGCTATTACTACCAGTCTTGAGAAAATAGATTGCATATAAAATGGTTCGTCCCACCTTCGCTTGCCAGTGCAAAAACCAGAATGAAATATTCAGAAAATTCCTCATACATCGAAAATGGTTCAGAAACTAAAATAAGATTTTGGAAAGTAGTGTGCGAAGAGGAGAATATTTAGCTGTATGATTAATATTTGAAACTTCCATATCTAGTGCCATATCCAAGCTACAATACACTACTGGCCATGAAATTTGCTACACCAAGAAGAAATGCAGATGATAAACAGGTATTCATTGGACAAATATATTATACTAGAACAGACATGTGATTACATTTTCATGCAATTTGGGTGCACAGATCCTGAGAAATCAGTACCCAGAACAACCACCTCTGACCATAATAACGGCCTTGATACGCCTGGCCATTGAGTCAAACAGAGTTTGGATGGCGTGTACAGGTACAGCTGCCCATGCAGCTTCAACATGATACCAAAGTCCATCAAGAGTAGTGACCGGTGTATTGTGACGAGCCTTGCTCGGCCACCATTGACCAGACGTTTTCAGTTGGTGACAGATCTGGAGAATGTGCTGGCCAGGGTAACAGTCAAACATTTTCTGTATCCAGAAAGGCCCGTACAGGACCTGCAACATGCGGTTGTGCATTATTCTGCTGGAATGTAGGGTTTTGCAGGGATCAAATGAAGGGTAGAGCCACAGGTCGTAACACATCTGAAATGTAATGTCCACTGTTCAAATTGCCGTCAATGCGAACAAGAGGTGACCAAAATATGTAACCAATGGCACCCGATACCATCATGCTGGGTGATACGCCAGTATGGTGATGACAAATACACGCTTCCAATGTGTGTTCAGTGTGATGTCACAAAACATGGATGCGACCATCATGATGCTGTAAACAGAACCTGGATTCATCCGAAAAAATTACGTTTTGCCATGCATGCACCCAGGTTCATCGTTGAGTACACCATCGCAAGTGCTCTTGTATGTGATGCAGCGTCAAGCGTAACCGCAGCCATGGCCTCCGAGCTGATAGTCCATGCTGCTGCAAACGTTGTCGAACTGTTCGTGCAGATGGTTGTTGTCTTGTAAACGCCCCCATCTGTTGACTCAGGAATTGAGACGTAGCTGCACGATCCATTACAGCCATGCGGATAAGATGCCTGTCATCTCAACTCCTAGTGATACGAGGCCATTGGGATCCAGCACGTTCATTCCATATTCTGCTAACAGTCATTGGATCTCAACTAACACGAGCAGCAATGTCACGATACAATAAACCATAATCATGATAGGCTTCAATCCAACATTTATCAAAGTCGGAAACGTGATGATGCGCATTTCTCCTCCTTACACGACAATGTTTCACCAGGCAACGCCGATCAGCTCTGCTGTTTGTGTATGAGAAATCGGTTCGAAACTTCCCTCATGTCAGCATGTTGTAGGTGTCGCCACCGGCGCCAACCTTGTGTGAATGCTCTGAAAAACTAATAATTTGCATATCATAGCATCTTCTTCCTGTCGGTTAAATTTCGTGTCTGTAGCACGTCATCTTCGTGGTGTAGCAATTTTAATGGTGTGTAGTGTATATTTTTGCAATGAAATTTTATAATATTTAAGTTCCATCGATCGCTGGTGGAACAAAAATTCTGTAGGTTTGGAACAACATGCGTGAGGAAATATATCTTTTTTTTTTATACCAAGAATAGGAATTTTCATCAACCATTGACTGGTATTTTTATCAGTTGCTGTTTCATGATTCTGTTGCAATTCCAACTGCATGAGAATGTTAGTGGCAAGCATATTTAGAAACTCTATGTTTAGGCAGAAGAAGTAAATTTGAACGTGGCAACATGGCAACTTAACGTATTAGTCCAAACTCACCACTGGTTATGCCTCTCAGAAGAAAATTAAAGGGAGTAATAAGTCTGACAAAAATAAATCAATACTTATGTTGAAATTTTAATTTCGTATAGAGATAGGAAGGAAAAGCTGGCATGCTATGTTCTGTTCATTGTTTTTATATTTCTGGGATTGCTGAGTTACAGAAATAAAAACCGTTGACTATATGAAATCCACATAATTCATTATTAAAAATACTCTGAGGCACAGGATATCACCGAAATTTCAACAGAATTAGTGTTTTATTTTCCCCTGACTTCTCATCACTTTATTTTTCTTCAGAGAAAAATCATCAGTGACGAGTTTTGAGTAGTACATAACACTCTTTGTTTCCATATTAATCGGTTTCCTTCACCAAAATATATCTGAGTTTATAAATATTTGTTTCATTAACATCGTAATGCAGTTGCAAATACGACTGAATCATAAAACAGCATCTGATGTAAGCCAAGTCAGTAGTTTATGAAAATGACAGTTTTTGGTATAAAAGTAACCTGTAATTTCTTCATGTATATTGTTCCAAGCTCACAGTTATTCTCGTTTCACCAGCTATCGACAGAAATTAAATACTACATCATTTCATTGAAAGAATTTGTAGTCGCTTGAATATCGTGATAGATATGGAAGTTCCGAATATTAGGCTAATAATATGGCTAAATACTCTCCTCTTTGTGCACTATCACTTGCCGAGAACTTGTTTTGTTCTCTGGAGCCGTTTAAGAGGTAAGAAGAACCTTGTTAATATTTCATTCTGGCTTTTTCGCTGGCACTAGTTCGGGACGAAGTGCTTTATATACAATCCATTACTCGAGACTGGTAATAGATAGCGATATCCTTCAAAGATCGAAGAAAAATTGAATATGTTAGCTATATTTCATACACAGCAACATATGGTGTAACGTGCACCAAAGTAAATTCGTAGCAACCTCTATTTTTCACCGCAAACTTTCCGAAATTCTTGCTGTAGTTTATTTAATGCTAAAATGTCCCAATAAATATGACCATCAACGCAACGGCAAGCAGTTCATCACGCTGCTGACCAATGAAACTATAAGTAGTGCGAGAATAATTTTTTTAATTTATATTTTTATTTGACCATGCAGTTTCTTTATAATTGCAAGTCGGTCGGCGGAATGAAATGTCGGTTTGGTTTGAAGGTTAACTGGCATTGTCTCAGAGTTTCCCGCCATGTAGGCTGTGACGTAAGTCGCCATACGTGACTCCTCATTGACCAGTGCATTTAGCATAAAGGGAACCCGACTAGGCCTCACAAGAAAATTAGCACCGGACCTATTGCGGAAACAGGCACAGCTCCTGGCAGGGCAGCCTCGTGGCAGACGACAGAGCCTTCAAGGCAGCCTTTGCATGAGCCATCAAGTACGACTCTAATCTTCCTCCCTGTGAGACAAGACGACAGTAGGTCTGAACGAGCAAGACAAAAAAGTACCTAGTGTAGTAGGGGGCAGTAGTTTATTTGACAAGGACACAGATGACGCCCCGGGATGGCAACAGGCTTACGTGGAGTGCCATACGACTGCAAATGATCAAATTCAAATGATGAAATCATCGAAAATGAAATGACATAGGAAAGATGACACAACTGAAGACAGTGGTTATGTTAATTAGTTGATAGAAAGTCAAAAGTGAAACAAGCGAAACGCAAGGAGCAGACCTGAATATGGGGACACGTTAGAACAAGAAAACAAAAAACCACTGTGCATGAACCATTTATTAAAAATGTTGTCTGCACAAATTGCAGCACAGAGTAGTGACATTAACAACCACACTGAAATGCAAGCTGTTAAAATCAGTAAACAGGTCAAATAAGTAGATGCAAAAGTTGCTATTGTGAGTAATGCAATCAGAGAATTAAAAACTGAGATAGACACTATCAATAATAATGTTGACATTATGCAGGGACAGATAAATGACATCAACAACAGATTCGATACCAAAATAATGAAAATTTGAGGCATTGTTGAACCTTTGGTGATAACAAAAGTTGATGATAAAGTTTTCAGCCTCAAAATTGAATTAATAAACAAAAGTAACAACGAAATTTCTCAATTGATACCAATGGTGAATGATTCCGAAAAAGAACTGAGTAAACAAGTGGCAACGTGTGAAAAGAAATGTGAGCAGAACACTTCCCATATTCTAGGTAAAGTGAGTGACCTTGAACGAAGAATGAAACCGAACAGTGTCACTGATAGAATCATTTGTAGTAAATTGCTGGTGGGCGAAGAATGATTTGATCCAGCTAAAAAGCATTATGGCTGGCACCCCTTAGATTTTTTGAATCATTGTGAAAAAAATTACCTGTTTATGTAACAGATCAGGAAAAGATTACTGTGATCATTAGCACCTTAGCATGTGATGCAAAAAGATGGGGATTAAATTTAGATATGGGTCAAATGTCATTTGACAAATTTAAACAAAAATTTATAGAGGAATACTGGTCAGAACAAAAACAGGACCACCTATGGCGAGAGTTTATCATGGCAAGGTGGTATGATAATAGAGGCAGGAGATAAATGAAAGAATTTTGGGAAATGTAGGATCAAAAATTGATGCATTTGAGAAACAGACGCACGGAGTGTGGAAACTGTGGAAAAACCTCCCAGAGAATTTGAAACATTATGTGAGAATTAACCACAAAAGTTTCTTGTCATTTTTGGAAAGAGTAGAAGATGATGATCATTAGGGAGGAAATCACGATTATTGTCAAAGTAATAACAACCGGATGATGAAAATCACGAGCATAATGAACAAACTGAGAACAAACATTACTGTGTAAACATGATGCAAAAAGATAGAGGCAGTGGTCACGGTAACATGTCATTTCACAGTAGGGGGTACATACCATGAAACTTTCAGAAGTGCAAGCCACCTAAGAACCGAAAGCAGTTAAAATTGTTTCTCAGTCTCTCTGGATTTTACCGCAAATTTGCAAAGGGGCAAGCATTTAATAGTCCTCATTTAAATGGATTCCTTAAGAAAAATAGTGCATTCATTTGGACACAAGAATGCCAACAAGATTTTGAAAATCTGAAGAATGAGTTAATAAGGAATAATATTTTGCATTGCCCTGTTTTGAGTGAACCATTTCATATGAGTACATAGCAGTACATATGGGGTCGGAATAGAAATTTTCCAAGAGAACGTAGACACAGTGGAACCAAAACACAGGACAATAGCTTTTGGTACTTGAAACCTGACTAAGAATGAAAGAAATTATACCATTTGAGAAAAGGAAGCTCTAGCCATCATATGGGATTTGAAAAAGTTTCGAAATTATTTATGGGGGCATAAAACTGTTATACATTCTGATCACAGAGCAATGACTTTTCTTAAAAACTGCCACTTATTTACCGGCAGATTAAGCCGTTGTGCACTGTACCTATAGCAGTTTGACTACAAAATTTTCTATGTTAAAGGAAGTGAAATCGTATAGTGGATGCTCTATCCAGACTACCACAAGGAACAGACAGTCTGCCAGAGGAAAATAACAAAGATCGCACTTTTCTTATGACATTTATCAATGACGTTTTAGGGGGAAAAGAAAATCGAACAAATATGTAAAAATATGCGGTACTGCCAAAATGCAGATGAAGTCTGGAAGTCAGTTAAAGTAAATTTTAATAATACCAAGTATCCTCAAATCAGTAAGTTTTATAAGATCTTTAAAGATATTTTATAAAAAGGAAAGATGTGAATAGAGAGAAGCAGAAAGTATGTTGGCCAACTCAATTTGAGACCGAATTATTGACTATTTTCACCTCGCCTTAGGACACTGTGGTCCGAAAAAATGTATGAAAAACTCTCTAATGTAATAGTAATAAATATCAGTGCAACAAAGAAAATAACAGATCTAATTAAATCATACAGTATTTGCCAGAGGGCAAAAGTTACAAAATGAAGAAACTAAAGTTAGATGTAGAACAATGTACCAAAAGTCACTCTTGACTTATTGGCAGTAGATTTGTATGGGCCTCTCCCAAAAACTTCCGGTAATTGTACAAACATTGTAGTGATACTGGAAGTATTTTCGAAATTTATCAAACTATTTTCCAATTGGAAAGTTACTGCAAAAGTAGTATTTCATGGGTTGACTGAATATTTCAATATGATAGGAAAACCAAAGGCAGTACTATCAGATAACGGGCCTCAGTTTATTTAAAATATATGGAAGGAAGGTATGGAACAGAATGGCATCCAAGTGAAATATATTTCATCCTGCATCCTGCAAGTAACCCAGTGGAATGTTATATGTGTGAACTAGGTAGGTTGTTTCGAACTTACTACTACCACAATCATAAGGCAGCAGGTTTATTGTAGACTTTGAAAGTGTAATGATTACCCACCACCATAAAACTACAGGATTTACACTTGAGTGAATTCTACTTAGTTGTAAGAGCAAAAGTATAACTAAGAAACCTTACAATTTCCACCCTATGGAGAACTAGATCTGAAGGAGAAAAATAACTTAGTAAGAAAAAGAATGGAAGAAAAAGCGGAAACCAGATCTATATGTTGTTGTTCTTGATGTTGCATTGCCAAGTATTGTCATGTTGGGAAAAAGATGTATATTATCACATTACTGATGAAGGTCTGTAGGTTTCAGATTTGATATAACATAATGGGATAGACATTATATGCAAACTCCAGGCTATGACTTGTATCAGAACTGCAATAATGGAATATTGCAGTACGATCAGAAGGACTGCCAAATGTGTCCATAGGTAGATGAAGTGTTGATGTTGAAAATAACAAACGATTGCCTTGAATACACAGTGGGCAGCATAAAAGGCTTACCAAATTGGGGGCAAGAATGTATGTCTGAATATGGTAAAATGTTGTCAATCATGGACTGCCATACCTCAGTGATAGGCAGCATTTGAAACTTAAATCCTTTTGAGTGTTTTATGTGTTTAAATTTGTGTTGGTAATGAGCTGCCATAAAATTCATAGTGGACATTCAAATGTCTAATGCATAATGAATAGACAGTGTTGAAATATGTGCAAACATGGGCTGCCAAATGCTACTGCAGGCAGCAAAGTTACATGGTTATTATCTTGATTAATGTTGTATGCGTTTTTGCTATGGTTTTCAAAAATAGACTGTCTGTTTGAAGTAAGGGCAGTGACAAATTAATACTAGGTTCATTTTAAATGTCTATGTAAATGTCAAAGGATGGACTGCTATTATTAGAGGAAGCATTGAAAAATTTTTCAGTTAGTGATTCCAAAATTGTGCTGAAGTATGTGTAACATTAGCAGTTTTAAAATTTTGTGTTATATATATATATATATATATATATATATATATATATATATATATATATATATATAAAACAGAAAGAAACTTCCACATGGGAAAAATATATTAAAAATAAAGATTCCAAGACTTACCAAGCGGGAAAGCGCCGGCAAACAGGCACATGAACAAAACACACAAACACACACACAAAATTACGAGCTTTCGCAACTAGCAGTTGCTTCGTCAGGAAGGAAGGAAGGAGAGGGAAAAATGAAAGGGTGTGGGTTTTAAGGGAGAGGGTAAGGAGTCATTCCAATCCCGGGAGCGGAAAGACTTCCCTTAGGGGAAAAAAAAAGGACAGGTGTACACTCGCACACACACACACACATATCCATCCGCACATACACAGACACAAGCAGACATATTTAAAGGCAAAGAGTTAAGGGCAGAGATGTCAGTCGAGGCGGAAGTACAGAGGCAAAGAAGTTGTTGGAAGACAGGTGAGGTATGAGCGGCGGCAACTTGAAATTAGCGGAGGTTGAGGCCTGGCGGATATCGAGAAGAGAGGATATACTTCAGTATATCCTCTCTTCTCGATATCCGCCAGGCCTCAACCTCCGCTAATTTCAAGTTGCCGCCGCTCATACCTCACCTGTCTTTCAACAACTTCTTTGCCTCTGTACTTCCGCCTCGACTGACATCTCTGCCCTTAACTCTTTGCCTTTAAATATGTCTGCTTGTGTCTGTGTATGTGCGGATGGATATGTGTGTGTGTGTGTGCGAGTGTACACCTGTCCTTTTTTTTTCCCCTAAGGGAAGTCTTTCCGCTCCCGGGATTGGAATGACTCCTTACCCTCTCCCTTAAAACCCACACCCTTTCATTTTTCCCTCTCCTTCCTTCCTTCCTGACGAAGCAACTGCTAGTTGCGAAAGCTCGTAATTTTGTGTGTGTGTTTGTGTGTTTTGTTCATGTGCCTGTTTGCCGGCGCTTTCCCGCTTGGTAAGTCTTGGAATCTTTATTTTTAATATATATATATATATATATATATATATATATATATATATATATATATATATATATATATATATATTAAAAATAAAGATTCCAAGACTTACCAAGCGGGAAAGCGCCGGTAGATAGGCACAATGAATTAAACACACACACAGAATTTCAAGCTTTCGCAACCAGCGGCTGCTTCGTCAGGAAAGAGGGAAGGAAAAGGAAACATGAAAGGATGTGGGTTTTAAGGGAGAGGGTAAGGAGTCATTCCAATCCCAGCAGCAGAAAGACTTACCTTAGGGGGAAAAAAGGATAGGTGTACACTCGCTCGCGCGCGCGCCCACACACACACACACACACACACACACACACACACACACACACACACACACAAGCAGACATACATCCTTTCATCTTTTTGGTAATGAGGTGTATAAAGTATATTGTGTTATAGTGTATTTTGTGACTTTTTTTATGCCCAACTCTGATTGGATTGATTATTTTTCTTGACTGCTTGACACCACGTAGGTGTTACAGATGTTTCATTGATGTATGCCTGTCACAAAACCTCAGTGAAACACGGAACATGTATAACACCTACATCGATCAGAAATAGGTTTATACTATGTAGCTGTGTATCTATGGTTATAAAGTGTTTGTTCTTTGTTACCTAAGATCACTCATTTGTAACAGGAGATTTAAAGTTTGTAATGTATGTATGGAAAAACTAAATAATGTTTAAAATAATGAAATTTTATAATATATGTATGTTTACAAAGAAAACATTGTATATTGGAAGCTGGTTCATGCTTAGGTCACAAGTATTGTATAATGTAAAAGATTTAGGGAAGCCCCTCTGCAACGGAAGTGGCTTGGAGCAATGTAAAAAGGTGGTTTTGGAGGGTCGAAATGGGTGGCTCCTTGGTGGGATTGGTAGACAGCAGTGGATAGCCATTGTGCAGTACACATCAAAGTTGCTGAAGGAGGTATTTGGAAGCTGTTTTGCAAGGAATTTTGCCTCGGATGTGGATTTGGCTGTTGCATTGTACTCTCAGCAATAAGGAATCGTAAAGACCAATCAAACATCAAGAGTCTCGTGTACAGTTCGCCACCACTTCACTTCCCACCACTACGTTGCCATTGCTCCACTAACTTCATCCATACAGATGTGTATCAGGGCATGGACCAGTTAATTTTAGTGAGTGATTTAATAATAATCCAAGTGCTATAAACCTGTGTTTGGAATCACATATTTTATCCTAATCATGAACCTATGTAGGATTGCCTCCTAACTGTTCAGAAAACCAAGTATCCTGTTTCAAACAAACTAGTAATTTATTTCTGTGTATTAAATGTGCAAAAATTCAGTGCCCGACTATGCAAATGTTGCTGTCTAAAATACCTACTTCACAGGTGGTGAAAAAGGCATGTAAGCTAAAGTCATTTGAAACATAATTTATCCTAGACTGAAAATCATGAATGATTTTTGAGGTCAATTGATCTCAGTGTCAGATAATTTGCTTTGGAGGATGAAAACAGAAACAATTCCTAGTGAGGCTAAGAATTAAATTTAATTGAATTGAATCTTAATACTAGTTGACTACTTACTACTAGTTGACTATTCAACTAGTGAGACATTATCAGTTTATGGGTCCTCACCATATTTTTCTCATATGAGAAAAATAATTGGAACTTTATTTCTACTAAATAAATCTGATACATTGCTATAAATGGGAGTATAAACAGTGTAATTGTAGTATTATTTAATTTTATTTGTGGCATTTATATGTCAGTGAATTCAGAAGCCCCTCCATGTCCAATTTTAGTTTGGTGCTTCGCGCAGTAACTTCTCAATACTGAGTCATGTAATGATCATGGTGGTGGTTAGTGTTTAACGTCCTGCCGACAACGAGGTCATTAGAGACGGAGCACAAGCTCGGGTTAGGGAAGGATTGGGAAGGAAATCGGCCGTGCCCTTTCAAAGGAACCATCCCGGCATTTGCCTGAAGCGATTTAGGGAAATCACGGAAAACCTAAATCAGGATGGCCGGAGACGGGATTGAACCGTCGTCCTCCCGAATGCGAGTCCAGTGTGCTAACCACTGCGCCACCTCGCTCGGTAAATGATCATGATTGTAACTGTTATTGTTATGAGTTGGGTATAGTTTTGCTTTCTATGACTACTGGTTTGTGCATTAATGGTAATTACTGCTACCCACAACTATCTAAGTATTCGTGTGTATCCAGTATGATATTTAAAGGGAATCTTAATGAAAGTCACTTCAGCAACTAATATTCAATTTTCTGAAACATAATATTTCAAATTAATGTGCTTAATTGTGCTGGTGACTGGTTATTGTTCCATTTGTAAGAACTTTTTTACTTTCATGAAACCTCAAATTTAAGCCTGTTTAGTTTTCTATTAAACTGCAATATATTCAAAATTATATTCTGATACCTTCATCCATTAGACACATGCACCGTCAAAATTATAAATCCTCTCAGAGGGTAACATTAGTTTGTGTCATAGGACGCAAGTGTTATATGCTACGTAGTGATTGCTAATGATAAAGGCTACGATGCGTCGGCAATGAAGTGGTCAATGTTGAAGCTGGTATCAAAGTGGACTGCTACCAGTCAGGCACACTGCTTATATTGCCTTCACTCAGGTGCCACTGCTGTCATGTTGTTGTCACGGGGGGAAGTCAGTCATGGTGCGATTGGCTGACCTCTCCTCACAGCCTCCTCTTCTTTGTCATTCCTGACTGATGTGCTGGCGCTGACTTTATGCCCTAACACTCCTCATTGATGAACATGTCTGCATGCAAGAAATGCTGAAGCTGAAATGACCTGCCAGTAGAGAACACAGTTCCTGTTAGTTCCGAAATGCAGAAAGTAAACTGTTGAAAGGTTTGAGCAATTGAAGAAGCCTGACACGAAAATGTTTACTACACAAAGCTGGTTCCTGCTGACTTATCTTCCACTTTAAAAATATTTCTCAGATTCTTTGGCAAAGAGTTTCAACCTCAATGTTAACAAGAATTATGTCATTGTACTAGTCTTTTCAGGTAAAAAATCATGCTTCATGCAATATCTACATTGATACAGGACTTAAGACTCTTTGTCACACACCAAAGTAAATGCCCCTTAGCATACTATCACTTGCTGGAAACCTTGTTTTGCTATCTGGAACTATTCACGAAATAAAAAGGGGTGTTTCATCATGGCATGTAGCCATATTTACAAATTAATTTGTGATGTGAATGTAAAACAACTTGTTACAAATCATTATGTTTTATCAAGCAAATTACCCATGACATCTGAAGTTAACTAATTAAAATTTGACCACACCATAGCACATGTACAAAAGTACAGTCATATCGGCTACGAAACAAAATTTATGAATGAATTGATGGTTGCTTGGTGAGAAAGATGCAGATTATTATCTTTTTCCTAGATATAGCTACAGATGTAGAAGTAGCTGTAGGTGTGCTCTGTGAAGTGTGTCGGGCCCTTGGTGTTCATATTGCATATCAATGATGAGGCAGACAATATTAATAGTAACATTAGACTTTTAGCAAATGATTCAGTTTTCCAAGTGAAGTACTACAAAAAACTGTATACAATCCATTGAGATAATGGCAAGATTTTTAAGTGGTATTAAGGTTAGCAACTTGCTTTAAATAGTCTAAAATCTAAATTTATACACATCACAAAACATTTTACTACAATATCAACAAATTACTGTTGCAGTCAGTCAACTCATGCAGATTATTGGGTAGAATCATTTGTGAGGACAATAAATGAGTGACCATATAGGCTCAGTCATAGGTAAAGCAGTGGCAAACTTCTTCATTGATAAGAAAATGAGAAAAAGCAATGAGTTAGAAAGGAGGTGGCTTTGCATAACACTCATGCTACTTATCCTAGAAAACTGGTCAATTATGGAGAATCAGTACGACATAAGATTGACAGGGTATACTGAATATACACAAAGAAGAGCAGTAGTATTTCAAGAGCCAGTATTACTCAGTAATATACTACAACCTCCTATGTATAGCTCACCTACAGACCAATACACTAATTAGAGTGCACATAGAAGCATATAAGTAGTTATGGGATTCTGGATACGGATCGTAATATACGTAATAAACAGCTCCCATGTTTCCTATATATGCCTATATTTTATCATAAAGACTGATACATATGAACACTGCATGAAATACAAAGGCAGACTGAATTAAACATGGTGGATCATTATAGGAGTTAATGTTCCAAAGATTGTAATTTGTAATGCAATGTTTGGTATCACTTTTATACTGTCTGTGGAGATAAAATTGAGCTAATTACAGCACAGACAGAGGGAAGTAAGCAGTTATTTTTCCTGCACTCCATTTGTGGCTGTAATGGGAATGAACCCTAACATGTTGTAAAATGCTAAGTACCCTCTGCGAGGCATTTACAGTACTTTGAAATATATGTAGATATAGGTATACATATTTATTAACTAATTCTGTATTTGGTCATTATGACATTTGAGTCCGATTTGCAGCACAAGGTCCCAAATGCAAGTCCTAGCCTGTTATTGTGAATACTGGACAAGCATTCTCCTAGACAGATTGAATCTGAACCTCAGTGCAAATACTCCACCCACATTTCTTCTTACTTCTCCATTCCATACACATTTGTCTTTTTTTAAAAATCTTAGTGCTGTTGTTTTGTCAACTTTAGTAGTTAACAGTGACCTCAGTGCTATCAATCTCACTAGTGCTTTCACAGCCTTCCATAAACATCACCACCAAGGGATGTATCCTAATGAAGATGTATCAGTATTTGAATGTGTAATATATTTTTCAATACAGTGCACAGATTCATCCTAGAATCAACTCTGTGGTTCAGCTAAGCCTGTTTGTCTGTGACATCATTTCTCCGAGGAGTGCTAGCCACACAATGTACGCAAGAAAACTTTTGTGAAATCTGGCTAGTAGAAGAGAGAGTCTGGCAGAAATGAAGCTGTAGGAACTGGTTGTGAGGCATGCTGGATAGTTCATTCAGTTAGTAAATTCCCGGATTTCAATCCTGGTATGCCACACAGAAAGTTTGAAGCAATTAGTCAGGAATCTTTGACATTCTAAAAACAATATGTGGCACAGAAATAATGTCTTCATGTGACACGGCCATACAGATTGAGGGATGCAGCAAAACTGGCCAAGAGTGTTGGTGTCCCTTTGTCAGTAGCATTCATAACATTAATGTAGGGTCTGATGTTCTCACCTGGAAAAAAAATACACGATCACTTCCACAACTTGGATCATGCTATCCAAAATGGTTTGTCAATACAACTCCCATTGCATTAAACAAGTCTTCTGGAGGTCAGAAAAGCACTGTATTGCTGGTGTTTGGGTTGCAGTCCTTGAAACTTGTATCATCCTTCACATGTTCAATCCAGTTAAAGTCCATGGAGGAATTGGCCACTGTATTCACCTAATTTCCTCATACTGCAGGTGCATTCCCAGGACAGACCTGTGTGGTAAGAAATTGTTTTGCATCATATGAAGGCCTCAGATGCAAATTCACCATGAAAAAAGTACCAATACTGATGCAGCCTGTCAGCACTATAGATAACAACCATCACAGTACTGTGCCCCAATGATGCACAGTCAGTACCATAGGTGCCTGTAACATTATGCTGCCTTACATGAAAACTCTGATACCACTGTCTCTCCAGGGTAAACGGGCATACAGCAGCTCATTTGTGTACAATGTGCCAACAATCTGGTCATCTATAATTTTAATGTCATTCATTTATGTGTGTTGAATTATTCTACTTCTTTATTGCTCAAATACTTTGTGCCAAAAATGTATTATATATGCAGCCTGAGATCAGAGATGTTCGCTTAGAAGGACTATTACAGACACATTAATCCATTTTGTTCTACCATCTACATTTTCATCAATACTCTGCAAACCACAGTAAGAACATATACTCCCATTGTACCAAGTATCAGGGTTTCTTCTCATTCCATTCAGGTATGCAGCACCAGAAGAATGACTATGTGGCGTTGATAGGTCACATCGCGCTTGAAATTAAAATCTTTGGAACATTAACTGTTATGATGAGACACCATGTTTAATTCAGTCTGCCTTTGTATTTCCTGCAGTGTTCATATGTATCAGTCTTTATGGTAAAATATATGTGTATATAGGAAACTTGGGAACTGTTTATTATGTATATTACAATCCGTATCCAAACTCCCATATTGGTGACCCCGGACAAAAAGTTCTACGTCTTCCGTGACTTCCGCACCGGTCATATAGAATCGACAGGTTTCACATCCCACACCATGGCTACACCGCCAAACATTCTTACGAAGATTTGGAGGCCCAGCTCTTATGACCAGGCCAACACAATCCTCCGCCATTGGTTAATTCGCAGGTAACGGACAATGATCTATGATCTTCAACATCGATAACTTTTACTTCAGCAACTCCACAATGACTGAGTGTTACGCATTTACCTCAAATGTTTCACTGAATTACGCACAGCACAACAACAAGTTTTATGTTCCTACCATGAAGGGTGCATGGCCAGTGTGCAAAGAAAACTCCTGTTCTTGCTACATTAAGCTCCAGCCCACCCAATGCCACTACCTCCTCCTCACCCATGCAGGACATCGATTCCAACCATACAACCGTTCGCTCTTTCTACACTACCGTCTGCATCTGCCCCACCAGCCTTCTGCATCATTTCCGAGTTGGACAATGTCAGTACTATTGAGGCAATTTCCAGTCCGGTTTACAGCCCCTCATTACGCACCACTCGTCCATTCACTCCCACAGTACTGACTGTGCCTGCCGCATTGTGTTTTCAGGTGTCTTCAGAGACATTACAACCAGCCATTGTTCTGAACGTGTGTGATAGTAACATTTCCGCTCCGGTGATGCTGGATCCCAGCATGAACCCTTGTGTAATGGGGCCACAGGCCTTCCAAGACATGCTGAAGCCACCTTCATCTCCACCTCCAGGCTGCCTATCCAAGCTACCTCCCTTATATGAGGACAATCCATTTTCATAGTTCACACTGGTGGAACACCTCTTCGAGGTGCATCAAGTGACTGATGACAACTCCTAGTTCCTATGTTTGGTCACGCACCATCATGACCACTCAGATTTAATGTGTGATCTCCTACTTCGGCTTCCACCGCCAACGAATTATGAGTTCACCAAGAAAATATATTCGACTGGCTTGCCTGCTCGCCACAGGAATTCGTGTCCAGACTCTATACGACAAGCACCTGTGGGACCGCACACTGTCACAACTTTGGTGCCGCCTCTGGTTACTCATGACAGAACACACGATGCCAGACATCACTCTGTGGGCGGTATGCTCTACCAAGTTACCTACTGACCTACAGTTACACCTACTGCCACACTTTTCGAATGTATCAGTTCTTGCCTATGCATTGCAAATCAGTTGTATGTGCTCCTGCACCAGAAACACCCAGGTCATCCCCCATCACTGTGTGACAATACACCTCCTGTTTACCGCCCAATCTGCATGCAGTGGCACGGCCCATTCCACTTCCACGCCTTCTACGCTGCCAGAGCAGTACTTGTTCGCTCCTTCCCCTTTCCAAGTACTTGAGACTCCCCCACACTCCATATGCCCCAGTTTGCATCCCAGAGCAGTTCAATGAGGACAAGCCTCCCCCACTATCACAGTTACTGCCACCGCCACATCCAGCTAGCTCATCCGTACTGTTGGTACTGCAAGATATTTGGGGCTGAGGTCAAAAAGTGCAGGTTACCTTGCCAACACCCAAACGCCGACTGCGGGATCTAAGTGATGCCGAGTCCTGCGGGGAACTTAACAGACATCACTTAAGATTGCACTCCATTCACTCGTCCCCTCAGCCAAGTGGTCATTTATACATGACAGACATTTCATTGCAGTTTGTCTACCTAATTGACACTGGCGCTAACGTGTCTATCATACCTCAATCGTTGACTCCTACCAACTTTTCAACAACAAAGTCTCTCCTACGAGCTGTCATCGCATCATTGTTACAAAGTGTCGGTTCTGTGAAAGTGATGGTGCACCTATTCCCTTCTCTGCATTTCCCATGGACCATCTACATCACCGACATTGATGAACCAATTCTTGGTATGGATTTTTTGTCCCATTACAAGCTCTTGCTAAATGTGGTCCAGTGGTCAATGTTACACCACCTGCCTAACACTCAGATACCATCCTCTGGCACTATTCTCCTCGTTCCATTTTCGCTGCAACATGGGATCTAGTTCAGGAGTGTTCTGCCCTCGCAGGCAAATTGTGACCTGCATCACTAACCTACTTTCAGAATACAACTCAGCGGTGCACCTCTGCTGGGAGAATGACGAGCTGAAACAATACATTTCTCACACTTACAATGAGCTTGCTGCGGCCTGCACCTCACTGTTGAAACTGAAATTGGCAGTTCCTTCACCAGATTGAACTTCATCACCAAGCACCAGTTCAAACACTCACCAGGTTAGTTCAAAAACATTCATTGCATGTGACAATTTGCATTCACTGACCTCCACACCGCCCAATCGGCCACTCCGCAAAGTGCCTCGTGTTTTAATCAGTATCTCTACTAACAGTCACTCGTGCAACATGACCATGCCCACTATGCAGGCAGCCACCCTGCTTGTTGATAAACATTCTCCCTACACCACACGCCGGCCAAGCAACTCGGCAGTCATTGCTGTCCATTGTGCGACGCCAGCACCTCTCTCGCCCGCGCCGAATGCCCAAGGCAAAGTTAACAACAGACAGTCACTGCGCGCCCCACTCCACACCATGCTGCGCACGCAGCTAACCTCTACAAACAAGTGCACACCGCGCTCGCGTAATAGACATGTGACTTTCGTGCTGCCTTTTCCCACTCACGCTAACATCTACGCCTCATTGCACTTTACTCGTCACAAAACTCCACGTCAGAACATTACTCAGCCTCGTGTGCAGTTCTCAGTCTCTTCTGTCACTGACAGAATGACGCACAAGATAATTACCACTGCCGGCCCTCCTATTAGATACAAGGCTAGACACTTCAACCCCATTAAGTTGCACGTGGCCCGGCAGCTAATTAATGAACTTCTGGAGGCAGGCATCCTACAGTCATTGTACTGCAATTGGTCTTCACCAGTTCACCTCATCACCAAACATGATGATTCTTTTCGAATGTGTGGTGATTACAGACATTTAAATGCTCGCACTGTAATGGACAAATACCCCATGCCAAACATTAATGATGTCACTCATAAGTTATCGAACGCCACAATCTTCAGTGTGATTGACTGTAAACGTGCTTATCATCTGATTCCCATAGCACCAGAAGACATTCCAAAGAATGCGATCATCACGCCTCTTGGTTTGTTCCAGTACAACGTCATGCCATTTGGTTTAAGGAATGCGGCACAAATGTGGCAATGTTTCATTGACTCAATCTTATGATGATTCGAGTTCTGCTTCACATACCTCCACGATATACCCATTTTCACCAAATGAACTGAAGACCACGAAGATCATTTATGCCAGGTCCTCCAGACTTTGGCATCAAATGGGGTTGAGGTCAACAAAGAAAAATTCCAATTGCTTTCAGTCTTTTGTGACATTTCTGGGTTACACTGTCTCTGCAGACGGACTCCAGCCTCCCAAATCCCGAATGCAAGCTATCACGTCATTGCCACCCCCAGCTATGTACAAAGAACTCAGGCATTTCCTAGTACTATAAATTACTACCACCGTCATCTACCTTCTGCCACTGCCATGCAGGCCCCGCTGATGGACTCACTCTCTGGCAAACAAACTTTGGGCATTAAAACAGTCTGTTGGACTGAACCCATGCTAAAGGCTTTCAGGGCTTTTAAAACAGCTTCAGCTCACGCAGCTTATTTCCTCTCGTGGATCAATGGCATTTCATGTATCGCCAATTCATCTGACTTCTCTTCTCTACAGGCTTCAGACAAGGACACTCAGGATCTGCTCACGAACCTGCAGTCTTTCCTTGTGTTTACCAAGGCTAAGTTACCTGGCATTTCATATGAAGTGTGGTGCGACTCTTCTATGGGCATCCTGTGGCCTTTGCTCAGACCCACGGTGTGCTGACAGGCTTTCGACACCTTGCATAATCTCGCCCACTCCGGCGTCCAAACCTCCACTCACCTCGTCACACCTGTCCACCTCTCGTTTGGTTGGTTGGTTGGTTGTTTTAGGGAAGGAGACCAGACAGCAAGGTCATCGGTCTCATCGGATTAGGGAAGGACGGGGAAGGAAGTCAGCCGTGCCCTTTGAAAGAAACCATCCCGGCATTTGCTTGGAGCAATTTAGGAAAATCACGGAAAACCTAAATCAGGATGGCCGTCGACAACTTTGACATCCCTAAGGGACATTTTGTCATGTACATATATACCTTATCAGTCCCTGTCCACAATAGACTGAATGTCTCGTTGGGTGGAAGCCGTTCCTTTACCCAACATCACAGCAGAAACTGTGGCCAAAGGATTTGTGTCTTCTTTTATCACTAGATTCCACTGCCCACCCAGAATCTGCACTTTTCACAATTCTCTGTAAGCCTACCACCTGCAAAGCAACGGGTTGGTGGAACAATGGCACCGCACCCTTAAAACTGCACTTAGGTGCCACAATTGTCTCTGGTCCAAGGCACTTCCTTGTGTGTTGCTGGGCCTATGTTCTACATTTAAACCAAATTTACATGGGACAATTTCCAAATTCGTTTTTAGCAAAACCCCAGTTTTACCCGGGGAACTAATCCCCCTCCGAGATCCTGGGGATTCCCCCTCCTTTCCAGACTTTATCTGAAGGATGCGTGCACACTTTAGAAACACCCGGCTACGCCCACCTGTCAGGAATTATCGACCTGACGCTTACTGCTGACCACTCTCAACTCTTGCTCACACATCATGCTCAGGGACGACTCTGTCAGACAACCCTTACAATCTCCTTGCCTTGGAGGAGGAGGAGATTAGTGTTGAACGTCCCGTCGACAATGAGGTCATTAGAGATGGAGTGCAAGCTCGGGTGAGGGAAGGATGGGGAAGGAAATTGGCCGTGCCCTTTCAAAGTAACCATCCCGGAATTTGCCTGAAGCGATTTAGGGAAATCACGGAAAACCTAAATCAGGATGGCTGGAGACGGGATTGAACCGTCGTCCTCCCGAGTGCGAGTCCAGTGTGCTAACCACTGCGCCATCTCACTCGGTCCTTGCCTTGACCCCTTCAAAGTACTCCAGAGGGGTGAGATGACATTCGACATTATGATAAAAGATTGCCCGCAGATTGTTTCTCTTCACAGGCTCAAGCCTGCCTTCGTAGACTCCAACCCCCTTCTGACGTCCCAATCGAACTGCCCAAGCACATGTTCCTTTGATGAACCTGCTAACGATTCCAGTCAACCTATGGTTGGGTTTTCTCCATCCAATGAGTCACCACCACTGTTTGCGGGTTCCTCATTCACATCATCATCATCCCCATTCACAGGTTTTGAAGACGTTTCAGGTACTAGAGACGCGGACGCCACCTCCTTCGTTTTGCGCTGAAACATACCTCATGAACACGTCGACGACGTGATGATTATGGTATCAGATAATTATGTGCTTGTACTGCTTACCAACAGCACAGACCTGACCATCACTGAGGAACTCAATGTCACGATAATACACAGCTTTTCCCTCCCACAAGAGTGTGACGCATCATCTGTTTGAGCTTCCATTTCTTCAGACAACTCAGTACGCATTCATGGAAGTCATGCTCACATGCCGCCTCCTCTCCCATACTGCTACTCCTGAGTTGGCTGACACATCATTTCCCCCCTGCTGGTTTTCGAAATACGAGTTGGACCGGCGGCCACCTGCTACACCTTCACTCGCTGACCTGATGGAAATGGAGCTTCGGGTCATGCTCATGCCATCTCACACCACTCACTCCAATGATGACACCCACATGAACCCCCCCCCCCCCTCCCTAGGACTCATAGGCCGTACTCTGTACTGTGGCGGAAGGAAGGGGGGGGGGAGGGGGGGAGAATTCCATAGGTTACATCAACCACACAAATTACAATCTTTGGAACATTAACTGCTTTGATGAGCCACCATGTTTAATTCAGTCTGCCTTTGTACTTCACGCATTGTGTATATAGGAATCTTGGGAACTGTTTATTATGTATATTACGATCCGTCAGGTAGACAGAGAAAGTTATGTTGAAGAAAGAAAAAAAAACAAAGAGATAATTGCAGCATCCAAGAAGAAATCTTGGGAAGACTTTGGAAACAGGTTGGAGACTTTGGGTCAAGCTGCTGGAAAACCATTTTGGAGTGTAATTAGCAGTCTTCGAAAGGGAGGTAAGAAGGAAATGACAAGTATTTTGGACAGGTCAGGAAAACTGCTGGTGAATCCTGTGGATGCCTTGGGCAGATGGAGGGAATATTTTGAAGAGTTGCTCAAAGTAGGTGAAAATGCGATCAGTAATGTTTCAGATTTCAAGGTAGAATGGGATAGGAATGATGATGGAAATAGGATCAAATTTGAGGAAGTGGAGAGAATGGTCAATAGAGTGCAGTGCAATAAAGCAGCTGGGGTGGATGAAATTAAGTCGGAACTCATCAAATACAGTGGAATGACAGGTCTTAAATGACTACACAGGATAACTGAAATGGCCTGGGAGTCAGGACAGGTTCCATCAGACTGGACAAAAGCAGTAATCACACCAATATTTAAACACATAAACAGAAAAGATTGTAACAATTACAGAGGTATCTCTTTAATCAGCGCCATGGGTAAAATCTTCTCAGGTATTGTTGAAAGGAAAGTGTGAGTATTAGTTGAGGACCAATTGGATGAAAATCAGTGTGGGTTTAGGCCTCTTAGAGGTTGTCAGGACCAGATCTTTAGCTTACGGCAAATAATGGACAAGTGTTATGAGTGGAACAGGGAATTGTATCTATGCTTTATAGATCTAGAAAAGGCATATGACTGGGTTCCTAGGAGGAAGTTATTGTTTGTTCTACGAGATTATGGAATAGGAAACAAACTTCTGCAAGCAATTAAAGGTCCTTACATGGATAGTCAGGCAGCATTTTGAGTTGACGGTAAATTGCGTTCATGGTTTAGAGTAGTTTCAGGAGTGAGACAAGGCTGCAACCTGTCTCCACTGTTGTTCATATTATTTATGGATCATATGTTGAAAACAATAGACTGGCTGGGTGAGATTAAGATATGTGAACATAAAATAAGAAGTCTTGCATATGCGGATGACTTAGTTGTGATGGCAGATTCAATTGAAAGTTTGCAAAGTAATATTTCAGTGCTAGATCAGAAATGTAAGGACTATGGTATGAAGATTAGCATCTCCAAAACAAAAGAAATGTCAGTGGGAAAGAGATATAAACGGATTGAGTGCCAAATAGGAGGAACAAAGTTTAGAACACGAAGGCGGTTTCAGGTACTTAGGATGCATATTCTCACAGGATGGCAACATAGTGAAAAAACTGGAAGCAAGGTGTAGCAAAGCTAATGCAGTGAGCCCTCAGCTACTATCTACTCTCTTCTGCAAGAAGGAAGTCAGTACCAAGACTAAGTTATCTGTGCACCGTTCAATCTTTCGACCAACTTTGTTGTATGGGAGTGAAAGCTGGGTGGATTCAGGTTAGCTTATCAATAAGGTTGAGGTTACAGATATGAAAGTAGCTAGGATGATTGCAGGTACTAGTAGATGGGAACAATGGCAGGAGGGTGTCCACAATGAGGAAATCAAAGAAAAACTGGAAATG
Organism: Schistocerca gregaria; assembly: GCF_023897955.1. Classification (NCBI taxonomy): domain Eukaryota; kingdom Metazoa; phylum Arthropoda; class Insecta; order Orthoptera; family Acrididae; genus Schistocerca; species Schistocerca gregaria. The sequence goes on along the minus strand of NC_064922.1, from coordinate 563,062,847 downwards.
AACTCTATAGCAGTCAGGGCAAAGAGGCTTAGATGGTGGGGTCATGTTACATTCATGGGAGAAGCAAGGTTACACAAAAGACTCATGGGTTCAGCAGTAGAGGGTAGGAGGAGTCGGGGCAGACCAAGGAGAAGGTACCTGGATTCAGGCTTAACATCAGAAGAGGCACTGAATAGGGGATCACGGAAGAATTTTATATGGGGGACACTGCTCCAGACTGAGTGCTGAAAGGCATAATCAATCTTAAATGATGATGATGATGATTATGATCTGTATCCAGAATCCCATATTGGTGACCCCAGACAAAACGTTCTACGTCTTCCGCGACTTATGCACCAGTCATATACAATCAACAGGTTTCACGTCCCACACCATGGCTACACCATCAAACATTCTTTACAAAGATTATGAGGCCCAGCTCTTACAACCAGGCCAACTCAATCCTCTGACATTGGTTATTTCGCAGCTAACAGAGAATGATCTATGATCTCCGACGAGGCTAACCTCTACTTTAGCAACTCCACAATGACCGAGTGTTATGCAGTTACCTCAAACAATGGACTCAGACTTTGTTTTGCCAAATTACGCACAGCTCAACAACAAGTGAGAAGTGAAGTGGACGATCTACTAAATAGTGTGATGATCAATCACTTGTACAAAGTTCAAAGGGACCAAAATTCACACACATGCTTTGATCCCAAGCAACTCGGCAGCCATTGCTGTCCATTGCGCGACACCATCACCTCTCTCGCCTGCGCCTATTGCCAAAGACAAAGTTAACAACAGACAGTCGCTGCACACCCCACTCCAAACCGTGCTGCACACACAGCTAACCTCTACAAAACAAGTGCACACCGCGCTCGCATAATAGGCGTGTGACTTTCGTGCTGCCTTTTCCCACTCACGCTAACGTCTACGCCTCATCGCGCCTTACTTGTCCCAAAACTCCACGTCAGAACTTTACTCAGCCTCATGCGCAGTTCTCAGTCTCTTCCATCACTGACAGAATGACACACAAGATAATTACCATTGCCAGCACTCCTATTAGACACAGGGTTAGACACTTCAACACCATTAAATTGTATGAGGCCATCAAATATTTCTACACTGACATTGAGGGTCGTCCTTTCTTCATTCTTATTGATCCAAAACCACTGGTGGATGCCTTCTGCAACCCGCCAGAGGATCCTCCTCCCTGATGCTTCTGCCACTTTGACCTGGTCTCTCTATTTACTACAGCCTTACGCTACATCAAAGGCGCAGAGAACATCCCAGCTGATTTCCTCTCGTGGATCAATGGAATTTCAAGTATCGTCAATTTATCTGACTTCGCTGCTCTACAGGCTTCAGACAAGAGCATTCAGAATCTGCTCATGGACCCACAGTCTTTGCTCGTGTTTACCAAGGCTACGTTACCTGGCATTTCATATGAAGTGTGGTGCAACTTTTTTATGGGCATCCTGTGGCCTTTGCTCCCACCGACGGTGTGCTGACAGGTTTTCGACACATTGCATAATCTCGCCCACCCCGGCGTCCAAACCACCACTCACCTCGTCACACCTGTCCACCTCTCGGTTAGTTGGTTGTTTTAGGGAAGGGGACCAGACAGCAAGGTCATCGGTCTCATCGGAAGGATGGGGAAGGAAGTCGGCCGTGCCCTTTGAAATAAACCATCCCACCCATGTTCAATCCAGTTAAAGTCCATGGAGGAATTGGCCACTGTATTAATTGGCCACTGTATTCATCTAATTTCCTCATACTGCAGGTGCATTCCCAGGACAGACCTGTGTGGTAAGAAATTGTTTTGCATCATATGAAGGCCTCAGATGCAAATTCACCATGAAAAAAGTACCAATACTGATGCAACCTGTCAGCCCTATAGATAACAACCATCACAGTATTACAAAATTGTTAAGACTTTCGTGGCCACTTGTTGACAAACTGCTTATTTGCTTCTGTCTCGGGTTCTTCGGCCGACGTTCGTGTGATGATTTTGCTGACGTTTCGCCAGCACGAGTGGCTGGCATTGTCAAAGCTTCACCCTCCATTGCCGGAGGTGAACTGGAGCCGGGCTCGCGGCCGCAGACTATATGTACCTTGCGCGCCAACGTCCGAGTGCTTCTCCGCAGTCATTTCCGCGGTCATTTCCGGTGCGTTTCTCCTCTTGCTACCTGCTACGGTCGTTCTCTGCAGTACGGGAAGCCAGGTAAACGGCTCCTGGCTTCCCGTACTGCAGAGAACGACCGTAGCAGGTAGCAAGAGGAGAAACGCACCGGAAATGACCGCGGAAATGACCGCGGAGAAGCCCTCGGACGTTGGCGCGCAAGGTACATATAGTCTGCGGCCGCGAGCCCGGCTCCAGTTCACCTCCGGCAATGGAGGGTGAAGCTTTGACAATGCCAGCCACTCGTGCTGGCGAAACGTCAGCAAAATCATCACACGGACGTCGGCCGAAGAACCCGAGACAGAAGCAAATAAGCAGTTCATCACAGTATTGTGCCCCAATGATGCACAGTCAGTACCATAGGTGACTGTAACATTGTTCTGCCTTACATGAAAACTCTGACACCACTGTATGGATCCCTCCCCAATACTGACAGGGTGTAACTTGTCACAGTAGTGTGGCAAATAATCTGAAAGTGAGAATCTATCTCCAGGGTAAACGGGCATACAGCACCTCATTTGTGTACAATGTGCCAACAATCTGGTCATCTATAATTTTAATGTCATTCATTTATGTGTGTTGAATTATTCTACTTCTTTATTGCTCAAATACTTTGTGCCAAAAATGTGTTACATATGCAGCCTGAGATCAGAGATGTCTGCTTAGAAGGACTATTACAGACACATTAATCCATTTTGTGCTACCATCTACATTTTCATCAATACTCTGCAAACCACAGTAAGAACATATACTCCCATTGTACCATGTATCAGGGTTTCTTCTCATTCCATTCAGGTATGCAGCACCAGAAGAATGACTATGTTGCGTTGATAGGTCACATTGCGCTACAAATTAAAATCTTTGGAACATTAACTGTTATGATGAGCCACCATGTTTAATTCAGTCTGCCTTTGTATTTCCTGCAGTGTTCATATGTATCAGTCTTTATGGTAAAATATATGTGTATATAGGAAACTTGAGAACTGCTTGTTGATGAACATTCTTCTTCCCCCACACGCCAGCCAAGCAACTCGGCACCATTGCTGTCCATTGCGCGACGCCAGCACCTCTCTCGCCTGCGCCGATTGCCCAAGGCAAAGTTAACAACAGACAGTCGCTGCGCGCCCCACTCCACACCGTGCTGCGCACGCAGCTAACCTCTACAAACAAGTGTACGCCGCGCTCGCATAATAGGCATGTGACTTTCGTGCTGCCTTTTCCCACTCACGCTAACGTCTACGCGTCATCGCACCTTACTCGTCACAAAACTCCACGTCAGAACATTACTCAGCTTCGTGTGCAGTTCTCAGTCTCTTCTGTCACTGACAGAATGACGCACAAGATAATTACCACTGCCGGCCCTCCTATTAGACACAAGGCTAGACACTTCAACCCCATTAAGTCGCGCGCGGCCCGGCAGCAAATTAATGAACTTTTGGAGGCGGACATCCTACAGTCTTTGGACTGCAATTGGTCTTCACCAGTTCACCTCATCACCAAACATGACGATTCTTTTCGAATGTGTGGTGATTACAGACATTTAAATGCTCGCACTGTAATGGATAAATACCCCATGCCAAACATTAATGATGTCACTCATAAGTTATCGGGCGCCACAATCTTCAGTGTGATTGACTGCAAACGTGCTTATCACCTGATCCCCATAGCACCAGAAGACATTCCAAAGACTGCAATCATCATGCCTCTTGGTTTGTTCCAGTACAACTTCATGCCATTTGGTTTAAGGAATGCGGCACAAATGTGGCAATGTTTCATTGACTCAGTCTTATGATGATTCGAGTTCTGCTTCACATACCTGGATGACATAATCACTTTCACCAAATGAACTGAAGACCACGAAGATCATTTATACCAGGTCCTCCAGACTTTGGCATCCAATGTTGTTGAGGTCAACAAAGAAGAATTTCGATTGCGTCAGCCTTCTGTGACATTTTTGGGTTACACTGTCTCTGCAGACGGACTCCAGCCTCCCAAATCCCGAATGCAAGCTATTACGTCATTGCCACCCCCAGCTATGTACAAAGAACTCAGGCATTTCCTAGTACTATAAATTACAACTGCCGTCATCTACCTTCTGCCTCCGCCATGCAGGCCCCACTGCAAACAATCTTCGGGCGTTAAACCAATCCGTTGGACTGAACCCATGCTAAAGGCTTTCAGGGCTCTTAAAACAGTTTCAGCTCACGCAGTCATACTCGCCCATCCTGATCCATCTGCCAATTTGTTCGTCACTACAGACGCCAGTAACGTCGCGGTCAGGGCAGTATTACAACACAGCAAAGACGACCGGGTTTCACCACTTCATTTCTTCTCCAAAAAACTGTCTACTGCATAGAAGTAGTATTCCACTTTTGATAGATAGCTTTAGGTGGTGCATGAGGCCGTCAAATATTTCAGCACTGTCATTGAGGGCTGTCCTTTCGTCATTCTTACTGATAAAAAACCAATGGTGGATGCCTTCTGCAACCCGCTAGACGATCCTCCTCCCCGATGCTTCTGCCACTTTGACCTGGTCTCTCTATTTACTACAGACTTGTGCTACATCAAAGGCGCAGAGAACATCCCAGCTTATTTCCTCTCGTGGATCAATGGCATTTCATGTATCGCCAATTCATCTGACTTCTCTTCTCTACAGGCTTCAGACAAGGACATTCAGGATCTGCTCACGAACCTGCAGTCTTTCCTTGTGTTTACCAAGGCTAAGTTACCTGGCATTTCATATGAAGTGTGGTGCGACTCTTCTATGGGCATCCTGTGGCCTTTGCTCAGACCCACGGTGTGCTGACAGGCTTTCGACACCTTGCATAATCTCGCCCACTCCGGCGTCCAAACCTCCACTCACCTCGTCACACCTGTCCACCTCTCGTTTGGTTGGTTGGTTGGTTGTTTTAGGGAAGGAGACCAGACAGCAAGGTCATCGGTCTCATCGGATTAGGGAAGGACGGGGAAGGAAGTCAGCCGTGCCCTTTGAAAGAAACCATCCCGGCATTTACTTGGAGCAATTTAGGAAAATCACGGAAAACCTAAATCAGGATGGCCGTCGACAACTTTGACATCCCTAAGGGACATTTTGTAATGTACATATATACCTTATCAGTCCCTGTCCACAATAGACTGAATGTCTCGTTGGGTGGAAGCCGTTCCTTTACCCAACATCACAGCAGAAACTGTGGCAAAGGATTTGTGTCTTCTTGGATCACTAGATTCCACTGCCCGCCCAGAATCTGCACTTTTCACAATTCTCTGTAAGCCTACCACCTGCAAAGCAACGGGTTGGTGGAACAATGGCACCGCACCCTTAAAACTGCACTTAGGTGCCACAATTGTCTCTGGTCCAAGGCACTTCCTTGTGTGTTGCTGGGCCTATGTTCTACATTTAAACCAAATTTACATGGGACAATTTCCAAATTCGTTTTTGGCAAAACCCCGGTTTTACCCGGGGAACTAATCCCCCTCCGAGATCCTGGGGATTCCCCGTCCTTTCCAGACTTTATCTGAAAGATGCGTGCACACTTTAGAAACACCCGGCTACGCCCACCTGTCAGGAATTATCGACCTGACGCTTACTGCTGACCACTCTCAACTCTTGCTCACACATCATGCTCAGGGACGACTCTGTCAGACAACCCTTACAATCTCCTTGCCTTGGAGGAGGAGGAGATTAGTGTTTAACGTCCCGTCGACAATGAGGTCATTAGAGACAGAGTGCAAGCTCGGGTGAGGGAAGGATGGGGAAGGAAATTGGCCGTGCCCTTTCAAAGTAACCATCCCGTAATTTGCCTGAAGCGATTTAGGGAAATCACGGAAAACCTGAATCAGGATGGCTGGAGACGGGATTGAACCGTCGTCCTCCCGAATGCGAGTCCAGTGTGCTAACCACTGCGCCACCTCACTCGGTCCTTGCCTTGACCCCTTCAAAGTACTCCAGAGGGGTGAGATGACATTCGACATTATGATAAAAGATTGCCCGCAGATTGTTTCTCTTCACAGGCTCAAGCCTGCCTTCGTAGACTCCAACCCCCTTCTGACGTCCCAATCGAACTGCCCAAGCACATGTTCCTTTGATGAACCTGCTAACGATTCCAGTCAACCTATGGTTGGGTTTTCTCCATCCAATGAGTCACCACCACTGTTTGCGGGTTCCTCATTCACATCATCATCATCCCCATTCACAGATTTTGAAGACGTTTCAGGTACTAGAGACGCGGACGCCACCTCCTTCGTTTTACGCTGAAACATACCTCATGAACACGTCGACGACGTGTTGATTATGGTATCAGATAATTATGTGCTTGTACTGCTTACCAACAGCACAGGCCTGACCATCACTGAGGAACTCAATGTCACGATAATACACAGCTTGTCCCTCCCACAAGAGTGTGACGCATCATCTGTTTGAGCTTCCATTTCTTCAGACAACTCAGTACGCATTCATGGAAGTCATGCTCACATGCCGCCTCCTCTCCCATACTACTACTCCTGAGTTGGCTGACACATCATTTCCCCCCTGCTGGTTTTCGAAATACGAGTTGGACCGGCGGCCACCTGCTACACCTTCGCTCGCTGACCTGATGGAAATGGAGTTTCGGGTCATGCTCATGCCATCTCACACCACTCACGCCAATGATGACACCCACATGAACCCCCCCCCCCCCCTCCCTAAGACTCATAGGCCGTACTCTGTACTGTGGCGGAAGGAAGGGGGGGGGGAGGCTGGGAGAATTCCATAGGTTACATCAACCACACAAATTACAATCTTTGGAACATTAACTGCTTTGATGAGCCACCATGTTTAATTCAGTCTGCCTTTGTACTTCACGCATTGTTCATGTGGATCAGTCTTTATGATAAAATATAGGCATATATAGGAAACATGGGAGCTGTTTATTACGTATATTACGATCCGTATCCAGAATCCCATAACTACTTATATGCTTCTATGTGCACTCTAATTAGTGTATTGGTCTGTAGGTGAGCTATACATAGGAGGTTGTAGTATATTACTGAGTAATACTGGCTCTTGAAATACTTTAAGTAGATTTTCATGGAATAGCATCTGCTGCTTCAGTTTTTCTGCATTTCCTTAGCATTCTCCCATGGATCAAATAAACCTGTGCCTATTTGTACTGCTCTTCTTTGTGTATATTCAGTATTCCCTGTCAATCTTATGTCGTACTGATTCTCCATAATTGACCAGTTTTCTAGGATAAGTAGCATGAGTGTTATGCAAAGCCACCTCCTTTCTAACTCATTGCTTTTTCTCATTTTCTTATCAATGAAGAAGTTTTCCACTGCTTTACCTATGACTGAGCCTATATGGTCACTTATTTATTGTCCTCACAAATGATTCTACCCAATAATCTGCATGAGTTGACTGATTGCAACAGTAATTTGTTGATATTGTAGTAAAATGTTTTGTGATGTGTATAAATTTAGATTTTAGACTATTTAAAGCAAGTTGCTAACCTTAATACCACTTAAAAATCTTGCCATTATCTCAATGGATTGTATACAGTTTTTTGTAGTACTTCACTTGGAAAACTGAATCATTTGCTAAAAGTCTAATGTTACCATTAATATTGTCTGCCTGGTCATTGATATGCAATATGAACACCAAGGGCCCGACACACTTCACAGAGCACACCTACAGCTACTTCTACATCTGTAGCTATGTCTAGGAAAAAGATAATAATCTGCATCTTTCTCACCAAGCAACCATCAATTCATTCACAAATTTTGTTTCGTAGCCGATATGACTGTACTTTTGTACATGTGCTATGGTGTGGTCAAATTTTAATTAGTTAACTTCAGGTGTCATGGGTAATTTGCTTGATAAAACATAATGATTTGTAACAAGTTGTTTTACATTCACATCACAAATTAATTTGTAAATATGGCTACATGCCATGATGAAACACCCCTTTTTATTTCGTGAATAGTTCCAGATAGCAAAACAAGGTTTCCAGCAAGTGATAGTATGCTAAGGGGCATTTACTTTGGTGTGTGACAAAGAGTCTTAAGTCCTGTATCAATGTAGATATTGCATGAAGCATGATTTTTTACCTGAAAAGACTAGTACAATGACATAATTCTTGTTAACATTGAGGTTGAAACTCTTTGCCAAAGAATCTGAGAAATATTTTTAAAGTGGAAGATAAGTCAGCAGGAACCAGCTTTGTGTAGTAAACATTTTCGTGTCAGGCTTCTTCAATTGCTCGAACCTTTCAACAGTTTACTTTCCGCATTTCGGAACTAACAGGAACTGTGTTCTCTACTGGCAGGTCATTTCAGCTTCAGCATTTCTTGCATGCAGACATGTTCATCAATGAGGAGTGTTAGGGCATAAAGTCAGCGCCAGCACATCAGTCAGGAATGACAAAGAAGAGGAGGCTGTGAGGAGAGGTCAGCCAATCGCACCATGACTGACTTCCCCCCGTGACAACAACATGACAGCAGTGGCACCTGAGTGAAGGCAATATAAGCAGTGTGCCTGACTGGTAGCAGTCCACTTTGATACCAGCTTCAACATTGACCACTTCATCGCCGACGCATCGTAGTCTTTATCATTAGCAATCACTACGTAGCATATAACACTTGCTTCCTATGACACAAACTAATGTTACCCTCTGAGAGGATTTATAATTTTGACGGTGCATGTGTCTAATGGATGAAGGTATCAGAATATAATTTTGAATATATTGCAGTTTAATAGAAAACTAAACAGGCTTAAATTTGAGGTTTCATGAAAGTAAAAAAGTTCTTACAAATGGAACAATAACCAGTCACCAGCACAATTAGGCACATTAATTTGAAATATTATGTTTCAGAAAATTGAATATTAGTTCCTGAAGTGACTTTCATTAAGATTCCCTTTAAATATCATACTGGATACACACAAATACTTAGATAGTTGTGGGTAGCAGTAATTACCATTAATGCACAAACCAGTAGTCATAGAAAGCAAAACTATACCCAACTCATAACAATAACAGTTACAATCATGATCATTTACCGAGCGAGGTGGCGCAGTGGTTAGCACACTGGACTCGCATTCGGGAGGACGACGGTTCAATCCCGTCTCCGGCCATCCTGATTTAGGTTTTCCGTGATTTCCCTAAATCGCTTCAGGCAAATGCCGGGATGGTTCCTTTGAAAGGGCACGGCCGATTTCCTTCCCAATCCTTCCCTAACCCGAGCTTGTGCTCCGTCTCTAATGACCTCGTTGTCGGCAGGACGTTAAACACTAACCACCACCATGATCATTACATGACTCAGTATTGAGAAGTTACTGCGCAAAGCACCAAACTAAAATTGGACATGGAGGGGCTTCTGAATTCACTGACATATAAATGCCACAAATAAAATTAAATAATACTACAATTACACTGTTTATACTCCCATTTATAGCAATGTATCAGATTTATTTAGTAGAAATAAAGTTCCAATTATTTTTCTCATATGAGAAAAATATGGTGAGGACCCATAAACTGATAATGTCTCACTAGTTGAATAGTCAACTAGTAGTAAGTAGTCAACTAGTATTAAGATTCAATTCAATTAAATTTAATTCTTAGCCTCACTAGGAATTGTTTCTGTTTTCATCCTCCAAAGCAAATTATCTGACACTGAGATCAATTGACCTCAAAAATCATTCATGATTTTCAGTCTAGGATAAATTATGTTTCAAATGACTTTAGCTTACATGCCTTTTTCACCACCTGTGAAGTAGGTATTTTAGACAGCAACATTTGCACAGTCGGGCACTGAATTTTTGCACATTTAATACACAGAAATAAATTACTAGTTTGTTTGAAACAGGATACTTGGTTTTCTGAACAGTTAGGAGGCAATCCTACATAGGTTCATGATTAGGATAAAATATGTGATTCCAAACATGATTATTAAATCACTCACACAAATTAACTGATCCATGCTCTGATACATATCTGTATGCATGAATTTAGTCGAGCAGTGGCGACATAGTGGTGGCAAGTGACATGGTGGCTAACTGTACTGATGGCTCATGATGTTTGGATGCTCGTTACAATTTCTTCTTGGCAATGGATTTTATCATGCTAGAACCATTCCTTATTGCCAAGAGTACCATGCAACAGTCAAATTCACACCCAAGGCAAAATTCCTTGCAAAACGGCTTCCAAATGCTTCCCTTGGCACCCTCGATGTGGACTGTGCAATGGCTAACTACTGACTGCATACTGTTCCCACCAAGGAGCCGGCCAGTCTGACCGCCAAAACCACCTTTTACATCACTCCGAGCCACTTCTGTTGTGGAGGGACTTCCCTACATCATTTCGTTATACAAGTGTCCTAAGCATGAAACAGTTACGGATATACAATGTTTTCTTTATAAACATACATATATTATAAACATTCATTATTTTAAACATTATTTACTTTTTCCATAGATACATTACAAACTTTAAATTTCCTGTCACAAATCAACGACCTTAAGTAATACAGAACAAACACTTCATAATCACAGATACACAGTTACATAGTATAAACCTATTTCTAATTGATGTAGGTGATACAAGTTTAATAAAGATCAGCAGTCACTGCAGTTCAGTTGACAGATTTTTGTTGGCAGTGACCACAAGGACCAGAAGTCTTACTTATGTTTGTCTATTCTGAAGAAGACTCGTCATTTTGTATGTCGCCCTTTGCTTGTGACACATCTGTGTAATCACACTTGTGGATGTCCATGTATAAAGGACTACAAGGATTCTCAGGTCAAAGTTAAGTATTTGTACTTGTCTTGTTGTAATAAAACTCATTAATATGAGTTCTTTGATTCTCTGTCTAGTGAATCGAGTATGCAAGATTCCTGGACATAACAAAGGGAAATTAGACATGCGACAGTGAATGGTCACACTGTCAAGGAATGTGTGATCAGCCAGAGGCATGTCATTCATAGCTTGCATTGACATAAATTCCACCCTTATAATCTGTATTTATATCATGTTCTTGGGAGGCATGATTTTCAAAGTCATGTAGATTTTTTTTGTTTTCTCTGCTTCACTTAGGAAACAATACTACATTTTTCCAATGTCTGCTCTTTACCAACCACAAGGATTACCTGATGGAAGGACTCCACCAGCTGTCAGATACTGCCATCTACAAACCTTGCCACAGGACCCCATTCCAGTAATCCAGCAGGATTTCCAGTCACTACTCAAATCTTTAGGTCCGTCCCAGAACCTCTCCCTGGAGTCCATCTCTCTACTCACACCTACCACTTCGTGCACACCTACCTTCTATATGCTTCCTAAAGTCCATAAACCTAACACCCCAAGACACCCCATTGTGGCCGGTTGCTGCGCCTCCACGGAGACAATCTCTTCTCTCATAGACCAACACCTTCAACCTATTACCCAGAACCTACCCTCCTATATAAAAGATACCAACCATTTCCTCTACTAACTCTCCACAGTTCCTGTCTCTTTACCACATGGTGACCTGCTTGGCACTATTGATGCCATCTCCCTTTACTGTAACATTCCCAATGCCCATGGCCTTACCACTATTGAATACTACGTTTTCCAATGCCTGACAGATTCCAAACCAACAACCTCTTTCCTAGGTGCCAATGCCAACTACATCCCCACCACAATTAGATCTTCTTTAAAGGTATTACCTCTGGAACCGCATGATCGCTATGATCGCAGGTTCGAATCCTGCCTCGGGCATGGATGTGTGTGATGTTCTTAGGTTAGTTAGGTTTAAGTACTTCTAAGTTCTAGGGGACTGATGACCTCAGATGTTAAGTCCCATGGTGCTCAGAGCTATTTGGATCACTTTTTTAAAGGTATTACCTACATACAAATCCAGGTTACGACTATGGGTACCCAAATGGTAACATCCATGCCAACCTATTCATGGGCCATTTAGAGGAATCCCTCCTAAAAACCCAGAATCCTAAACCTTTCATCTGGTTCGGTTTCATTGATGACATCTTTGTTATCTGGGTCGAAGGTGAGGACACCCTATCCACATTCCTCCAGAACCGCAACAACTTCTCACCCATTTCCTTCACCTGGTCCTACTTAACCCAACAAGCCACCTTCCTAGATGTTATCTCCACCTCAGAGATGGCTACATCAGTACCTCCATCTTTATCAAACCTACTAACCATGAGCAATCTCTCCGCTTCGACAGCTGCCAACCGTTCCATACCAAGAAGTTCTTTCCATACAGCCTAGCCACCCATGGTCATCACATTTACAGTGATGAGCATTCCCTTTCAAAATATACCCAGTGTGTCACTGAAACCTTCACTGAGTGTAATCAACCTCCCAACCTTCTCCATCCACCAAACCTACACAATATACTTGTCCATCCTTACACAACCCCTGCTCCCAATCCCTTACTTCATGGGTCATACCCCTGTAATAGACTTAGATGCAAGACCTGGCCCATACATTCTCCCACCACCACCTACTCCAGTCCAGTCACAAACATCACCTATCCCATCAAAGGCAGGGCTACCTGTGAAACCAGTCATGTGCTGTTCATGCCAAGCTGCAACCACTGTGCTGCATTCTATGTAGGCATGACAACCAACAAGCTGTCTGGCTGCATGAATGGCCACAGCCAAACTGTGGCCAAGAAACAAGTGGACCACCTTGTTGCTGAACATGCCAAACATGATATCCTTCATTTCAATGACTGCTTCACAGCCAGTGCCAGATGGATCCGTCCCACCATCACCAGCTTTTCTGAAATGCGCTGGTGGGAACTTTCCCTGCAATAAATTCTACATTCTATAACCCTCCTGCCCTCAACCTTCATTAGTCACTGTCCTCACCCATCCAGCCCCTTCCCTGTTCCCTTTCCAACACTAAATAGCTGTGATTCCACCACCACACCCAGTCTTATTATTTCTCTCCTTTTCTGCTACTTCCTTCCCCACCCCTCCACAGCTCTCCCCTGGCCTCCATCTAACCCATCTTCACTGTCCAGCACCTCCACCATACCATCCTTCCCCCTCCCAGTCCACACCCATCCAGCCCCTTCCCTGTTCCCATTCCAGCACTACATAGCTGTCATTCCACCACCACACCCAGTCTTATTATTTTTCTCCTTTTCTGCTACTTCCTTCCCCACTCCTCCACGCATCTCCCCTGCCCTCCATCCAACCTGCAGCACTTCACTGTTTACCACCTGCGCCATACTATCCCTCCCCCTCCCCCTCCCCACCCCAGCCTCCTCCTTGCCCCCACCAAGTCACCACTACCATCACGCACTGGTGCTGCTGCTCGCAGTGTGGTTTCAGCTGCCTGAGATTGCAGTCATGTTTGAGTTGCATTCGTGTGTGTGTGTGTGTGTGTGTGTGTGTGTGTGTGTGTGTGTGTGTGTGTGGTGTGTCTATTGATGGCCAAAAGCTTTAATTGTGAGAGTCTATTTGTTGTGCCTATCTGCAACTCAGCACCTCCATACCTCCGTTATATAGTGAGTAGCAACTTTCCTTCTTATAATATTGTTACATTCCATCATGGATTTGGACTAACACTTACAGACAACAGTAAGGTAAATGTACATAATATGCACAAATGGTCAGCTGAAAATTCACATTGGCTTCGTCAGGTACAACAACAATGAACATGAAGTATAAACCTATGATACGCCATCACAGGAAATTCTATAATGAGATCTTACTTCATCCCAGAGATGTTAAATGGAAATACTTCTGCACACTTTCTTATAAACATTCTCTCTGTTCTTATAGAAGATGTGCCACTGGATTAGCAACAGTGTATGTGGTTCCCATTTTGCAACGCAAACACTGAATGAAAAGTTTCCTGACTGTAGGATGGGATGAAATGCAGCAGTACAATGACTGATCAGGTCTCTTAGTTGACTCCTCTTGATTTCTTTCTGTAGGGGAGTACAGAAAAATGCAGTCTATCATGAAGCCCCAACTACACGAGATGATATACACTGAAGAGCCAAGTAAACTGGTACGCCTGCCTACTATTGTGAAGGGCTCCTGCAAGCATGCAGAACTGCTGCAATATGACAAGGCATGTTTGAGTTAGTGCTGGGGAGAACTGACGCCATTAATCCTGCAGGGTTGTCCATAAATCTGTAAGAGTGTGAGGGGGCGGAGATTTCTTCTGAACAGCACATTGCAAGGCATTCCAAATATGCTCAATAATATTCACGTCTGGGGAGTTTGATGGCCAGCGGAAGTGTTTAAAGTCGGAAGAATGTTTCTGGAGCCACGCTGTAGCAATTCTGGATGTGTGGGATGTTGCATTGTCCTGCTGAAATTGCCCAGATCTGTCAGAATGCACAATGGACATGAATGGATGCTGGTGATCAGACATGATGCTTATGTACATGTCATCTGTTGGAGTCCTATCTAGACATATCAGGGGTTGCATACCACTCCAACTGCAAACACCCCACACCATTACAGAACCTGCTGACATGCAGGGTCCATGGTTCCATGAGGTTGTCTCCATATCCATACATGTTCCTTCTGCTTGATACAATTTGAAATGAGACTTGTCTGACCAGGCAACATGTTTTCAGTCATCAGCTGTCCATTGTTGATGTTGATGGTCCGGGCAATGTTTAAAGCTTTGTATTGTGTAGTCATCCAGAGTACATGAGTGGGCCTTCAGCTCCAAAAGGCCATATCGATGATGTTTCATTGAATGGTTCACAAGCTTACACCTGTTGACAGCCCAGCATTGAAATCTGCAGCAATTTGTGGAAGGGTTACACTTCTGCCATGTTGAACAATTCTCTTTAGTTGTCATTGGTTCCATTCTTGCAGGATCTTTTTCTGGCCACAGCAGTGCCAGAGTTTGATGTTTTACAAGATTCCTGATATTCATGATACACTCGTGAAATGGTCATATGGGAAAATCCCCATTTGATTGCTACCTTGGAGATGCTGTGTCCCATCGCTTGTGCACTGACTATAACATCACGTTCCAATTCACTTAAATCTTGATAACCGCTGGCTGGGATGGCCGAGCGGTTCTAGGTGTTAGACTCTGGAACCACGCAACCGCTACGGTCACAGGTTCGAATCCTGCCTCGGGCATGGATGTGTGTGATGTCCTTAGGTTAGTTAGGCTTAATTAGTTCTAAGTTCTAGGGGACTGATGACCTCAGAAGTTCAGTCCCATAGTGCTCAGAGCCATTTGAACCATTTTTCTTGATAACCTG
This sequence comes from Schistocerca gregaria, assembly GCF_023897955.1. Classification (NCBI taxonomy): domain Eukaryota; kingdom Metazoa; phylum Arthropoda; class Insecta; order Orthoptera; family Acrididae; genus Schistocerca; species Schistocerca gregaria. Next base: position 563,047,462 of record NC_064922.1, on the reverse strand, counting down.
CCATTATAGCAGCAGTAACCAGTCTAACAACTTCACCAGACACTTGTTGTCTTATATAGGTGTTGCCAACCACAGCATCGTATTCTGCTTGTTTACTCATCTCTGAATTTGAATATGCATGCCTATACCAGTTCCTTTGGTGCTTCAGTGTATGCTGTTGATATGTCACAGCATCCAGTGTGCTTTCAGTTATCTCCTGATAGGTGATTGCAGATGTGCATTGACCTTGTGCATATACTTAAGTGAAGTATTAAATTACATTTTTTTAAGGATAGTATTTGTTTTGTGGGTGACCGGTCATCAAACATTCTGAATAAACTGTTTAGTTTGTTTAATGTGTATCCCATCTAACTGCAATATTGAGTAGCATTTGTAGACACATTTGTCAGAGAGCAGGTGGTTTACTGAAAAGAAGCATTCAGGCTTCAGGCAAAGAGAGGTCAGGATAATTATTATTGCTCATTTTTAAAATCTAAGGAAGTTAACAGACTAGTTCCCTTTTTCCCTAAATAGGGATGTTTATCTTTATGAAGTATGAATGAGTAATGTTCTGTTTTGGCTTTGACAAGTAAGCAGCAATGAAGAGGGTTTAAATTGAAAACTGGCTCGCAAAACTGTAATTGTTTAATGCCATACTTTACTGTCTCTCAGACATTTTGCATCACCAGGTGAGTTATCAAAAATTTTAGTTTTGCTGCATTGTGCTTTTTGTGCTAAAGACAACCTTAATGTGGAATAATGCATGCCATTTTTTCCTTTTAGTACTGCAATTATGTACATTATTGTTCATTTTGAACTGCAGTGTATGATTAGCAACAAACTTCATGAAGGAATAAAATATACTTGAAGCAGTAGTCAGAATGCCCAACCCCTTAAACAGATACTGGCAAGAGGATCACAGGTGAGCACCACACACATTTTGAACAATGAAGACTTTCTTTTATGAAGATGAGTTACCCCAGAACATTATTCTTCAGGACATTACTGAATGAAAGTATGCAAAATATACCATCTTATTTATTTCTCTCTCCCCAAGATTCTAAGTGATTCTATACTGAGTTGTTTGGGGTATTCCAAAATATGCTTTTTCTGATTTAAATTCTTATTAATATAGACACCTAAGAATTCTGAACTTTCTCCTCTATTTATTATTTCCTCACCATATGTTACATTTATCACTGGTATAGTACTCCTAGGAGTACAGAACTGAATATGTTGTGTCCTTTTAAAATTGAAGATGAGACCATTTGCAGAATGATACTTTTAACAACATTGTTTACCATTTTTTCTGCTTCTGCAGATGTGCTTGGATTGATTGCAGTACTAGTGTCATCTGTAAAAAACACTAATTCTGCTTGTTGCACATTAGATGGCAGATCATTTACATATATAAGGAACAATGGTGGACTTAAACTTGATCTTCAGGGAACCCCATACATGATTTCTCCCTGGTCAGGACAATGTCCCAGGACTACAGTGGTTGAATTTCAGTTTATCTTGGACGGGTTCAGCCAAAACATGCCAAGCTTTTCGTGAACTGGGTGTGCTCTGACTGTCTTGGTTTTGCTTGGTTCTTCTTGGAAGTATCCAGGTTCTTCTTGGAATTAGTAGAGTGTGACATTTCATTTAGTATTGTGGTGTGTCATTTTTTAGTATGCACAACTCTTCAGCTCAGTGGAATTGTGGTGTCAGCACTCTTTACCCTTCATTATTTTGTTCATACACACATCAAAAAAAGTGTTGCATAACCCCAGTTCACAGAACTGAAGACAGACGTTGACTGTGGATACTGTATCACAGACACAGTCCCTTTGACTGTTCAGAGATGTCACTAAACTTGCCCAAAAATGTAAACAACCATGCATGAGCCGTGTTAACTAGATGGAGGGGGTCCGACAGCTGATCAGTTTCAGTCATTCCGCCAGGAAAGAGGTACACACCTCAAGTTGTCCATAGTTCAACCACGTCTAGACAGTCAGTACCATGGTTCAATTGGGTCCGCATTGTTACTTTGTGCCAGGAAGGGCTCTCAACAAGGGAAGTGTCCAGGCATCTTGGAGAGATGTGCAGGAGATACAGAGAGACAGAAACTGTCGATAACATGCCTCGCTGAGGCTGCCCAAGGGCTACTATTGCAGTGGGTGAGCACCACCTACATATTCTGGCTTGGAGGAGCCCTGACAGCAACACCACAATGTTGAATAATGCTTTTTGTGCAGCCATAGTACATCATGTTACAACTCAGACTGTGCACAATAGGCTGCATGATGTGTAACTTCACTCCCGACATCCTTGGTGAGGTCCATCTTTGCAACCATGACACCATTCAGCATGGCACGGATGAGCCCAACATGCCAAATGGACTGTTCAAGATTGGCATCACGTTCTCTTCACTACTGAGTGTCGCATATGCCTTCAACCAGACAATCTTCGGAGATGTGTTTGGAGGCAACCTGGTCAGGCTGAATGCCTGAGACACACTGTCCATTCCCTGCTGTTTTGGGGTGACATTATGTGGGGCCGACGTATGCCGCTGGTGGTCATGGAAGGTGCTGTAACGGCTGTACGATATGTGAATGCCATCCTCCGACCGATAGTGCAACCATATTGGCAGCATATTGGGGAGGCATTCATCTTCATGGACAACAATTTGTGCCCCCATCATCCACAACTTGTGAATGACTTCCTTCAGGATGACATTGCTTGACTAGAGTGACCAGGAGTTCTCCAGACATGAATCCTATCGAACATGCCTGGGATAGATTGAAAAGGGCTGTTTATGGATAACGTGGCCCACCAACCACTCTGAGGGATCTATGCCAAATCACTATTGAGGAGTGGGACAACCTGGACCAAGAGTGCCTTGATGAACATGTGGATAGTATACCAAGACGGATACTGACATTCATCGATCCAAGAGGACATGCTACTGGGTATTAGAGGTACTGGTGTGTACAGCTATCTGGACCACCACCTCTGAAGGTCTTGCTGTATGGTGGTACAACATGCAGTGTGTGGGTTTCATGAGCAGTAAAAAGGGTGGAAATGATGTTTATGTTGATCTCTATTCCAATTTTCTGTACAGGTTCCGAAACTCTCAGAACTGAGATGATGTAAATCTTTTCCTGATGTGTGTAATATGAAAGGCATTCAGAGATCCAGTGGTTGTTTCCACAAAAAGAGACAGTCTAACAATATATCATCACGAGCCTTCAAAAATGAATGGGAATGACAGAAGAGAGGAATTAGAAAAATTCTAAATGTATATTATGGAGTCACATAAGTGACATATAATGCAAATCTGCCAATGAAATGACATTACAGTACCATGCAGAAAGGCTTTAAAGATATAGTTGACAATGAAAGAGCAAATAATTACAGTGATCAACAGATGGGATTCATTGTTATGTATATCAGAAGCACTTTGTGCTAAGTTTGCAAGCATGCAGCATATGAAGAAATTTCTGAAGTTGCACACATAATTCCAGTGTCAGCTGCAATAGTTCTTGATTGAACTGAACTAAGAGTATGGAGACTTTATATATTATTGCAAAGTATGTTGTTTAAGTTAAGTAGCATGTTTGGTATGATTTTATTGATTTAAAACTCACTATTGTTGAATTTATGAAGGAGAAAGGTGTGTCGTAACAAAAATTAGAACATCCAGAATGGATTGGAAGAACTCACATTTTATGTGAACTTGACTGCACACTGCCCACAGTAAGATCTTGCAAGATGAGAAACAGCTTCTTACTGGTTTGATGGGGATGAATTCAAAAAGAAAATCGTGTTATAGAACAGACACATCATGACAGACACAATGCGATTCCCTAATCTCACTAGTGTTAAAGAAAATGTGAGGTATGAAGAATTCATTGTGGTCTTGGAAGAATTACTGGGATAGTTTCCAGCACGTTTTGAGCAAACTGCTAATCATACCTCCATTTTCAAAAACATTTGCCCCTGTGCATGTACAGATGTAACTGATTGATCTGCAAGGTAATTCTCCTTTAAAAGATAAATCCTTTTAAATTAAAGCTGTTCAGGACATCTATATTGATTCCTTCAGATAGAGCTTACTCATCTCCATAATGAGATTGTAAAAGTGCCACAGTATTTTGATCCACATATCTGTATGAAAGACCTTTTCTCAATATGAAACTAAGTAAGTTATGATTACATGCCAAACTGAGTGCAAAAATCTGTGAAATTGTTTGTATCTGTCCATATGCCAGCAGCTTGTACCAGATAAAAATCATATTATGTCTTCAGTGCACCAAAAATAATTAAATAACACTGAAAATTTGTTATGTTTGTGATTCATGTCATTGAGAAATGCGAAATATAAGACCAAGTCATATGTAGTGTGATTGTACAACCATTTCAATATGAGATGTTTACAGTTCCCCCTGTTCCACTTCTTGACCTCAGATAGCATGGCATGGAAGTGGTCCAAATTGACTCACAAGGAAGGATGAAACCCAAGGAAAGAACGAATAACACAAAAATGGGCCAAAACACATTAGATAAGTGGCTGGGAAGAAACACACCAAGGGACAGGTAGACATTTTTCAGAGTAGCTGAGGGTGCCACAGAGGAATGTGTTACAGAACAAACTTATACATACACTTTAAAAGTCGTTCACCAAAATGTACAGTCCCTTCTAAACAAATGTACTTCTTAGGAATGAGTGGAAGGGGAGGTATCAGTTTTATGTTTTTGTGAGCACTGGCTAGAGAAGGACCATTTACAGTATTCATACATGTATTCATACATAACCGGTTTCACTCTGCCAAACTACTTTTGCAGATCAATATCAAAGCTTGAAGGAAGCTGCATTTATGTAACAGAAAACATAGACTATAAGATAATAGACTGTGTAAATCACTTAGGAAGCGAAAGACACTTTGAAGCCTCAGCTATTGAAATAACATCAGGAAAAACTATAATAATGTGTGTTTACAGATCACCCAACAGCAATGTAAATATTTTCTTTAAAAAACTTGATGTTGCACTAGGGAAACTTAAAAATACTTGCAAAACTATAGTTCTGTGTGGCGAATTTAATATTGGCCTCTAACACATAGCCACCAAGGAGAAAAATTCCTTAATATTATTCAAGAATATAACCTGCGCACTAAAATAAACTCCCCTACACACATAACCAAAACTAGTGCTACACTTGTTGATCAGATCTTTGTAAACACTGACATGCACACCTCAGAAAACTTTAATATCGGCTACAGTGACCACAATGCACAACTACTTGCCATATGTGGAAGTGTTGATTTGTCTAGGAATGGAAGTGTTATCTACAAGAGAAAATTCAGCATACAAAATATTGAGCACTTCAAACATATGCTAAGTACCCACTCGTGGAATAAAATCTACAACAGTTACAACACAGATGAAAAGCTGGATAATTTCATGGAAATTTACAGACATTGTTTCGAAATTGCATTCCCAAAAAAGAAAATAATTTGTAAAGGCCCCAGCAAAAAAAAAAAAACTTGGATTACATCAGGGATCAAAGTATCATGTAGAAGAAAAAGAGAACTTTTTGCACTATCAAAAACAGATAGCAGCCCTGAACTTGCTCACTACTTTAAAAAATACAAGTTAACTCTGAGTCGTGTAATAAGGGAAGCAAAATTAAGGGAAAATGACAAACTTATTATGGAATCATCAAAAAAAGCTAAGACAATGTGGAATACGGTACAGAAACTTGCTGGAAAGGTGGAAACACACAAAAATTTGTATTGTCACAGGCAGGCAGCAAGATCACTGATCCAAAATTAATTGTTAACCACGTCAATACTTACTACACCAATATTGCTCATGAGTTTGTGAAGGAACAAATGGGAAAAACATCAAACAAAATATTACAGGAAATAGTGTAACAAATACACCCATGTTCCTCCGACCAACAAGTAGGGAAGAACTGTTAAACAGCATAAAGTCATTAAAAAATAAATATTCAGCCGGATTTGATGATGTGCCAGACTATATTATAAAAGTATCGGCTGAACAGATACTCACCCCACTACTAGATATATGCAATTCTTCCTATCAAGTGGTATTTTCCCACAACAGTTAAAAACTACAAAAGTTGTACCCCTTTACAAAAAGCGCGATCGGCAGCAGATGGTCAACTATAGGCCTGTGTTACTCCTATCAGGTTTTTCAAAAATAATTGAAAAACTAGTTCTGCTACAACTAACTGATTTCTTTAACAAAAAAATATGATTTCAGGATGTCAGCATGGCTTCAGGCCTCAGTGCAGTACTGAAACAGCCACTTTTAGCCTCATAAATCGTATTTTAAATTCAGTGGATAGTCACAAAAATGTTTCAGGGATTTTCCTGGATTTAACAAAAGCATTTCATCTAATAGACCATGAAATTCTCCTAAGAAAGTTAGAGTGGTATGGTGTAAGAGGCCTGCCACACGAGTGGCTGAAATCCTACCTAGAAAATCGCTCTCAGATAACAGAGGTAAAACACATGGGAAAAAACAAACTCCAAGCTTATCAATCGAAACCTTCCACATTAACCCACGGTGTACCACAAGGCTCAATTTTAGGTCCCTTTCTCTTCTTAATTTTCATATATGACTTGCACCTACATGTTCAACACTCTGAACCAGTGCTATTTGCAGATCACACAAGCATATTAATTGAAGGTGAAAATGAAATGGCTCTAAGTTTAAATGCTAAAGTCACAAGTGAAAATGTCACAGAGTGGTTTATGAGGAATAAATTACTGATAAACCCTCAAAAAATAGTCGTCTTAACACTTCCATACACAACAAAATAAAAACCCATTAAAACCAAACATGTCCACGGAAAACCAAAGAATTAACAGTGTCACTGAAACAAGATTTCTTGGCATCTACTTACGAGACAATCTTAAATGGAATTCCCACATCACTTTATTAAAGTCTAAACTATCGAAAATGACTTATGCAATGAGGATTATATGGAACAACACAAGTCCTGAAACAGAGTGGTGTATTACGCTTGCATACACTCCCTATTGAGATATGGCATCATATTCTGGGGTAATTCTCCTCATAGCATAACCACATTCCGGAAACAAAAAAAGATTGTGAGGATAATGAAAAATGCTAACAGCCAAAAATCATGCAAACCATTCTTTACAGAACTGGGGATTCTACCCCTACCATATATCTATATACTAGAAGTTGTAATGCTCCTAAAAACAAGCATGCTAAAAATGGAAATGTATTTATTCAAAATAAATCTGTACATGAACACCATACAAGGGCAAATAGTGACATACACAGACATCATTGTTATACCACACTGTGCAAGAAAGGTGTATATCACTCAGATTCACATTTGTTTAATAAGCTGCCAAGTAACCTAAAGGCCATAAACAAAATCCATAACTTTAAAAAATCTGTAACTTCATATCTCTTGGAAAACTGTTTTTACTCAGTAACACAGTATCTTGAAAAATAAGTTAATTTCGGTTGTAACAATATAAAAATGTAATGTAACAATATAGAAATATAAAAATGTAACAATTTATAAATGTGATGTATACAATCAATGTAACAGTATATTAATGTAATGTCATTTTGTCCATCGTCTAAGGTATGGTATATGTACCTCAAAGATTCAGGACATAAATAAATAGATAAATAAAATAAAATAAAATAAAATAAAATAAAGTGGGAAAAGCATGCAGTGAAGCTGAGCACTAAGGCACTCGTGGTAGGGCATGGCTAGAGAACCAAATTTTGGCCACCTCTGACCTAGAAGAATACTGTGATTCAACCTGTCAAATGCCTTAGATAAATCGCAGAAAACACCAGCTGGTGCTATTTTATTATTTAATGCTTTTAAGATTTGGTGAGTGAACATGTAAATGGCATTCTCAATAGAGCAACTCTTCCAAAACCCAAACTGTGATTTGCTGAGGATATTATTGTTGCTTAGGTGAGATACTATTTTAGCATGCATCACATTCTCAAAAATTTTGAAAATGATGTTAGCAGTGCAACAGGTTAGTAGTTATTGACATCTCTCCTACCACCTTTCTCAAGGAGGTGTTTGACAAGAGCATATTTCAGATGTTCTGTAAAATTGCCTTGAGTTTGTGATGCATTACATATCTCAGATGCAACAGAGCTTATTATATGAAAAAAATATGTTGTACTCTACTAGAAACACTATCAAAACCAAATGAGATTTTATTTTTGAGAGAATATATAATTTTCTTAATTTCAGGAGGAGAAGTTGGTGATACATTTATATGATTGAATTTTATGACAGTTGCTTTTTCAATATATGGCTGTGATTCTTCTCTTGAACTGTTTGTCCCTATACTTAATACTATATTTAAGAAATAATAATTAAATATGTTTGCTACCTGTGACTTGTCATTTATAGGCCTTCCATTCAGTTCTGTAGTGATATTATCCTGTTCTGTGGCTGATTATCCTGTTTTTCATTTCACTACATTCCATATAGCCTTTATCCTGTTGTCCGAATTACTGATTTCTGACATTATGTGCACATTCCTTGATTTTTAATAACTTTTCTCAATAATTTTGGATAGTTTTTGTAGTGTGCAACTACTGCAGGATGTTTACTTGTTCTAGCCAATGTGAATTTAATGGTGAAACAACATAGGAATATTTATTAATTGGTGAGCTCGTGGAATATGCTGAAAGAATAATAGTTCCACTTACGACTACTAGTTGAAAATGTGGCGTTGTAAGCAGTTAGAATGTGAAAAGTTTCCTGTTTTGATGTCAGTATGCTGTTTATTTCTTGGCAACATGAACTGATTTCTTTTGTGAACTTACTGTGAGAAGAAAGGCAGGCTGGTAAAGTGGTTTTAATAAAAAAGCAGCAATAGTAGTATTGTGTTGTGGAAATATCACTGACAGAAATAACTGCAAATAATCCCAATGTCAGTAAATTGGTGATGGAATATGATCAAGAAATCTGAAGAAATTAGGTGGTGCAGTAGGTAGAGGGAGGCATCCCATTCCCATGCAGTTGTTGCTGAAGCTGCTATAGCTGTAACTGACCATACAGCATACGCCACACATCTGCAGCCAGTGCTCAGGCTGTGTCACAGGAAGTGTATCTTGTGGGTCAACAGTTCTAAAGATTTTGTGGCCCATTATAGTTACGAGTATATAATGACAAGGAAGAAGGAGAAACATATGCTAATTTACCAAAATCCTTATTAGCCAATTCAGAAATATGGTAAGTGCGAAAGGCAATAATGTCTCTGTCAACAAAACTTTCAAGTCCAGCAACACTTGGTACTCCAGTACCTCCTCGAACAATGGCAACGGTAAACCATCCGTTACCATGACCAAACGTATCGTTTATATCTAAACTAAAATTAAGTCTACAACCGACGAAAACAGCAGGACCATCCAGCAGAGCTTGTGCAGCGACAGACTTAACTGGAATACGATTATTATTGTCTCCAGCTGTTGTAGCAAATTCGATGTTCTCGATGGTCTTGTAGACTGTTTGTTTAGAACGGCGGCGATATCTTCTGTAAGGCATCTTGGCAGCGTTCAATGCAGTTGCTTGTGCAGCAGCAGCAGCGCGACTTACCCGTTGAGCTGAGATCGCTCGCTTATATACATGTCCGAACACGCGTGACCTTGATTCGGACTTAGAATATTTCTGCCTGCTGGCGGAGCGTTATCCCGGACGCGAGCACTAGTATATCTAGGTGCTCGCGTCCGCTGTGCGCCAGCCAGGCGCGCTGCCAAGATTACGTAAGTACCTAACCTCAAGTGGGCTACGCTACAGATCAATTGGTCTTGTAGATCAATTTATTTATGAAAATACAAAGTACAGTCACCAACAAATTTAACATACTCACATACACCTTTACCCTTAATCCAAATAAAAACAGATTCATTTACAGACACTTTCCTCTTGTTACGAGTATACAACACAAGTGCAGAGGGCGACATATATGCGGATTTACCAAAATCTTTATTAGCAAGTTCAGCCATATGATAAGTACGATAGGCAATTATGTCTCTGTCGACAAAACTTTCTAGTCCTGGTACAGATGGAGTACCAGACCCACCTCGTACAATAGCTACTGTAAGCCAACCATTACCATGATCGAACGTGTCGTTCATATCAACGCTAAAATTAATTCTACGTCCAACAAACACACAAGGTCCATCCACAAGAGCTGTAGCGGCAACAGATTTAACTGGAATGCGGTTCTTCTTATCACCAGCTGTTGTAGCGAACTCAATATTTTCGATCGTTTTATACACTGTAGACCGCTTACGACGAATGTATCTCCTTCGTGGCATGTTGGCGGCGTTCAATGCAGTTGCCTGTGCAGCAGCAGCAGCGCGAATGAGACGCTTAGCGCCGTTCGCTCGCTTATATACACAGCGCTGACGTCATGACCTTGAACGGGACTTAAACTTTTAGTGGGACTTAGTCTCCGCGCGAGTGCAGTCTACAAGACCATCGAGAACATCGAATTTGCTACAACAGCTGGAGACAAGAAGAATCGTATTCCAGTTAAGTCTGTCGCTGCACAAGCTCCACTGGATGGTCCTGCTGTTTTCGTCGGTTGTAGACTTAATTTTAGTTTAGATATAAACGATACGTTTGGTCATGGTAACGGATGGTTTACCGTTGCCATTGTTCGAGGAGGTACTGGAGTACCAAGTGTTGCTGGACTTGAAAGTTTTGTTGACAGAGACATTATTGCCTTTCGCACTTACCATATTTCTGAATTGGCTAATAAGGATTTTGGTAAATCAGCATATGTTTCTCCTTCTTCCTTGTCATTACTTACGTAATCTTGGCAGCGCCCCTGGCTGGCGCACAGCGGACGCGAGCACCTAGATATACTAGTGCTCGCGTCCGGGATAACGCTCCGCCAGCAGGCAGAAATATTCTAAGTCCGAATCAAGGTCACGCGTGTTCGGACATGTATATAAGCGAGCGATCTCAGCTCAACGGGTAAGTCGCACTGCTGCTGCTGCACAAGCAACTGCATTGAACGCTGCCAAGATGCCTTACAGAAGATATCGCCGCCGTTCTAAACAAACAGTCTACAAGACCATCGAGAACATCGAATTTGCTACAACAGCTGGAGACAATAATAATCGTATTCCAGTTAAGTCTGTCGCTGCACAAGCTCTGCTGGATGGTCCTGCTGTTTTTGTCGGTTGTAGACTTAATTTTAGTTTAGATATAAACAATACGTTTGGTCATGGTAACGGATGGTTTACCATTGCCTGGTACCGCTACAAGATTCAGAGTGTGCACTAAACGAAGGGTACAGCCCTGTGAATTTGCACTTCTTTGTATGAATATTGTTTAGATGTACAAGGCATATTTTACTATCTATAGTGCTTTGAATGCCTAGAACTGTCGCCTATGGGGTTCTACTTTGCCATATTTAGTGCAACAACATCCATTCTACTCAGCTTATGTGACTGAGTGGCATGGTTTCACAAGCTTCTTCATTCTCAATCCATTTTTCTTCAAGGAGATGACACATCATGGTCTCTTTATGTGTACAGTGACATCTGCATGTTGTAAGCACCTCCCTGTGCAACATACAATTCCAGCTTTGCAATGATGCACTCCACTATTTTCATGCAAGATGGGGCGACAATACATGTCACTCGCTAGATGAAAGATTAGTTGTAACTTGTGACCAGAGCCTAACAAATGCGACAGAACAGCCTGACTGATAACAGTACAATTTTGCCAACTGGTTGCAGAATGTGGAACTATAATTTTTCAGCCTACTCCATGAGTGCAATGATTAATGAACATAGTTACAATGAATACAGCCTGCACTGCAGCTCTTAGTACACCATCAGTTCAATTATAACCACACAGTACTTTAATCACTCCAGTGATCCATGGTTTTTTACACACCTGTTTAATGTTCTTTCTGATCAGCTCATATGAAAAGCTGTTTTCAAACAATGATATGAATTTATCATCGGATAGACTAAATTTCATGTTAGCCATTGGTTCATTATAACTTTCATCCCAGGTCACCTTTTGTAAACTATTCGTAATAACATTTGTTGTGGACTCGTTAATTATTGTAACTGGCTTTAACCAAGGAGTATTCATACTGTAAGGGCACTATCTTATTTACCCCAACTAACTGTGCATAATGATTATAGAGAGCATTTGTCACTGGGTAAACAGTTAGTTTCTCACTTTGAGCATGCATAATGATCAGAGAGAGCATTCGTTACTGGGTAAACAGTTATTTTCTTGCTTTGAGCTTCCCCAAAGAAGACGTTATCAATTAAAAGTTAATTATGGAGATCAAATTCTAGGATCCAAATAATGTTTCCAGATATTTCGCCTATCAGAATCCTCTAGATAATCTACACTGAAGTTAGGGGTTGCGTTGTTTGGGGGAAGAGACCAAACTGCACGGTCATCGGTCTCATCGGATTAGGGAAGGACAGGGAAGGAAGTCGGCCATGCCCTTTCAAAGAAATCATCCCAGCATTTGCCTGGAGTGATTTAGGGAAATCATGGAAAACCTAAATCAGGATGGCTGGACGTGGGATTGAACCGTCGTTCTCCCGAATGCGAGTCCAGTGCGCTAACCACTGCGCCATCTCACTCGGTTGCACTGAAGTCACCAATGACTATTAACTACTTGCTGCTGTCTGATAGATAGTAAGGAATCAAGATTCTTCATAAACAGTTCAACATTTCCAAAAGGGGATCTATATGCAGTTACAGTTAAAAGTAAACCATATTTCAGTATTAAATCACAAGCACACAGTTCTATGTGTTGATCATTACTAAGACTACTTGTCTCAATGTTTTTGAACTTGTGTTCTGTCTTAATATATGTAACAGAGCTTCCTTTCCCCTTATTAGTCAAGCATGGGTAAGATACTAGAGCATAATCTTTTATGTGTAACTTATCTAACTATATGATTACATGGTGCTATGTTGAAAAGCTTGTGGTTATTCTGGAACTACACATCACTGATGTATAACAGAAATACTACAACTTCATATGAACACATTTTGCTAATGACAGATTACAGAACAGAATACACATGTGTGCATACAAAACATGTGAAGAAAGGAGTGACCAAAGTGCATCAGCATTGGAGAGATTGCTCGAGTTCATGATGTCGATTGTCGATCCACTGTTAATCACCACCACAGAGGCCTGCTTTCCAGTAGTGTGGAGCACATGGGAAAGGATGTACCACTGGGCCTGAGTGTGGCTGCATGGGAGGGGAAGTGGCAGTGGGACAGTGTTGATGACATGGCGCTATGGTACAGCAAGTTTGCCTGACCAGCCGTGCTGCAGTCAGTCTGAAAGGAAGGCAAGACTGGATCATTTCTTGATGCATTGGAGTGTAGGCATGAGTGACCAGTCATACTGGGGCTGGCATTTGTGTTAGACATGACAGGACTTTTCCTCAGAGACTAGAGGTTGTCCAGGACATATATATCTGCCAAGATGAAATCCTGTAGCCAGACAGGTGGGCATAAAAGTTGGCCAGTGTGAGAGTGTGCGTGATCCATCAAGGTACGTGGTGTCTGGGCAGTTGCACAAGATGGGACAATGATGTGAAAGAGCGAGGGCCATTTTTTTTCTCAACCTCCTATAGGCTATAAATAAAAGACAAGTTCATAGAAAACAGTTATTTTACTACCAAAAGTTTTGTACACTTATGGTTACTTTTCAACATAATCACCAAAAAGATTGAGACAAGCTTTGCGATACCCTCTTCAAAAACTGTTGCCACCAATGATTTCAAATGACCATTGATGTTGTTTTGAAGATCTTTCTTGGTTTGAAAGTGCTACCCTCCTAGCCACATCTTCAGTTCAGGGAAAAGGTGAAAGTCACTGGGTGCCAGGTCAGGACCATACGGCGGATGTTCAAAAATGTCCCACTGAAATTGTTCAAGGAGCCGTTGGGTTGTGCCAGCAGTGCGTGGACGAGCATTGTTGTGGATCAACACAATTACTGAAGTGACCATTCCTCTTCATTTGTTTTGAATGCCTCTCCGCAAACTTCATAAAGGTTCACAATAAGCAGCTGCATTGACAGTGGTTCCAGCTGCATAAACTCTACAAGTAACACACCTTTTTGGTGCCAAAACATGGTAGCCATAACCTTTCTGTTGTTGAATGTTTGTTTGATTTTTTATTTGTTTGGTGAACTTGGAAGTATCCATTGTTGTGACTGTCATTTTGTTTCCGGTATGTCATATTAGATGCAAGTTTCATCTCCAGTAACAACTGATTTCGAAAAGTTCTCTCCTTCATCACGATAATGGTCAAGGAAATTCAAAGCTGACTCCATTTGGTGATTTATGTGGGCATCTGTCAACATTTTTGGAACCCAACGAGGACAAAGTTTTTTGTAGCCAAAATGTTCAGTAATGATAGAGAGTATGACAGATCTTGAAACTTTCAGTTATGGTGAAGCTACGATTTTCTCTAACCATTCTGTCAACTTGTTCAACAAGGTTGGCTGTAACAACAGACTTGCGTCCTTGGCCCCCTTCATCATGCACATCATTTTGGCCATCTTTAAACTTTCGGCACCATTCACGCACAACACCATTAGTCATGATGTTATCACCATACACTGGGCTCATTCTCCAAGGAATTTCTGATACACTATTTCCTTCTGCTTGCAGAAACCGAATTACACTTCATAATTCACACTTGGCGGGAGCAACAATGGTGGCAGCCATGTTTATGTGGCTGTATGCAATGCAGACTGATGCCTTGAGGTTGACAATGATGGAGTGTGAAGTGCGGGAGTTGCACAGTAGCCTACAGTGTGTGTCCACTTTCTGCCGCTCGCGTAGCTTTTACACTAAGCAATTGGAAGTTGAAAAAGAAAATGGCCCTCGTAGTTGTCCTTAGTGATGCTGGCTGCAATGCTATCTCCATCAGTAGTAAGCCAGTGAGACTGCAGAGGGTAGTCGCAGTGGGATGATACATCTTCTTTCACAGTGAACATCAGGAGCGTGCAGTTGCATAGCTGCAATGAGAGGCCTCAGGGTGGGAATCTGCATCAACTGCATAGCACTATTGGGAGATGTGGTTGAAAGACAATCAAATGAATGCACATCCTTGGCTGGGAGGGGAGTATCACATGTAGGGGAATCTCAACTTATGCCCTGGAAGGGGTATCATTAGGAGACTATAGAACCACACATGAATTCACATTGTCATCGACTGGCCCCTCTGGAGCAGTGTCTGTGTCCGAAGGTGGTTCATCATCCAATGTCCATGAAGGTTTAGCTATACTGGGTGATATGGTTTGACTCTTTCCATTTAGAAGAATGTTTCACGTGTTGGCCTAATGGCTGAAAACCTCGTAGTGGCATGAATAGGGAGGCTGAAGAGCTAATTGGATGGTGTTATCGTATAGCATAATTTTATCGCAGTTCTTTAAGTCAGTGTGAATGAATGCTCATGAGAGAGTATGGGCAAGTGAGGCCATATGCAGGTGTTCGAAATTTGCTAAGAAAGTGCCTCTTGAGGTGGCAGCTGGTTTCTCCTACGAATTCACTGAGAATTATGAGTGGCCCGCTAGAAAGTATTTTGGCAAGGGAAGCATCAAAATCATTTTTATAGGCTGCATAAATTCCCAGCAGGACCCAGGGCAAATTCACCATGACATGTTAGGGCTGCTTTAAGTGTACAATGTCATCAATCAACTACCCCATTACTCTGTGGGTGGTAAGCTGTCATATGGGATCTGTCCACCTCATATAAACTTCATAACTTGGAGAACTGTAGAGATTAAAATTGACGGCCTTGGTCTACCATAAGGGAAGAGGGACAGCCAAAACATGCAGCCTACTTAGAAACAAAGCTCCAGGCAACTGAGTCCACAGTGATGTCTGCCAGAGGAGTGCTACAACCCACCTGATATAAAGATCGAATGCTGATGGAATATATTTTATAGATGTCTGGATTAGGAAAGGGCCAAATTAAATCAAAGTGCACATGTTGCAGGTGGTCCTTTGGGATGTCAAAAATGCTCATCAGTTGCTGTGTGTGTGTGTGTGATATAACTTCACTGCATGGGTTGGAATACAAGCCTGAGCCCAAAGATGACAGCATTTATGTACTCCATGCCAAACCAGATGTTCAGCAACAATGCATGTAGTGGCCTTGAAGCCCGTGTGTGTGAGGTTATGTAGGGCTGAAAAAACAATTTAGCTTAGTGAGCCTGGGACAAACAGGTGGAGGTTACCAGAGGAAGAATCACACCAAACAGGGGAGGCTGAGGTGGGAAGCGGAAGGGACATGAACTGCAATGTTCAACTGGCATCATGTCACAAATTTTGAAGTTTGGCATCATCAGCTTATAATTTAACAATTTTGTCCAAGTTGATTACACTAGTGATTGCATCATCCCTAGAGAGATAGTCTCCTACCACATTGTTCCCCACATATATGTCTGATGTCCGTAGGTTACTGACAGGTGTGGTACATATGGCAAAATCTCTGCAGAGAAGGTACTACGTTGGGTTTTGGATTGTGTCATAAGTGGCTTACGATTTGTATAAATGGTGACAGCAAGTCCCTCAGTGTCATCATGGAAGTATCTCACTACCTCATGTACCACAAATAACTCTCTGTCAAATTATCACCACTTATGTTAAGAGGAGGTAAGTTTCTTCATAAAGACTATAAGGAGTTGAGTAGAGTCATCCAAATGCTGTTGATGAATAGTGCCAATGAAAGTGTCGCTTGTGTCAGCTGTGATAGAAATGTACTCATCCAGTACTGGGTGCACAAGTATGGTGGCATTTCCTACTGCTGTTTCAAAATTGTTGAATGCATGAACCATTTCCTCTGAACGTGGTGCCTTTTGCTTTCCTGAAGTGTTGCTACCCACCAGATCCTCAGTAAGAGGTGTTTGAATGGAAGCGGTGTGTGTAGGTGTTTATGGCAAAAGTTGACCATGCTGTTAAAACAGAGTAACTCTTGTTAGGTAATGGGCAGTTGAAGGTCCTTTATGGTCTCGACATGGTCAGAGCTGAGACTAATTCCTTCAGGTATTAAGGTGTGTCCAAGGAAAGTAATACTTGTGTGACCAAGCTGAGACCTACCAGTGTTTATTTTGACACCACTGGCAGATAGAGCAGCTTGAATCTTATTAATCTATTGTTATGCTCGTCAACTGAGGAAGAAACTATAAAGATGTCATGGAGATAGGTGTAACAATGTGAGAGTAACCAACAAGGCTGAAGCAATGAAGTGTTGCCAGGTCTGGACTGTGTTCTTGAGACTGTATGGCATAAAACAGAATTCATAGAGCATGAATGGAGTAATGATTGCTGTTTTGGGAATGGCATTCATAAACATGGGGATTTCTAAGTATGCATGCCTACAATTGAGTAAACTGAACACTTGTGCCCCATTAAGGAGTTGTGCAAAATCCTGAACATGAGAGACAGGATAACTGTCAATGATAGTGCAGGCATTCAACTGGGAATGATCTCCACACAAACTGAATGATCTGTCTTTCTTAAGCACAAGGCGAATGGATGAAGACCAGTTATTGTCTGATGGTCAGACAACAGCAGATAGCAGTTCATTATTAATAACATTTGCATGGCACAACTTGTGGGGAGTAAGGTGGTGAGCCTTATGCACAGGGGAACTCTCCGTTGTGTTTATTCTATGGTAAATGCCGTTAGTGAACACTCCAACCTGTATATCCATCATATTCAAGGGAGTAATACAAATGTCTTCACCAGGGTCCAATAATTGGTCAGACACGGCAGTGGAAGAAGAAAAGGCACTAACTTTTGTATCTGGTGCATGAGGTTCAGTCAACAGCGCATCACTAACAGTCAGTGTGGCTATGCCATGTGTCAAGAGTGAGCAGATGAGGTTGCATAATGTGCAGTACAACCATGCCGGGTTTTCTGCCATGGTGTTGATTATCTGTGTGAGCTCATGACACGGTGACCTCACAAAGCATCAACCTCTGATCCCTCACAGGAGAACTCGACAAGTAAGAAAGCCAAGCAAGGATTCAGAGAGGAGCACTCAGAAAATGTGGACAGGAATGTGTAACAAGGTGAAGGGACAGTATTTGCATGGTGACCAAAGGAGCTGGATATATATGGGAACTAATAGTGTGGTGTAGTAGGGTAGCAGTTCATACATCTGATGACAGACTAAGTTTTTAAGGAAGTCAATGCCTGTGACTGTTTCTTTGACATTGGCCAAAACACTTTATCTGGTGTGAATTGAGCATGTAGGGCGCGACCACAGTGCACCTTGATGAGGGACATATTGATGGCACATAATGACACTTTAGTGGGAAGAGGTTGTGAGGATGTGAAATCAGGCAGAATAATACTTGCACTTGCATCTGCTGTGGTACCTATGAGGAAGTACCTGCTCTATGCGAGGTCCTGAACGTTAAGTCACCTACTGCGTGTTGTGTATGTATTAAGTGATTGTTGATAATTATGGCATCATGAGGCATCATCGCATGCTGTGGCACTTAAATCAACTCACATGCAGCATTTGGATACGCACACAGCAGACGACAATTTCTTGCTGCACCTTCAATTGCCACATGAAACCAACATAATGGATATGCTGGGAGGGGAGTGCAGGGTGTGGCCAGTGTTGTCCTTCTTGCCTCTCCTAGGGCAGCCATGGCATGATTGGGTGGGTGTTCATGGGAAGTCTGTGGTAGTCAGAGTTCCAGCACTGGCAGTGCGAGCTGCTGGCTGCCAGGTGTCAGCACATGGCCTTGTTGTTATGCAGATGACCTCACACCACCCCGGTGGCTGGAGTGAAGAAGCAGATGGGAGGGTTGCCCACTTTTACCAATCTCACTTCCCATCCCCAAAGCAACAGTCAGTAGAAGCTGCCTGTGGCGTATAATTTTCTGGGCTTAGTCAGCCAAGCAGTGTTCCATCTCAGCAGGCTCAAATGCATGTTATAACAGCTGAAGTTGCAGTTCAGGGGGGCCTTAACTAACCACAAAGTCTATTTTGAGCAGAAAGTACAGCAAAATGTGTGTCCATCAGCCAAGTTTGTGACAGTAATGTGGCTTTACAGTCGTATCCAAGCATGGGACTAGAAAGCACATGTGTTGAATTATTTGACTGCAGGCAACCCATTGTCTGTTAACACAAACTGTTGCAGATGCAGTACTGAAATGAATCACATGAAATGAACACCTCAGTGTGACCAGTGTGGGTATTCCCAGATTACACATGATTGATGTATAACATAAAAGCCACAACTTTTGATAAACATGTTTTATTAATGATAAATTACAGAACAGACTAAACAATGTTTGCACACAAAGCAAGTCAAGAAAGAACTGTCAAAAGAGTATCAACCTTAGAGAGACTGCATGTGTTGGTGTGGTCAATGGTCGATCTACTGTCAGTTGACGCTACAAGTTTATTACTGTATGATCCAAATAAGGTTTCCAGATGTCTTTTCCTATCAGAATCCTTTAGAAAATCTGCACTGAAGTCATCAATGACTATTAATTACTTAATGATTATTAATTACTTGCTATGCCCTGACAGATAGCGTAGTAAGGAATCCAGATACCTTATAAACTGTCTAAAATTTCCCACTGGGGATCTATATACACTTACTATTAAAAGCTGATTATTTTTCAGTATTAATTTGAAAGCAAGTACTTCTATGTGGTGATAACTACAAAATATACTTGTCTCAATGTTTTTGAACATCTGTCCTGTCTTAATATTTGTAACAATTCCCAGATTAGTTCTGCATGAGATACTTTCTAAGTATTAACTGTTATATGTAACTTAACTAATACAGTGGTTATGTGGTGATGAGATAGGCACAGGATGTCTATTTTTGGAGCTCTATAAGTTTCTCAAACAGATGAGAAGCTCTTCTACCTTGCTACCCAATCATTACAGCACAAAAGTGCTCAGAGCCATTTGCTCCACAAAAGTGCTATAACAAATACATCTGAAAAGGCAACATGCAGAATTGCAGTTTGGGGGGGGGGGGGGGGGGATGTCTCAGTGCTCAGTTTCTGTTTGAGCTAGGAACATGGAGTAAAACATTTTATGTTTAGCCCAGGCCAACAGCCATTTGTCTAACAATTTGAACATCTGTCTTACTGTAGCTACATTATAATATGATGTGCATGATGAACCGGAGCTGGCACCCAGGTAAATAGTATGAATCAATTGATTTCATTTACAAAAACTTTTAATTGGGCTGAAATTAATGTATGAAGGTAGATAAATAGATAAAGTCAAAACAAATTTTTTTCATCCTGTAATATTTATCCATTGTTGAGAAATGATGGTTTAAAGTTGAACTAAATGTAGCATGTAAAAAGAATCATGTTTTTCTAGGAGGTTTTATACTTTAAACTTGGCTGAATTGGTTATAACTTTGTACGAAGGTAGATAAATGGATAAAGTTAAAATGAATTTTTTCATCCAATAATCTTTAACATTGTCAAGATATGATGGTTTAAAGTAAAGCTAATGAAGCACATAAAATTCTTTCTTATATGAACTGAATGCACAAAAATGGTTTAAAGTGACTCAAATAAATAGAAAATGCCTTCTTATGAAAAATTGAAAATTTAATTCCAAAAGTCAAGTTTCAGTTGGATTTTACATGCAAAAAAAACGTTTTTAAATGTTTTTAGGCACCTTTCCATTTTTCGAACTTGTGCAACTTAGTTCAAATTTTGTATGAAGGTTGACAAATACGTGTAATTAATGGTCATCCTGTTGTTTTGCGATAGCTTTATCCATTGCCATTATATAAACATGGTTTGAAAATATATATAGAAAGAAGCTTCCACATGGGAAAAATATATTAAAAACAAAGATTCCAAGACTTACCAAGCGGGAAAGCGCCGGCAGACAGGCACATGAACAAAACACACAAACACACACACAGAGTTACTAGCTTTCGCAACCGATGGTTGCTTCTTCAGGAAGGAGAGGGAAAGACGAAAGTATGTGGGTTTTAAGGGAGAGGGTAAGGAGTCATTCCAATCCCGGGAGCGGAAAGACTTCCCTTAGGGAAAAAAAGGACAGGTGTACACTCGCACACACACGTATATCCTTCCGCACATACACAGACACAAGCCATGTGCGGATGGATATATGTGTGTGTGTGTGTGTGTGTGTGTGTGTGTGTGTGCGAGTGTACACCTGTCCTTTTTTTCCCTAAGGGAAGTCTTTCCGCTCCCGGGATTGGAATGACTCCTTACCCTCTCCCTTAAAACCCACATCCTTTCGTCTTTCCCTCTCCTTCCTGAAGAAGCAACCATGGGTTGCGAAAGCTAGTAACTCTGTGTGTGTGTGTGTGTTTTGTTCATGTGCCTGTCTGCCGGCGCTTTCCCGCTTGGTAAGTCTTGGAATCTTTGTTTTTAATATATGAAGTCCTACACCTGATCAGTCGTCTCCCAAGTCAACAAAAAGATACACTGGTGGCCAAACTATGGCAGTCTAATGTTAAAAGTATGGTAGACTAAAAGTCCTATAATAGAATAAAACAGGCAAATGTGCACTGGGCAGAGTTAGGAATGCAAAAGAAGGGAACTTGCTTTTCAGCTTACCTGGCAGCTTCAGAGACATTTAAATTAAAACATCTTGACATATTTGTGCTTTTTTATGAGTTAACTCTACTTCTCCAGTACAGTGAGCTCTCTTAGCTGCAAAGTGCTGGCACACCTGCAACTTGCAATTTAGAGGCTAAAGTCTCTTGCACTGTACCCAAAATCCAGAAGGTTTTCCAGTCATAGTAAATAATATACAATATCATATGAGTGAAGAACACACATGTAAAGCTAAAAAGTTTTGTGGGTGGATAAATTCCTGGTAGTGGGTTTGTTCCTCGCAGGGTGCTAAAACAATTTTTTCATTTCTGGCTAGAGTGGAGGAAGTTGTTTTTTTACTTGAGGAGACAATTTCTCCCCCAGGACCACCCCCTGTTACAAGTATGGTGACGAGTGTAAGAACAAATAGACACACATTTATGTGATTCCAGAGACTGGGATGAATCTACAGTAATAAGTATCTGAGAGTGGGGTACATCTATAATACAATATATCCCAGAGTGAGGATGCATGCATCCTAAACTTTAATAACACATTGTGTCATATTACATGAAGTGACAAATGTCATGTCGCATGACATGATGGCATGTGTCATTTTATACAACATGACATTATGTATCATGTTGCTTTACTTGACATGATGCATAATGTTACATGACATGGGTACTAAATACTAAGAAGTGAAAAAGTGCAAAAATCTCAAGATATTTTGATTTAAATGTCTTTGAAGCTGTCAAATAAATCAAAAAGCCAGTTGCCTTCTTCTACATTCCTATCTCTGCCCAAGACATACTTGCCTATTTTGTGCTATGATAGGTGAATTTTGCAAATAGGCCCTCTAATATTTTCCTTAAATAAGTTAATTTTACTTTTCTGTGCATACTTAAGCATTTTGTGGGGCTTTTCTGTTATCTCAATTTCTTTCAAAATGGGGTGTCTGAAATCTGATTCTCATCTAAAAAAAAGGTACCTCTCTCACACCAGGGATCTTGCTTTGTGTGATGGTGGTCTTCATACATTTTGTGGTTTTTGGAAGTTGAGAAATACCCCATCTACCTATTTTTTTGATACATGCCTTTCAGTGTGCCGTGTCAGAAAAGCAGAAGTGGGTTTCACATGATAATCCCTGGTGTTAATGTCATCTTTCATACTCTTTTATAATGAAAGTATCTAGCAATAAACTCTTCTTAAGTATGTAAGCCTCTGAATAACTCACTTCAAGTGATATCATTAATTGCAAATCATTAGTAATTTTTAAATGTCAATGTTCATTACAGCAATGGAACACAGTCAGAGATAACATGCTTATTGTTAATCAAACTAAAGTGTGACATAATATCACTATGATACTGGACATAATTGTCTTGTAAGACACCAGTAAACCTACAAAAGGCACATACAGATCATATGAGTTCCTTAACAAAAAACCTATGTGCCGTTAATCATTCCATTCAGTTCGCTTAACATAACTCTCATACACTGAATTCACAACCATTGCAGTATAGTTTGTTGATTCTCATTTAGCTATTAAGTCACTATTATGCTGATTAAACAAACATTGTCAGTTCATGAAGCCTTGTCAAAGTTCAGTACATGTCTAAATACTGAAGTGAAAAAAATCTTTGCAACATTAACTATCAGAGATATTGCTACACTTATAATCATATACAGTTACATAAGAACATTTACTGTCAGTTAATTTTCAGTTTTAACTTCTATTTATTTACTCTGGACTATAAGAGTATTTAAAATTGACTGTGTAATCTTCCTTGAAACCAAAACTATCAAAATTAATGATCATCATATTGAGTAATTATCACAACTGAGATACCTTAATATATCTTCTGAGAACTTGTTACATGTAATCAGTCACCAACATATACTATTCACAGTCAACATCAGTCATTATGTGTGAGCTCAGAATATGTTCCATGATTATGCAGCAGATAGGTGCCAGTTATATTGGAGATTAGTTTTGTGGATCACTTCTGCTACCCTTCTTGTAGAGATGTGTTATGTGTGCTTCCCTCTAATTACCAGGCACAGTTTTTTGTGCAGTGAGTTTAGAGTATTGTTTTATTAACAGAGGGCTGTAATGGTATTTATCTGGTTGTCGCCTCTTCTCCTCAGTAGCACCACAAGTTCATTGCCTCAAAACTGAAAACTTTTTGCGTATTTAATGGTGTTTTAATAATAATGGGTGCAACAATACTGTTTTTAGTTTCACTTGTTTACACATTTATGACATTTAATTTTTTTCTGAACAATGACCATCTTCTTAACCCTTCTATTCATATATTACAAAAATCAGGCTAGCACATACAATACACGACACTTCAGTGGCAACATATATTGTAGACCTCATCCGTCAATGAATTACAGTTTAAAAAAACATGGTCTTATAAGAACAGTTCTCTACTAAACTCACTACCATTGTTTATTCAGCCCAGGTCAATAACACATGTGTAGCATGCAAACTAATAAACACAGTTCTTGTTTTTATCAATCAAAAAAGTTCACAAAGATACTGAACGACACATCAAGGTTAATTGAAACAGTTCTAACAGGGGACTGACTTTCATACATTCCACTACTTAATGAGACTCAAGTGACCGAGACCTCTCACAAATAATTTGGGTTGGTGATTGTTAACTCTTTGTTAGTTGTGCGGACTGCAAGCATATCCCATGCGATCACCAATGACTGCCTTCCCACTCTACACAGGCACAGGAATGTCTAGAACCTGGTAACTTTCTGCAGAGGTCTGACCTCAGTAAGTTAACGTAAAAATTTAAATTTATTTTTTCAGTTGCATTGCTCCTATAGTCTATGTGCCTAACCTTGTCCCTCTTTGGGGCATGACTGATGGAGGGTTACTGGCGGACATCAATACAATGAATGTTATCTTGCTGGTTACTTGCCAGGTTCATACATAGACAGTAACAAATTACAACATGAGATACTACACAATGTGTCCACTAAGATTAGCCTGGATTTCCTTTTACCAGAGAGGTTCATGAAGATCAAGTGACCCAGAGATGTTAGGTTGACTGACTCTAAGCACAGACTAAAGAATTCTGGGGAGGGTATTTATAGAAAAGTGGCTGGATATTTTATGATTTCAGTGGATGCATATTAATTTAGAAAACTGTAACATAAGAATTTAATATTGCACATTCTCTACATGTCCCAACAATAGCTTTTTTTACATAATGTGTGGTTAGTCAATACAGAACTGTTTGGTATGCCTCTGCCATGAATTACACATTTACAAGTAGAATTGCCACAATTGAAATTATTTTAATTCATACAATTTCTTAATTTTGTGATGTAACCAAATACTAAAGGGCATCATTGTGTTCAGAAAAATTAAGGCGACAAAAGGATAATGTGGACTTTGAGAATTAAGCAGTAATAATGGCTTGGATGGCAAAAGTAAATCTGGGTGTGCTGAACTTTAATTAAAATTGAAAATAAGTTAATTAGTTTTCAGACACACAAAGATAGTTATTGGAAAATGTGGATTCAGGACTTTCTACTAAATAGTGTCAATCATCTCAAATTAATTATTAGGTCTTTAAAATATCTCCATTAGATACTGTTATGGTTATTAAATTACACATCGCTTTTAATGAATGTGATTTACACAAAATAAACTATATCATTACAATCAGCATGTTAAAAATTACCTATAGACTAACCAATTAATTAGAAATATTGTGTGTACAATATTGTGGCCACTTTGAGTATATGTAATACACACTCAGGATGTTTAGGCAGTCACAGTTCAATGTAAAAGAAAAAAGAGCATTTGCTGATAGGAGTAAAAAACATCAGATGGAGCAATTCCAATCTGAAAGTCCAATTCAGCTGCAGATTCTGTGCAGAATATGGTAAGGACTCCACTTGGCCTTGTTCAGTTTTAGTATTTTCAGTCATTTCTCATCGCCAGTGACAGTAATATCTTAGGCAACACACTTCAGTGTGTTTGTGCCCACCAACTGTCTACTTCAACAGATGCCAACAGCAGGCAAACTGTCACACAGTGCCACATAGGGCTGCCAGCAAAAGTGGATCCAAGAGTTGGAGTCTCTCTCAACCATGCCTCATGGTGACTGATACCAGTGTTAATGTGGATATCCTCAAAGAGATTAGATTTGTTTGTTGACATTAGATATATTTCTATGATAAGTGGCTTTCTGAACTACCTGTTCTAGGAAAATTTTCAGGTAAAGCATTTAGTATATCATACCAACCAATAACAAAACTGTAAGTATCCCAATCAATTATAGGATGATTGAAGTGGGAATGTATGTAATAGTGAGTTGAGGTTATCTCTAAAGTTTCTGATTATATTTACAGGTTATAGTGGTCATTTAGTTAGTTAATTATGTGGCAATGCTGGCAGTGCCACGTGTGTCTCACAGCACAACACACATCTCATCTACTGGGCAAGGAAATCAAGGAAAACAAAAGGAGATGCTGGAAAGTGATATGGAAGCGTGTACCAGATGAACAATGAAAAGGCAAGGGGACAAATTTTCAGCAACTCAAGCTATTTATTAGGGCAGACAAAACTACTGCACATTATTTAACAAATACATGGGAGAAAAATTATGATTGGTATGCAAATTTGAGATGGAACTTGCACAGCAAAGGTTTTTGTTCATCAGTTCCAGCACAGAAACAAACACACAATAAGTTCATAGATGTGAGCCTCCACTAAGAGTAAATCAAGTTCAAAAGTTCATTGTAAATACTAAAAGTTCATCCCTCATTGATGCCACAGGAAATTATGAATAAAAGTAAAAGAGACACAGTAACTAGCAGCAGTCACACATGAAGGAAGATCCAAAACTGTGTGAAAATTGAACAGGTTGGTCCACGTGGACACTCAGCACTAGCACAGAGAAATACAACACACAGGGCGTTTATGTGTGTCATTGGATGTAGACTTAATGATCTCCGTAAATTGGAAGGTGGCACTCCAAAGTGACTCAGGAAAGGTAAAAAGGATGCAGCATGTGAAACACAAACCACTGGATTGCAATTTGCCCTACTCAGAAAGCTACAGCACTCACAAGCTATCTGCCCTAAGCAATGCACCAGGCTGACTCACGAGATTTGTCCTCAGATAGTCACTGTGCAGCCCTCAGGTATTCCTTAAAAACACTGGTCAACAAACAAAAGCACTAGTCCACAAACTAAAAGCACTGATATGAAAACAAAAAGAGGATCATCTGTGCAGGTACTACATCAACTGTTCACTACTAGCACACACCAAAGAGTGCCTTCTTCACACGTAGGCAGGAATTCTGGGCAGAAGTCTCAGTAGACAGATTGTGGTAGTGGGGGAAAAGACACTCCAGTCAGTAGAAGTCCACTATGTTGCTGGTACTTTGGAGAGCATCTAGGTGCAACTTTGAATGGAGAGTTGTCTGTTGTGGCAGACTGTGGGACTTGTGGAATTTTAGAATTTAGGGATGAGTCACTGCAAGAGGTGGATGTTGGGGTAACAATGTTGAATGTATCTCCATGGCACTGAACACTAGTTTAGATGCTGTGGTGGTAGGTGTTGCCAGTGGTGGCAAATGAGGAGACATCAAAAGAGTGGTGTGGATGACCCATGTTGACAGTGGGATGTAGCAGTGCAGCGTGGAATTGGAAAATCCAGCTGGACACTGCCAGCAGCCAGGATAGTGCAGCAGTGTTCGACAACGGCAGGTGGACTCTGTGGCCCCAGGTGCAGTGGAGGGTGTCCTAAGCAGCATGCTGTGCATGGCAGCAGGTGGCAGTCTAGAACATGCAATGGGGGACTGGGAGGATGGCATGCTGGACTGCCTGGCCAAAGGTGTGTATCCTAGTGAGGTGCAATGTGTCTGGGGAAAGGAAGTGTTGCATGGAACTGTGATGGGTATGGAGGAGGTTTTGGGTAGCACAAGGAGTTGCAACACATGCAGTGTTGCCTCATGTTGTCCATGTTGGACAGTTGCAAGGAACTGCAACTGTTTATGATAATAAAAGTTAAAATAAAACAATTATCTGCACCAGTCGCCCTTTTTATTTGTTTCCAAATTGCATTTCAACAGTTTACATTCCAATATTCACGCTGAACAATGATATTGCTAGCTGGATGCAGCCAGTTGTTTGTTGTGGTTTTTTATTTTTTTCTACAAAAATGTATAACAGATCCTTGTTAGAATAATATGGAATTAAGGTAATAAATTTTAAACGCTGATAGAGTTACTTACAATCAGTTCCAGTACACAGAACACTACAGTTTGTCATAAATATATATTTTAACTGAATTTTTCTGGCACAACATGAACCAAAAACTTACACAAACCAGAGATTATTGTGATGTAAAGATATAGTGCTTTGCCTCAGAGAGCTTAGTGGCTTGGTGGCGAGAGCTGCAGATCTGAAGAGTCAGTGTGCAGAGTGGCATTCAGCTGGGAGGATGCATTGAGTGTCCACAGTGATTTCAATAATATTCTGTGTTTGGTGTGTGGCGATTTCACAATGGATCATCGAACAGAACAGCACGTGTGTATCAAATTCTGTGCAAATCTTGGGAAAAGTGCTATGGAGACCCTTGCAATGATTCAACAAGTATTTGGGGGACAGAGCATGAGCCATATGCATTTGTTTGAGTGGCATGCTCGGTTCAGGGACGTCCTGACAGACGTCAAAGATGGTGCTCACACTTGAAGGCCTGTTAGACACACAGTGCCAGACATTGTTGACAAACTTAGATTAGATTATATTAGATTTACTTTCGTTCCAATTGATCCGTAGCGAGGAGGTCCTCCAGGATGTAGAACATGTCAGAACAACAACAATACATGACAAATATTTACAACTCAAACAAATAAGCTAATGTACCATTCCACAGGTCCCAAGTGGAATGATCGTTATTTTTTAATGAACACTATATGAAAGAATCATTTTACAAATACTAATGCACTGAATTTAAAATAAAAATGTTTTTATTTATTTATTTATAAGGTAATAAATGTGTAATACAACTACTATAATACTTATTTACAATGAACACATTACTGCACTGAAATGGTGCAGAAGTTAGATTGTACTTACACACACACACACACACACACACACACACACACACACACACACACACACACACACACTCTCTCTCTTATTTGCAATTAACACATTACTGCACTGAAATTCTGCAGAAGTTATATTGTACTTATGTATATATACACACACAAATAAGTTGATTCTTCTGAGAAATTCATCAATGGAGTAGAAGGAGTTGGCCACCAATAAATCCTTTAGGCTTCTCTTAAATTGAATTTCATCGGTTGTTAAGCTTTTTATGGCTTCTGGCAAGTTATTGAAAATGTGTGTTCCTGAATAATGCACACCTTTTTGTACAAGACTAAGTGACTTTAAATCCTTGTGAAGATTATTCTTATTTCTAGTATTGATCCCGTGAATTGAGCTGTTGGTTTGAAAAAGTGATATATTTTAATGACAAATTTCACTAAAGAATAAATTTATTGGGAAGCAGTAGTTAGTATCCCTAGTTCCCTAAACAGGCTTCTGCAGGATGTTCTTGAGTTCACACCACATATAACTCTTACTGCACATTTTTGTGCCTGGAAAACTTTAGCTTGGCTTGATGAATTACCCCAAAAATAATCCCATATGACATTATGGAATGAAAGTAAGCATAGTATGCCAGCTTTTCCATTTTTATATCCCCAATGTCTGACACAATTAGCATTGCAAATAGAGATTTTTTAAGAGGCTTCAGCAGTTCTGTGGTGTGCTTTTCCCAGTTGAATTTATTATCAAGCTGTAATCCCAAGAATTTAACACTGTCCACTTCCTCTATCTGCATGTCATCATATGTTAGGCATATACTTTTGGGACACCCCTTACAAGTTCTGAACTGCATTTAGTGTGATTTTTCAAAGTTTAGTGACAAGGAATTGGCTAGGAAACAGTGATCAATGTCCACAAATATTTTATTAGCTGATCTTTCTAAGACTACACTTGATTTGCTATTTATTGCATGTTTGTATCATCAACAAACAAAATGAACTTGGCATCTGGTAATGTTACTGATGAAAGGTCATTGATATGCACAAGAAAAAGCAGGGGCCCTAAAATGGAACCTTGTGGGACCCCACATGTAATTAGTTCCCAGTTAGATGATGCCTCATAGCCTTAAACAATTGGTTTGTGTGGATCAACATTGAACCATTCAAGACATAGCAAATGAAGTGGGTTTTGGTTATGAGACATGTTAACAAATATTGACTGATGAATTGGACATGCATCGTGTCACCACAAAATTTGTGCCGAGGAGTTTGTCTGCCGATCAGAAGGCACAGCGTGTTGAAATGTGCACGGACCTTTGTCAGACCACATCTGATGATCCAACCTTCTTGTCATGTATTATCACCAGTGACAAGAGCTGGATTTACCATAATGACCCAGAGACAAAGCAACAATTGTCTCAGTAGAAGAGCCCGGGCTCTCCAAGACCCAAAAGAGCAAGACAGGTGAAGAGCAAAGTGAAGAGCATGATCATAATTTTCTTTGAGACCAAGGGGATTGTGCACAAAGAGTTTGTCCCACCCAATCAGAGTATTCTGCATACTACTGTGCTGTTTTGGGATGGCTCTGTGAAAATGTACACGATGACGACCTGAACTTTGGCGTGAAGGGTACTGGCTGCTGCATCACGACAACATGCCCTGTCACATGTCCTTACTCACCAGAACCTTTTTGGCAAAAAAACAACAGGGCAGTTGTACACCACACACTGTACTTGCCAGATTTGGCACCTTGCAACTTCGCGCTATTCCCAAAACTGAAATTCAAGTTGAAAGGGTGTTGGTTCGACACTCTAGAGAGGATTCAAGAAGCATCGCTGGCAGTGATAAACATCCTCAAAGAACAGGACTTCCAGAAAACATTTGACTAGTCACAGAAGCACTGAGACTGGTGTGTACGTGTAGATGGGAACTACTTTGAGGTTGATGGTGACCATTAGTCCAAAGGCAAGGTTTACAACAGATGGCAGCAGCAGTCCCAAAAATTTTGGATGGCACCTCATACGTATAACAATTACAAAATTTGTTTCATTCTTTGCAGTGATTTGTTAAAAGTATTAATGTTACAAATATATGACAGTAAAGACTTGATAAATTATGGCAAGCACTGATAGGTTCGCCAACGGCCTTGCCGCAGTGGTAACACCGGTTCCTGTCAGATCACCAAAGTTAAGCCCTGTCAGGCTGGGCTAGCCTTTGGATGGGTGACCATCCAGTCTATCGAGCACTGTTGGCATGCAGGGTGCACTCAGCCCTTGTGAGGCAAACTGAGGCGCACCTTGATTGAGAAGTAGTGGCCCCAGTCTCGGAAACTGACATATGGCTGGGAGAGCAGTGTGCTGACCACATGCCCCTCCATATCTGCAACCAGTGATGCCTGTGGGGTGAGGATGACACAGCAGCCGGTCAGTACCTTTGGGCCTTCATTGCCTGTGTGGGAGGAGTTTAATTTAGTTACTAATAAGCTCTGTTGAGTAAAGCCAATCAAGTATAAATGGGTATATAATTTTGTACTATAGACGTATCTGTATAGATGTTCTAAAAATGTTTGTTTTGTATTTGTTTCATGATCTTCAATTGAGTTTGGCAAGGTGTTCCAATGTTGCTCTGATGACACAGCAGTGGTGTACCAAGTGCTGTTGAAATTCACACAATAGCTAACAGGCAGCAGGTGACCTGGGAGTTGTTGTTGAGACTGAATTTTATTATTAAAAATATCTTGCCAATGAATGTAATGGCGAATTTTGTTCACTGTTGTATCTGATGTTGACTGTGAATAGTATATGTTGTTGACTGATTACATGTAACAATTTCTCAGAAGATATATTAAGGTATCTCAGTTGTGAGAATTATTCAATATGATGATCATTAATTTTTGATAGTTTTGGTTTCAAGGAAGATTAAGCAGCCAACTTTAAATACTCTTATAGTCCAGAGTAAATAAATGGAAGTTAAAACTGAAGATTAACTGACAGTAAATGTTCTTATGTAACTGCATATGATTAGAAGTATAGCAATATCTCTGATAGTTAATATTACAAAGATTTTGACAGATTTTTTTCACTTCAGTATTTAGACATGTACTGAACTTTGACATGTCTTTATGAATTGTCAATGTTTGTTTAATCAGCAAAATAGTGACTTAATAGCGAAATGAGAATCAAAAAACTATACTGCAATGGTTGTGAATTCAGTGTATGAGAGTTATGTTAAGCGAACTGAATGGAATGATTAACGGCACATAGGCTTTGTTAAGGAACTCATATGATCTGTATGTGCCTTTTGTAGGTTTACTGGTGTCTTACAAGACAATTATGTCCAGTATCAGAGTGATATTATGTCACACTTTAGTTTGATTAACAGTAAGCATGTTATCTTTGACTGTGTTTCACTGCTGTAATGAACATTGACATTTAAAAATTATTAATGATTTGCAATTAATGATATCACTTGAAGTGAGTTATTCAGATGCTTACATACTTAAGAAGAGTTTATTGCTAGGTACTTTCATTATAAAAGAGTATGAAAGATGACATTAACACCAGAGATTATCATGTTATTGGAACATCAATGTATGCAGTCTTCATTTGTTTCACAATATCGCAAATTTTTTCCCAGGAATGCAACTCAACATTCTACTTTCAAATTATCTCTTCCTTTACTCCTTGATGGTGAATATGGTCTGCTATTAAAGAATCATATTTAAATACAAGAAGATTTGATTTATGTATTAGTGCAGGTTCGTTTGACTCCTGGTTATACTACAATTTCTAATGAGATGCTGGCATGGTGGTGGTTTATTACATTGATGCTGAGGTGCTGGGGGTTTTATCTGCAGTTGAAGTATTGGCCACAGGTCTGCTGTAGGAGACGGTGCCTGTGGCTCTTTCAGGTGGTGGTGGTGGCAGGATGTCAGGCTTGGCACTGGGTGCTGTATGCTCAGTGCTGGACTCCACGTGCTGACAAATGGGAGTGGGAGGGAAAGTGAAGGGAAGTGAAGTCTGGATCCCAGGTGGCAATGGTTGGTTCAGCAGTCCTGGCAGGGGCAGCTTGGCAGTAGCACTGGCAGCATCAGGGACAGCAGCAGTGTTGGTGGTGACATCAGCAGCATCAATGGTGGACAAGGAGACCTCAGTGGTCAGTGGTGTACAGGTTCTGTTGAGGATGAGCATGTAAGCTGGCTTTAACATGTTGATGGGCAAAACTGAATGGGAGACATGGAGGTGCATAGCAAATGTTTAGCGGTTTCATTGTAAAATGAGACGAGGACCTGAGTATTATGGCATATTCTTAGCATCATGTGAGTGCATGATGTGAGGTGAGGGAGCAAAAAAATCTTCTGGTCACCATGGCGCTGTGGAGGTGCCAGTCAAAACCTTGCATATAGTCTTGGAGCTGCTGAACATAAGCTGGAACATACGTAGTAGTAATGATAAAGTCACCTGGTAGAGATACGGCTACTTGGTTATGCAGCCAGCAGCATAACCTCCGGGGTTGGCCTTGCAGACCATCCACAAACCAGTGGTAAGGTGGTAAACCATTTTGTGTCATAGTACATAAGTGCAGAATTTAATTTATGATAGAAACATTCCACCATGCTGTTGGCTGCCAGGTGGTTGTGGTATCATGCATCGATACCACCCCTTGGGAGTCATAGTAACGGAACTGCAAGTTTCTATCTGCCAAAAGTGGTTGCCTGGGATCAGTGAGCACTAACTGAGCCACACCTCCAGATGCTCTGTACTTTGGACTCCCTTTCCCACTGCAATATGGGATGACTGGCATGCCAGTGACTAAGCCTCTCATGCTCAGAGCCACATCACTACTTGAAGCTACACAGATGCCACCTAGCTGTGGCTCCATTACCATCATTGTTCACTTGGAGAAATACAAGTTATGTAAATCTTCTGTTTTTTGAGTTCTCTAGTTTGCTAATCATTTCTGCTCCTGTCCAGCATTTCTATGAGGACAGTTGCTGCACCACTCTGTATCTCTCCTCTCCTTACCATTATGTACAAAGTCACACACAACAGTGGAAGTTGATTATAAAATGAAAGAGGGTCTGAAAGTCTAAGATAGGATTCTGAATTAACAGGAAGTGAATTGATGCCCATGGTGTGATGTTATGTGGTGAGAGGGGGAACCAAAATGCAATAACCAGGTGTTGATGAAAACAACAGCAAATGGGGTGGGGCTGGCTTCGGGCCTGCACATCAACCAGTCTATCATTGTGAGAAGATAGCAGCAGCTGTCTAAGGATGGCAGACTGGTTAAGGTGTAGAAATGAAAGTGAAGAGTTAGTGCTCAACAGGAGGAAAAGAGGCAACAGGCACG
Organism: Schistocerca gregaria; assembly: GCF_023897955.1. Classification (NCBI taxonomy): domain Eukaryota; kingdom Metazoa; phylum Arthropoda; class Insecta; order Orthoptera; family Acrididae; genus Schistocerca; species Schistocerca gregaria. The sequence goes on along the minus strand of NC_064922.1, from coordinate 563,013,414 downwards.
TAACATGATGGTCCAGTTTTCTGCACTGACACATGATATAGGTGAGGGCCAAGTGCAACAGGCATGTTGGATGCCAGGCCCCACAAATTCTCCGGAATGAGGACAGCAGATACATGGATGCCAGGCCATGTAGGCAGTTGTAAACTTTTTGCGGAAGGTGGAGGGAAGGTAGAGGTGGGTGTCGCCTTTGGAGCCATCAGTGTGCACAGGGTCAGAAAGAATATCACACCAAATGTGCTGGTCTGTGCTAGGAGCTGAAGGATGAGGTCAGAAATCAGGATCTGATGTAACTGAACTAGTGTGGGCCTGGTGGAGTGAGCTTTTGCAAGGGCCTCATAATCTAACACAATGTTATCATTTGTGGGGATTTCAATGTTGATTCCCTGAAAGAGTGTAATAGGAAGAATGACCTTGTAGTATTACTCAGTTCTTTCAATTTGAGCTCCATCACTGATTTTCCTACACGGATAACAAAGAACAGCAGGACACTGATAGATAACTATTTTATAGACCAAGATAAATTTAAGGACATAAATGCTTATCCTGTTGAGAATGGTCTTTCATATCATCGTGCACAGTTAGTTACAGTACATGACATAGCTCCAGGCAGTATATCAAATCAGAATTTCAAAGCAGTGTGTTCAATTAACAATATAAATATTGCAAACTTTAGGGAAAGCCTAAAGCAGCTAGACTGGGATGAAGTGTATAAGGAACCTGATGCAAACTTGAAAAATAACCTATTTCACGATACATTTTTAAGGGTATTTGAAAATTGTTTTCCCAAGAAAATAGTTAAACATAATTCCAAGAAAACATATAGAAAACCTAGGCTAATTAAAGGAATAAGAATATCTTGCAACCGTAAAAGAGAACTGTATCTAACAGCAAGTGGGAGTACTGACCCCGAAATTGTTCAATATTATGAAAACTATTGTGCGGTACTAAGAAAAGTTATTAAAAAGTCCAGAAGCATGTGTATCATGTCTGAGATCAGTAACTCTGATAATAAAATTAAAGCAATTTGGAATATTATTGAAAGGGAAACAGGGCAACCAAGAGCACGGGAAGACTTTAGTGCCATAAAACTGAATGACAAGTGTACTAACAAACAATCAGAAATTGAAAATATTTTCAATAATCATTTTTTAAATGTTGTGGAGAAAATAGGATCTAGATCTTCACTAGAAGAGGCAAGGCTTCTAATAGAAGAGGCCATACCTGTGCAGTTTGAAACAACTGTATTTCCACCAACCACTCCCTCTGAAATCAGTAAAATAATAAACTCACTGAAAAGTAAAAGCTCTTACAGAATTGATGGCATTTCCAGCAAGATACTTAAAGCTTGTTCCCCACAGATAAGTAGGATTCTCAGCCACGTATGTAATAGCTCTTTGGAGCAGAGTGTTTTCCCCAATAGACTGAAATATGCCATTGTAAAACCATTGCATAAAAAGGGGGATGCGACGGATGTCAACAACTATCAACCAATCTCTCTTCTGACAGCTCTATCAAAACTTTTTGAGAAAGTAATGTATTCAAGAGTAGCCTCCCATATTTGTAAAAATAAAGTACTATAAAAATGTCAGTTTGGTTTTCAGAAAGGCTTTTCAACAGAAAATGCTATATACGCTTTCACTGATCAAATATTAAATGCTCTGAATAACCGGACATCACCCATTGGTATTTTTTGTGATCTCTCAAAGGCCTTTGATTGTGTAAATCATGGAATTCTTTTAGATAAGCTAAATCATTATGGTTTGAGGGGGGCAATGCTCAAATGGTTTAACTCATACTTAACTGGAAGAATGCAGAAAGTTGAAATAAGTGATTCATGTAATGTTAAAACAACAGCTGATTCCTCAAACTGGGAGGCTATCAAGTATGGGGTCCCACAGGGTTCGGTCTTAGGTCCTTTACTGTTCTTGATATACATTAATGACTTACCATTCCACATTGATGAAGATGCAAAGTTAGTTCTTTTTGCTGATGATACAAGTATAGTAATAACATCCAAAAACCAAGAACTAAGTGATGTAATTGTAAATGATGTCTTTGACAAAATTATTAAGTGGTTCTCAGCAAGCGGACTCTCTTTAAATTTTGATAAAACACAGTATATACAGTTCTGTACAGTAAATGGCACAACTCCAGTAATAAATATGGACTTTGAACAGAAGTCTGTAGCTAAGGTAGAATTTTCAAAATTTTTAGGTGTGGCCATTGATGAGAGGTTAAACTGCAAGCAACACATTGATGGTCTGCTGAAACGTCTGAGTTCAGCTACATATGCTATTAGGGTTATTGCAGATTTTGGTGACAAGAATCTCAGTAAATTAGCTTACTATGCCTACTTTCATTCACTGCTTTCGTACGGCATCATATTCTGGGGTAATTCATCATTGAGTAGAAAAGTATTCATTGCTCAAAAATGTGTAATCAGAATAATTGCTGGAGCCCACCCACAGTCATCCTGCAGACATCTATTTAAGGATCTAGGGATCCTCACAGTAACCTCACAGTATATATATTCACTTATGAAATTTGTTGTTAATAATCCTACCCAGTTCAAAAGTAATAGCAGTGTGCATAGCTATAACACCAGGAGAAAGGATGATCATCACTATGCAGGGTTAAATCTAACTTTGGCACAGAAAGGGGTAAATTATGCTGCCACAAAAGTCTTTGGTCACCTACCAAACAGCATCAAAAGCCTGACAAATAGTCAAACAACATTTAAAAATAAATTAAAAGAATTTCTAGATGAGAACTCCTTCTACTCACTGGCTGAATTTTTAGATATAAATTAAGGGAGGGAAAAAAACTAGCTTAAACATTAGTGTCATGCAATATTTTGTGTAATGCAATATCTTGTACAGACATCTGTTATTAACCTGACACGTTCCATATCATTACGAAGTGTCATATTCATGATCTATGGAACAAGTATTAATCTAATCTAATCTAATCTGTTATTGATGCTGGCTATATGGTGTATACCAGTAGAGAGTTGGGTCACATACTCCTGCTGGTGGAACTGTTGAGGCAAAACTTGGGCAGCATGTTACTGATGAAACCCTGGTCAGGAAGATTGTGAAAGGGACTCTGTCAATGGAAGGGGAGAAGTACTTCACTGCCTCATAGATGGCAAGCAATTCTCAATTGCACACAGATCATTTGTGCCGGGGCTCTGATAACTTATCCTGAAAGAAGGCTGCCAAGTGTCCAAGACATGTTGTTCAAGAACAACATTGAATGTACACTGACTTCTGTCGGCAATGATATTAGGGGGCAGAGAAGTGGGAGTGTGCTAGAAGGACGACGTTGGTGAAGTTGCCCTTAGTGCTCTCATAACTGGCCATCACAGGTGGCATACGTGGTGTGGATTTGTTACCCTTCACTTGGTTGCCTTGCGATGCGGCAATGAAATGTTCCTGGATGGAGTCTGACCTTCTAAGGAAACATTAGCCATGCCTAGGAATCTTTGAAGGTCCTTATCCATCATGGGATTTGGAAATTCAGATATCATGTAGTTGTTTTGGGCAAAGGTTGTGAGCTGGAAGTGGAAATGGTGTGTCCCAAAGATTCAATCTCAGCTACCTCAAAAATCAATTTTTCGAGGTTTAAAATGACCCCTGCTCGCCCCGGGAAGGCAAAAATCTCCCTGAGGTGCTCATGGTGTTTGGTCATTTCCCAGTAATAGATAAAATTATCATCAAGGTTGGTAAAACAATCCAGTGCACTGCATTGGACATTGTCTATAAACGGTTACAGGTTTGCACAGGGTTACGGAAGCCAAAGATCCTTTCAGAAAGGCTAAAAGATGTTATAATTATAATTATCTTCTTGTCCCTTGGTGTTATAAGGACCTATGTGAAAGCATTCACCTTGTTTACCTAACTAAAATGGTGGGACTGGTAATGTCACCACTGTAACTGTGTAACAGTGGGGCAGGATAATGGTTGGGAATGGTTCCCATATTGAGCCACCAATAATCACTGCAAAGGCACCAGGTCTCATCTTTCTTAAGTGCTTGTGTGGGCAGAGGATCCAAATGGCAATGTAGGTCTCAAATTCTGCCTGCAAAACCTGCAATTTTCTGCCTAAAGAGCATAAGCGTGGCAGTGAACCAGAGGGTCTGGAGTGAGGGGACTGGTTGGTAGCTGAGGCTGGCTTTGTTCAAGGGTCATGAGCACGGTGCTGCTATAATGGCAGCAGTGGCAATATTTGCATGGTCCTGCACAGCAAGCACTGTACAGATTATGTCAGGCAAGTATTCCAGTTGTGGAACAAAAGTTTGTCCAGCAAGATGTGGGATTCAGCTACAGCATGGATGTGTTGCACGAGCTTGGTGAGCCTGATTTTGGAACACTCCTCCAAAGAAAATGGTGCCCTGGAGTGCTGCATTTCTGATTATGCCAATTGCATGATTATGTGCTCTTTTAATTTACAGTGGCTGTCAGACTGTGGACAGTTGGTGGTGACATTATGAGCCTCCATCCTGACTGTGGGTAGGCATTTAACAATAGTAAGAGCAAACTTTATTATGTTACTTGTAATTTTGGACATCGTGAAGAGCACCCCAGCAGAAAGAAACCATAGGTTCAAGTCACAGGTATCAATCACAGGGAGATGGACAGAAGCTCTGGTTGACTGATGGGCCAGTGATGGGATTTGTGCCTGAGGCATATCAGTGCTCTCGAGTTGCGAAAACTGAGGAAGAATCTATTTTAAACCAGCCACCTGTGCCAATGGGTCAGACAGATTAGGTGCAGGGGCCTGACATGATAAAACACTCTACAGTGTGGACGACATTTCAAGGGTCTGTTCAGTGGGACCACTTCCCAACATAGGCTACATCTTAGGCATGGGTGTGGAATGAATCTGAATTTGAGGGACGGAGGGAAAAATGTACACTTGGCATTTGTGGGAGTGAAGGTGCAGGGTGGAACCTGTGAATAAACACCAAGCACAGTTTGTGGTGCAACACTGAGGTGTACAAAGGGTAGCCTAATGGGGAAGGCACACTGTGTGGAATGTGAGGAATGGGGATGGTAGAAGGGAGGCACTCTAAGTCCAGATCACCAGTGTAGTAACGCTAGCAGCAGCATCAGTATTTCACTGCACAGTCCACATCACATCTATTCAGCAATGGATATTATGGGAAACAAAAGGAGAAGTTTGGAAGCAACATGAAATGTATGTACCAGTGAAGCAAAGAAACGGCGAGGAGACAATTTTTCGACAACACAAGCTGTTTATCAGGTACTGAAATTTGCAAGCCTTCAGAGCCTGCAGCTCTTTCTTCTGGAAAAAAAAACATTGAATGGAAAGGAAAAATTACGAAAGAAAAGAACTGGTGAGATCTAGGAAATGGGGAGAGTTTGAAAAAGTTATCCAGAACTCCAAGTCAGGAGAGACTTACCGGATGGGATCCCATACAGTAAGACTCTCCTGACCCGGTGTTCTCGGCAACTTTTCCATACTTTACCCGTTTCCTACATGTCACCAGTTCTTCTCCGTCACTGCTCTTCCTTTCTCTCAACCCTTCTGCCAGAAGAAGGAGTCACTGGCTAACAAAGCTTGTAAAATTCAGTACCTTCACATGTGTGTTCTTCTGCTGGCACATGGTGAGCAGATTTCTTTTATTTATTCATTTATATTGTATTTTATAAAATGGATTATTTTTAAGCAATTTATTGGGATGGACAAAACTACTATACATTATTTAACAAAAACATAATGGGTAAATTAGGACTTTACAGAAATTTGAGGCATGGTTTGCACAGCATCAGTTCTGGCACAAAAACAAACACATATTATGTTTGCAGGTGGAGCATTCATTGAGATTAACACAAGTTCAAGAGCAACATAAACACTAAAACTTAGTCCCTCACAGAGCCTGAGGAAAATGATGAATAAAAGCAAAAGAGACAGTTACTAGGCACCATTGCACCATTGTATGTGAAAGAAGATTCAAAAGTGAGAATTGAACAGCATGGTCCACATGGATGCTCAGTGTTGGCACAAAGTGATACCACATACAGAATTAATGGATTCTGGAAACTGTCCACAAAGAAAAGCAGTTTCATAAACTAAAGCACTGGTTTGCAAATGAAAGGTCTCTTGAAAGGGCTCTTGAAATTTTAGAATTTAGTGATGCATCACAGTTAGTTATTTTAATGTTCCATCCATCAATTACATGATAAATCATAATGATCTGGAAGAGTCATTTTACATTCTTATTGCAAATTACTTTGTAAAAATGGCTATGTGCTGAACATATATAAGTTTAGATGTGAGTTAGTAATTCTTATCCACCACCTTTAAACATTACAACATAAATTCTTCATGGGAACAACTTTTTCAGTTTGTTTTCTAATATTACTTTGCTGCCTGGCAGACATTTTACATCACTGAGTAGGTTATCAAAACTTTTAGTTCCATCATTGTGCACCCCTTTTGGGCTGAAGACAATATTAATGTGAAGTAGTGAATGTCATTTTACCTTCTGGTTTTGTAATTATGCACATCATTGTTCCTCTTGAACTGAAGTACATTATTTACAACAAACTTAAAGAGGGAATAAATATACTTGAAGCACTATTCAGAATGCCCAACTCCTTAAATAAATGTCGACTAGATGATTGTGGATGAGCTCCACATATTATTCTTATAGCACATATTTTTGATGGATGAAAACTTTCTTTCTTAAAGATGAGTTACCAAAGAACTTATTCCATATGACATTACTGAATGAAAATATGCAAGTTATGGTAACTTACTGATTTCTTTCTCCCCAAAATTTGCGATGATTCTAAGTGCCAATCTGGCTGAGCTAAGTTGCTTTACAATTCCAAAATGTCCTTTTTTCAGTTTAAATTCTCATCAATATGGACACTTAAGAATATTGAAATTTCCACTACATTTATTATTTCCTCACCATCTGTTACCCTGACCATTGAGTTAGTACCCTTACATGTGCAGAACTGAATATGTTGTGTCTTTTTAAAGTTAAGGGTGAGACCACTCACAGAAAACCTGTCAATGATACTTCTAACAGCATTGTTTACCATTTCTTCTTTTGGTGGATGAATGCATGAATGATTACAATACTTGTGTGATAGAACTGATTCTCGTTGTTGTGTATTACACATAAAATTGTTTACATGCATGAGGAACAACAATGGACCTAAGATTAAGCTTTCGGGAACGCCATACATGATTTCTCTCCAGTTAGGCTAAAGTCCCTGGACTACATTTATTGAATTACTGAGTACAACTTTCTACATTCTTTTGGTTAGATATGACATTATCTGTGAGTTGGCTGTGTCAACAGTCCCATAAAACTTCAGTTATATATGAGAATTTTGTGATTCACTCAGTCAGACTCCTTGGATAGGTCACAGAGAATACCAACCAGCACTATTTTATTATTTAATGCTTGTGAAATTTGGTGTGTGAACGTGTAAATGTCATTCTCAGTAGAGCAATTCTCCTTACATTGAAACAGTGATTTGCTGAAGATGATATTGTTGCTCAGGTGAGATACAAGTCTAGAAAACATCACCTTCTTGAAAATTTTGGAAAATGATGTAAGCTGCAAACAGATCAGTAGTTACTGACATTCTCCTATTACCTTTCTTACAGAGTGTTTGACACTGGCATGTTTCATTCTCTATGGAAAAATACCTTGAGTTAGTGATGCACTGCATATTTGAGATAAGACAGGGCTTATTATGTGGGGACAAATCTTAAGTGCTCTGTTGGAAATATCATCAAATCCAGATGAGCTTTTATTTTTGAGAATATATATAATTTTCTTAACTTCAGGAGGAAGTGGTGATAGATTTTACTCTTTCTACTTTATTTACTAAGTATATTTGCTACCTGAGACTCATCATTAGACCTTTCATTCAGTTTATAGTGATGTTACCCTACTCCGTGACTTGTTGTCCTCTCTCTTGTTTCACCACATTCCATATACACTTAAGTCTGTTGTCAGAAGTACTGATTTGTGACATTATATACATGTTCCTTGGTTTTTTAATAACTGTTCTGTGCAATTCTGAGTAGTTTTGTAGTTTGCAACTAATACAGAATCTCTACTTGTTCTCTGATAGATACACTTCCCTTTTCTTTTCAATAAATACTTTAATCCCTCCAGTGATCCATGGCTTTTTACATACCTGTTTAATGTTCTTTCTGATCAGCTGATACGAAAAGCTATTTTCAAATAATGATATGAATTTATTTTAGGACAGACTAATTTTTATGTTACTAATTGTTTTGGTTCTTTATAAATTTCAACCCAGGTCACCTTTTGTAAATGTCCACCCTGATAGCTGAGTGGTTAGCATGATGGATTGCTGTCCTATGGGTCCAGGTTCGATTCCTGGCTGGTTCAAGGATTTTCTCCACTCAGGGACTGGGTGTTGTGCTGTCTTTATCATCATTTCATCCCCATCTGGTGCGCAGGTTGCCCAATGTGGTGTCGAATGTAATAAGACCTGCACCAAGGTGGCCGGACCTGCCCCATAAGGGGCCTCCTGGCCAATGACGCCAAATGCTCATTTCCATTTACCTTTTGTAAACTATCCTTAAAAACATTTGTCCTCAAGTCATAAATTTATTCTAACCAACTTTAACTGAGGAGTATCTATACTGTAAGGGCACTGTATTATTTATGCTAACTAATTGTGGATTGTGATCAGAGAGTGAATTTCTTACTGGGTAAGCTGTTAGTTCCTTGCTTTGAGCTTTACCAAAGAAGGCATTATCAATTAAAAGTTAATTATTGAGATCAAATTGTAGGATCCAAATAAGGTTTCCAGATCTTTTTCCTATCACACTGAAGTCACCAATGGCTATTAACTTCTTGCTACTGTCTGACAAATGGCATAGTTAGGAAGCCAGGTTCTTCATACAAAATTCAAAATTTCCAAATGGAGATCTATATGCAGTTACACTTAAAAGTGAACAATATTTCGGTATTAATTCAGAAGTGCACAATTCTATGTGTTGATCATTACTAAGTCTGCTTGTGTCAATGTTTCTGAACTTGTGTTTTGTCTTAATACAGGGTGACAATTGTTATTATTATTATTTACATTTTATGACATTCATTGGACCACTCTAGCCAACTTTATACAAAGAATTTTTCAGTATCCTGTCAGCCCAGTACTTCTTCATTGTCTTGGATCTCATCCTTCTTTCTTCATCGGAAAGCACCCTTCCTATTGTCAGGTTGTTGATTCTCGTTTGCAGTCTGGTTTGTTTGTCTGTGAGTTTCCTGATTTTGTCAGTTTTGTTTCTTAGGTCTTCCAGTGTAATCTGTAGCTCATCCATACCTTCCTTGATTTCTGTAATCCACTTAATGTTGCACTTACTATTCCACAATTCTTCTGTTATTCTCATGATGATCCTGTTCTCTGGTGTTCTGATTACATGTCCGAAAAATGAAATGTTCCTGATTGTACTCATTACTGGTCCTAATTCCTTGTAGATTGTTTCATTTGTAGCTACTCTCCAGTGTACAACTTTATGGTACAATTTGTTGATGCACATTCTTTTGATTCTTCTCTCTATTTTGAGTATTTTGTCTGTTTGTGCAGTGTTAGTTGCTTTGAAGATGGTTTTACTTGCGTAAGTTATTTCTGGTTGGTTGGCTGTTTCGTAGTGTTTTAATTTTGTTGTTCCTGACAGGCTCTGTTTGTTGTAGGTGTTCTTGGTGATATATTGTGCTCTAGTCAATTTGTTTATTCTGTTATGCCATGTTGGCTTTTCATTGTGGTTGTATGTTATGATTTCTCCCAGATATTTCAATTTATCTACAATTTTGATTTCTTGGTTTCCACCCCTGTAATTATCTGGGATGCTTTTATCTCCTTTTTTGTGGAGTGGGTGGATTATGGCTGTGGTCCAATGTTTGGGAAACTTTTCTGTTATCCAGATTTTTGTTAGGGCTATGTGTAAGGATGTTCGAACTTTATCACTGGCCTATTTCCACATTTCTGCAAAAACTTGGTCTTCTCTGCATGCCTTATAATTTTTCATCTCTCTGAGTGCCATTTCCACCTCTTGGATTGCTGGAGGATTTATGAGGTCAGGTGGAGTCTTGATGGGCTTGTCTGTATTAATTGCTAAAAGTTCCTGGGGTTTGTCACAATTCAAAAGTTTACTAAATGCTTTTGCCATGATTTCAGCATTTTCCTTGTCATTATGTGTCATTTTTCCATCTTCCTTTTTCAGCATTAATGTGGGAAGGTCAAATTTTTGTAATTCTCTTCCAAACATTCTGTAAAAGTCTCTGCAATTGGTTTTATGATAATTTTCTTCTATTGAGTTGATTAGATCTTTCTGTGATTGTCTCTTGGTTTGCCTGATAATTTGTGTGAACTTTCTCCTGATATTTTTGAGGTTGGTTGCATTTTCTTCTGTTTTGGGCGTTTGAAATTTTAACCATGCATGATGTCTTTCTTCGTGCATTTTGTCACATTCTGGGATCCACCAGACGTGTCTTTTACATGTGTTCAATGGGGCTAAATTTTCTGCTTGTTGCCTGAGAATTTGAACCAGTTCTTCTAAATTATCTGACAGTTTTATGTTTTGTGTGACTTCTCTATATTTATGATTTCTAATTAATTGGTGGGGATCGAATTTCCTCTTTCGTTTATGTAATGATCTGAACCTGTATCTACCCCTCTTAATACTTTAACATTGTAGATTACTCTGTAGAAGAATTTGTCCATAAATACATGATCCAGCTGCCATTCTCCTTTTCTCCAATCAGGATGTTTCCATATTTAAGTTTGTTTGGCCTCCTTTTTGAACCATGTGGACTTTGAGATCAGTTTGTGTTCCCTACAGAGTTCAAAAAGTCTTTGACAATTCTTATTTTTTTTGTTTATGTGGAGCCCATTTCCCAATGATATTCCGATATTTCTTTTCTCTTCCAAAAATGGGCACTGAAGTCCCCTGACAGGATCTTAACATTGTTAATATTTAATTGGTTTCTTGTTTGCTCATGGAGATCCCAAAACTTTTCCACTTCATTCCTAGCCTTTGTTAGAAAAGTCTTCTCAGTAGTAGGGGCATGGGCATTAATGATGGTATGAATTTTGTCGGATGCTTTTAAACTTAGAGTTGCAATTCTAGGGGAGATGGCTTGAAAATTGATAATCAAATCCATTATTTTCACATTAACTATAAACATAGTTCCAAATTGGGGACATTCTTTCATAACCCTTATTCCAGGTTTCCCATTGTAAATTCTGTAGTCTTGTGATTTGAATGGTTCTGCTGTGGTATTTCTCATTTCATTGGGTTCTGCTACTACAATTTTTTGTTTATGTAATTTATCCATCAAATTCTTTAGTTTTCCTGCTTTAATCAGAGAATTAATATTATGAGTTGCAGTGTAGTTGATATGATATTGTTTGACCTTGTTCTTATGAAGTGGCATAAGAATGGGTGATTGCCAATGCTCCGAGTCATTGACGCCTTCTAGGTGGCTAGCCACCGAATCCAATGTAGCCTTCTCCTGCATTCTTGGACATGACGGTGGAATTTTTTTCCTAAAAGACCTTTCCATGGTTGACTTTCGAAGGTGGTTAATTTTGGGTGGAGCAAGCTCCGATTTTAAACTACAGTTGTTAACCACAGAGGCACAACCCTAGATGTTCAGGTTTTCAGGTTAGCATTTCCTCCCGACCCACTAAGGTATGGTTTTCCTACCAATACTCGGGTGGCTGATTGCAATAGTTTCCCACTGGGCAATGGGGTTGCCCTGTCCCTATGAACGATATGAAATAAAATCATCATAACTTCTGAATGGTTTGCATTAGGATGTTCAAACTGCATAGCTGGCCATGGGGCATGATGGGAATTAGTGTGCACTGTATGGTTTGGTTTAGCAACGAAGCCCACTTTTGTTTCAGTGGGATCTTCAATAAGCAAAACTGACATATTTGGGCGCTGAGGGTCCACATTTCACAATCAAGAAGGTCTCTTCACAATCGAGAAGGGCTCTTTGTCCTCAACAGGTGACTATGTGGTGTGCAACGCCCAGTCACAGAATAATCAGTGCGATAATCCTTGATGGCACGGGGACTACAAATGGTGGGTGAAGGTTTTGGAAGATGATTTCATCCCCATTATCCAAAGTGACCCTGATTTTGACAAGATGTGGTTCATGCAAGACTGACGTCTCCGGGCGCTCTACCCGCTGCTGAACCCCTCATCCACGCTCCCCCCTCGGCATGGCCTGACTGTGTACTTGGCCCTCATCCGGCCGGTACTTGAGTACGCCACTGTTGTGTGGGGGAATGCCGCCCCATCGCACATTGCGATGCTCCAGCATGTTTAGAATCGGGCGCTGCGGCTCGCTCTCCACAAGCCGCCTCGTTACTCCTCAAGGCTCCTTCATGAGGAAGCTGGCGTCCCGTTGCTGCGGGATCGCTTCAGGCAGTCCGCCAGGGTGTTCTATGCCTCTGCAGAACACTCTGGCAGTCGTCTTATCCACGGACTGGGTCACCAAGTCCACCGCAGGCCAACCACGCGTTGGCCTGATCTGCTGCGGGAGTAGTTTCTCCCGCAGCCTCTATGACGCATTTGACACAGCGTCCGCCCCCACGCAGCCGCTCCCATAGGCCAATCCTAACCGTGAGGCCCCACAATAGTCCTTGAGGTCCACACAGGAACAGCAGCTTTGCTGCTTAGCCTGTCTCCCTCCTGGTAGATGTATCCAGAGAATTGCAGTGCAGTGCAAGACTGAGCTCAACCTCATTGAAGTGGGAGAGTGTTTGATGTCCTTGGCATGGGCCTTGATAGGCAACTATATTTATCCAGATCTGAACACATGTACTCTCTTTTGTGGGCCTATATTAAAGACAAGGTGTACAGCAATAACTCCAAAACGATTGCTGAGCTGTAAACAGGCCATTCAGGTAGTCTCCAACAGCATCAATGTTCCGACACTTCAGCGGGTCATGCAGAAATTCGCTACTTGTCTACTCCATATCATCACAAATGATGGTAGGCATATCAAACCTAAATCCGAATATCTGTAGTGATGTTTACATGATGAATAAAGTGTGTGCATGCCATAGTTTGTAACTAATTTATGTTTTTTTTTTTTTTTTTTTTTTTTTTTTTTTTTTTTTGTATAGTTCAATAATTGTCACCCTGTATGTGTAACAGTTCCTCCTTTTCCCGTATTAGTCCTGTATGAGTAAGATGCTATAATGTAATCTTTTATATGTAACTTACTTAATCAAATAGGTGTAATGCAGGAGTCGGTTTAATAATGAATAAAAAAATAGGAATGTGGGTAAGCTACTACAAACAGCATAGTGAACGCATTATTTTGGCAAAGATAGACATGAAGCCCACGCTTACTACAGTAGTACAAGTTTATATGCCAACTAGCTCTGCAGATGATAAAGAAATTGAAGAAATGTATGATGAAATAAAAGAAATTATTCAGATAGTGAAGGGAGATGAAAATTTAATAGTCATGGATGACTGGAATCCGGTAGTAGGAAAAGGGAGAGAAGGAAACAGTACATGAATATGGATTGGGGCTGAGGAATGAAAGAGGAAGCCACTTGGTAGAATTTTGCACAGAGCACAACTTAATCATAGCTAACACTTGGTTCAAGAATCATAAAAGAAGGTTGTATATGTGGAAGAAGCCTGGAGATACTGACAGGTTTCAGATGGATTATATAATGGTAAGACAGAGATTTAGGAACCAGATTTTAAATTGTAGGACATTTCCAGGGGCAGATGTGGACTCTGACCACAATCTATTGGTTACGAACTGTAAATTAAAACTGAAGAAACTACAAAATGTGGGAAATTAAGGAGATGGGACCTGGATAAGCTGACTAAACCAGAGTTAGAACAGAGTTTCAGGAGGAGCATAAGGGAACAACTGACACGGATGGGGGAAAGAAATACAGTAGAAGAAGAATGGGTAGCTTTGAGAGATGAAGTAGTGAAGGCAGCAGAGGATCAAATAGGTAAAAAGACGAGGGCTAGTAGAAATCCTTCGGTAACAAGAAGTATTGAATTTAATTGATGAAAGGAGAAAATACAAAAATGCAGTAAATGAAGCAGGCAAAAAGGAATACAAACGTCTCAAAAATGAGATCGACAGGAAGTGCAAAGAGGCTAAGCAGGGATGGTTAGAGGACAAATGTAAGTATGTAGAGGCTTATCTCCCTAGGGGTAAGATAGATACTGCCTACATGAAAATTAAAGAGACCTTTGGAGAAAAGAGAACCACTTGTATGAATATCAAGAGCTCAGATGAAAACCCAGTTCTAAGCAAAGAAGGGAAAGCACAAAGGTGGAAGGAGTATATAGAAGGTCTATACAAGGATGATGTACTTGAGGACAATATTATGGAAATGGGAGAGGACGTAGATGAAGATGAAATGGGAGATACAATACTGCGTGAAGAGTTTGACAGAGCACTGAAAGACCTGAGTCGAAACAAGGCCCCGGGGGTAGACAACATTCCATTAGAACTACTGACGGCCTTGGCTGGGCCAGCCCTGACAAAACTCTACCATCGGATGAGCAAGATGTATGAGACAGGTGAAATAGCCAAGAAGAATATAATAATTCCAATCCCAAAGAAAGCAGGTGTTGACAGATGTGAAAATTACCAAACTATCAGTTTAATAAGTCACTGCTGCAAAATACTAACGTGAATGCTTTACAGACAAATGGAAAAACTGGTAGAAGCCAACCTCGGGGAAGATCAGTTTGGATTCCGTAGAAATATAGGAACACGTGAGGCAATACTGACCCTACAACTTATCTTAGAAGCTAGATTAAGGAAAGGCAAACCTACATTTCTAGCATTTGTAGACTTAGAAAAAGCTTTCGACAATGTTGACTGGAATACTCTCTTTCAAATTCTGAATGTGGCAGTGGTAAAATACATGGAGGTAAAGGCTATTTACAATTTTTACAGAAGCCAGATGGCAATTATAAGAGTTGAGGGACATGAAAGGGAAGCAGTGGTTGGGAAGGGAGTGAGACAGGGTTGTAACCTCTCCCTGGTGTTGTTCAATCTGTATATTGAGCAAGCAGTAAAGGAAACAAAAGAAAAATTCGGAGTAGGTATTAAAATCCATGGAAAAGTAATAAAAACTTTAAGATTTGCCAATGACATTGCAATTCTGTCAGAGACAGCAAAGGACTTGGAAGAGCAGTTGAACGGAATGGACAGTGTCTTGAAAGGAGGATATAAGATGAACATCAACAAAAGCAAAACGAGGATAATGGAATGTAGTTGAATTAAGTCGGGTGATGCTGAGGGAATTAGATTAGGAAATGAGACACTTAAAGTAGTAAAGGAGTTTTGCTATTTGGGGAGCAAAATAACTGATAATTGTTGAAGTAGAGAAGATATAAAATGTAGACTGGCAATGGCAAGGAAAGCATTCCTGAAGAAGAGAAATTTGTTAACATCAAGTATAGATTTAAGTGTCAGGAAGTCGATTCTGAAAGTATTTGTATGGAGTGTAGCCATGTATGGAAGTGAAACATGGACGATAACTAGTTTGGACAAGAAGAGAATAGAAGCTTTCAAAATGTGGTGCTACAAAAGAATGCTGAAGATTAGATGGGTAGATCATATAACTAATGAGGAGGTATAGAATAGGTTTGGGGAGAAGAGAAGTTTGTGGAACAACTTGACTAGAAGAAAGGATCGATCACCAATTTAGTATTGGGAGGGCTGCGTGGAGGGTAAAAATCGTAGAGGGAGACCAAGAGATGAATACACTAAGCAGATTCAGAAGGATGTAGGTACCGGGAGATGAAGCAGCTTGCACAGGATAGAGTAGCATGGAGAGCTGCATTAAACCAGTCTCGGGACTGAATACCACAGCAACAACAACTTAACCCTATGGATATGTGGTGCTCAGAGAGGCACAGGATATCTGTCTTTCCAAAGTTCTTTTAATTTTCCAAACAGACAGTAAGCTGTTCTACCTTATTATTTATATTTTGATTGAATAAGCTGACATTATTTTTTGTGCATTCTTAACCATTTTCTGGCACTCTTGTGTTATAGTGACTTCTTTCAAAACAGGGTGCTTTGAAGCCTGATTCTCACCTCAGGATACCTCTCTGACACAAGTAACCAAAGGATCTTGCTTTGTGCGGTGGAACCCACCATACATTTTCTGCAAGCAGCTCAGCCAATCTATCTTTCCCTCTCATATTCAGGTGTACTCGCCGGCAGTACTCGGGTACCTGATTGGTAGGGTGCCTATACTCACGATTAACTATCAGCGATTCATTAGGAGCCATGAGTTAACTCATCAGTAGTGCTGAAGGAGAATGCAGAGGCTGTACTTCAATTGGTCAACAACACCTGAGGCGCAGCAGAGCATGATGATGAGCTAATATTTCAACAGCTATCAAAGGGTTGAAGAAAATATATTAAAGGCACCATAAGTTTTGTGTACAATACAACAGTCAAACTTTACGCAAGTGTCACTTTCTTGTCACACAGTGGAACGCTGCATTGTTGATATGGCTGAAGATGTAAGGAATCAACTGACTCAGAGGGCATCAAAATTCATAGGATTTTCCATCACAATTGATGATTCCGGTGATATGTCAGACACAGCCTTATTGGTGATTTGCATGCGAAGGGTAAACACTAAGCCAGAGGTGATGGAGGAGATCCTGTGTTTAGTCTCATTTAAGGACATTATTATTGGAGAGTTTATTTTTGATGTTGTTGATAAGGTATGTGATTCTTTTAGAATAGAGTGGAGTGGAATCTGCACTGTGGAGAGAGAAAAAAGTGGTGATGCTACCTTAATAAATGAGAAATAAAGTCCGTTGGGGTCTCAACATTTCCATTTCCTTACCTGGTACACCAAATGGTGTTGTGTCCTAAGTAAGTTAAAATAGATGATATAATGGAGGCTGTTGTCCATACAGTGAACTACATTTAGTCACCTGGATTAAGACATTGTACATTAACAGCTGATGTCAAAGCTGAATATGCGAAGGTTCCATATTATGCCAAAGTTAAGTCGAGAACAAGTCTTGAAAAGATTCCTTAATTTGTGAGAAGACAATGCTACATTCCCCGAGATGAATGGAAAAGAGAATAAATAAACATCACTGTTATTATCACTGGATTACTGACCCTACTTTTGTGGTCGACATTGCCAATTATTTAAATTCATTGAGTTGTGGCAAGCAGAACTGATGCTTTCAAACAAAAATTAAACCTATGGAAAGCTCGTCTTCATGACAAGTAGCATTTTCCAGAACCTGAGGCAGTCAATTGTGGTCCACACGACTGACTATATTTCAGCAATTGAAATACGTCATCAACCTGAGACCTTAAAGAATGAAAAGACTTTACATGACAGAAGAGTTTTGATTTATTTATGACATTGTTCTCACTTTTGGCTGCTAATGTGCTTCATTAATTCCAACTTGAACTGAAAGACCTACAATGTATCAATCAGCTCAAGGACCTGTTTGTCCAGTCCAAGGATTCACAATGTTGTCACAAGAGCAACATCCTCAACTGTACAGACAAGCTGCTAAAGTTTTTTCAGTATTTGATTTGACATGTGTGTGCAGATTTTTGTTTCTGTTTGAAATTGACAAAGTCCCACAAAATGAATTGAAATTCCAGCAATATTACATACTACAAAACTGAAATGTGTACACATCTATAAAATTTGCAGATTCAAATGAAATGCCTATAAGCAAAGTGTTTTGTTTAATAAAAAGGATATTTAGTTTTGTTCGTCGCATTAACAACCTAATGTACTTATTCAATTAAGTAGTAAAGTCATTGCTTTGGCAAAAGGATAAAAAGCTGAAAACAGACACTAATAATAAAATCTTGCTTAGAAAAGCACGCTGCAATATTCACCTCATAGAAGCAGACCCGCTGTTTTACACGATTGTTATTTTCATAATGAATCTTGGTTGTCGCAGAGAAATAAAAGTTCGAGGTCAATCACATATGACTGAGACATTATTTTAAGAAGTAGCTAGTGCTCTCCCTAACTTCCATTTACAACATGTTCAGCACTTGTAAGAGATTTAAGTCCCTCAGTCTGGTCATCAAAGGTCTCCACTGGTAACTGGAGTAATGCTGCATGGAGGGCTTGCCACTGCTGTAGAAGGGTACCTGGCAGAGATTTCATATGGGTAACATGCTGACCGATCTAGTCTCACATATTTTTAAGTTGGGATAATGTCTGGTGGATTCATGAATAAGTGAAGTGTTTTGAGTCTTGTGGTTCCTCCAGCAGTTAGGACACTTCTGTGTGGCAAGGAATGTTATCTTGCTGAAAGATACCTTTCTCCCCAGGGAACACAAACAATGTGATCTGCAGGTATAAATTGATAGATTAATCAGTTAAGAATGTCTTTTGAGACAGATCAATGGTCCTAAACTGTGGAACAGAAACATTACATTGACCATAATATTGTCCCCACCACCTCAATTTCTTCCTTAATGATTTCACTGTGTTTGAACCACAAATGACTATGTCCAATCATTCTGTAAAGAAAACATGACTTATTGAAGAAGTCTGGCTGTCTCACTGTTGATACATTCAAGCAAACTGAAATATGCTTGACTGATTTGCTGTCACTAGTATGGGCACAAACAACTATCAGCTTTGGAGTATGATACATAACTGGGTTGACTGATCAGTTGAGTAGAAGTAAGTTTGGTAGCCCTGATAGCTGCTCTACTGTACAAATTTAATTGGCTTGCATGCACTATTGTAGTTAGACTTGGTGACATGGCTGTTTAATGTATGTAAATATTCCAAGATCCTTCCCTCAAGCTGAGAGTTTAATAATTAATAATCTAACAATGTTTAATTTTTTTCTTTGTTCCAATGCTCACTTATAACGATTCTGTACAGATGTTCTACATTATGCAACAGATATATGCCTGATTTAGTCCGTTACTTTTGCTTTATGCCAACTGTACATTTGCAGTCAAATTAATCTGTAAGACACATTTGGTGTAGACCATACAGACTTCAGGTCTGAATGATGCTGTCAAAAGTTTTGTGCATTTCTACTTTCTGCACTGCTGTGGGAGATTTACATGTACGTGATAGAGCACACTACTATTGCACAATGCTTTTTAAACAACAAAATTTTTTAGATACCGAACAATCTAACCATTACAAAAATTATTGAGCTTTTGTGGCCAGTTGTTGACAAACTGCCTATTGCTTCTGTGTTTATTTCTTTGTCCGACATTTGTTTGAAGATTTTTCTGCTGTTTCGGCAGCTCAGATTACAAGCTCTATCGAATTCAATCTCCATTGCTGGTGTTTGCCTGCGTCAAGTTTGCGGCAACATATCATGATTACGTACCTGTCACGCCAATATCTCAGGGGTTTCCCTGGTCATTTTTGCTGTGGTTCTCCCCTTGCTACATACAACTGTAGTTCACTGCAGCACAGGAACTAGGATATTTCCATTTGAGACTTTCCTCTTTCTTGTTGCCTTCTTGCAAGCTACTCTCCTGTTTGTGGATCTCTACAGCTTTTGTGAATGAACAGGTATTGTAACTCTACTCCACAGCAAGAACTCCTGTATTGGTGAATTTTATTATGCAGTGAGTCTCCCACAGTGCATGCTCCACAGTGACTGATTTCTCCACCTGTCTCAACTTCGATTACTGCTCATGATCAGTGATCCTTGTATTTATGAATCAGTCATTCCAATTTAGGCATTTCCATGTGTACAGGGTATGCAGTATGTTCCTGACATTGCAAGTGAGCCCCTTTTGTTCTTAGACATCTGAGACACACTGATCATCTTGATCAGTTTGTAAATAGTTTTACTGCTGTGTTTGCAAAATATTCAGCTGATTGTCTTTGTCGCCCTGGGGATGTATGGCAAAAAGGCCATGCCTAATATTTCTTCTTCCAATGTGTCATTTAGCAGAGTGTTAGATTAACACTTCATATGCAACTGGTGGAGTTTCCATTGCTTCTCAGAATGCTTTCCACATGTTACGTTTCATAACCGAGATGTTGCAGCTCACATACTTATCTTATGCATTTTACAAGCATTTTGATTATCCCTCTTTTCTGATTGGTGTGATGGTATGAGAGCTTGTAAAGGTCCACCTGTGTCAGTTTTCTTACACACATTGTGTCCCACATTCTCACCATTTATTGCAACTACCACATCGAAAAAGCATATATGTTGGTCCATTTCTACCTCCATAGGAAGTTTTATATTGGCACAGAGACTGATCAGTTATTAAATTATTTCAAAACACAGGCACTGAACTTGGCACCTTATAAACCTAAGGCACGGTACAAGCACATTCAAGATGCCTACATTGTTTGGAGGTATGGTGAGGAACTGCTTAGTGACTTTTGTTAGATATCTGAACAGTCTCGATACCACCATAAAATTTACTACTGAAGTAGAAAAGGACCAACAGTTACCTCCTCTAGACGCGCTGGTTACGAGGAATAGCGAAGGTCTGCTATGCAGCATGTATTGAAAAACCAACACACATGGACATATGCCTGCACAAGCTGTCACACCATTGCCTGAGCCATAAAAAAGGGATGATTAATATGCTCATACTGCTCAGAAGCCAAATATGTGAGCCACAGCACCTCGGATGAGAGCTATCATACCTGCTTGTTCAGGGACACCACATAGATCCACAAATGTGGCAATAGCTTCAACAAAAAAGAGGAAAGCCTCTGGTTGAACAAGTCCTGGGTTACCGTGTTGCACCAAACGATAGTTGCAAGTAGCAAGTGGTGATACACATTGGTAATCTGTGGCTGTGAGCTCGACTCCAGTTCACCACCAACAATGGAGGGTGAAGTTTTGACATTGCCTGCCACTAGTGATAGCAGAATGTCAGAAAAGTCAAATGTCAGCTAAACAACTAATGCAGAAGCCAACAGTTTGTCAATTTAATCGCTGTTACTGTTATTATCACAATAATCTTGTGAAACGCAGCAACAGACGCAGAAACAGAGACAACATAATAAATTTACTGAATAATAATTTAGGAAATAAAAATGGTCTTTTCATTAAAAGAGAGTTCAATGTAAATTTTTTTTATACATAATTGGTTTGATATATTTTTATTTCAGTGGACTTTGTGATTAAGGTACCTGGTCAGGGAACGTAGCATTTTAAGAAAAAATGGTCTGTACCTGCAGCAACAGGAAATTTCCAAGTGTGTCCGCAGTGAAGAGTAAAAGACAGTTCATTAATATGTGACACCCACTTGATATGTACCATTAACAGCCTCTTTCTGATGGGTAATTAAAGTTCAGAGTTTAAAAGGTGATCTATAGTGTGCACCACACTCAGTTTTATCTTTATGGTGACTGGTGATTGTTTTCCTTGTTTAAAAAAAAGTGTAAACCGTCTACAATAATTGATTCCTATCTGAAAAATGATTTATTACAAAGTAATCTTCAGTGATAGTGAAGCATCACTTAATAATAAGGGCAACTGAGGACTGTACAACAAAAAATCATTGAAGACATTATGATACATTTTATTTATATGGGGTTACAAAAACCAACACATCTCTGATTGTGAAACAAAAGTGTGTTAAACAAACCCCACATATCAAACAAATTCAAGCTGAAGAATTAATGCCTCAGCATTTTGGTACACCAACAATGCCCAGTTTCATTACATACTGCTTTTTCTCGATTTGTAACACAATAATTAGTGAAGTCTATTGCATAAAAATTATTCATATTGTCATTCACACTTGAAATGTTTCAGTTATACTTATTTTACAACAAATTAAAAATCAAAACAGGCTTTGAAATACTTTGCTTTCCCTATCACATTCGTAATCTATCAAACTGTATTTTTTAATCTTTATCATCAGTGCTCTTTTTGTTTATTATATTTCTGTCTATAATAGAATACCAAGAATAAAATCCAAGTGCTTCAACATTTTTGTATTTTCAGTTTTGTTATTTTTATGAAGGTTTTTACTTTGAATTTGTGATATACACCACTCACACCCACACAACCTCTCACACACACATATTCACAGTAATTACACATTTTTATACATGAAGAGATCATTTCTGCACTGTCTACTTCACAAATCCAGCCTGAAACTCTTTCTGTATTTATATAAAACATTCATCTCCCTGCCCTTCAGGTCATCATTTCCAAACCATGCACATTTGAACTGCAATTTTCACTTTCAAATTATCTATTGAACAAATACTAAATTGAAATATTACTGACTTCAAATTAGTAAATTTCATTCCTGAAAAAATTAAGCGTAACAATTGAGGATTTTCCTTTACATGCTTACATTTTAAGGATATTGGAACTTTCAATTATGCTACCATTTTACTGTACAATTCCATTTAATTTTAATCAATTCATTTAAATTACAAGTTATACAACTGGTTAATTTAGGGACGGAAAAGGGGAAAATGCGGTCTGCAATTTTTTGTAATTTATCTCTCATGAAAGTTCTACTTTTATTATTTAAAATGTTCTAGTTATCTTTCAATGTGGCATGGGTTTCGGGAGTTTGAAAAAGTGCAGGCAAGACATTAAATTATCACAGGATAATCAATGTAAGTAGGTACAATGTCCTATAGATACATGTAAATTTTTTGAATTAAGCCTAAAAATTTAATTGCTAGAACTAAGAGCAATGTGTTACAGTCTTTATTAATCACACAATACCCACAAACACACCAAGGGTTTAATGATTAATTGATAGCTGCAGATACATCTAAATCACATGCAGGCATCAGGAAATATGGACCAAAAGCGTTCAACATGTCTGCTAGAAAAGTACACAATACAAACTTCAACACAAAATAGGTCCTAACTGCCGTATGACTTACTGTAATTAGTTTTTTTAGTGTATGAACTCTAACCAAAATAACATTCATGTGAAATATTATGACTAAACAGGTACAGCAATGGCACCTCTCATCCAACTGATGTGGTAGATCCAGAGGGTTTTCTAATGGTTCGCAGGTGTAATGAGACTGCTACACTTTCTAATTTTCTGTTACCTGCATGCTCATGCAAGCTGAATTTTATGAACTGTACAAAAATTCCTAGAGAGAAATAATCTGTACACCAGCACTAGTAAAAACAGTTAAAAGTTTCCAACAGTCCTGCCTGCATCCTTTTCATATACACACAAAATATGCCCCCTCAACTATACAATAATCTAATGACAAAGTACATTCAAACAAAGAAAAATCAATTAAAATAGCTCCATATAAAGTGCTTTTAATCTTTCTGTAGCTCTGTAATAAGGGCAGACAGCTGTTCAGTTTCATTTCACTGTACATATGTGAAGTACAAGTTCCTTTTTCTTTGTACTGTTGCATACTGGCTGTATATAACATTAAAAGAGAAATGTTAACACACACTAGTGGTAGTAAGTCTCATGCTCTTAAGATGACATGCAATTCTGGGTAATTTTCTCACAATTACTTGCAAAATATTCTGCACATGTGTAACACCAAAATGTATTAAATTTGAATAAAGACAAAAATTTTGCAAACAACAGAACCAGTATTTTTCATCTGAAACTTTAAATAATGAAGAGCACATACAGTGTCAGACTTTTTTAAAAGAGAACTACATTAAATAAAAACACTAAATAAAAATACACAGTATTTATTTTTAAACAATATGGATATGAAATTATAAAACTGCTGTTTTCCAATATACATCCATCAATAAATGATGGCTTCTTTCCAGCAGTAATAGCATATAATGTGGAATAATAGATTGCAATTTACATTAACTATTTTCATCTAGCAATTGCCATTTAAAACAATTCTTGTGTATAAATGGTGAAATATAGATTCAAACCAAGTTCTGAGCAAGGAAATCAGAACATCCAAACCACACTTTTCAAGCATTTTTCTCTTCTTAATATCAAGTTATTAAATCCTTAATGAAAACTTTATGTGCGATATGTCTTCCTTTTCATAAAGGTGAAAATGCTGAAAAATGATATCACTTCCCTGCAAAATACTGTCTGCTCTTCTCTTTATGCTAGTATCCATGGAAGATAAAATGGAAGACTACTGAGAATTGCAATGACTTACTAGAAATAAATAGCCACAAAATGTTAAGGGGCAAGTGAAGTATCCATGTAACACCAAGCACCAACTGAGGAGTCAACAAACTTCATTATCCACAGATGAATGTTAAGTTTCTTCTTTCAATTTTCAAATTGGAATAGTTCACTTTAAGATCATCAGTGAATTTTCCCCATATTACATCAAACTGCAACAACATATACTGAAATATTTTTTATTAAAAACAAATAGAGCAAAGCTAGTGGCTTCATTTTAAGATCTATAAAAAAAAAATTACTATCTTATGAAAGTAACATGTGCCCAAATGTTTTTTCTAAATGACTACAAAATCTTATAAATCAAAAGTTGCATTTTAAGGATATCAAGCATTGCAGGATGACTGTCTTGATTGTTCAGAGTGGAAACTTTCTCCAGAATATTAATAAGCTGAGCAAATAAACCAAATTACTTAACCTGTAAGGAAATTGGATGTGCCTCAAATGTATTAATGAAACTGTGAATCAAATCAAAATACATTGTCCAATAACAAGCACCTACTTATCCATTGACAGGAATGCAAGAGATTGAAGAACAATATTCTGACAGCCTGGAAGAAAGGGTAGTTAAGAAACAGTATCAATACACAGGTAATGGACAGAGTGAGAACATAATTGCACATGGAGCAAGTCACTCCTTACACTCAAGTGGTACCTTTTTTCTCACAGCTAGGAGTGCAGGATTTGCAGTTAACTTCATTGTCCACCATCACTGTCTATTTTTATCTATCTTCCTCACTTCTTATCTGTGTCTTTCCAAGTACAGAACCAACTTTAAAGTTCCCAAGGCCTGACAGTGTTCCAAAAAATCTTTGTGTGTTTAGCAATTCAAACTATTTCTTTTATGGCAACGGGTAAGTTCGTGCACCTCCATATCACAGTATTTTCACTTCAGACATTCATGTTACACATTTAAATCTACAAATCAAAGTACATAGCAAACTAAATACCACACAGGAAATCCTTTGTCAATGAAATACAAACACATAGGAAATTAATTTTGTCTCAAAAGTTGTTTTCCATGTAAGAAAATAATGATGATAAGAAATTTCGCACATCTGCAAGATGGACTATCCAGTCTTCAAAATAACATTCAACATATTTACTGGAAATGTGCTTAGTTCTATACTTAGTTGTATGAGAAGAAAAGTACATTTAAAATATGTAAATGCGATTGAAAGTAATTCCAATTCCAGTTTCTACTTCATTCACAACAATTACTAGACTGAATTAAACAATTAACCAGTTGCCACCTGTAGCATCTTTAAAACTACGTTAATTAAACCAATGGAGAACTGGTAAAGTATTGTACAACAAAAAACATGAGAAATAAATTCTCCAGCAGCAAATACTTAGCCTTGTGAAATTGCAAACCAACTACCAAACAACACTTATGCTTAATTTTAAACTCTATAAGCAAGTGTTTTTTTTTTTCTTTTCCTTCATGTATGGTAAACAAAGGAACAGCAGTAATGCAGCTTAATGGGAGATGTCACACCGTCATCAAATAAACTACAGAAGAATGTCACTTTATGTTCCCAGAAAATAATTTTTTCGTATAGTTCAGAGACAAATTAAGACGTAGTCATAAGTTAGTAGAAAAGTCAGCAATAAATGTAACACTGCACAAGAATATTGCATCATAGAAGCTGGACTGAGATACATATGGCACACTTTCTCTTCCTCTGTGGAACCCTTCACCCTTTCATATAAAATACAGTATATGAATGCAGTTTTTTGTAATCTTCACAAAGTCGCTTTTACTTCCCCTTTCTTGCTCTTTAATGCCCATAGAACAAGAGTTTTCAAAATGTAAGCAATATTCAAAGCAAAAATGCAATACATTCACTGATTTCAAGGCATAATAAATAAGGGAATAGTAATATTTCTCTCTTCAATCTGCATACATTTACTGCTTTATGTTTGAAATTGGACTTTTCCAATCTCTACCAAGTCTGCTGTGGAATCAATCAGATTTTAATTTAGAGCAAAGAAAACAACCCTTCTAAACTGTGTTAAGTTCTCATATGCCAGAGTTTGCTAAGTAAGACAAATACACGTAAATCCCATTATATGCAGATTCATTACCTACATTTTGTCATATACTCTATTTTAGTTTTAAGTCCAGTAGTGCCATCTGTTAACAATACATGGAAGCAGCGATGCATTGGTGCATCTCAACAGGCATCTTAAGTCATGTTTAATGAGATGTTAATCACCACGTCAGGTCAGTAGAGCTGTAAGTTGTACTTGACAGTGTCTATATTAAAAATGCCGCGTAAAAGGAAAGAAAGTTTGCCTATCAATGGAAACAAACCTGTATGGTGGTCATATTCATTAGAAACAAAGAAGGAATTTTGGATCACTATGAAAGAGGTGAGTGTATTGTTGACATTCAGCAAGCTTCTGGACTTGGTGAACCAACTGTGGGAACTATTAGTGATACGTAAAGTCAATTCAAACTCACTTTTCAACTGAGTTGTATGACTACAGTGACCAAGTCTCACTTGGATATGATGGAAAGAAGGGATTCAGCACGGCAACCAGCAGCAGATGCAGCTGCTATTCGAACTAAAGCCAAGAGGTTGTAAGTGGATTTAACAAATAAAGCAGACTATCCAGCACCTTTCTTGGCCACCTAAGATTGGTTCAATTGCTTCAAACATCATTTTGACTTTTGTAACATTAAAATGAGAGAAGAGGCACCAAGGGCAGATGTAGGAGCTGAGGAATTTAAAGAGTGTTTTAAAGAAATCGTGTCAGAAAGAAGTTACTCAGTGAAGTAAGTTTTTTCAACCTTGATGAAACAGGCTTATTTTGGAAACTAATGCCTAGCCCCATATTCATTTCTATTGAAAAAAAAAAAAAAAAAAAAAAAAAAAAAAAAAAAAAAAAAGTATCTGGATTTAAGGCTGCAAAGGACCGATGCACCCTTAGTTTTGGAGGAAATTCATGGAATTTCAAATTAAAATCTCTTCCGATCTATTCTGCTTAAAATCTTAAGGCACTAAAGGGTTGTGCCAAGAGCAGGCCAGGAGTCCACTGGACACAGAATAATGATTTACGTATATTATTGTGTGTTGCAATATTAAATTTTTAAGTGTATAAATTTTGCATTAAAATATGTTTCAGAAAGATGACAATGCCTATTTTTGGTAAATACACTAAGAAACACTATTTTTAAACTTAATATGTGAGTAACCGGAAACATAACCTCATATAAAATGGCACTATTTACACAACTCCAGTATGTGTGACAATTCAGTTGAACATAAGTATCACATATAATGAGATTTACCTGTACATTATCAGTATAATGAGTTTGATTGTTTTCAGTGGGATTTTTGAGACCATGAGTAGTAAACAACTCTTCACTGTTTCTTAAAAACTGTCATAATATTAGGTAGTTACCAGTCACACAATGAAAAGTAAACTAAAATGTCTTTATAAAGCGCAATAAGTAACAATATAAGTAACTTTCACAATAACCTATGAAGAAGTGGTCTGTAAAAAGCAACTCCATTAATATAAAATAACAACTTCCAATTTTTAACAGTTTTAGAAGCTTTGTCACTGAACAGATTTAAATTGTTACCAAATTTATGAACAATATTACTAGCATATCAATGGCCACAACTGCATACAAAGAATAAGATTTTAGAGCAATTTTTTGACATTGTTTATCACACTTTTTCAAAATAAAAGGGACATTAACACAAAAAAATTCACAGCTGATGGATACAGAAATATAATGCGTCTTAGGAACAAAATACTTCTATTTCAGTGAGAAAAATGATTTTGCCCTAAATTTTCATCAAGCAGGTACATAAAATAATTTCCAAAGAAATAAAAATAGGTGAAAATATTTATTTGATGAAAATTAAAGCATTACATGTTTTCTTTGGTATGAAATTAAGTTACAGTAATTATTATTATGTTCTGTCCAAAGTTAGAGATAAAATATTCTGAGAGACGACAAAAACAGTAGGCTGGAATGTGATAGTTTTTATCGTAATTTCTATATGTGTTGCAGAATTTAAGTTTTAACAATACCATGGCTATTGACACAACTGACCTAAAAAAAAGCTAATCATGAGGAAGTTTAAAACAAAATTTAAGGCTATCAATACATCAACAAAAGAGACAAAACACAACATAAAGGAATGTGTACAAATTCTTTCATTCATTCACACACACACACACACACACACACACACACACACACACACCTACCTATGTACATTTCACAATGCATTTGTGCAATTTAAATACATAAAAGTAAAACAGAAGTTGTGTGTTTTAACATAAATCTTCTGGGCTACTGACAGGTGCTTTCTGGGTGGCCTGAAATTGTACCAAACAGTGGAAACAATCCACTTTCACTGCAGCTTTCGTCATATTGAAAATTCAACTTTCCAGTCTTTATATATATGTTTTCAGGCATGCAGGTTAGCCTATTACAGAAACTACACGAGTCAATTCTGAAACCTAAAGCTTGCTGAAGGTGTTCCACATCTAGTGGAATTTTGACAAAGATTAAATGTTTCCTCCTCTTAAAAATCATAATTGTGTTGAAGACAAATTTTAAGTCATTGCTGAATGTATCTGTGCTCTTCACTCTCTTAAAGTATGTTTTACAACACTGGGACATGGTCAGTGGAATGTTTAATACCTTAATTGTCACAATATAAACTCTAGGTCTTTATGAAGTTATCTGACTAGGGGCGAAACAAGGAGCGAATAAAGAGCATTTCTTCTAGCTTGATGAATAGAATTGGTATGAAACAAGGAACCAAGTAGTAATAGTGAAAATCAAGTGAAACGCCATAATAAAGATATACGAATATGTACCATACTGACTTTTTCTAAAACTCAGTTTGAAAGATTAAGAGCTCTGAATTAGAGAGTCAAGAAAAGTATTGAGCAACACAAGATCTGAATGAAGCTGTAAGCTTCCTGCCTTATTGTTTGAAGAACTGAAATGGGGACTTTTGCTGACAGATCTCAGTAATCAATAACAGCTCTCATGTAGTTTATGTTCTCAACCTGTACACAGTCAACTAAGTAATAACAAAACTTTTTGCAATGAACAATTTGTTACATGTGATAACTATTAAGAGTGATATGAAACCAGTAATATGCTAAGGGTGCAGAACAATTATAAACAATTGACCAACACTATTTCCAACAAAATTACTAAATACAGAACTGCAAGATGACTATTTTTTTAAAACTGAAGGTAAAAATACTGTCACTATCACAAAATTGTATGCAAATTATTTCTTTCTGCAAAGAGCTAGACTCGGGAAAAAAAAGTTTTGCTGTGTTCCCTCAAAAGTAATATAAATAATCAAATGAGCTACTTACACATGATCAAATTATTGCAGAAATTGTCACTGGTGCGTGAAAATTTTTTCTTTCATTAATTTTTTTGAAAGTTATCCATTTTAGTTAAGTGATACCAACATCAGCAATTATTTATACGACTAATTCAGAATCGGCGACAATCATCCGAACAGTAATTCATGGAAGACCAAATGCTTGTCTGTTTATTAAATCGTCTGACATCTAGGACAATATGTGCAAGGAGTGTGAAGTGTTTAGCTAGCACAGTGTGCTTACAGGCAAGAAGCAAAGCACCCTTTCGATACAAACATAAATCAACCAAATGGATGTAACATATGATAACTGTATGAAAAATTAGACAGTGATTAATGAACAACTGATTTTGTACTTTCCGATGAAAGTGAGTGACTTAATTTCTATTCAGCTAATCTTGCTATTCCTATCCTGAGTGTTTTCACACTGGCAAGTTGTCACTTATTACAGAGAATAAATCCTATCTGTTTTTATAATATGTGACATTTATAAGCCAAATCATACACTTGTCATAGTTCTAAGTGTGTGTGTGTGTGTGTGGTGTGTGTGTGTGTGTGTGTGTGTTGGACAAACTGATAAATGAATCTCTATAATCTGCATGAAGTTCTTTTCCAAATGAGCTATCAAAATATGTCACTTCGATCAAGATGTCACTTCATGTGCTTTCTTCTGTGTTCAGTTTCTGGACAGAACGTAAGTCTTTCTTGACAGTTAAGTAATAAATTGTAGTATCCAATCTGAAGAATGAAATAAATTGTTTTATAATAATGAGATCCTTACAATAGCATTGTACATGTTTTCAGTTCCCAATAAATCTCTGGCACGTTCATAAATGGAAAAATTCTGTATCAGCTTCTGTATATCACCTATCCCAAACATGTTCATACACAAAAGCGTATCACAGCAACAAAGGTATGATACTGAAGATGAACCATGGAACCAAAAACATTTCTGTGGCCTATTTTCATTCTATTTCAGAAATCAATATAAAATGGAGGCTTCTGAAGTTTTAGTTGTTTTCAACATTCATTTTAGCTTAGAGAATGCAATCTAAAATTAGTCTGTTTTCATTGTATATATATTTTGATTCAAAAATGGAAACTCCTCCAGAGCAGAGATCATACAATTAGCTTCTGGTAGCTTAATGGTTCCCACTGTTTGCTACAACTGAATGAATGAATGAATTCAATTGAATAAAATATTCTTACTCCCTTAATAGTTCATCTTTATTCACTGTAGTCACCTCAGTGACTTTTTTGGTGGAATCGTAGAAAACCTTTTACTAAACATATAAGTATGGATCTTCCTTTATCATATAAAGAGTCAGTGGAAATCTGTGACCTGAGGATCAGTCCCTTCATAGTATTATGTTCCAAACTCAGTGATCTGTACATGTTTGCTACGCTGTGAAATGACATTTATATGGTACTAAATACTTGAAAATTTGTTGGCAAACAAACTTCTTCACAAGGCAGATATTTAAAAATATGTAAACTGAAGAAGTGTTTTGTGAAACCATGTTACTTTTATCACACTACCCCAAAAACTAACTATCAATCGACACTTTCAATAACAGGTTACACAAAAACTCTTCAATAATACACTTTTTCACTTTTTTTAAGAATTAGCAATTATTTCTTTTTGAAATATTTAGCCCCAAAAGTACAATCACAGCAAATTGCTTCCTGTTAATGTATTCAGATTAAACAAACATCTTCAGTAAAAGGGTTTCTAATTTTTTGTTGAGCAGATGTGTGCAGAATTATAAAGGCTGGTGGCACCAATACTGGGAATGAATGTTAACTATTAGAAACTAAAGTAGAAGCTGTATTTCAGTAATACTGGATGATAAATTATGACATTTACATGTTTGGAAAATTAAGAATTACATACTACATGAAGAACATGAAAAAGAACCTGGAAAGCAGTATCAGAGAGAGACTAAACACCCCATCATAGCAGGAGTTCTTGGGTAAACTTGTAAATAGCAAGAAATATTTTAAACCAACTAGTCCGCAGGGTGCTAGTATGGAGGAATGGTGCAATGAGGCACACACTACTTGTTTATGGAAATTGAAATATAATAATGAAGCATTTGGAAACACATGACCAACAGATTAAAAAATGGATTAGTTGTCTGTACTTCAATGTCTATTTAATTTGCAATCTGCTATAAAAGGATGGTCTGTAATGATAGGACATACACTGTTTTATTACAAACTTAACACAAAGTTCTCTTATCTAGTAATTTGGTAACCTGCAAGACTGAAAACATCAAATTTTGAAAGGGGTACTGCTCATTAAAGCATTAGTAACATTAAACAATGATGGTAATGAACATATTTACATCTTACTTTATGTATGACATGCTGGAAAATGCCACTTATTTTTAAGCTGTACATTCACCAGTAACAAGAAACAACTGCATCAATTTTCAACTAATGATTAACCTTTACTACTCTTCAGTCTCAAGATTCCACTCTGTGTGTGTGTGTGTGTGTGTGTGTGTGTGTGTGTGTGTGTGTGTAAAACAGTCAGTCAGTCCTGCTGCAGTACCAATGAATCAAGAGCTAAATTACACAAAACATGTTTTCATGTCAAATCATTATTATTCACTCCCAGAAAAAATTCTCACACACCATCAAAAAAACTTAAGCCAACAGTAAGCTCACTGCCATCACACAAAATGAGAAATCCCTTGAAATGTCCAGCTTCATATTACCAACTGAAGTTCCAGTTCCAGTCTGTCATTATGTACACACACACACATTTTATACACATAAATGAAGCACAAGCTTTGCAGTTAATGCAAACAACTTCATTCATAAGGCACTCATCCTTTAACATGCTGCTGCAATACCATTCACAAAAGCAAAAGTCGTCTGTAGGAATGTAACAACATGGAAATCGAAGGGCACAAACCAAAACTGCAGCAGCAATACCAGCTAAAAGGATATTTGATGAACCGTAACAGCTGAAGATGATCAAACACACTAGCACACAGAAAGCAATATAAAAAATAAATTCTCAAAACTTAAATTGCGCCATAATTTGACCAATGAACTGGAATGCCAGTTAATAATAGAAGTGGATTTGTACACTCCTTCCAAAGTCTGTATCATGTACATCAAGTGCTCTAAGACAATTTTCACATTTCCTGGTTTAAAAAACTGGTTTTCTAACAGAAAGCGAGATCCATCTTGGACCGTCATCTAACAATTTGATAATTATGCTTGCATGCTGAAGGGTTACTCTTGGGAGATATGCTTGGGAAAAGTGTCGAGCGGGCAGAGGACCGCTCCAAATGCTCAAATGTCATCTGCCTAGACAGTGTCCGTTGCAACAGGTGCAGACGCCGATTCTGGTGCTGTATCGTCTGACGAGCATGCTGCAGGCACTGGAGCAGCATCAGTGATGTCACTGGGCCCAGCAGCTGAACTGTCAGCCACACTCATATCTTCAGTAGTTGGTGCTACAGCTGGACTGTTATCTCCATTCGCATTATCAGCACGTTGCTGCTGTGGTGGGTAGAAAGCTGAGCCCAGACTCGGTTTCAGCTCGAAAGTAACACAGGGCTTCAGGGGGCAGTAATCCATTTTGGTTAAGTCTATCATTGGCCTGTGAACAAAGTAGTTTTTTTTAATGTCACTAATAAACACATTTATATTTCACAAAAACTGAGCACTTTTAACTAAACAAATTTGTCTGTGTCGCTTTTTTATTCACCTTATATTCTTAAACGAAGAAGAGCCCATAAAATGTTTATTGTTTTTTTTGGAGCAGAAGTATCTAATGGAACAGATACAGAGACACACAGACAGAGCGACAGTTTAAACAGTTAAAGATTTTGAAAATATGAAATGCTTCATGTTTCATGAGAAAGTTGCTATGTTTAAAAAAAGTGAAAACAATTTAGTACATGCTCATCTTTCAAACTACCATGCAGAAGATAAAATCCTCCTGGTAAATGCATTATAAAGTGGCAATTCTGAAATTTAATTTCACTGTATAAATATGGATACTGGCATCATGATATTTAACTGACTACAATATTTAGATGGCTTTTTATCTGGTGAAAACCTCTGCAATTCTGTATGAAATCAAGTACGCCATTTTTTTTAATTTTAGCTAAGACAATTAGTTTAATATCACCATCGCCAACAAGCTCTAGCCTAGCGGTGGGTCCAGTGGAAACCAGCCTCTCTGTAATCTTCCTATTTTTCTCCTCCTCCTTTATCACATTCTAGTTCTCTTCCCCTTTCATCTATACTTTCTTGTACTCTTGTCTATCACATGTCACTCCTGTCTTCTCAATCTTTAGCCCAGACATCCCAAATATAACATTGCCATTGGCATCCTCCCACTTGAAACTTCATATGTCCACACTTCTACAGCTTTTATATCTCTATTATTGCCTTTTAAATGCTCCTCTTAGAGCAGTAGTTGTGTTGATGTGGTCTTTAGTGCGAAGAATGGTTTCATGTAGCTCTTCATCCTGCTCTCCCCTGTGCAAGCCTCCATCTCTGAATAACTGTTGCAACTTAATCAGTTTGAAACTGATAACTGTATTCATCCCTCAGGCTTCCTCTGCAATTTTTATCCCCTACCACTTATCTCAAATACCAAATTAATAGTAATAGCTTATATTATCTTCCTGTCCACTTATCTTCAATGTTTCGCTTCTGTGCGAGGCTACAATCCAGACAAATACCTTCAGAAATGACTCTGTAACAATGGATGTTAAATTCCTGTTTCTTAGAAGTGCTTTTTTGTGCTGTAGCCAGTTTGTATTTTATATTCTCTCCACTTTTGGTCATACTGAAGTCTGAGGCATTTTCACCGGTCTCATATACCGAACTTCACCCTTTTCATTTCCATTTGTATATTCTCTAACCTCCTTCCAATTATGAGAGCTAAATCTCCACTCTCCAATCCACACAATAGCGGTTTAATTTTTCCTGATGGCGATGTCCTCCTTAGTTGTCAACACTCAAAGATCCAAATAGGTACTATTTTACCTCTGGAATATTTTACCAACAAAGATGTCATTTAACTACACAGAAGAGCTGCAGGCCATCAAGAAAAATAATGTATGTAGTTTCTCCTTGCTTTCAGTCATTCACAGTGCCAGCACAGCAAGTCCCGTTTCACTAATGTTACAAGGCCAGATCAGTCAATCATCCAGATTGTTGTCGCTGCAGCTACTAAATAGGCTGCAGCCCCTTCCGGACCAACATGTTTGTCTCGCCTCTTCATGAATACCCTCCCACTGTGGTTGGATCTACATTATGGATATGTGAATCGCCGAGGTACTCAGGCCACCCCAACTTGGAAAGTCTTCGGGAGATGGGGGGAGTTGTTCCCTCTTTTGGTAGATGAAAAATTTCTTGTAGCAGGTGTCTCATTTTCCACCTATGGAACCCTGTAACTCCAATTCAACTACTCAATAACTTA